>NC_058374.1:110636250-112087500 GCF_018350175.1 Felis catus
CCCCTCTGGGATCATTTTTCATTAATCATTCTCACCTCCCAACTCCTTTTCAATCATTTGTCCACTGCTTCCTTTTTTCCAATGCTATGGTCATAGCGAATACTTTTATTCTAAAAGCATTTTCTTTAAGCCTGTCCCCACAAATTAATCCACATTGTCATTACTGCTTTCTCTTCTTGTATAGTGTTTTAAGTTACCAGTATATTTTTTGCTTTCACTTTTCATTTCTTTTAAAATTAGGACTCAACTATTTGTTTTTGGTTCAGTCCACTCAAATATGAAAATAACTTCTCATACATTTTCCTTTATTTCTTATCCATGTCCAGTTTGAGAATAGCAAGGATTTCTTCTTGGAAAATCCTCCTCCCTTGCCTTTAACACAAAGAGCTAACATTATTTTTATATATACTTTGAGTGCTTTATAAATGCTAGACACTGGACTAAAGGATTTTACACATTTTTGCTTGCATAATATCTCATTAACTATCCCTATTTCACACATGAAGAAACTGAGACAAAGAAGTTGATTACCTTCTGAAGACCACACAGTGGCAGAAGGGCAGGCTGCTTCCAGAGATTGCTCTACAATTATCCTGTCTTTCATATTAGCTTCTGGGCTATCTTCCATTGATCACTCTTGTGCTAATCTTTATATATGTATTACATATTTCACAATTTCAAATTATTCATCAGTACATTCTTGTTAGAATTGCAGATAATAAAGAAATATATGGATTGAAAAATGAGAGTTCTCTATTCTCTCCCTAGCCCAATTCCAATGCCACCAGAAGAGGAAGTGGTTTGTTGGGTGCTGCCTATGTTTTCTTTTAGGAGTTTCATGGTTTCAGGTCTCATATTTAGGTCTTTACTCCATTTTGAGTTTGTTTTTGTGTATGGGGAAAGAAAGTGGTCTGGTTTCATTGCTTTGCATGTTGCTCTCCAGTTTTCCCCACATCAGTTGTTGAAAGGACTGTCTTTTCCTCACTGTATATTCATTCTTCCTTTGTCGAAGATTAAGTGACCATATAAGTACAGGTTTATTTCTCCGCTCTCTGTTCCATTGATCTTCTAGTCTGTTCCACTGACTTTTTAAAAATAAATCTCTTTAAAAGCTATTTGACCGTTTAGGGGCACCTGGGTGGCTCAGTTGATTAAGCGTCAGACTTTGGCTCAGGCCATGATCTCTCGAGGGAGATTCTGTGTCTCCCTCTCCCTGTGTGCCTTTCCTGCTCACACTCATGCGCGCTCTCTCTTTCTCAAAAATAAATCTTCAAAAAAATTTTTAAAAAGCTGTTTGACTGTTTAAAGCAAAGGAGCATCAATATATTATGGGAGATAAAACACATGTAAAAATAGGATGAAACTATGTTCTTATAAGGTTGTTATCCTGAATGTGAAATGGTATAATATTACTTGAAGGTAGACTGTGATCAGTTAATGATGTATTCTATAAATCCTAAAGCCACAACTAAACAACAAGAGTTATACCTTATAAGCCAAAAAACAAGATAAAATGGGGGAAAGGGTAAAATTATTACAAGTGTAGGAGAAATGAACCTTCATAATCAAGAAACAAGTGTTCAGAAAATATACTTATTTGTCAATTACTTAGCTTATGAGACCAAGTTTTGCCATTTGAAGGAATCTTCATCACCTCCTGTTTAAAACACACACTCAAAAAGCGCCTGGATGACTCACTCGGTTAAGCATCCGACTTCCGCTCAGGTCATGATCTTGCGGTTTGAGTTAGAGCCCTGTGTTGAGCTCTGTGCTGATAGCTCAGAGCCTGGAGCCTGCTTCAGAGTCTGTGTCTCCCCATCTCTGCCCCTCCCATGCTCATTCTCTATCTCTCTCTGTCTCTCAATAATAAATAAAAATGTTAAATTTAAAACACACACTCAAATCAGTCAATCTGGGAGTCTTCTTTTCCCTCTTCTTGATGCCTCACTGGAAGTGATGCATAATTCCTGGGACATTGTCTTGATGTCAGTGGAGGGCAGGCTTCTGAGCTAGATGCTTGGATCCAAATATTAACTCTACTATCACTTTTCTGTCACCATAGGCTAGTTACTTACCTTTGGTTTGGTGCTTCTCCTTCCTCATTGGTAAAATGAGGATATTGATAGGAGCAACTTTGAAGGATTATTGTGAAGATTTTTAAGATAACTTAAGGAGGCACTTAATACAGTACTCATCACATACTAAACCCTACATGAGTAACACCTTCATTATCTGTCTGTGATAGTCTCTGCTGTTGCTACATCTTCTGCTGTTGTCCTGGCCATGCCACAGGCACTGGAAGGTATCAGGCAGCTGCAGACTTTGTCTTCTGTCTTCATTAGGTACCACCAGCTCAGTCAGCACTTTTATACTTCCCTTGGGGGTTTTAGAAATACTTTTTTAGTTTTTCTGGACTGTGGTGCCCAGTACTCCGTGGTGCAGCTGCTAGTCCTGTCTTCTGGACTTCTGGACACTTCATTCCACCATTGCTTCTCTACTACTCAGAAATGTCCACTCTCCCCAGGCCACACTTCTCAGAGCAAGATACACATTCTTCCCATGTTTCTTGGGCCACCAGGATCTGGCTTTCAAGCCTACTGTTTCTGATATAAGCTTAAAACTTTCCCTTTGGGAACTCAACACTAAGCAGTGACTTCTGTGATCTTGCTGTAGCCATCCTCCACACGGCAGTGCACGTGGGCAGTGAGTGAACTCTCTGCCTACATGCCAAGGGCTGTTATAGGGGTAATAAGAGTGATAAGAAGAAACCTGGTAATACTGCAAAACATTACCTGCTCCCAGTTGGAAGCCTTGAATCTGTTCTAATGCACACGGAAAAACTAATCATTCATTTTACTTCAACTGCTTTATTAACAGGTTAGTTATGAGACTCCAGAAAGTGAATGTTGCCCACCAATGTGCCATGGTGCCACAGTGGAGAACCAGTGCCTGTGGTTCACCAGGACTATTTGTTATCACACATAGAAAAGATTTGGACGCATCTGGAGATTCTTGGAAGTACCATTTTAATGACATGGCCCTCAACATCCCTGGAAGCTACAATCACCTCTTGATTCAGTCTAGAAAAACTAAAGTCTATGAGACAATGGGCAATCTGCTGAGTTCTGGATCAATTACGAATAATTCTGTGGAACCATTTCCAATCATTACAGTTGGAAACAGTGTCTCTCTGTATGTTTCTCTTATGCTGATTATCACACACTGATTTGTAGTATACTCATTCACATCCTCTTCTGGTATCCCCTGATAGTCTAGAAGCTCTTTGAGCAGTGGGACTTATTCACATTTTGCCATCCCATGGGGCCTAGCAGAGTTTTATAAGGAGCTACTAACACCACCACCACCACTAAACATAAGAACCCCACCCTAGACATGGCTCTGGGGGCTGCACGAATATGATTTCATTTAAAGCTCATAGGACACTAATTTATTATCTTCCCATTTTAAGGACCAAACAGTCAAGGATCCAAGTAATTATGAGATTTGTGTAAAGGTACAGAGCATGGGACTACAGTTCTATCCAGGCATCTCATGCCTTATATCCTTTCAGTATAGTATGTCTCTTTCACATGACACCTCTCAGTGGTGGCTGTTGCTGAGTTTGTCTCCTTCCACTGTACCCAATCCTACAAGCCCTCTGGTGGTCAGGCTGCCCTGGGAAGGCACTTAAACATAGCAGAGCAGAGCCAGGATCTGTGGCTACTGAGATAACAGAGGTAAATAGCATTACCAAATATATAGTCTATTGCTTTAGAAATGCCTGTGAACATTTTATAAAGTAGAGTCAACAATAATCATTTGTTTATCTGTATCTTCTGAAAATATGATAAATTTAGCCAAAATGTTATAGTTAGGAGTGAAAGAAATTCAGAGTAAGACATATGAATATTCTTGACCTTTACAATCTATGTTAGCCAGAGTCACATACTTTTTTCTTTTCATAGAAAGTGAGAAGTTTGGGGTCATATTCAGTAATTTTGGCCTGGAAGTTCTGGCTTGTTGTCTGCATTTAAAAACTGCTAGATTGCATTCTACTCCAAAAAGGCATGTGACTTCTGAGGAGAACTGTGGTGAAGTAGACAAAGCTTGTCTTTTGTTCTGCTCACTTCCCTTTTATGAAGCCCTTTCCTCTTTTTTTACAGTCCCTTCTCCCCCTCACTTCCCCCTACCCTGGCTCTTAGTGCTCTACTCTAAGTGTCCAGCAGAGAATAAATCACTAATGCTTTCAGAAAAATTAGTCTGAGAGTTTGTAATTACCCCAAAGGGAGTAACTCGAAATAATAAATCTCTAGTGATAGAGATTACTAACAGTGGTATTTCAACTGCTGTGGCTCCTGGTTAAGTGACTTATTTTGGTGATAAATCATACCATTTGAGAGGCGAATTGCATCATTAAATCAATCACCTGACATCCCTTCTTGGGTAGACTTAGCACTCCCAAGATGATAGGAAAACAGTTTTCCACTAGCCACAGGTGAAGAAATGCACAATCCCAGTTTGGTTCGACACAAATAGAGAGGCTGAAGTGTTGCTAACATCAGAGCAGGATGAATGGAAACTTGCAAAGTGGTTCTTTGTTAAGAGTGTGCTGCTGCTTACCTTGCTGCTGACCTCCCTGCTTTCTGCCAGTATGTGTCAGTTGAGTGGACTTTTGACTGCTGGACATGAAGAAATAGTATAATCAATGAAGCAATCAATCCACAAATGTGTAATGGACTTCTACAATCTGAAAGATTCTGTAGCAAATTGTACAGGGATATAAAGGTGATTTATGAAGCGATATCCCATTTTTAAGTAGCATATGATAACTATGAAGAATGTGCACAAAATATGCTAAAGGAGTCAGAGGATAAAGCAATCCCTGTGGCTGATGTTGTCCAGAAAGGTGGTTTTTTTAATAGTGGTATTTGCCCTCTTGAGTAATATTATCGGAAAATAATAGAATTCTTGAATACATTCTTTGTGCCAGGCACTGTTTTAAGCTCTTTACACATGTTATGTGTAAAATTCTTAGACAAGTAAGTGGCACATGATATGTGCTCAAAGCGTTATAGTCTTACTAGTGTCATTCCTTCTAATTGGAACTAGTGTCTAATTCCTTCCAATAGGAACAATTATTTCTTCCTTGTTGAGAAGACGGGGGCACATCAAGGTCATATAACTTGTAGAAGACATAGAACTAATAATTGTGAACTCAGACACTGACTCCAGAGTCCATGCTCTTAACCACACTCCATATTGCATGGAATCAATAAGATTGGTAAATAAAGGCAGAATTGGGAGAGGGGTGGGGGGAGTAGATCCAAGGAGCAACAGGGCAGAAGAACAAAGGTGACAAAGTTCCAATCTTGTCCAAGGGTCAGGAAGTTAACCAGGGTAGAGGACTTGGGTTAAAGCTATGGGAGGAATGTCTAGAAAAATAATTTAGAAAGAATTATGAAGGGTTTTACACATTAGTTGGGAAGACTATTAAAGGAATTTCAGCTTTAGCTTATATGTACTACAGAGTCAACAATTTTTACACACACACATACACACACTCCAACAGGAAAAAAATAATTTTTTGTGAAGATTAAGATAGAGAATTATCAGGACCATCTTATGTGTTAGACAGTAGGCAGTGGCTAGAGCCCATAGTTCTTTCAAGAGCCTATAAAATTTTTTTAATTTTAATTTACTTTAAATCAGAAGGAAATCATATATATAATGAGTCTATAATGAAAACAGTTTGGATTATATTCATCTTTATAACACTATAGGCAGAAAATATAACTTAAAAAATATTTTAGTAGAGAACAGGGCAAAAGTGCCGATGGCTCACAAAAGTCATACTGTGCCCCTGGTTATTATGCTGAATCACCTAGAATTGGGAGTGACTAAGCATAAGTAAAACGGTTAGGAAACTACTAAAATCATTATGCATGAGATAATACAGGTTTTGACTAAGTTTGTAGCCATATTAGTTAATTAAAAACAAAGATACTACAAATAAAAAACTCAGAAACGTTCATAACTGTCTTTGTTATATGGGTGTGGTGGAGTATGGGATTATTAGTTACAACTGAGTACAAAAAAATGTAAGTTTTCTGGTTCAAGATAATGGGCAAATACATACATATACTTTCTTTATGTTCCAGCATTTCTTTTTTTTAAATTTTTTTTTCAACGTTTTTTATTTATTTTTGGGACAGAGAGAGACAGAGCATGAATGGGGGAGGGGCAGAGAGAGAGGGAGACACAGAATCGGAAGCAGGCTCCAGGCTCAGAGCCATCAGCCCAGAGCTTGATGCGGGGCTCGAACTCACGGACCGTGAGATCGTGACCTGGCTGAAGTCGGACGCTTAACCGACTGCGCCACCCAGGCGCCCCTGTTCCAGCATTTCTTAAAAGAAGAGACATGTTTTTAAAAATCTATAATAGTAGATTATATGAAAACAGTAGACTATGCTAAAAAAGTAAGTCTGAATCAGCAGGCTAGAAAAAGTTTTAGGATCTGATTGATAAAGAATCAAAACTGAGAAACCCGAAACAGGCAGAAGAGAAGGTTGCAGGATTCAAGTCACAATAAATGGCGTAGGAATAGAAACTCACCATAGATTGACTAAAGTCATGATTAACTTAAAGAATTATGAAACACCCTGATCATTTCTGTATAGGGAGCTGGCTTAAGTGATCGCCTCCAGAATATAAGGCTAATGACAAAAGCTTTCAAAACAAAATGGAGAATCTTCTATCCCTAGATAGGTGTTAAGAAGGGATAGTGAAAGTTCAACATGGTTTTGATGCTGAAAACAAACAAACAAAAAAATGCAGAGCCTCGGTGACTTTAAACCCACACAGATATGAAATAAGGGTGGGAGGGGATAATTGGCTAAGCACAGAACTGAAATATACTCAAGTTTCCCACTTCTCTCATTTGGGATTTGAAAGGGGTCCCTGCCTCATTTGCCAGCTTTCCCCCCATAAACATATCACACAGCATAATCTTGCCTGTTTAACTTCAGAGTCTAATAAAATTTCCCACTATTTGGGGTGGGATGGGCTTCTTATAAGCAATCAGACATATACAACTTTTAAGAAAACCTATACTAGCTACATATGTGAATCAATGTAGTCTTTCATTTTTAAATCTATAAGAGCAAAAAATTTTCTGTGCATTTTCATAAAAGAGAATCAAAAGAAGAGCTGACCTGCATGAAATGTAAACATTTTAATTCTCAGAAAGATTGAAGAGTTGATTAAAGTCATGAATCAAGTATAAGCTGCTAGGGAAAGAGATACCATCAAAAAAATTTTTTTTAATTCTGTAAGATAAAAATGTGATTACAAAAACAAGTAAGCACACATATTTACATATACATATGGGCCAAACAACAAAACGAGTAGAGCTGAAGGCCAAATTAATAAGGAAATGTCCCAGAGCATAGAGAAGGCAAAGACAGAGAAAATAGTAAAGATAGATAACTTGAGAGCTATGGTGGACAATTCCAGAAGATTCAATAACTGTCTAAAAAAATAGAGAAAAGAATAAAATAGATAGAAATAACTAATAGAAGAAAAATTTCCTGAAGAAAGATCCAAGTGTTCACATGAAAAATTCTTTGATGTACTGATCAGGAATAAGGACACACAGGCATGTTAGGACATATCTTGATGAAATTTTTAAATCCCAAGAATAAAGAATTAATTTTTAAAGTTCCCACAGGAATAAAACCAAAGCATATAATTGAGACTGAAATAGGTATGGAACGTCTCAATCTTCACACTAAATGCTAGAAAAATGTAGCAGTAATGGCCTCAGTGTGCTAAAGGAAAAAAGATTTATAATTAGGAATCTATAACCAACCAATTCGTTTGCAATATTTGAGAACCATAAAGATTTTTTTGGACATTAAAAGTTACAGTAGATCATTCAGGAAATAAATTACTCAAGATGAGTTTCAGGAAAAAAAAATTACTCAAGATATTTTCATTTGCTTAAAATTAACCCAGAAAGAAGACATGGTATATATAAAAGTAAATAAACATAGAAATCAATTGACTATACCATTAAGCCTAAGTGGTTACTAACAATTTGGCCATAAATTTCAGTGTAGTTCATTACCAAAATAATTTTTAAAATAGTAAAGGCATTACATATAATAAATAAATGTAACTGTAAATGATTTAAAAATAGTAGATGGAGACTATGAGTAGGATGTAGGATACATAAGAACCACTTCTTCTGTTAACCTAAAACTGTTCTGAAAAATAAAGTCTAGTAATTAAAAAAACAATACATGGGAGATAGAAGAAAAAGTGAAATAAAGGCATATTAACAGCATTTCTGTTTAAGAGGAGGGAAAAGAGATACTACTTCTTCATATTCACTGAAACATATAGTTTGTATTTGTATCTTAAGAACCTAAAATACATAATGAAAATAATCTAAAAAGCATTTAGAACTTCCAAGCTGCTCAAAGTTAAAAAAGGAGCCATAAAATGTGTTTCATTTAGCAGAAGGCAGGTAAGAAAAGGAGAAGGCAAAGGACAGAGAGAGAGGAAGAGGTTAGGAAGAAGTAAATTGCATATAAAAGATGGCATAAAATTATAAATATAAAATGGCAGGGTAAAATATATAGAAGCCACAATAAATGAGTGGATAAATTTTCAAATTAATAATGACTCAAACTAAAACAAAAAAAATGAAAAATCCAATGATATTCTGTATATCTAGAATAAAATATTTCTTCACTCAGTGGACATTCTGTCTTGTTGGGACATCTGACTGTGGACTCTTTGTTGAATGCTAAAGGTCTGGGCAGCAGGAGAGGGAGAAAGTATCTAAGGGGCCACAGAATATGTGTCTGATATAGACACTCAGGAAAATTGATGATTTCCAAGGTACATATTAAAAAACAAACACTGGGAAAAATTGGCCATTATGCTCAATTAACTACAAAAGATTTAATTAACTGAAACAATGTAGCATTGGAATATATTAAAAAGGCATGGGCTTATACAGTTTTATGAGTGTATTAACTCAAATGTTCAAGAAACAGATACTTATATTAAAATGTCCAAGTCATTAGAAAAGAAGGAAAGTCTGAAAAATTATTATATGATGTTAGCAAAATGCGAGTAGGGATGGTACAAAGATACTTTATAGCTCAAATTCATGTATTGTTAGTTATAAATAATAAGAAATCACATACAGCGTGACTTAAAAGAGTAATATTCCAAAGTCAAGAAGAGTTTATATGAGGAATGCAAGGGTGAGGAGGGAGGCATTCAGAGGATACAGTGGAATCAGAACAGGAATGAGAAGAGGGGAGCTATGGCCAAGAATTTGAGGAGTGGCTTAATGAATTGGCTAGAAGTTTCCTAACAAAACTGATATAAAGTTGTTTTTACACTTACATTGGCTGAATTTCTAAGTCAGGCTGGAGATATGAGGACAATTTTCAGTATTTGCCAGGATTCCAAATAGAATGGTACGTAACATACTTTCAATTATTGAGATGTGATCATTTCAAGGACTTCATTTCTCAAAGGAATTAGCAGTAGTCCTTGGTGCCACTAGAATAAACTACCAGGATAGATCAGTACATAATTTACCTGATATGTTTAAATATGTTCTCAGCTTCTTGCAGACATTTTGAGAGGGGGCTCCTCCTTCACTATAGATTTTAAGAAATAAAAAAGAAAAAATTATACTAGGGTTACAAATCCTTAATCCTAAATAGGCCAGGATGTAAAATATTTCCTAAATTAAATGTAACAAACACCAAAGTAAGGAGGTTTCCAAGGTTTAGAGCCAAAGTTACTAGGACCGTGGTGGTACCCAAGTCCACAATAGGGAATTGAGAAGGGCAACAACTTTTAAAGTCGTATTAATGGATCAAGTTGAGTGACTGGAGAACTCCCATATGTAAATACCCAACAGTTGAATATGTGAGTCTGCAGTTTAGAAAGAGAAGGATCAGGCTGGGTTTATAGATTTGGAAGCTATCACACAAGGGAAAAGCAGTCTAACTCATGAGAATATATCATCTGAAACAAATGAAGACAATCAAAAGAGATGAGCCCAAAAAATAGAAAAAATTAACTTGAAATAAAGACAATCTTAAAATGAAGTCAGGGAAACAGAAAGACCAGGAAAGAAAGACTCTTGCAGACTAAAGAAAAAGAAATTCACAGAGATCTGGTACTATTTATTTATTCTACAAACATATATTGAGCACATCCTATATATAAACTAAATTGAGTAAACGGTCCTCACCTTTGATGCCTTTCATTTGACTTACAGTGCAGACAAAAGGATTGGAAAACCTACTTTGATTACAGATCAACCCTGACTTACAGTGATTTGACATACGATTTTTCAACTTTATGATGTTGCCAAAACTATGCAAACTTAGTAGAAACTTGTACTATGAGTTTTAAGTTTTTTCTTATTGAAAAAAATTGTTTTAACTGAGTATAGTTGACTCCCAAAGTTACATTACTTTGAAGTGTACAGCATAGTGATTCAACATCTGTATGTTATGCTGTGTTCACAAGTGTAGCCACCATCTGTCACCCTATAACACTATTACAATATCATTGACTCTATTCCTTATGCTGCATCTTTTATTTCCATGACTTGTTTATCCCATAAATGGAAGACTGTATCTTCCACTCTCCTTCACCCATTTTGCCACTCCCCACTCCCTTTCCTCTGGCAGCCATCAGTTTGTTCTCTGTATTTATAGGTCTGATTCTGCTTTTTGTTTGTTTTGTGTTTTTAGATGCTACATATGTGTGAAATCAGATGGTATTCGTCTTTTCAGTTTGACTTATCTCCCTTAGCATAATACCTTCTAGATCCATCCATGTTGTCACAAATAGCTGGATCCCATCTTTTTTATGGCTGAGTAATATTCCGTATATACCACATCTTTATCCATTCATCTGTCAATGGACACTTAGGGTGCTTCCATATCTTGGCTGTTGTAAATAATGCTGCAGTAAACACAGGAGTGCATATATCTTTTTGCATTAGTGTTTTCATTTTACAAATTCTGAATTTTGATCTTTTCCCTGGCTAGGAATATGCGATTCAATAATCTGGTGAATCAGGGCAGCAGCAGTGAGCCACAGTTCCCAGTCAGACACATAGTCATGAGGGTAACTGACCATGCACTTACAACCATTCTGTACCCATATACCTATTGTGTTTTTCATTGTCTGTACAATATTTGATAACTTACATAAGATATTCAATACTTCATTATAAAATAGGCTTTGCATTAGATGATGGTGCCTAACTGTGGGCTAATGTAAGTGGAGCATATTTAAGGTAGGCAGGGCTAAGTTATAGTGTTCAGTAGGTTACATATATTAAGTACAGTGGGCTTATGATATTTTCAAATTATAATCCATCTACTGGGATGTAATCCTATCATAAATCAAGGAAGATCTATATTTGGAAATACTAAGAGTAAGTTCCTCCCATAATCATCTCCACATTCCTTTGGCTTCTCTTCTTTGTCTACTTAATATTTTTTATCTTTTGGCTCATAATTCAGGTTGTTCTGTGACAGGAAAAAAAATCCTTGTATAGATATTTGAAAATATCTGCTTGAGTTGTCCAATCAATAGAGGTCTTTCTGAGCTGTTCTAGATGTCGGGAATATGGTGGTGAACAAACAAAGCTCTATGAAATCTTGGTGTATCCTAAAAAAGCAGGACAGACTGCAAAAATAAATATGTGATGTGCTAATAGGTGAAAACAAATGCTGTGGGGAAGAAGAAAGCAGGGAAAGGGTGACAAGTATGCTGCAGACATGGGGTTGGTTGCTATTTTAATAGGATAGTCAGGGAAGGTCTCTAATAAAGTAGCTTTTTAAAAAAATTTTTAAGTTTATTTATGTATTTTGAGAGAGACAGAGACAGCAGGAGTCGGGGAGGGGAGAGATATAGGGAGAGAGAGAATCTCAAGCAGACTCCATGCTGCCAGCACAGAGCCCAGTGCAGGGCTCAAATTCATGAAACTGCAACTTCATGACCCAAGCCGAAAACAAGAGTCACACCCTTAACTGACTGAGCCACCCAGGCACCCCTCTAATAAAATAACGTATAAGCAGACACCCAAAGTAATAAATGGAGTTATATGGCTCTCCTGAGAAAGAATATTCCTAGAAAGGAAATAGAAAGCCCTCAGGTGGGAACATGTTTGGAAAACCAATATGTCTGGAGCAAAATGAATGAGGGGAAGTGTCACAAAAGCTAAGGTTGGAGTTGGTACAGGGCATCATGTTGTTTCTTGTGAGGCACAAGAAGCTCATTTAGTTTTGTGCAGGAAGAAATGAGAAATCATTCTAAGGTTTCAAATATAAGAGTAAAATAATCTAATTTATGTTTTTGGGGGTTTTTTTGTTTTTTTTTTTTCCAACATTTATTTATTTTTTGGGATAGAGAGAGACAGACCATGAACGGGGCAGGGGCAGAGAGAGAGGGAGACACAGAATCGGAAACAGGCTCCAGGCTCTGAGCCATCAGCCCAGAGCCCGATGCGGGGCTCGAACTCACGGACCGCGAGATCGTGACCTGGCTGAAGTCGGACGCTTAACCGACTGCGCCACCCAGGCGCCCCTAATTTATGTTTTAAAATGATCACTGACTATTGATGGGCAGGGGGTACCAATCAGGAGGGTCTCTGTTTCTAAAGAACTTTATTTACACAATTTGTTTATAATTCCTAACTAAATTTATGGATGATACATTAATTGTTATAGAATGAATGTTTGTATCCCTCCTGCATGCCAAGTTCATATGTTGAAACCCTAATGTCAATATGATGGTATTTGGAAAGTGATGCCTGTGGGAGGTAATTAAGTCATAAGAATGGAGCCCTCATGAATGGGATTAGTGCCGATAAGAAGAGGCCAGAGAGGTACCTAGCTCTCTTCCTGTCATGTGAGAATACAAAAAGTCAGCTATGTAATACACAGAAGAGAACCTAACCAGAACCTCACCATTCTGGCATCCTCATCTCAGACTTCCAGCCTCTAGAACTATAAGAAATAAATGTTTGATGTTTAAATTACCCAGTCTAGGGTAATTTGTTTTAGCAGTCCAAATGAAGACAGTAATTAATTTGTAATTCACAGTATGCAACAGACATTGATGGTTGTCTCCTCAGATCTGTCCTTCTTCCTTAGTGTATCTCTATGCTAGTACCATACAAAGTACCACAGGTTGGATGGCTCAAATAGCAGAAATTTATTGTCTCAAAATTCTAGAGCCTAGAAGCCTAAAACCAAGGTATCAGCAGAACTGGTTCCTTTTGAAGACTCTCCTTTGGCTTGTAAGGTGCTATTTATATGTATGTCTTTATATAGTCTTTCATCTATTTGTGCCTGTGTCCCAATTTTCTCTTCTTATAAGGACATCAGTCGCAACCCACCCAGATGGCCTCATTTTAACTTAATAACCTCCCTAAAGACCTTATTTCCAAATATAGTCATATTCTGAGATACTGAGGGTTAGAACTTTAACATACAAGCTTCGGAGCCACACAGTTTAACCCATAACTTGAAGTAATAGAGTTGTGGCTAGAATAGAGCTACAAAGTTATGGACTACATTTCCCAGCCTCCCTTGCAGGTAGACATGGACATTTGGCTAAAATCTCACCAGTGAAATGTGGACAGAAGTGATGAATTTCACTTCCACACTTCTAGTCAGTCTCATAAAAAATTGCATAAAAGTATATTCCTCCATGCTTTCCTCTTTAGGCTAAAATGGTGACGAAGAGAGCAACCTTGGAAAATAAAAGGTTGAAGATGCTACAGTCTATGTCAGCTTGGGTTCCTGACTGTCAGTATGAAAAGACAAGGAACACCTAATGTAGATTGTAACAAGGGAGAGAATAAAATTCTCTATTCATTGAGCCATTAAATTATTATTGGATTCCTTGTTACTGTAGCTCACTGTACCTTAAATAATACATACCATTATGACTGTCTACATAGTATCAACCAAAGGGAAATTTTAACATTAACCTTTAATATTGGAGCCAAGAGGATTTATGGGGTACATATAATCTAGAGTATAAACTTAAATTGTATTTTTTTAAATTATAATATGGTCATTTATCAATGTAACAAAGTTAATTCAACAAATTGGTGCCATTACCATGGGCCAAATTCAACACTAGACTCTGGTCGTAAACAATCAACAAAGTCCATGAATACCACACCGTCTTTGTCCTCAAGTTGCTCAAAATCCTGTGGGGGAAGCTATCGATAAACAAATTTTCTGATGTGTCACCTGCCCACAGAAGAGTGCATAAGATTTGTTTGGTTGGAGGATCTTGGGAACCTACAAATTAGAGATGGCACTTGACCTGAACCTAGAAGAAACTGCAACAGGTTATTATTTAAGGATTCAAAGTAGAAAATACAAACCAATGTAGCTTATGAAAAATATGTGTAGGAGAAAATAAAGTATTTTAGATATTTATTGAATGAAAATAATTTCCATTAGTTGAAAATCGGTATAGAAGAAAAACCTTTATGAGAGAACCATTGCCAGTTTTCCTCTATGTAAGGTGATAATCAGTATTAGAAAATGGGCTTAAACCTAATCAGGAAATCTGATTAGTCTTGAGGAAGACTCTCTGGACTGTCAGATGATAAAATACTAGCTCTGTTCCTAGAGAATGCTTAAGAGTGTAGACAAATCCCTGGGCTGGGGTGCATAGTTTTCATCCATCTTGAGGCAAGAATTTAGAACAGATGACATCTTGAGGTTGTTTCTTTGCCTAAGAAGAGTGAGGGGGAATACCATGGGATCCAAGAGTCTACTGCAGTAGCCACTTTACATGAACTATACAATTTAATTCTCATGAAAACCCTATTATTCCATTTTACTGGAGAAGGAACAGGTCCCCAAGAAGTTAAAAGTCCAAGCTCATGTAACTAGTAAGTGGAAGAAGTGGATTCAGTTTGGATCCCATGCCTACACTCTTTCCAATAAGTGTCCTACCTTGTCTTCTATAACCACCTGACTGTTGTGGGGACTACCTGAGTCCCCACTTGCTGCAGCTTAGTTCACAGAGCTCCATAATTAGCAGCTGAATGTCTAGGCTCTGGGTTTCAGATGTGTAGTTTTGAATCAAAGCTTCTTCTACTTCCACTGTGTAAATATGGGCATTATTTAAACTTTTTTCTCAGATTCCTCTTCTCCTCCTCCTCCTCCTCCTCCTCCTCCTTCTTCTCCTCCTCCTCCTTCTTATCCTCCTCCTCCTCCTTCTCCTCCTCCTCCTCCTCCTCCTCCTCCTTCTCCTCCTCCTCCTCCTTCTCCTCCTCCTCCTCCTCCTCCTCCTCCTCCTCCTCCTTCTCCTCCTCCTCCTCCTTCTCCTCCTCCTCTTCCTTCTCCTTCTCCTCCTTTTTCTTCTCCTTCTCCTTCTTCATCCTCATCGTCATAAAATAAGTACTGCCTACTTAGAACAACCCCAACACATAGTAGGTACACAATATGTATCTCTTGGCTGTTAACACAACATAGAATTTGTTTTCTTTTGATAGCAACATTTAATTCTGCAAGTACTTTCTCAGTATGCAGTATTAACCATCACAATAAAAAGCAAGAGCTGGAACTCATTATGCAAGTAGCTATAAATATTTTTAAAGATTATTTTAAAGTTTATTGGCCCCAAATTAAATATTATATGGGACTATAAACCATGGATATGTGTTGTTAAGATAGGAAACCCTTAAGCTTTTGTCATTTTAACTCCTTGAGTACCACAGCTACTCTATTTATTAAAGACTATTGTTTCACGGGATTTAACTGAATTAATTTTCTTATATTTACTGTCCTATAGACAATCAAAATCCCAAGAATGGAGCAAGAGTTGATTCTGTCATTTACTATTTAGTTTGTTTTCATATCTCTGTTTTCTATGTCTTCATGACTCATCTCTTCCATCACCAGTGAACAATTCCAGGCTCCAAATCTTTATTTTCTCACTCCTTCCTCCTCACTCAAGTCCTTTTATCCATGTGAATGTCCACATCTGTTCATCTTTTGTCTGGGCACTGCTTCATCGCTTTCTTCCTTATTTGTTAACTGTGTGTCTCTCACCCCAGAATGTGCATACCATTCCCAAGATGAAACAGCAGACTAGATGGATTTAAAAATCTAATAAAAATTACTGATAGTCCTTAGCTTTCAGTTCCAAAATCCAAAATGTTTCTTGTTTACTCTCTTAGCTAAGAACAAATCTGTTTGCCTTTGGCATTTTAGTAGTAATTTTAGATATTCATGTATTTCTTCTTATCCTAAATGACCTTATAGTAAATGGAGTGCTAATAATAAGTATGCCAAGACCATAGGTATAAACAGGGCGACTCCAAATGCCATCTAATCCTGAAGTCTCCCTGACCATCCATATAGGAGATAATACTCCATGCTAAGAATTCTGTGTTCTGTTTCTAAGTCCTCCATTTCTCTTGGCTATTTGTGTCCTTGAGTTTTTAAATATATCATCTTTTAGCTACTGTATTTACATATGTATTTACATAACTGTGTGAGAGTGTTTATAACAGTGCTCCCTGTAGTAACCCCAGAGCAAAGACTACCCAAATTCCCATCAAGAGTAGATCGCATAAATTATGATCTCTTCACACAATGGAACATTATACAGCCACGAGGATAAACAAACCATAACTTCACACAGTGATATGGGAGCTAGATACAAATTAGTGCATACTTTATGATTCCATTTATATAAAGTTCAGAAAGAGGCAAAACTAATTTCCAGCATTAGAAGTCATGAAAATGGATAAACGGGGCATGGAGAGACTTCAGTGTACCATGACAGAATGAATCGGGATTCTTCTGTGGGCTGGTTCAGTTTGTGAACTTGGGAAAGCTCCTTATGCTATATATATCCTTGTGGTCTGTGCACTTTGAATACATATCTTGTACTTTGACAACATTTCAAAGATAGATCATGATAACATAATACATAGTTTTTATACATATATAAATATTCCTTTAAGAAAACTAGCATTCCTTGTTTTATCATGTGGAGACCAGGCTTTTAACAGACAAATAGGGGAAACTGAAATTTTAACAGATTGAAAATCCTAACAGCAACAGTTACTAAATTTTGAAGGGAGCCCTCTTTAACTTACAAAATACAAAATTAGGCACAAGTTGAGTATTTGGAACAAAAAAATCACAAAATATGATAAACCATTTTTATTAATTGTCCCAAACACATTTATGAAACTTATTTTCCTACATGTTATAACTGCAAATTCTTTGCCTCTTTCTATGATATGCTTTGTAATATTTCCTACAGGGAGACTATAAAGATTTTTTTCCCCTAATATAGTTGATCCAATTTTTTTTTTAATTTAAAAGAGATCTCACAGACATTTGCTGAGTGTTGCATTGCTACAAACTTACGTTCTACAAATGCAGAAATTCTGATACATTTTATTTCTTGCAATTCCCACACAAATGAGTGGTGCTTTTATAATCTTATACCTGCATTATAAAATATATCCCCAACACCAGAGAACTTCTGTTTGACAAGGAATTTTTAAGAAGTCAATCTTCACTTGAGATTTTACCGAACAACCAGGAAGAATTTCCCATAGACTAACCTATTCTGTCATCACTGGCTATATTCTTGCAGACCCTGAGCACAGGGCATGTTTATAATGCAAACATCTTTGTGTTAAGATGCTAAGTGAGTCTACCCACTAGGCAAGAGGAGTATTCCTGGTTTTCCTGCATCGGGATGGCTAGCAAGAACTTAAATACAAACAGAAGTGTTAAATATATCCCACTGAACCCAAACTAAACGAATGCCCAATTCAACTTCCCTCTAGTTGGATCTCAAAAATGTCCATGATGGCTCCAGCACCCTCCACACAAGAAGTATGATAATGACTATGGTGGGGTGGAAAATAAGAGTGACCTCAACCACCTGCTGTTAATTACTGTCCTTCAGAAAATTTTGCAAAAACAAATGACAATATAAACCCCAGTGTTAACTCCTTTTCTGGTGCCTGGGAAGGCATTGCTGCAAGCTTCATTTGCATCTGTGTAAACCCACCTCTGCTTCCTATTAGGCCTCACTGGTTGCATTTCGCTTCTTCTGGAAGTGAGCTCTTCATCTCTAATTACTGTCAAAACACTGCGCACATCTACAGTTGGCTCTTTTGTCAGCTGTGACTGTCTTCCCACAGTCAACGATCTATGCGGCATTATTGAAGTTTTTCCTTCAGTGACTTTTTATAGAATTTCATCTGCCTGCCCCTTGGATGTCCCATTTTAGATTAGCAGACAGCAGCTGGTGAGGTGTCTTGCTTTTGTTATCAACCATTGTTAGAAGATGGCCAGCTGAGCACAGTTGAGAGGCAGCCATTAAGCTTTGATACAGTCAGACTGGCTGTGCTTCAAGGCCTTAATGGCTTGCTCTTGCCATTTGGTGTAGATTTGATGCTAGTGAATAGCGTGAAGTCTCTATGGATACACATGCAACAGCAGTATTTTCAGTTTTCACTCTGGTTACACAATTCCAGATTCAATTCATCACTTGCCCAGACAGAACTGCTTTTATTTATTTGTGCTGACTCCTGACTCTATTTTATACCTTTAGAAAGTACTCAGAGCTTTTATTTCCCTTCACTCCATAATGTAGATTTACTCACTAATATGATATACATTTGTGCTTACCGTGGATTTTACAAGCACTTATCAGAAGAAGAAGAATTACAGGGAGAAAGTGTTTACTTAATAAATTAATTTCTGCCTTTTAGTGATACTCTGTTCTGACTATCTTCTTTCTCTTCAGTCTAAAAATGTATTTGGTTATTTTAAATTAATATAAAGTTTTTTCATGCAGCACTGAAATTCATTTAAATTATCAACATTGGATTAAATAAAATGAATTTCTTTTATACTGGCACTCAGAGAATCTTTAAATTATTGAATATGTTGACAATGGCCATTGGAAGAAGCTTTCAATTTCTTTTTTTTATTTTTTTTTTTAAATTTTTTTTTTCAACGTTTATTTATTTTTGGGACAGAGAGACAGACAGAGCATGAATGGGCGAGGGGCAGAGAGAGAGGGAGACACAGAATCGGAAACAGGCTCCAGGCTCTGAGCCATCAGCCCAGAGCCCGACGCGGGGCTCGAACTCACGGACCGTGAGATCGTGACCTGGCTGAAGTCGGACGCTTAACCGACTGCGCCACCCAGGCGCCCCTCAATTTCTAATTCTTCCTTTTGCTTAGTTGTACTAAACAAGCACTTGTACTCAGTATTGCGCACGTATTTCATTTAATTCTCATAACAAAACTTTAAGGAAGGCAATATTGTCTATGTCTTAAGGAAATTGAGCTTTAGACAAGGTATAAATTTTCCCAAATTCACATTAGAAATAACTGGTGGTTGTTTCCTTTGCTGTGCAGGATTTTATATCTCAATGAAATCCCAAAAGTGCATTTTTGCTTTTCTTTGTCAAGACTGCTCCGGCTATTCGGGATCTTTTATGGTTCCATACAAATTTTAGGATTTTTGTTCCAGCTCTGTGAAAAACGATGGTGGTATTTTGATGGGGATTGCATTAAAAGTGTAGATTGCTTTGAAGAGTGTAGACATTTTAACAATATTTGTTCAAATCCATGAGCATGAAATGTTTCTCCATTTCTTTGTGTCCTCTTCAATTTCTTTCATAAGTTTTCTATCGTTTGCAGAGTGCAGATCTTTTACCTCTTTGCTGCTTAATTATTGGTGTATAGAAATGCAACAAATTTCTTTATGTTGACTTTGTATCCTGCAACTTTCCTGAATTCGTGTATCAGTTCTAGCAATTTTTTGTTGAGTCTTTTGGATTTTCTATAAAGAGTATCTTGTCATCTGCGAAGAATGCAAGTTTGACTTCCTCCTTGCTGATTTGGATACCTTTTATTTCTTTTTGTTGTCTGATTGCTGAGGTTAGGACTTCCAGTGCTATGTTAAAATAATAGTGGTGAGAGTGGACATCCCTGTCTTGTTCCTAAATGTAGAGGAAAAGCTCTTAGTTTTTCCCCAATGAGGGTGATATTAGCTGTGGGTCTTTCATATATGGCCCTTATAATGTTGAGGTATGTTCCCTCTGTCTCTACTTTGTTTAGGGTTTTTATCAAGAATGGATGCTGTATTTTGTCAAATGTTTTTTTTTCTGCATCACTTGAGAGAATTGTGTGATTCTTATCCTTTCTTTTATTAATGTGGTGTATCACGCTGATCTATTTGTGAATATTGAACCACCTTTGCAGCCCAGAATAAATCCTACTTGATCGTGATGAATGATTTTTTTAGCATACTGTTGAATTCGATTCGTTAGTATTTTGTTGAGAATTTTTGCATCCATGGAAATAATTTTAAAAAAAAAGCAAAAGGCAACCTATACAAAAGGAGAAGATATTTGCAAATGACATATCTAAAAAAGGATTAGTATCCAAAATCTATAAAGAGGTTATTAAACTCAACACCCCAAAACCAAATAATCCAGTTAAAAAAAGACATGAAGGCATGAATGGCAGAAGACATGAATAAACATTTTCCCAAAGAAGACATACAGAAGGCAAACAGACACATGAAAAGATGCTCAACATCACTCATCATCAGGGAAATACAAATCAAAACCATGATGAGATATCACCTCACATCTGTCAAAACGGCTAAAATTAGCAACACGGGAAAAAACAGCTATTGGCAAAGAGGCCAAGAAATTCTCTTACACTGTTGGTGAGAATTCTCTTACACTGTTGGTGAGAATGCAAACTGGTGCAGTCACTTTGGAAACCAGTGTGGAGGTTCCTCAAAGAGTTAAAAATAGAACTACCCTATAACCCAGCAATTACATTACTAGGTATTTATCCAAAGGATATAAAAATGCTGACTCAAAGGGGCACATGCACCCAGTGTTTATAGCAAAGCTATCAACAATAGCCAAATTATAGAAAGAGCCCAAATGTCCGTAGACTGGTGAATGGATAAAGAAGATGTGGTGTATATATATATATATATATATATATATATATATATATATATATATATACAATGAAATACTACTTGGTGATCAAAAAGAATGAAATATTGCCATTTGCAACAACATGGATGATGCTAGATTGTATTTTGTTAAGCAAAATATATCAATCAGAGAAAGACAAATACCACAGGATTTCACTCATTTATGGAATTTAAGAAATAAAACAAATGAACGTAGGGAAAGGGGAAAAAAAGGAGACAGGGAGGCAAACCATAAGAGATTCCTAGCTACAGAGAGCAAACTGAGTGTTGATGGAAGGAGGTGGGTGGGAGATGGGCTAAATGCGTAACGGGTATTAAGGAGGGCACTTGTTGTGATGACTACTGGGTGTTATATGTAAGTGAAGACTTACT
Organism: Felis catus; assembly: GCF_018350175.1. Taxonomy (NCBI): domain Eukaryota; kingdom Metazoa; phylum Chordata; class Mammalia; order Carnivora; family Felidae; genus Felis; species Felis catus. The sequence continues at coordinate 110,657,710 of NC_058374.1, forward strand.
AAATTCTACTGAAACTAATATTACACTACATGTTAATTAGAATTTAAATAAAAACTTGAAAGAATTAAAAAAAAAAAAAAGAAATACTGGTGGATCTGATATTCAAACCTGAGTCTGCTAACAGAAAGCTATTGTTCATAACTACTACTTATCTTTTAGAGTTCGTAGTATGGTAAGCAGAAAGAAACCAGAAATAAAAAATTATTGTTTTTAACAATCTTCTCAAATCTAGAATGAATGGGAATTTTATTCCTATGTTTGGACAACGGAAAAATATTAATTTATCATTTCCCAATCTGAAAAGCAATCCCATCCTCATAATATTAAGCATGCCTTGAGTTACTATTCAATTGGGCTGTACTTTTTAGTAAATTTATTTTATTTTGGCCATTCTGATACCTGTTATGCACTTTTAGTCAAACACGGTCACATGCCTAAGCATTTGTTTAAACGAAGTGTTCCTGGCCTCATCACAAACCTACAGAATCAAACTCACTTGTGCTAGGGTCAAGAAATCTGCATTTTTACACTAACAATTAGATTGTGATTCTGAAGAGCACTAAAGTTTGTCTTCAGAGGAGTTCCCCATGTGTTTGCTGTAGCTCATATTTTTGGACTACTCATTTATATGTTTCTTTAACATTTTGCTTTTTTGAGAAAGGCTCCTCTGGTAGTAATTAAGCTTGTCCACAAAAATTCTGGCTTTTCTCTGCCAAAGCACAAGATAAGATTGCATTTCCCTGCACCCTTGAAATCAGATGTAGCCATGTGACTTCCTTTGGCCGATGGAAATGATTGGAAGTCATGTGTTCTCCCTTCCCTGACTCCAGGAACCATATACACTCTAGACAGTGGAGGCTTTGTCCACTGCATTCCTGCATGGATATAAGGTGAAGTAGAGTCCCAAGCTGATCCACAATAGATCTGGAAAAATGGAAGACTAGCAGGATATTAGTTATTTTCCAGTATCATTCTGAATTTATACCTTAGTCATAAAAACACCAATCCTCTTTGTCAGTCACTTTACTTTTCAGCCAGAAGATTAAAATTTCCAGTCCGCATTTTGGCTAGATAGAGTTATTATGTTAAATACTGGCCATCAGATATAGGTGGAAATTATATTTCATTGCTAGCAAGTATCTTTAAAAAGAGGTGCTCTCACCTTCTTTCCTCCTTCAGGCTTCCTGGAATGCAAATACAAAGACTGACGCTCCAGCAGCTTTCTTGGGTTATGAGGTGAGTTTTAAAATGCAAGCCACATTCAACAGAATAAAAAGGTAGAGGAGCCCGGGTGTGTAAAAATGTGAACCCTCCATATTTTGCTGAAAAGCCTACCCCTGGGTTTATTTTTTATGAATGAGAAATAAACCTGTATGAGTCACTATTTTCAGATCTTTATTTCCTACCATCGAATCTTATTTTTGCTGGCACGAAGCATTATATCTACTTGTAATTACTTATAAGCCATGACTGTACCACTGACTAACTTTATCAATTGGGGCAACATCCTTCATAAATCTAGGCATTTTTCCTCACTTTCAAACAAAGAAGTCATAGTGAGTACTACAGCTTTATCCAATGTAGATGAGATAATGCAGGCATTGCAGGTTACATGCCTTCCAAGTGGGACAGGATTCCATGCATGTCGGCCAGGCTTCTCAAATGATATTCTGCATTTTCTGGGCCACTTTCCTAGCTCAACCACAGTCAGTGCAGTGTTGGTCAGCATCCTGTCAAGATAGATGGAGTTTATGAAGGATTGCCAGCCTTACTCTCAAAAACAGCTGGAGGAGTGATTTTGAACTCACCAAAGTGATTGAACTCACCAAGGATCCATACGCATTTCCTACAGGAACTTCAAACTAGCTGATGAGTACATTTATTTTGGCACTTATTTATTTAATATAAATCATACTGATCAACTTCAAATGAAGCCTTGCTGTTTTGTGGAACTTCTCTAATCAGCAGAATTCTGCTGTTGGAAGGAGACTTAGAAGTGTCTGAGCTCAATAAGTGGATTTTACATTAGAGGAAAATAAGCTTCAGAGAGCAGACACGACTAATCAAGAGCCATCTAGCTAAGCTCAGGTTAGAAGACAGAGCTCCTGACTCTCAATCCATGTGTTTTTTCTAAACTAAGCTTCCCCAAAGGCCACTGCATTCTCCTTGCCTCTCCTTGAACTTTCATCTTAGCTCAATAGTACATACTCACTCAGCAATTAGCTGACATCTTTTAAGCTGAGTCTGAGTTTTGTGTCTCTTTTTTGTGTCTTATCTCAATTACCTCTCCAGCATTAAAAAAAAAAAAAGTGTCCCCTCTTGATGTTTTTTCCTGAATTCCTGAAGCAAATAGTCTCTTTAATCATTTGGGCATCTATACTCTCTCCCAGCCAATTACCTGCCTCTTCTTATAAATATGCCTAGTTCTTTCCTATCTTTACATAATCTACAGCTTGTAATGTTTTAAACAGAATTTATTGGATCATCTGAGCTTTCTAATTTATTTTCTAGGCAGTTTAGTTCAGAGATTTTATTCAAGATCTTCTATCACTTCATTAGTTTACCTTTTCTTTTCTATTGTTCGTTATTCTCTGTCTCTCCCTTTTCCTCCTTACCACATTTCCTGTTGTTAATATAAAATATATTTGAATACCCATAGCTGGCATAGTGCCTGGCATATGTGCAATATTCTGTAAATGTTTTGAATAAATAAATACTAAATGGTTTTAAAGATCACTATAACCACTAGGAAATCTTACTGTTCATTAAATATCCTTCAGGTGGAACCATGGCTATCTATACAAACATGTATGTGAATATATATACAAAAGTGGAGCTCAGTAGCTTATATTATGTGTTGACTGTGTACCTGTCTCTGTTTTAAGAACTGTAGATGGTATTGCCTCACTTAATAATTAATAATAATAATAACAATAACAATAATAGCAAATACAGAGAGTGTTCAGGATGTGGCAGGTACCATTCAGATCACTTTAATATGTATTCATTTATTTATCCTCACAAGAACTCTATGAGGTAGGTACTTTATTACCCTAACAGAGGCATAAAGAGAAATAGCTTCTGCCTTCACACAACAAGTGAGTAGCAAGCAGAGTAAGAACTTGAACTTAGATGTTCTGACTCCAGAATCTATAATCTTAGGGCCTCACACTATAATGCTTATTACTGAAGATCTTACAAGTCGAGTTGATACCTCACAAAAAAATATACTCTACCATCTATCCAAGGCACCATTCCCAAAACACCTCCCTTGCCAGCTTGCATAAGTGACTGAAATGCTTATTATTTAGTCATAATCTTTACAGAAGGTACTTGAAGAACTAAAAAACAAAAAACACAAATGCGTCATATGGGTAAGTGACATAAAGCTCTAACCAACCATTAATATTTTAGCATGATATAGTTTATCAGATAAATCTAACTGATCCTTGACACTCTTTTTTTATGTTTTTAATTTAATGTTTTTAATATAATTGTCAAATTGGCTGACATACACTGTGTACAGCATGCTCTTGGTTTTGAGAGTAGATTCCCATGATTCATTGCTTACAGGCAACACCCAGTGCTCATCCCAACAAGTGCCCTCCTCAATGCCCATAACCCACTGACAGACTCCTGAGAAAATAGAATAAGATAGCACATTGAATTTTGAGATGTTGGGGAAGATAAAATCATGAAATGTTGAAAGAGTAGGAAAGAAAGACCAAGTAGGATGGTTACACTACAGGATATTTAAAGAAAAGGGAGAAAAGACAGATCAGAAATTTGGACAAAATAAAAAGGATTTAAATGTGCTACCACCAAAGTATTCTGTGCTGCTTTGCCAATCCTATCTCACCTGAAAGTGCCTGATTTTGAATATATGTATTTTATCTTAGATTCCGTATCTCACATGGAATCATATCTTTGGGATCAGCAATTTCTTTTAGGTCTGGCTGGATATTTTAAAACGTATTATTAATAGGTATAATTTAGACAGATTTTTGTTACCTGGAAGAATAAGCTCCAATTTTATAGTATGGGAAAGCTGAATCTAGTATATAGGACTTAGCTTCAGTAATTTTTGTTAACATCAAAGTTTGTCCATATACTGAGGTGCTCCTGTGAGAATCAAAATTTTGCTTCAAGATATATAGCCTTTGAACTAGGTATTCCTGGGTAATAGACAACCTCTAGTCTTATTTTATACCTGCCATCTCTGTGCCTTTTAACCATTTAATAAAGAATAATTGGTTTAAGCAAATGTTTAAGTAATCCCTTGTGTATGAAACTTCGTATTACATATGTAGAAAAGATATATAGCATTATTTGTTATTAATTTTGATCTTAGCCTTTCAATCAGAAAATCCCTTTTGACAGATGAACATAAGGGAAGGGAAACAAAAATAATATAAAAACAGGGAGGGGGACAAAACATAGAAGACTCTGAAATACAGAGAACAAACAGAGGGATGCTGAAGGAGTTGTGAGATGGGGAATGGGCTAAACTGGTACAGGGCATTAAGGAATCTACTCCTGAAATCAGTGTTGCACCATATGCTAACTAACTTGAATGTAAATTAAACAATAAATAAATTTCAAAAAGAAAGAAAAAAAATCCCTTTTGTTTTCTCAATCTGATGAGATTCTACATGTGCATGAGACATGAATTATTCATTTTTGCGAGCAGTTCACTGGTTCAATAAATCATTAATCTGAATAAAGAACTGAAAATTTAAACCTCCTGAATCTGTATGACATTTATACCGAAAAAGAAAAGTTCTTAAGTGAATAGTAGCAAATTCCATGTATTTGGAAGAGTGATTGTATCAAATATTTCTCTAATCCGTTAGATTTTAATTTTTTTTAAGGTTTATTCATTTTTCAGAGACAGAACGTGAAGGGGGAGGGGCAGAAAGAGAGGGAGACACGGAATCTAAAACAGGCTCCAGGCTCTGAGCTGTCAGCACAGTGCCCGATGCCGGGCTGAGCTCACAGAGGGCGAGATCATGACCTGAGCTGAAGTCTGACGCTTAACCGACTGAGCCACCCAGGCGCCCCTTTAATCTGTTAGGTTTTAAAACAGCTTAAAGTTATACAAGAGTTTGCCTACAAAGTCAACCTTAGGCAGCAGAACTTTCCCTGGAAGCCTCAGTCAGGAAATAGGCTTGTGTTTCCTTTCCACTGGCATATCTTATCTAGCTGGTTAGAGGAAATATCACTAGTGCCAGGGACCAGCAACTGGATATCCCAGCAAGACAGTCTCCAAGAGACCCACAGAAGCATTTCACTAAAGAAGCAGATTGTCATCTGATATATCCAGAAGACACCAACACTTGATTATAGTCAAACAAGTCCAGTAAGAACTTGCCCATCCGCTTATATCTCCTCCTTCACCCTGTTCCAACATTGGAGGCCCATGGCTAAGAGAAATGAATAGAAGAGCAAAGTGAAGAGATGAAGACGGTGACAACTCCACTGTGCAGGCTGGAGTAAGTTGAGGAAGGGACAAAGACCTAAAGCAGATAAGAACAAGGAATTTACGTTTTAATTATGGGCTGAACTGCACTTGTAATTATATTAAAAAATGAGATTATGTTTTCACACCCAATAGGCTCCTGAAAGCTCTGGCATTCTCTGGGGATTTTATCAAGGATAAGAAAGAATGAGCTAAGAGAGTAAGTCTAATGGAGGATGTAGAGAAACACTAAAGTTACCTTCCACTTGAGCCCTTCTGAGTGTAACTCAATAAACTAGTTAGAACTTTAGAAGGAAGAGAGCTGAAACTCTATAGTTATATTTAAAAAACCAGCCTCTAAAACATTGCAATGTTTATGATCTGAAAACAGTCAAGCATGAGACCAAAACATATCAAAGAGTATATTGGTGTTTGTGTCCCGCTGCTGCCATAACAAATTTAGTGACAGAAGCAATATAAATTTATGATCTCACAGTAGGTTAGAAGTCTGATGGTTCATCTGATTCCTCTGCTCCAGTTTCACAAATCCGAAATCAAGGTGTTGGCAGAGCTGTGTTCCTCACCGGAGGCTCTAGGATGGAATTCAGTTTCTTGCTTTTAGGAATTAAATATTTGTTTTCTTACTGGCTGTTTGCTGAAGGCCATTCTCAGTTTCTAAAGAATGCCTCATTGCTTGGCTGGTGGCCATCTTTCTCCATCTTCAAAGCCAGAAATATTAGGGCAAGTCTTTCTCATGACTCAAATATCTCCTGTGCTTCTATCACCACACCTCTCTGTCTGCAGCTAGAAAGGTTCTCTGCTTTTAAGGACTGTAGTAATTACATTGGGCCCATCTAGATAATCCAGAATAATCTCTTCATCTCAAGGTCCATATTCTTAATTGTATCTGCAAAGTCCCTTTTGCTGTCTAAGGTAACATAGGTTGTTAGAATAAGAGTATGGACATCTTTAGGAAGCCATTATTCTACCTACCACAGTGTTAATGCCCTGAGAGCCTTCATTTCCATGAAGAAGTAAATGATTATGTCATCCCTGGAGAGCAAAGTAGGCAGTGGTGTAATATAAAGAGTAAGATTTAGAATAGTTATGATGAGGGGTAAGAATAGGAGTAAATTAGGAATTGTTAAAAAAAAAAAAAACACCTGTGGAGGGGATAAGGGATTAAATGAGGGCTAAGTACCTTTTGGCAACATGCCATGTAGAACTAGGAATCATGCAATTATTACACGTGCTGATCTGAGAAAGCATCATTAACTTAAAATTATATATACTTGCTCTTCTTAGGGAATTCATTTGTATCTGAGTAATTTGCATCATGAATTCTTAGTTTTTCTTAAATGGTCACACTCATTAACTTTCAATTAATACATAGCTATGGCTGCTGACGTACAGAAGTAATCCTAATTTCCATCTGATAACCAGCACATTGATTTTCAGCAGAAGGAGAAATAATACCAAGAGTTGGGGGAGAACATAAGGTGGAGTTAGAATCCTCTGACTCTCTAGGAGATTTACAAGGTTGAAAAATTATGTTCAGTACATAGGTTAATATCATATTTTGGGAAAGGAAAAATGATTATAAAATTTAAAATATGGAATATAGACTGGAGAGCAATCGAGATTCTTACATTTATATAAAAAAAGATTTTTTTTCATTGAAAAACAGTGATTTAGAGAAGACCCTCTAGCTTTCATTAACTTTTGTTTATTTGGCTAGGAATGTACAGGTGTCTGTGCTGAGTCTGGATCAGCAGCCTAAGATCACCCTTTCCTGAAGTTTAGAGTGTGTGTATGCATGTGGGTATGTTTGCTCATTGCTACTGCTTTTATTTTTTTTAATTTTCTGGAGCCACAGTCTTTTGTTTGGCCACAAGTCATAATCGGGCCTAACTTATGATTGCCTTTGTCCACCCCAACAGGTTTTCCTAAATTCAGACTGGCACAGTCTACAGCTAATACTAGAAGTTTCTTTGATCTCAACTACCTTGTCCCAGTGGTTATAGTTTGATCAATAATAGCTGACTATGGAAAAAGCGAACTAAGAAGGGCAATACACTCAAAGTTCAATGTGATACACCATTGAAAACTGGGCAGGGACCCCAATCATCAGGTGCACATCATGGCAATGGAAAGGTGAAAATGCTGGAGTTGTCTAAAATAGCAACCCTATGTGATAGTCAGAAGCAATAGCTTTATAAGACAGTTCTCTCTTATTATACTCTATTAAAATATAAATTAAAGATGTTATAAATATGTTGAGAACTAAAAAAAATAAAACAGTGCTGCCATCATGGTAAGGAAAACAATGTAGACCCCCAAACTCTCCTCACTTCTCAGATCAGGATTAAAATGGTAACCTCAGTTTATTAAGCATATCTCAATATTACAAGTTGAATTTCTAGTTAGATTTTTATCTTTATTGGAGAAATAATCTTTCCTCCTTCATCTTCTCCTTCTCTTTCTTTCTCTTCCTGAAACGTTCAGTCCTAAAGCCATTAAGTGGGGTTGATCAAGATAGATGTTAATTGTTTATGCAAGAGTGAGGGGAGCTACAATGGCTCAGTATCAGAGTACAAGAAAATGAGCAGGATTTCCTCATGGAGAGAGAGCCTGGTGCAAAGGGCCAGAGCCCAAGCAGGAGAGATTACATCACACAGGAGGGCATCCCAGAATAGGGTATCAGAGCATGAACAATTTGAGAAGGTGTCCATGTGGGGAGTGTTCAGGCATTTAATGCCAGAGGCTAGGTGGGCGTGTCAGACATGGTATAAGTGGTCAGAGCCTAGGTGGGATGAGGAAGGCATTCACATGTCAGAACAACTCAATTTAGGTGCATCAGAATTTGGGTGAGGTAAAAATTTAAAAAAAAGGTGTGTACTTGTGCAGGCAGCCTGGCATGGGGATATTGGAACCAGCTGACATTATAGAGTGTCCATGCAGGTGTCAGGAGCAGACAGATCTGGTTTCAGGACCTAAGTAGGATGAGGGAATATCCTTACAGGAAAGTATTGCAGCCCAACAAGGTGAGGAAGCTTCCCTTATGAGAGGGGTGTCAGAACCCAGGTAGGTGAGCAGGGTGTCCATACAGGGATGGGGTCTGGTACAATGAATCAGAGCTCAAAAGGGGTGAAGAATGTATCCATGTGGGGAAGAGGGTAGAGGAGCAATGGGAGATATTACTTACTGAGGCACTGAACAAATAAATGCACGAAGATAATGGGAGCCACCTTTCTCACCTTTGTAGAGGGGAATTCCAAGTATGGGGAAAAAATAAACTAGAAGGAGCTCTGTCTTGTTGGCTTGGAATTTGATATATTAATGTGAACTCATGGTTTTCAACATATGTAGATAAAGAAATACTTGGGTTTTAATGTAGGTGTGTGCATACATGCATGTTGCTAGGGCTGAGTAGCAACTATATTTCATAGGCTCAAAGACACTTAAGAGCTGCATCTTGATTTCTAAATACCACCCTTCAGTATATGATTGACTCCAAGGCTGAGGCAGGGAAAAGAACAAAATAATTCTGGGACATCTCTTTGTGCCAGAAAGTGCTGACAGAGTGATGTGGGCACATTAAAAGGAGAGAAAAGCCAGTTTGAAGGGTCTCACACTGGGCAAATGGGGGACAATTTGAACATAAAATACCAGTTACAGTATAAATCTTGAATAAAATAGGAAACCACGAATCCATACTCTTAGATATCAACAGTCTCAAAGTAACTCTTCATAGAATGCCTATGAATGACAAAGGAAAAATTAGAAATTCCACAGTGGAGAATTCTGTAAGCTACCATCTTAGCCAGGTGATCAGAGAACATGATCAGCAAGGTCAAGTTGAATTGTATATCACCTGATAGGTTGCAATGAGGAGAACACAACATTTCTTTTTTACTATTCTTACCACTTACGCACAATCTGACTCTAATCATAAGGAAACGCTGGAATAACCCAAACTCAGAGTAATTCTACAAAATACCTAACCCGTAATCTTCAAAAGTGTCAAAGTCATGAAAGTTGAGGAAAGGCTGAGGAACTGTTCCAGATTTAGGAGTCAGGAAAAGTGACATTGAACTGCAAAGTGTGATTCTGAACTGGATCCTCTGCTCTTTAGGAGATTGTTAGGACAATCAGTGAAATTGAATGGATTAGCTAGTAATGGTGTATCATTGTTAATTGCCTGATTTTAATGGCTCTATTGTGATTTTGTAGAAGAATGTCCCTGTTTGTAAGAATTACACACTGTATTAGTTTCCTAGGGTTGCTGAATTAAATTGTCATAAACTGGGTGGTGTAAAAAAAATTTACTGGTGGTGTAAATTTATTCTTTCACGGTTTTGGAGGCCACAAGTCTGAAATCAGGATGTCAGTAGGATTGGTTCCTTCTGGAGATTCTGAAGAAGAATCCATTCCAAGCCTCTCCCTTCAATTCCCATGGCTCCCGCAATCCTTGGCATCCCTTGGCTTATAGATGTATCACTCCCATCTCTACCTCCATCCTTACTTGGGTTTTGCCTGTGCCTCTCTTTTGTATCTGTGTCTCTCCAATCTCCCTGTCTCTTGTTTTATCATGAACACTATTCATGGAATTTAGGTTTCACCTTTAATCAAGAGTGATCCCATCTCAAGATCTTTTACTTAGTTATATCTGCGAAGACCCTATTTTTGAAGAAAGTCACATTCATGGGTACTAGAGGTTAAGACTGGACCAATTTTTTTTGGAGGGGGTCACTATTCAAACCACTGACACACACTAAAGGATTAGGATTTGCCAACATCATGTTGGCAAATTATTCTCAAATGGTTTGGGACAAAAGTTATTTGTATTGTACTTGTGATCTTTTTATAAGTTGAGGCTGCTGCAAAATTAGAAACAAAGTAGAGGAATAAACTCTCTTGAACTAGTTTAGTAACAAATAAGACTGACTATACTGAGTTTGTCTGGGTGTGAGCTCCACCATTTACTGTGTGAATTTGTGCACGTCACTAAACCCATTTCAACTTCAGTTCTTTTGTCTACAATGGGAATAGTAGTACTTTATAGATTTGTGAGGATTGAGACAACGGTTGTAAATAGCTTAGCAAAGTGCTCACCACTTAGTAAACAGTTAATAAAAGTTAATATTATTACCTTTTTAACATCATAAATATCATTAGAATGATCTAACATTTTCTTTTATGCAATAACTGAAGGTCAGAGATGTGCTTTCAGCCTGATTAAAAATTCCTGAATTGAGTAGGTCGGTAAGACTTGTCCTTTCCATACTAGTTTACCAAAGCCATATATTCTTGCTCTCTGCTTGTAGTTGCAATCAATTGTGTCAAACTATTATGTGTTGAATTTGTGGGGTTTTGACCTTTAAACGTCTTAATATAGACATTCAAAGATCTGGAAATTCTCAGTAGTCCAGCCTTATTATCATGGTTAAGTATTTCTGTCTGTGTTGGTTGTGGTGTCATTTAGGAGTACATTCAGCTACAAGGAACATAAAGCAAAAGCAGAGTTTGCTATAACCATTCATCTCAGATAACATGAGATAAAGAGGGAGGCAGACCAAAGCAGCACGACAGTTCACTGATGTCGGCAAGGACAATCACAGGCATATTAGCTTCCATTCTTTACTGTCTTATTGTCACAAGATGGTTACAGGATGTTGAGGTTTTATATCACTACAAGCATGAAGAGAGGGGCACAGATCATAGAGCACACCAACTGAGTCTGTCTTTTTTTTTTTTAAAGACAGCACAATTTCTCAGAAGCTTCTGTTCACCACACCATTCTTCTATCACTTTGATCAGAACTGAGTCACATGATGCCCCAGAAATAAATCACTGATGGGGCAGGAGAAGTGAGAAGAGGGATGGTATTACTATAATTAATTCAGGTCATTTTTTATTCATCTTCCAAAACTGGGACAGGCACCAGCTTTCTCAGTAGGACCAACCATGTATGTTAGCTGAACACACCAGGGTTCTATTAGCAGGGAAGAGGAGGGAGGCATGTAGGTGTATAGACAATGGATGGTTTCTGTCATAATTGGCCACAGCTGTTTGCCAATTACATTAAAATGTAACATATCAATCTATCACCAGATCCTTCTGAAAATACCAACCTAAGATATACTAGTAAAATATAATTCTGACTTACCATTTAAGTGATTATGAGATACAGGTTTTTTATATATTAGCATATTTTTTGGATATGAATATAAAGTAGGAGCACATAAAATCCCTTTTTTTTATTGAAGATGCAGTAAAATCTATTGTTAGTCCCAGATTGTTATTAAACACTCTCAATCTTGGAAAGCAGAAAGAGTTTTCCACTGCATGAGTCAGATGAAATTCAATATAAAATCCTTTTTTTAATTGTTTATTGTTTTATGTGTTTATTATTGAGAGAGAGAGAGTGTGTCAGCAGGGAGGAGCAGAGGGAGAGAGGGAGACCCAAAATCCAAAGCAAGCAGTCTCCAGGCTCTGAGCTGTCAGCACAGAGACTGATGCAGGGCTGGAACCCTCAAACCATGAGATCAGAACCTGAGCTGAAGTTGGACACCTAATCTACTGAGCCATCCAGGCTTCCTTCAATATAAAATCCTTAAGGAACACAAGGGATCGTGTTTCTGTCTTCATGATCTGGGAAAGACCTAAAATAAGTAGAATACAAATCCAAAAACTATGAATATGATCTTGTAAAGATCATCTAGTCCTCCTCTTTGCAGTTATGAAAGGACTTGACCCAGAGGGAGAAGGTTAGGCATGTTGCCAGAGGTTCCTCAATTGTTAGGGGATGTGGAACTAGATCTCAGACCTCTTTACCCCAATCTAGTGTTCTTTTATCTGTATCCCTATGAGGCTGAGAAAGCCCAATAATCTGGAAAAAGTAATATGTAGTGAGTTGTCTTGATTTTTGTTGAGAAGAGACAGAAAATTAGAGAAATTTCCTGGATAGTCCAACCTCCTAGCTAGGAAGAGAGGACCAGAGCTGAAGGATTTTTACATCATAAACAGAGAGAGAAAGAACATAGATACGAATGTTTGGTTTTATGCAACCAGCAAGTCTGTTAAAATTCTAAACTTGTCTCTTCCCTCCCTCCCTCTCCCCACCTCCATGTATTTATTGAACACCTATTTTCTATCTGGCACAATAGGGTATAAGACGAAGTCCTATCTTCCGTACAAACTAGGTTTTCAAATCTGCCTCAGGATTGTACCCATGATCACAAAGAATCAAAATTGTGGTTCACAGTTCACTAGGAATCAGCTGTATCACCATAGTCCAATGCAACTAGTTTTGCCTCCAAAACTAGAATGAATTTTTGATTTCTCAGATTAGCGCTGGATGAAGTAGTTGTCTTTGGTTTATGGGCCATGGTTGTTAACAAATGCTATCTTTACAAACTCACATCATGCTCATTGTTGTGAAGCACATGCACAGTAAGACAGAAATCAAGGCAGATTTTGAGGATTAAATACCAGCATCCAATCTCCCATATCAAATTCAATCTGAGGCCTGTGTTTATTGAAGAGAATAGTGTACAGAATCACTATTTTTTGGTCTTTTTTCTTTGTAAATTCTTCTTAATAAAATATACATAGTTAAATGTGTATACATGCCACACTGCTAAATATAAACTAGTGTGTATGACTGAAAATATAACTCAATAGCTTGTGGGTTGCTAAAAACAAGTGTGAATTTAGATCTGGAAGAAGAAAAGGTAATAAGCAATTAGTCAGTAAGTGATTGCTTAGAGATCTATGGGAAGAGGTGATCATTTATTAGGAGAAGAGAACTAATGAGGTGCGTCTCCTCCCTGCCAATGTTTTACAGATATTTCTTCTTTTAAGCCTCATAAAAATTGCATGAAGTAACTTTTATTATCTCCAATGGAACAAAAATAGAACCAATTCAAGGAAATTCTCCAAGTTGGTAAGTGGTAGAGCCCAGATTTGAACCTAGCTTTGTATGACTCTGAAAATTTGTGTTCTTAAGACAACAGCACAGCATCCTATTCCCCAACAAGACAGTATAACTTAAGATCCAATGCACGAGATTTCCTTCTTTATGTAGAGACATGGGAGAAATATCTTTCTTTGTCTCTAGCCAGGAATAACATTTTAAGAGCCTTCTGAGCAAATGGTATGTTTTAAATTGAGGATATTCTGAGTATATCTTCGCATTCTGAGATTCCTGTTACAATCGTTAGCATCAAATTTGTGGACCATCAATAACAAGCTAGAAGATCTACTCTATGCAAATTTTTTATTCAAATCTCACTCCTACCTTCATGTTAACTTTTCCTTTCCTCTGTGCTGTGTCCCACTTTCATATGCAATTATTTTATGGTGGTTTATTTTATTTCATTGTTATGGAGTAATTGCTTTAAACTCTGCCTGTAACAAGGCATGAGCTCAAGAGTGAAGTAAAAACCCAAATATAAGATCATTAATAGGCAGAACATGACTTTAAGAATGAAGGAGTAATGTAACAATAAGCTCATAAAGTATAGAAGTATATTTACCAACTTAATTTCCTTGCAATTTTCTTCATTGTTGTGATATTAACCAAAGCATGTCCCTGCTATGTGTTAGGAATGAGAGCACCACAAAGGAAGGATTTGCTTGTTTATAGAAATAAATATTCATTTTTTCCACCACCTACAATATGTACTATGTGTTAGGCATCATGCTAGGCCTGAGAATAAAAAGACGAATAAGACATAGTCTTTCCCCTTAGTTATAGATAATTGCCATAAAGAGTGATTGGTGTTGTAATAGACACTGGTACAAAACCTTCTGAGATTAATGCAATAAAATGACTAAAAGCTTAGCCTTTAAAGTCAGACAGACCTGGATTTAAGATAGTCCTTTACTGTAGTACTTTCCTAGGGCTTCTGTAACAAATTACCACAAACTGGGAGACTTAAAACAAGATAAATTTATTCTTTCAGTCTGGAGGCCAGAAATCTGAAACCAAAGTATCAGCAAAGTTACTTCCTTCTGGAAGTTCTGAGCCTCTTCTAGTTTCTGTGCTCTAAAAATCTTTGATCTCTCTTGGCTTGTAGATGCCTCATTCCAATGTCTTCCTCTACCGTCACATGGCTTTATTCCCTTTGTGTCTCTGTGTCGTCATATGGCCTTCATCTAGGACACTAGTCATTGGATTCAGGTCCCACTCTAAAATTGCAACTGCAAAGACTCTATTTGAAAATAAGGTCATATCCTAAGATTCGGAGTGGACATGAATTTTGGAGCAACACTGTTCAACCCAGTACGTTCACCTACTAGTTACGTTAGTTTAAATAAGAACTTCTCTATTCCTCATCTGTAAAATGGAGATGATAATAGTAACTATCTCCTAAATTGTTAGGGTATTTTAAAAAAACTTACATAAAATGTTCTGCATACTGCTTGGCACAAAATAATTGCTAAATAAGTGTTACTAGTAGTAATTTTGAGAACAGTTGAGTCCAGTTTTTCCTTGCAGTGGTAATGCTTTGTTAACTAGTTTTCAAGAAGTGAAACAAGTTTATTTTCCAAAGTCTATGATATCTACCCCATCAAATAACTCAGATTATTTCTAAAACTTTGCAGAGGAAAACTGTTGTATGTGAGCACAAGGTCTCTGAGGAGTATTGGTATGCCAAGAATTTTACAATCCTAAAGATTGGAAATATCTAAGTCATGTATCAAAACTGTGTACATTTGGAAATAGGTCATTTATACTTAGAAAGGGTACAGCTATTTTCAATATCTCTAGTAAATTTTAATTTACTTAAGCAACAACTATTTAAGTTGATAGTATAAGGTTATAGATAAGAAAGTCATTCTGATCTCTAAGATCCAACTTTTTATTAAATCAGGAAAATTACTTCCTGAATATTTTAGTCTGCCTTTTTGTTTGTTTTTTAATTGGCCTTATTTTCAGAGCAATTTAAGGTTAATATCAATACTGAGCAGAAGGTATGGAGATTTCTTATATATTCCTACCCCAATGTATGCAATACCCCTCATCAACCTCACCCACTAAAGTGGTATATTTGTTGCAAGTCATGAACCCACATTGAAACAACATTATCACCCAAAGTGTGTAGTTTACATTGGGGTTCACTCTTGGTGTTTTACATTCCATGGGTTTAGATAAATTTGTAATAACATATATCCACTGCTATAGTATAAACAAAGTAGTGTCACTGCCCTAAAATTCCCCTGTGCTCTGCCTATTCATCTCTCCCTCTCCCCTAAAAGTGATGACAAACACTTACCTTTCTATTGTCTCCAAAATTTTTCTTTAATACCATATTTCAAATCACACAATATAGAGTTTTTTAGATTGAATTCCTTCACTTAGCAATATGCATTTTTCTCCATGTCTTTTACTGACTTGATAGCTCTTTTTTTTTTCTTTCAAGTGTTGAATAATATTCCATTGTCTGAATATACCACAGTTTATCCATTCACCTACTTAGGGACATGCTTGGTTGATTTGTCAATTATGAATAAGCTGTTATGAAACATCTGTGTGCCAATTTTTGTGTGGACATAAGTTTTCCTTTGGGTAGATACCAAGGGGCACAATTGACGGATTACTTGGTAAAATATGTTTAATGTTATAAGAAACCATCATGCTGTCTTCCAAAGTGGCTGTTCCATTTTGCATTCCCACCAATGATGAATGAGAGTTCCTACTGAGCCACATTCTCACCAGTATTTGGTGTTGTCAGTGTTCTGGATTTTAGCCATTCTAATAGGTATATGGTAGTATCTCATTGTTGTCTTAATTTGTAGTCCTCTGATGACATATGATTGGAACATCTTTTCATATGCTTATTTACCATCTTTATATCTTCTTTGGTAAGGTGTCTGTTCATGTCTTGGGCCCTTTTTGGATAGTAACTCTTTCTCAGATGTGTCTTTTGCAAATATTTGCCCTCTGTGGCTTGTCTTCTCATTCTCTTGACATTGCATTTCACAGAGCAGAAGTTTTTATTTTTTAAAAAAATGTTTGTTTATTTTAAGAGAGAGAGAGAGAGAGGGAGGGAGGGGCCGAGAGAGAGGGAGAGAGAGAATCCCAAGCAGGCTTCATGCTGGCAGTGCAGAGCCTGACGTGGGGCTCAAACTCACGAACTGTGAGATCATGACATGAGCTTAAAACAAGAGCCGGATGCTTAACTGACTAAGCCATGCAGGCACCATTGGAAGTTTTTAATTTTTTAAAAATTTCTTTTTAATGTTTATTTATTTTTGAGAGAGGCAGAGAGAGAGAGAGAGAGAAAGCACGTGGGTGCGCGCAAGCACATGCGAGGGGGGAGGGGCAGGAGAAAGGGAGACAGAGGATCTGAAGCAGAGAGCCTGATGTGGGTCTCAAACTCAGGAACCATGAAATCATCACCTGAGCCGAAGTCAGACACTTAACCGACTGAGCCACTCAATCACCCCTGGACATTTTTAATTTTAATGACATCTAGCTTACTAATTATTACTTTCATGGATCATACCTTTGGTGTTGTATTTTAAAAAATCATCACTATACCCAAGATCATCTAGGTTTTTTCCTATGTTATTTTCCAGAAGCCTTATAATTTTTGTGCTTTACATTTAGGTCTGTGGTCCGTTTTGAGTTAATTTTTGTGAAGGGTTTAAGATCCACGTCTTGATTCATTTTTGCATGTGGATGATGAGTTATTCTGGCAACATTTGTTAGAAAAACAATCTTTAATCCATTGAACTGCCTTTGCTCCTTTGTCAAAGATCAGTTAGCTATATTTACGTGGGTCTATTTCTGGGCTCTCCATTCTGTTTCACTGATCTGATTTGTCTATTTTTTTTACCAGTACCACATTGTCTTTATTACAATAACTGTAGTGAATTCTGAAGTTGGGTACTGCCAATCTTCCCATTTTGTTCTTCTCCTTCAATATTGAATTGGTTATTCTGGGCCTTGTGCCTTTCCATATAAACTTTGAATCAGTTTGTCCATATCTACAAAATAACTTGTGGGGATTTTATTGGATTGCATTGAGTCAAGTCAAATCAAGAACCGACATCTTGATAACAATATTGAGTCTTCCTATATATGAACATGGAATACCTCTCCTTATTTAGTTTTTTTTATTTCTTTCATCAGAGTTTTACATGCATTTTACACATGCATTGTTAGATTTATACCTAAGTAATTTAGGGGTGGCTAATATAAATGTTATTGTGTTTTTATTATCAAACTCTACCTGTTCATTGCTAGTGTATAGAAAAGTGATTAATTTTTGTATATCAGTCTGGTGCCAAAGATTGAACATTTGTGTCTCCTCAAAGTTCATATGTAAAGATCTAACTTCCACAGTGATTGGAATTAGGAGGCAGGGCCTTTGGAGGTGCTTAGATCATGATAATGGAGCCATAATGAAAGGGATTAGTATTCTTATAAGAGAGACCACAGAGACCTTCCTTGTACCTTCTAACGACAGAAGGAGAAGATGGCCATCTACCAGCCAGGAAGTGGACCCTCACCAGCCACTGAATCTGTTGGTGCTTTGATCTTGGACTTCCCAGCCTCTAGAACTATGAGAAATAAATCTCTGTTGTATATTAGCTATCTACTCTGTGGTATTTTGTTATAGCAGCTGCAACAGACTAAGATGTGTTTTATCCTGTAATTTTGTTATAATAGCTTATTAGTTCTAGGAGGCTAGTTTGCTTTTGGAAATTGACATGATCTACATAAGCCCATTAAGAAAACAATAATAAATTAGAACTAATGTTTAATGAGTGTCTACTATATGCATGATGGTGTTCTAGGCACTAGGGAATATTTGATTAATAAAAATATACAAGTTCTCTACCCTCATGGTGCTTACCTTCTGGTGGAGAAGATAGATACATAAATAAACCTGTGATGTCTGGTAGTGATAAGTGTCATGAGGAGAAAAAAGCAGGGAAGGGAATGGATAAGGAAGCAGGTATTCCCTTTTAGATAGTTGGGTCAGAGTTGGCCATCAAAGTATCTGGGAAAGAGCATTCCAGGAGAAGGGAAGAGCAAGATCGAATAGTCTCACAGGAGAATGTACTTTTATTGCTCTAGAAAAAATAAGGGACTGAAACAGAGTGAGCTAAGGCAGACATGGGGTGGGGTGGGATAGAATTGACTGGAGGAAATTACATTAGAGTCCGTCAGAACCATTTGAAGGGTCCTGACTTTTTGATAATAAAATTGTAGTGCATGGTAAGAACTTCCATTGTCATACTTAGTATAATAGGAAGTCATTGGAAAGTTGAGAGCAAAAGAATGCTTTTATATAGTTTGCTATGTGAGGGTTTTACTCAATTCATAATATCCACTGAATTTACATTGGCATGGAAAAATCTATGACAAGAGTATACTATGCAATATATACTATGACACAGATTTAACAATAAGAAATAAAATGACTAAAGATATGACCATGGGTTGAATGGGCCAGGTTAAAAAAAAATGCAAAGTAAATTAGAAGATATTTTGGAAAATATGATGTGAAGATAGAAAAGCAGTAAGAATTGGAAACTCAAAGCTACTTAGAGCCACTTGGTTAAATTTTGGTTTTCAACTATCATTTAACGAGAACTTATTATGTGCTCAACACTTGCTCACATCCTGGACATAACTAATTAGGGAGGAATTGTTGGCCTTATTTTATATATAGATTAATTTATGTAACGAAGGAGTATTATTAGCTGTTTTAAAGATGATGAGACAGGCTCAGGAGGGAAGGAACTTGATCAAGGTCACATAATTGTTAACTGGCAGAGCCAACATTTTAATTGAGTTTTTTTCTGATTCTAAAATCCATGTTCTTTATTACTGTGAATCATCTTAAAAATTTATTTTTACAAATCACCTCTTCTCCATGAAACATCCAAATTTTGCCTTCAAAATGCAATTACCCTTAACCCAGGCATCTCACCCAAGTCTCTTGTCCTTTCATGTAGCTGCTGTGTCCAGCACCTTTGCTGCGCCTATCATGAGGTCTGTATTACCTTTGTCTGTGGCCATCTCTCAGGCCAGATAAGTCAGTGTCCTCCCCATTGTCTCCTAAGCCTTTGGGGAGAAGGTTTGATGATGAAACTAGCCCTGTGGAAGGGACCTGTCTGTATGGAGGTTTATTTCTCTCCATGATGTTGTGAGTCTCATATGAGCAGGCACATTATTTCATTTCAGGGAGATAGGGTTGACCTGAAGATCCAGTAAAGGGAAGGAAAAACAGAGGACAGATACAGTTACTACAAAATCAGGATTCTTCTTACAATTCTTCGTACAATCCTTTTGTGCTAATAGTCTATATGCTATTCAGTTTCATTTTTCTCTTGGCTATTATCTCTCAATCTGTCCCTTCATCACTGACTAATCTATTAGTAACTTTTTTTTCCCTTTTTTAATGCAGATGTTGACACTTTATTCACCCTTTCTTCTAATAATTTTCCAACAACCATAATTGATTTTTATGGTTATAGTTCATTTAATATCCCAGTTCCATTTCCTTGACCTTTACATTAATAATCTTCACTTCTAACAATTCACATGTCTGTCTACAGCTCTAATATTTTAAACCCTGAGATTTCTCTCTCTGAATGAGCACTCTGCCTCTTTTACTTCCTCAATTTCAGTAAGTTTGATTTTTGCTTTTGTTGTGATCTTCCCTATTCTCAATTTTTTTAACTTTCAGTTTATTAATCTAAGTTTATTAATCTAAGCTTCATTCCCTGCTTATTGCTTTTCAACAAGAAGGTATGCCCCTGTTTCTTGATATTGTAAACATCCTCCAAGTTTGTTGGATCACACCATATCTCATTCTGCTCTAATGCCCCAAGATTTCTGAATTTATCACTATTTTTCACATTTATAGCATTTTATTACTCTCTGGGATTGTGGTTCAGCGCTGCATTTAGGGTTATAATCATATTTTCCTCTTGGATCAAAGACTGGATTTTCCCTTGGTCTGTACTCTCTATAGGCATCTGAATAAATATCTTCCATGAAATTGTTCAATCTTGAATAGGCAAAGCTGTTAGTGATTCCACACATCCCCATGTATATGACCTAGGTACCTCCCTATACAGGCAGAATCCCAAGGTTCATCATGTCAAGTATATAATCATCAACCCTCTTCATTCTTTTACTCTCTTAACTTGTTTGTGGAGTTTATACATCAATGCCAAAATCTTGATGACCCTACCGATTCACATTGTCTAATTCCATTCCAAGATTTTTAAATAATGTTAAAGAAAATTGCATAATTATGTTGGTTAGCCTCCATTAGAATTTTTCATTTTTCAGCTTCAATGAGATAAGCAATTCTTTGAGTCATTCTTAGTCAATTCCTTACACATTCATTTTAATAACTATTCCAATAAGGAAGGAAGGAAGGAAGGAAGAAAAAGAAGAAAAAAGAAAACCCTTATAGTTCTTTTCAAGCCCCTGATTAAAATAATAATAATAATAATAATAATAATAATAATAATAATATAATAATGATAATGATAATGATAATAATAATAATAATAATGATAATAGTAACCTAGCGGGGCACCTGGGTGACTCAGTTGGTTAAGCATCTGACTCTTGATTTCGGTTCAGGTCACAATCCCAAGGCTCTGCCCTGAGTGTGGAGCCTGCTTGGGATTCTCTATGCCCCACCCCATCTGCTCATCTTCCCCTTCGTACTGTCTCTCTCTCTCTCTCTCAAATAAAAAAAAAATTAAATTAAACTAACATAGTTCTATGGAACCTAGAATTTGTATGTCTTATAAGAACATCTTCAATTTCATTATTCTTTCTAACATAGTATTCTTTTATCATCTTTCTCTCTCCCTTCTGTATCAGCTAAAGTTGTTTGACTAGGGTGACACAAATGGAGTCTCCTAAGGAAAAATAGAAAATTACCAGAAGGATATTGTCATATCATATGCCAGAACATAGTGTCAAAAGGAAGCTTAGAAATGTGGATTTGGAAATTTGTGAGAACCAAGGAAGCCCTGGAGGGAAGAATGGCAAAAATAGTCTGGTGTTCCAGGCCTGACCTCTGGGATGAATCCAGATGTTTCTAGTCTCTTGTTACTCTGCCAACTATTAAACTCCTGGGAAGAGAACATCCAAGTGGCTTCGCTTGGATTACAGAAGTTGTTTCTTGGCTGAGTGGAAGTAGGACCTTGAATTACACATCCATCTGACTGTAACCAGTGGAGAAGCAATACTTTCCCCAAAGGGAATTGGGATGCTATGAGGAAGGGAAGAGTGAATGCTAAACCATTAAAACACAACAGAAATCCACTATTCTTCCTTTCTCTGAGAAATAATTGGTTCTACATTTCCCAATTCTCCCACTGGGTTCTGATTCAATGCCTTGTAGGATTTAGTCATAACCTTCTTCTCCAATATACTCATTCTAATACTGGGTCCTCTTTTTATCTGTTGAAAACCATTATATGTGCACTTCCTTCAAATTTTAGATTTCAGAGTAATCTTTGTCTTTTTTCCTCTGAATTATCAACCATCATCAAACTAATTGATGTTAAAGTTTTATTGATATTATGTGAAAAATAGCTCTCCAATTAAGTTTCTTTCTCTCTGCCTCACCTGAACCTATCATAGACTATTACAATAATATATTTTTTTCCTTTTTTAAAGTTTTTTTTCTAAGTTCTTATTTATATTCTAGTTATTTAACATATAGTAAAATTGGTTTCCGGTGTAGAATTTAGTGATTCAACACTTGCATGTAACACCCAGGGCTCATCACAAGTGCCCTCCTTAATACCTATCACCCATTTATCCCATCGTCTGCTTGCCTCCTTCCACTAACCCTCAGCTTTTTCTGTATCACTAAGAGACTCTTTTGGTTTGTTTCCCTTTCTCTTTGTTTTTTACCTTCTGCTATGTTCATCTGTTTTGTTTCTTAAATTCCACATGAGTTAAATCATATGTTATTTGTCTTTCTCTGATTTTGCTTAGCATAATATACTCTAGGTCCAACATGCCATTACAAATGACAAGATTTCATTCTTTTTGATGACTGAGTAATATTCAATTGTGTGTATGTATGTATGTATGTGTATATATATATATGTATATATGTATATGTATGTATTCATTCATAAGTCAATGGACATTTGGGCTCTTTCCATAATTTGGCCATTGTTGATAATGTTGCTATAAACATCAGGGTGCATGTACCCCTTTGAATCTGTATTTTTTTAATCCTTCAGGTAAATACCCAGTAGTGCAATTGCTGGGTCATAGGGTAGTTCTATTTTTAACATTTTGAGGAATCTCCATACTGTTTTCCAGAGTGGCTGAACCAGTTTGCATTCCCCTAGGCAGTATAAGGGTGTTCCCTTTCTCTGTATTCCTGCCAACATCTGTTATTTCCTGTGTTGTTAATTTTAGCCATTCTGACAGGTGTAAGGTGGTATCTCATTGTGGTTTTGATTTCTACTTCCCTAAGGTTGAGTGATGTTGAGCATCTTTTCATGTGTCTGTTAGCCATTTGTATGTCTTTTTTTGAGAAATGTCTATGTCTTCTGTCTTTTTTTGAGAAATGTCTATGTCTCCATTTCTTAACTGGATTATTTGGGGGGGGGGATGTTGACTTTGATAAGTTCTTTCTAGATTTTGGATACTAACCCTTTATCAGATATGTCATTTGCAAATATCTTCTCAAATTCCATAGGCTGAGTTTTAGGTTTTTTTTATTGTTTCCTTTGTTGTGCAAAAGGTTTTTAACTTGAAGTCCAAATAGTTCATTTTTTCTTTGTTTCCCTTGCCTCTGGCAACATGTCTAGTCAGAAGTTGTTACAGCTGAGGTCAAAGAGGTTACTGCCTGTGTTCTCCTCTAGGATTTTGATGGTTTCCTGTCTCACATTTAGGTCTATCATCCATTTTGCATTTATTTTTCCATATGGAGTAAGAAAGTGGTCCAGTTTCATTTTTCTGTATGTTGCTGTCCAGTTTTCCCAACACGATTTTTTGAAGAGACTCTTTTCCATTGGATATTCTTCCCTGCTTTGTTGAAGATTAGTTGACCATATAGTAGTGGGTCCATTTCTGGGTTTTCTATTCTGTTGCATTTATCAGTGTGACTTCCTTTGGCCAATACCATACTGTCTTGATCACTATGGCTTTGTAATATAGCTTGAAGTTTGGAACGGTGATGCCTCTCTGCTTTTCTTATTCAAGATTGCTTTGGCTATTCAGAGTCTTTTGGGGTTCTATACAAATTTTAGGATTGTTTGCCCAGATCTGTGAAATATTCTGGTGGTATTTTGATAGGTATTGCATTAATTGTGTAGATTGCTTTGGGTAGTATAGACATTTTAACAGTATTTGTTCTTCCAATCCATGAGCATGGTATGTTTTTCCATTTCTTTGTGTCCTCTTCAATTTCCTTCATAAATGTTCCATAGTTTTCAGAGTACATATCTTTCACCTCTTTGGTTAGGTTTATTTCTAGGTATCTTACTAATTTTGAGCATTTGTAAATGGGATCAATTTTTTTGATTTCTCTTCCTGTGCTTTATTATTGAATGAATATAGAAATGCAACAGATTTCTGTATGTTGATTTTGTATCCTGAAACTTTACTGAATTTGTGTATCAGTTCTAGCAATTTTTTGGTGGGGTCTTTCAGGTTTTCTACATAGAGTATCATGTCATCTGTGAAGAGTGAAAGTTTGACTTCTTCCTTGCCAATCTAGATGCCTTTTATTTCTTTTTGTTGAGGATAGGATTTCCAGTGCCATGTTAAATAACAGTGGCGAGGGTAGACAAGCTCTCAGTTTTTTCCCATTGAGGGGGATATTAGCTGTGGATGTTTCATATATCCCCTTTATGATGTTGAAGTAAGTTCTCTCTATCCCTACTTTGTTGAGGGTTTTCAATCAAGGATGGATGCTGTGTTTTGTCAAATGCTTTTTCTGCATCTATTGAGTGGATCATATGGTTGTAATCATTTCTTTTATTAATGTGGTATATCAAGTTGATTGACTTGAGAATATTGAACCACCCTCACAACTCAGGAATAAATCCCACTTGATTATGGTGAATGATTCTTTTTAAAAAAATTTTTTTCAATGTTCATTTATTTTTGAGAGGTAGAGACAGAGTGTGAGTGGGAAAGGGGCAGAAAGAGAGAGGGAGACCAGAACCTGAAGCAGGCTCCAGGCTCTGAGCTGTCAGCACAGAACCTGATGCAGGGCTCAAACTCACAAGCCATGAGATCATGACCCGAGCTAAAGTCAGACACTTAAACAACTGATCCACCCAGGCAACCCTGAATGATTCTTTTATGTACTGTTGGGTTCAATTTGCTAGTATTTTGTTGAGAACTTTTGTATCCATGTTCATCAGGGATATTGGCCTGTAGTTCTCTTTTTAGAGGGGTCTTTGGTTTTGGAATCAAAGTAGTGCTGACCTCATAGAATGAGTTTGGTAGTTTTCTTTCCATTTATACTTTTTGGAATAGTTTGAGAAGAATAGGTATAAATTCTTCATTAAATGTTTGGTAGAATTCCCCTGGGAAGCCATCTGGCCCTAGACTCCTGTTTGTTGGGAGATTTTTGATTACTGATTCAATTTCTTTGCTGGTTATGAGTCTATTAAAGTTTTCTATTTCTTCCTATTGTAGTTTTGGTAGTTTATATATTTTTACAAGTTTTTCCATTTATTTTAGATTGCCCAATTGGTTGGCATGTAATTTTCTATAGTATTCTTTTATAATTATTTGTATTTCGGTGGTGCTGGTTGTGATCTCTCCTCTTTCATTCATGATTTTATTTATTTGGGTACTTTCTATTTTCTTTTCGATATGTCTGACTGGAGTTTGTCAATTTTATTAATTATTTCGAAGAACCAGCTCCTAGTGTCATTGATCTGTTCTGATTTTTTGTTTATTTGCTTGTTTGTTTGTTTGTTTCTATATCACTAATTTCTGCTCTAATCTGTATTATTTTCCTTCTTCTGCTGGCTTTAGGCTTCATTTATTATTCTTTTTCTAGCTCCTTTAAATGTAACGTTAGGTTGTGTAATTGAGATTTTTTTCTTGCCTCTTGAGGTAGAACTATATTGCTATATACTGGTCTTATGACTGCTTTTGCTGCTTCCCGAAGGTTTTGGACTATTTTGTTTTTATTTTCATTTGCTTTCATGTATTTTTTAAATTTCTTCTTTAATTTCCTGGTTGATCCATTCATTATTTAGTAGGATGTTCTTTAGCCTCCATGTATTAATGGTCTTTTCAAATTTGTTTTTGTGGTTACTTCAAATTTCATAGCATTGTGATGAGAAAATATGCATGTCATGATCTCAATCGTTTTGTACTTGTTGAGAGCTCATTTGTAAACCAGTATCTTATCTGTTCTGGAGAATGTTCCATGTGCACTCGAAAAGAATGTGTTTTCTGCTGTTTTCGTATGAAATTTTCTGAATATAGCTGTTAAGTCCATCTGGTCCAATGTGTCATTCAAAGCCATTGCTCCCTTGTTGAGTTGTTCTTCTGCCTAGATGATATGTACATGGCTGTAAGTAGGGTGTTAAAGTCCCCTACTATTACTGTATTATTATCAGTGAATTTCTTTAAGTTTGTTTTTTTTTATTTAAAAAAATTTTTTTTCATATACATCCAAATTAGTTAGCATAGATAGATTAAGGAAGATGGCGGCATAGGTGGACGCTGGGCTCACCGCGCGTCCTGCTGATCACTTAGATTCCACCTACACCTGCCTAAATAACCCAGAAAACTGCCAGAGGATTAGCAGAAGGAGTCTCCGGAGCCAAGCGCAGACGAGAGGCCCACGGAAGAGGGTAGGAAGGGCGGCGAGGCGGTGCGTGCTCCACGGACTGGCGGGAGGGAGCCAGGGGCAGAGGGGCAGCCTGCCGGCCAAGCAGAGACCCCGAGTCTGGCTGGCAAAAGCTGAGGGGCCAGACCGACTGTGTTCCGACAGCAAGCGCAACTTAGCCTCTGGGAGGTCGTAAGTTAACAGCTCTGCTCGGAAAGCGGGAAGGCTGGAGGACAAAGGGAGGGAGAGTTGCTGAGTCCCAGATGACAGAACTCAGCATGGCGGGGAACAAAGGCACTCGCCAGCGCCATCTCGCTCGCCCATCCCCCAGCCAAAATCCCAAAGGGAACCAGTTCCTGCCAGGGAATTTGCTCGCTCCATGCAAACACCCAACTCTGTACTTCTGTGGAGCCAAACCTCCGGCAGCGGATCTGACTCCCTCCCGCTGCCACAGGGCCCCACCTGAAGTGGATCACCTAAGGAAAAGCGAGCTAAGCCTGCCCCTCCTGCCCCCGTGCACCTTGCCTACCCACCCCAGCTAATACGCCAGATCCCCAGCACCACAAGCCTGGCAGTGTGCAAGTAGCCCAGACGGGCCACGCCACCCCACAGTGAATCCCGCCCCTAGGAGAGGGGAAGAGAAGGCACACACCAGTCTGAATGTGGCCCCAGCGGTGGGCTGGGAGCAGACATCAGGTCTGACTGCGGCCCCGCCCACCAACTCCAGTTATACACCACAGCACAGGGGAAGTGCCCTGCAGGTCCTCACCACTCCAGAGACTATCCAAAATGACCAGACGGAAGAATTCCCCTCAGAAGAATCTCCAGGAAATAACAACAGCTAATAAACTGATCAAAAAGGATTTAGGGGCGCCTAAACTTCCGACTTCAGCCGAGCGTCCGACTTCAGCCAGGTCACGATCTCGCGGTCCGGGAGTTCGAGCCCCGCGTCAGGCTCTGGGCTTGATGGCTCAGAGCCTGGAACCTGTTTCCGATTCTGTGTCTCCCTCTCTCTCTGCCCCTCCCCCATTCATGCTCTGTCTCTCTCTGTCCCAAAAATAAATAAACATTGAAAAAAAAATTTAAAAAAAAGGATTTAAATAATATAACAGAAAGTGAATTTAGAATAATAGTCATAAAATTAATCGCTGGGCTTGAAAACAGTATACAGGACAGCAGAGAATCTCTTGCTACAGAGATCAAAGCACTAAGGAACAGTCACGAGGAGCTGAAAAACGCTTTAAATGAAATCCAAAACAAAATGGAAACCACGACAGCTCGGATTGAAGAGGCAGAGGAGAGAATAGGTGAACTAGAAGATAAAGTTATGGAAAAAGAGGAAGCTGAGAGAAAGAGAGATAAAAAAAAATCCAGGAGTATGAGGGGAAAATTAGAGAACTAAGTGATACACTAAAAAGAAATAATATACTCATAATTGGTATCCCAGAGGAGGAAGAGAGAGGGAAAGGTGCTGAAGGGGTACTTGAAGAAATAATAGCTGAGAACTTCCCTGAACTGGGGAAGGAAAAAGGCATTGAAATCCAAGAGGCACAGAGAACTCCCTTCAGACGTAACTTGAATCGATCTTCTGCACGACATATCATAGTGAAACTGGCAAAATACAAGGATAAAGAGAAAATTCTGAAAGCAGCAAGGGATAAACATGCCCTCACATATAAAGGGAGACCTATAAGACTCGTGACTGATCTCTCTTTTGAAACTTGGCAGGCCAGAAAGAATTGGCACGAGATCTTCAGTGTGCTAAACAGAAAAAATATGCAGCTGAGAATCCTTTATCCAGCAAGTCTGTCATTTAGAATAGAAGGAGAGATAAAGGTCTTCCCAAACAAACAAAGACTGAAGGAATTTGTCACCACTAAACCAGCCCTACAAGAGATCCTAAGGGGGACCCTGTGAGACAAAGTCCCAGAGACATCACTACAAGAATAAAACATACAGACATCACAATGACTCTAAACCGTATCTTTCTATAATAACACTGATTGTAAATGGATTAAACGCGCCAACCAAAAGACATAGGGTATCAGAATGGATAAAAAAACAAGACCCATCTATTTGCTGTCTACAAGAGACTCATTTTAGACCTGAGGACACCTTTAGATTGAGAGTGAGGGGATGGAGAACTATTTATCATGCTACTGGAAGCCAAAATAAAGCTGGAGTAGCCAAACTTATATCAGACAAACTAGACTTTAAATTAAAGGCTGTAACAAGAGATGAAGAAGGGCATTGTATAATAACTACAGGGTCTATCCACCAGGAAGAGCTAACAATTATAAATGTCTATGCGCCGAATACCGGAGCCCCCAAATATATAAAACAATTACTCATAAACATAAGCAACCTTATTGATAAGAATGTGGTAATTGCAGGGGACTTTAACCCTCCACTAACAGAAATGCATAGATCATCTAGACACACGGTCAATAAAGAAACAAGGGCCCTGAATGAGACATTGGATCAGATGGACTTGACAGATATATTTAGAACTCTGCATCCCAAAGCAACAGAATATACTTTCTTCTCGAGTGCACATGGAACATTCTCCAAGATAGATCATATACTGGGTCACAAAACAGCCCTTCATAAGTTCACAAGAATTGAAATTATACCATGCATACTTTTAGACCACAATGCTATGAAGCTTGAAATCCACCACAGGAAAAAGTCTGGAAAACCTCCAAAAGCATGGAGGTTAAAGAACACCTTACTAAAGAATGAGTGGGTTAACCAGGCAATTAGAGAAGAAATTAAAAAATATATGGAAACAGGGGCGCCTGGGTGGCTTGGTTGGTTAAGCGTCCGACTTCGGCTCAGGTCATGATCTCACGGTCCGTGAGTTCGAGCCCCACATTGGGCCCTGTGCTGACAGCTCAGAGCCTGGAGC
This sequence comes from Felis catus, assembly GCF_018350175.1. Taxonomy (NCBI): domain Eukaryota; kingdom Metazoa; phylum Chordata; class Mammalia; order Carnivora; family Felidae; genus Felis; species Felis catus. The sequence goes on from NC_058374.1 coordinate 110,686,895, forward strand.
CTGTTTCAGATTCTGTATCTCCCTCTCTCTCTGCTCCTCCCCTGTTCATGCACTGTCTCTCTCTGTCTCAAAAAAAATAAATAAATGTTAAAAAAAAATTTAAAAAAATATGGAAACAAACAAAAATGAAAATACAACAATCAAATGCTTTGGGATGCAGCGAATGCAGTCCTCAGAGGAAAATACATTGCAATCCAGGCCTATCTCAAGAAACAAGAAAAATCCCAAATACAAAATCTAACAGCACACCTAAAGGAAATAGAAGCAGAACAGCAAAGGCAGCCTAAACCCAGCAGAAGAAGAGAAATAAAGATCAGAGCAGAAATAAACAATATAGAATCTAAAAAAACAGTAGAGCAGATCAACGAAACCAAGAGTTTGTTTTTTGAAAAAATAAACAAAATTGACAAACCTCTAGCCAGGCTTCTCAAAAAGAAAAGGGAGATGACCCAAATAGATAAAATCATGAATGAAAATGGGATTATTACAACCAATCCCTCAGAGATACAAACAATTATCAGGGAATATTATGAAAAATTATATGCCAACAAATTGTACAACCTGGAAGAAATGGACAAATTCCTAAATACCCACACTCTTCCAAAACTCAATCAGGAGGAAAGAGAAAGCTTGAACAGACCCATAACCAGCGAAGAAATTGAATCGGTTATCAAAAATCTCCCAACAAATAAGAGTCCAGGACCAGATGGCTTCCCAGGGGAGTTCTACCAGACGTTTAAAGCAGAGATAATACCTATCCTTCTCAAGCTATTCCAAGAAATAGAAAGGGAAGGAAAACTTCCAGACTCATTCTATGAAGCCAGTATTACTTTGATTCCTACACCAGACAGAGACCCAGTAAAAAAAGAGAACTACAGGCCAATATCCCTGATGAATATGGATGTAAAAATTCTCAATAAGATACTAGCAAATCGAATTCAACAGCATATAAAAAGAATTATTCACCATGATCAAGTGGGATTCATTCCTGGGATGCAGGGCTGGTTCAACATTCGCAAATCAATCAACGTGATGCATCACATTAATAAAAAAAAAAGAGAAGAACCATATGATCCTGTCAATCGATGCAGAAAAGGCCTTTGACAAAATCCAGCACCCTTTCTTAATAAAAACCCTTGAGAAAGTCGGGATAGAAGGAACATACTTAAAGATCATAAAAGCCATTTATGAAAAGCCCACAGCTAACATCATCCTCAATGGGGAAAAACTGAGAGCTTTTTCCCTGAGATCAGGAACACGACAGGGATGCCCACTCTCACCGCTGCTGTTTAACATAGTGTTGGAAGTTCTAGCATCAGCAATCAGACAACAAAAGGAAATCAAAGGCATCAAAATTGGCAAAGATGAAGTCAAGCTTTCGCTTTTTGCAGATGATGTGATATTATACATGGAAAATCCGATAGACTCCACCAAAAGTCTGCTATAACTGATACATGAATTCAGCAAAGTTGCAGGATAGAAAATCAATGTACAGAAATCAGTTGCATTCTTATACACCAACAATGAAGCAACAGAAAGACAAAGAAACTGATCCCATTCACAATTGCACCAAGAAGCATAAAATACCTAGGAATTAATCTAACCAAAGATGTAAAAGATCTGTATGCTGAAAACTATAGAAAGCTTATGAAGGTAATTGAAGAAGATATAAAGAAATGGAAAGACATTCCCTGCTCATAGATTGGAAGAATAAATATTGTAAAAATGTCAATACTACCCAAAGCTATCTACACATTCAATGCAATCCCAATCAAAATTGCACCAGCATTCTTCTCAAAACTAGAACAAGCCATCCTAAAATTCATATGGAACCACAAAAGGCCCTGAATAGCCAAAGTAATTCTGAATAAGAAGACCAAAGCAGGAGGCATCACAATCCCAGACTTTAGCCTCTACTACAAAGCTGTCATCATCAAGACAGCATGGTATTGGCACAAAAACAGACACATAGACCAATGGAATAGAATAGAAACCCCAGTACTAGACCCACAAACGTATGGCCAACTAATCTTTGACAAAGCAGGAAAGAACATCCAATGGAAAAAAGAGAGTCTCTTTAACAAATGGTGCTGGGAGAACTGGACAGCAACATGCAGAAGATTGAAACTAGACCACTTTCTCACACCATTCACAAAAATAAACTCAAAATAGTTAAAGGACCTGAATGTGAGACAGGAAACCATCAAAACCCTAGAAGAGAAAGCAGGAAAAGACCTCTCTGACCTCAGCCGTAGCAATCTCTTACTCGACACATCCCCAAAGGCAAGGGAAATACAAGCAAAAATGAATTACTGGGACCTTATGAAGATAAAAAGCTTCTGCACAGCAAAGGAAACAACCAACAAAACTAAAAGGGAACCAACGGAATGGGAAAAGATATTTGCAAATGACATATCAGACAAAGGGCTAGTATCCAAAATCTATAAAGAGCTCACCAAACTCCACACCCAAAAAACAAATAACCCAGTGAAGAAATGGGCAGAAAACATGAAGAGACACTTCTCTAAAGAAGACATCCGGATGGCCAACAGGCACATGAAAAGATGTTCAACGTCGCTCCTTATCAGGGAAATACAAATCAAAACCACACTCAGGTATCACCTCACGCCAGTCAGAGTGGCCAAAATGAACAAATCAGGAGACTATAGATGCTGGAGAGGATGTGGAGAAACGGGAACCCTCTTGCACTGTTGGTGGGAATGCAAATTGGTGTAGCGCTCTGGAAAGCAGTGTGGAGGTTCCTCAGAAAATTAAAAATAGACCTACCCTATGACCCAGCAATAGCACTGCTAGGAATTTACCCAAGGGGTACAGGAGTACTGATGCATAGGGGCACCTGTACCCCAATGTTTATAGCATCACTCTCAACAATAGCCAAATTATGGAAAGAGCCTCAATGTCCATCAACTGATGAATGGATAAAGAAATTGTGGTTTATATACACAATGGAATACTATGTGGCAATGAGAAAGAATGAAATATGGCCTTTTGTAGCAACGTGGATGGAACTGGAGAGTGTGATGCTAAGTGAAATAAGCCATACAGAGAAAGACAGATACCATATGTTTTCACTCGTATGTGGATCCTGAGAAACTTAACAGAAACCCATGGGGGGGTGGGAAGGAAAAAAAAAAAAAGACGTTAGAGTGGGAGAGAGCCAAAGCATAGGAGACTGTTAAAAACTGAGAACAAACTGAGGGTTGATGGGGGGTGGGAGGGAGGGGAGTGTGGGTGATGGGTATTGAGGAGGGCACTTTTTGGGATGAGCACTGGGTGTTGTATGGAAACCAATTTGACAATAAATTTCATATATTGAAAAAAAAAGTTAAAAATCTTTAAATAAAGTACTTGTATATGATTAAACAAACAAATTAGTTAGCATATAATACAACAATGACTTCAGTCTTTAAGTGTTATTAATTGATTTATATATTTGGGTGCTTCCAAGTTGGTAGTGTAAATATTTACAATTGTTCGATCTTCTTGTTGGATACACCCCTTTATTATGGTCTATGTCCTTCCTCCTCTCTTATTAGAGTCTTAAATTACAGGTTTAAAATCTTGTTTGTCTGACTAAAGTATGGCTACTCTGGCTTTCTTTTGACATCCATTAAAATGATAAATGTTCTCCATCCCCTCACTTTCAATCTGCAGCTGTCTTTAGGTATAAAATAAGTCTTTTGTAAGCAGTATGTAGATGGGGTCTTATTTTTTAACCCATTTTGACACCCTATGTCTTTTGATTAGAGCATTTAGTCCATTTATATTCACAATGATTATTGATAGATATAAATTTAATGCCACCGTATTACTTGTAAAGCCATTGTTTCTGGAGATTTTCTCTGTTCCTTTTTATTCTTTGTTGCTTTTTGGTCTTTATTCCCAAAGACATCACTTTCATATTTCTTGCAGGGCTGGTTTAGTAGTCATCAACTCCTTTAGTTTTTGTTTATCTAGAATACTCTTTATCTCTCCTTCAATTATGAATGTCAGTTTTGCTGGATAAAGTATTCTTTGCTGCTTATTTTCCACATTCAGCATGTTGAATATATTATGCCAAGTTTCTGGCCTGTCAAGTTTCTGGAAGAGATCTGCTGCTAACCTTATTTGTCTTCGCTTGTAAGTTAGGGATTTCTTTTTTCTTACCGCTTTCAGGACTTTTTCATTTCTGTATTTTGCAGATTTTTACTATGATATGTCTTGGTATTGGCCTGCTTTTGTTGAATTTGATGGGAATTCTCTGTGCCTTCTGGATTTGGATGTCTGTTTTCTTTCCCAGATTAGGGAAGTTTTCAGCTATGATTTGCTCAAATAAACCCTCTGCACCATTTTCCCTCTCTTCTTCTGGAACTTCTAAGATAAGTGTTATTACACTTTATGGAGTCACTGAGTTCCTTAAGTCTACCTTCATGATCCAATATTTTTCTTTCCGTCTTCTTTTCAGCTTCATTATTTTCCATAATTTTATCTTCTATATCACTTATTCATTCTGCTGTTTGTTCCATCCTTGTGGTCATTACAACCAACCAGTTTTGCATCTTGCTTATAGCGTTTATTTGGCCTTTTTTTTTTTTTTGGTCTTTTCTCTCTGCAGTAAGGGACTCCCTGGTGTCTTTTATGCTTTTCTCTAGCCCAGCTAGTGTTCTTATGATTATTGTCTTAAATTTTGTTCAGGCATATTATTTATATCTGTTTCAGTTAGGTCCATGGCCATGACCTTTCCTTGTTCTTTCTTTTGGAATGAATTCTTTAGGCTTGCATTTTGTTTAGGTCTCTTCTGTGTGTAGGAAAGCCTGTTATGTTTCCTGTTCCTGAGAGTAATGGCTTTATAAAGAAGAGGTCATATAATGTCCAGGGCCTGGCGCTTCAGGAAGCATTTCTGGTGTATGCTACACGCACTCTGCTGCTATGTTTTGGCTACTCTTTCACACTGGTCAGTCCTCTGCAGAGTTCTCCTTGCCTGTGGTGGGAAGTGTTTGGACCTTGTCCACTGTGTGGCAAGTTTTAACTAGGTGTGTTTTGCTCAGCTTGTTAAAAGAGGCTAGATCCTATTGCGACTAAAGCTAAAGCTTTGCCACTTTCTATGGTTCGTAGACTTGGTGCATGTTGGGGTGGGTGTTGCTGGTCTTTTGGGGGAGGAGCCCTGCTACTCTGGCTCTCAGGCATACTTGCCCTAGTAAAAAAGTACCTATAGATCACAAGAGGGTGGGGCTTGGTGTAAGTGACTCCAGCCTCCAGTGAGGGTGCTGTATTGCTCACTGGAGTCTCCTCATGCTGCTGGGCAGAGAGGGGTGGGAGTGGGAAGGAAATGGTATCAGCTCATTCTCTAGTCTCTGGAGGAGGCAGTTTGTACCTGCTGCTGTTCAGGAAGCCCTCGCAGAAGAGCAAACATTTTGTGATCCTGGCCTCCCCCAAATCCCTGCCTTCACCCTGTGTCCAGGCTGTCTGCCCACATGGCAATGTGGTGCTTTTGTGTTTTATCTCAGGTGCACCGACTGGTTTCAAAACTTCATGTTTTAGGGACCTGGTACAGCATGGACCCACACTGATCCTCTGGGAGAAGGTCTCACCATGCTATGGCTGGTGTTGGTTTGCCCCAGAAGGTCAGTCACATGACTGTGCAGGGGCTTGAAGTTCATGGTAAAGTGCAGCAAAGAGCCGGCATCTGAGCTAGCTGCCCTCAGCAGCTCCTACGCTAATAAATAGCAACAAAATGGTGTCCCCCAGCAATTTTGTCCCCAGAGAGTCAGTGCCACCTCTCCCAGATGCACTCCAGGAAGAGGAATTGTCTCTCTCAGTGTGACCCAGAAGATCCTCAGACCATGCTGTCCATTCCTGGGCCTCTGCCCTCCTTCTTCACAGGATCACTACTACGCCTGCCAGGCAGCATCCCAGCAATCATTTGGACTTCTAAAACTTCAGTCTTTGAGCTCCGCTGCTTGTAAAAACTTGTGATAATCAGCCCTTCTCATTTCCCCAGTCATTGGTTTTGGGGACATGTTTTTCTTGTGCAATCCCCTGCATGCTGCTCTCTCCCTCACTCTCTCTCCTCTCTGTCATCAGGGTTCCCTCCCCTCCAGAGCACTCGTGATTCTTTTTTTTTTTTTAATTTTTTTAACGTTTATTTATTATTGAGAGACAGACACAGAGCATGAGCAGGGGAGGGGTAGAGAGAGGGGGAGACACAGAATCTGAAATAGGCTCCAGGCTCTGAGCCGTCAGCACACACAAACTGTGAGATCATGACCTGAACCGAAGTTGGTCACCCAACCAACTGAGCCACCCAGGTGCCCCTTGTGATTCTTTTCTCCCACAAATCATGTCTCCACACCTCCTACCTTCTACCTTTTCTCCCTCTAGTTGTGCAATTTGTTCTCTCAGTCCTCAGATCAATTTATTGTGTGTTCCAAATGATTTGATATTTATCTAGCTCTTTTCAAGGGATAAGGCAAGCATAGAGTTCACCTACTACTCCACCATCTTAACTCTCTCTACCAGATTCTTTTATAGGCACTGAAAACACAGAAATAAGCAAGCTGACAGAAGTTTCAGCTCTTGAGAGCTTATATTCTAGGGTGGGGGCAAAACAAAAACTAACCACTAATAAAAGGGTAAGGTGTAGACTGATATAAAGTATTATGGAGATAAATAAATTGTGGCAAAAGTGCTAAGGAGTGCTAGGAAACACTGGAATGTAAAATAGGGTGGGCAGGGAAAGTCTCACTAAAAAAGTGAAATTTGAGCAAAGATTTAAAAGAAGTAAGAAAATAGGTGCTTATCTGGAGGGAAAGTAAGACAGGAATGTATGTATCATATTAAGTGACATTCTGTTATTGAAGAACAAGTGCACCAACATGGTGGGACAGGAGCCAAGAGGGGATGAGAGTGTGCAACTTAAGATAAAAGCCAGATCATACAAGACTTTGTAAGCCATAAATCATTGACTCTGAGTAGACAGTTTGGGCAGAGAATTGCTGACTCCCCCAACTCCACCCCTTTCTCTCTCTCCAGTTAATATGTGTGTGGTTTCATTTTTTTTTAATCAAAGTGTAGTTGACACACAATGTTACATTAGTTTCAGGTGTACAATTTAGTAATTCAGTAAGTCTGTACATTATGCTATGCTCACCATAGGTGTAGCTACCATCTGTCACCATAGAACACTATTACGATTCCATCAACTATCTTCCTATGCTTTGCCTGTCATCTCCGTGACTTATTAATACTTCCCTTTCTAAAAGATCATTCTGGTTGCTGGACTGAGAACAGAGTTTTGGGAAACATTTATCACACAATATACTTATAAATTGTTTATTCATCTTTAGGATCTCTTCTCCCTTTGAAAGCAAAAAATATATGTTATCTTACTATATTTGTGACTTGTAAGTGTTTGAGAGACTTAATGTGTAATCATATATTTGCTGCATTAGTTCCATTTCCTTCATGAGGCATAAGAGAAATGCTTATATTCAATTCAGTCTGAAAAGATTACATTAAATTTAATTACATAGAAAAGCAACACTAAATTGATAAAGGCAATAGAATGTGGAAAGGGAAAAAGAGAAGAGAATTAAATAAACCTATGCATAGGTAAATAAACATAGGGTGCAGTTTAAAATAAAGAACAATTTGTTTTTAGATTTTTACATGGATTAAGAGCTAATGGAATGCAGAATTATAGCTTAACCAAATATATTAAACATCTAAAATGACACTGTGTAAACTATAATGGTATATGTCTCCAGTAAAATCAAAGTATCGGTGAAATGTTGGAACGTTAGTCATTTCCACATGGCTGTGTAATGGCAGCATAGACAAATCATCAGATAAATATCCCATAGTTAAATAAACTTATCCCCTGAATCTAAGTCAAATTATGTATTTGATGCATGTGTATTACTTCCAAACACAAATTTGCAACTTCATTCAGTTTTCAGGCAATTCCTAGGTTTCCCTGAATGTATTCTTTTGCACCATCATTTGTCTGGTATTTGAAAGGCTGTATTCACAAGTTCAGCTAGAAAATGTTTATAAGCCCTATGGTGCCAGGCATTGGCAAATGTCCTCTCTGGACATGTGCTGAAGGGAACAAGCCATATAACTGCTTCCCTCCCACATAATCCCTGTGGCTCATTGAAATTGGATGACCTTCCTGGGAACTCTTTACTGTGGCCTCCCTGGGTGCCAAAAGCCCAAGAAAGCTTGCTGGGTTGTTCTCATTCAAATACTGAGCTTGCTGGGTTTTCATTCAGGCATCTTTAGACACACTTCCTTCTTGCTCAGCGACAATGCTAATTGGCACGGGAAACATCCCAGCTTTGTCTATTTTCTATAGAAGTTGGAAATACTTCTAACTCACTGTGCTGGCAGAATTATATTTTCAACGGTATGAATGCCGCAGACATTTCAATGATAACTTTGGAGATAAAATAAAACACATAATACAGTTAGTTACTCTTAAACAGCCTCATGCCACAGAATAAGTGGTTACAAGCAAGAGTCCTCCAAAATCAGGAGCTAAAAAAAAATGTGTGCTTGGGATATAGTTATTTAAATTTGATAAAAAACCGCACAGAGTGACTTTGTGTTGCTTTGCTCTTTACCTTAATTGTGCCATATGCACAATTATACATTTAATCTGTTTGCCTCTAGTTATAAATAAGAGACTGCTGTGGTCAGTTTCCAAGGACTATTTTTCCATCAGTTCAAGAAAGCATGTTACATTTCCAAGAGTGAAGAAAATTGTCCTTGTATTTTTCATTGGCTAAGAGCCTATGTCTCCCATATATATAAAGGAGCAAAATAAAAACAAAAACCTCTCTAATCTGTATTTTAGTTCTTGTCTGCTTGTAATGGACTTGTATACAGTGACAGGCAGAAAGGAGATATAATTAGTGGTGAGAGCACTTGTTGAAATTACTGAAACCTTTTTGAATCCAGTCTTAACATTTTGTAAGTTTATGTCAAATTGTCAAAAGCTATTTTAAATTCTTTGCATATGTAAATATGTATATATGTCTTCTTTGAATTCAAGTAGATGCATGAAGGTTTTGTCAAGTCTTTTGAGGATAATGATGCTCTTTAGTTGTGAAATTCACATTAAATATATTGATATGAGAAAGGCCCACTCAAAAATATCGTTAAATAGATTATTAATGTTTTATTCTGTGTTTTTAATTCCATATTGTGAGGTTTTGGAATATTCACTAAGAATAAGATATCAATTCATTACATCACTGTTCTTGTGTTTAAAAGATCATGACAGGATAACTGACCAGGTTGCCAGTCATGTACAGAAAAATCCAGTCATTTCTGGTTTTTGCTTTATGTATAAAAAGTTCATTCATGGTGCCCTGTTTCCAGTGCTGGAAGGTATTTGATTCATTGAAATTCTGTGTGCCCACAAAATGTCCGGAACTGTAATAAATACTTGAATGGACAAAAAAGAAGTCTCCTGGAGAACTTTTGTTTAGGTCCTCTTTGAATTATGATTTCTAACTCTTGCCAAGTTGTGTGGTTGGAATCAGCTTTTGAATGGTTTCAAAGGATAATATTTTATGCCTCCCAAAATTAAAGATTCATTAGTTTGTGAAACAAAACTAAACACAATTTTCAAGATCACAGTAAGTCAAAAGGTTGATGCTTGAGAAGGAACAAAATGATAGCTAAAATAGAGTTGACAGTTCTAGAAATAGAGCCAAAGTACACATAGGAATTTAGTGTGTGGCAATGCTGTTATTTCAAAGCAGTGTGGAAAGATCAGTTATTTAATAGACAATGTTGAGGCAGCCATCTAGCCATTTGGAAGAAGATCAAGTTGGATCTCTACACTAGAGTCCTGATAATTTTTAGTAAAATAATAATAATAGGAATCCTAGTAAATTAGGAAAAAATGGATACAACATTTTATTTATTTATTTATTTATTTATTTATTTATTTATTTATTTATTTGTTTAGGATGATGAAATGGGCAATGTCTGTTTAAACATAAAACATCACCTAAAGGCTACAAAGGAAAGGGAAGGATTGACTATATAAAAATTTAAACTATGCAGCAAAAATACCATAAAAATGTCAAAAGAAAAACAAACTGGAAAAATATATGCTGAATATACAATAAGCAAAGGCTGATTTCCTAGATATGCAAAAAATACTCCTAAACCAAAAACAGCACCTGAAAGAAAATTGACAAAAATATAAACAGTGTTCATAGAAAAACATAAATGGCCAATAATCATTTATGTCATAAATGTGTGCTGAAAACCTACATGGCCAGGATTATTCAAGGTGTTTATAATATATCAAAGAACAAAATAGACACAAAGTCTTATACTTCAGCTCATTCTATCATGAGGGATGGTGGTGGAGAAGACCATAAATAATACACTTAAAAAATTATGTAATAAGGGGCACCAGTGACTGCGTGACTCAGTCAATTGAGCATCTGACTCTTGATTTCAGCTCAGGTCATGATTGCATGTTCATTCATGCGATCTCATCAAGGAACCTACTTGGGAATCTCTCTCTCCCTCCCCCACTTTCACATGCATCCCCTCTTTCTCTCTCTTTCTCAAAATAAATAAATAAACATTAAAAAAAATAGTTACATAGTAAGATCGACCCATGGTTTCCAAACTTTTGGAATTACAAAAGTTGATGCAGGTTATCTAAATTTTTAAGGGAAGCACGGCAACATCTATCAGACAATGTACAAATTACTAGCTGAGGTAGCTGAAAGTTTCAACATGAAATCGTGCTAAATTTCTTTTGGTGACATCATGTCTTTTTAAACTCAGCTTTTCAGTGGTTGCTGTAATAACAAATACTATTTACAAAAATCAGTGTGCATCAAGAAATTAGGATGGTGTTGTCCATTATGATTCCAAGTATTGACAAGCCATTCAAAGTCCAACAGGCACACACATCCTATTATTACTTTTTAAAATGAATAGTAAGTTGTTTGGACATAAATACTATTTAGTTGTTCGGACCTTTCTGTTTAATGAATGGAATTGTTAGATATTTGTTTTGGCTAGAGGTGCTGTGAACATTTTTTAATAAACTAAGGAACCATGAACTGATGCAGTTTGGGAACCTCTATGCTAGAGGGTGATAAATGTTATGAAAAAAATGCCGAACACACTAAATTGGTCTAAGTGCTGAGGGTAGGAAGGGGGCAGGTTGCTTTTTGATATAGGGTGTATAGGATGAACTTCACTGAGAAGGTGACATTTGAACAAAGCCTTGAAGAGGTGAGGAAGTGAGCCATATGGATGGATACCTGAAAGGAGAATGTTCCAAGCAGAGAGTACAGCCAGTGCAAAAGCCCCAATATGGTAGAGAGCTTAGAATATCCAAAGAGTGTAGTGTAGCTAGGAGCAGAATGAGCCAGGGAAAATGGTAGAGGGAAAGGTCAAGTAGGGGTCAAGTAGGCATGTCATAGAGGCAATTATAGAACTTTGACTTTTGCTCAGAGAGAAATACAAAATTATTGCATTTTAATATAAGTGTTTTAATATATTTACATTCCAAAATAATAGTTTAGTTAAAAAATAAGTACTTATATTAGACTCTTCTGATATTTCAATAAACTCTACACCAGGTAGAGTTCAGGTACATAAAGTTTGAACCATTACTGTACATATCTCACAGTTCACATTTTTTTAAATAAATATATCTTTTTGTCTTTAGAAAATTAGCTTTATATCTTTGAAGTGAATCACGTAATAACATTATTGCTTAGAATGTAAAAGTTGTCCTTCAAATTGTCAGAAGCTATAAACATTTCATTCCCCATCCCATTTTCTCCCACAAAAGAAACACTTCCAGCAGTTAAGCCCAGCAGTACCTAATCTTAAATTTAAAAACATTTATGCATAAAGATTAGAGGGAGATAATTTATTTGACAGTTTTCACCATCAAACATCTAAAGACTTATAAATAGTTAATGAGTTATTTTTGAACAGTATTCTTTAAGGTTACACTATTTTCTGAAAGCCTTTAGAGGGAGGGTTATGCTAACACATTTTAAAATATTTCAAATGATGGGGCACCTGGATGGCTTAGTTGGTTAAGCCTCCAACTCTTGATTTTGGCTCATGCCTTGATCTTACGGTTCATGAGTTTGAGCCCTGCACTACCCGTACAGAGCCTGCTTGAGATTCTCTGTCTCCTTCTCTCTCTGCCTCTCCCTTGCTTTCTTTCTATCTCTCAAAATAAGTAAAGAATTTACAAAAAAAAATGTTTAATGTTTTATTTATTTTTGAGACATGGAGAGACAGAGCATGAGCGGAGGAGGGGCAGAGACAGAGGGAGACACAGAATCCTTAGCAGGTTCCAGGCTCTGAGCTGTCAGCACAGAGCCTGACAGGGGGCTTGAACCCACAGACTGTGCGATTGTGACCTGAGCCGAAGTCAGATGCTTACCCGACTAAGCCACACAGGGGCCCCAATAAGTAAACATTTAAAAATAAATAAATAAATAAATAAAATATTTCAAATGATAAATATATGAATATTACATGAATATATTTAATTACATACATGGTTTTCTTCTGAGATTAAAATCCTAGAGAGTCTTTATGACCAAACATAAATACCATATTTGAGTGTATTTATTTCAGAATGAGAATTAGGGTATTTACAAAAAATAGGTACTAAAATCACCGCTTATATTCAGAGAACAATATACCTTCATGCATGAATGTACTTAAGTGGCAGCCAAGATATTATTTGTGTCAAAATTATCCTATTGAGTAGTTTTTTACTATAGCAAGCAATCAATACTAGTCATTAAATAACCTCCAGTTAATAAAAGTATAAACCTAAGGCATAATTTTTTAATATTTCCAAGACTTCATTTGGGTAATAGCTGCAAAGAACTCCTTCTAAAATGTCCAGTTAAGCAGAGGTTTTATGGGTTTTGTTTTGTGTTTGTATTTTTGCAGTCAGATCAGAAGTTCAGTTTGGGATGCCAAATTTGAGATTACACTCAGATGTCTAAGAGGAAAGGGATCTGGGCTGGAAAAATTAATTGGGTGTACTTGCTGCATCTGTGTTACTTAAGGAGAGTGTACTGAAGGGGATCATTAAGAAACGCATGTGTTCTAACAGAAGAGGCCAGAGACTGAGCCATGGAATACTCCTTCAGTGACAGGATAGGAAGATGAAGAAGGAAGAGAGTAAGAAAGAGCAACAACAAAAGAAGCCAAAGTAAGACTTTAAAAGTGTAGCAGGGAATGTATGGCAAATGAAGCTTCCAAAATGACCATTAGAATTCATTCCATAAAAAATCTTGATAAGAGTAGCTTCAGTGGAAATGAAGACCCCAGTGAGTTTAACAAAGAATGTAAGATAAGATAGAGGATCCCATAAGTAAACTGAATCAACCCTCCAGATAAGGAAAGCAAACTTGAAAAAATGGCAAAAAAAAAAAAATTAGGGTACTAGAGAGGAAACAACAACATCAAAAAACCTCAGAGAGATAGGCAAGGCATTCAGGGACACATTTTTCTTTCATTTTCAGGACTATCCACTGATAATGGAATGGCCAGCTAAAAGGTTCAGAAGTTGAGTAAAACTTCCAACCACTCTCAGGGCTGGTAGGCAAACATTGGACTCACTGCTTGCCAAGGAGTATGAGCTCTGGTTTAAAAAAAAATCCAAGCATTATATTGGGATCTCGAAGGTGTGAGAAGGAACAGATGGACTGTTCAGTGACCCAAATTAGTGTCGAAAGATCTCAATTTCTGATTAGGTTAAGGCAATCAATGGGGGGCGGGGGGGGGGGGGGAGGCTGATTTTACCCCTCTGACGATATTTGACCATATCTTAGACATTTTTATTGTTATCCTGGGGGATGCTGCTGGCATCTAGTGGGTAGAGGCCAGGGATGTTGCTAAAGATCCTAAAATGCACAGGGCAACTCCATAATAAAAGATTATTCAGTTAACAGTGTCATTAGTGCCTAGGTCCGGAAGCCCTGGATTAAGGGCATCTGGAATTCCTAAGTGCTCCTAGCTGTTCTAGGAGACTAACACAACCCTCTTAGAAGAAAAATAATGCTATTCTGGGACTCAAGCTGTATCTATAATTGGTTTTATTTAACATCTAATGAGAGGTTGAAAATAATCAGGTACATGAGGAGGTTAGACAATGAGATCAAAATTAAAAGAAACATGACACAATGAAATTATCTGATGAATTTTATATTTTTAATTTTCTTATAGAAAATTTCAAACATACAAAAAAATTGAAAAAATAGACATGATAGAAGGAAAAATGAACACCGTTCTAAATATCTCCCAGGGATAACAATCAATATTAATTCATAAACACTCTTTTGTTTTATCTATCCTGTTTACCACCACTGAATTCTTCTACGAAATTGTCACAATTTTCACCTGTAAGTATTTCAGCATATATCTCTAAAAGATAATCTTTTTTTTTTTTTTAAATATGTCATGGACTGAATGTTTGTGTCCCCTCGCCCCATTCATATGTTGAAGCCCTAAATTCCAGTGTGATGGTATCTGAGATGAGGCCTTTGGAAGGTATTTATGGTTACATGAGGTCATGAGGGTGCACATTCATGATGGGATTAGTGCCCTTCTAACAAGGGATACCAGGGAACTTGTTCTCTCTCTCTCCTCCCATGTAAACACAGAAAACAGGACACACGGGCATAGAGCAACATGACAGCTGTCTGCAAGCCAAAAAGAGAGCCTTCTCCAGAGTCTTACCATATTGGTACACCAGTTTCAAACTTTCAGCATCCAGAAATGTGAAAAAATAAATTTGTATTGTTCAAGCCATCCAGCCTATGGTATTTTGTTATGGCAACATAAGACAAGGAATATAATATATACCAATAATACCATTATCACTCCATGAGGAAAAAAAAAAGACAACCCTAGAATCCATTTTCCAGCTTGAGTTTTACCTTCCTGAATTGCTTCAAAGGCTTTTTCTCGTCAGATTGTGAACATTAGGACCCAAACATTAAAACGTATCTATAAAACAAACATATTCAGAGAAGTTTAGCTTCTTGCTTTTTCCTTCCAAAAGAGGCAGGAACTCCTTTCCCCATAGGCAATTAATTTGTCTTATGATTTAGCATTCCATATTTTAAATATGAGCAAAGACACACATACTTATATTCATAATACCTTCCCATTTAAAAAAAATTTAATTTTTTACATTTATTTAGTTTTGAGAGAGAGAGAGAGAGAGAGACCGCACATGCACGAGCAGGGGAGGGGCAGAGAGACACAGAATCTGAAGCAGGCTCCAGGCTTTGAGCTGTCAGCACAGAGCCTGACATGGAGCTCGAACCCATGAACCATGAGATCATGACCTGAGCTGAAGTTGGACGCTCAACTGACTGAGCCACCCAGGCACCCCAATATCTTCCCATTTTTAAGATAAATAATAGCATATTTACATTTTCTTCTACAGCTTTTGATGTAATATATTTTTGTTACAGTTTTATTCTTAACATCAGAGTAATTTAAATGTATTTCTTCACATCTTTATTGACTTTGTTTCATATGTATTTATTTTTTTATTTAAATAGTTTTCTTTTTTTTTTTTAATTTTTTTTTTCAACGTTTATTTATTTTTGGGACAGAGAGAGACAGAGCATGAACGGGGGAGGGGCAGAGAGAGAGGGAGACACAGAATTGGAAACAGGCTCCAGGCTCTGAGCCATCAGCCCAGAGCCCGACACGGGGCTCGAACTCACGGACCGCAAGATCGTGACCTGGCTGAAGTCGGACGCCTAACCGACTGCGCCACCCAGGCGCCCCGAAATAGTTTTCATTTTTATATTGATGCATAATTGGCATACAATGTTATATTAGTTTTAGGTGTGCAACATATTGATTTGACAAGTCTGTATAATACTCACCGCTCATCACAAGAAATGTAGTCACTATCTGTCGCCATACAGCATTACTACAATATCATTTACTATATTCCCTATGTCGTACTTTTCATCTCTATGACTTATTTATTTTATAACTGGAAGTTTGTGTCTCTTAATCCCCTTTATCTATTTCACCCATTCCAACCCACTTCCCCTCTGACAACCACCAGTTTATTCTCTGCATTTAATAATCTGTTTTTTGTTTGTTTTGTTTTCACATTCCACATGAGGGAAATCATATAGTATTTGTCTTTCTCTGTCTGACTTATTTCACTTAAAATAATAGTCTCTAGGTCCATCCATGTTGTTGCAAATGGCAGGATCTTATTCTTTTTATGGCTAACATTGTTTTATATATACATTTCACATCTTATCCATTCATCTATTGATGGACATTTACTTCCTTATCTTGACTATTATAAGTAACGTTGCCATAAACAAAGGGGTGCAGATATCTTTTTGAACTAGTGTTTTCATTTTCTTTGAGTAGATTATTGGATTTACAGTAGTGGAATTATTGGGTCATATGGTATTTCTATATTTTTTTTTGAGGAAACTTCTATACTGTCTTCCACAGTGATTGCACCAATTTACATTCTCACCAATAGTGCAAAAGGACCCAAACATTAAAACATATCTATAAAATAAACATATTCAGAGATCCATATCCTCCACATCCTCAAAAACACTTGTTATATATTGTCATTTTAATTCTAGACATTCTGACAGATGTGGTTTTGATTTGCATTTCCCTGACATATAGTGATGTTGAGCATCTTTTCATGTGTTTGTTGGCTAGCTGTATGTTTTCTTTGGTAAAATGTCTATGTAGGTCCTCTGCCATTTTTAATTGTGTTATTTTTTTGGTGTTGAGTTTGGTGTATAAGTTCTTTGTGTATTTCGGATATTAAGTTTTTATTGGATATATCATTTGCAAATAACTTCTCCCATTCAGTGGGTTGCCTTTTTGTTTTGTCAATGCTTTCCTTCACTGTTCAAAAGCTTTATATTTTGGTGTAGTCCCAATAGTTTATTTTTCCTTTTGTTTCCTATGCCTGAGGAGACATATCCATAAATATGTTGCTAAGGCCAATGTCCAAGAGATTTCTGCCTGTGTTCTCTTTTAAGAGTTTTATGGTCTCAGTTCTCAAATTTAGGTATTTAATCCATTTTGAATTTATTTTTGTGTATTGTTTAAGAAAGCAGTCCAGTTTCATTCTTTTACATGTAGCTATCCATTTTTCCCAGAACCATTTATTGCAAAGACTGTCTTGTCCCCATTGTATATTCTTTTTTTTTATAAAAAATTTTTTTAACATTTATTTATTTTTGACAGAGAGACAGAGTGTGAGCAAGGTAGGAACAGAGAGAGATGGAGACACAGAATGTGAAGCAAGCTTCAGGCTCTGAGCTGTCAGCACAGAACCCGATGTAGGGCTCGAACTCACAACCATGAGATCATGACCTGAGCCAAGGTTGGATGCTTAACTGACTGAGCCACCCAGGCACACACCACCCCTCACCCTCCCGCCGACATTGTATATTCTTGCTTCTTTTGTCATAGATTAATTGACCTTGTAGGTGTGAGTTTATTTCTAGTCTCTCTATCCTGTTCCATTGATCTGTGTGTCTATTTTTTTGTGCCAGCACAAAACTGTGCCAGCAGTTTTGATGACTATAGATTTGTAGTTCGTCTTGAAATCTCAAGATTGCTCTGGCTATTTGGGAGTCTTCTGTCGTTCAGTACAAATTTTAGGTTCATTTGTCCTACTTCTGTGAAAAATGCTATTGGTATTTTCATAGGGATTGCATTGAATGTGTAGATTACTTTGGGTATTATGGACATTTTAAGAATATTAGTTCTTCCAATCCATGAGTGTGGAATATCTTTTTATTTGTGTCATCTTCAATTTCTTTCATTGATGTTTTACAGTTTTCAGAGTGTATGTCTTTTACCACTTTGGTTAAATTTATTCCTAGGCATTTGATTCTTCTTGCTAGAATTGTAAATGGGGTTGTTATATCTCTTTCATCTACTTTATTGTTGATGTATATAAATGCAACATATTTCTGTATATTTTGTATCCTGAAACTTTTTCATTGGAACATTTCAGTTCTACTAGATTTATGGTGAAGTATTTACGGTTTTACATATATATATATATATGTATATATATATATATATATATATATATACACACACACATACATATATATACATACATATATATATATACACATACATACATATATATACATACATATATATATACACACACACTATACATATATACATATACACATATATACACATGTATATATACTATATAGCCATGTATATAGTATATATACATATATATGTATAGTATATATATAGTATATATATGTATAGTATGTATAGTGTGTATATATGTATATAGTGTGTATATACATATATACACACATATATATGTATATGTGTATATATATAGTATCATGTCAACTGCAAATAGTCACAGGTTTACTTCTTCCTTACCAATTTGGATGCTTTTTATTTCATTTTCTTCTCTGCTGCAGCTAGGACTTCCTGTGTTGAATAAAAGTGGTGAGAATGGGCATCTTTGTCATGTGTCTGATCTTTGAGGATTTTTGAGGCGAAGCTTTCAGTTCGTACCATTGAGAATGATGTTAGCCATTGGTTTTTCCATATAAGTCCTTTATTAAGTTGAAGTATATTCCCTCTAAACTCACTTTGGTAAGAGTTTTTATCATGAATGGATATTGCATGAATTCCAAATGCTTTTTCTGCATCTCTTTAGGTGACCATATTACTTTTATGCTTCCTGTTGTTAATGTGATGTATCATGATTGATTTGCAAATATTGAACTACACTTGTATCCCTGCAGTAAATCCCACTTGATTGTGGCAAATGATTTTTTTTAATTTGTTGGATTCAGTTTGCTAATACTTTGTTGAGGATTTTTGCAATTATGTTCGTTAGAGGTATTGGCCTGTAGTTCTTTTTTTTTTTTTTTTTTTTTTTACAGTGTCTTTGTTTGGTTTTGGTATCAGGGTAATTCTGGCCTTGTTGAATAAACGTGGAAGTTTTCCCTCCTTTTCTACTTTTTTGGAATAGTTTGAAAAGAATAGGCCTTAACTTTTCTTTAACTGTTTGGTAGAATTCATCTGTGAAGCCATCTGGACCTGCACTTTTGTTTGTTAGGAATATTGTGATTATCAATTCAGTTTCATTACTAATAACTCATCTATTCACATTTTTTTTAATTTCTTCAGTTTTGGAAGACTATATGTTTGGAAGACTGTTGATTCAGTTTTGGAAGACTCTATGTTTCTAGGAATTTATCCATTTCTTCTATCCATTCTTCCAATTTTTAAAAAAAATTTTTTTTTCAACATTTTTATTTATTTTTGGGACAGAGAGAGACAGAGCATGAACGGGGGAGGGGCAGAGAGAGAGGGAGACACAGAATCGGAAACAGGTTCCAGGCTCTGAGCCATCAGCCCAGAGCCTGACGCGGGGCTCGAACTCACAGACCGCGAGATCGTGACCTGGCTGAAGTCGGATGCTTAACCGACTGTGCCACCCACGTGCCCCTCATTCTTCCAATTTTTAATATGATTTTTATAATCTCTTATAATTCTTTGCATTTTTGTGGTGTTGGTTGTTATTTCTTCTCCATTTCTGATTTTTTTAAAATATGAGTCTTCTCTTTTTTTTTCTTAATGAGTCTGACTAAAGATTTATGAGTTTTGTTTATCTTTTCAAAGAACCACCTTTTGGTTTCATCGATCATTCTATTGTCTTTTTAGTCTCTCATTTATTTCTGCTCTAATCTTTATTATTTTCTTCCTTCTACTAGCTTTGGGCTTTATTCTTCTTTCTCTAGCTACGTTAGATGTAAGGTTATGTTGTTTGAGATTTTTCTTGTTTCTTGATGTAGGCCTGTATCACTATACATTTCCCTTTAGAACTGTCTTTACTGTATCAGATTTTAGTCCACATATTTTCATTTTCATTTGTCTCTATGTATTTTTTTTATTTCTTTGTTGACTCATTGGTTTATAATAGCATGTTACTTAGCCTCCACGTGTTTCAGTTTTTTCCACCTTTTTTTTTGTAATTGATTTTGAGTTTTATACCATTATGGTCAAAAAAGATACTTCATATGTTTTTAATCTTAAATTTATCAAGACTTGTTTTGTGGCGACACATGTGATTTATCCTGGAAAATTTTCCATGTGCCCTTGAAAAGAATGCATATTCTGGGGCTTCTGGTTGGCTCAGTAGGTTAAGTGTCTGACTCTTGATTTCAGCTCAGGTTATGATCTCCTGGTTCATGAGATCGAGCCCCACGGTGGGCTCTGTGCTGACAGTGTGAAGGCTGCTTAGAATTCTCTCTCCCTCTCTCTTTCTCATCCCTCCCTCCCCTGCTTGCACATACACACACTTTCTCTCTCACAAAATAAATATTTTTTTAAAAGAAAAGAATTCGTATTCTGCTGTTTGGGGATGGAATGTTCTGTGTATATCTGTTAGGTCTATCTGGTCTAATATGTCACCAGAGCCACTGTTTCCTTGTTGATTTTCTGTGTGGATGATCTATTCATTGATATAAGTAGGGTGTTAAAGTCTCCTACTCTTATTATATCACTGTCAATTTATCCCATTATGTATGTTAATACTTGCTTTATATATTTAGGTGCTCCTGTGTTGAATGCATATTTATAATTGTTATAAACTTTTGTTGGATTGAACCATTTATTATGTAATGTCCTTCTTTGTCTCTTGTTATGGTCTTTGTTTTAAATTCTCTTTTGTCTGATGTAAGTATTGCTAGCTCAGCTTCCTTTTTTTTGCTCTGTTTATATGGTTAATATTTTTCCATCCTCTCACTTTCAGTCTATATGTGTCTTTAGGTCTAAACTGAGTCACTTGTTAGGTAGCATATAGATGGCTCTTGTTTTTGTTTTGTTTTGTTTTTTATCCATGCAGTCATCCTATATCGTTTGATTGGCTCATTTAGTCCATTTACATTTAAAGTAATTTTTTTTATGATTCAAGGATTTATTAAGTTATACATGCAAAACATACTGCTAATTGCATTAGCAAAAGATCAATGTAAAAACACTCCACAAGTCTGAAACTGTCAATTTAAAAAATTTTGTTCTAGTGGTTGAAAGGCCCAACCTTATATTCTTGCTGGTGGGTAAATTGTACAGAACTTGGTTAGCAGCAGCAGGGGCTTACAGAGCCGCACAGACCCAAAAGAACTTAGGCAGAGCAACAGGAAGGTTGTGTGTGTCTGGGGGGTGGGGGCAGGGGAGTGAGGTGAGGAGGAGGGTCAGCATTAGTCAAGGTACAGTACTGGTGAACTGGTGAGACAATGATGTTAAGAAAGTTCATAGTTTAGGAATATCTAAAATATTTCAAAAACTATAAAGCTGCAACACATGATTTTTTTTGCCTAATTACTAGAAAACTAAGGAAAACACTTATTAGCTTTGAATAAAGTAACAAGGGAACAGGAATGCACTTTTACTAATCTAAAAAATAATCTAATGCATTATCAGAAAGATTTTATAATACAAGGAGGCATATTGTTCATTAAGAAGGGGTTCTAAAATAAAAGCACTAAGTTAGCAACTATGGGAATGACCAGTTCAAAGATGAACTAAATGCCTGGTTTTAGGAGGGATGGCAGGTCTAAGAAAAAAATCTTAAAACAGTGATGATACTGACCTCTCATCATTCACTGCATCTGACAGAAACTAACTTTTTAAGATTTTACTCGTGACACTTTCACTCAGTTTAATAATGATGCGCACAGTGTCGTGTAAATTAACCTCCATATTTTGTAAGAATATTGTCTTGTCCTCTGATGGCCTCCCGTGAAGCACATACCCGCCCCCGTGTGCCCACGACCACAGTGGAGACTTCATCACAGGGAAGGGAGTCAGAGGACGGTTCCAAATCTCAGCAAAAGCTAATACACTAACTTAAAAAAACAAAAATCTCACTACAAAATAAAAAAGATTGATCCAGAGAGCTGAGTCATTACCCTCGATCCATGAGGACACACAGCACGGTGTTGGGGGTGGACATGGGCTGTGCTAGGTGGCAATTTTCAGAAAGGAGCCTGTATGGCTCTCCTGTCAGACTAGTTAGCAGGTGTCTGCATTTCCGAACTTGAGAGGCTGCAGTCTCTTCTCAAAGACAAAGGTCTCAAACAGTTTAGTGCTTAAGGTTCGCAGCACAACAGTGCAACTTAGTTCACAAGGTATTTTGGCAACTCTTAATCTGAGCAAGAGTAAGGGCTTTTGAAAAATAAGGCTTTAAGAAAGCTTGCCATTTTAGGGATACATTTTAATGTGAAAATTTGAAGTCTTAAACTTTAAACAAATAAATCCTAAAAATTACTGATTTGTTCAAAATGGTTTTATGGAAAAACTAATCTGTAACAAAAAGATGGCATTGAGTGTGAAGGCTCCACCATATTTGAGCAAAGTGTACAAAGGTTCCGAGGGGGACAGGGCAGGAGAGGGGCCCAGACATTTACAACAGCAGGCATTTTCTTTCCCTCCTCTTGACTGGAGGGGGCCAGAGAACTGCTCGACTAGCTTCATCAAACACTATCTTGAGGCCTCTCTGCGTGACAGCCAGGCACTCTAGGTATTTTACAGCACCCATCTAACTTCATTACGGCCAAACCCTGCTGGTAGGTGATGGGAGTCAGCTTCTTGTCTTTCAGTTGCCCAATCCTGTCTTTGTCATCCCTGAGGTCAAGTTTAGTTCCCACCAAGATGATGGGGGCGTTGGGACAGTGGTGTTGCACTTCAGGGTACCACTCTGCTCCAACATTTTCAAATGACACAGGACTCACAAAAGATAAAGCAAATTAAGAATACATCCGTTCGCTGAGAGGATAAGGGACGTAATCTGTCATAATCTTCTTGTCCAGCTGTATCCCATAAGTCCAGATTCACTGGTTTTCCATCCACCATAACGTTGGCAGAATAGTTGTCAAAGACAGTGGGATATATTCTCCAGGAAATGCATTGGTTGTGTAACTGATCAGTAGGCACGTTTTACTACAGCTCTGTAGTACGCCACCACACGTTTGATGGCCTGCATCTGGGCCGCTTGCTGGGCCTCAGCAGGCTCAGGGGAGGCAGGCAGGCAGGTGGGCGGGTGGCTGAGGGTGGTGGGGTGCGGGGTGCCAGGGCTGCTGTTCATGCCGCCTCACCCTCCACCTACCGGAAGACAGAGCCCAGAAGTGGCCACCACCCAAAAGCCGGAGAAAACTCTAAAGTAATTATTGATGGGTGTGTACTTGGTGCCATTCTGTTAATTGTAGGTACTTTTTAAATTATAATTAACATACAGTGTTATATTAGTTTCAGATATGCAACATAATGTTTCAACAATTCTGTACATAACACAGTGCTCATCACAATTAGTTTGGTCACCATCTGTCACCAAATAGGGTTATTATAATTTCATTGACTATATTCCCTATGCTGTACTTTTCATCCCTGTGACTTATTTATATTATAACTGAAAATTTCTACCTCTTAATGCCCATTTGTAGTTCTTCTCTGTTCTTTTTCTCTTGTTCTCTTCCTGTGTGGTTTGATGGTCTTCTTTAGTGTTATGCTTGTATTCCTTTCTCTTTGTTTTTTGTGTATTATAGATTTTTGACTTGTGGTTACTATGGGGTTCAATTATAACCTGTTATGTGTATAGTAGTCTATATTGAGTTGATGGTCTCTTAACTTTGAACACATCCAGAAGCATGAAAGTTTTACTCTCCACTTCACATTTTATGTATATGATGTCATATTTTACATCTTTTATTTTTATATCCTTTGACTAATTTTTTGTAGATATAATTGATTTTACTAATTTTGTATTTTAACCTCCATACTGGCTTTATAAATGATTAATCTAGTACCTTTACTACAGGTTTGCTTTTACCTGTGAAATTTTTTCTGTTCATTATTTTCTTCTAGTTACGACCTTCTCTTTCGATTTAGAGAATTCTCTTTAACATTTCTTGTAAGGCTAGTTTAGTAGTGATAAACTCCTTTAACTTATGTTTGTCTGAGAAGCCCTTTTTCTCTTCTATGATGAATGATAATCTTGCTGGGTAGAATATTCTTTGTTATAGGTGTTTTCTTTTCAGAACTTTGAATACCTTTTGCCACTTCCTTCCGGCCCTCAAAGTTTCTGCTGAAAAATCAGTTGATACCATTGTGAGATTTCCCTTCTATGAAACTGTTTTCCCTTGGTGCCTTTAAAATTCTCTCTTTATTATTACTTTTTGCCATTTTAATTATAATGTGTTTTGGTGTAGACATCTTTGGGTCCATATTTTTAGGGTCTCTCTGTGCTTGCTGGACCTGTATGTCTGTTTCTTTCTGCAGATTAGGATGTTTTCAGCTATTATTTCTTTACATAAGTTTTCTGCCTCCTCCTCTCTCTCTTCTCCTTCTGGGATACCTATAATGCAAATGTTATTACACTTGATCTCACAGAGTTCCCTTAACCTATTCTCATTTTTTTATTCTTTTTTTTTCTTTTTGCTGTTCAGCTTGGTTACTTGTCATTACCCTGTCATCCAGATTGCTAATATGTTCTTCTGCATTCTCTAATCCCCTGTTCAATTGGTGTACTTGTTATTTCAAGTTATTGAATTCTTCAGCTCTGACTGGCTCTTTTTTATATTTTCTGTTTATTGAAATTCTCACTGAGTTCATCCACTCTTAAGTCCAGTGACTATCTTTATGACCATTGTTTTGAATTCTTTATCAGGCATATTGCTTATCTCCACTTCATTTAGCTATAATTTTTGTCTTGTTCTTTCATTTGGGACATGTTCTTCTGCCTCCTCATTTTTTCTCTCTGTGCTTGTTTCTGTGTATTATGTAGGCCAGTTATGTCTTCTGGTCTTGAAAGTAGTGACCTTGCATAGAAGAGGTCCTGTAGCACAATGCCTTCTGGTCATCAGAACCAGGCACTCCAAGGGTGTCCCGTGTGGGCTGAATGCACCCTCCTCTTGTGACTGAGCTGTGATTGCCTTTGGCCCAGCTGGTTGCAAGGATCTGTGTTGCTTGCTGTGGGCACAATGGGCAGGGTTTCCTCCCCGTATTATTAAGGACCTTCTTTGTGGCCCACTTGGGCTTATTGGTGAGCAGGGCAGGTACTCACCCTAGCTCTCTGCAATTAGCCTCTCTGTCACAGCAGCAGGTGCACCAAAGGGCAGGGCACAGCTGCAGGACCTAGAGGTGCACTGGTGTGTGGGGTTATCTGCCACCAGCCTCAACAGGGCATGAGCCACTTTGGTGTGGTGCCAGTCATGGCGGGGGCTGCTCCAGGTGAGGTGGGTGCCTGCGGAAGCAGGCAGTTGGGATGCAGTGGGTTCACAGGGGAATGTTGGGGTAAGTCGTGCAGTTCTAACAAGATAAATGGAAGGTGTTAGCACTGGTTCCAGAAAAGTGTCTGGCCATCTAGGTTGGGGGATGGGAAAAGAAATGGCAGCCACCAGAACTTTTGTTCCAGGAGAAATCTACAGATCCCTGTCCCTCTTACACACATTCTAAGATTATTCAATGAATCTCCTTCACATATACCCCAAACGCTTTTCAAACTGCTGCTTCTGATCTGTGTCTTGGGCCAAATTATTTAGAATGCCGACTTTTTAAGGGCAGGGTCTCAGTTTTCTTCCACCCTCTGGCTCTCCTGAAGTTAAGCCTGTTGGTTTTTAAAGCTGCTGGAGTTAAGCCCCACTGATTTTTAAAGTTCTTGGAATAAAGTCCTGCTGGTTTTTAAAGCTAGATGCTATGGGAACGGTCTTCCCAGGGGAGGTCCCCAGTGCCAGAGATGCCCAGTGTGGTGTCTGATCCTCTTGCTTTTCCATACTTGTGATGTCCCTCCTGTTTCTGGTTAGTCTGACCGGGGGTTTGGTTCACAACTATGTCTCTATCTCTTCTACCCTTTTCTATGATTAGCAGTGAAAAGTCTGTTCTGCCAGTCTTCAGGTGGTTTTTCAGAGTTAGTCGTATGGATGCTACTGTTATATTTGTATGTCCATGGGATGAGATGAGCTCAGGATCCTCCTACTCTGCCATCTTCTTAAAACTCCTAGGTCTTTAATAAATAAATACAATGATTACAGAAAGGGATCCTTTATATCCATTTTATATGTTTGAATTAGTTTATAATTTCTCAATTATTTTTATGAACGATTCCAAGACATCTTTCCAGACTGGAGTTAAATGTCTGAGTTTTATCTTTTTTCTTCTAATGTTTTGTTTGTTTTTGTTTGTTTGTTTGTTTGGAGTCTTTAAAACTATGTTAGAAGTCATTACAAGTTCCAAGTCCTTAAAATGCCATTATGTCCCAACAGCCTTATGTTAGGGAGACCATCTTGTTACACAAAAACTCTTTAGAAAGTTTTAAAATATGTTAAAAAATGCTTGAAGCTGCTCTATGAAAGACAATGTTAAGAGAATGAAAAGACAAGCCACAAACTAGCAAATATGTGTAGAACACATATCTGACAGAGGGTTTACCTGTAAATATATACAAGAACCTTTTAAAATTCATCAGTAAGGAAACAAATAACCCAATTTAAAAATGGACAAAAGATTTGAAAAGACACCTCACCAAAGAAGATAAACAGATGGCAAATAAGCTCATGAAAAAATGCTCACCATCATTTGTCATTAGGGAACTGCAAATTAAAACAATGATGATAAACCAGTACTCATCTATTAGAATGGCTAAAATCCAACAGACTGACCATAACAATTGCTAGTGAGTATGTGGAGCAGCAGAACTTTATATTCATAGCTGTTAGGAATGCAGAATGGCACCGCCACTTTAGAAGACAGTTTTATGTTTTCTTACAAATCTACACATAGGTGTACCATACGGTCCAGAAATCATGCTCCTGGGCATTTACCCAACTGATTTGAAAACTTCTGTGTTCCAAAAACATGAACGTTTATAGCAGCTTAATTCATAATCACCAAAACCTGGAAACAACCAAGATGTCCTTAATAGGTAAATAAGATAAACAAAGTGTGACACATTCATACAAAGGGATATTATTCTATGATAAAAAGAAATGGGCTATCCAAACCATGAAAGACATAGATGAGTATTAAATGTATATTTCTAGGTGAAAGAAACTAGTCTGAAAAGGCTACATTATGTAATTTCAATTATATGATACTCTGGAAAACATAGAAACTGTAACAACAGTAAAAAAAATTACTGGTTTCTAGAGGTACAGGAGAATGGAAGAGATTTTGAATAGGTAAAGCACAAGGGATTTTTTTTTAGGGCAATTAAACAATTCTGTATGTTCTATAATAGTGGATATACAACACTACACATTTGTTGAGACCAGTGTATTGAGAAGCCGAAAACATGTTATCTCACATACAGATTTTCTGGTTCTATAAACACAGCAATTTTATTAAATTCTATTGTATTTCCTCACCACTAAGAGAAAAAAAAGTGTATGGTTTTGTTTATAATTGTATACTCTGTATTACCGAGCATTTTGTGATTGGGGAAAGCTACTATTTTGACCAGGCATTAATGAAACCTTAGTCTTCCACTTACAGTTTTACATATCAGGAGACTGTGATGATTGTGAAAACTTCCCACAAACTGGATTCTGCCTCCATTCGTTTCAAAACTCATTTCTCATCCATCACCCGCATACTTCTGGTGCCAGATCCATAAGACACATTCACTAGGGCATCATGAGACAACCTCACATATACTTTTAGGTCATGGTGTCCTAGTAAATTGGCACAGTGTCCAGTGGGAGTGTTTCTGGAAGCCATTCCCACATGAGAGGTACTTTAATATCTTAAAGATAAATGCAAGTGGCTGCAAATTTTACAAAAATATATTACTATATGAATACATTGCTAGCTCCTCTCTATGACATATAGAGGGCCTGTATAAGTGAGGACCAGAAATCTGAATTTCTTTAGCTTCACATAAATCAGCCTCCAGGCATTAGGGGTCTTTGGAAGTTCTATTCTTTCAGTTTGCAGGTAAAATAGCAATCAAGATTATCGGCTAAGAGTGGGAATGAGGAATGTAGTGGGTGCTTTGGAAGAGAAAATAATGTATGAAATAGCTATGAGAATGGAAAAGCAATGGACAAGAGAAATAGAATTGTTGAGCAGCATTAAGACCCACTTGATGGGAAGGAATCTACAGAGAAATTAGTAGGCATGATGGCGTGTTGTACACCAGACGTGTTTAGCCCTACGAGTGCAGACAGAGAGTGCATGGATAACTGGATTTGAGCAGGGTTGTCATTTAACAAGGAAATATTAGGAAATGAGAGGGATTAAATAGAAGGTACATGCAGGAGAGTGATTATTAATGCTGGATTGTGGATTTTAACCTGTATAAGGAGAGAAGAGAGGACATCAAGTTTGACAATTAGTGGAAAATGATAGAATCGATAGATTGACAGGCCCACTGGATCAAAGAGAATAAACTGGAAAGATACAAAGTGGTGGTCAGAGATGGAATACATGGAATTGAAGCGATGAATGGATTGCAATTAATGGCAATGACAAAGGCTACAGGAAGACCATCAAACTAGGGGACTAGGATGGTGTTGAGGACTGGCTCATTAGGAGAAAATTCGAGAACCTGAAGGGACAGGATGTTGAAAGGATCATTTATGTGCGTATCAAAATCCCAAGAATGAAGACAGGAGTACAAATGAGTGACAGTGAACCAGGTGCTAACACCATCAAGAAATGAGGCCGTAGAGCCTGGGAGTTATATATGGAAGGAACAGTGAGTGGCAGTGGAAAATCTAATGAGATTCAAATCTGGGAGGGAGGGGGGAGGAGAAAGTAATACAGAAGTGGTAAGAACAGATAACTCACTTCCGGACCCTGTGATTGCTATGGAGGAAACACAGCCACCAAATGAGAGGGCTGAAGAGATAGATACATCCTCAGAAGACAGACTCATTTTAATTTTGAGTAAGATGAAGGGAAAGTTTTGAAAATACATTGGATTTTGCAAAGTATGGGCTTTGGAATTCCAAAGGGCACACATTATATTACAGTCTTAGTGTCCATCTATAATTTCCTGGCTATTGTGGCACAGTGAATAGAGGTCTATTGAATGTTACACATTCTTCTAATAGATGAAAAATGTAAGGCTACAGAATAGCATTGTATACATATGTATGTGTATACACACACACACACATATTCACATATATGTATATAGTTTGCTCATGCCAAAAAGTCCTCAAAGTTAACACAAAGTAGTGGTGTTCATCTGTGTGTGTGTGTGGGGGGGACCTAAATACAATGAATGTTGAAGGGATACGTTTGCCTTTATTTTATAGCCTGCTGTAGTGCAATATTGAAATGTATAATGATGAGACAATTGAAATATGAATACTTACTCCAATATTAAGGAATTGTTCATTTTTCTTAAGTGTGGCAAGGATATCACGTTTTTTTTTTTAAATTTAGAAATACATATTTACAGATCAAATATTTTTGGGTATTGGCCTAAAAGTAATATGAAAGGGGGAGTGGATAAAGAGTATAGATAGGAGACTTAGATACAAGATCATTCTGTAGTTGAGTAAAGTTGAACCTAGGCTATGGTTACATGGGGTTACATTACACTACTGTATTTTTATACATATTTCAAACTTTTCATAATAAAATGTTATAGAAAATAACTTATCAGACATTACAATAGGTAGTATCTATTCAGTTAAAATTTTGTTTCATTACACACTTTATTATATTAAATTTGGGGAACATAGTGTTATAAATATTCATGGTCCTACCCCTCACATTGTTTATGGCTTAAAAGTAAAAACAATTAGCAATCTCCTCTCCTTCCTCCAAATTATGAGATGGACCAAGGAGGGCCTTGTAAGCCATGTTAAGGCATTTGGGTTTTCCTTTGAAAATAATGAGAAACGATTTAAGTGTTCCAACCAGAGAAAAATATCAGATGTCTCCATATTATTTGTTCTAACTTGAGGAGCTGATTGAAAAAGGGCTAGGTATGTGTGATCAGTTAGGAGGTTATTAAAATTGTCTAAGCTTACATTGGTGAAATTGCAATACAAAGGCTGAACAGAAAAGGCAGAATAAGCAAAGAAGTTGAAAAGAAATGGTGGGTGAATAAATATTATGTCATAAAGCTAGGGTATATGGTCTGAAAAGTTGAATACCGACCAGAGGTTAGCAGGATAATGATTTATTGCCTAAACCACATTAGCCACCATGGTGTTTGATCTTGCCATTCCTCTTCTCAGAAACACACAGTGGTTTCCCATGGCCCCTAAGAATGTCTATCCTCCTTGTTGTGACATTCAAGGTCATGCTCTCATATCTCTGTGTATCTCTTTTTGCATTATATACTCTGGGTGCACTGATTTGATCTGATGGAATAAGAACTTGTATAGCTTCTTGCTTTGGAAGGTGCTGCTCAGACTGGGCCTAATTCTCCTCTGTCAAAATTTGTCTCACCCTTGTAAGTCTTATTAGCCCAAACACCCAACTCCTCCATAATCCCATGTAGTCTATATCCATTTCTCCTTTCTGCATGCTCTGAGGACATTAACTGGACCTCAGCTTTATACTTAGGTAATAACTTCAATGTGGTTTTATAAATATTATAGTCGTTTTCAGATCTTCTCCCCAACCAAGTTAGAAACCTCTTGAGGTCAAACAGTGTTAACTTTATCTTCTTCGATTACCTTACCTATTTTAGTAACCAGTAAATACGTCCATATTATAACAAAATCTAGATTTTAGCTTATATGCTCAACCATTTTTTAAATATGTGTGATAACTTTGATATCAAATGACAAGGCAAACTTATGAGAGTGCATAAAATTCTTTATTTAGAACAATAAAGTATATGTATATATATATAATGTAATTTCAAATTCAAACCTGTATAAAAAAGGGTCAGGACATATACCTAGTTTAAAAAGTACACATATAGTATATACACATACACATCACATTTTACAACGTTTTTTATTTAATTACACTTCAGTCATAATAAACTAGAATAGTGTTGACATACATTTACATTACAATATGCAAACTCCAATCTATGAATGAACTAGCAATGTATCTATGCATCCATCTAAATGTTTGAATACTTTTCAAGTCCATCAATTTAAAAAATAGCAACAAATGGACACTATAATCACACATTAATCCTTAGAATATAGGATATTTTTATTGAAAAATTTTGAGCCTTATAGCTGAGAAATCAAGTAGTTGAAAATACTGTTTTTAAAACCATTTTATTTTTAAAAACATCATAAGGATGTAGTTGGAGATGGCAGTTATAAATTTACAATGCTTAGGAAACATTTTAGGATTATGAATATCCACTTTAAATCATTTCTAAAACATCTTGTTAGGAAATAAAAGTACCATTACTTTATTTGTAACAAAGGCATTTCCAGACTTGTTAATGAAAAGCAGCAAAACCATAATTTGTGCAATAAAATATCATAAATTAACTAGTTAGAATTTCAATGTTTATATTTTAATGCCAATTTTACAAAATAATACTGTTTCAAAGACAAGCTGGCTTACTTTAAAATTCTTATCCCACCTTCTAATTTTAAAATGAAATTTATGGATGACCCCTTTCCAAATGGATTATAAATTATTTTTTGGCACTCAAAAACTTTAAGCATCTTACATTTCTGTTCTAAGCTTTTAATAAAATGACAGCATTTAAATGCTTAATTTGGTGCATTTCCAAATGTTGCACATATCTTATAGTATCTCTTCCTGACTAAAATGCACTCGTGGTTTTCATTCTTCAGAGGTGATCCAAAAATGTTTACTTAAGCAAAGGAAAAAGCCATCTCTTGTGTAAATGGTTACCCAATTCACCCTATAGGAGATTGAATTTTACTTTTACTAATGGATCCTATTTACATTACAAACAAGAATAGCAATGACTTTTTGTGTTCAAATTGCTTATTCACAGATCAGAATGGAATATTTCATATGGAATAGTTTCAGATCTATTTTGTTGTCTTTGTCAGTCAGATATCAATAGGTTTCACACCTAAGGTGTGACCTCCAACTTCACCATAAATAAAACATGGAGATCCAAAGAGAAGAGGTGACTTACCAATATCAGTTAACACCAGAGAAGTTTCTCACAATTTTTTCCAACATCTGCCTCATTATGCCAAACTGTCTTTTGAAAAATTTCTAAGAATACGTGGGAAATGGCTAAAAGCCCCATATTGGAATTACATTTTGAAACCAAAACCTAGCTGCAGAAAAATATTGAGATATCCATGAATCATAAATCATGAATGGATTTTTCTGTTAATTTCAAACCTCAGTTGAATTAGAATACCAAAATATGCCACAAAGTTTCCCCGAAGTACTTTCATACTCAATTAAATGTGTTAATTCTTACTAAAAGCAAACACTACATTAAAAAACACATTTTCATTCTTCATATACTTCTTTTTAAAGAGAATAGGGTACTTATTCTATTATCATATTGAAAAAAACTGAAATTTGTCTCTGACTCATTAAAAAATGGCAGTGTGGTAAGCACGTTAGATTATAATACAAAATCCGGCAACACTTTGATATTACTGGGCAGGCACCATTTATCACAGAGCCAGTTTCTTTATAGACTTGTGCTCTACCAAAGAGGTGCAAAGCTTTTAGTATAATTTAGAATCTGCAGACTTCTGAGATCATTTTAAAAGGCAATTTTGGAACATTACAAAAGATATCAGATACATGGCACCAAATTAAAAGGTGATTTCATGATTGATAATATCAGTTGTGAGTTTTCCATGATTTCTGAAGGATATTCAGCACACATATCAGATAAAATAAAGCAAATGTGTGTGTGTGTATATACATACACACATACACACACACACACATACTCATCTCAAAGCAGATATGACATATAATTCTCAAGCAGCCAGCATCCAAAATCATGTTCAGTTTTTTTCTACTGTTCATGCATTTTATTGAACTTTAGTGTTTTAAAAATTGGTAATTCACGTAACTCTCAATGAACTAATACATTTAATTAGGTAGAATATATCACCCCTTGCCTATGATGCCAGATTTCATAACTTGCTGAATTTGTTATTTAACTCTATTGATTGGGACCATGTCCTTGAGTGTTAAAACCCAGCTCCTGCCTTTGAGAATAAAAGTGCATTTATTGTACTCTCAAGCTCATTAAACAGAATTTTCTCATGGCTAAGAAAATCAAAACCATTGGTGAAATAAACTATTAAATGGAGAAGTATCAATCTTCTCAATCTACACCTGACCTACACACATAACTCATACTAACTTATATCTAGTTTCTTCAAAAAAATCAAAGCCACACACTGAGAGTCAGGTCCTTTCAGCAATTAAACTGATCGCTGGTTTTATTACTAAACGTTTGATCCATGGGATATTTAAGGGCCTGAGTAAGTCAATGCAGCTTCCCAAAACACCTGGGTTGTATCTTAGAGAAATGACTACCATCTGAGGAAGCCCAGCACTTTAGAGAAGGAAGGGATCATAGAAATCATCTGGGCTTTTTGGTACAAAAAAGCGCAAAAGCCGCTTCACTGGAGTTGTATTTGGATCCTCTTTTAACATGAAGTCCAACTATACTAGAAATTCTTGGACTTTTGAAATAAAGGAAAGCTAGCAGTTTTTCATGCCCTTTTGTATCACTACATTGAAAATGATCATCTGAGGGGGTAGAACATGACAATAATGTTATAACAAGAATTAAGTTATAATAGAAAGCTTTGGATCCCTTCATCTGTATGTTCATGATCTACTGAAAGAATCTTAAACCACAAGAAACCATTTCTTTAGTCAGATGTTCGACTATTAAAAAAAATGGCAAGGGACATTCACAAAATGTCTTACAAGTTTTAGTTTAAAAGCATGATGTCCATCTTGAGAATTCTTACCAAATTCACTCTTAATACAACAAACGCTGTCACACATTTTAAACAGCAAACTGACATGCATAACTACATAAAGCTCGCTATTTTAAATTCATAAATATTAATATAGAGTGCCAGATTTTAAATAAATGGATCCCTTAAACTGATAATGGTGATTATACAAGAAATAGCTAAAATTTCCTGATTCCTTTCATTCTTATAAAAGCCAAGTAACCTAATTTTCAATACCCATATTACCATGTGGGTGTGGTTTTCTAATCTTAGATACTAAACATAATTTTTAGTTTCTCTCATGATGTAAATTGAAAATGAGACCTTCATACATTCAGCAATTTCTCTTAAGTCCCTTTACATAACTCTGTAATAGTTTTAGAATATAAACATTTCATAATATATTTTGCAAGCACAATTTATACACTCTATAAGTGGTAGGGGAAAGGGGTGCAAAATGTCCTTCTCAGTGACCGTGCTGTTCAGTGTTCGTGGCTTCTTTGGGCCATAACTCCTTTGGAGAGTCTCCTCTCTGCAAAGGCATCAATGTTTTTTTTAGGGTTTTTTTTTTTTTTAACATTTTTATTCAACTTACTTAAACCAAAGCAAACCAAAACAAAAACAACCCAGTTCATCCATTTCTCCCAACCACCCCCATCCCTTGCAACTACTAATCTGTCCTTTGTATCTATGAGCTTGGTGTTTTTAATTTTTTTAAAAATTTTTTTTAGATTCCACATATAAGAGAGATCATATGGTATTTCTCATGCTGACCTATTTCACTTAGCATAATGCCCTCAAGTTCCATCCATGTTGTCACAAACGGCAAGATTTCATTTTCAGAGCGGAATCCACTGTATGTATAATACGTGTGTTACACATACACACGTAACACATTTTCTTTATTCATCTATTGATGGACACTTACATTGTTTCCATATCTTGGCTATTATAAATAATAATGCAATGAACATGGGGCTTATACATCTTTTAGAATGTGTTTTCATTTTCCTCAAATACCAAGAAGTGGAACTGCTGGATAACATGGCAGTTCTATTTTAATTTTTTTGAGGAAACTCAAAATTTCCCATAGCGACTGCACCAATATACAGTCCCACCAACAGTGCACAGGGTTCCCTCTTAATTCTTATCTTTTCGATAACAGCCATTCTAACAGGTATGAGGGATATCTCATTGTGGTTTTGATTTGTATTGGTCTGGTGATTGATGGTGAGCATCTTTTCATGTACCTGTTGGCCATTTGCAGGTCTTCTTTGGAAAAACATCTACTCAGATCTTCCCATTTTTAAGTTAGAGGTTTTTTTCTTTTTTTCTTTTTTTTTTTTTTTTTTGCTATTATTGTAGGAGTTCTTGGTAGATTTAGCTATTAGCCCCTTATCAGATATATGACTTGCAATTATTTTCTCCCATTCAGGTTCTTTTTTCCATTTTATTGATGTCATCACTGTTCTAATACAATACTGACTCCCAAGCATGGATAGATCCAGCTAACCATGTCCATTTGTCTAGTGGGAGATAGGTTTATGTCAAGAAGAGACCAAGATCAGACCCAGACCATTAATTAGCAGCTACAAGGCTGATATGTTGCCTACTCCAATCATTTTGTTCCTACTGCTTTCTAAATGTAGACTGGCTGATGCTGTTGAGTTTTTGTTTTTAACATTTTTTCTAGATTCATTTCTGAAAAATTATCCCCACTATACAGGATGAAATCTACTTGCAAAGACCAAGATTACTATGAACTGCAGGTTGTAACTGAAAATAAAGCTATGTGACTTTTCAGCAATTAGACACTTCTGGAGGCATGCAAAATGGTGCATGCAATCTGGGACACGTGCTTTCTCTCCCAACGTCAGTTGCAAGTTCTAAATGAGACCACCAGTCCCCCAGGTCTTTAAAATAGAGTCCTGCTCCATGCAAGGTCTTCTTTATAGATGATTAATTCAGTGCCAGTTTCACAGTAAAACACTTTGTTCCAATTTGTGAATCATCCATATAGAGTCATGGGTAGCAAGAACAGATAAAAATGCAGTCTGTTACTCCAGACAGAATATGAATTTGTTTAAAGCTGCTTCATTTATGAAGCAAACATGAACTGTTACCCGCCTAGAGAGGAAAGAAAAGAGAGAGATTATGGTGTATCTGCTTTCTGCCTTCTTTCCATTCTCAATAGCTGAATTCATAGGACTACAGAATGAGTAATATACTTAAAATACAAGCTTCACTTACACAAGCTACAAGAACTTGAGAAATCTTTTCCTAGATGCAATGATTAGTCACTCTCCGTGACCTCCCTGGTAACATTTAACATTATCTGAATGATCTTACTCATTGTTTGACTCTCTCCTCTCATTAAAATGTAAGCTCCATGAGGACAGAGACCTTTGTCTATCTTTTTTTACTGCTGTACTCCAACACCTAGAATAATACCTGGCAGAGGAAATATTCAGTAAATATTCCTGGAACATAAGGATGGATGAATGAATACCCAGTGGCCTTCACACCCATTTGCATACTATAGATTGTTTCCATTTGTGGTAAGAGGGTTATTTTGCAGCCTGAATTTCTCTAACCAAGCTATGAAAAGGTAGTATATACATGGTGAGGGGAGAGGGCTTTTGAAAGACAAAGACAGTGTCTAGAGAGAAATGCAGTAGCATTAAGGAGACATCAGTGGAGAAGCTAATAAGAGACCATCAACAAACAGCAGCCTTCTGGTCACTGAGCAATGCCAGTATCTTAACTGCTAAGCCATCACTTCTCCCAACTGAGGACACAGCAGCAGCAAGAGGGCTTTCAAAACTGTCAGCCAAGAAAAGGAAGAAATCCTGGCATCACATCCGGACAAAGTCTCTGGGGAGGTTCATTTGGCCTTAACATACTTGTTGAAACATTAAAGCCAGACATTGTTTCAGTTCTTCAGAGCTGGTGCTAATCCACTGAGCTTTGGACTCAGCTTTTAGATTTTCAACTTTCACATCAAGTCTCTCTACTTACTTAACTATTTTTTTCAAAGATCGTATCTTCACAGTATCTTCAATCACCACCCCTAAATAACCGCGTATGTTGCTTTTTCTTCCCTACTGAATACCCTTCGTCCTTATTTCCTGAATTCAAATATCTCAGTTTTTAAATATTTGACATCAACACAAAGGTTATATATAAACTGCATAAAATTCCACAGTATAAATGGTAAGAAGTGCACTATTTTTTCCGCTCTCTCTAAATGAATTTACTACAAATTGTACTATGACAAATTATCAAACAGAGAACTCTAGAAACTAGAGAACCTGCATCTAGGAAAGGAGAATTAAATCCCAAGAGGAAAATTAAGAAACAATTAAGAGAAAACTTCAGAAATCCAAAATATAGAAGTAGATGATATTTTTAAAATAAGCCTTGATTAAAAAACCAAAAGGGAATCACACAGAATACAAAAGGATATATTTTTTAAAAAAGGAATAGCTTGAAATTCTAAACTTAAGTAGAGAAGATTGGAAATCTATTTCTAGTTTTGTTCCCAGGTCTCTTAGCAAAGAAAATAAACTTGAAGGTTGACAACAGTTTTCCCATAAAACAAAACAACAATTTTTATAATGATACCCTGGGATCCTTGCAACCACCTCATGAAATAAGCAGGGTGAGTCTTATTATCCCCTTACTAGAACTTGAAAAAAACAGGGGTTAAAAGACAACTGACCCATCCAATAACCTACAGCTTAACTATTTGCAGAGCCATGGCCTGAACCCAAGTCTGATCCCTTCTTATCCTCTATGTGTGTGTCCTCAGAAAGAGCTCAAAAGCAAATCCTCTGAAATTCTTAAGAAATATCTGGTAAAGAGTCAGAGATCTTGGCAAATCCTGTGTGTGCCAAATGATAAAAATTCGACTCAACGTTACCCATATTCCAAATCTAGGATCTATTATCGCCTATCTTAGCCCATATCTGCAGGAAATGTCCAGGTTGTGTTTCTTTTATGAATCTCTCCACCAGCCTACTTGTAATAAGTTTAAGTTTATTTGAGAGAGAAAGTGGGGGTAAGGGCAGAGAGAGAGAATCCCAGACTGCACTGGCAGCACAGAGCCTCATGCAGGGCTCAAACCCATGACCCATGAGATCATGACCTGAAATGAAATCAAGAGTCAGATGCCCAACTGACTGAGCCACCCAAGACCTCCCAAAATTACTTTCAACACTTACCATGCTGGGGTGTCTCAATAACACTGACAAATAGGTGTCTACAAACTCATGTTATTTACTGTCAACCAAACAGGGCCTTCTCAGTGATGCAGTCCTTCTTCCAAGGTCTCAATTAAAATTCTTTGTAGATGACTCCCAAACCCCAAATCTGTTACCTCCAGCCCTGACTGTTCTTTGAATTTCCAGTCTAAGACATTTGCCCCCATCAATATTTATTAACTCCTTCTCTTATTTCCTTTTAATGGCACCGCCATCTGGTTAGTCTCATAGGCTCCAAATTATCCTTGAGTACTACCTGTGATGTCAAGCCTCACATTCCATCAGTAACTAGAATGTGTTGATTATTTCACTGCATATCTCCAAACAGATCCATGCTTTCCTATTTCCATGGCCCTCACCCCAGTTTACGTCATCATTCTCTCACATCTGTTTGGAAGATTGGCCTCCTAGGTGGACTGCCTGACTCCAGTTCACTGCTTCCATTCATCCGGCCACACCAACATTTCATTACTTTCATAATACTCGGTTTTGACTGTATTACTCACATCTTTTTGAAGCCCTCCCTTAGCTCCTTACATTACTCAATAGAGTACGCGTCCTGTATTTGTAATTTTTCAAACTGATGCCCACATCCTTGCTTCTCAGCATTTCAGCCCTTCATGTGTGACCTCCCACTGTAGTCCAACTGTACAAATGGACTCTTGAACACTTTCTCTGTACTTTTGGCCTCTCTTAGTTTATACCAATTGCAGTGTCTGGATTTCCCCTTCCCTATTGCTATTAAAATGTTACCAGTCATCCAAGATCTAGCTCAGTATAAATGCCACCTCCATCACCTACATGATGAAGCCTTTCTCCTATTGCTAGTGATTTCTTTCTCCTTTCAGATAAAGCAACTGTTTATGGGTGTGCATACTACAGTTCTAAGAGGTCTATCCATACATATCACCATCTATATCTCTGAGTCAAGGACACATCCTGTACAACCATAATCAGTGCCTTTGATCTCTTATTGCATTTTCCTTGTAAGCTCCTTTCATTGTTTTAACTTTGCAAACTTCTAGTTTGCTTTTAAAAATAGGTTATTATGCATGTGTCTTACTTCCTTTGGTAGGCTATAAGCAATTTAAGGACACAAGTAGGCTATATTAAGCTTTGCATCCAACAATGTATCTACTAGAGTGAGTTGAAATCACATTTGTGGGAAGAATTAAGAGTGAAATTTTCCTATAATATACTCTTTTCTTTCTTTCTCAAACTGCTACACATAAGCTAATAAATGAAAAATTCTTGTGGAATGCCACTTATGAATACTTGGCATCAGCTAGTCAACTAAGTCGATTTTAAACTGTTTATATAGATTAGTATATTTTCTCTTAGCACCGGTTTCTTTTGTTTCTAGTTCATTACCTTATATTCCATGTTATTTCCTTGTTTTCAAAATATCAAACCTTTCCTCTTTTCATTTTCCAATTACAGGTTATTTCATTTGAAGAACTAATTATTCCATTTTTTGTTCTAGTATTCCAATATGTCTTCATTTTTTTTTTTAGCTGGTGAAACTTCCACTTGAGGGAGAAATCCTTGCAATAAATCTGAGTCATTCCCTGTAATTTCCCCTTCCTTGTTAACCAAGAAAATGACTATAATCCAAATCATATCTAATATTTAAAATTATAACAACAACTGCATATTACATTTCTATCTTGGTACTTTTTACTGCGGCTTTCTTATTTCTCAGCAAATTTCCTCTTACTGCATCCTATTCTGCTCTCCCAAACCTTTTCCTTCACCACAATCCTCTCCCCAAATTACAAAGTTCTTCATCAGGCCTTAAACCTTTGTTGGTATAGGGACAAGCAAAAGGCTTTTACTCTACACAGTGGGTACTCAGTAAATGGTAACAAATGATACCTACATATTCATACTTTGGAGTCTGCAGATTCATGATGAAACCTGGCTCTTTTGTCTTTCTTTTTCCTATCTTTTCCAGGTCTATTTTTGTTTTTATTTTCATAAATTTTATTCTCATATTATTACAATTTTCTGAGATTCTCATCTTCTCCATTTGTCCTCCAACAAATATTTATTCATTACTGTATGCACAAAGTAGATGTTATAGAGTTTGGTGGGATTCCAAAATGAAACTCAGAAACAAACCTTGCCCTGTAAGAGCTTATGGTTTAGCAGTGGACACAAAATAACTATAAAAGTGTGAAGTCCTATTAATGTGTTAATATCACATGAGTATTACATGTCATATGACATAGGATTAGAAGGCTATAAATTTGGGAAGTCAGCTTTTTGGAGGTGGTAGTATCTGAGTCTTGGAGAGATTTGCACACCTGATGAGTGAGATATTTATGAAGGAGAATGCCAGTTCATTCCTTATCCATTTCACATTGACTACTCAATAATGTGTGAGGAGTTTATTTCTAAATGATCCAGAGCTTCTTTTTAAACCTAATGTGATTGAATGTATACATGAATAACATTTTACATTTTAAGAAAAACAGTCATTTCTCATGCCTATATTTCCCCTTTGGACGCTTTACTTTCCTATTGACCCAAATCAATAAGTTAAATACACACGCACACACACGCGCGCGCGCGCACACACACACACACACACACACACACACACCTACATGATAAAAATAAATCCTACTTCATCTTCTTAAAGATTTTTAAAAAATTATTTTATTGAGGTGCGAGCACTTAATGTGAGATCTATCCTCTTACCACATATTTAAGTACACAATGTAGCATTGTTAACTAGGGGCATAATGTTTTATAGCAGGTCTCTACAATTTACTCATCTTGCACATAAAAAACCCTGCTTCAGAAGAACTATCTTCCTTACCAGTGGTTAAACTTTCATTCAGGATTTATTCACTCTGTCATTCAACAAGTATTTGGTTTGAGTCTACAACACATAGGCAACAAGCTGAGTTGCTATGAGGAGATACAGCAAAACAGGCTCAATTCCTATCCCTGAATGTTCCCTGACTAGCAGACATATGCAGAAATTGCTTGACCATGGTTGTTTTCAAATGCCATTTTTTTCCCTCCTAAACAGGTGCCCTGGGTTTTCCCATCATAATCCATTCTCCAAACGTCATAGGGCAAATACCACAATTAAAAACCACATGATTAAAGACCTGTGTGCCAAAACAGGATCCCAGCAATGCAATCCAAAACCAACCAGGACATTACTTGAGCCTTTAAGACTCAATTAACTATTTTATGTGTGGTTTCTGGATGTCTAGCTTAAGGGAACTGAAATGGCAGACAGGAAAGCAACAGTCAGGCTCATGTTGGGGTTGAAGGGCAGAGGAATTATTTTTCTTGGAAAGCTAGGATTTCAACTTGGAGAGTACTGCTCCAGAAAATAAAAAGTATTGAATGAAAGGTCTATTCATTAACATTATTTGACAGAAAACATGACCTTAGAGAGGAGGTAAGATCGTGAGCAGGGGGGAAATAAAGTGCTATTTATGGTTTGGATATGGTGATCCAGAGCACGATTAAAGGCTGAAATGAAGTCTGTGTAATAGCAGGGTTAAAACGTTAGAGAAATATGCGACGTTGTTATTGTATCATCTTATTTGGGACTGTTGGAAAACGTTTTCCAACTATCACAGTGAGCTCCTGGAGAAGGCAAAAAGCTCTCTGGAGAGAAGTCTCAATCTGGGACAGAAATGAAACTGGAAGGACAGTGATCTACAAAGAAAAGGCGAAGCTCACCACAGACCATGTATCTCATAAACCCGGAGAGTGGGTGATCTTCTGACCATGAGGGAGGGCAGGGAAAGAACTGAAGACTCAGGAGGATGAGAGGACATTCATACACCACTGTGATCAATGTGTCGAGATCCAGTGGCCGTAACAAAACTAACAGCCTGTTAGCACAAGTAGAAATGAGAAGGGCAGAACTGACGTTGGCTCAGGTGGGTGCCATTCAGGGTGCCCTCCCCCGTGCCCTCCCCCTCCCCCACACTAATCCAGGGTCTGCCACTCAGCAGCTGTGAAAGTAGACAGGAGAGGAGGTATGAACATCAGGTATCTGTTTCTGGTGTAGGTTTACTGCATCCTGGCT
Organism: Felis catus; assembly: GCF_018350175.1. Classification (NCBI taxonomy): domain Eukaryota; kingdom Metazoa; phylum Chordata; class Mammalia; order Carnivora; family Felidae; genus Felis; species Felis catus. Next base: position 110,729,167 of record NC_058374.1, read on the forward strand.
CTGGACAGTCATGGGGCAGGTGGCCCTTTACCTTGACAACTTTCTTCTCCTGATTTACAAGCTATTTTGATCATTTATCCTTTTCCTTAAGATAGCAAGGAAAGATTTGTGGCATGCACTTGTTTACAGCATCTAACAAATGAGTTGCTTTTTTCTATTACATTATGGTAGTCACGCCTAACTGAAATTAGTCTTATTTTTACTTCCTCTATTAATATTATCTTATTTTAGTCCTAATTTGTTCTATTCCCCTTGGTTAACTTATTTTCTGGCCTCAAAAATAGTAAACACTTGACTGTTAATTTTTTGTATCCCTTCCACACAGGATGAATCCAGTAATCAGAACGACTAATCACTGTTTGCCTTTCAAAATGTAAGAACACACATGACTGCATTGTGCACATCTAATTCATTGTAACAGCTTCAGTTACCACACCAACATCAGTTTAATAGTCAACTTAATAAATTTTGTTTCTAAATTTTGGCATCTAAGATTCTGTAGGGTTCTTGTTTAATCTTTCAGTTTAAATTCTAAAAACTTACCAAGGCACAAAAGTAACAGTGTTGATATAAGCCACAATTACACCTCTTGAAACTCTCTCTCTTTTTCTTGCAGCATACTGAAAAACAACAAGAAAAATGCTTATTTGCTTTTGGACAGAGATTCTGAGGTACACCATGATCTGGGCATTGTAAAAGGTAGGTTTTTTTTTTTTTTTCTGTAAATACAGTAACAAAAGATGGCAAAACTGAGTGGAAAGTTTATCTTCATCAGTAATTCTAAAGGGAAGAAGGAAGACCTCAACACAGTCTTCCCCAAGTTGTTTAAAAAAGTTCTCTCTCTCGCATATGCAAATACACATACTAAACATGCCTATCTGTATTTCATAGGTGTATCTGTATATACGAAGGCATGATACGAGAGAAAGTAACATGCCAAATGAAAACTATAAACAGGGGGTAAATCAAGGTACTAGTGCTGTAGCAATATGGGGTAAGGGAAGGCAAATACATGAAGTATGCAAGAGAAAAGTCACTCTCTATCCTGACTAGGAAGTAACCTTATGAACCAGGGTTGGAGGTGGAGTTTAGAAGGGCGAAGGGGAAGATTCTGCCGCAGCTCAGCCAAGACATCATAAAGGGGTGGATGAAGAGGATGATGATTTCCAAAGTGCTAAGAGACAGACAGAGGAATGAGCATGTCCTGGTTGCTAGTGTGGAGATGGAGATTATGCACAAGTGTGCCTCCAGAGCCCCCATGACAGGCAGTTTAAGCAAGATTCTGCTGAGTACAGAAATAGAGCTGAGACAGCCACTACTGATACCTTAAGAGGAGTCACGAAGACGACGTGAAGGTATATTCTATAGGGAAGCAGAGATGTAGGACTGAAGCAAGTGTGAGAGGTAGGAAGTGTGGATAAAGACTGCAGATACGCATTGGGAGCTACCACTGAGAGCAAACAACTTGTTAAAAGATGTATAAGCACGTGCAGGGCAAGTGAAATGGCAATGTGAAGCCTACTTATGCACATATTTAGCAAAACAAAATACCTTATCTCATTATCCTCTTCGTTAATCTGTATATTTTCAACTGTCCTTGTGAGATTCGGTTGTTTCTTCTGGGAAAAGAACAAGGACATAGATTGTAGAAACATCAACGGACAGTGTAATATTCAAGAGGTAAATGGTCTCTACTTTGATCTTTATGTCAATAACTCCAACATCAGGGTTTTGTTTCCCAGCATGTAGCATGTAAAATATTTCTACAATAAAAAGTTATGAAAAATGCACCGTATTAGCGACTTAACATTTTCAGGGTGCTGGAGGTGAAAAAGCAACGAAGAAACAGAAAGATTTAAATGATAATCAAATTCAAAAGACATTTCAAAAAGTTGAATCGTAATGATTTAGCACATTTTAAAATCTGAGACAGGTTTCTGTAAGAAGAGAACAAAAGAAGAAAAATCCAAAATAGCAGATAATACAAATGACATTTCTGTTTGGCTTTAAGTGCATCATATGTTTTTCAGTCTATTTCTTCCTTTTTACATTTAGTTCAAGCTATTAAAACCAGTTATCATTTCTTAGGTGTACATTTAAAAACAATTTTTTTTTAACATTTCTTTATTCTTGGGAGAGAGAGAGGGAGGGAGGGAGGGAGGGAGGGAGGGGCAGAGAGGCAGAGTGTGAACGGGGGAGGAGCAGAAAGACAGAGAGAGGGACACAGAATCCTAAGCAGGCTCCAGGCTCTGAGCTGTCAGTACAGAGTCCGACTCGGGGCTCGAACTCAAGGGCCATGAGATCACGACCTGAGCCAAAGTCGGACGTTTTACCGACTGGGCCACACAGGAGCCCTTTAGATGTACATTTTCAGATAGAGGGGTTTTCTCCAAAGCATGATAAGGAATGAGGGCAAAGCCTTAAGATTTAGATTTTATTGAGACTAAATTAAGGTAGGATCTTTTCTCAGAAAAGGGGTAGCTTGTTAATCATTTATGTAAATGTAGTATGAGCAAATAAACATCTGAAGTTCAGGAAGTTTTGATCAAGAAATAAAAAGAGTAGCAACCCTTACCTTCCAGTAGAAGGCTCCAAAAGCAAATCCGATTACAAGAGAAAAGCACGCTGGTAATGCCATGACTGCCCATTGTATGCTGGAGTCTTCTATGGGATTTGTGGCCTTCCCTGTAAGGAAAACAGTACAGTGGTGAACATGGCATATCCATGCTAGAGGTTTGCTCTCATGCTGTGTGTGGTTGGCCCCACCTGTTGCCATAACGTACTCTTGACCTATCTCTGTTTGGAATATTTGGAAAACTGGTTTTTCTGCTGAGCGTTGTTTTGGGACAGCAATACAAGTCCGTGTCGTCTCCAAAATACGTACGAGGAAAAAGAAAAGAAAACCCACAGAAGGTTATCTGACTTGGTTAATGTTGACACATATGGACCACAGACGACATTTTCGGAAAAATTATTTATACTATCAAGGAAATCTAAAACCTTTTCACTTTTTCACTCGTGACATCTTGCCAAGAAATTTTAGAGGACGTGTTGCATTCTGGATCAAGGTCGGTATGCATTATGCTGTTTGGCCTGCTGCATATATTAAGTGATTAAATATACTTTGTGGTTAGGGTCCTTTTAGGTACCTCACCCTCAGAGTCATGGCATTGCCTCACCACATCTCCGGTATCCATTTACTGCACGCCAGAGAATGCCCAACACGGTGCTAAGGACTAAAGGTTTAATTTTTCAGACTTACATTGGAAAGCCCCAGAGTACCAAACACTAAGAATGGTTGAAAGAACCAGTGTCCTCTCATTGCTTACTCTAAATAAAGTAACAGTGTGAGAGAGAAAATGTGTGAGATTAAATTGGATCTCCTCAGCTTTGATCCTACTTGGCAGAATGATCGATGAATTAAACAAAACACATCTCCCACAAGGGTCTCTTCTCCTGTATCTCCTTACAAGGAACAGCTTAGCTGTTAGGACACACATGCCAACTGGTAAGAGTCAAACCTGAAAAGGTTTTATGCATTTTCAGCAATTATAAGAACAAAATGTAAACTAATCCAAGGTAAAGTGACCATTTGGGGCTATAATATTGCACAAGATCTGGGTTACTGTGTCAGCCTAAGGTCACCTATTTAACATATTAAGTACCTAAAGTATATAATGTAAGAGAACCAAACCACTGTTACATATATAAACATTTATAAGGAGAAAATGAACTTACAGATTTAACCTGAGAGGCAAGAAACAAATGCTATCTACTGCAGGGAGAACAGGAATTGCCCATTTCCCCACCATTTGTAAACTGGGAGCAGGAAGTTCAATTCTAGGATTCCTGATTCCAAAGGCTCTAATAGGAAGTTTGTGTGTGTGTGTGTGTGTGTGTGTGTGTGTGTGTGTGTGTGTTAAGGGGAGGGTTAGTGAGTCATGGGTACCCCTTACACATAAGGAACAGGGAGACTATCTGGATAGGGAAGTGGGGTCATCCATCCTGAATCACTTCCTTAAGACTCAACTACTGTATCTTCTGGCCCACCCCCCATCCTACAGCCCCATGGGAAAGAAGTTTCAGGAGTTTTAAAGTGGAGTTCAACATGGATTCTTTCAGCAAAGTAAGCCAGAGTTACAAAATGCGATTTGGTAGAATTGAAGTAGTACTACTGTCATTATGATAATATAGCTATTTTAAGGGTTACAGAAGATTATGTGTGCTAGTCTGGGATTTGACTACCATTTATAAAAGAGTTTTCTCTCAGAAAATGGATTCAGAGTTATAAGCAATTTTTGCCATTTTAGGCATTTTAATAGCACTGTCTGTAAATAACTTGGCTATTTGTGGTTGCATTCCAGTAACAAGTTTGATTTCTCCCAGGGGGCCACTCTGCTACGGCCCACAGTGTCTATTGGGACTGCTGTGTAGTTATGACAGATTTGACCAGGTGACGTCCTGGAGGGATCCCCTAATGAAGGTATCCAGAGAGAACAGAGGAAGCTTCTGATGTTTTTGTCCCCCGACTCCAATGGAAAACTAATGAGCCAGGATGGTGCTATGGAAAATTCCATTACATATGTTTGGATAGCCAGATGCCCTGCAATCAAGGCAGCCAAACACCCTGTTTTTCCCCTTCTTTCAAAAAGCCAAATCTTGAATTGAGCCATTCAGACCACAGGAAGGACCAGGCCCACTACAGCAACAAGCAGAAGCAGGCTACTAGAGAAAGAGGCATTCTGGGATTCCCCACTCACAATCTTTCTCAGGTAGGATGGCCCCTAAAGAAGGTGTTCCAAACAAAGCCATGCTGGAGGAGAGATCTAATTAAAGAGAACTCACCTCATGCTTCCAGAGTATTGTGACTTTTTAACCATTTTAAAAGTCCTTCCCCTCCCTGCTCCTGGACTTTGGCCCCAAAGTCTTAGCATCTAAGACATAGAAGTAATCCACTTGCCAGAGGGAGGGGCCTGGTAAAGACCAGGAGGAGAAAGGGACCAGGAGAACTGAGAGCTTCACCTCCTTAAGGGGTCAATGTTACCTTGCTTTTGTTATTTCTCATTAATGCAAAGAGCTTAATAGCCAGCCTTTGGTTCTCTACACTGATACTGCCATCCCTCTTGCAGAGAAAGAAAAAGGATGTTGTAAGAAAAGGCTTGTTCACACCTTCATAGCTTGGCGCCCAAGAATTTCTATTGCTGCTATCTATGTGGGATCAATGAGATTTGAACTGTCTGCCTCAAGGCCCATATGGTGGGTGTCTGGGGTCAAAGCCCAAGCTAGTAACAAGGCTTTGCTTTTAGTAAAGATTGTCCCAGAAAACTTGTGAGGTAAGGGGGCTCATCTGGACAGGATTTGAGTAATCCCAAATCCCTGGGTTGTTGTTATAATGGTTCTCTCGTTATTATGAAAAGGGTCCATTGTCCAAAATTTATGGGAACTGATTTGTTTGGTTTGACTTATAATACACAACATCTGTTCAAACACAAGACACAAAAAACTGCGCTACAATTTTGCTGAACTACTATTTCGAATGATTCTGCTTATGGGCATCACCATGTCTGTGAACATGGATCTCTTGGTGCTTAGAAAACCTGTAGCTCAGTGTCCCTCCATGATTCAGATTCAAAGCTCACTGTAGGCTTGCCACATTTACTGACCCACAGGCTTGGTGTACCTGACAATTCTAACAATTAATGATGAACACATACATAAGGCATTGTGAGAAATAAGCCCACTGGCCCAATCAAAGGAGGGACACAGAGACTCGGAGCACAGTGAAGTGAGGCTTTAATCAACGTTCTTGCAAGATTGGGTGTCTGAGGGACAGGCACACTCAGGGAAGTTGCGGCAAACCATTTTTTTCCTAGCATGCAAGTCCTTCCTCTGGTTCCTCATTGGCTGAGTAATAGAGGTTACTGCCTGGGACACAGACAATGCCTATGGCCCATGTCAAGCAGAAAGCAGTCTGACTGGAACAAATGTACATTCCCTGAGGTGACACAGAGACTTTCAGTCCCTCCTCCCTTTGCTCTTGGGCACATGCTCATTGCAAAGCCTGAAAAACAGAGAGGGTAAGAAGAACCAGGAAGTGAAATGTCTAAGGGTTTGGGTCTCCATTGTGTGTGTGTGTGTGGGTTCGTACTTATTTCAATAGGTTGTAAACCTGTTAACTAGATAGCACAGCTTTTTAAAAAAAATTTTTTTTTAATGTTTATTTATTTTTGAGAGAGACAGAGACAGAATGAGAGTGGGTTAGGGAGAGAGAGAGAGAGGGAGACACAGAATCTGAAGCAGGCTCCAGGCTCTGAGCTGTCAGCACAGAGCCTGATGCGAGGCTCGAACTCATGAGCTGTGAGATCAAGACTTGAGCCACCTAGGCACCCCATACATAGATAGCACAGCTTTTATTTGGTGCTTCTGAAAATACTGCCCTTACTTCTCACAGGCAAGGCTCCAAGTTCATGTGTCTTAACACATTTAAAACTCACAGAAACCTTCTGAAGGAGGTATTATTATCCTTCATTTGACTGGCAAGTCTAGAGAAATTAAGTAACTCACCCAAGGTCACACAGTTATCCAAGGGCTAATGCTGGGATATAAGCCCAGGAGGTCTGACTCAAAGACTCTCTTTTTAGAAGATGTATAAGGTAATGTCAAAGTAAGAATTTCTTCCAATATTCTTCTGAAATACTGTCTGCAAGGATCTTAAACATCCTTTTAGCTTGGTATATAAAGTTAATTACTTTTACTGTGAAAACCCAATTCCTTTTGGGTAACTTGAACACTTTTATAAGGGAGAATCATGGGATAATACAAGATACGAGAGGACACTCATATCTCAGGACTCCTTCATAGACTTTGGTCTTCCGGCTAGCATGGCCACTTTTTGATTCTTATCCGGAAAACTGGTGTGATCACTTCAAATTTCTCTGGCCATATTCCCCCCAGAAGTCTTACCTCCTTTATGCTACAACTAAAAATGTTTACATACTTCTATTATGATACATATTGTAATCCATACATGGTATATATGATAAAATACTATGAGTATTTTATTTATGTATGTGTCTTTTAGAAAGATGTAAGCTCCACAAGAGCTCATCTTTGTGCATGGCTATCTAAGTGCTATATTGATGAGTGACATCTGACAGCAGCAAATTATGCAAGATTCATATTTTTTACAAAAAAGAAAAAAGAAAAAGCAAAACAAAGAAAAAAGAACACTGACCATTCATTTTGTAATTTAAAAAATACCTTCAGACTCAGAGGCACAGGACTGAATATGTGTTTTATATTCAGTTGTTTTTTGAGGTAAGTAGAAAAGACTTTTGTTTCCAACCATGATAATAGCAGATTAGCCCTCCCAACCTAAATAGTTATTATCATAGACAGATTATAGGCGGCAGTTACTTTCATACATTAGCCAACAGATAGCACAAGAATGTATTCCCTAAGAGAGTAAAAACACACATGGTGAGTCCCACGATTGTCTTCATCTTCTAGCTAGGAGGTATGGAAGATAGAGCCCAAGGAAAGTTCAACGGTCTCACTTGAGATAGGGTATCAGAGACTGAAGTTCAGGGATGCAGTGGCCACAGTTTGTGGGGCAGGTTTATTTGTGGGAAAGGAGCGGGGCTGAAAAGAAATCTCTGGAGGAATCTCCTTAAGTCACCAGTTAAGAAATAAGCTGTACATGGACAGAAAGAGACTTCACAAAACCTGGCAATAAACAACACCTGGGAAGCTATGACCTTGGCATTCAGAGACAAAGGAGCTCTGACAAGCAAGAATGGAGAGATTTTCTAAGCACTCAATATCTCAGAAATTTCACGCCTTAGAAATAAGGCTACTCTCCCTCTTTCCTCCATGAAAGCTTAAAAACAAGACTGACAAGGAAAATAGTCTGCCAGTAACTGAACTGCCTACCTGAACAAAACTCAAAAGTCTCGAAAGGAATGAAACAAAATCTGCTTTCTCAAAAACATAGTATCCATAATATCCAGCATATATTCAAAAAATTACTAGTTATTTAAAGGGAAATGTGACCCATAATCAGGAGAAAAAAGCAGTCAATATACAATAACCCTGAGATGACCTACATGGTGAGATTAGGAGACAAGAACTTTTAGAGCTTTATTAACTACAGTTGGCACTTGAACAATGTGGGGGTAGGGGCACGACCCCCTTGCACAGTTGAAATCTATATATAACTTTTGACTCCCCCAAAACTTCACTACTAATAGCCTGCTAACTGGAAGCTTACCAATAACAAACAATCAATTAACATATACTTTGTATATCTATCCTGTATTCTCACAATAAAGTAATCCAGAGAAAAAATATTAAGAAAATCATGAGAAAATACATTTATAGTTCTGTAAAAAATCCATGTATAAGTGGACCCATGTCGTTCAACCCCATCTTGTTCCATGGTTCCAGGGGCCAAAAAAGAAAATATTATCATAATGAATATGCAGAATGCAAATCTCAGCAGGAAAATAAGAATCAAATGGAAATTCTAGAATGCAAAATACAGACTTAGGAATGAAAAAAATGCACTAGATCCAAACCCAAAGAATGTACAGCACCAAGAGTGAACCCTATGTAAAATATGCACTTCCAATGATTATGATGTGTCCACGTAAGTTCATCAGTTGTAACAAAGGTACCTCGGGGGGGGGGGAGGGGGATGCTGATAATAGGAGAGGCTGCACATGTGTGGGGGCAGGGAGGGTATGGGAAATCTCTGTACCTTCTCCTCAATTTTGTATGAATCATAAACTGCTATAAAAAAATTAAAAATAGCAAAAAATAAAAATGTACTGGATGAAAAGTTTAGCAGATTACAAATGGCAGAAGAGTCAGGGAACTTGAAAACAGGTAAGTAGAAATTACATTTTGATGAATAGAGAAAAGAGATCGGGGCAAGGGAAAACAATGAACAAAACCTCTAACATCTGAGATAATATTAAACTACCTAATATATGTGTTATTGGCATGTGTGTGATTAAATATACTATGTAGCCTAAAAGATATTTCTCCTATTTTTTTCTTGGTGCTACAATATTAACTAAGTAGAACATTTCAAGTTAAGATATATATTGTAACTCCTAAAACAACCACAAAATAATAAATTTTAAATTTTATTGAAAACAAAATAATAAAAAAAATTAACCCAAAATCAACCCGGAAAGGAGAAATAAAGAAATGAGGCAAATAGGAAACAAAATGGTAGACCCAAATCCAACCATATGTTGATATGATGATGATAATAATAGTAATAATAATATAATAACTGTATTAAATATTGTTGGATTAAACACTCCAATTAAAAGTCAAAGACTCACTAAAATAGCAAGGCCCAACTATATACTGTCTACCAGAGATGTACGTTAAAAATAAAGACAATAGATTGGAAAGAAAAAAATATACCATGAAAAAAGTAAGGATAAGAAAAACTGGCTCTACTAATGCAGATAAAATACACTTCAAGACAGAATACTAGCAGAGGTAATGAGGAATATTTCAGTAACAATATAAAGGTCTGTTAATCAGGAAACCCATAATAATAATCAATATATAACCACCTAATAATACAGCTTCAAAATATATGAAGTGAAAAACTCATAACCAAAAGGACAAATGGCCAAATCCACAATCTTAAGATTTTTAATACCCCTCAGTAATTGATAAAAAAATTAGACAAAAAAATGTAATAAAGATATTGAAGATCTGAACACTATAACCATTTTGATCAAATTTGAGAATGCTACACTCCATATTTGAATGATACACATAAAATAAGTCTCAATAAATTTTGAAAGATTACAGTGTATGTTTTCTGACAACAGAATTTAGAAACCAGTAAGGTACCCAGAAGAACCACATGTTTAGACATCAAGCAACCCATTTTAATATTACCCATTAATCAAAGAATAAATCACATGGATAATTAAAAAATATTTTTGAGGAAATGATGGAAACACAATATATCGAAGTATATGGGATGCAACTAAAGTTGTTTACAAGAAAACTTATACCTTTAAGTGCTTATATTAGAAAATTAGAATGGTTTAAAAATCAATGATTAAATTTTTCTACTTGAAGAAACCTAGAAGTTAGCTGAACAAACTCAACCCCAAGTAAAATGAAATAAGAAAGATTAGAAATCAATGAAATAGGGGCGCCTGGGTGGCTCAGTCGGTGGAGCATCTGACTTCGGCACAGGTCATGATCTCATGGTTCATGGGTTCGAGCCCCGCATCAGGCTCTGTGCTGACAGCTCAGCCTGGAGCTTGCTTCGGATTCTGTGTCTCCCTCTCTCTCTGTCCCTCCCCCACTCGTGCTCTCTCTCTCAAAAATAAACATTAAAAAAATTTTAAAAAATGACATAAGAAGCTAAAAGTTGCATCTTTGAAAAGATTAATAAAATTGGTAGTAGATCTTAACCCATGTAGTCCATTCTTAAAACTTTTCAGATCTGATGTGTTATGTAATTCAAAATTTCAGATTTTACAAAGTTCTGTCTTACAAATATTGTATATAATATCCTCATTGAGGTCTGGGTAGCACACTGTAATCAAACACAGTATTTCTGTAGTGAAATCAAGAAATATTCACTTTTGGAAGGAAAAATACTATATATAAATAGCCTTATCACGGGTCAGGTCCAGTTTTGGTGGCCAAAATTCCTAAACAAACGGATTTTAGAAGTTTTTAAAAATTTTCTGAATTGTAGATTTGTTATGGTGGATTGGTACTAAATTGATTACTCTTATTTACAGGTAGTTCTTCTATGTCCCTGATCATATGACAGTGCCCCATTACAAAGTTTTGAGGGATGATTTTCTTAGCTAAGATCACAGGATAAAGTTCTTCCTCCTACAGCTTCCATGAAACTAGAGGATCAGAATATTTAGTAAAACCCAATGATCTTTATAATGACCTTGACTGTATTTGAAAAGAGGACATTAGACTTGCACAAAATTGGGTTCTTGGTTAAAAGGAAAGAAATTTCAGGCAAAGCAGCATATTCTCCTCTAAAATAATTTTATAGTAAAATAAAATCATCAAATGTACAAACACACAATAGTAAATACTGTGAATAGTAAATATAAACAAAACTGAAAATATCCTTGGAATTCTATATAACCAACATTTGTACTTTCAATTTTTAAATTCCATTTTTGTCAGGCAAATTTCACATAAAAATATAAGTTGACAATGAATAAAGCTTAAAAGTATCTAAAATTAATTACATGCCTTATGTAAAATATTTTTAGAAGATTTTGACCCAATTCTCTAAAAGTTATTTCCAGTTATAGGGAAACCCACTTATACAAGCCTAATATTTAATTCTGAGGAAGACCATAACAGGAAGAACAGTAACAGAACAGTATTAATAGTAGTAATTGCAGAAATTTCCTTTAAAGCCCATGCAATACTCCTATAGATGCTAACTGGAGTCATGCATGCATTAAATCAGATATATGTACTTACTATTACTGCTACTGCTGTCATTCCTAAGGGAGCTGGCTGCAACAGGGGGTAACATAAATGGTTTTGTGACACTGACCCTGGAATCTAAATAGAAAGCAATAATGTGTCAGTGTTGCATGGCGATTTAATGAATTACAGAGTCCGCAAAAGCCTGAAGTGCAATACCAGAATATTTTCTAGGTCTGCTTCCCAAATCTTGATTATTAAGATCCTATTTATTTCATACTGAGTCCTGTTCTATTTTTATTAAATGCACCACAATCACATCATAGAACAAGGATTCATTGCTTACGTAGGTTAATAAGTATAAGTAACACAAATTGTTGGTAATTGGTCTTAAAAACAAAACAAAACAAAACAGAAAAAGCAATGAAATTAGATTTTGTAATACTGGGACCCAGTGGGAAAAAAAGTTCTTAATACAGAGTAACTACTGAAGATCAGAATTCATGACCCAGAGGCAGACCTTAAGGAAAAGATTTGAAAAGGGTACATTAAGAAGAGTGGAGGTGAAGAATAATATACTTGCACAATGCTAGCAAAGACCAGGTAAAAGATATGAGTGACTAATTCCTATATTGTTTACTCACACACAATTCTTATATTTGAAAATGAGGAGTGTTGCTGTGGCTTGAAAACCAACAAATTAACTGATCATTTCTTTCATGCCATTGATATAGGTCTTTGTATTACACATATACACATACATCTTTCTCTAGCTACACATATATTTGAGTCAGAAGTAGATTCTTACCTAAACATTCAAGATTCAAGCTTGCTTTTGACATTTAAATTAGAAATGCTTACATGTCTTACCTTTTTCAGGACTTAATGTTGAAGAAACCACACATTCACTAGTTTTAGATGCCACCATCTCCAAGTCCTTGAAGGCATCAATGGATCTATTAAAAATTCTAAAGAATTCTTCAGGAGTAAATAGCCTGGGTTCTGGGCTCTTAGATGATTTTTTTACATTCTAGAAGAATAAAAAAAAAGGATTGTGTTTTTCAGATAATTTACAGATTTAACTGATGTCAAGGTAATAGATTATAACTATGTCCTCCAAAGACTCAAGTAAAATTGATACTTTTAGACAACTGCTTTAACACACATAATTCAATTGGTACTGCAAGGTAGTGATCCCATCCAGTTAGGTCTGGGGCTCAACTCCAGATAAAAGGAATGGGGTGCTGGTGGGGATGAGTAAGGTGACTAGAAATGCTTTAAAATAATTATTCCTCAAAAAAAAAATACCCTTACATAACACATTCTCCAAATAGCCCAAAATTAACAATTCTGATGATACTAAATATTGCCAAGAATATGGAACAAAGGGGACCCATATACTGGTGGAATGATGTAAACTGGCACATTGGATATCCTCTGGTAAAGTAGGACGTGTGTCCATTTTGTAACCCAGCAATTCTACTTCTAGGTGAATACTCTAGTGAAGTTCTTGCACATATGCACCAGGAGACATATAAGAAAGTTCTTAGCAACAGTATTCTATAACCCTTACATCAAACAACAGAAGAGTGGTTTAATAAATATTGGTATATTGAATCAACTCTATAAGCAGGAAAAAAAACTGAGTTTCAGCTGTATGTATCAAAGTGAATATAAGTTATAAACAATGCTAAGTGAAAGAACCAAGTTATGAAAGAATAAAGAGTATGATTAATTTCTAGAAGTTCCCCAAGAAAGCAAACCAACACTATAGTTTAGGAATTTGTAAATGCATGATTACCTATAAAGAAAAGCAGGTAATAACAACACCTATGTAGCACTTGCTATATACCACTCTAAGTGCTTTATATAGATTAACTCAATCGTCAAAAAAATTGAGAAATACCAGCTGGGTTCTTGCCAAAGTGCCATGATTAGTAAGTGTACATTCTCCAGTGTTTGGGGTACTCTTCTCGACATCACCATTTACCTAGCACCTAACTCCATCTTTCAAGCTCCAATGGGAGCTTATTTCCTCCGTGACACTGTTCCTGATATGCCCTACTTTTGGGGTCCTTGACATTGTATCATTGCCCTCAGAACACTATTTGTACTAACAATATGAAAAGACCGTTAACTCTAAGAGGCTATAGATTTTAAGACACACTATTCAGAAATAGAAAGTAAAGCACAGAAGTGATGAAATACAGTGAGGAGGCTATTAGTATGGTAAGAACTCTGAGTTTGACACACAAATGGGACTGACATTGGGTCTTGAAGAGTGACTGGAAGATGGATGAGAAGGTAGTATTTGAGTTTTACAGTACAGAACCATGTTTAAAACCTTAGATTTAAGCATCTAGAAGGCCTGTAGGATAAACCCTGAACTGTAAACTCTATGCCAAAGCAGGCCTCCCAAGGCCTATCTTATTATAGATGAGGTGTTCTAAAATAAGAATAAGAAATATTTATTAGGATTTATTTTGCCAGACATGGTACTAAGGCATTAATCAGAAATCATCCAATGTCAATTCCGTGAGATGCATCCTGTCATTGTCCTCATTTTAGGCATAAAGAAAGTGAGCACAGAGAGGTTAAGTTCACAAAGCTAATTAGTGACAGAGTCAGGATTTGAACCCTAACACCTCATTTTTAATCTCTGTACTCTGCCTCTTCAATATACTTAGATCTGAAAACACTGCCATGACCACATTCTGAGGCTGGTGACAACGAATCATCAGATGCCCTGGACTGGAGATGTGAAAATGCACTTCATTGTTGTGACAGGATTACTATGGATAAAAGGTTAAGTAAGAGTGTTCATTATAGGTAATTTTCCATTTAAAGATAAATGAACATTTGTAACCTAATAGGTAGGTTAGAAGGACTTCACTCCCTTCTGAAATAAAGGTGTTTTTTTCTTACGTTGAGGTGTGAATAAATTTTATTTTTATGTTAAGTAACAACATTTAAGCCTTAATGTAGATTTCAGCATTGCAGGGTAACTACAAACACCTATTCACTGTGCTCATCTGAAAATAATTTTTAATTAAAAGTCTTTAAATTAAAAACTTCACAAATAGAGACAACCCCACTCTTGCCACTGCCAAAGGGCATAGGTTTTGGAGAAAAGTAGTAAAAAAGGAATCCCAGGGAATACAAAGTTACCTCAGATGAGTGTCCTTCCACGCACTCCACAAGGTCATCCACTATTTTCACAAGTTTGTCTATGATAGAATAATTACTCAAGCCTTCAGAAATATTCGAAAACTTGTCCAGAAGATCAGTCAAACTGACTGACAACTGTTCCACCATCACGCTTATCCAACAATGACTAGGCTGAAAGAAATTGAAAGAAAGGAAGATAAAATCTCTATGGTCAGTCACCCCTCAAAGACATCAATGTTTTAGTCACTGCTGGATAAAGAATTTCCTTGTATCAGAACAGGTCAGATGTTTTGTTTACCTCAGATTTAACATCGGTTTCAAAATTTGCAAATTAATAAAGATCAGAGCCAATATTGATGATGAACAATATTGCTCTCGTATGGAAGTAAACTAAGACAGAGCCAAGTCTTACCCTTGACAAGGTTTACTCACTGTTCTTAGAAAAGCTTTAGCACAGAGGGAGTTAAAAAAAAAATGTAGGAGAGAGCCCTAGCCTTCAAGGAACGTGCAGTCTTTTGGTGAACTGAAATAATAAGCAATGAATTAAAAATAGCCTGTTTTTCCAAACTGCTTGATAGATTTCAAGGTTTCTCTACACATAAATTCATGTGGGTCTTTAAAAATCAAACAACAATCATGGCAGGAATGTGGTCTGAGAGAGAAGCACTTTTGCCTTAGCAGCAGGACCAGCCACATAATTTGTGGGTCCAAGGACAAAATGAAAATACATTTATTGTTCAAAAAGTTGTTCAAAGCTGACTAATTACAAGATGGTGACAGTAAAGCATTAAACCAAGCACAGAGTCCTGCCCATGACGCTAGCCCTGCCCATTGGTTAGAAGCTCAAATCTTAAGAGTCAGGTATAACTGAGTTTGTTTTGGGCTGAGAAACTCCAGACAAGCCACGTCAATTCTCTGAACCTCTCTTGGATGGGAATGGGAATAATGGAACAAGGTAGTTATGGGGAGATAATGTACATAATTTGTAAGTTTTATGAAGGCAGTATTTTTTTTTATAAAAGCTTGTTCCCCATGGTGTCCCTATGGCCTAGAACTGTGCCTGGCATGTGAAAGTTGCTCAGAAATTATTTGCTGAACAGATGCATGAGTGAAGAAAAAATACATGAGAAAAAAATTACTCTCTCAGGGATCTATCCTTTATGTAAAGAGCCAGATAATATGTTAGACTTGGCATGCTAAGAGGCAAAAATAAAGGATATTATGTAGGTACATATATAGAGAGAAAGAAAATTTCTACAAAACTTTTATTACAGAAAATATAATTGAATATAATTTCTTTTGCATAATAACCAAATTTAATCTTTTTTAGTACAGGTCTACCAATAAAATTAATGGAATTCTTTATTTTGGGTCAGCATTTGGTGTGGTTGGGCCTCACAGCATTCTCTATTATCAAACAGACCACAAATGTCCATCTGTAAAAACTAATCTCAGTTAGCTGGCCATATAAAACCAGGTGCAGACTGGATCTGACCTACAGGGCATAGTTTCCCAACCTTGGCTATGAATGGTTCTGGGCCAGTAGAGGTTTAGATTATTAGGAAAAACCTCCTTGATACATTAAAATGGATTTCAGGATTTTTTAAATTATTGCAGCGTTACTTAAAATAATTACTTAAGTTCATATATATTCTGTATTTTAATGTTATGTTTTCTCACAAGGATCTTTTAAGTAGAAGCTGTGATTTTTTCCTTTAATCTGCTAAAATGTAACAAGTGAGGGAAAAAAGATTGGGAATGGCTACAATTGCCATAGCTTATGTGATCCTAAATTATTTAAAGTAACTTCTGCTGTAATAAATATATTATAATCACAGGGAGTAACTGATGCCACGTAAAATGAATCAAACCACTAAACCCGATTTCTACCAGCAGAATATCTCTAAGGGAAGGCCAAGTAATTTATCCTAAATTAGGATATTTGGGGGCCATCTATTCATTTAACAGAACAGTTTTAATTAATAGAACACAGCTAAAAAGGAGACTGGTTTATCTACAGAATGGTAAGCCCCAATTCCTGGAAGCACTAAATGACATTCAAAACTTTCAGGAGTGTTGGCTCTGGCTTCAGAAAAGTAGAATAAACAAACCCCCAAATGGGAATTAGTTCAATTAGGCCATTTCACTCAACTCATCAACCAAGTTCTCAAAGACTATGTGTTTCCAAAGAATGTTCAGAATGGATTCTTTGTTTTGTTTACTCAGAGCTTATCCCAAGCACATGCAAGTTCACATTCACATCATTCACACGTCTTTTTCCAAGATGTCAGTCTTTCCTACGGGGCTTAATCACTCTCCAAGTCTCCCACCATTTAGGCAGTGATAATTCCCTTTTAGATAGCCAGCCCTATCAGCAAGGGGCAGATTTCCTAGGATACAGGACACAGCATATCCTGGAAATACTGTTTGAAGGGTATTTATAGGGCAGGGAAGCCTTCCCCAATTAGTTCATTCTGTTGTAATTGTGCAAATTTTACTGTGGCAAGAAGATTTTAGGTGTTGGGTCTCTTCAAACTCTGTCATTATTCCGCTTTATAAATATTCTTGCCTATCCTTCCCCTCAGATCTTCTGATGTGGAAGAACCAAAATCAAGTTCCCTTAATCTGAAATCAGGTATTCATTCAGTTTCTGCAATCTTTGCCTTAAGTGAGCAGGTTTTTTCTTTTTTGTGGTTAAAGTAGAAAAAAAAATTTGTTTATAGGTTTCTTATATTTAAACCAGGGAACTCTGGGGGTGCTTATTGCTACCACTTCTGTTTATCTCTATTTTCAGCTGAACTCTAGGTTTGCATTCTGCATTCAAGTTCTCATTTAGCTATGACAACTCCCTCATGGCCACCCACGTTCTGTCCACATACCTAATCAACAGCTGAGGCAATCAACTTTTTCCAGGAAAATCCTCAAGCCTAAACTTGTAATTTCTTACAGTGAAATCATGGCAATCCAACAATCTAATCTTAGCCAAATCTGCCCCTTTAACATGAATTCATCGATAGCCAATATGAAATTTCTGTACTACACTGCTAAAAAACACATCTCTAAACATCTTATAAGTTGTATTTCATTCATTATTCATTCTTGCAATAATTTTCTTGGAAAAAACTGTACAATTCAGAGTTCTATCTTTTCATTAATTTGTTCAAAGAGTTACATGTTAGGATTTTAGGATTCTTGGACTTATTTTATTTAAAAAAAAAATTCTTAATGTTTATTTTTGAGAGAGAGAGAGAGTGAGACAGAGTGTGAGTGGGGGAGGGCCTGAGAGAGGGAGACACAGAATTGGAAGCAAGCTCCAGGCTCTGAGCTATCAGCACAGAGCCCAATATGGGGCTCAAACCACAAACCACGAGCCGTGAGAACATGACCTGAGCCGAAGTCGGACACCTAACTGACTGAGCCACCCAGGCACCCCAGGATTCTTGGACTTATTAAAGATAGATTTGAGGTTAAAAAAATATATATCAAATATCAGCCAGTTTTGACCTGTCTCCCTGCAAAAAAGAAAACCAGTTTTGACTATATCATCAAGAAGTTTCATATTTTCTTTTTAATTAAATATAGTCAATGATTTGAAAAAGAGAACAAAATACAGTAAGCTAATACTTCATTTGTGAGATGACAGACCTGGTTTTTTTTTTTTTTTTTTTTGACTGATTCCAAGATTATGATTAGGAAATGGATGATTTAAGGCTATGGGGTTCCCAAATGTAATCTTTTCCTTTGCCTTAGTAACAGGCATTATTGTCACACTTTCTTAGCCTTCAGAGACAATTTTAAGCTCAAACAGTTCCATATAAATATTAACTCACAACATGCATCAGAAGAATGTAAGATATAAATAATGTTCTCTATTTTACTAACAGAAGAATGTGAAGAATTAGGAAAGTTGATAAAGCCACAGAGGAGTTCAATGAAGTGATGTAAAAAGTACCTTTCAAATTCTTAAAGTACATATACCTTAATGTTCGACTCACCTATATACATACAAAAAGAAATACAATCCTTGCTTTGAAAGGGAAAATCTAGGGGCGCCTGGGTGGCTCAGTCAGTTAAGTGATTGACTTCGGCTCAGGTCATGATCTCACAGTTCATGGGTTTGAGCCCCGCAAGGAGCTTTGTGCTGACAGCTCTGAGCCTGGAGCCTGCTTCAGATTCTGTGTCTCCCTCTCTCTCTGCCCCTCCCCCACTTGTAGTCCGCCTCTATCAAAAGAAAAAAAATTAAAAAAGTAATAAATAAAATAAAAATGAAAGGGAAAATCTATCTGGGTTTTCCTTAACTCCATACTCTCAATTTCTTATCTTCTTTCTTGGTAGCTTCCATCTTACATTTTCTGGGTTAATTACAGCAACTCTGGATAAAACCACTGGAAAGATATGCTTCCAATTCCTATATAACACATATCGTTCTAGAATGCTAAGTTAGTCAATGATGATGCATCAACATCCTTAACAGGCTACCATGCCCCTACCCTTGAAGATTTGCTTAAAAACTGTGAACCTCCTGTAAGTGATTTTTTTTTTAAGTTTAAAGTGTGTGAGCTGGGGAGAGGGGCAGAGGAAGGGAGGGACAGGGAGAGGGAGAGAGGGGGGTAGAGAGAGAGAAAAGTCCTAAGCAGGCTCCATGCTCAGCACGGAGCCAGATGTGGGGCTCCATCCCACAACTCTGGGATCACAATAGTAGGTGAAATCAAGAGTGGGGTGCTCAACCGAGCCATCTGGGTACCCCTAAGGGATTTTAAAGTTTATAGCATCATAACTAAGTTAATGATTTAACTAAATGATTAAATGAAAGATATAAAAACTATTAAAAGCATTCTAAACATAACTAGGAACACTACTGCTTCTAAAGATCAATAATGAAAAAATCCACGCACATTCTAAAACCACACATATTTAAAATACATAATATATAAATATATGAAATAGATAACATATGATATGTGATATAACACCTCTGCAATCCCAGAACTGATACATTTGAGACCCTGGCTGAAACTGTGTGTTTTAAAAACATCCTAGTGGGTGCCTGTGTGGCTCAGTCGGTTGAGCATCCGACTTGGGCTGAGGTCATGATCTCACCGTTCACGAGTTGAGCCCCACATAGGGCTTTCTGCTGTCAGCACAGAGCCTGCTTCAGATCCCGTTCCCCACCCTCTCTCTGCCCCTTCCCAACTTGCAGATGAGCTCTCTCTCAAAAATAAACATTAAAAAAATAAAAATTGAAAAGACAAACATCCTGGGGACTTAGTCTGCCATACTTTCTCTTCTCTGTCCTATGCTTCATTCAAGGAATTGTTCTGCTTTATTAGCTGAAAGAACTTGACACATTATTCTGCATCAATCTTGGATGCAGAGGGAGTCTCTAAGAGCAGTCACCATTAGCTTTATAGAATCAGAAGGTGAAAGTGGACACAATGTACTGTAAATTTCTTCATGCAAGCACTTGGCGCTTCTTTCCATTTGGTAGCTATTTGAAGACAGATACCTGTGTGCTTCCTTACTGGATCTAAGGTTGGTATCTGCGTTGTGAGAGTTCCTGACAAAGGAGCTGGGGTAATGTATCTGTTAGAGATTCTTACAGAGAAACAGCACTGGCTCATAACCATGAGCCCTCTGAGGAATATTCACAAGAAGCATGCACTCAGTCTTCTATTCCAACTAATCTAATTACTAGCATTACCGCCCACTTAGATTGTTTTTGTTTTCTTTTCTTTAATGTGTGTGTGCCAGTATTAGAGGTATGAATGCCCAAGGCACAAAGCATTCCTTTGTTTCCTCTCCTGTTTCCAGCATTTCCCTTCTGAGAAATCAAAAGAACCTAGAGCCACGCCATTAGAATCACAATAGTTTGGATCTGGAAGGAATACCGAAGACCACCTGGTCCAGCCCCATAATTTCACAGATGGGAATGCCAAGACCTAGAGCAATGACGTGATTTGTCCAAGGTTGTACAATAAATTTAAAACAGAAACATTACAAAACCGAGACTCCCAAGCACTCACTTAGTTCTTTTGTCAGTGGTACAAAGCACATACAGCTGCAGCATTTCTTCTGCCAGGTTGTCTATGAGTCTTGTGGTCTCACATCTAGACCAGACTATACTGGCCCTTGGACTCAATTAAGAGATCTCTTGGGAATGGAAATGGTTCCGTCTCATTTCAATGAATTCAGAATCTACTGATGAAAATAAATTTCTCCGAGCCAACGGTCACAACCAAACAGCAAATGCCAATTGCCTTTAGTGGCCTTTCTTTATCCTCCTTCTGGTATTTAGTCTTAAAGGCTAGAGAACTGACACTCCCCTGCTACTCACAAACATTCCACAGCAGGCAAATTTCAAACATTTCTATAAAAGCACTTTGCAAAAGCAGTGTGTGCTCGCATTAGTAGTGTGGAATCTCTAAAATCTTAACTCCCTTTTGGAGGAGCCGGGTTTTGTCAGGATTTATTTTGGTCTTCTCCCTAAACAATTTGGGTCTTCGGTATTTACTTTAGGCATCTAACTTTGCATTTTCTTGCTTGAATTAAAGTGATGTAGAAACTTTAACCTGATTAAGATGGTAATCAGCCCACATACGATAAATACGTGTTGTTTCCCATGGCCTATAAATGGTCCCTGAGCCAGACACAAAATAGCACAGTGAGGAAGGAACAGCACAGAGAGGTGAGGGCAGAAAGGATGAACTACAGGTTCGGTGTTTAGTCTTAACTGTTAACACACTTTGTGATTTCAGTCAAGTCACTCCATCTATTCAGAGCTTCAATTTCTCCATAGACTAAAGGGGTCATAAAATACAGGAGCTATTAGCCACCTGTGGCTACTGATCGCTCAAAATGTGGCTAGTATAAAGCACTAACATTTTATTTTACTTACTTTTAATTTGTTTACATTTAAAAATCAATACTTGATTCAATGACTGAAAAACTTTTAAGTATATTTAGAAAATCTTAGGTTTGTGAATCTGCACTTTCAACTGTAAACTTTATGAAAATCTAAACATGGAGTAAATATTTCTGATGAAAATTTAACATCTGCACTGAAATGTGCTGTAGGTATGAAATACACTGTGGATTTTGAATAACATGAAAAAATGTAAAATTCCATTAATTTATACTGATAGGGTAAAATGATATTTTGGATATATCGTAGTAAGAGAGAGAGAGAGAGAGAGAGAGAGAGAGAGAGAGAGAGAGAGAGAGAGAGAGAGAGAGAGAGAAGCCCAAGTAGGCTCCACACTCAGCCCGGAACCCCATGAGGGGCTCCATACCACGACCTTGGGATCATGACCTGAGCTGAAATCAAGACTCAGACGCTCGACTGAGCCATCCAGGTGCCCCACGCCCCCCCCCCCCTTTAACTTTTTAAAATGTGGCTACTGAACAATTTTTAAGATTATATATATAGCTTTCATCATGTTTCTACTAGACAGCAGTGGTCTAGATATTCTGAACAGCATCTTAACATAATCACTAAAGATGGACCCTGCCTGTAGTTTAAGTACACAAAAGAGCCACTTAAAAATAGTTTTGGGGGGCGCCTGGGTGGCTCAGTCAGTTAAGCGGCTGACTTTGGCTCAGGTCGTGATCTCGCGGTCGGTGAGTTCGAGCCCCACGTCGGGCTCTGTGCTGACAGCTCAGAGCCTGAAGCCTGTTTCAGATTCTGGGTCTCCCTCTCTCTGACCCTCCCCCGTTCATGCTCTGTCTCTGTCTCAAAAATAAACAAACATTAAAAAAAAAATAGTTTTAGGATGCCTGGGTGGCTCCAGAGTCAGCTGAGCCTGCTTAAGATTCTTTCTCCCTCCCCCTCTCCCTTACTTATGTGCTCTCTCTAAAAATAAATAAAAATAAATTTAAAAAAAGACAATCTTCTTAGAATTAGTATTTAATGTTATGTTTTATTCATTTGACTAACATTTTATACCTATTCTTTTTAAATAAATACTTATTCTATGGGAGATAGACGTAGATAACTACAGTGTCTGCTTGGCTGATTTCAACTATTTCTACAGGAAGTACTTCTAACCATAGGGTTGCCCCTCAGGAATCATACTCACAACTAGTGAAGTTGCTCTGTGGCCATAACTGATTGGACAACTGGCTGGAGTCCCTTCATGAAGCCTGGCTGCATCCTTGTCCTTTAACTTGGAATGCTACCCTTCAGTATCCTTATAACCGGAACTTTTTCTTTCTTTCTTTCCTCTTTAGAATTAAGTTTGAATTCATTACTGTTAGTGAGAACCAAAGAACTCTAAACAAATGAAGATGGACCTTTCAAGATTTGGAAATCAAGACATTTTTTTGCCACAGTTAAATGCTAACTGGTAAGCAGTTTCTGAGTAACTACTATCTGAGTAACTACTAAATATAAAGGAGTGAAAGATTTGATCCCTAATCATTAGACAAATAAATACAGTAAAAAGAGAAAACATAAGAAAATAATAATGATAGCATCTGACGATGTATAGATCTTATATGTTGGGCTTTTCCTATCTTATTTCTCACAACACTTTGAGATAAATATATAACACATACAATTTTAAATAGCTAGGTGAGAAATAATATGATCAGGTACCCAAAATGAGTTGTTTCTGGACAAGTTCTATAAAAATTCAGAGATGATGCACTAAAAGGTAAAGTCTACAGATCAGACACCATCTTGGTATTCCTGACCACTGCATCCCCCGAGGCAAGCAGAGTAGGGGTGAAGCCAGTTTTACTGGATGATGCAGGGAAGAGAGCATGGAACAGTAGGAACTAGCCCTGGTGAGAAAGGTAGATCTCACCCTGATCTTGGACAAGAGGCCATGGAGAAGATACTTTTAGCTGCGAGACACTGCAGGATTCTACAGGTAGAATTGGGATGGCTGGGTGGAAGGGGAAAGGACATCCCTGGCCAAGGGAAGTAGCCACTGAGCAAAGTCAGAGTTGAGAATAAGCAAGGTAATTTTAGGAGGCAGGGATGCATCTAGCTGGGGTGGCTGGTTTGTGTTGGGCAAAAATAGGTATTAAGATGAGGTGGTTAGGAGGAGGCAAGATTATGAAGATTATGAACATTAGATTCAGGAATTTGGCTTTCAGCCTTTAGTTACTGGGAACAGTGAGAATGTTCTTGAATATGGAAATGACTCAGTGAAAGTGGTTGGACAGAAGCCTCAAGAAAACCATGATTCCTAAAAATTGCATAATACGTGGGGTGGCTCAGTTGGTTGAGTGTCCGACTCAGCTCAGGTCATGATCTCATAGTTCGTGAGGTTGAGCTCAGTGTCAGGCTCTGTGCTGACAGCTTGGAGCCTGGGGCCTGCGGCCTGCTTCAGATTCTGTGTCTCCCTCTCTCTCCACCCCTCCTTCACTCACATTCTCTCTCTCCCTCTCTCTCAAAAACAAACATACAAAAAACCCTTAAAAATTGAATACCTCATATCTAAGATTTTTAATAAAATACACATATATCTAAAAAAAAGACAGCAATAATATTGAAGTGCAGGTATTGTGTGAGGAGTTACAGGCACTCAACACAATAATCTCATGGACTCTACTCAGGTCAAATTTGTTCCTTAGAGAAATTACATGAGATGATATGGGAACTTCTTCCTTCTTCACTTTCAGCAGGGATTTATTAAGTGCCTATTGTTCATCACGCACTGAAGACATAAGAGCAAACATCGACAAATTCCTGCCTTACAGATGTTTTCAGGCGTTAAGTAGAAGGTTATCAATTAAATAAATCCGCAGATAAATGGAAAACTGCTATTTTGAAGGAGGTTACAAAAAGAGTTTCCAACAGGAGGATTTGGCTTCTTCGAGGAAGAAGGGGAAGGCTCCCTTAAAGAAGCGAAATTGAAAGCAAGAGTCAGAAGTTGCCGGAATCAAAGGACTGCTCAGGTACACAGAAAGCCGTGTGCAGAGGAACAGTGGCAACAGGAAACACGTGAGGATGTGCGGCTAAAAGAGGACTTGGAAAGGGGCCAGATAAGAATCTTGAAGGTGTTATTTAAGGAGCTCCTTTTTCTGTTTCCTAAGAGCAGCAGGCACACAGACATCAAAGTGTATGAAGAAGGAGGGGTAAAATAATCAGGTGTGTTTGTTTTTTTTAATTACTCTGTCTACTCAAGAAGAGTCAAAACCTCAAATGAGAAGCCCTGAAATGGCGAGGGAGATGGGAAGAGCCCAGAGGCCGCAGGGCCGGATAGAGAAAGGTGGGGAGAATTGAGAATGGGAATCCTGGACACGAGGGTGAAGGCGCTAAAGGGAAGGTGACCTGCAGGCTTATTGTTACATATTGCCAAGGGCTTCTTTGTTTAACCCTGCCTTTGGAAATAGAAACTGATGTGGCAAAGACTGGTTCAGGTAAGAATCGTCAATACATACTCAATTTATGGGATAAACTTTGATGAAGAACCGTACATGGTCTTAAAACATCTCCCCAAATATTGCTTCTGAGTTGCTCATGAGTAAACACACAGAAACAGTGTAACACCTTAATCAGGTGATCCAAACAGCACCATGAAGGGGGAAGATGGACACTGTGTGCCTCTGGGTATGATAACCTGAGGATGTTTCATCACTTATATAGCATTCATGGCTTGGAACACATAACCTGAATGTAACAGTCATCAAGAAACACCAATCAAGTGTCTCAGAGACACACGTTTTACTTAAAGAGGAGGGCTGTGTTACTCAAAAATCTCAGTGTCATAAAGACAAAAGAAAGGCTGAGGAACTCTTAAAGCAGACTGGTGGGCTTAAAACAGTACAAATTTATGATGTTACAATTGTTGAGGTCAGATCCAACTCCAGGCTGTTTAGGCTCAAATCAAGGTGTGCACGTGGGCTGGTTTATTCAAAGGGGCTCTTCAGGAGAATTATTTTCCTTGCCCTTTTCAGCCTTTAGAGGCCACCACCTGCGTCCCTTGGCCCGTGGCCCCTTCCCCATCTTCAAAGCCAATAGTGTAACATCTGCTAATCACTCTCTCTGGCTCTGATACTTCTGCCTCCCTCATATAAGGATTCACGTGATTAGAATAGAACAATCTGGATAATTTCAGATAGCTTAAGGACTTAGAGATGGGGCATTTAATTATATCTGCAAAATCCCTTTTTACATGTAAGGTGATATGGTCACAGCATGGGACATCTTTGGGAGACATTTGGCCGTCTCACACCTGATGTAAAAATGCAAGCCATTATCCTAGACTGGATCTTGTACTAGAGGAAAATACTAAAAAGATACAGCCAATAGATTTAAGTATTTTAGTTATTGCTAAATTTATTGAAGTTGACAACCATACTGTGGCTACAAAGGAGAAGAGCCTTTACTTAGGAAACACACACTGAAGTATGTAGCGGTAAACATCCCTTATATATACAAGTGATTCAATGAGTTCAGAAAAACAATAACACACACGCTTGCACATTTACTTTAGTAAATGAGGCAAAATGTTAAAAGTAGATGAATATGCATTAAAGAGTTTGTGAGTGTTTTTGGAATACTCACAACTTTTCTGTAAGTTTGGAATTATTTCCAAATAAAAAGTTAAAGCTGATAAATCTATAATTAAAAATGGATAAATCTTCTTTTTACTCAAATACCATAAGCAAGTCATAATATATATCGTTTTATAAACGTTGGGATAACAGCAGATGTGTGGCACAAATTCAGCAATCCAATTTTTGGTCTTTCTGCAATAACGTCACTGGTAAATGAAAGGATCAGAAATGTTTAGGATGTTTAAGGTTAGTGACTTAAAATCCTAACAGTCTGGCAATATTACAGTTTCAAGAGCTTAAGACAGAATTGGTGATTGTCATCAGGTTTAAATACCAACTGGCTGGTAGCACCCTGCTATTTGTGAGAAGGAAACTGCTAGGTAATTTTCTAAGAGGTCCCTTAGAAAAGTACCTCCCCTCCCCCCACCATTTTCAGGAGTACTTAGCAGAATTTTAAAGCAAAACTACAACAATAAAGCGTATTCTATTCTAGAGCCACCTTCTGCCCGGTGCTTCAAGACGGAATTTTATTGCCGTGGCCCCAGAGAATCTTTCTGGTGCTCATTCTGATTCCTACTCCGCCCTTTATTGTTTAAAGACAAAATATAACGCAGCTGGGTCTCTGACCACTGACAAATCATCACTGGCCTCTCCACTGGGAAACTCCTCTGGTCTTGGCAGAAACTAACATTTTAAAATAAAGGTAAAACAAAGTGTAAGACCCCGTTTCTACCCAAAGCCTTATGCACGAGCTTATTTTTCTTGCCAACTGTGGTAGCCAAGAACAAAGTTTCTCCAGTTGTGCCAGGACGGTGTGCCAAGATCAAATAATAGTGGACTTTTCTCAATTACAGAAACAAGAAAAAAAAACGTGGCAATGAATCAGCTTTATTTCTGCAAGTTTGGCTCTTGCTACCAAAGCCCATACTAAAATGTGTGACTGAGCACAACCTAGGATTTTATCAGCACAAAGTAATCTATTTTGTTATTTTCAATTTAACGTGAAAAGCTGCATGATTTCTTTGAGTTTGGCAATCACAGACCTAAATGCTGCTGTCAGGAGCAGGGTGCACCTTTATTACTTACATGTTTCACTTAGAACACCCTCCCTTGCTATTGATGACTAGAGGTTTCTTTTTAAGACTGTCACTTTTTAGTTGGAAAACCCTGGGCAAAATGCTTATAAACCTCAGTGTGTCATTTGTAAAACAAGAACCCATACAAATCACAGAAGCTGTCTTGCCTTCCTTGAAGGGTTTTTCTAACCATCCAAAGAAATAAATACGTGAAATCATCATGAAAGTTAAAAAAAAAAAAAGCATTATGAAAACGCCAGATAGTCCCCCTCACCTAGTTATTAAATTTTTTGCACATAAAGCTAATTGATGTGTTTGTTCCTTAAAATGTCTGCCAAAGGGCTGGCTCCAGAACTTTTCCTAACAAATACTGTACCTGCTGCCTGAGTGATCGACTGAATAGATGAATTAACTTTCAAGCTGCTATGATTTTACATTCCTATTTGAAGAGAACTCCCCCTAATTCAGTGGAACAGACACTAACCTAAACTTGAGGGTATCTGGTTCAACATGAAGAAACACATTCTAAGGAGTTCTAAGGAACTTTAGATAGCTCGTGCTAAAATGTTTACTTGCTTAATGAAAATTGGCCTTTGACATTCTCTTGAAAATAACCTTATAGTCTTTGAATGACTTTTTAAGCACAAGCACTTAGTGATGTAACACACTTAAAATGGTCATCATTTTGATTGACTAAGCCACAAAAAGTATTCAAAGCCTAAGACAACTTGCACAGGGTGGATTTATAATAAGCATTTCATAAATCGTGGAAAGATGTTTACTTGCAGAGTAACCCAAATGATTTTAAATTAAGTCAAGGAACACAATCCAATAGTTAAAATGAATCATTGTGGATCGGCACATTATAGGTCAAAGGCATGTCACAAAATATAAGCAAGTTGCAAAGTGGTATATGTACTACAGTGCAATTAACATAAATATGAAAATATGCAAAAAATACAGTATCTTCTGGGTGCATAGTTTGCCGTAAATATGAAAGAGCAGAGTTACTATGCACTGTTGCACTCAACACAACTCTTCGGGCCATGACTTGAAAACACATGGTAGAATGAAAGATTCCAGCTCAAAATACTTGTTCCTAAGAGTCAAATTGCCTGTACGAGACAAAGTGGGGACCACTGGAGATAGGAAAGAGGCATGGTAGTATTTATAATGTTTCATTAAAAATACATATTTATGGAGCGCCTGGGTGGCTCAGTCAGTCAAGTGCCCAACTCTTGATTTCAGCTCAGGTCATGATCTCATGGTTCATGGGTTTGAGCCCCACAGTGGGCTCTCTGCTGACAGCACAGAGCCTGCTTGGGATTCTCTCTCTTTGGCCCTCCTCTGCTCTTGCTTGCTCAAAAAAAAAAAAAAAAAAAAAAAAAAAAAAAAAAAAAAAGAAGCCAAAAACAACTATGCAAGTCAAATTCCAAAAATACCTTCTTCAATTACTAACAATCAGTAAACTCCTAAATGGCAGATAATTTCCTGTCTCAATAGAATGTTCTCATCTCTTTTGTCAGCTCTGAAAAAGAAACACAGAAATGTACAGTTTACATACCAAAACATCCATCCCGGGGACATATTTGAGGGCTATCTTATA
This sequence comes from Felis catus, assembly GCF_018350175.1. NCBI lineage: Eukaryota > Metazoa > Chordata > Mammalia > Carnivora > Felidae > Felis > Felis catus. Next base: position 110,757,976 of record NC_058374.1, read on the forward strand.
GTCTTTTGGAAGATTTGCCACCTATAGAGACCAGAAGAAAAACAAAGAAGGAAAAAAAAAATCCATGAGAAAATTCATATATATCAATTAATCATTATTTTTAATGGTTTGGAGGAAAACACATACACACGTGTCATATCGTTGTTAAGTTACCACTGAATTTCAATATTTACATAGTGATTTTCCTTTCTTGATTTCCCATTGTAATCACAGGCACTCTCAAAAAAAAAAAAAAAAAAAAAAAGAAAGTGACAATACAAGTCTTTTGGACTCCAAATTCAATAATGAGTGGCTAAGTATAATCCATTGAATTTTGGAAACCTCTAAATTTCAATATTTACCTGTGGTCTTGGAATTCCCTCCCAGGACTAGTTTCCTACTGTCTCACCAAAGAATCAATAATATGATGTGTCTTCTTTGTTTTGGGTTCTTTTGCCAGTGGTTTTCAAAGTGATGTGTCAACATCACCAGGGAACCTGCTAGAGATGTAACTTCTCAGACCACATCAGACCTACTGAATCTTACTTAACAAATTCTCTAGATGACTTTGATGCAAGTTTGAGAATTTATTGATCCTAGAAAAAAATGTCAGTGAAACTTCCAAAGAACTACTACTTATGAGATCCAAGTGCTTTCTAACCTAACTTGTAAAGATTCAGTTCTGTGAGAGAGCTTAATCTGCTTCCCCAGGACTTAAGAAAGGTCTCAACTGTTTACCTAGCTTCTTTCACAGGCTTTTAAAAAATATCTAACACATTTTTATCAGTCATTGTGGCATATGTTGACCAAACACCTGATCTGGAACCAAAGCTAAATTCTGTACTTTGGTTTCTCTCATCTATAAAATGGAGATAAAAGTACCCATGCCCAAATAGTCAATGTACGAACTAACTGAATGTGCCAAACACATCATAAACACAATCTAGATTCTTTACTGAGAGATATATTGGCAACTGACTTCTAGAATATATATCCTGGTGTCTTAGAGTTCTAGATTCCCTGATCTCCTTTCCTACAAACAGTACTAGCTCGGTCATGCCACCACTATTACCATTTCCAGCTGAATACAGCCAACAACTGATTCAGACCATGGAGTCTTAAGACAACATATGGTGGAAAAGTGTGGTTTTGCACTATTACGTCTTCAATACATCCCAAAACTTTGCTCTTCCCCACATTAAGCTAGGATCTTGCTCACGTTTGCTGGACTGGGTCACCTCCGACAAGTCTCCCGTAACACAATCTGTATGTTTCTTCCTGGCCATGCCAATAGCTTCTAGAATCTGAGAAAAATTTGGTGAGAAAAGAATCTAGGCACAGGCATAAGTAGTCAGAAGGGAGCCAAGGGAGCGACTGCTCCCTCGTGCTTACCACCATTCTACCTCCAAGGGTACATCTTACTTGTCTTACACTCACCTTAGTCTGGAGCCTAACCTTTTCTGAATATGTAGTATGTGCCAGGCACTGTGCTCATGAAGGGCTTATGTTGCCTCATCACATCTAGTCTTCCGATCCCTGTGACACATTATCTCTACTTAACAGACGGAGAACTTGAGGCTCAAAGAGGTCACACAGCTACGATGTGAGGAGTGTGGACGAGAACTAGAACTCAGATCTTGGACAGCAGTGCCTCCCTTTCCTCTTTGTTCTACTACACATTTCATGTACTATCTGCACATTTGTCCTGGGTACGTTCTTCCTCTCAAATTTCTCCCCATGCTTCCATGATTTCTTTTGTTTTTTGGATCTTCATCCCCATGTTTGAAAGGCAAAATTACCCAGTCATTTTATGTAAGCCCTGCTGGCAAAGAAACAGTGGACACTTCCACATGTGTAAAAACTGGAATTAGATTAAGCAACAACATTCTATTATGTTATGAGCCAACCTTGTAAATGAAAGCCATTCCAGATGGAAGAACTGGACAAGAAGTGGCAGGTGTTCTGAACACAACCTGCTAGCCCCTTCTTCAGGATAATTTACATTATCTATTTCTAACCATCTTTATAAAATTGACAGAATTCGTATTCAGCAAATTTAGGACCTGAGTACATATATACATACTCCTAACAAGCAGGAAGAAATATAAGGGATATATGGTCAATTAATTTTATTATTAATTTATATATATAAATTGGTTCAAAGAAGTCAAAGAAACCTTACAAGAAGTTCTCTGACCAACACACTGAAATCTCTATACTTTACTACTTGGGGGGAAGGGGTATATAATAACAAATTCTGCATTAAACTGATTTGCTGATATTTAATTTCTGATAGGATGAAAAGTAATAGTATTTCTAAAAATGCTCCATAATCCATAACAAATTTTCATGTACAGTCTGCCACAACTTCATGAGACATATATTATTATGTCTATTTTATAGATGAAGACATGGAGGCCCAGAGGGGTTAACTGGTGTCTCCAGGTAGCAGAGCTCAAGAGTTCCAGATGCAGGAAGGACACAAACCTGGCCCCACGTGCTGGGCTCAGTAAGTCATCTATAGGGCAGTCCCCCTTTATTATTTTCTCAGCTTACATTGGTTCCTTTCCAATTATATTTGGAAGAGAATTTAGGGAGAACTTAGGGAGTCAAGTTGTAGATTCTTATGGTTGCTTCATGAGTTACTGTATTACGTTCCAAGCACACAAGAGTGTGTTAAAGAGCACTCAGCACAGATAACCTTGTGATAAATTCAGCTTGATATACATGGATCATTATAGAAAGTGTGACAGTATAGAGGGAGCCTTGGGCCCGGAGTTTAGATGTTCCTTTGAGTTAGTCTGATGTAGGACTCACTGCACAGGTGCTGGGAATACACTGTTCGGGTTGGATCCAGGCCCTCAGCCTGGTAACTCAGAGATCTTGGGCAAGTTCCTTAATCTACTTTAGCCTCAATTTTCTCCTACCTAGAGGAGAGGTCGTATGCAAAGACAAAGAAATGGGAAAGCACAAGGTGTGTTTGGGAAATTGTGGACAGATAAATCAAGCTCCAGCAGGTAAGAGGTAGGAAATATGCCAGAAAAGCTACATGAGAGAAGGACTTGAGTGTTGGGTGAAGGCAGCCCACTAGGAGACAGTGAGGTTCGGTAAGACACATTTTACCAGAACCCTACAGCAAGTCACTTCTTCCTTAGACACATCGTTTCTTCTCTATGGAACCTCTATTTGTCTCTAAAATAAAGGGAACAAACTAGTTACTGAAAATTGAGTGTGATCTAACTTTTTCACAGAAGAAGTGGTGCTGCATTAAATGTCTAAGCAGGGAGGGATGGGATAGTAAATTCAGAAAGATTGGTCTGCAAGGATGGATTACAGCAGGGACAGAAGAGAGACCAGGAACAGTTTAGAAGACCACTAGGAAAGTGCTCAACATGTATTAAATATTCCTGTAGAGACTGGAAGCTGAAAACAAAACAAAACAAAAACAAAAACCCAGGAACGAGGCTTAGAATCTAGGGAAGTAGCCCGTTGGTAGGGTCAAACAGATAAGTAATCAAAACTGTAGATTCTGAAAACAAATCTAGTTGCTAAAATAAGTTCAGGGCAAAATATAAAATAATGAAATGGAACTTAACTGATTAAAAATTTTACTGAACGCCAAATTATCCCAGTGAGCTTTGTGATTTGGAGGATGAGGATGTCAGTACTATGCCAGATTGTAAAATGCATAAAACAGCAACACAAGTCACTTTATGATGGGCCCACTCTACTAGATGGGCCCCTTTGGCTGTATTTTTTGGATGTCTTGAGGACTGACCACACTCAGTGACACTGGGAAGAACAAAGAAAAAAATGCATAAGGGGCAGCATGCAGAAATCCTGAAAACTCAGCCAAGAGAAAGTTTTTTTTTTATGCCAAATTGTCACTGGCTGCATAGCAGGCCCTAAAGGTGTTTGGACTCAGGAGAAAAAGAACTCAAGGTTAGAACATTTAATGCCCTCTCTAGATCGCTAATCTAAAATCTTTGGAACTCATAATTCAAATGTCGTTGAGGTCTCTAAATCTTATGAAATAGTGGCTTCTTAAATGTCTTTGCTGAGACACATACTTGTCTCCATTGTTCTCCCCAAGTTCAAGGCAACAATCAAAATACAGGAGTGGTAACTCACGGTTCCCTTGACACTGTACATAAAATGTTGCACATAACAAAGCCTCTGGGAAAAGAGTCCACAGTTTCCAGAGTTTCAGACCCAGAGAAGTTAAAGAGTTGCTGCTGTAGAGGGGGGAAAAAAATCTATGCTCATATTTAAATATCACAGCCTACTCATTCATGTACAGCTTAGTGTAATGCTGGTTTTCAGAAATAACACAGGAGGAAGCTTTTTGCTTTTTAAATTTTCCCTTGTAAGTCATCTCCTGTTAATACTAACAATCTAATTCACCAGGACAACTGTCTTCAGTTTTCACAGGTATTTGTTTTTTGATAATAACTCAATTAGCAACTAAAACAAAGTTAAGATGGCAATTTTCTGATGCCTGAAGATGACTTTTCTGAGTCATCGTTTCTCAGTGAAGAATACCTAAAAGTTAGAAGACTCTTCTCCCTCCAAAAACAAAAACGAGAGAGAAAGAGAGAGAGATTAAAAGAACATCTAGATTATATTCACTCCCTCATCATGTGACTACTACTTAGGAAGTAAAATTCAAGAGGTTACAATGATAGTTCTTAAAACTGCAGTTGACATTTACATATTTTTTTAAAATTTATTTTTATTTTTAATATGAAATTTATTGTCAAATTGGTTTCCATACAACACCCAGTGCTCATCCCAACAGGTACCCTCCTCAATGCTAATCACCCACTTTCCCCTCCCTCTCACCCCCCCCCCCAATCAACCCTCAGTTTATTTAAATTTACAGCTTAAATTAAGACATCATACATTATTAGCTAGGTTCTTGTGTTCCAGAAACAGTTACAGGTTCAAACCTCTCCACTCAGCTTCCTATTTCCAGATAAGGATGATCAGGTCACTTATCACTAGGTCTCAGCTTCCTAATCAATAAACAGGGGGTAAAAAGAATTACTTCCTAGGGTTGTAATGATTAAAGGGGACAATGTGCTTTGCATGGTACCTGGATACTCACACAGTAACTACTGCTTTAAAAAGTCAAGGAGTAGGAGACATAGTACCTAAGTGGGTCATCCTACAAAGGAAAAAATATTTTTTTTTTCTTCACAGTAAGTTGGACATGCTTGGTAATATAGCAGGCCACATACTTGTTAGTTTTACAAATATTATTTCTAATATACTTCTGTCCTTTCTTTGAATACTGAAAGTCCAAAATTTAGTTTTAAATGGAAAAGAAGATTTCTACTGACCACAGGAGAAGAAATTAAAATGCCAAATATAGCAAACTAATAAAATTTAAAAACTATCCAGTTGTCAAACCATTGTTCTTCAAAGCTCCAAAAAAAACAAAAACCTATGCGGCAAGAATTCTATTTGAAGAACTCTGCATTTGAAGAATAAAAATCAGAATTATTCAAAACTGTCCGAAGTGAAATTTATCTAAGATATTTTATGATCTCCCATTATGCTGAACTCCTATTATGTTAAAATAAGTGCCTATCACAAGACCAGGAAAACCATAAATTCCTGTGTTTTAATTGTATTACACTGATTTGTAAACTGACCTTGAAAGACAGAGTAATTTCACCTTTATAAGATGGGGCTGGGAGTGCAGCCTGCCTTAAACATTATTCAAAAGATATTTTACAATAAATAGGGTTTTAAAAAGCAACATGGTCACATTTAATCAAATACCCCCAAATGGAAGAACACCATGATCGCAAATGAAAGAAACAGTAGGAAGAACAAAAGGAGAAACTAATTTGAACTATTTCAATATTTGTATGCCTCCTTATATTAACACAACTGTTAAAAGCTGTAGCCTAATTATCCCACAGATACAAGTTTTTAAAGTTTGATTCATCCTCTTCCCAGACACTTGACCTTTTCTTTAGGTAGGTCTGAGTTTGCCATTTAAAACAAGTCTTGCAACATTTTTAGAAACAAAGCAAAATGTTCTGTAAATAGATGAACTATTATGCTGAGCAAACATGCCAGAAGGATTTCAAATGAAAACCATAGGGACTGTAGAGACAGCACAAAGGATCCAAGAAGAAATTAAAAAAAAAAAAACCACAAAAAAAATGACATTAAGGTCGTAAATCATGTGCTTCTGTGACATGAGAATCACCCCAAGCAAACAGACTTCAGGTTGGTGGGCCCCAGTGCAAGTTGCCACCTAATGCCGAGGCAGAATCGGTAGAGACTGTGAAGAAATGAGTTCAGTCAAAAGAAATTACTGTGAGCAAAGGTAAAAAGGTACTGTCAACCTACTTTATTTCTCCCAAATAGAATATACCAAGGTTATGCCTGCAGAACAATTACCTCTTGTTCTATGCAACCTCCTGGAGTCCAGGCATTACTGAATTATTCTGAAAGGTGCAACCACACAAAGTATCATTATGAAATGAAAGAATTGCAGAGCTGAAAAGGGCTTCCAAGAAGATTTGTAGTGCTTCTCTTTGGGTGGAGGGGTATCACAGGCTTCTCTGGGAAATTAAAACTATATACCCTGTTCCCAGAAATGTGCATAAAGCGTACAGAGGCACAGTCTGGAGCTCCACTTGTAAGAGTTCGAAGTTTATGAATCCTAGACTCAGAACTACTGATCATGTCCTTGTTCCTCGTTTTAAAATCCAGAAATTGAATCCCGGATTTATTTGTCCAAGATCACACAGCAAAGTAACAGCAGAGCTGACGCTTAAACAAGCCAGTACGCCTGACTTCAAGATGCTCCGCCCCACTCTACTTTAGAGTGAGGCTGTGATTATCTGTATCCATACAACTCTGAAGTCACTCATGTTGCTGTCTGAATTAGTGAAATTCATGAGTAAGGATGAGAACACTTTCTCCCCCTGCCCAAAGATGAAAAAAACCCCAACCTTAACAAGTCTTATGGCTTCAGCAGTCCTGGCACCCTATCACCTAGGCTGCTACTTGGCAACATTACCGTTCCTACACCCCATCTCCCCCAGCTGAGACTCCGTATTTCTGCAGTAGAGCTCTGATAGCTGTACTTTCATTAAGTACCCTAAAAAAGTATGATTGAATGATTCTCAGATGATATCCTACAAATGCTGGCTTACAGCAGTGACTTTCCAACATTTTTTTCAGAAGCTCAATTCTTTTTTTTTTTTTCAAATCAAGTCTTATTTGGGAGTCCAGATACACAAAAGCAGAATGGCTGAGCAGGCTCTAGGAGCCAGTTTGAAAATCAATGTTGTAGAAGGCACATCACTGGTAAATGGGGCCAGGAGCTGTGCTTCCCTGCTCCTGGGTCTCAGTTTCTTTATTTATGAAACAGTTTGTCTAGATTATCTCTTAAGTTCTCTTTCAGCTCCAGTATCCTATGATCCCACAACACCACAACTACCACTAATAGCTAATAGCTACCACTAATAGCTAATATTTAGCAGGTGCTTGCTGTGTTCCTAACACTGTTCTACTAACTGATTGAATCCTTAAAAATCATTCTGTGAAGTACTATTAATCTTAATACTGATGAGGAAACTGAGGCCCAAAGAAGTTATCTGGCAATAACTATATTTAAAAATCTGTACATACGTTCTCTCTTATTTAATCTATAAGACAAGATTGGGAAATAGAAACTGAGATTTAGAAAGGTAGTTAGTTACTCATCTAAGGTCAAAAAACTGGGATTTAAATTCAGGTCTACCAGGGCGTCTGGGTGGCTCAGTCGGTTAAGGGGCTGACTCTTGATTTTAGCTCAGGTCATGATATCACGATTCCTGAGATGGAGCCCAGTGTCGGGCTCCACACTGACAGCATGAAGCCTGCTTGGGATGCTCTCTCTCTGCCCCTCCCCTCCTTGCTCACTCTGACACACACACACACTCTAAATAAATAAACAAAACAAACTTATAAAAAAAAATTCAGGTCTACCACCAATTCCAAAATCCATTCCTTAACCAATATATCAGCACAGGTTGGTACATCACAAAATAAATTATATCTATTTAGATTTTATTTTTAGCTAATCTCTATACCCGACATGGGGCTTGAACTCACAACCCCCAGATCAAGAGTCTCACACGCTACTGAATCAGCCAGGTGTTCCTACCACGAAATCTTTTAAATGGCATCCATGCATGTCTTATTATTGTGGTATTAATGATATGTATTCATATTTTTATAGAGGTGATTTATCTCCCAAACTAGATTATGAACATTTTGAGGTCAAGGATTATTTTTCTACTTCCTACTCTATGAAATATGGGGTGTGAATCATGTCAATCTGTACTTAGGAGTAATCTGAGTCCAAGTTTTTATTAACTTGATTTCTTTCATTAATCCAAAGTAAACACACTAATTTCACTAAATCAACTCTTGAAATTAAAATATTTCCCAAGTCAGTTGCTGGAAGGGGTTAAAAACAAAACAAAACAAAACAAACACCTTTTTTCAGTCTTAGGACTTCACATTTGCCCTTGGGGTGAGGAACTATATTTTAGTGTCAACATTAACAAGTTATCCCTTTTCCAGGTACTTTTCTCAGTAATGCTTCTTGCCATTTTTCATTGTATCACCTGACAGGTAACAGACGGAGAATAAGCAGATGTTTAAAGACAAGGATGGAAAATCCTGGAAGGTGCTCATAACACCTACTTAGGCCACTTCAAAATACTAGTTTGACATTTCACAGGAAGTAGTGCTTAGTGAGTAGTATTCCTTCAACGCTTAGCAAGTAATAATGCTTAGTAATTTTCCTTGAATACCAAGTTAATCTCGGACGTGCGTGGCCTATGGTCAAATATACAATCATCTTCCAACTTTGATTCATTGCCAATATACTTGACATTTGCCCCTTAAGACCACTGCAGGTCTCCATTGCTCATCCCCAGTTCCACGGTCATACCAGCATCCCCAGGAGAACTGTAATTTCCCAGCTATGAACTACTTTAAGCATGTTTTTGAGACTCATGTTAATCTGACATCCATATAAATTCACGTAACACAGATAAAGCTAGTCATAGTAAGAATTGGGACATACTAGGATCAAGACACTTTGGTTTCCAAATGTTGACTGAACAGATCATCTAGGACAGGAGTCCTTAAATCTTTCAGAAATTTCTTTAAAATATAGACGCCTGGGGGCGCCTGGGTGGCGCAGTCAGTTAAGCGTCCGACTTCAGCCAGGTCACGATCTCGCGGTCCGGGAGTTCGAGCCCCGCGTCGGGCTCTGGGCTGATGGCTCAGAGCCTGGAGCCTGTTTCCGATTCTGTGTGTCCCTCTCTCTCTGCCCCTCCCCCGTTCATGCTCTGTCTCTCTCTGTCCCAAAAAAATAAATAAACGTTGAAAAAAAAAAAAAAAAACAAAAAAAAAACAAAAAAAATAAAATATAGACGCCTGGAGCCCTTACTCAGACTGATCATTGTATCAGTTTTTTGGAGTGCTGCCCAGATACCTGTAATTTTAATAAGCACCACAGGTGATCACGATGCTTATCACAGCAAAACTCATCAGGTCTTCATTCACTAAACAAACATTTAATGAGTGCCTTCTGTTGATATAAAATTTAGAATATAAGCATATATTTTCTTTTTAGTGTAGTTTCTTGGATCACAAATTAACAAGTAACTTGAGGAATAGGTCCATGCTCTATGTTCTTTAAAAAACAAAATCAACTTTCCTTACCACATCTTTATACCCAATATCTAGCAGGGCAGATAGCAGGAAAATGGTGCACTGCTTTGATCACCAGCCCCTTGAATAAAGTGTGTTGATATATCTTCAGGTATTGCATCAGAGAATACTTTTTAAGCCTGGACCCCAGGGCATCTTTCTAAGGAATCCACATAAATTGCCTGTGTGTGTGTGTGTGTGTGTGTGTGTGTGTGTGTGTGTGTGTTATTAATTCTGCATTGAGCCTAAGCCAGAAAGACTCTGACCCTAGTATTAAACTTTTTTTTTGAAGTTTGGCTATGAACCCCAAATAAAATATAAACCAGGAAACGCATATAAAGAGTAGGGAAGTATCTCAACAAATAGCACTTTCTTTTCTCCATATCACAACCCTTATCTCTTCCTTATTCTCGTATCATCTCTGTTCTCTAGACAGTTTTCAAGTAACAGAATGCCACTTGGCTACCAGGAATTTGTGAAAACGCTTCTCAAAGTCTGTTCATCCTGAAATCACATACTGCCGCTCAAGTGGGCACATAAAATCTCCCCTACATCAGGAGAGTTGGGAAGAATCCATTCCAGATGCTGTATTACCTCCCTCTCTGTGGTGTGCATTTTAAGAGAATGGTGGCATGAAACTGGCAGTGACCAAGGGGCACCGGTGTAAGATTGCTTTTGCTGAGAGAAGAGTTCCAATGTGGCAAATGTGGGAGAGAAGTCGTTCAACATTTGGGTAACAAACCACTCCTCCAGCTATGTTCTCACACGGGTCACCCACCCACCCACATGTGACAGGGTCTTTGTGTTGTTGGAAAGGGGAGAATGGCCATCTCAGATCTTTTTTGTTAGGCTTGTTAGAGAATAGTAGGAAGGCATGTGGAGGGGGATAAGACACACTGTGGAACCCACAAAAGAGAAAATGGGGAACAAGCTGGTGCTGCCACATCAGCACAAAGAGAACTCTTCGGTGTCCTTCACTGCCTGTGATGGAGATGAAAAAATGAGCAAAGAAACAAAGTCACCGCAGTGATGTACCAATTTTACCCACAGATTCTCCATGACCTTAAATATCTCCCTACCTGCTCTCTATAAGCCCTTCAGAATAACTCCAGGATTTCTCTCCTTGTCTTAGAAAAATACTAACTTGGGACAGGAAAAAAATGAAGTCTTTTTCAAAAACCACAAGAAACAAACATTCACAGCTATCGAAAGCATTCCTTACTTACCAATTTTGTAACGTCTTTCACATCATCAGTCACACGGTTCCTGCAGAGCCCTTTAGTTTTGACCAGAGGGTTAAATAGGAGCAGCTGAAGATAAATGCAAGTGACAATCCAAGTCTAGATGAAAACAGAAAAACTGCTGGTGATGACCAGTGAAAAACTGTAATCACTCAAACGATTGCATCTTATACCTTAAGGTGGAAAGGACAATCTATATTAAAAAAACAAACAAACAAACAAACAAAAAACTACTGCCTTAAATATAACTTAAATGCTGAGTGTTCAAAATATGCTGACCAAATTTTTAAAAAATTGTCTGTTAAAATGTGGTTTGGATTTTCATTTCAATGACATTATTGTTCATTCAATGACATCTTGTCAAAAGCTTTCTAAGGCCAATTTCCTAATGGCAATTAGGAACGAACATGTAGCAACTTATAAAGGATCTACCACTAACGGTGTTTTCTTTTTTAAACTAGGAATGTATGAAATTCATACCTTAAGGCACCAAAAAAGGCTTTCTATACTTTAAGTGTAGACTGTTTGGCAAGTAGCAGCAACCCCTGAGCAGTGCTTTAAATCCGATAGTATATGATAGTACTCCAAGTGAGGGAGAGAGATGTATTTTTAGATCTGGGACAGAATTTAACCTCATTTAAGAGACATCAAAAGAATCATCGTTTTTAATCACAGCTTTTAAACCACTTAATAAGGAAAAACATTTCCTTAGTGAAGAGGAAGACATTCCTGAACCCTAGCATGATCGATCTCTCTCTCTCTCTCTCTCTCTCTCTCTCTCTCTCTCTCTCTCTCTCACACACACACACACACACACACACACACACACACACACACACACACACGTGTGCTCACACACACTTCTCCTTGAAAATCCCACCATGTTTTGTAGTTACTTTTATGCAGGACTTATTTTTTCTTACTACACTAGATTCTAGGTTTTTAAGAACCTGGGCACCCGATTCTCTTTTATTTTTTTATTTTTTTTTATCCTTATAAGACACAACACAGCACCTTGCACATTAAGAGCTCTTTATGTAAATATTGGCTGGATGAATCAGTGACCAAAGTAAAAACTGTCTAATGCTTCAAATTCAAATCCAATTTATTGAGCACATATTATGAAACAGGGACTGTGCCAGTCACTAGAGAAACAAAGGTGATGAAGATGCCCTTGAAACTCAGAGGCAGGTGCATAAAGAACACACACACTCTATGACAAATGCTTTGAGAACACAAAGAAGGAAGCAATTAATCAATTAACCTTAAAGGAGGAGAACCCCTTGGCAGGAAGACAGTGCCAAGAAAAGCCAGAAAAAAAAATGGGACTCTGGCTGGCTTTTGGAGGACAAGGAGGAGCTTGCAAGAGTGGACAAAGAAGGGACACGCATTCCAGGAAAAATAAACAACAAAGGCATGGATATCTGAAGACATTTTAAAATGTGACGGTAATCTTTTAGGAGTTAACATTTGTCTATGGCATCTTACAATTACACAAGTCCATGTGCACATGACTAGAAACCTTTCCTATTTATGTAGCTAGCCAGGTACTTTTTAAAAACACTGGATTATTTTCAACTAATATCTTCACACTAACTAGGTGTCACACTGGACCAAGTGAACATCAGCATTTACAAAATTTCTGAGAGTACAACGCTACCTACATAGATAAGAGTGGCTTGTAAACAAAACCTAAGCCTTTTCATTGTTTTAGCATCGTGACCTATTCTAGCAGTAATCCTGTTTAAGTTTGGTTAAGGCTACTTTGAACACTGAGGGGTCATTCTGTTCATAGCACTGTCTCCCTTGGATTGAAATGAAGACTAAATCGTGCAAATGATTTCCTGAAAGCAACCAGAATGTTCTTCAGCAGGTGGATGAACTGTGGCATATCAGACAATCGTATATTTTTATTAAAATGTTAACTGATATTAATCATTAATAAGAAATGAGCTATCCAGCCATGAAAAAACATGGAGGAAACTTAAATTTATATTATTAAATCAAGGAAGCCAATCCAAAGAGGCTACCTACATACTGTATGATTCCAACTATTAGGACGTTCTGGAGAAGGCAAAACCATGGAAACAGTAAAAGGATCAGCGGTTGCCAGAGATTGTAGGGGGAGGGATGAATAGGTGGAACACAGGATTTTTAGGGTAGTGGAAATACTCCGTATGACACTATAATGGTAGATATTGGCCACTGTACATTTGTCCAAACTCACAGAATGCAACATTAAGGCTGAACCCTAACATGAACTATGGACTCTGGATGATTAAGAGGTGTCAATGCAGGTTTATCAGTTGTAATAAACATACCACTCTGTGCATGTGTAGGGGCAGGGAGCATATGGGAAATCTCTGTACTTTCCTCTCAATTTTGCTGTGAACCTCAAACTGTTCAAAGAAAGAAAAAAAGTCATTAAAAAAAATCACTTCACTGTGGTGAGAACAAACTTTAGGGTAGCAATAGGTAGAAGAAACAGACCACTTAAGGGCTATCGTTATCACCCAAGCAAGAAAGGGCTGTAGCAATGCACTGACCAGAATTGGTTTGATTCTGGATGTCTCCTGTGGGCTCAGCCAATAAGATTTCCTGATAGCTGGAGTGTGATTTGAAAGAGTCAAAGGTGACTCCAAGGATTCTGGCTTGAGCAAATGAAAAGATGGTACTACCATCAGCTGAAGTGGGAAGGCTGATGGTGGGGAAGGTCTGGAGGTCAGATTAGGAGTCGAATTTTGAGCGTGTGAAGTTTGAAATGTCTTTGAGATATCTTACTGATGATACCAGGTCATGATATTTGAATCTGGGTTTAGGAGGTAAGTTTGGGCTAGATACATAAATGACAGCCTCTGATGTATAAATGGAATTTTAAGCAAAGAGTGGCTGAGTCCATCCAGGGAATAAGTACAAATGGAAAAAAAAAAGAACAAAGGACTGGGTCCTACAGTGCTCTAACTGTAAAAGGTCTGGCAGAAGATTTAGATTTAGAAAGCACAAAAGAATCTCAGGGAGTAGCCAAAGGAGTAGGAGGAAGCCGAGTTTAAAAAAAGAAAAGTTAGGTTAAGGAGAATGAGGTCGAACTACGTCAAATACTCATAACAGGTCAAGTAAGATCAGAACTGAGCACTGACCACTGGATTTGGCAGAGTTCAGGTCACTGGTGACATTATCAAAAACGGTTTTACTGAGGCAGGTGCAGGAAAAAGCCAGTGGGGTGTGGGTTTCAGAGAACATGAGGGAGTAATTAGAAATGGTGAATGTAGACAGCTCTTTAAAAGAGCTGTCCTTCAAAGGGGAGCCAATAAGCAAATGAATAAATAAAAACAAGTGGGGTAGTAATTGGCAAGGACTTGAGGGAGGGGAGAGTTTTCTCTGCAAGTTGGTAGGAGCACTGGGAAGTGTGTATGCCCCTGGGGCTGATCCAGCAGGAAGGTGCAACTGGGCGACGTAGGTCAGAAGAGAGGCAACTAATTGCTGGAGCAATGTTCTTGAGAAGGCAAGAAGTGGGGAGATCGAGGCGTCAAGCACAGGGGCTGGCCTTACGTAAGAGTACATACAGTTTACCAGTGCTATCAGACAGAATGTCCGAAAATGTGAGTGCAGATGTGGGTGATTTTTCAACAATACGGTGAATGACAGCTACCCTCTATGTGTGCCAAGCATTTTGTATATCTGATCATAAACAAACTTCAAGTTTCATATATTCTAATTCTAATGATGGAGAAATTGAGCTACAGAGAGATTTGGTGACTTCTAAGTGGTAAAAACCCAGGTCTGTCCACAATTCTAAATCCTGTACTCTTCACCACCCAATACTGTCACAGTACTCCCACAAAGCTGTCACATCATTGGTGAGAATTCCAAATAGCACAGTTCTAAAACGGTCATAATTTTTAAAATATTGAGCATATCAAGACAAGCATGTTCCATAATCCATGTCAGTTGAATACTCTGTTTTTCAGATTACCATAATTTTTAATATGTTCTATTAGTTTTTAAAAATATACTAATACAGACTTCTATAACAATTGCAAAATAATGTCACCAAGGCAGTGTCAAAATATTTTTTTTGCATCAGTTATATACAAATACCAGTGAAGATAGATTCCTATAAAATGAGCAAAAGCCTATTTGGTCAGGGCTAAAATTAAATCTGTTAATACATTCACACATCTCTGACAAACTTGTATTTCTTGAAGCACTTTATTTTAAAGCTGTTAAATAAACTTACATTGTAGTTTAACTTTGTATATACTTAGCTAGTAGTAAGGAATAGTCACCTTTTGTTAAATTCAACAGTTCACTCTGGCAAAACTAGACATTACAATAGAGAAGAAATCATAGAGAAATGTCCCTCATCAGTGTTCTCGTGAGAGCACTGAAATGCAAAGCCTATTTCTTTGTATGGAAAAGTAATTTTTCAGTATTATTCTATAGAGAATACAGACATTTTTCTAACATATAGTACACGCACTTCCTTGACTTCTTAAACGGTGGGAAGAAGTACTAAGCTTTACTTTTTTTTGATGATTCAGGTTCATCAAATAAAAGAGAGACTAAGTGAAATAAGCCAGACATAGACAAATATGATATGATCTCACTTACATGCAGAATCTAAGAAAGAAAATAATAATGGTAACAGAGTAAAATAGAGTGGTGGTTATCAGAGACTGGGGGATATCTAGATCAAAGGATACAAACTTTCCAGTTATAAAATGAGTAAATTCTGCGGATCTAATGTACAGTAAGGGGACTGCAGTTAATACTATATTGTAAAGGAAAACTATGAGGGTATAGTTTGCTGTCATTTCATGATGTATGCTTATATCAAAGCCATCACATTGTACACCTTAAATATATACGATTTTTGTCAGCTATACCTCAATAAAGGTGAGGGGAAAAAACATTCCAGGTATGCAGTTGTGACGACCTTTGCCTAAGTAGCTCCAAATTACTGTATTTGACTGAATGACTGTTTTTAAAATGTTATTTTAGTTTTTGTCGGCTGGCTTCCCAGTTTACCAGTTTCTCCCAGTCTGTCAGGTCATTACTTGCAACATAGTTTACTGCTAGTATGCCTGTTTCTAGCCTCCTGCAGTCTCAATGGCAAAACACAACACATGGACCACAGTGGGTGCCTATGGTAGTCAGAACTCTGGCAAAAAGATGGCCATGCCCTAATTCTTGGAGCTTGTGAATTTTTTGCTTTGTATGGCAGAATGCACTTTACAGATGTGATTAAACTAGGAACGTTGAGATGGAGAGCCTACGCCGTATCTTCTGGGTCCAAGAGAGTGCTACAGCTCCTCACAAACTAAGAAAGTTTTCCAGCTCTGGTGAGAGAACCGCAATAAAGGAAGAGGCAGAAGATGTGACATGGTAAGGACTTTACTTGCCATTTCTGGAAATGGGCCAGGAGTCAAAGAATACCAGTGGCTTCTAGAAGCTGAAAGAGCAAGGAACAAAGTCGACCTCAGAACCTTCAGGAAGGAACATAGTGGCCCTGACACCTTGATTTTAGCTCAGTAAGTCCACCAAGTTTGGATTTCTGAATCTACAGAACTGTGACATAATATGTTTGTATAGTTTTAAGTGGCTAAGTTTGTGATAATTTGTTATAGCAGCAACAGAAAAAAAATCAGAGCTTAAGAAACTCACTTTTTGAATGAATCAATGCATGAATGGTATAGTGTTGCAATGCCCAAGCTTTTCTGGTAAGGAAAATAAACTGCCTCTGTCAGTATTCTGGGCCCCCAACCCCTGCTTTAAGCAAAGCAGCTCAGCTTTTTTCCTGCTTTATTTGTTCATGCTTCTGGGTAAGATTTTGTTTAAACAAAGGTTTCCAAGGGTAAGAGAGAGAGAAAAAAAACACACACAAAAAAACACATGCTTTTGAAAACTGGTGGTGTGATGGCAGAGAACAGAACATGAATCCAGAAAACCTCTCAACTCCTTTACCGTGTGACCTCAAGTAAGCCAGTTAATTCTTCCAAATGTCTGTAGTGTATAAGAGGACAATAATTTTTGCCTCACGCACTTCATGGAGCGATGGTGAGGGGATCAAATAAAAACTTTTCCAACTACAGGTGCTGTGCAATTATTTGCTGTGCGGTTTGTAGGTTTTAGATAGTCAAGGAAACCAGGGAAAGAAGGGCTTCAAACTGAACACTCAGAGAAAGGACTTTACATAGTCAATCTTTCATGAACAAAGAATAGGACCTTTGGTATGGATATTTTGACACCAGTACTGGTTTCACATGCGTTTTTCAATGTATTTCTTAGTTCTCAACTGTGTTGAGAGTAGCTTCAGTTAACGCTGCACTTCCAATTAAGTGAGGTATTTCCCCATCTTCAGTTTCACGCTCTTCCTCTTTCTCTAATTTCTGGAAACCCTAACAAAGGTACAGGGGTACCTAAATGTGGGGGCGTGCACGCACACACACCCTATTGGAGATAGAATGCTGAAGCAAAATGTCCCTGTGTTTGTGACTTCTGCTCTAAAATGTATCTTTTCACTTTGGGCAGTCATCTCACTGGTTTTTTGTTTTGTTTTTTTGTTTTGTTTTTCCTGTAACATTCTCTGCTTCTGCGCACGACATTTTTCTTTGGCTACTTTGTTTCTCTCTAGGTCACGCTCATTATGTGATAACCTCTCATTTCATGATAACCTTTCATTGCACAGACACATTAAACTAATCTTCTTGTCGGCAGTTCTAGATTTTTTTATTTGGAGGCATGCGTCAAAAGTGTCCCCCACATGCTCCCCACATCACGCAGAATTCCAATAACCCTTTCATTGCTAATAGTTGCCTTGAAATTATTTACATGATTAAAAAAAAAATGAGAAATCTGTATGTACTGTTAGAACGAAGCCATACAATAGAAATAGTTCTGGTAGAGGGAAATATAGGGAATTAACATTCATACTTAATTATGAATGACAGAAAAGCAGATCTTTTTCTGGGGGAGTTTTTATAGTGGCAGATCATACTGAAAAGATCCTTTGAGGAAGAGGGGGAAAGTTACAGGAAGAGGCCAGAAACCCTGAAGACCTGAGACCGATGTCTCATTTTTGTTGAGAAGCAGTCTCAGTAGATCCCAGTGGGACATTCATCTGCTCGTTAATTCTTCCTGAACATAAGAACCTTCCTTACAATAAAAAGCCATGCCAGGAAAAGGAGCTGCAAAATCCCCCTAAAGCAAACTATTTACTTGATCTGAACATGTGTTATGACACAGAAGTCGCTTTGCAAACTTCTTTCCTTTGGTAGAAACTAACATGATTGCAGCCCAAGAACATCAGGGGAACATATGCTGTTTGAGAAATCAGAAGATTCCTAGCTTCTAAACTTAAAAAAAAAAATCCCGCAAACTTTTCTATGAACTTGAGAAGCGATTTTAAAATAAGTGTTGCCAGGGCCCACGTTACAGACTTCTCAAAGTCAAAAAGGTAGTGCGGTGTCTGCGTAGCTCGTTTTCTTTGTGCACAGACCTACAAAGTGGTATTGGGTCTGCCCCGAACAAAACACCAGCTGCTGCCAAAAACAACATTCATCTTCTCTTTAATCTGGAATGCCAGCTAGCGAAGCAGGCAGTTCCCTTGTAGCCCAAATGTGCTTTGGAAACAAGCCAACTGGCTTAGCTACCCAGAGCCAGGAAAGCAAGTTACCAAGATACAGGTATAGTAATTAGTCCTGAGTTCAGGTCTTTTGAGGTCATATGAACCATATCCTTCAAAAATAATCATAATGTAAACTACCAACAGATTCTGGTTCGGTGAATAACCATTTAATTCTACAGAACTTCTTCCTTCAGATTTAAAAAAAAATTTTTTTTTCATGTATATTTTTGAGAGACAGGGCATGAGTAGGGGAGGGGCAGAGAGAGAGGGAGACACAAAATCTGATGCGGGCTCCAGGCTCCCAGCTGTCAGCACAGAGCCGACGTGGGGCTTGAACTCACGAACTATGAGATCAAGACCTGAGCTGAAGTTGGACACTTAACCGACTGAGCCACCCAGGTGCCCCTTGATTTCTAATCTTTAAGTAATATACCACTAAACATTCTAGAGAAAATACCGAATCATCCTACACAAATTCTTCTCTAGTGAGCATCCAGTAAGCTCAAGGGGCAAAGTAAACACTTAGCACAAGCCTCTCATGAAAGCAGATGTTAACAGGGTAGCTAAGTGAAACTCAAGCCAGCTTCAAGTCCAGATTGGTGCACTAGAATCTTGTAAAGATCTACTTCCATATCTCTCCATGCAGATGCTTTTGTGAAGAAGTGAAATAAAAATACTCTAGGGACACCTGGGTGGCTCAGTCGGTTGAGTGTCTGACCTCCGCTCAAGTCATGATCTCATAATTCTGGGAGTTCAAGCCCCACATGGGCTAGCTGCTGTCAAGCACAGAGCCCATTTCCGGTCCCCTGTTCCTGTCTCTTTGCCCCTTCACCGCTTGCAGTCTCTCAAAATTAAAAAAACACTAAAAAAGATCCTAAAGTATTGGTGATCGCTAAAACATGTTAATATGCTCTACTAACAAAAACTGAACAACCTAGAAATGAATTTTTTAATATGAAAAGACAAACAATGGCTTTAATGTAAACAGGGAATTTAAGAATTTCAGTGGATTCAATATATGGAAAAAAATGAGAAAAGTCACTATTGATAGTCCTTACTCTAAAGGTAAATGCTATTTAAAGAGGAAATGACTCACATGTATAGACTTCTACTAAGGGCCACACACAGGAGGAACAGTTTGCAAATATTACATATAACCTTCCCACCAATCAGATTTTACAGGTTAGTAAAACATGCTTCAGTGGGATTAAGTAACTTGTTTATGGCCACTCTGCTAGTAAACCCCTGAGCTGGGTTTAAACCAGTATCTACACTATACTAGGAAGGAAAATCCTGGGCTAGTCACATAATAAAACTGATTTCATTTATATTTAATGAACTATTCAATTTTTTTGAAAATACCTACGCTGTGGATGGCGTATAGGTCCATTCAGCTGAATCAGTTTTTGATTGAAGCCACCATATCAAATTATTACTAGGCTGGGTAAACAAGTAGTACAGGTAAATCAAGTTACACTTCACTGTAGGTTTTTAAAAAATTGCATAGCTAGAGGGAGGGGAAAAAAAAACAAAGTGATAAGTTGTTCCTTCTGATAAAAACAAAATTAAGTGCTTTCAGACTTCTAAGAGCTACCTATTCATTTAACAAACATGTATGGGAGTGCCTGGGTGGTTCAGTTGGTTAAGCGTCTGGCTTTGGCTCAGGTCATGATCTCGTGGTTCTGGAGTTCGAGCCCCGCGATGGGCTCTGTGCTGACAGCTCAGAGCCTGGAGCCTGCTTCACATTCTGCGTCTCCCTTTCTCTCTGCCCCTCTCCCTCTTGTGTTCTCTTTCAAAAATAAATAAACATTTAAAAAAACGTATGGCGTACCTGATAGGTATGTAAGATAAAGACACAGCAGATGTCTTCTTTGGCCCAGGAGGGACAGCTAAACCTGACTTTGGGGGAACTGAAGGAGAGGCTCAGAGATAGCTCCTGGGAGATGACCCCTTCTTCGGGGGTGAATAGCAGGTAGCCAGATCAAAGAAAGCAGGGGTGAAGACACCTGGCAGAGGAAGTAGGAAGTGCCCATAGAATTGAGAAAACAGGGCATTTTCATGGAACTTCACATTGATGACATGACTGGAAAATGAATTTCAAGGAATAAATAATAAAACAGAGGAAGCTAGAGAGATAGGCAGAGGTCCTCCCAATTTTGCTAACTGGTGTGGATTTTATCTTAGAGACATGGGGAGCTCTTTATCTTAGAGCAGGGGAGGATCAAGATCTGATTTTAGAAAGGCTTATCAGGCATCAGAATGAAGGATAGACTGGGGCTTGTGGAGGTCACTGAAGTCATCAACTAGGACAGACGCAGTGGGAGTGAAGAGAAATGGAAATGGACGAGTTCAAGAGGATATGAAGTTGAATGGGACTTGGGTGATGGGCAGAAAGTGTGTGGGATAAGAGGAGGAGTCACAAATGACCTCCAGTTCCAGTTTAGGTGACGGGGTAAAAAGTAGAGCTATTCACTGAGCCAGGATATGTAGGAGAAGTGGTAGCTGGAGATTATTGGAAGTTATCACTGAAAACCTTGGGGGATAACTCCTCTAAGGGGGAGAAGAACTGTCTGCATAGGAGAGGAGAGAATGAGAAGCGGAGCACGAGAGGCAAGTCTGTTGATTGTGGGATCTGCAATCACTGTAAAAAGAAAGCACAAGAGGGCAAGTGTGAGCAATAAAACAGGCAGTGAAAGAGGTCAACCTGATGGTTGCTGAAAAATACCTAATGGGGTTGACGCTGCTAAGGATAGTTTCCACGGAGTGACAGAGCCAGGAATCAAACCACAGTGGTAAATGAGCCAGGGGGAAATTTCAAGGCGATATACTACAACAGCTTGAAAAGGAAGGAGAACAGGTAATCTGGAAAGGCTAGAGAGTTCACTCTAGTCTGGGTAGAAGCAAAGACAGCTTGGAAAGAGTGGAGCTGTAATGATGCACTAAGCTTTCTTCTTTCTTAAAGGGTCTGTGCCTGGGAACAACTCCCCTGTGGTCCATGACAGCCAGGTGAGCTGCGAGGCTTGGCCACTGGGGAAATCCCTGCAAAGAACTTCTACCTCAGGCTAGAATCTAGGGCCTAGGTGTTCAAATTTTGCTATTACTATTTTGGAATAGACATGTACAAGGCAGAAGCATTTGTGCCAGCAGTAGACATTACGTCATTAGAAACAATGGTAATGTAAGTCATTAGCTATTCATAAATACAGCAGTTATATAAAAACAGAAGGAAAGAATTCCCCCAAGCAGTATAATCTGCCGTATTTTAGGGAAATGCTGGTTGATGACTAATTCTAATCAATTTTATGAGGATGATATGTAACAAAACAAACTATGCTAGAAAATTGCTAGGTGCTAGTTTAATGTTGAACCTAGATGTACATATTTGTTGCCAGATTTTTTTTTTTTGATGTAAGTATACATTTTCAAAGAAATAAGAGACAGGCCCCCAAATTGGCAAAAGTATAGGAACATAGAAAAAAAATTTAGGGCAGTTTTGAAATTCAGATATTCACCTTCAAACACTCCACAGGCACAGGACCTTGTTCACTATTATGTCAATTAGCTGCTCTTAAAATTAAACCACAATATGCACTCCCAGTGTCGTAGCTTTCCAACAAACAGCTACAAAAACGCAAATTGTAATTTATACTCTCTCAACTATGTGACTCACTTCTGAAAGTGGGATCGCATGTAAATCAAAAGCTCTGCAATTTTTGAAAACTTGTAAAATCTTCTGCACTCCCAACAACTGAGGGATGGAAAATGAATGCAGATTCCAGCTGCTATCTAATCCCATGTGCTGAATTTGGACTGAATGATTCCCCTATAGAACCTCTTGTGTTTTGTTTTGTCCTATGGTTGCAATTAAATGGGCTCAGATGTCTTGTCAGATCAGCTACCAGAAGTCTTACAAGTTGGGTCTCTAAGGGACTTTTAATCTTTTAATTTTTAAGAACTTAATCTGAGGAAGCAGCTCAGAAAATCTCTGAAGGTCTTCTCACCTGGGCTTTTTTTTTTTTTTACCACATTAAAATAAACCAAATCTTTATACTCTGCTTTAACTGCTTCCAACAGCATCAAAACCACTGGGAGTTAAAGGCATAAACTCAAAGAACACTCACAATCTTGATCATTTTCTCCATCACATCAGATGATAAGCCCAGTTTGCAAAGGTCACGGCATAAGCATTCCTGATTATGCAACGTGTGCTAGATACACCAACTGCTTTGGTTGAGTTGAATAAACTGTTCAAATGTTCCCTGCTTTCACTGAAGGTGCCCTAACCGGAAACAGGGTTGGGGGGGGGCGGGGAATTGGTTGTCTTACCTTTAGAAGAAAATGTGATCATCCGGGGTGTTTATGAAGATTTCAGATTCCTAAGCATCATACAGAATCAAAATTTCTGAGGGTGCATCACAAAGATGTGCACTTATAACAAGCCCTCCATGTGATTTTTAGGTATTCTTTAAAATCTGAGACATGCTATTTTAGGCTGTACTAGCTCATGGGTGCTATATCATTACAGAAAACAAAAAGGTCTAAAAAGGTAAGTGAGTTTACATTTGGTTCAAGGGCTACATATTAGATGCTCTGGATTTAGAGCAACTTGAAAAAAGGAAAGCTAAATGTAATGAACAGTGTAGGAGTAGTGAGCGTCGAGGATACTACGGATTGGCTCTTTCAATTCCTACTCCATCTCTCTCCTAGCATATTCTCCTACACTGTGGTGGCTGCAAAACTTCCATTCCTTTGTAGTCAGCTACAATTGCAGATGTGACTTAGGTTCTGGCAATCAGGCACAACTCTGCAAGACTGATGTGGGAAGGAAATTCTTGAGAAAAGAAGCTGGGTGTTGGGCATGCATTTTGCTCCCTTGGGTGGTAATGCGGGCAGAAACTCCCTGCCATCAGTAGCAGTAAGAGCTTCCTGCATTAGCTGTAACAGTTTTACAGACAGTGGTGGATTTAACTGGGTTCCAGGCAACCAGAGTATTCCGGAAGCTCAGACTCCTCTTCTAGCCCTTCCAGTGGTTTTATAAGCCATCAAATACATTTCATTCTATCCCCCACTCTGTTTAGCTGGAACGGTTTATCCCATCTGCAACTAACCCCTAAGCAATACTTGGAGAAAAAGAACCCAAGTTATTAATAAGCACTTCTTATAAAGGTTAGTCTAAACTTTCTGTAGGAATTTTCCATTAGTGTTTCAAAATTGAAACTGTAAGATAAGGATCACTTTAAAATTTAAGAAAAAAAAAAAAAAAAGAGAAATTTTTGATGGTCAACCCCGGAGAATGTTAATGTAATTCTTCCACCTAAAGCACAGCAAAGCATCCATCTCTGACATGCCCGGGACATGTTCCTTTGGTAACAGTACACTTCATCAGCAAGTTCATTGTTGATGCAGGAGATAATGTTTAGAACAGAAGAACATCAGCAAAGTAAGACATGGATTCAAATCCTGATTCTGTCACTGACATGCTATAACCTTGAACCAATTATGTAACTTCTCTGAGCCTCAGTTTTCTTATGGGGTGGGGAGGGAATAGCATTTCTTTAGATTTTTGAAAAGATTAATTAAGACAGTATTATGTAAAGCACCGACAAGAGGCCTGGAACAGATCATGACATGACTGCCAATGCTATAGGTATTTTATCATTATTACTACTCCTTTAGATGCTGAATTCAAAACTAACAGTTGTACTAATAGTGAATTTCACATTCCATTTATGTTCTGCTTCCCTGTAGATTAAAGATCAGCACAGGAAGATGATAAAGAGTTTGTGAAACTGCCCTGGGTTTGGATTTGGATCAGCTCTCCCAAAGCAAGTGGCCATCTTGACCTGGTGTAAAAGTGAGGCTGAACTGTTTGGGCCATGGGTGAATGTTAACCTAAACAACAGAGTTTCAAAAGTCAGCTTGAGCTTCAGCAATAAATAAATTCAAGACCGCTTTCGAAAACAGAATGTGTGTACTCATGCACAGAGAAGCAGTGTGGAGTAGGGCCTGGGGGACAGTGATTCAGACTACCAAGGGGCACCTACGTGGCTCACTTAAGTGGGTGTCCGAGCCTTGACTTCGGCTCAGGTCATGATCTCATGTCATGGGGTCAAGCCCTGCATCAGTCTCTCCACTGAGCATGGAGCCTGCTTGGTGTCTCTCCCTCTCTATAAATAAATATAAAGTGCCCCTTCCCCACTCTATAAATAAACAAATTTTAAAATCAGACTGCCCAACTTTGAATCCCCAGTCTGCCACTGACCTGCCTTGTGGCCTATGGAAAGTTTGTCTTTCTGTGCTTTAGTCTTCTTACCTGTACCATGGGCCTAATAGAACCTACTTTCCAGGCCTGTTGAGGACTAATATGCAAAGCACTTGGTACGGTACCGGACAGGAGGCACACCCCTGTAAAAGTTACCATTGTTAACAACGACACTTAAAACAAGCATCCTGGATAATGTTATTTCCAAACTTCAAGCCAAAACTCTGGGCACCATCTTTGATTCTTCCCCTATTTCCATATCCAGTCTCTTATGCCCTGTTAGTTCTACCAGCAAAATAAATCTTGCAACATTCACTTCTCTCCGTCTCATCTTGTACGGCTACAGTACAGGCTCCACGCTTGCCCAGAAGCCTTCAAAGGCCTCTAAATAGCCTTCTCTGCTTTCACGCTTGCTACTTACAACAGTGTGGCCCTTTGGGAATACACGACAGTACTCACTGCTTGCTTCGAATCTCTGCATACCTTTCCGTTCCATTTACAACAACATGTGAGCTGCTGACCAAGGCCCAAAAGGCTCTATTTAACATAAACTTGCCTACCTCCATGTTCCCATCTTAGCATGCCCTCTCTCCCCACCATACTCACCACAACCCCACCGGCCTCCTTTTTGTTCCGGAAACACCTGAAATGTATTCCTGCCATAAGCCCTTTGCACTCGCTGCCGTGAGCTTTCTCCTCTTGGGCTCTGCAAAGGCAAGTCCTTCTCGTCACTCAGGATTCAGTTCAAATACCACCTGCTCAGAGAAACCTTCCCAAGGTGACCTGTCTTCAGCAGCTCCAAACCTTCTCCTATCACAGTTTTATTTCCACGGAATCACTTTTCATCAGAAAGTTCTCCTGCTTACCCAGTTAGTTTACTTGTTTATCACCTGTCCCTACTGACAAGCATGTCAATGGTTGAAGATGAGAAGTCTATTGTTCTTGCTCTTCACTCTTACCTCCAGCACCTGGAGCTGCTCCTCACTCACAGCACAGGCTCCTTATGTGTGCGTTGCACACGGTGCAACCTGCTACTGAAGTATCCACAAAACGCAAACCTTCTCTTATACGGGACAGACCACGATGGTTGGAGTGCAAATGCGGGTTTACGAACTGGGGTACAGATGAAGTCTGGATAACGCAGGCTTCAATTCTCAGCAGCCAGTGTCCAGATTCACACAACTGAATTGCAACATCATCCACCAGTTTTGCTTATAATCTGTCTCTTGCACTGGGGTCTGAGCACCACCAGCCAATATTTGCGCTGTCTCACCATTTTGTCCAGAATGGATAGAGCCGTGACGAGCACTGGGAAGCCTCTCGTGAATATTTTTTAAATGAACGAACACAGGAAGGACAAACAGAAGAGTTTTGCTCATCAGTAGGCCATAAACCATTGTCCTACTTCTCACTCGAGGGTCCGGTGAGTGCTAAATCCTAATGACATGTATAAGTAATATTCCACATTCTCTTAATTATTCAAAGTGTGACATTAGCTAACTGCTTTTTGGTTTGAACTTCTAACCATTATCTCTGTACCTTTAAGTACTTTTCTAGCTCCATGAAAATAGTAAATTGGGATATAAAACCAGGGGTAGACTGTAAGCTCCATGAAGCACAGCAATGAGGTGATTTTTTTCACTACAGTATTTCTAGCCTCTAGCACAGTGCCTTACAGTAAATGCTACAGAAACAACTAATGAATAAGGAACTACTGGAAAATGCCTTTCCTGGCAGATGTGGCCAAAGCACAACATTAAGCCAAGGTGCTGACCTGCCTGCAAAATTCTCAGAATTCTTTTTTTTTTTTTAAGTTTATTTTGAAAGACAGAAAGTGTGCACATACATACAGCATAAGCAAGGGAGGGGCAGAGACAGAGAGGGAGAAGGAGAATCCTAAGCAAGCTTTGCACTGTCAGCACATGGAGACTGATGCGGGGCTTGATCCCACAAACCAGGAGATCAAGACCCAAGCCGAAATCAAGATGGATGTCCAACCGACTGAGCCATCCAGGCACCCCCCTCAGAATTCCCTTTCTAAAGAACCTAGATTAAGTATAATTTTGGAGTTACTTTCCTTTATTGACCCAACAGGAGCATATTAAAACAAAAATAACAATAAAAACCCCACATATCTGGAATGCAGACACTTTCCTATGATAAGTTCAGGGGAAATCTCTGAGAATCCTACAATTCTGCACTTCATTTAGAATTCAGAATACAACAACTGTAAATTTCTC
This sequence comes from Felis catus, assembly GCF_018350175.1. Classification (NCBI taxonomy): domain Eukaryota; kingdom Metazoa; phylum Chordata; class Mammalia; order Carnivora; family Felidae; genus Felis; species Felis catus. The sequence goes on from NC_058374.1 coordinate 110,785,060, forward strand.
CCTGTCTCCCCAGTGAGCTGCAATCCATCAAGATTTCTCAAGCAGTCAATAAAGAAAAAAAAAATTACTCATGGTGCTTTTGCACTGGGAACACTTGCAGAGACTAGGACTTCACTTGGGAGCAGATATGTTCAGAAGCAATGACACAGGTTAAGCTTTTAAATGCTAATCTTATCTCTTCCCAAAGCATGGGTTGACTTATCTCTAGGTCATCCCTAGAGACCTACTACAGCAGGCAAAAACAAGCTCTTAGAGCTATTATTATTATTTTTTTGTCATCCAGACCTATTCCTAGTATGATTGAAGATATAAAAAGCTCCCTTCTCTTCAAGAGAGTAACACAGGCATACTTTAACTGCTGCCCTCTCCCTTGACTTGTATGCAAGAAATAAAACAGCATGCTGGAAAACTCATGCACCAACTCAAATGACACTCTCCGCCCCACTCCCATAGGCTTCAGTCATGCCTAACAGTAGGAAAATGCAATAGTAAGTGGTCAGCCCTTTTATTCCAATTTTTCACCATGATATTCATGAAGTTATACTTAGCATTCTCCATGATATCACTCATGGAGGAGAAGACTCCAAATTCAGTACAGAAAGAAGACTTAACAGAAATTAAAAGGCCGAGCTTTTACAGTGTATCAGGATACCAGTACAGGCATCACAGGTTTTTAAAATTTTTAAAAAGATTCTGAGTTAACAGTCTTCAGAGTAAATGTAAACTATTTTGTGTTCTGAAATTCTTTCTCAAGGTGGACTTGGAAGCTTACTTGATAATATTCCCTGGTTTAAAAAAACAAAAGAAGAAGATGAAAAATGTACTTTAAAACCCTCAAGTTCTTACTCTAAGTCCGGGAGGAAAAAAACAAAAAACAAAAAACGAACTTTCTTCTTGAGTCAGGAAAGAGGGTGAGTGGGTAGCCATCCAAGATAATCCTTGGGGGGGGGTGGGTGGGGGGGGGCGAGAGTTTCTTTTCAAAGCAGCTGCTTTGCTGAGGAATTAAAGGAAGCTGGGGGGAATAAATGTAAACAGGGGGACTGCCTGGGTAGCACAGAGGCTCATTCACCATAGCTGGGAGAATGGGGATCTACTTCCTCGGGACGTGGGGAGAGGCCTGTGTGGGCAGCACCTCCAGTTAAGTGAAATTTAAAAGATATGCTTCAGCTGCTCTACGATTTAAGTGCCAAATCCGCACAGATCATTATGCACATCTACTTCATGGTTTCATTTTTGTAGGTTATCTCCTCTTCTCATTTATGGTACTTTTTGGAGCTTTCATTTTCCAATCAGGGCAGGAGGTAGACTTTGCTCTTTCTGAGGTAATAATTATTTAATATCTGAGAAGTTTTATGGGTTCCAGAAATGTTAACATTTTAGTTCTACACCCCAAATGGAGCTTACCTGATTAAGACAAAAAGATAGACCATGCTACAAGGTTGCCTAACTTTAAAATTTCAGAACTTTGGGGCGCCTGGGTGGCCTCAGTCAATTGAGCATCTGACTCTTGATTTCGGCTCAGGTCATGATCTCATGGTTTCTGAGTGTGAACCCAGCATCGGGCTCCACACTGAGCACAGAGCCTGCTTGGGATTCTCTTTCTCTCTCTCTCATTCTCTCTCTCTCTCTCTCTCTCTCTGCCCCTCTCACACTCTCTCTCAAAGTAAACTTTGAAAAAAAAAGTTCAGAACTTTGAAAACTTGGCATCCAAAGAGTTTTATGAATTTTTTAAAGTATACGAATCTTATACTATATTGTTACTCTAGCACTGTATGGTAAAGCAGCATTATTACTTCCCTGAGTCACTAACATGGTGTATTCTAATCACAGATGAAACTTGAAAACATCACTTATTAATCCTCCTCTAACCTTCTTCCTCTGCATGTAAATAGATCTTTGATCTTAAGTACTGAAACATCATTTTTTGCTAAATTCCTTAAACACATCGGTCTTAAATGTCACTCAAATTGAGCCATCTAATACTTCTCATATTGTCATATTTCTGTCTCCTATCACTTTCCAGATAGGGATTATACACATCAGTATCAGAATGTATAGAACACCCTGTCTCTGTCAACTGCACTGGCTAACTATTAAGTAACACAAACTATGAAAAGAAAATCTAAAAGGAAGCATCTTGAATGTAGGTAAGCTGTGGAGTAAGAACCTACTTTACTTACAACAATCGTATTCATTATATTATATGATTATTAATTGTATTGTATATCAAGGAAAACACGCTATCCAGGCAATACAAGAAGATGACAAATACCAGTACAAAGCAAAGGCTTAGGAGCAAACAGATCAGGTCTGAAGACTGACAAGATAGAAGATGCGAAGTCACTTGCTCAACCTCCCCAAGCCCACATTCCTCTTCTGTCAAAAGGAACATCCACAGTACCACTCTCACAGATGGAAACAGGGGAGATATTTTTTTTTTCATCAGCAACAGTATTATGCCTCAAATCTTTTCTGGCTCTTAAACCTTCTATACATCTTAGCAACACTGCTGGCACCTGATATTCGACCTACTGTATTATTTCCTTAAGGATGGCCAGTAACTTGGGGTGCCTGGGTGGCTCAGTCAGTTAAGCATTTGACTCTTGATTTCCATTCAGTTCATGATCTCACAGTTCATGGGTTCAAGCCCTGTGTCGGGCTCCTTGCCAACGGTGCAGAGCCTGCTTGGGATTCTGTCTGCCGTTCAGTCTGCCCCTCCCCTCTTCGTGTACATGGTTTCTCATGTGTACACGCTTTCTCGCTCAAAATGAATAAACTTAAAAAAAAAAAAAAAGATGGCCAGAACTTTCCCACCCTCCTTTCTGTTTTAATCCATGGTCTCCATTCTCTTCTACAAGCCCAACTGGCCCATTTCTCTCTCCAAACAGAGTTACGTTTGAACAACATACGTTTGTGTGGGCCAGTGTTATCTGCATGGTTATACGTACTTCTTACTGATACCAACGCAGAATAGTACTATTCTAAAGTGTTCTTACCTCCTAACTAAATCACTCTCCTTAGTGCCAACCCATATACCAACTGAGGTCAGCAGGCATAAAAATGATAAATACCCAGATACAAGCTCAGAATGTGGCATCTGATCAGAGTTTGGTTCAGAAAATCTTTACCAAGATTCTGGTGCTGGGCCACTAACTGGAGATACCAACATGAGGCAATTTAGACAGGCAGACAGGTAAGAAGATAATTTCAGTACATTGTTTTCATTCTATGATTTTTTGCTTTGGTTTTGTTTTGTTTTGTTTGAGAGTAAGATAGCATGAGTGGGGGAGGGGCAGAGAGAGACAGAGAGAGAATCCCAAGCAGGCTTTGCACTACTGGTGCAGAGCCCGACGTGGGGCTCCAACTCACGAATCGTGAGATCATGACCTGAACGGAAATCAAGAGTCGGACATTTAAACGACTGAGACACCAGGGTGCTCCTATGTGATTTTTTTTTTTTTAAATGCTACGGAAGCACAGGGTAGATCTGGGGAGTACGGATGAAGAATAAGAGCAAACAAACATCACAGAGGGCTTCTTGAAAGAGGAAGTAACTCAGAGGATGGAGAAGGGCTGACAGGGCCAGAAGACCAAGTCTGGTGTGCTAGGTGCATCACTACACCTTTATTACAGTGTCAGATAACACCATAATAAAATTTACCACTCAGGGAGCAGAGGGAATAAGCAACAGCCGACAGAGAACCCTGTATAGTGTGCTGAGGGTTTGGACTTTATCCTGTGGGTAATGAAAAGGCAGGAGAGGATTTTAAACCAGGATAGTTACACAGCGAGACTCCCTCTAATCACTCTAGATTGTGTGCACTAGACTCTTTCAAACTACAGAAATCACCATTTGTTTTGTTGGATAATGAAATGGACACCCTTGGAAAGACCAAAACATCAAGACCACATAACTGTATTCAGGACATGGATCTCCTGTGTGGGCAAATTCTTGTTCTGACATTCCTGCAGAATCCTTCAAATGTCAGGACACAAATTTTTGGGTAGAGATGCAAAACTAAGCTCCCTTGTACTCCAACTCTCCTCCTAGACCACTAACAAAAATAATATGTGACAATGTTCCATCCCATTCTCCTTTGGGTCTGAAAATAATGGACTTATACTTTTTTTCCCCCTTAACATGTAAAAGAAATTTTGCTTCTTGGTTTCACAGTCTTGGTTCAATTTTTTTTGTTGTTGTTGTTGTTAAATCTACTCTGAACTGAACCCAAAAATCACATCGTACATTTCTAGGTTGGTAATTTAATCACCGAGGTAGCAATGGTAAGAGATTCAGTCAAGAAACCTCTAGAAAGGCTCTTTAGATTATACAATGTCAGGAAACAGGAGCTGTTTTCTTTCACAAGTGCTTTGAACCAGTCAGCACTCCATCAAAAGGAACACAACAGTTTAATGTTCCGTCAAAGAATGGAATGCTTGTTTACCTGAAGTAACAGACTGATAAAAGTAGCTTGTTTGATTGATACAAACTTACTTGAAGATTAACCTGGACAATCAAGCCCTCACACAATTACCTTCAGGAAAATAGAACCTGAATTCACAAGGAAAACACTCCCAAATTATTGATCCCTACACACTTATTAAATTTAGTACTTGCAAAATAATTAAGTCAAATTAAAAAAAAACTTAAAAAAGCTTTGAAAGCAAAAACACACTTTGCTTAAAAGCACCTAGAATTTATTGCAGGTACTGGCTCATTTAATCCTGACAACCATCTGAGGAATTAGAACTGCTGTAAATCTCGTTTTACAAATCAGAAAATCAGAATATTGTGACTCAAGGTCATCCTTCTGAAGAGATGACTCCAGATTTAGGAATCTCCAAAGCTATCAATACATACTACACATAAGGTTGTTTGAGGCTCATTTTTGGAAGACATTAATACAAAGCATTTGTATATTTAGAAAGTTTGCATTTTTTAATCACTCAAGAGTTAGAATAACATGACCTAGACCCCTGAGTGGAACAGCATGGTCTACAAAGCACTCGCTGCTCAATTATCGCCTCTCTCTCTCTCTCTCTCTCTCTCTCTCTCTCTCTCTCTCACACACACACACACACACACACACACACACACACACACACACACACACAGCTTGTGAGGTAGCCAAGACGTATGTCAGCATCCTTAGTTACAAAGGAGGATGTGGATCCTGAGCCAGACCCCTTACTCATCTCCAATTACCCTACACAATCCCATTTCCCACATCACCTATAACCTCTGCTTTTTAACAACAACAGATTTTAAATTATTATAGCCATCACATAAATGGAACAAACCCACAGAGTACACAGTCTGGCATATACTGATCTTATCTTTGCTGGTAAAATATAGCCCCAAAGATTAGAGATACCACTTATCAAACATCGGTTTCACATCAGCCAACTTCCATAGATTATGTCACTTAATCTTCGTATTCTTCCAATTGTGTACTATTACCTATATTAACCCATTATACACATGAGAACATCAAGGCCTAGAGAAAGAATGTTAACAACATGCACACGGTCTTGGTGAGTAACAGAGCTAGGACTTGGGCCTCCTTCTAACCCCAAAGTCCATTCTCCTTCAAGTGTCTTTGAGGCCAATGAGTCAAGCACTTTCCACAAACATATAATTTTGTGTTTAACAGTATAGTAGGAAAATATGTGTTAAGCCTGACAATTATTTTTTATAGTAGTGTAATTCCCTGAGTGACAATCACAAAGCAGATACATAACATACTCTTTCTCGGTTAAAAAAAAAAAGGGGGGGGGAACAAGGAAAAGAAGGGGGGGTGGAGGGAGGAAAAGGGAGGAAAGAGGAAGAAAGCCTCTAAGTATTCTTATTTTATTTTATGGAGGAGGAAATTTGGGGCACCTGCTTGGCTCAGTCGGTTAAGCGTCCAACTTCAGCTCAGGTCATGATCTCACGGTTTGTGAGTTCGAGCCCTATGTCAGGCTCTGTGCTGACAGCTCGGAGCCTGGAGCCTGCTTGGGATTCTGTGTCTCCCTCTCTCTCTGCCCCTCCCCCGCTTATGCTCTCTATCAAAAATAAATAAAATGTAAAAAAAAAATTGTTTTTTAAATGGAGGAGGAAATTCCAGGTAAGAAAAGGTTAAGCAGAGTTAAATAACTTGTATAAGATCCCTTGGCAAGCTGGAGTCAAGAGCTGGAGGGAAGGCCTGGGTCCTCTAACGCAAACGCTCTTCCCATTCTCCCTGGACAGGTGGCTGTATTTCTGTTGATGCTGAAAACGATTTCTCCTTCTGGATGGGGAAAAGTAGGAAACCACTCACCAATTCAGGGGAAGGACTCCTACTCCGTGCCTCCAGCTCCAAGCACAGAGTTTAGGAATAGAGACTCTGGTTCTGAACTGGCTGGTTCATGAAGCAGCTCTACCTCGGATTAGCTCTGTGGCCTTGGGCACACGACAGAAAGAAGTAATTGCTCCTAGGTAAACTATCTTGCGATTATAAATCATGCACATTTAACTCTTTTTCAGTTTTTGTTAAAGTAGGGAATGAAAACAATCAAATTATTCAGGACTAAAAGGGAGTCTGAAGCCTGAGTTACCTGGGTGAACTGCTTCAACTCTCCCTTTCATTCTGACAGTCGAGACCTGACAATTAAAGTCACTTTAAGACAGAAGTCATTGACACTGATAAACTTACCACGTCTTTAATGCTCACGATAACAGCAAACATGTATTATTGCCAATGTGCCAGGCACTGGATTAAGGGCTTTTTGTGGATTTCATGTAATCTTCATTACCACCCTGGGTAAATGCACTATTGGTCCCCTTGTTTGGCAGATGGGGAAACTGAGGCTCAAGATGATGTGCTTAGCCAACCAAAGTAGGCCATCTATTTGGTGTCTGTTTGGTTCATCACACCCCTGTTCTGTTCCCTTCACCTGTACTCAAATAATTCCTTCTAGTTAACACTTTCATTTCCAATAAAGTGCTGCTAGGTCACATACTGATGCGGCTGATAAAGGTATTGTGACTGTCATTTATTTAAACAATCCTAACATCAATGCAGAAAATGAATTTTTACTACTCCTGCACTTGGGCAAAGAATGACAATGCAAAGGTCACAACTTAAATGGCTGGTAGTTTTAAAAGCCAGACATAATAAGCATAAGGGCATTATTATGAAATAGTTTTCTAGTATCATCAGAACCACTTAAAACTGTCTTCAAAAATAGCACGAAAGAAGGTCAGAGCAAATTGATTAAAGTAATCCCTGAAGCCTCCCTGTTCCTCCAAGAAGTTTTTTGAAACACAATTTTAAAGTATTTTAAAATCTTCCCTCTGCCAAAAAAAAAAAAACCAAAAACCAAAAAACAAAAACCATTTGCTTTGAGAGACACCAAGGATTTGGCAGTACTTCTTAATTCTGTAAAGTAAAAGGCATTTTTACAGTTTCTAAGGGGCCTCCCTTACAACACATGAGGGATGCATCTGATGGCTAAGGAGACAGGGGCGGGGGCTGGGGGTGGGGGGAGAGGCTGGGGACAAAGCCGAGGCTCCTGTTGGCCTTCACAACTATTTATACTCCTGGGTCAAAAGCAGCAGGTCACTTAAGCAGAAACTCAGCCCCACCTGCTCTCAGTCTTGCCCACATTAGATTAAAAGGCATAATCTACACACACACACACACACACACACACACACACACACACACACACACAAGTCCTCTGGACCACATGTGTGTATACATACTTAAAATACAGGTGCATTCTACTGCAGCAGTTAGGAGGAATCTAGTCTTTGTAATTAAACAGGCTTGTCTTGCAAACCAAGCTCTTCCACTTACTTGTATTTTTTTCCTCTTGGGCAAATTTTCTTTATCTCTCTGAACTTTAGTTTCCTCGTTTTTTCAAAAACACATCACTATCTCCTTAAATTTTCTTCCCCCCCCCCCAAGAATCCAATGAGATCCACCTGTGCAGTTTGTGGCACTGTGCCTCATCCACGGTACATAATCAACACTATTAACTTACTAACTAGTCTTACTTCCATATTCTATTAGCTGCTGTCTCTCTTCTTAACCAGCTTGTCTTTTGGCCTATTTTATACAACTGTTTCCTTTCTCAGAAAGGGGAGAAAGGTAAAAGATAAAGTTGGGGGGGGGAATTTTGCTGAATTTGCTAAGAGTACTTGAGTATTAAAGAAGGTAGATAATATATAAAAAAGGCAGTTAAGGAATTAATCTCTAAGGATTATTGTAATTCATTTATTCATTCAAGCCCTATAGCCAAAACTAGGTATTGCTAATAATGAATTTATTTCCTATAGCATGTGGGTTTGCTGTAATGTTCTGTGATTCACTATTCTAGCAGAGAATCAGAATATTATTTAGTAAGTACAAGTCACTGTGCCCTTAGACATGATCTCACTTAATCATTACCTCTTCAGTAGTATAATAGGCAGTTATTTTAAGATTGGGAAAGTAAAGTTCAGAGAGAAACACTAAAAGTCATATAAATAATAAGTGGCAGAACCAATAACACATCTGAGCTATAACTCAATCCAATGTTTTCTATTTTCTTGCATGGTCTCCAATTTTGGTTAGTAAATTATATTGCATATATACTGAAAATTAATGCTGTAAATGGTGAACAGAGTAACCCTTCCAATCATCAACCAAACACTTGTGTTTGTATAACAGACTCAATATAGTAGTTAAAATTTGCCTTCTGTTAAAAAAAAAAAAAAACAAAAAACAAAAAATTCTTAAGAATATATCAGTACCTAACAACCTGAATCAGGTATCTATTCATTCCACAACATTTGATATGTATTTATTAAGCATCTAGTATAAACCACTCGGTTAGGGAACTAGAATCACGAAATTTTTGTTGTTCAAATTAGTATCACTGGCAGCTGTTTTAATATCTGAATTGCAATTGTTTTTGGATTCAATGTTTCTATAACAGAATATGCATCTTTGAGGTACTGAATTAGCCTCACGAATGCACTGTGGTTGTGCCAGCTAAATATCTTTGGGTGTTAGTGTTGGCAATCAATACTTGGAGTTGGCAGAGAAAAGACCTTATCTTAATTTCCTCATCTGTGAAATGGGATTTGGAAAAAAAAAACAAAAAACAAAAAACAACAAACAGCACCTACCTCCCAGAAGAAAAATTCTATGAACTAATTAATCTTGGATCAGTGTTCTACTAAGTGTCATTTTGGCATGACAAAATGCCAAATGTATCAGGATGATTTGATTTTATAAAAAACAATGATGGGAGCTATTTAAAATGGCTACACATTTAAATGTCAAACATTTAACACTTAACTACAGTAAATTTCCTTTTTATTTTCCCCAAGATGAATCATTTATGTGTGACATTTGTACAGAGGTACAAACAGTGGTCAAATCAGTTTGGGATTTAAAAGCGCATAGAACTGTTCAGAAGTAAAAAAAATATCTAAGTTTCAAATGGGAGAAGAAAAGCCCACTTTCTGAATGTTGTTAAGACACAGCACTATGGCCATGGAACATTATAAACAAACACGTACTGAAGTTTAAAAGCTATTTTCCTGGGCAGGGGTTAAGAAATAGAAAGTTTTAAAAATGAAAAAAACAAGCCTGTTACAATTGTTGTGAAGACAAGGATTATATAAACCCTATTTTGCAGCTCTGTGCTTTTCTACATAGAATTTATTTCATCTAATATTAAACACATTATGCTAATAACCTCCTGTTCATTTTTCATGAATGTTTTCTAGCTCCTCTTTTATCCTTGGCATTTTGGTGTCCACTTTGGACCACCTGGAGGCTGAAAACACCAGCCACTCCCCTGTACTGTGATAATTTATCTAACAAACAATAGAATAACATGTGTTAGGCCTCTGCATAATGGAACACATCAGAGATGTCTGGGCAGGGCCAGATAAATAAAGCAGTTTTCTAAAATCACCAGAAGATCCCAACTAAAGCAATCACAGGAGGTTTTAGTTGGTCATGAAAAACGTAAATCCCTAATGTGTTGACTGTTTCAGAAGCGTTAAATTGCAGGTTTACACAGAACCATAAATAATGATGTGTGACTGCCAAGGTTTGTTTCGCAATCCTTGGGTTTTCAAAATCACATTTCATATGAAACCTCTCCACCCTGCCCCCCATCTGAAGTTCCGCAGTGAATATAAATTTTGAGGGCCATCGTATGGACAGCACATCCCAGGAGGGGGTTCAAGACCTTTATAACACAACCCGCTTTCTCTGCAACACTCTTCTTGGAAATCAAGGAATCTGTGTTTTCACAAGGCAGTTGCCTGGGAGGGCATTAGAAAGGGACCCCCAAGGAAACAGTGGAAAACTCAGCAGAAGAGAGACCCTCACAATAGACAGCTACTATTAAATTGTCATTTCTATCAGTGCCCTGGTTTACAACCATTCAAATGCGTGCATTAAGGAGAAACAAGCCAATTAGGAGAGGAGTTTTGGTCCTGGAGTTTAGTCAAGGCACTTCAATGGAAAGGTCACTGGCTTCAGAGATTTTATGTCAAGGTGAAAAAGAGGCAAACGTTCTCAGCACCCACAGGGCTTTTGTTCAGAAGATAAACTTCTGTTCCTCAAAGAGCAACAGCATGTGTATAGTATACAAGACAAACACAAGGCCCTGCTCTGGGCTGTGCTCTTCCCTCCCAGGTCCACAGGGGAGGCCTATTATGCAGTGGGGATGCCCTTTCCTCAAAGGTGAAACAGAGGGAGGCTTGCTCTTTCAAGTGAGCACTGATGGTGGGTTTGCTCTTGCTCTCGCCCTTTACGCCCTTTTCCACGGGAGCAAGGCATTCTTTGCAAGGCAACTGCGGGATTTTTGAGCTGCCATCTATGCACCAGGAACACAGAAAAGGCACCCTAACTGCCCCTGTTAAGACCACATTCTAATCCACGGTATTCAAGGCCTCAAGGCAACCTGCAAAGTCAAGTACTGAATTCTTGCATCCAGGTAACTGCTACTTTAACTGTCTGGATCACTCAATTTTGACTTTGTTTTCATGGGTAGCACATTTGACTCTGCGGGCGTTTTGAGAAGAGCATTACCATCATTGTCTCGGCTCTATTTTCTGAGGCATCCACATTCTCTTGCTGGAGGAGAGGTCCAACTGACCTTTGACTAAGAATGTGGTCAACAAGAAGAATAGGAGAATTCATGCCAACAATAAGAAAAAAAGACAGTCATGGCTTCTGACTGCTAAGGAAAACCGACTGCCTGTTACTGGGCTTGCCCCAACTCTCAGCTAGTATCAGTCCTTAAGGAAAGCTAAGGAAAGGAGATAGGTGAGAGGTGTTCCAGAAACTGAGACCACATTAGAACTGCAAAAAAGCCAGGGCAAGGAGAGACTCTGCCACTGCAAGTGGCAAGTGTCCTAAGTGTTATCCGCAGGAAAGGTCTCTTCCCTGCGGCAAAAGGGTTGTTCCCTCTTTTTTCCAGCTTCAGTGCCTCCAGCTACAGGTCTCCACTTCATGATCTTCTCAGGATTAACTCTGAGTGAGATGCGCAGACACTACTACCACTCAGAGACTTGCCCGTGACTTGCCCCTGACTTGCCCAAGACTTGCCCAAGACTACTAAGATTCAGTGATGGGCAGTGGAGCAAGCGTGAACATTGGACCCATTCCTCTGATTCTGCCCACTAAATGCTCCTTCTACTCCACTCCCTGCACACAGATGTGGGGAGCTGCAGAGGCAGCAAAGAGAAGCAAATAAATACTGGGAGGCCTTCATTACCTTTTGTAAATTTACCTCTTCTGGCTGTCTGACCTTGCCTTAGGATTCTTCTTCACTTGGAGAATTTAAAGATTAGAAGCAAAAAAAAAAAAAAAAAACAAACCCCGTCAACTGTGGATATTGCTAAAACAGGAAAAGTGTAAATACCATTATTATTATTATAGAGAAATTGCATGTAGTAGGTGAAATGGCTAAAAGTAGAACAGTCTATACTTAAACCTTCATTTCTCCCCATTGGCTAGTTCATAATCATAAACCAATGGTTATAATTTGTATTCACACCAAACCAAAGCAATGGTTACATAAATCTCAGAATCAAAGCTCAAAAGTCATGTGGTTCAAACCTTTATTTTACTAGGATCTTAGAAATAGAGAATTTTAGAACTAGAAGGCACTTAGAAATCACCTAGTCCTGGGCACCTGGGTGGCTTAGTCAGTTAAGCCTCTGACTCTTGATTTCATCTCAGATCATCATCTCTTGGTTCATGGGTTTGAGCCCCATATCCTGCTCTGCACTGACAGTGTGGAGCCTCCTTGGGATTCTCAGCCTTTCCCTCTCTGCCCCTCCCCTGCTCATGCTTTTGCTCTCAAAACAAAAAATAAAAATAAATAAACTTAAAAACAAATCACCTAGTCCTACTTTCTCACTTTACAGTTGAGGAAATCAAGGTTCAAAGAGACTAAAATACCTTCCCAAAGCCATACAACTTCTATCTGGGCTAATAAGAGAACTCTATCCCCTAATATCCAAGTCAATGTGGCAGCCTAGAAACATAGTAAAATGTAGCCAAAAGAGAAAGAGAGCTACATAAAGAACAGTCTTTCTTTAGATGACACACATTGTGATTTTAAAAAAAGAACCATGAGGCCTAATTATAAGAAAATCACCACCCCCGCCCATCTCCTTTTTTTTCTGTGCAGAAGGAAATAGGTAGAGATGAAATGACAGTTTCTCAATCTCCTGGCCCTTGTAAACAGTTTTTAGTATACCCATAATTAAGTGAAAAGGCAAAAACATCTTGTTGCATCTACAAATTAGTAAGGGTATAGTCAATGGTTTCTATGAGACAAAGTCTACACAAAATAACTAACTGAAAACAGCATTTATTATAAAAGCATCCCAGTGTTCCCTCCATTTGTTTTATAAATTGGTCTAACTACGCAGGTGACAAACACCAAAAAAGGGTCTCCTGCAGCTGCTCATGATTCATGTAGCAGAAAACAAAGATAAAAGATCATTCCTCAGATTTATATCCAAATGCTTTACACCCTTATTTACAAAAGGGAACATTAAGGTAATCGAGAAAAGGGGGAGGGGGGGAAGTCTCAAAAACTTGCATAATGGAAAAAAAAAAAAAAAAGTCACTGCATGTTGCCCAGTAAAGACATTCTGCAGAAATGAATGCATGGCCTCCCTCAGGAGAGCAAGTGCAAGAAAGAACATTAAGGATAGGAAGCTGACCAAGTATATTCAGTCTACAGTAAACTCTCAGAATCCTACCAGGGGAACTCAGAAAGTAAGTGAAATATGGATATGAATCAGATATGGTAATAATACTTCCAGTTTCTATTTTTATTTTCAATTCTAATTCCCTCATTCAGGTTTACCTTTAAAAGAAACAATTTATTTTTATTTATTTTTTTAATGTTTATGGCTTTACTCTTGGGAAAGAGAGAGAGAGAGAGGAGACAGAGAGAACGCACAGCAGAAGAGGGACAGAGAGGGAGACACAGAATCTAAAGCAGGCTCCAGGCTCTGAACTGTCAGCTCAGAGCCCAACACGGGTGGGGCTCGAACTCACAGACTGCAAGATCATGCCCTGGGCTGAAGTTGGATGCTTAACCGACTGAGCCACCCAGGTAGCCCTAAAGAAAAATTCCAAAGAATTTAACATCTCTCATGCCACATAGAACCTCTGTCTTCACACATTCCTATTTGAGGTGTATTAATTACAGTCTATAAAAATATAACCACGTATAATGAGAGGCACTGAATCCACAGATCCAAATTTATAAAATTTTGGTCTGTCTGCTTTGTTGGGTAAGCATCATTTAGCTGCAATAGCCAGTTTTTCTTTGGTTTTTAAGTTGCCAGCAAGGCAATTCTCTTCTGGGGGATAATAAATTCTGACTGTAACTATAGGAAGTCACAGTACTGGGATAAAGACCTATACAAAATTTTGTTTAGCCCTTTACAATGATCAGGAAAAGAATCTTTATAACTAGTTTATCATCATACAGATTATAAAACAGAAATCCTAAGAAGTTTAACCATTTGCCTAAAGTCATTTGTCTTACCAGTGGTAAAACAGAAATCAGAGTTTAAGTCTTCAAAAGCAAGATCCTAGGATCTTTCCATTATAGTTGAGGCACTCCCCAGACATGGATGGAGAAGGCACATGCAGTGCGGTTCAATGGACCACGCAATAAAATATCCTCCAATATTTAGACTAGCTATTTGGGCAGGGATTTTTTTTTTCCTCCAATGTTATTTATGGTGATGGAAGAATTTCAAACACTTATCATTAAAGAAAAAATGTGACTCACAATTGCTATCTTCAAATCAGTAGTTAGACATAAAATTTAGCAATTTTAATTGGTTTGGCTCAGGCCTTCAGATTTCCATATGGTTTCTTTCCTTGTTTTATATTAAATGTAATTGACTTAGCACTTGACTTTTAAAGTCTTGGCAGAATCTATCAATTAAAAGCTATCTAAATTAGAATTATTCAAAGCACACAATCCAAACGGAGTGATTTTAAAGACAAAATTTTAAAATGCTCTCTTCATAAATGTTATTTTCTATAAACTTGCATTATCACCCAGATGCAAACTTCATACAAACAAAAGAGGATTATTTTCTTTGGAATAACATAAGCTAACAAGAATTCTATTTGTTTCTTTTCAGAGAACTAACATGTGCCTAAAATGGCCTTTCTACACTGTTTGCAAGATGAATTTTTCCTATGTTACGATTTCTAAAACTGACAGCAGTCATAAAAACTCTCACAAACCATCTCAAAACTAAAATACAAGTACAACATCGATAAACATGGCACCAGGCCCATTAAACTGACGGCACTCTTCTAATTGGTCTTACCAAATATGCTGCACAATTGTTATTTAATATACCAGTATAACAGAGCATTACATTGAAAAAAAATGATTACACATTGAAATAGATGTTCTTTCTAAGCCAGAGCCACAATTCTCTTCAGAAACTGTAAAAACCACACAAATACAATCAGAAATAGGAAAAATGCAAAGTGCATTCATTTCTATAGGCTGATTGAATTTGTTACAATTGTTCCTAAGGACTACTGCCCGTGTAATTATTTTCCAAATACTAAAGTCTTATCACACATGCTAAATGACAGAATAATTTATCAAACCCCAAGTGGTTGTTGATGGAATTTCCACACTTATTTGGTTTGAGTGAAAAGCCAGAATGCCTGGTGTCCCTGGGATTCTTGGAGAGCTTGTAATTCAAGTTAAAACTATTACAATTAATAAATTATCATTTTAGGTATTGGGTAATGGAAACATATAGAACCATATGCCTTAGAACTCTGGTATCAATGCCATCTTTATAAATGACCATTTAAACTGTTAAGCATTAATAGATATTCCTCCCTGGCAAGAACATTAGATGCAGAACAAATGACCTTACGTATTAATGTCTAATTTCCTTATACTATTCTCCATCCTCATACAGTTGCACAGAAAACTTCTAACTTCTGGATTAGGAAATTTAACAATATGAAGGAGAATCTAATTCCCCTCCCCCATTTCCACGGATTATTTTATCGATTTCCTGCTATTTCCAAGTGTCTTCTTTTTTAGTGGCAAGAATGTGGAATTGCTAGAAGTATCCTTAAAGGAAACCTTGAAGGTCATCAAATCCCTGGCAATGAATGCCTTCATTCAACAAAGGGCACTGCCCTCCTTTGCCTGCAAACCCTTTAACATCAGCAAGATCCCCAGAGGGCTTGCACTTTAACTTGGTTGGAGCAGGTCACATTTCTAAAATATTTAGCCCTCTCAAATGTCCCTGGTCGGCAGCACTGAGTCACTGATGCCACAGCGTTTCAGCCTAGATCGACCTCTTTCAGGTTTTCAATGGAATTATTCCATGTAATCCGATTTACACAGCCATTTAATCAAAGTGAGAAAGGAGATTACAGAGCTCACGTTTGTTTTGCAAAGCAAGGGTGCAAGGATCATCAATCCTACTGACTCTCAAAGTGACAGGATAGTACATCCTCCCCCTTTGGAGTGTTGGTCATTAACCTGATCTGTCTCCTGTGTTGTTTAAATAGGAAAGTTTAGGCTTTTTTTTTTCTTTCTGAACTAGAAGGTAACGGTTTCTCCACCAGATCCCACCACTACTATCCACCTGAAGAGATGCTACTATAACAAGGAATTGGTCCTCACCCCCCGCCCCCCCCCCACCGTCCTTACATTCCACAAAGCAGAAGGCTTGTACAAGTCAAATAATTACATTATAACTTTTGTTGTCAGTCTTTAACATTTGCATTTCAAGATCACAGTGTGCAGATCTCAGGTGTGGCGGCGTTCAATGCTCTGCCTATGAACCTGCTTTCCAGAGGAACCCGCGCTCCGCTTAGTCTTGGGCGGCTGCCCTGGAGACTGCACAAACCTCCTTTCTGCCAGGCAGCATCCCTTCCCCCCGCCCCCTGCCGACCTTTCCACACCTGTGCACTAAGCTCAATTCTTCCTACTTCCTTCTGAATGTGTACATTTCCCAGGCCTACATATCAATTTAAAGTAGGATACAAAGCAACTCATTCAGTAAAGCATTTTCTGCTCACGGATGCCTTCATTCTAAACTGAGGATGTGGACAAATTCTCAATTTCCTTTTTTCCCCACCACTTCCACCCCTTGGACACGTTTCAGATAGTGCAGTCTCTGAGAGATCCTCTTGGGGGTGAAAGGGCAGTTTTACCCAACTCGCGGCAGTTACGCAGATAGATTCCTAAGGGGAGAAGTGAGAAGAGGTAAGAAGCATAATGCAGAACGAACTGTGGGTGGGAGTACCTCGGCAGTCCTTTCCAAACGATAAGTCAAATATTTGCTTCAAGGGAAAAAAAAAAGTCTAATTGTACCCCTGGGCGGTGCTTTACCCACAGTGTTTATGTATAATGCACAATTGAGCAGCACTGGGAATTACCTCAATAACTATCATTAGAGGTGCCTATTAAAAACAAAACAAACGAACAAACAAAAAAAAACCAAAAAAAAACCCTTCTCCTCTGTAATGGAAGAAGGTGGGTGCAGTGTGGTGGTATTACCCCATCTGTGGCTCTCTGGAAACTCACCCAGAGCCGCAAACCTGGCAAACGCCTCGCAGAGCGAAGTTTCCCGGGCTGGCCGGGCAGGGCAGGTTCTCCGCCCCGCCTAGCGCAGCTGCTAAGGAGCTCCCGTTGGCTTCGCTCCCGCGGCTGCACCCGAGTCCACACGAGCCCCACGCCCACTTGGGGGGCTGCACAAAAACCTGGGTTCGAGAGCAAGCGTGGTGCGCTGGGAGCTGTTTTGCAATCTCCCGGAATCCACGGGAAAACATCTCCCGTGCAAAGAAATGCCTTCTCGTGATAACTTAAAAAACAATACAAAACAAAAAAAAAAACAACAAACCTCTCCGGCCAAAGAGCAGATCCTTCCATTTTACAGGAACTGCGGTTCCCGACTGACAGCTCCAAACTTAACGGCTGCGGCTCCAAACTTGACACCAGCTCTCTCTCATCGTTCCCACTCCTCTCTCTGGCTCACCCGGCCACAGCCGCTCGGACGCGCACGCCACGCCCGCCTCCCTCGCACCCTCCTGGCTCGTGCGGCGGGCAGAGCCCCACTCGCCCCGGCAGCCGGTGCCGAGACAAGCCGGCCTCCCGCGAGCTCCGGGAGCGATTTCCTGGGGGACCCGGCGAGCTCCCGGCGCGCCCTACTCACTTGTGTCTTCTTCATAAGGAAAGGCAGCGCTGTGATCCAGTCCAGGCAGCGGTGTGGCGACTCCGTTTAGATGTTCTGGAGCTCCAGCATATTGCACGAGCAGCGGCTGCAGATAGTCCACGCATTGGGTAGCCCGAGCGCAGCGCCCTCTCCCCGGCCCGTGCTTTCCCGCAGCGATCCCAGTCCCGGCGCAAGGCGGCGAGTGAAGCCCCGGCCGGCGCGCCGCCAGCACTTTTATACAGGTCCCTCCCGCCTGCTCCGGACACGCCTCCTTCCCTTCCGGAGCCCCGGGGAAGCAAGACGGGGCAGGGGCGCGGCGGGGAGACCCGGGAGGGAGGCCGGAGCGCAGCGAATGCCCCCGAAGTTGAACAAATCAGGCCAGGCGCTTCCCTTGGCGTGGCAGCCGCGGGCGCACACCAAAGGGAAGCCGCGAGGGCGCTTCCCTCCGCGAGCTTAACAACCTGCAGCCGCCGCTCGCGCCGCGTGCCTGGCGCGGCGAGTCCCAGCTCGGCCTCTCAGCTCCGCCGGGGCTCACCTGGCACCGCCCGGGGATAGACGCGCGCTGGAGAGAGCTGGGAGGCCCCCCTTTTACACAGGCGGTTGGAGAGGAGTTCGCTGGGTGCCTAGCAAAGAATTCGCCCCCCTCCCCGCCCCGCCTTAGGGAAATTTAAAAAAAGCTTAATTGGGATCTGTAGCAGGCCATTGTCTTACCTTCTATTTGCTTTAACAATTTCTTCAGTGAATGAATGAATATTTATAATTAAAAAAAATTTGTTGACTCAGGGTTAAGTATTGCTAAGGGAGATGCTATTTTCAGGATGGTTTGCTGTTGTTTTTTTAGAAATCAAAAAAATAAACAAAATAAATTAACATTAAAAGAGAAGGGATAGATTATTAAATGTGCGGGTCTCTAATAGCAAGTGTTTGAAAAGCTGTACTTTTTGAAAGCTGTTAGGGAAAGTTTTGAAGTAGGAAAAATAATGCAAAAACAGTGATAATAGCTAACACCATTATGTAATGCACTTAATTATATACCGGGTGCCATGCTAAGGACTTTTTGTAGATTATCTTGTTAAATCTTTTCTCAAACCTATTGTGTAGGTCCTGTCATTTTTATTCCCATTTTATAGGTGATGAAACAGAGGCTTAGGTCAATTTTCCCAAACCACATCTAGTAAATTGTACAGGTTAATTGGAATCCAGAGCCCTCTGGCTATATAGCCCTTAAAAAAAAATACTTAGAACAAATATTTTATTGCCTCTCCAAAACCCTTCTATATTTGTTCTTATAACTGGAGACCATTAAAAAGCATTTTATTAATTTTTTAAAAGAAAATGGTAACCAGATATAACACTAACAGTTTTTTGGAACAAGAATAATGTGTAAATTTAGGAATTAGGTATTTTAATGAGAGGATTCCAAATTTGCATTAATTAGTTCAGTGTACTTTTGTTAAAAAATGATATGCCAAACTTATAACCGTTAGAGATCAAGAAACTAGGTAAAAGTTGAAGCTCACAGGGTGCCTGGGTGGCTCAGTTGGTTAAGATCTGACTTTGGCTCAGGTCACGATTTCGTAGTTTGTGAGTTCAAGCCCTGTCTGGCTCTGTGCTGACAGCCTGGAGCCTGCTTCAGATTCTGTCTCCCTTGCTCTCTGCCCCTCCCCCACTCACACTCTGTCTCTCTCTCTCTCTCTCAAAAATAAATAAACATTAAACAAAATTTTTAAAAAAGTTGAGGCTCACTGTGTTAGTTTTCTATGGATGCTGTAACAACCACAAGTTTAATGGCTTGAAGCAACACAAATTTATTATCTTACACGTTGAAGGTCAGAAGTCCAAGATGGATTTCACTGGGCTAAGTGTTGGCAATGCTGCATTCCTTACAGAAGCTCTAGGGGAAAATCCCTTGTCTTGCCTTTTTTGGCTTCTAGAAGCTGTCCACATCCTTTGGCTCATAGCCTCCTTCATCTTCATCGGTAAAGGTGAGTTGAGTTTTCACATCAGACCACTCTGACTTTCCCTTTGGACTCTCCTACTTCCAAAGACCTTGTGCTTACATTATGTCCACCAGAATACTCTAGGAAAATCTTCCTATTTTAAAGTTAGCTGATTAACAACATTAATACTCTTTGTAATGTTAATTCCCCTTTGCCATGTAACATAACATATGCACAAGTTCCAGGAATTAGGATTTGACATCTTTGGGGGGTCATTATTCTGACTACTGCATTCACTTAATGGCAAAGGACTCTGGGGACTGGGAAATGTGAACTTCGTATGTCATTATGCAGCCTTCAGCAAGTGCTTTGCTCCAGGAGGCTAGAGCACCCACTGAGAAGACTACTTACCCCTCCATAATTATGAAAATAAATGTTTGAAAAAAAGGACACAAGAAAAGTTCACAGTATTAAATGATCGTTTTTACTTTCAATCAGAATAGTGCTGCAAATCATTTTAAGCAGAAGTGGAAAGAAGCCTGAAAACAGAAGCAAGTATGACAGTACTAGACAATCATTTAATTGTTGACTCCTCCCTGGTAATCCCAATCTTAACACAACCAGCCCTTCGGGGTAATTTTGCTATGCCAAAAAATCTTCCAAACACTTGCATATATATTATGTCTAAAGGATCTACACTCCTGAAATGTATTATTATACTCTAATGGAAATGAGTATGAGCAAGGTTGTTTCAGATTGTGCTGCAGGCTATATGACCTTGTCTCAAATCATAGGTATAACAGTGTAACATGCATAACTGTAAAGTTTCCCAGGATGGTACACAGATTAGTATTTTTATTTTATCAGAGGAGTATGAATCAAAATGTATACGTTTTAAATGTGTATATATATAATACACATATATATCACTTCAGATGACTCTAAGTAGTTTCTTAGTAAAAAATGTGAAGGGTCAATTTAAAGACAGTTTAATGTATAATATTAAATAAATAATAACTAGTACTAAAGGAGGGTGTTCGTGACAAAAATCATGAAGTCGGTAGAATTACAAAAGCTCAGTAAACATCAATCTAACCATATTAATTTTATGAAATCAATAGGAAGGAAAGGCTAATAAATTAGACCAGGTTTAAGGAACCCAGGGGGTAAAACTCTCATAAATTCAGGTCAATTTTTTTTTTTATTATTCAACTAAGTCATTCATCTCAGTACTCAATATATTCATCTCCTATAGTGTACACTCTCACCCGCTCTCTCCCTCCCTCCTTCCCTTCTTTTCCCTCTCCATTCTGTCTCCTCCTCCCACCTGCACAGCTCAATCAATGGCCCTAGCTACATTAATATCATCACTGACTTTCTCACCCATAACTGTATTTTTTGTTTCCTTCATATTGCTGCATCACAGTTTTGCTGTAGAATCATGTTATTTGAAATCAGGTCAAGAGAATAAAAAAGCATATCTCAAAGAGATTAGGAAGAGCTTATATAAAATTTGAAGATTCTCCATCAAGCTCATGAGGTAGTCCAAAGTGGGCCAGAAAGATGGAGGTCTTCCTTTAAGGTAGGCCTTTGGAGGAGACACAGGCCAGTATCCAGTCCCTTAGCAGAAGAAAACTAGGAGCTACTTAAAAGTGAACAAGAGGCAGAGCTATGCTCCAAGTGGAAAAGGAGACATAGGGAATATTTTCTTGTAGAAATAGTAGCTTCCCATTACAGGGTTCAGGGAGTTCAACTTCGGTACATTGGGAAGAAAGTCTCTCCATGATGATCTCATCTATGCTTGCATTCTTTCACTGCTACTTTGTCCATCATGCTGTTTCTGATTAATTGTTGGAAACAGTTTTTGGTTTTGAGCTTAACACTTGTTGTTAAGAAACAACTTTCATTTAGCAAGTAAGTCTTGTAAATCTTGTCTCATGCATGTAAAACATCTCTTGTTCACTCACCATTTTGTGACTGCCCTGTGTTAGACACACATGTTATTTTCAGTACCTTTCTTTACAAAAATGGCACCCCAAACTAAAATCTCTTTGTTTGACCAGGCTGGACCAGAGGGTTGCCATCCATTCCCATCTTTGGGGGAGGTGGAAATGGAGAAGGATTAGAATTGTTCTTTGATCATGCAACTTCCTCTGCTGAAAATTCTTTGGTGACCCTCCATTGCTCTTGGGATAAAGCAGTACATACCTTAACAAAGACTTCATGGCTTCCAGGGTTTGGCCCCTTGCTACCTCTCCAAAGTCCATTCATTTTGTGCTCCCCTGCTCCAGAGGCAAGGGCCTTCTCTCTGTTCCTCATAGTTCCTTACCCTTTCAGAGCCTCTGCATATCTCCTTCCTTTAGACTCCACTTGCATCGCTTTGCTCAACCCTTTCCTCTTTGCCTAAATAACTTTTCATTCTCATTAGATCTCAATTCAATATCCTCTATATTCTCTTCCTTAGGCAGGCTTTCCTTAACTTCTGATTTAGTCAGCTCTGCTTTTATTATAAACTCAAGTGTGAATTCCTTCTCTTCTGTAGCACTTACAAAGTAGCTGCAGTTTAACATTTGTCTGTATGATTATTTGATTAAAGTCACCGACTATGACTATCCTCACTCATTTTTTTATCTTCGGTGTCAAGTATAGTGAGCAGAACATAGTGAATCTCTGTTCTAATTAAGTTGCTGATGCCAGGCTTGAGGCAGGGACTGTGCCAGGCTCTTAGCTTATACTATGTCACTAACTTCCTACAACAATCATGTAAGGGAGATAATTTTTCGATTTGATAAATAAGGAAACTGAGGACAACAAGATAAAGTAGTTTCTTAAAAGGTCCCTCAATCAGTAAGTAGAAAAAGCATTGATCTAATCCAGGCATGTGGACTATGGTAAGCATGTTTTATCTGCCCAGCACACCTTGCTATTCCTCTTCTGCTAGTAGCACCCTACTTTCTTTTGTAGAATTCACATGGATTCCATGTGTTTCAGGATGGATTGTAATTCACAAGTCTCTGTTTCCCTCATCTGCAACCCCACTGTAGGGGTGAGTTTATGACCCAGGCCTGTCCAATCCCCAGATTGGTGAGGTAGGGATACATCGCCTCAGGTGGACCAATCAAAATCCACTGTGAGACTTGGCTGCTAAAGTTAATTGGAAAGATCAACTCTTTCCTGTGGAGTTGCCAAGCTACAAAAATGTAAATCCTCCTTTATCCTTCTAGGTGTATGATTTTACCAGCCCTAAAAATGATGAAAAGCATCAGTTAATGGAGTATTCTTTGAGTAACCCTATTTTTTAGTATTCAGGGAATATCATCAAACCCATTTGTTTAGTTCATTGTTTTTCTTGGTTATAGAACAAAGATTAGCAAATATTGCCAAAGATACTAAATACTTAAATTATTGGTAGTTGGATTTTTTCCCTTTACACTGTGCCTAAAAATGAATCATAGGTCCAATTTAAAAATTAACAGTAAATAATTACATTCCTGAAAAGAGTTGAGCCTGGGTAATACCAAATCAGAGGGATGTTAAAAAAAAAAATGTTTAAACTCTTGGGGCACCTGGGTGGCTCAGTAGGTTAAATGTCCCACTTCAGCTCAGGTCATGATCTTGCAGTTCCCACCCGGCATCAGGCTCTGTGCTGATGGCTCAGAGCCTGGAGCCTGCTTTGTATTCTGTGTCTCCCTCTCTCTCTGCCACTCCCTCATCCATTCTCTTCTCTCTCTCTCTCTCTCTCTCACACAAAATGAATGAAACATAAAAAAATTGTTTAAACTCTTGTGAAATTCTAGAAATGTTTATAATATTAACTCAGAATGTTCTGTTTAATGTTGTCAATAAAAATTGATCATATATCAAATGGAGTTTGAAATTGACAAAATAAAAGAATTAGTGTTCCATGGAGATAATTATAATAAAGATAGATCATTATTCTCTACATTTATCAAGTAATCAAGAAGCTATTAACCATATGATTCAAAGAAAAATTGAGATTATCAAGAAATACTTTTAAGTTTATTTATTTATTTTGAAAGAGAGAGAACATGAGCAGGGGAGGGACAGAGAGGAAGAGAGAGAATCCCAAGCAGGCTCCATGTTGTCAGCACAGAGCCTGGCACGGGGCTTGAACCCACAAACCATGAGATCATGACCCGAGCTGAAATCAAGAGTCTGACGCTTAACTGACTGAGCCATCCAGGTGCCCCAAGAAATTCTAAAGTTATAAACTTATTCAAACATTCTGTTACGAATATGAGAGAAAAGAAATCCAATGGATCCTAGAGAAGGAATTTCCTGGCATATTTTAAATTGTTAAATTTTATGGAGATAACTCATATCATTTATTCATGTGTACTATTCATTAATCAATTTAACAAATATTTTTGAATACCTCCAAATGATTAATAATTTTCTTTAAAACATATTATCTATTTCTGTTATCTACTGCCCTACTTCAGAGTCTCAAGAATTTCACTAAACTATTTCAACAGATACACCAATGGTCCTCCTTGTTTTTGTTTTTTCCAGTCCATTTCAAATTCAGCGCCAACATTTCAGTAGCATCTGTAATAATCTGGTCATATCACCTCACTGTCTATAAATGTATGTTGATTCTCAGTATCTAGAGAATGAAATCCAAAGTTCCTCACAGTTTGGCCACAATATTTATAGCTCCCTAGACTCATCTATTGTATGAGCCACTTCTGTCTATGTAGCCATGTTGGACTTAACATTTTCTCTGACACCTTTGTTCCTGTGTTCACATTATTCCTTGATCATGGAGTAGCTTTTTTCCTATTTTCTGCCTGAAATCTCCTTTTCATCATTCAAATCCTGGTTCAAATAACACTTCCTCTCTGAAGCAGAGTGCCATTCATTCTTTATAACCTTAATTACATTTACAATTAATGGGAAAATTAATTTGTAATACAGGAGTCCTCACTCAGTGAAAGGGAAAAGGATATTGGTCACAATGTGATGAGTAAAAGAGTAAAGTAAGCTGTGGGCATTTGATGGAAAATTCTTGGGAGAGAATATGAAATAGGGCTTGATAAAAGTTAACAATGTTTTCATGTCATTATATTGGCTACTAAAAGTTTAACATATTTTTTTGACTCAAAATTTATTTTTTAATAAAAGAGGAAAACTTATTTCAATTAACTTATATCAACATTTTGCTTGCCATTTTCTAATTCAGAGAGATTACAGAAGCTGTTATTTCATGAACACATTGTTTTTAATTTTTTTTAATGTTTATTTATTTTTGACAGAGAGACAAAGTGCGAGCAAGGGAGGGGCAAAGGGAGAAGGAAGGAGACACAGAATCTGAAACAGGCTCCAGGCTCTGAGCTGTCAGCACAGAGCCCAACGCAAGGCTCAAACCCATGAGCCACGAGATCATGACCTCAGCCGAAGTCGGATACTCAACTGACTGAGCCACCCAGGCGACCCGTGAACACATAGTTTTTAAAACTATAAGGCAATTTTGATAAATGTAGTTTACACAGTTAATCTACAGATGAAGAAACTGAGGTCACAAAGGGCTAATTTGAATGAGGGGGTAGACTCCATATCTCCAGAACTGACTTATGAAACACTTTATGGCTAGTCCAAAAGCACTACTTCTAAGGAATCAAGATCAAAGAGTAAATATTCCACTTTTGTTTATAGTAAAGAGTGATTTATTATCAGGGCGCCTGGGTGGCTCAGTCAGTTAAGCATCCAACCCTTGATTTCCACTCAGGTCATGATCTCATGGCTCGTGAGTTCAAGTGTCTGTGCTAACAATGCGGAGCCTACTTGGGATTCTTTCTCTTTCTCTCTTCCTGCCCCTCCCCTGCTCGTGCTCTCTCTCTCTTGAAATAAATAAATGATCTTTAAAAATATGAAAAAAAGTGATTTATTTTTTGAAGAGTGATTTATTATTAATAAGCAAATGATTTAAAGATTATTCAGAGAAGGATTTCTAGAGAAGAAGAAAAGTTGAAATTGATTTTTTAAATGATACGTGTGTTCTACATATTTTATGTATATAGGGGTCTACTGAATATATATATATTTTAGATGCTTAAATACCATGAGATATTACCTACCAACTTGAAATATTTTGCCAGAGATCCCTCTTCTCCATGACATTTAAAAAATATATCATCTAGGGGCGCCTGGGTGGCGCAGTTGGTTAAGCGTCCGACTTCAGCCAGGTCACGATCTCGCGGTCCGGGAGTTCGAGCCCCGCGTCAGGCTCTGGGGCTGATGGCTCACAGCCTGGAGCCTGTTTCTGATTCTGTGTCTCCCTCTCTCTCTGCCCCTCCCCCGTTCATGCTCTGTCTCTCTCTGTCCCACAAATAAACGTTGAAAAAAAAAATTAAAAAAAAATTAAAAAAAATATATCATCTAATTGTACATTTTTGCATAATTTTCCTGGTTATGACTTTCATATGTGTCTCATAACTGTTATGTGCATAAGAAAAATTAATTTACATTGTGTTTTTGGCAGTGACGCTATCATTTTCAGTTATCTGATTTTAAAAGAGATTCATGGCTCCAATTGTGGCAATATATTTTTTTTAATTTTTCTTTTGAAATGTGTGTTCTTTCACAAATCACTTAAATGAGAAGTTTTGAACATGGCTTATTTCCTAATTGACAAGTGTTTTCTGTACAACCCTTGAATGGCACAGTTAATAGAGTGTAGAGAAATAGATAAATATACTACTTTGCAAAGCTCTATGGCAAGATGTAATTCAACTCCCCTTGCTATCTCTTTCTATAAAAACTAGAAACAGGAAATATTGGAGAAACTCACATATTTGGATTTTTTTTTCTTTCTTTCTTTTTTGAAGGAGTGGTAGGTGATAAAGGATGGGTTTGACATTAAGCTGGCTAGGCAACAGAAAACTTTACTATTGTGGGTTCCACAGTCTGAAATAAGTATTGTAGATACTTTTTTTTCCTTTTTTTTTTTTTTTTTTAGTGGATGTGCAACTTAATTAGACAAGTAGCAGATTTTTCATGTCTCTCTCAGCGTCATCAGACCATTTATCAAAGACCATTTATCAAGTTTGGATAAAAGACATTTGTTCACAATGTACCTCATTGTCTGTGTTTTCCCTCAATTAGAAACTGTTTGCAATGACCCTATCTGTAGAGGTTATGGGGATCTTGACCAGTTTTCAACCTATGCTTCAGAGCCCTTGAGGAAAGAGAGGGTTTCAAAATTTAGAGATTCAACCTTAAAATGGCTACTGAGCCCTAGACATTGTCATCATTAGCCACATACACCAGCCACCCTCACCCACCTTCCTTTGCTTTATTCTGTTTCTATTCAAAGCTGCCATTCCATGTTATGGAGGCTCTCATGGCAAATCCCAGATACCACCTTTCTTATTCTGAAAACTAAACTCTAGGTGAGACAGTGTGAGACAGTAGATAAAAGTAAGATGATTGTTGTCATAACAATTGATTTTTATTTATTTATTTATTTTATTTTTTTCCAACGTTTTTATTTATTTTTGGGACAGAGAGAGACAGAGCATGAACGGGGGAGGGGCAGAGAGAGAGGGAGACACAGAATCGGAAACAGGCTCCAGGCTCTGAGCCATCAGCCCGGAGCCTGACGCGGGGCTCGAACTCCCGGACCACGAGATCGTGACCTGGCTGAAGTCGGACGCTTAACCGACTGCGCCACCCAGGCGCCCCAACAATTGATTTTTAAATATGTACTTTATTTTTCATTTATAAAGAAGGCATGCTTAAATTGGACTGATTATTTCTATGATACCTTTCCTTTGCCTTAAAATATGTAGGATGATATTGTGTGTGTTATATCATTGAAAGTGCATCCCCCAGGTGCTGTTAAGTATTCTATTTAAGAATTTCAGTCCAGGGCTGGCCAGCTAGCTTTCTAACTAGAAGTTACATGCTCTAGAAGATATCAATGCCAGTACTTCTATTATCTATATCTATACCATCCACATTTACCTTATTCATAGATGTTGGAAATATGTTAGAAATAAGAATGTCGGATATCACCCATTAATAGCATACTATATGGCAAAATAGGCAGGAAAATGTTTGCTTACTGACTTACACCATTAATGTAAGAAAGGCTCACTGGTAAAATTAAAGCTCTTCAGGATACGTGGTTTAGATAAAATTGCTTTAGAGGCATGGACAGGAATAGGGTATAAGAATTCAAGGAAGTCTGAAGCCTTTGGCAGTAGAAATGAGGCATGAGACTTGAGCCGTAAACAGACTGATCCCAGTTACCGGTGTGGGAGGATTTCTAATGACGTGTTTGTCTTGAGTAAATATTTCATGCAAGATGTTAATGAGAGCACTTAACTGTACAAAAAGCTAGGACTTTATCAAACTTTAAAGAATATTTTATATGACCTGAGTTGTGTCTATTTGTCAATACAGTGGTCTATATGTGTTACAAAATTTGGTTTGTAATTCGCTTTCAGTATGATCTGGTGGCCACATAATATACCACAAAGAACCTAAAAGCTGTGCATATTAAATTGGCTTGAGGTCAGTTCATGATTATCTATGGAGCACTTACCAAATGCTAAGTACTTTGCATATATTATTTAATCTTCATAGTAACTATACAACAATCTTCGCAATACTCCTAACACAATTGTTACTTTTTGGTTGGTAAACCATCTATGCATAGGGTGTTGCTAATCATTGCCATTATTTGGAGAAAGAGAATCAAGATGATCAAATCCAGCTAAAGATGAGTACAATTACCCTGTTTTACAGATTAGGAAGTTAAGCCACAGGGAGTTAAGTGACTACTCAAGGTCACAGAGCTCGAAAGTGACCAATTTTGGATTTAGTTTGTGCCTGAGTGACTCTAAAAACGCATC
Organism: Felis catus; assembly: GCF_018350175.1. Taxonomy (NCBI): domain Eukaryota; kingdom Metazoa; phylum Chordata; class Mammalia; order Carnivora; family Felidae; genus Felis; species Felis catus. The sequence goes on from NC_058374.1 coordinate 110,813,595, forward strand.
CTTCTAATTATGATGATTTACTGCATCTGTTAATGATTCTTTGCTGTTAAAAAGAAGAATTTAGGGACTAAGAAGTAAGTTAATTTCTGATACTACAGTATTTACACTGTAGAGTTTTCTTGTGTGGTCAAAAGGTGGAAAATAACTTGTCAAATCCTAGGGCATGCTGGGTAGCTGTCAGGACTATAGGATAATTAGATACCTTTCAAAGGAGTACGCTCAGCATGGAAAATGTCCTTAAGGACTCTGGTTCAAATGACTGATTTCATGACAATGAAGGACTCTGAAAGCGGAACAAGGTTCTTTTATGTAGACCAAAGGAAATAGTTAGGTTAGCATTGAGTCTTTTCAGGGCAAACACTGGAAGCTGAAGATTATCTGCGCTGATTTTTACCCTAATCCCCGTTACTGGGTTTCTGGTTACCTGACCTTAGTATAGGTTGTACAATATCATCTCTGTAACCTTTGTGTTTGTCAGTTTATCTTGATCAACTATCAGTGCAAAGTGAGAAGCTGTCTTTCATCTGGTTTCCAAGGGTGCTAACTAGAAAAGGAGAAACTAAAAAGTTTACATTGAGCAGAAATAAAGTAGCCAAGGTATTAAAGCACCTAACAGTGAATCTAAAGAAGGTATTTGAAGAAGGAAGACTTCCTAGGGAGAAGGTTCACTAAAGGATATTGGCACCATAGGACATTGTGAACAAAGAGGGTTGGCTAAAATCTTGATTTGCAATGGTACAAAGTTTTCCTATCTGAACTACAATAAAGAGTTTTTGTCAATTCATCCTTATGCTGAAGCAGTTCTCCTAAATCTAATGCATCAAAGATCTGGCATCATTAAGGGAGATAATCCTAAGAACTGTTAGCAGTATAAGCAGAGCTGGCAAAAAAAAAAAAAAAAAAAAAAAAAAGTGTAATGCTACATAAGCTTTCCTCTCTGGAAAGAAAATAGCACAGGTTTGACTTTTGGAGACCAACTAAATCAGACGGACGAGCAGAGAGAGGCTTTGTAGCCAAGGAGGTAGGGGAAAGTGAACAAGAGAGCTGTAAAACACAAAATGATTTATTTACAGCTGTTTATTAGATGAAAGGAAGAGGCACATATCACTTATCTAACATGTTTCATTTTTTAGTGGAAAGAATATTAACTTTTCAGTAAACAGACCTGGGTTTAAAGCTGGCTCTACCATTTTCCACCTGGGAAGTGTAGAGCACATTCTTTAACCTCTCTGGGCCTCACTTTCTCCAGAGGTTAAATGGAGCTTCCAGTATCTGTCTGTGTTGGAGTCTGTATTTGTCACTAGCCGTCTGTTTTTGACTCCGGGCAAATCACCCTACTGAGTGTCAGAAGTCCCATCTTTAAAAAGGGAATAATAATGCTCCCTGGTCCCACTAGAGAACTTTTTCCCATAGATGTGGACCAAACATACAGGACTGATGCCCTTGGTGGCTTTTGTTCTGTCAAACCAGAATAATAATGACTACCTAGTAGTGGCATTTTAAAGACTATATAGTAATTTCTTTCAGATTTCTAGTTTATGATAGCCAGGCTATAAATGGTGCATAGTAGGTATGCAGTAAATATTAGAACTACATTATTAAATTTATACAAGGTCTATAGGTATACAAGGTCTATAGGCATTGGCTTACTCAAAACTTGCTTTCACACACACACAAAAAAATGAATGCCATAGTAGATGACATATGAGATAAAAATTTCTCATATTTAAATTGTGTTCTCCATTTTTTTCCAAAGCATAATCATATCCTCCTAGAGAAGGACACACATATATCATACCCCTTATTTTCCAGAAAGGAAGGCTGAGATCCAGAGAAATTTAGCAATACTTACCAGAGATGATGTGACTTTAAGTAGGAAGTTAGGCTTGGATTCTGAATTCCTGAATTCCATTCCTGATCTCCTCACTACATTATAGTCTCTCTGTTCTGTGGGTATGGCACACCTTTCTAGAAATCCTCTGTTATGGTAAACAGCAAGAGCAAGACAAAAATAATTAAAATAGGCTTTCCCCTTATGAGCTCATGATGTGTTGATATCCTTGGCTTATTGTTTCAGTTTTTTAAATGTAAAAAAAACAGATACTGAATTCTCTGTAACATTTAGAGAAGAACAGAGAGAACACACTTTTGCTAAATTGAGTGGACTCGTGCCACTATCAATTTTGAGCCTTGACCTGATTTCAGACCCTTGAAACTTGAAAATTAGCAAAATGTTTTGCCATTTTTCAGAAACAAAGATTGAAGCTTTTTAAGATTACAAATCAAATTCATCAACTTTAAATAGCTAAGGAAAACATATTTTGACCAACAAAGAAAACTGGAATATCAACAAAATTATTTAATTTTCTTTGAAACATGTCTGCTTACAGTACATGACTACTTACCACACATCGTTTAAAAGCATTGGGTTTATAAGAATCAAGCCCAAACTGAGTTAAATTCCTTAATGTAATTTATTTTGCTCTGGAAAATAATGTTCGATAGGTTTTTTTGCACTATTAGAATACTTCTAGAAAGTATCAGAAATATAAAGCATTGTGTAAATGTAATATACTATCTATTTTAGTTCAGTCCAACCTACAATAATTTAATTCAATCTATAATACCCATAAAGAGTCTACCCTTTAGGGCATACTGTTGGCCCTAAGATAACTAAGGTCTTTGAGGAATTCAGTGTCTGTCTGAGCTTTATCATAATAAAAGCATATAGTTAAATATATTGATCTCTTGCATGTATCAGCCACACCACTAAGTTTTGCTCATGTTTTCTTATTTAGTACCCCAACAACATCCTTTGAAGATATATTAACCCCATTTTATAGATAAGGGAAAAATGGCTTAGATTAAGGAATATATCCAGGGATACACAGCTCATAAATGGCTTAATTTATTCACCTAATTAATATATTAACACAGATATGCAGACACAAACCAACATGCCTACATAAGTAGACACAAATACTTGCAACTTTAAAAAAACTATGAATATACTTTTTCTTCTTTAATTGAAGCCGAGGTGTTCTTTCTGTTAGTATTATTTCTCCTGCCAGCTTATGTTTAAATAATGACTATGTGATAGTGTCATCATTATCATGCAGAAAGGGCAATGTGTTTATAATAACAGAGGAGCACAAAAGCCTTTCATGGCTATTAACTCCAGTCTCAAATACTCTGGCCCTACCAGTGCACTTTGTTCATTTTTTTAAAGACAAATTATAACCAAAATGATATTTAAATTTTCAGTTGACTTCATAATAAAACTTCTCCTCTTAAACCACATTTGTGTTTTTCCTACAGAATTATGGTAATAGCATTTTTTGAATATACTCAGAACTGTCTTTTATAAAAGGATCCCAATAAATTTCATATAAAAATATATATACATATAAAAGGATCCCAAACACACAAGGCTGGAGAACCTCAGACATGTGTGCATGAGGGGCACATGTATAGGAAGGAAATTCAGAGAAACATGAAGTTTTAAAAAAGGATAGACTCCTCCCCCCCACTTTATTTAAAATTTGCATATAGAAAACTCTTGGTAGAATATTTAGAAAAGCAGAGATTTCTAAATCCATTCATGCATTTAAATAGTAGATTGAGTGTCTGTGTTAGTTTATCAGGCTGCCATAACAAACTACCACTGACTAGGTGGCTTCAACAACAGAAATCTATTTGCTCACAGTTCTGAAGGCTGGAAGGGATGGCTTCTTCTATGGCCTCTCCTTGGCTTGCAGATGGCTGCCCTCTTGCTGTGTCCTCCCAAGGGTGTCCCTCTGTGCACACAGGCCCTGGGTATCTCTTTGCATGTCCAAATTTCTTATTATAAGGGCAGCAGTCAGATTGGGTTAGGGTCCATGCTATTGGCCTCATTTTAGCTTAATTACGTCTTTAAAGGTTCTCTCTATAAACACAATCACATTCAAGCTACTGGAAATTAGGGCTTCAACATATGAATTTTGAGGGAAAACAATTCAGCCCCTAACAGCGACCTTTAGCTGTAAAGAACTGAGAGTTCTTCCAGATCTAGAATTCCGTGTTTCTTCTACAAAATTTTCACTGCATATAAATTGACCACAATCTAATTTTACTATATAAATGCTTTTCTTTTTTAAAAATGACATTCCCGTTTTTCTGTGCTATGCAGAGAAGAAGATCCCTATTACATTGTCTGGGTTTCCTTCATAACTTAAAGGGAAATTTTCACAACGTCTGGAGCCCTAAATGTCCTGCAAATGAAGGAGGAGGGTGTGCTCAATTTCCGTGCAGCAGGAACCCACTGATGTGGCACCAGCCTTGACTTCCAAACAGCGCAGTACATTATGGGAAGGGGAAAAAAAAAAAGCCGTGGAATTACCTCATAAATCTGCAGAGAACCTGAGAGATGCTTCTGCTGGTGGTTCGTGCCATTGTTGCCATTGAAAACCTGACCAATGTCAGTGTCATAGCCCCCAGGAATACTGGCCAGCGAGCCTGAAGTTTGTTGCTGCCACTGGAGCCATTCCTGTGGCTGGCCCCGTAGCTCCTGGAACCTTCCCTAACCAGATCCAGGCAGGTTCTGGGAGCCGCGACTTCCTGTGGTTACTGATCCCAGGTCTAAGCACCATCTGCTCACAGTGGCCTCCTAGGTTAACCCGCCCGCCATGGCTCCGTAGAACAGACTCTCTTCCGCACCAGGTGCACGTTGCCGTGTCTCTCTGAGGGTCTGATAGGGTGGCTACCGCTGTGGGAAGTTCTACGCATGCGCGCCACAGTCTTGCGTGGGTGCCTGCGTGAGGTCACGTTCGATCTCTGTGTCTGCGGAGATCCTGAAGGGATTGGAAAGGAAGAGCAGGCCGCTGCTGAAATGACCATGACCAACGAAGAATTTCAGGGTGAGTGGACTGCTCCGGCTCCCAAATTTACTGTAACTCAACCTGAGGTCACAGAAGAGAGTGAAGGCCTGCAGGTGTCCTCTGGTCTCTTCCGTGGTTCCCTGCTGGAGTGCAGCGCCCAGCCTGCCCCTCAAGACTGCAGCGACACTGCTCCAGCTACCGAATGGGTAGGAACAACCCCTGCGTGGTCTTAAGCTCTTCTTCCACACACTCTTGTTTTTAAATTTACTTTGAGAGAGAGAGAGAGAGAGAGAGAGAGCGAGCGCACAGGGCCGGGTGGGAGGAGGAGGGGCAGAGGGAGAGAGAGAGAGAGAGAGAGAGAAAGAGAGAACGAGAGGGAATCCCAAGCAGGCCCCACATTGTCAGCACGGAGCCCCATGCTGGGCTTGAACTCGCCAACGGACCCGAACGGTGAGATCATAACCTGAGTGAAAAACCAAAAAGTTGGACGCTCGACTGAGCCACCCAGGCGTCCCTCTTTTTCCACGCACTCTTAAACGGAAAATGGAAATGAGATTGCTGGAAAAGAAACAGTTTCAAAAAAAAAAAAAAAAAAAGATATTCCTGAATTAGCTTTAGTAGGATATTTTATATATCTGTGTGTGCATATATAAATACACATGTATGCACACACTAGCAGGCAGAGAGACGGCTGTGGTTATAGCTACCTTGTATTCACTCACACATTTACAACCAAAAGTATGCCAGGGATTTAGGCAGACAATATGCACCAATATCACCAACTAGTAATTTATTAATTAGACATAACCAAACGAGTAGCAAGAATCACATATTCTTACCATGCTAGAAGCATTCTTTTTAAAAATGCATTTGGCTAAGTTTCTCTTTTAGATTAACACAATTTCATGCTATATTAAGCCTGATTTGGGGGTATGTTTATATAGACTAAAATAAATTATCTGCGGTTGTACCGAGTTAAACGTCATCCCGAGTACATTCAACAAGGGTCTTGCTGTTTTCAATTGAATTTTCCAAAAGTGGCAGCAACAGCATTTCCAATACCACAGGCTCTGGCAACCTTCAGTCAAGAGGTGGAGCCTGTGTCTCTGCCTTCCCCCCGTCTACACCTTTAAAACTTGATGGGCATCTGTGACTGCCTCAATAAATGGAACGCAGCAGAAGGGATAATATGGGACATCTGAAAACAGGTCATAAAAGACGATGTAACAGTTATTTTTGTTTATTTGACTATTTTTAGGCAAGTTCTTCAAATATGTTTGCTTTTTTAATGCTGCCTATAGTTCAAACTTTTACTTAGTTTCTTTTTCGTGATTCATATAATATCGGTGTTCTCATCTAATACATTTGTTTGCCATTCTATATAAAATAGCCATCTGTTTTTATTGTGGAAGTAATATATTATGAATCTTGGATTATTCTGTCTACTGTCTTCAAGTATGACATAAACCAGTGAAATGTTCATTAATAAGTTGACTGTCATGAGCTGTACCCATTTTGCTTTTCTAGACCAGTTTTCTCATTAAAAAATGGGAGGTTATATCAAATCAGTATATGATCATTAAATTACTTAAGACATTTGTTATAATGTTCTGAGTCCCTCCTTGTAGAGATTCAGTAGGTCTGGAGAAGTGCTCAGAAGACTTTTTTAAAATTGAGAGAATTTTTTTTAACAGGACCTTGATATGACTCTATGGTTAAGAAAGTTTTTGGAGTAATTTGTAGTTGTGCAATTCTTTAGGAAGATTTCAAACTCAGTAGAATTACATTTAATTCTTAATCACCATTGATAATAGGAGCAAGATGCTAATAATTCAAGGGAGTGTAAGTAAATCCCAGATTTTGTACTTTTGGATTTCAAGTGAGTTTTACATAATTTTGCTTATTGTTATATAGTCCTAATTATTCTTTATTGTTGAGATATAAAATTTAATATTAATTTTAAGATCCTTATCAACCATATACAGTTCCAGGAAAAAAAGCTTTTAAAAGATACACTTTTCAAATGATTCAGTCATTCCACTCCTCAGAGAAATGAAGGCATATGTCCATACAAAGACATGGCTACAAATGTTCACAGCTTCTTTTGTAGTAGCCAAATAATGAAACAACCCAAGTTTCCAATAAGTAAATGGATAAACAAACCATTTTATATACATATGATAAAATATTACTCAACAATCAATAAAACCAACAATTGATACACATAAAATCATGGATGAATCTCTATAAAATAATTATATGGAGTGAAAGAAGTCAGACAAATAAATACAGTCAAAGTACACACTGTATGATTCCATTATTCAAAATTCTAGCAAGTGAAAAATAATCTATAGTGACAAAAAACCAGATCAATTTTTGCCTGGGGATACCAGTGGAGGGTGGGTAAGAGGGACACAAAAGTACATGGGAAACTTTTGGTGTGATGAATATGTTCATTACCTTGGTTAGTCTGATGGATCCATCAGTATACACATATATTAATACCTATCAAATTGTACACATTAAATATGTCCCTTTTGTATGCTAAATATACCTGAAAATAGTTTCTAAAATAATATAAAAAATCTTTAAAAATGAACAAAAGGTATGTGAGAGCTATGCAAAGAAAATTTTAGGACTTAAATGTACAGCATCTATGGGACATTTTATTAAATTCTTGGAAGAATTTTTGTGCTTCTACTGAATGGCATGATGAATATTTCAGTTTCCAGTTTTCATAATTATGTAGTTTGGGGATATTTTTTATAATGAGTTTGCATTTGAAACTGGATACTTGAACAATTAATATACATCTATGCCCATAATGAATAATAATGCCTAATTTAAAAATTCAGGTGTAACCAATGTTAATTTGTTGCTGCAGCAATGTTCAGTCTGCTGTCTTGCTAAAAATTGTGGTTTTCTAACCTGATTTACTACCATTCAATTACTCAACATAAATGTTTGAACCACATTATGATACAGGTTGTGGGTAGGGAGATGATATATACGAATTGGACAAACTTTGAAATCAGATAAAGGAGTGAAGACTCAGGCAACTCTAAGAGAAATGATAAATACATTTAAAGAATTACAAAAATGATTGTTAAAAAAGTGAAGAGTTACCAAAAAAATAAATAAATAAATAAAACCACAATCCACCCCACATGAATTTCTGGGCGGGGCAACTCATCACTCTCAATGGATATGTAATGCATTCCTATAGATCACTTGTGTCTGAGAAGACCAGGGATGTCTAATGGGTAAAAGGCTATTTGAGATGACATTTTAAGGCAGGATAGAATCTGAACATTAGGTTTGGGTTTGGAGAAGAGAATTTTCCAAATGAAGGGAACTATGTGTGCAAAAACAGATGGCTAAAAGTGCCAGATGCCTGTAGAAAATTTTGACTGGTACATTACTCTGTGAAGGCCAGTACTTGGAGTATAATTGGAGTGGTAAACTGATATCAGATCAGATCTCAAACACTCTATTTGGTTAGATTTGAGTTGGTAAGCAAGAGGGAACCATCAAAGTTGTTGAGCATTTTCATGTCATGATAAGATCTATATTTTAAGCAAATGATGTGACAGTAGAGTGTAGGAGAATTTGAAGGAACGAGAAAAAAAATTTTCTGCTTTAATAGTTTTTCATTTTTGAAATGGTCACCTATTTGCCAAAAGATGCTTTCTTTTTATTTATTTATTTATTTATTTATTTATTTATTTATTTATTTATTTTTATATATGAAATTTATTGACAAATTGGTTTCCATACAACACCCAGTGCTCATCCCAAAAGGTGCCCTCCTCCACTTCTCTAAACAAAAGATGCTTTCTTAAGCATATCACATTGCCTTTATTAGGGATGCCAAGAAAGAAGAGTTGCTTTTAAGAAATGGGATGGATTAAACAGCTAGTAACTGTACAATCCACCTGTAGACTTGGGTTTACTTGTATTCTATCATACTGATCATACCAGATAATACTCTGGATGAGAAGGATATTTGTCTCCCCTGATGGGGCAGCTTTTGGCAGAATATACTGCCTTGCTAAGACAAGGTGAGTTAAGAGTCAGCACTATGAACCTGCAGACAGAAAGTATTGGGTAAGTATAATGATACATCTGGAAATTAGGTAAAACAGTGATCAGCATGCAAGTTTAAACTAGGCAAGGAATTAGTAGTGGTTATAAGGGGTCATGAGGCAGGTGTGGAGTTGAGGGGAGGAGAGGAGAATTTGTAGCATGTACCAGCTTCCCTGGTGTAAATGTTTCTACCACAACCAATTTCAAACTACCAAAATAGGATCAATAGGCTCACAAAATTTTTGAAATTTAAACAGTCCATTCTCGTGAGCCATCATGGGGCCAGCTCCAGCATACTACCAGTGCTGCCACAGAGATTTGTAACGTAGGCAGGGATAATGGACCAGGGATCAGGGACTTAGGCAGACAGACTGGATGAGAAGTTGTCTGAATCCAGGCAAAGCATCTGAGTAATATGCATCAATATCACCAGCAAGAAAAAGCTGGCTATATTATTGAAAATTTTATGAGCCATGGCCTCCCTTTGTTCCTTTCTTTCACCTCTCCGGGAGGATAGGTCAGAGGTAGGTGGAGGCAAATTGGAGTATCCGCTCGAGTTGTGAGCAAGGAACCTAAGAATGTGGCAGTCACTGTCTTCTTTCTCCTGGATAGACATGATAGGTTTCTGGGTCGCTGGTAAGGCTTTGCCTCCTCCTTTTGATTAGAAGCTTCATTCTCAAGCCTACAGCTTGACAAGTATGGAAAAGGTAAAAGTAGTCACTGAGGGAAAGCATTTCTCCATCTGCTAGTGAGTTGCTTGCTTCTAACCAGTTTTAAAAATGAGATAAATGAGATAATTTCTACAAGTCTTTCAGCTGCTCTCTTCCTCCCTCCCTCCCTCCCTCCGTCCCACCTGCTAAGTTCTGTCTTGCTTAAAGCAAGCTATCATTCCTAGTAACACCATTCATAAATATGGTATTATAAAAATATTATTTTTTTAACTTTATTAAGCTTTATTTATTTTTGAGAGAGAGAGCGAGAGAGAGAGCGAGCATGAGTGGGGGGGAGGAGCAAAGAGAGGGAGACACAGAATCTGAAGCAGGCGCCAGGCTCTGATCTGTCAGCACAGACAGAGCCCAACACGGGGCTCAAACTCACAAACCGTGAGATAATGACCTGAGCCCAAGTCGGACGGTCAACTGACTGAGCCACCCCGACGCCCCTATAAAAATATTCTTTAGCTCACATTCTAGGATGAGTTTCAGTGTTTAAATATGTGGAATGAGGGACGCCTGGGTGGCTCAGTCAGTTAAGCATCCAACTCTTGATTTCTGCTCAGGTTATGAACTCATCTTTGGTGAGATCCAGCCCCACATTGGGCTCTGGGCTGATAGCATGGAGCCTACTTGGAATTCTCTCTCTCCCTCTTTCTCTGCCCCTTCCCAGCTTGTGCACATACACACATTCTCTTTATCTCTCTCAAAATAAATAAACTTTAAAAAAATCTGTGAAATGATTTTATTTCCAGAAGAAATTTACAACCTAAATAATAGTAAAAAGAATTCCAAAATGACACGACTGTAGTTTTCATCACTTAATAAATCTTTTAAAAATAGCTGTTCTAGCATACCATTTTTTTTAATGAGTTAACCTTTGTGTACAGTTTTAGTAATGGTATCCCCATTGATAATTTCTGCCAATTAGAAGTTTAGAGAAGCCCAGAGAAGTCCAGAATGTCAATAAAACAATTAAATATGGTATTTAAAGGATCTAAATTTTGTTAATGAAACTAAAAATTTCATTAGACTATTCCCTCTCCTTTCAAATGTTTTTTGTTAGTTGTACTAAATATCCTTATGCAAATAATTGTAGAAACAGTGTCTTCTAAAGGTACACATCAGCTTTATACCATAAAAATTGTTGACACAATTTAAAAAAATGGTATATATAATGGGGTGCCTGGGTGGCTCAGTCAGTTGAGTGTCCAACTCTTGGTTTCAGCTCAGGTGATGATCTTGTGGTTTGTGGGTTTGAGCCCCACATTGGGACTTTGGAGAAGAGGCGCAGGCACATTATCAGAGACAGTCTAGGACTTGAACTCTCTAATCAGGTAGAGGCAGGCTTCGTAGCATGGAAAAGTAGAAGTGGCCTACAGTTAAGAGTTATGGAAGGAGAAATGAAGTGGGCAGTAGGCTTGGGTAGGGTGACTTTTAAATTAATATTTAAAATTTTTGTTTATATATCTTGTTTTCCCCTTCGCAAGAGATAGAGAACCCAACCACAAACTGCTTCCAATTCCATGACTTCCAATGATTTTACATAATTTCATATATTTAACTATATACATACCATTTTTTAATTTTTTCTTTTTTCTTGTTTATTTCTTTTGATTGGTAGGAGGGGCAGAAAGAGAGGGAGAGAGAGAATCCCAAGCAGGCTCTGCACTGACAGCACAGTGTCCTCCCAAAGCTACTAGGCTTTAAGCTTTCTCTTTCTCATAAAGCCCATAGGCTCTCCCAGGAGAGGTATGCACTTACAGTTGTATGCCTGGGTCAACAACATTTCTGTCCTGCTCCTTATGAATCCACAGAATGGTGAAGTGCTATAGGCCTCTTTGTGAGTTGTAGGTTTCTTTGTTTACCATACCATTATGTACTGTTTATAACTCTTTTTTTTTTTTCTTAACTGAGAAGGGCTGGGGAGGTAGATTTGGTATTCCATTTCCCTTGGATTTTGTAAGAAGCCACCCCTGGAGTACAAGCCTGTATTATGTTACGCGAAGTCATTTATTGACTTCTCTACTTAGAATTGCCCTCCCTCAAACCTTTAACCATGCTCCACATACTCTCTATCCCCTTTTCAGCTCTCTTTTCCTCCCTGATATTCATCACTGACTGGAATGCCTTATATTCTACTTCTATATTTGTCTATAGTTTGTTTCTTTTCCACTAGAATATAAATTGCATAATATCAGGGATTATATCTGTGTTGTTCACTGTTGTATTCCTGGCCCCTGGAGTCGTACATAGTACACAGTAGGTACTAGATAGTTATTGAATTCATGAGTAAATAAAATAATGAATGAACAAATTCTGAGGATAGGGTTCAGAGCTGGTAATAGGGTCAAAGCTGTGGCTTTCTAGTTGCCAGCTTCATAAGAAAGAAGATGAACATAATTTCCATGCAGGACTATTATTTAGTATAAATATATGCTTCATTCATTCATCCATTCACTTAAACATTTGCTGAGAACCTTTTACGTAAAGGCATTGTTCTATATGATGGAGTTGATACAGAGTTCTAGGTTAGCAGGTTTGCTAAGGCAAGTAGGGTTTAGAAATGATGTGTATTATTATGATATACTGTATGGATGCTTACTTACATGCTGGCTGGAAGAATATATGAATGAATGCTAGAATAAGCATCCTGATAGAGGTAGATATAAAGTAGGAACACAGAAAAACTCGTGAGTGCCTTTAGGGAGGTTGTGAAGAGATATTGCCAGTCATGGATCTACTGAGGAAAAATAATTTATTTTACATGCCAAAGGAGTTTTCTTTTTTTTTTTTTTTTAATTTTTTTTTCAACGTTTATTTATTTTGGGGACAGAGAGAGACAGAGCATGAACGGGGGAGGGGCAGAGAGAGAGGGAGACACAGAATCGGAAACAGGCTCCAGGCTCCGAGCCATCAGCCCAGAGCCTGACGCGGGGCTTGAACTCCCGGACCGCGAGATCGTGACCTGGCTGAAGTCGGACGCCTAACCGACTGCGCCACCCAGGCACCCCCATGCCAAAGGAGTTTTTAAGAGAGGTTACTTTGAGGTGAGGGAACTAAATGGTCAAAAACATAAATGGGGAAGCTTATGGCATTTGGGGGGAATTGCCAAGTTATTTGTGACCAGAGATAAGACTGGGAATGTAGGTTGGGGCAGAATTAGGAAGTATCTTAAGAATTTTTAATTTGTATCCTGTAGGCTCTGAGAAACTACTTAAGGTTATTAAGTGAGGAGTGACATATATGTTATATGTTTCAGAAACATAAACATTTTTGGTGCAAAATGTTTGGGAACGGAGGAAGAAAGAGATTTCATATAGAGATGCATGCTAGGGAGCCATGACTTTGGTCCAGGTGAAGGTGATAAGGACTAGGGTGATAGCAGTGGGAGCAGAGAGGAGGTGATAGAGTAAATAAATATTTTGGAGGTTGAATCTATAGGATTTGAAGAGAAGAATAAGGTAAAGGAAGGAACAAAGAATGAAAAAGTTTCTAATTCAGGGAACTGATACATTGTTTTATCTTTAGTACAACCAATACATGGGTAGAGGGAGCAGGCTTGGTAGAAAGAAGGGGAGGGAGACACCAGTTTGCTATTAAACATGCCATGTTTGAATTGCCAGATGCTATTAAGAAGATGACCCCTGAGCTCAGTGTAAAATGGGGCTGTAGAGGCAGGTTTGGGTGTCATTGCTGAGGCTATAGGATTTTATGGGTGCCATCTGCTAGAAGGTACAAGGCAAGAATACAAGCACTCCTAGGATGGAATTCTGAGGTACATGAATATTTAAGAGGAATTGGTAAAGATGGAGAATAAATACTCAGTTTCACCAGAACCAGAGGAGAGAGAAAGGAAGGCGAATCTGCAGAAGGAAGAATCATCAGCCAAAAATTGCTGCAAAAGTCAAGAGAATGAGCAGTTAAGAGTTTGGGGTGACCTTAAAAAGAGACATTTCAGTTGGGTGATGGAAGTGACAGCTGGATTGTGAGGCCTGAAATATGAGAAAGCAAAATCAATGCTGTACGTTTTATATAAATGCATAGCAGCATCCCATACTGCACCCTTGGCCCTGCCCCATGCAACCTTTTCCACAGAAACAGATTCTCAGTCATGCAGGGCTTGCAATGAGCTGAATTAATTTAGCACCTTGTGCTCACATGCGAACTCTATAATAGTATTCACGAGTTATACAATGTGACTGCAAGCCCTTTCCTTTTCCTTTAGCACCCTCACGGATACTTTTTATGACTGAGGAATATCACTTACTGAACAAAATGTGTTTGAGGCGGTGGGTGAGGAAGTCTTCATTTCTAAAAAGAATCAAGAGTGGATGTTCTGATTATCAATAGTAGTCACCTATCCTGACGTGTCCTTAACTTAGGTTTGATTGCTTCTGAGCTCATGATAATAGCCCCTGTCACCTATATGATGAAAAAAATTGCTGAGATCATTTTATAAGCAGAATTTTTGTCCAAAAGCAAAAGGAAAGAAAGGACATATATAGCTATGTATCTATATGTGTAAATATATAGAAAAATCCGAAGAGTACACACCCAATAGTTGTCAGTGAAAGCTTTGGTTAGGGGAGTGAGATTAAGGAAGGCATAAAGGCAGAACTTTGCTTTTTAATTATATTCTCCTGTACTATATAAAATTTTCAATCAACATGTCTTCATGGATTACTTGTATAATTCTTTAAAAGAAGTACTATCTCCTGATGTGGAAGGCTCCTTTCTACACCTACCCCCACACAAAATACTAGAGTGTACAATGCATTGAGGGTTTAAACATCTATTTGTTGACAAGTTAGTCTTAATGATGAGCCTATTGGTGAAGGGAACAATGTGAGAGAGGCTAACCAAGGATATAATAAAAAATGTCTATAAATATGGTGAACCAAATTTGGTGTTCTTTCAGCAGGCAAATGGTACAGGACACTTTCTCAGAGGGTAGACCTCTTGCATGTGACTCATGGTGGGGGGGGGGGCAGGGAAAGGTTCTCAGTAGAAACACAGTTTCCCAGGTTCCACTATTGATCTACCAAATAGGATGCTCTGAGGGTGATACCTGGGAGCTTGTATTTTTAAAGAACACTGTTGGTGATTCTCAGGTATATCAACGTTTTTTTTTTTTGTTTTTTTTTTTTTTTTTTTTTTTTTTTTAAGTAGGCTCCGCGCCCAATGTGGGGCTTGAATTTACAATCCCAAGATCAAGAGTTACATGCTCTACTGACTGAGCCATCCAGGCACCCCAGTTATACCAACTTTTGAGGATCATTGGTACATTGAAAAGAGTACTAACTTGAGAACCCAAGGGCCCAAGTTTTAGTTCTAATCCTTGTCATTTAGGTGGCCTTGCACAAATGGCACATCTCTGATACTCATTTTCTCATCGGACAATTGGCATTCCCTCCCAGTTCTAGGATTCTATGATATGTATGACTGTAAGCATCATGTGGCACTGTGAAGAAGCATCTTACCTTTAAATAAATCTCCTTGTTGTCAAGTGTGTGTTTGTTCCTGGGCCTACCAAGTAAGATGCCTTTGGTGAAATTGTGTTTATTAATAGTTTCAAACTTTTAAAATCCTGGCTTACCAAACCCTCAGGTGCCTCTCTGCGATAGGAATTCCTGCTGCCACTGGGTGTCAGTCATCGGGGGAATCCTTGCTGACATAATACAGCAGTCATTAAAATTTCCCTTATTTCTTCCTGATTTGTAAATATTTAGATGTGAAGTGTCTGTAAAGTGGCTGGGACGGGAAATGGGGTTGGTGGAGTAGGCATGGGTAACAGACGGAGTGTTGCAAACATAAAGAAGTTTAGTTCCTTAACGTTGGAGGTTATTGAAATTCTGTGTTTCCTTTAGTGTGGGTATGATCTTTCTCACCTCCTGTCTTTGTTTTATTAGCTGATTAAATAGGTAATTAGGTCTCCTACAAGCTTGTTTTGGCCTTGTTCTGGTACTCTGGACCAGATTCCCCATTTTCTGGCAACAGTGATTGAGAGTTAACTTGGTGAAATGACCTTGGAGTTACACCCTAAAGTGAGAAAGCTAGAGTAAGGGGTTGGTGAATATCAGGGTAGAGACTCTCTCTTCTGTTGACCTTTCCTCTGCTTCCAACCTAGAGAAGAAAAAAGGAAGAAGGATTGATATACTTTTGGTATTTCACTGTACAGAAATTCATGAGAATTTCTTGTATTTGTTTAAAATTACAATTGTTAAGGACATAAAAATGTGGTTTCCCTGGTATGTGTAACACTCTACTGAATTTGGTATAGCCTAGTATATCATAACCACAACAAAAATAACCACATGCATGCACACACACACACACACACACACACACACACACACACACAACAATATCCTGAAATTTCCTAATGGAACTTAGGATACCAAAGTCCCAGTTGTATTTTGTAAGACGCCGTGTCCCTTCTTGGCTATGTTTCCTTTTTCAGTCCTAGAACTATTGCCCTCCCTTTTTCTCTCCCTTTTCCCCTCAATTTCAACCTCTCTTCCTTCTTCCTTTTAAAATTGATGTCTAATACATTTGAGACCCAATAGAATTTTTTCATAGACTGCAGTGATTTAATATATGCAGTGGAGGCATATTTTATTCATTTTTAATAAATAAAGTTTTTAATGAGGTCATATTTTTAAAAGTCAACTACTTATGAATTCTGTGGTAAGGGAAGGTTGAAAGGAAGCAGGATTCAATTTTGAGTGGAGACTCTCCTTTTGTTTAGAAAAATCACCCTATTAGTATGAAAAATCAAAGTCCAGAGTATGTTGGGAGAGGTTTGCACAAAGAAGAAAAACTGCTATGCTATCTAGTGAAAAAGGCAGTATTCATTGAGAAAGCAGGCAATTCTGAGAGATGGTTAGGTTAACTGATTCTGCTTCTGCTGGCTGGTGGATGGTAGGTACAGGAGATATGGGTCACTGGGGGATGATGAGAAACAGAGTAAAAGACCTTGAATTGTTGTCTAAGGCTCACCCTGGGGAATAAGGGAAAAAGCAGGGAGATTATAAGTAGGGAACTTCTCATGGAAAGGCATGACCCATGAACTTTAGGAGCTCAAATAATATCTGTTGTTAATTTTTTCCTTATTCTCATTTCTTTATTTATACTTAAATTTATATTTAAGCTTTATCAATCACTAGTGTCTGGATTAAACTTTGCTGAGAGAAATTATGAGACAATTTTTTTTTAATCACAGTTGTATTGAGCTCATGACATGAGAGTAGCTGTTTGTTTGTTTGTTTGTTTGTTTGTTTTTCCCTGAGGTTAATGGGAAGGTAACAACATCCTTCCAATAGATGTCATCAGTTTGTGAATTCTATGAATTGGTCAGCAATAATGAAAGTGGCTTATGAAAGAGCAAGAAATGACTAGTGACACCCAAGATTGGCCAGTAGAATGCACAAGTATTCTTCAAGGTTGACTGAAAAATTAAGAAACAGGAATATGAAAACGACATGGATATCTGCAATCATGCAAGATGAAGAGTTGAATGATTTATATTTGGATATTAAAGGAAAGGGAATCTCCAAAGTCTTGCAAACTTGAGACCCTCAGATTAGTCATGGTATATTGTGTTTTCTAAATGCTCTACATTTAGGATTATACATTTTGTAAACATGAATATCATACTTTTTACATTCCATAAGTCAACATTTAAAATTTTTTCCTAAGTTTAGGGATATCCTGTTAAAAGTAATTTTATATAATATTATACCCTATGTGATGGGGTGAGGGTTACATTTTGTCCACATAAGACTACAATTTGATGGCAATAAAAAACATGGGTAATGTTGGAGGACCTCTTAGAGGTCATCTAACTTTAAAATGATGAATGGAGTTTATTTGATTGACAGATCTCATAAAAGAGAATTTTGATGGAAAAACAATCTGACTTTGTAATCAGTCACAGTGTTGTTTTTCACAATCACCCTGGAATTCTGCCATTGATACAATGCCTGCTTTGCAATCTGTTTTTTTCTTAATCACTGCTTTCTTCTCCAAAATTCTCTTCAGATTAAGAAATACAAAACCACACTCAGTAATAGTGATTCATCAATAAAAAATTCACAATCCCGAGTCCTTTATAGCTCCAAATTTGTTTTCTCTTCCTTGAGCTTTTTCAGTTTGAAAATAAATAGAGACACTACTGGTAAGATTAAATTATTTTGTTGTCATCAAGTTAAAAATCATCTGATTCATATTGGCCTCATTCTAGCCCAAACAGTAAAGATTTTATAGAATATTATTTAAGCATAGTTAGTTTTAATCTTTGGGGAAAAAGAATCTTTATTACTAGTCAGTAGTCCAGTTCCTGGGATTGGAAGGTGAATGTGGGTATGAATTGTGGCTGACACTGCACGCCCTACATCAGTGATTATATCAGGAGTCAGAAGCCTCAAAGGGAGATACAAATTGGTGCTACAGACTTGGCGCCAGGCACAGACAGGGCCTGGCTTTCAGTCATGACCAGTGTTGCACTGTCAAAGTGATTTCTGGATGTTGCGACCTATTACCAGCTCCCTTGCCCTGGGAAGCAGAGCCAGTGTTGAATAAACTTGCTGTTAATTTGTCTTTTTGCTTCTGTGTTCCTTTACTTCTCTGGCCTCCCTTTCTTCATTTTAGCTCATCATTAGTTACAAGAGTATGATCTGGAAAGTGACTCTTGAGAGGTTGACTGAGGGACCATGATTGAAATGGAGTTAAAGAAGAAGCCCCCCGTTGCAGGAAACTTGAAGGAGCACAACCTCAGAAAATGTGGACGTTATAAGGAGAATCTTAGGAGGGGGAAGATATCAAGCAGGAAAACTTGACAGATGAGAGATTTTTCTCAAAGAATGTCATGGCAAAAAGGGACAGACATATGGGTGTTACCTGGGAAAGAAAGCATCATAGCTTAAAAATGAAAGGGAGCCAGAATGGGAAGGAAAAGAAGGAGCTGGTTAGGAAGAGAACTTTTGTGTAATTTAACAGCCTTCAAAGCAGAGGTACTCCTAATAAATAATTTAATACGTGTAAGGATATATCTTATAAAAGTTCATAAAAATAAATTCAATTGTTAGATGTAAAAATTGAATTTCCTTTTTCCCTCCTCTAGTCTTCAGAACCTAATAAAGAAAGGCCTCAGAGGATTTTCCTTAAGTCATTATTAAAAAAAAAAAAATTCCTCTTCTCTTCTGCCATTAAAACCTTGCATGGCAGTCGACCAGAGTACATAAGAGTCTTATTGGGGAGATGCTAGTGAGGAAACTTACAGTAAAGGGGATGAAAATATTTCTGCTCGCCTCTGTTCCCATGGCCTTAGTTTACTAAAGTCACCATCAGCATTTTTCTCAAGCTGGATTTACTGTATATATTCAATTTTAAATTAACTGCATAAGGTTTATTTACTTCATGGATTATCTAAGACTCCTTTTAAAATATCCAAATATTAAGTAGGGTTTTAGGGTCTGAATTTCCTCCCATTGTTCAGTTGATATATAGTCATGAAGAATGCTGTGGTGTGTGTCAGCAAAACATAGGAAAGCTAGATGTGAAAAAAAAAAAAAAAACCAACAGCTCAAACATACAGAATGTCTAAAATCAAATACGGTATGCTTTAGATCTTCTATGGTTTGAGATTATTTATGTTGTTAAAATTACTCCTCTTCATTAGTATAGTTAACTGCCAATTGACCAAATTCTGGTGCCTGGAACTCATAAATAAGAAGACTATCAAGTACTATAAAATCACTGATAGTTGCATTCTTAAATGACTGAACTTTTGATATTTTCTCAGAATCACTCTTGACCTCATTTTAAATTCCAAGCAATAGTTAAAAAAAAACTATATATATATATATATATATATATATATATATATATATATGGTTTCAAATAGTTTCAAAAGCTTCTAATTTTCTGTACTTATGATGGGTTAGAGTATTACATATACATTTTTGCAAAAATTAGGCCACTTCATCCAAGATAAATATTGTGTAAGCCCCTGAACTATTATAATGGCCCAGAAGTAAAGTTACAACAAATAAAAACAGTCCTTCACAGAAAGCATGATCAGCAAGGCAGTCAATGCAATGCATTCTTGATAGACATTTAATACATACTTTATCTTAAATGGAATATAAATATTTTTGCTTATATTTTGAGATAAGATCTAAGAAGCAGCTCATATGTTTGTGTTGTTTTAGTTTGCTCATGTTACAGAGAAGTGGTACAATACCGCTATGCCCTCTTGACTGCCTTTGTTAACCATATTTATAATAGCATTAGCATCTGAAGTCTTTTTTTGTTCTGCCTTGGACTGTGATTGGTTCTCCTAAAAGTTTCTTTGGTCATCTTTCCATTTGAGGTCACTATGTTTTATCTTGTGTGTCCACTTGACTGGGCCACAAGGTACCCAGATACTTGATTAAACACTATTCTCGATGTATCTTTGAGGGTGTTTCTGGAGGAGATCAACATTTAAATTGGCAGGCTGAATAAAGCAGATTGCTCTTCTCAGTGTGGGTAAGTCTCATCCAAATAGTTGAAGGCTAGAAGAGAACAAAAAGGCTGAGTAAAGAAGAATTTTCTCTCTTTGCCTGACTGTGTTTGAGTTGGGACATCAATCTTTTCATGCCCTTCGAGTTAGACTGGAACTTACACCATCAGCTAGCCTGGTTCTCAGGCCTTCAGACTCTGACCCAAACTTTTACATCAGCTCTCTTGAGACTCCAGTTTGCGACTACGGATTTTGGGACTTCTCCACTTTCATAATTGCATTGCTAATTCCTTATAATAAATATCTTTATATGTATATATATTCTATTGGTTCTTTTTCTCTGGAGAATCCTGACCAATGCATTCACCTGTTTACCTTTCTCATGAGTTCATCAGAAGGAGCTAAACTTTACCATAAACACACTAGCTTCAAAGACTTGTACTCCTTTCTGCAAAGTCTCTTTAAAGAGAGAGCTCCAAGAGAGAAAAGCAAAGGGGAGCCATTCCTATTCATGGGGCTAGATGCTGTCCCAGGGCAACCCCATTTAAGCAGAGTCCTGCTCTGAAACACCTACCTCAAGCTCATTTCATGTAGCTCTAGGTCTGTTTTCCTCTGGCTTGGAGACCCAAAGTGCTTTTAGGATCTGGCAGCCACTTGCTCAGTTCTCACCTGCTGAAGCTTAGCTGCTAGAGACTCACTTGGCCTCTGGAAGATTATACCCATCCTCTGAAGTTCATCTTTGCTCTTGTTATTTTCAAAGCTCCCCAGTTTGGTCGCTTCTACTGGGGGCTGCCTCTGACTTCTTCAGGGGTCTTTACTCTCATATAGATGGATGGGTTTTAGAGACCTTGGAATGCCAGATATATATATCTGGTTCTTTTCTTTTCCTTCCCAGGGAAGAGATACCAGTCAAAGCATTGATTGCTTTGTTGAGCCCAAGAAGTTCAGTAGTATCTTAGCACTTTCTTAACTAAGTGCCCTCCCATTGACGGAAACGGTTGCATATACTTATTTCTCAGAAGGACATATGAAGCATTTGCAGCTCTCTTAGGGTGAGAAAAATAGCTCAAGGTTAAACCCAGCTATATACTTTTTCAAGGAAATCCTGTAGTTGATAAGCTTTTCAGGACATATACAAGTTCAGTGTTTATTCAAATTTTAGGATACCTCATGTTTCCTAAGCATGCATATTAGCAAAAGACGTATTTTTCCTGCTTCCTCCAACATGTCCCCTCCCCTCATTGCACTTTTATTTCAGGGCACTAGAGTTCAGTGTTAGGGTTTTCAGTGATTTCCAACAAATACTTCTGGGATACCGCTGTTCGTTTAATGCCTAGATTTTTATAGTTGTAAGCTACAGTGACAGGATAAAGTCACTGTCATAACTTTTCCCCGAGTAAACGAACAATGCAATACATTCATGTTCTGCCAATTTGCTGCTCTACCATGATCTCTTGAAACAGGTTTTTCTAGTTATGTTCCTGTCACCTAACAGTAGGACTGGTCCTTGTCTGCATGGAGCTGTCAGTTCAACAGGAGAAAGCTTCACAAATAAATAGTGATAATCAAAAGCGACAACCATAATAATGGTGTCTACAAAGTGCAATGGAACTGCTGCGTGGGGGGCAATTAACTCTGCTTTCACGCATGCAGGTCAGGGAGGGCTAGGAAAAGCTACTGAGGGACTTTTCTCTTGGGTCTTGACATGAATATAATTTGGCCACAGGACCAGTGGGAAGGGAAAAGAGGGAGATCTGATGACTGTAAAATACTTTAAGACTTGAAAAAATTTGCAGAGGCATTCTTTCTTAAACTAATGTTTAGAAAACAATTACTGTTTGAGTTAGAGTATTTAAGCATTCCTATTAAGCAACGTCTTTAAATTCTGTGCCAATTTTTTTTTTAATAGGGAAACAACTGCATGCATTCAATGCTTTATTAGTTTTAACAACAACAATTGAAAACATTTTATGGAGTAATTTTTCTTTTGCTTTGGAATTAAATTTATTCTTTTTGTACATAGGCACTCTGTTTGTCTAAGTTAATGGAGTATTTTGTATACTTTAATATAAACTTATTCTCTTAGGAAACAATTTAGTGCTTTCTATAGAACAGAACTGCTGCCAGCTACTATGTGATTTGATTTATTACAAGAGTTTATGAGTTGGACTCATTAACACACTCCTTACAAAGGATCACTCTAGGAGAAGTTTGATTTAAAATTTTCAAACTTTTGTAATTACTGGTCAGAACCTCGTGAAATATCTAGTCCTCTATTGCAATAAAGTCCTTTATTTTTTTGTGTCTTTATAGATGATGGTTATTCTTGAATAGTTTTGTGAGGAAGTATATTCAAAGACATTTATGCACAATTATTTAAATAACACTTCAATTACCATAAATTTTTGTTGTTTCAAAACTCCAGTATTAAGTGTTATTTTTAATATTTTTTTAATGTCTATTTATTTTTGAGAGAGACAGAGACAGAATGCTAGTGGGTTAGGAGCAGAGAGAGAGGGAGACACACAATCCGAAGCAGGCTCCAGGCTCTGAGCTGTCAGCACAGAACCCAACGTGGGGCTCGAACTTAATGAGCTATGAGATATGACCTGAGCCAAAGTCGGATGCTCAAGTGACTGAACCACCCAGGCATCCCGTATTAAATGTTCTTTTTAATAGTTTCTTTGCCAGCTGATTGTGTAGATATTTTTGCCGTTTTAATGGTAACTGAAACTTCTGTTTAAAAACACAATAAATTTGAGCACCTATAAAAGATAATTGTGCTCAATACCTATAACACAGTCTTGAGGAAAAATAAGCTTGGAGACAAAGAATCATAGTACAATTAGTTAAGTACTATAAAAGAAGTATGCATAAAGTATCAGAAACTCACCAATTATGAAACACTAAATTCTGTTTAGGGAGAGGTGAGATGGCTCAGAAAGGTTACCAAGGGGAGAGGATGTTTGAGAAATGTCCTGGGGACATAAGGAGAAGAGTATCTGAGTTGAAAGCACCATCATGAGTGTAGTGCAGGAGGACTAGTAAGAAGTCCTATGGGACAGGAAATGAGACTGGGAACAAGGC
Organism: Felis catus; assembly: GCF_018350175.1. NCBI lineage: Eukaryota > Metazoa > Chordata > Mammalia > Carnivora > Felidae > Felis > Felis catus. Next base: position 110,836,844 of record NC_058374.1, read on the forward strand.
TGGGGACACAACAGTTGAAAGGGTTTATGTACCACTTAAGCAGAAAAAAGAAACAGCATGTATTAGAGAGATCACCTTGATAACAGAAAGGGGAGTAGGTCCTTTCTAAGAAAGAGCAATGGCAGCAATGCAAGTTAGTAATTATAGGCAAATTTGAGCACGTCAGATGCAGTACTTACAATGGAAGGAGACAGGACAGGTGGGATATGAGAACTGTCTGGAGATGGTAAACTTGAGAAGAGCTGGTGGCCGATGAGGGAGAGAAGAAGAGGTAGACATAATGGAAGAGGAAGAGTACTAAATGACTAATTTTTTTGTTTGGGAAATAGAATGAATAGGGGTATTATTTATTCATCTAGGAAAGATAGGAGGAAGAAGCGACAGTACTTCATTCTGGAAAGAATGTGGACACATGTTTCAATCTTGGTCTTCTGCTCTAGTATTACTTACTAGCTATGGGAAACTTGGCCAAGCTCTTCAGCCTCTCAGAGCCTCCTTTTCTTCTTTTAAAATAGGGAAAATTATACTCTTTGTGGAGTTGTTGAGAGGATTAAATGACAAAGATGTATATAAAGTGACTGGCACTTTCTTGAAATATCAGAGACACAATTTCTTTATCCATTCATCAGTTGATGGACATTTGGGCACCTTCCATAATTTGGCTATTGTTGATAGAGCTGCTATAAAAATTGGGGTACATGTGCCCCTATGAATCCTCACTCCTGTATCCTTTGGATAGATTTCTAGTAGTGCTATTGCTGAGTTGTACGGTAACTCTATTTTTAATTTTTTGAGGAACTTCCACACTGTTTTCCAGAGTGGCTGTACCAATTTGCATTCCCACCAACAGTTCAAGAGGGTTCCCCTTTCTCCACATCCTCATCAACATCTGTTGTCTCTTGAGTTGTTAATTTTAGCCATTCTGACAAATCAATGTGGTTTTGATTTGTATTTCCCTGATGATGAGCAATGTTGGGCATCTTTTCATGCGTCTTTAAAGCAGAGTTAATACCTGTTCTTCTCAAGCTGTTCCAAAAAATAGAAACAGAAGTAAAGTTTGCAGGCACATTCTATGAAGTCAGCATTACCTTGATTCCCAAACCAAAGACCCCACTAAAAAGAACTACAGGCCAATATCCCTGATGAACGTGGATGTAAAAATTCTCAACAAGATACTAGCAAAGTGAATTCAACAGCATATTAAAAGAATTATCCACCATGATCAAGTGGGATTCATTCCTGGGCTGCAGGGCTGGTTCAATATTCACAAATCAATCAATGTGATATATCACATTAATAGAAAAAAGGATAAGAATTACATGATTCTGTCAATAGATGCAGAAAAATCATTTGAGAAAATAAAGCATCCTTTCTTAATAAAAAACCCTCAAGAAAGTTGGGATAGAAGGAACTTTAACTTCACATCATAAAAGCCATATATAAAAGGCCCGCTGCTAGTATCATCTTCAGTGGGGAAAAACAGAGCTTTCTTCCTAAGATCGAGAACACAACAGGGATGTCCACTCTTACCAGTGTTGTTTAATGTAGGGTTGGAAGTCATAGCTTCAGCAGTCAGACAACATAGTGAAATAAAAGGTGTCCAAATTGGCAAAGAAGAAGTAAAACTTTCGCTTTTTGCAGATGACATGATACTGTGCATGGAAAACCCAAAAGACTCCACCAAAAAACGGCTAGAACTGATACACAAATTCAGCAAAGTCACAGGATATAAAATCAATGTACAGAAATCGGTTGCAATAATGAAGCAACAGAAAGAGATATCAAGGAATAGATCCCATTTACAGTTGCACCAAGAACCATAAAATACCTAGGAATAAATGTAACCAAAGAGGTAAAGATATGTATGGTGAAAACTATAGAAAGCTTATGAAAGAAATTGAAGGAGACACAAAGAAATGCAAAAACATTCCATGCTTCTGGATCGGAAGAACAAATATTGTTAAAGTGTCGATACTGCTCAAGCCATCTACTCATTCATCGTAATCCCAATCAAAATAGCACCAGAATTCCTAACAGAGATAGAACAAGCAATCTTAACATTTGTGTGGAACTAGAAAAGACCCCGAATAACCAAAGTAATGTTGAAAAGAAAACCAAAGTTAGAGGCATCACAATCCCAGACTTTAGCCTGTACTACAAAGCTGTAATCATCAAGACATTATGGTATTGGCAAAGACACATAGACCAATAGAATAGAATAGAGAACCCAGAAACGGACTCACAAATGTATGGCCAACTAATCTTCGTAAAGCAGAAAAGAGTATCTGATGGAAAAAAGACAGTCTGTTTAGCAAATGGTGCTGGGAGAACTGAACAGCAACATGCAGAAGAATGAACCAGGACCACTTTCTTACACCATACACAAAAATAACTTCAAAATGAATGAAAGACCTAAATGTGAGACAGGAAACCATCAAAATCATAGAGGAGAAAACAGGCAAGTTGACCTCTGCCACAGCAACTTCTTACTTGACATGTCTCCGAAGGGAAATAGAAGCAAAAATGAACTATTGGGACCTCATCAAAATAAAAAGCTTCTGCACAGCAAAGGAAACAATCAACAAAACTAAAAGACAACCAATGGAATGGGAGAAGATATTTGCAAATGACATATCAGATAAAGAAAGGGCTAGTATCCAAAATCTATAAAGAACTTACCAAACTCAACACCTGAAAAAAAAAATAATCCAGTGAAGAAATGGGCATAAGACATGAATAGACACTTTTCCAAGATTTTTTTTTAATTTTTAACTGATCTCTACACCCAACATGGGGCTCAAATTTACAACCCTGAGATCAAGATTCACATGCACTACCGACTGAGCTAGCCAGGTGCCCCTGACCTCTTTCTTCTTCTACATCATTATTCATTCAGCATTTTTTTCTGTTATTAATATAAAACACAATTTCCCCCCACAGAATGTCTAAATATTTTATAAATTCTCAATGTCAGATTCAATCTACTGAATAGATTAAGATTCCTAAAGGCTTTTCCCCCATTTTTCCCTTTTATTCCCTACCACAAGAGGGCATATATCTCATCTTCTCTTAGAAGTTAATAGAAAAATATAGGAAATGTGTGCTGTTTCCAGTGGTCCAGTTGCCTATCCTGTCCTGAGATTTCAGATTGAGAGAGAGGTTCCCTACCACTTCATGGTTGCTTTTGGTATGGAAAAACATCTACCTTCTTATTTCCAAAAATTCCCATTTAGGATCATGAATTTATCCAGTACCATCCAAAGTTGGGTTTGGTTTTGTTTTGTTTTGTTTTGATTTTCTTTTCTTCTGTTTTCTTTTTTTCTCCTTCCTTTCTTTCCTGTTTGTTTTTATGTTTGTTTGTTTGTTTGTTTTTTACCTGAATCATCCCCAATATACCAAGCAAAGAACATTGCTTTACCACCTGTTATATCAAATATTTTGGCAACATATTAAACCACCTTTCTAAATGCTGAAGAATGCCATCTTTCTATGATTCTGCAGTTTAGTAAATAAGATGGTGTTCCATCTAACCACCAGATCCTAGTATTTATTTTTCTGTACTCTTTTTTCAGAAGAGAGACAACCTGGAATCCTTGGAAATTTCCAGTTGACTTGTAAATCTAACTTGAAAGGGAACAGAATGGTGTTTCAGAATAGGTTCGGTCAAGCAGTAGCTTTGGATTTGTTACATTGTTATTCCAGATATGTTTGTTCCAAAACAAACTGATTTTATTTTTCTAAATTAAATTCTCCCTTCCCTTAGAGTTAAGAGGGGATATACCTCAAAATATACCTGTTGTCAGTTTTACATGGCCTATAGGATGGCTGGAGGCTCTGAGGCTGACAGCATGCATTTTTGGCTTCTCAGACTTTGTATAACATTTCCAAGGCCTTGGTTTTTATGCCTTAGTCCCCAAACATTCCAGGCCTATTGACATTAGGTTACTGCTTCCTTCCAGAATATTTTCTAGTCCCATGGAATTTTATCTCATTCTGAAGTTACAATACTCCTCTCTCTTTAATCTCTGTGAGGCCTTCTGCCTCTAAAATAATCCAACTTCTTTTTAGTTAAATTCAAGAGCAAAAGTCTTTAGAACACAAAAATCTTCCTTTTCTTCTACAGAGGGAGGAAGAAAAATGGTTCTTATTTTCCTGGTGAGCCTACTGAAAAAGAAAGTGCAATTTACTTCATCCCTGATTGTTCTGTTACATTTGTTTAGTAACGGTTTCTATTTGAATGGTGTTAGAGGCTTCTAAGTGAATGCTTGAGTATTCCTGGTATAAAACAGTGACATCCTAGGATTTGTGTGTAGAAGTCTCTTAGATTGAACAGATGTTGTGTGTGTCTGTATGTGTTTATATGTGAAAATATCAATAATTCAGTATGAATTAGTCAAGTAAAAAATCAGGTATTCATTCCAAAAAGACTTTACAGGACACGATTGTGTTGTAGGTACTGTAATTGGCATTGGGATTTGGGGTATAGCTGTGAACCAGAACTTATATTCTATCAGGAATTTTTCTGGGAAAGATGATTAAAATGATGATAGCACTGTCATAAATGCTATATGTAAATTATTTTCTTTAATATTTTCAATAATTCTGTGTTCAATTATAAATTATTAGTCCCATTTTATAATAAGGAAACAAATGGAAAACACTTACGTGGTTTGCCAAAATTTAAATTGCCTATAAGTGCTTGAGATACTATTAAAATCCACACATTCAAAGCCTGTGCTCAATGCTGCCACACTAGTCAGGATGGCCACAAAGACTAGGAAGATAGATTTTTTAAAAAATAGATGAAACATCTTGATTGCTTCTTTTGAAATATGCTTAAGGTGCAGGTTTCTTCAATGACAATTAGACATACCAATTGTTATGGGTTAAATTGCATCCCTCTCAAATTCATATGTTGAAATCTTAACCCCCAGTACTTAAAAATATGATTTTTTTTTAGAAATAGAGTTGTCATAGATGTACTTACTTAGGTCAAAATGAGGTTATGCAGAGTAGGGTGAGGCTCTAATCACCTGATGTCTATATAAAAAGAGGAAATTTGGACATAGATACGCAGAGTGAAAATGCCACCTGGACATGAAGGCAGAGATAGGAATGATGTGTCTACAGGCTAGGGAAAGCCAGCAAAATACCAGAACTGAGAGAGAGGCATGAAATAGATTCCTCTACAGAGCCCTCAGAAGAAATCAAATCTGCTAACCCCTTAATCTGTCTCCAGAACTTCAGACTTCTACTTCCAAAACTGGAGACAGTACATTTATGTTGTTTAAGCCACCTAGTTGTGGTATCCTTTTACAGCAGCCCTAGCAAACTAATATACAAGCCATCTAAAGCAACACATCACAGATGCGTGTGCAGAGATTGATGAAAATGCTCCCTTAAGGTACCGTATTCACTGTTGATGAGGAACAACATATTGGACAGATTACATATTGTAATAGAACAGCAATAAACTATTTAGTATGCATGTTTATTTATGTTGCCAGTCTTTATGGCCACCCTGTATATTTTACTTAGAGAAGTTGATTCACTTTATTTTTTTAAACTGTTTTACTCTTTTTTAAAATTAATTAATTAAAAAGTTTTTTTTAATGTTTATTTATTTTTGAGAGAGAGATACAGAGTGTGAACAGGGAGGGGCAAAGAGAGAGAGAGACACAGAATCTGAAAACAGGCTCCAGGCTCCTAGCCATCAGCACAGAGCCAGATGCAGGGCTAGAACCCAGGGACTGTGAGATCATGACCTGAGCTGAAGTCAGACACTTAACTGACTGAGCCACCCATGCGCCCCTAATTAATTAATTATTTTGAGAGAGAGAGAGAGAGAGAGAGAGAGAGAGAGAGAGAGACAGAGATCCAGTGCTTGAGAGAGAGACTGGGGAGGAGGAGAGAGAGAATCCCAAGCATGCTGGGCACTGTCAACGCGGAGCCCAACTTGAGGCTCAAAGTCACAAACCATGAGATCACGACCAAAACTGAAATCAAGAGTGGGACGCTTAACCGACTGAGATATCCAGGCACTCTGAGAAGTTGATTCACTTTAAAAAATCAATAATTTATCCATCGCATCTAGCAAATTCTTCTTTAGTTGAGGAGTTTAATTAAAGGGAAAGGGGGAGACCTATAAAAGTACATTTTGAAAACAGAACAAAAATAATTAAATATGAAATCTGAAAATAATCAATCAAGATAGCTAGCTGTAGCATTTTGCATTCCCATCAGTAATTGATGAGAGTTCCTATTGCTGTAGATTCTCACCAGCATTTGGTGTTGACAGTGTTCTCGATTGGTGTTTTGTGGTATTTTATTGCTCTTTTAATTTGCATTTTTTTTTTAGTTTCAACTTATTCCAGAAAGGTGACCTTTTATTTATTTTTTTTTAATTTTTTTTCTTTTTTTTTTAAAGGGATATTGTATTTCTTTTTATTCAACTTTTTTTTCAATATATGAAGTTTATTGTCAAATTGGTTTCCATACAACACCCAGTGCTCATCCCAAAAGGTGCCCTCCTCAATACCCATCACCCACCCTCCCCTCCCTCCCACCCCCCATCAACCCTCAGTTTGTTCTCAGTTTTTAAGAGTCTCTTATGCTTTGGCTCTCTCCCACTCTAACCTCTTTTTTTTCCTTCCCCTTCCCCATGGGGTTCTGTTAAGTTTCTCAGAATCCACATAAGAGTGAAAACATATGGCATCTGTCTTTGTCTGTATGGCTTATTTCACTTAGCATCACATTCTCCAGTTCCATCCATGTTGCTATAAAGGGCCATATTTCATTCTTTCCCATTGCCATATAGTACTCCATTGTGTATATAAACCACAATTTCTTTATCCATTCATCAGTTGATGGACATTTAGGCTCTTTCCATAATTTGGCTATTGTTGAGAGTGCTGCTATAAGCATTGGGGTACAAGTGCCCCTATGCATCAGTACTTCTGTCTCCCTTGGGTAAATTTCTAGCAGTGCTACTGCTGGGCCATAGGGTAGGTCTATTTTTAATTTTCTGAGGAACCTCCACACTGCTTTCCAGAGCGGCTGCACCAATTTGCATTCCCATCAACAGTGCAAGAGGGTTCCCGTTTCTCCACATCCTCTCTAGCATCTATAATCTCCTGATTTGTTCATTTTGGCCACTCTGACTGGCGTGAGGTGATATCTGAGTGTTGTTTTGATTTGTATTTCCCTGATGAGGAGCGACGTTGAGCATCTTTTCATGTGCCTGTTGCCCATCCGGATGTCTTCTTTTTTTTTTTTTAATTTTTTTTTTTATGTTTATTTATTTCTGAGACAGAGAGAGACAGCGCATTAGAGGGAGAGGGGCAGAGAGAGAGGGAGACCCAGAATTGGAAGCAGGCTCCAGGCTCTGAGCTGTCAGCACAGAGCCCGACGGGGGGCTCGAACTCACAAACTGTGAGATCATGACCTGAGCCAAAGTCGGTCACTCAATTGACTGAGCCACCCAGGCGCCCGTCTTCTTTAGAGAAGTGTCTATTCATGTTTTCTGCCCATTTCTTTACTGGGTTATTTGTTTTTCGGGTGTGGGGTTTGGTGAGCTCTTTATAGATTTTGGATACTAGCCCTTTGTCCGATATGTCATTTGCAAATATCTTTTCCCATTCCGTTGGTTGCCTTTTAGTTTCATTGGTTGTTTCCTTTGCTGTGCAGAAGCTTTTTATCTTCATAAGGTCCCAGTAGTTCATCTTTGCTTTTAATTCCCTTGCCTTTGGGGATGTGTCAAGTAAGAGATTGCTATGGCTGAGGTCAGAGAGGTCTTTTCCTGCTTTCTCCTCTAGGGTTTTGATGGTTTCCTGTCTCACATTCAGGTCCTTTATCCATTTTGAGTTTATTTTTGTGAATGGTGTGAGAAAGTGGTCTAGTTTCAATCTTCTGTATGTTGCTGTCCAGTTCTCCCAGCACCATTTGTTAAAGAGACTGTCTTTTTTACATTGGATGTCTTTTTTACATTTCCTGCTTTGTCAAAGATTAGTTGGCCATACGTTTGTGGATCTAGTTCTGGGGTTTCTATTCTATTCCCTTGGTCTATGTGTCTGTTTTTGTTAATTTACATTTTCTTGATGACATATGATGTGGGTCATCTTTTCATATGCTTATTTGTATCTGTATATATATATAATTTTTTGATGAATAGTCTATTAAGATTCGTGTCTCATTTTTAGTTGGATTTTTTTATCATTGAGTTTTAAGAGTTCTTTACATATTTTGGATTACAGTCCTTTATCAAATGTGTCTTTTCAAAATATTTTCTCCCAATCTGTGGCCTGTCTTCTCATTCTCTTGACACTATCTTTGGCAGAGCAAAAGCTTTTGGTTTTAATAAAGTGCAGCTTATCAAATATTTCTTTCATGGAATGCATATTTGGTGTTTTATCTAAAAAGTCTTCACCATTCCCAAGGTCATCTAGGTTTTCTCCTGTGTGTGTCTATTTCTGGACTCTGTTCTGGTCCATTGATTTCTTTCTTTCTTTCTCTTTCCTTCCTTTCCTTTCCTTCCTTCCTTCCTTCCTTCCTTCCTTCCTTCCTTCCTTCCTTCCTTTCTTTCTTTCTTTCTTTCTTTCTTTCTTTCTTTCTTTCTTTCTTTCTTTCTTTCTTTCTTTTTTTGTCTGTTTTGCCAGTATCACATTCTCTTGATTAAAATAGCTTTATAATAAGTCTTTAAGTTGAGGAGTGCCAGATCTCCAACTTGGCTCTTCTCCTTCAGTATTGTGTTAGCTAACACAATATTTTTGTTTTTCCTTATGAACTTTTGCTTTTCCTTATAAACTTTGGAATTAATTTTTGGAATCCATGAAAAAACTTGCTGGGAATTTTTATTGAGATTTAATTGGATCTAGAGATCAAGTTGGCAAGAACAAGCATCCTGATATTAAGTCTTCCTATCCATGAACATGGAATCTCTCTCCAATATTTGGATCTTTTTTGATTTCTTTCATCAGTGTTTTGTGGTTTTCTTCATATATACCTTGTGGATATTTTGTTATTTATACCTAATGTCCCATTTTGGGAGAGTAGTAATGTAAATGGTAATTGTTTTTAATTTAAAATTCCATGTGTTCATTGCTGATATATAGGAATGCAATTGACTTTTGTCTATTAACTTTGTATCCTGAAAACTTGATATAATTACCTATCAGTTCCAGGAGTTTTTTTGTTGTTGTTTGATTGTTGATTATTCTGAATTATTATTATTATTATTATTATTATTATTATTATTATTATTATTTGAATATTGATAATTTTGGGTTTTGTGCCTAGACAGTCGTATCAACTTCAAACAAAGACAGTTTTATTTCTTTCTTTCCAATATATATTCTTCTTACTTCCTTTTCTTATTGCAATAGCTATGACTTCAGGTATGATGTTGGAAAGGCATAATAAGAGGCAACATGCTTACCTTGTATCTGATCTTAATGGGAAAGCTCACCATTGAGTATAATTATTGTTTTTTTGTGGATATTCCATATAAAATTGAGGAAATTCCCCTCTATTCATAGTTAGCTTAATTTTTATCATGAATGGTTGTTGGATTTTATTAAATGCTTTTTCTGTATCTATTGATAAAATCCTGTGACTTTTCTTGTTTATAGCCCATTGAAGTGATAGACTACGTTAACTGATTCTATTTCCAGTTTTATAGATGTAATTGACATACATCACTATATAAATTTAAGGTATAAAGCACAGTGGTTTGACTTACATGTACTATTGAAATAATACATTAATTGATTTTGCAACTAGCCTTGCATACCTAGAATAAATCCCATTTGGTCATTGTGGATATTCTTTGAATACATTTTAGGTTTCAATTTGTTAGTATTTTATGGAAGATTTCTATAATTATGTTCATAAGAGATATTGGTCTATAGTTTTTCTTTTATAGTAATGTCTTTAACTAGTTTTTGTATTAGTGTAATTCTGGCCTTAAAGAATGAGTTAGAAAATGTTCCACTGCTTCTATTTTTTGGAAGAGATTATAGAGAATTAGTATAATCTCTTCCTTAAATATTTGTTAGCATTCGCCACAAAAATCATCTAGGCTTTGCTTTCTTTTTTGGAATATTATTAATTATTGATTAAATATTTTTAATAGATATACATTTATTTGAATTATCTTTCACCTTTGTGTGTTTTTTTTGTGTGTGTGTTTTGTGTATTTGTGTCTTTAAAGAAATTGGCATAATTCATCTAAGTTATTAAACTTTGAGTACGGACCTATTCATAAAATTCCTTTATTATTCTTTTTATGTTAATGGAATTAGTAGTAATGACCCTTTCATTTCTGATACTAGTAATTTGTGTCTTTTTTATTCTTGGTTCGTCTGGCTAGGAGTTTATTGATTTTACTGATCTTTTCAGAGAATCAGTGTATATTGTTAATTTTCTTTACTGATTTCTTCTTTACAATTTTAGTGATCTCTGCTATAATTTTTAATATTCCTCTTCTGTTTGTCTTAAGCTTATATTGCTCTCCTTTTTCTATTTTCTTAAGGTGAAGGCAAGGAGTGCTGAGTTTAGATTTTTCCCGTTTTCTAATACATGGTTTCAGTGCTATAAATTCCCCTCTAAGCACTGTTTTTGCTGGATCCTACAAATTTAGCAATCTTTATTTACATTTAATTCAAAATATTTTAAGTTTTCTCGAGGCTTCTTCCTTGACCCATTGATTTCATTTTTTGAATAATTGTAAAGATACTATTATTTGGAGTTTACTAAATCCCAACTACAATAAATAAACTAAAAACTCAAAGTTCCATATTTTTTGTAGTATAATAAATTTTTATTCATTCTGACTTTTATTACTATACAGAAAAATGCATCTATATTTTATTATAAATAATTATGATGTAATGAATCTAAGTCCCTAAGGTAAATAATTTGATTTTTGTTTTTGAGTAAGCATCTAAGTAGCCAAGTATATTGTTGTTTAAGAGTGATTTACTTATGGACTATCCGTGTAAAACAGTGCCCATCTCATTACAATGTTAGGGCTTGTCTCCTCTTCAATGCTGTAACTATATACCTATATCTATAAGACATGTATGTGTATGAATTGCAAAGGTGGTCAGAATTAAACAAATGCCTCATTTTACTTAATTTACTCAAATAAATTATACCTAAATCTTAAAAAAAAATATTCCTAGTACTTGTATCACTTAATTTAAATCCGTTTCTGTCTGGCTTTGCTGGCACACACAATAGCTGCAGCTTTCTTCTGCTCACTCTCTCTCCTGCCCTACAAAGAAAGTATTTGCAGCCCTACATTTTGAGTCTAAGGTTGTAGCTCCTTGCTCTTTCTGGTTTCAGGATCTTGTACTTCTTTCCCTGTTGTCCTTTGCTCCTTTTGCTTCACTTCAAATTACCTGGGTTTTGAACAATCTTCCTTATTTTGCTTTCAGTAGTTGTCTCCTGGTTCTGCTCCATATATCTGACATTTCACTTCTTACTTCTCTTGATCTCAGTTATTTGGGTAAGGAAAAGATTCTTTTAAAAAAAATCATGGTAATTGAAGGGCATGGGAGAGAAGGTACCCCTCTTGACATTTGCTTAATTCTATCTTAAGTTTATAGTTGAAATAAAACATGCAATCTTCTTCATAGAAGCTAAGGCATCCTTTATAGAAAGAAACCTGGGAGAAAAGATGACATCCCAATTATTATGTAATGCTAACTTATAAGTATCTTCCATTAGAATAAGTTATTTAACCTTTAAGAGCTTTTAGAATTTCAACAATGAGAATCACTTCTAGAGTGAGAAGAAAAAATTTTGTTTCTTTCCACAGCATGCTTACAAATAATTTCTCCTGCTGTCTAATGCTTTTCAAAATCATAGTGCAGTGAAGAATCCCTTCACTTCCTTTGTTGAAAAAGGAAGGAACTGAAGTCATTAATGGTTCTGATGAAATTAGGAAATTCATACTCTCCCAGCCCCAAAGAGAATATGTTAAGAGTTTTAACAGCTTAAAAGTCTCTTTCAACTTCTCTCTGTGTCATTAAGAAAACAGATGAGAAATTCCCATATGGAAAGTATGGATTTTTCTTTCCCCTAATCACATAAAGTAGCTTCTTATCTCTCCTGTTCTTTGTGCAGGAGTGAACTGGACTAAACCACAGGCTACTGTCTGTTTCAGTGCATTCTGGTCCATCTCTACCGCCAATTAATTGCCTGTGCTCAAATACAAAGGTAATCAGCTCTTACGCTTCTAGAAATGTGTTGACCCCTTCTCTTAAGTACATATACAGAGACTTTTGCCAAAGTTTCTAGGCACTTTGTCAAAGATTCACTGTCTGTAATGAAGATGGGGGAGGTCCCAAGCACTAAGAGCAAAGCCCACAGCTGCTTGAAGAAACATTGCCAAGATAAGAGCAGCTTTGAAGGATAAACTGGGAGATTATGTTAGCAAGCCTGGCTAAGGCTTCTGGAGGGCTGGGGGGAGGCTGCACTTCCATATAACATGTATTACAAGTCTGAGAGTTTTACTCTTTTCTAATGAACTGTTTATGTTTCTGGGAACACCAAATGAAACTTTTCTTTCAAAAGAATAATATTAAAAGTGCTTAGGCTTTGGGGTAAACATATTTTAGGACCTAAGAAAATCAAGGACAATGATTTCCACAAATGTCTTATCTGTTAGCAATGAATGTTTAGATGGATTCAGTATAGTCACACCATTGCCTTTTCTACAAATATTTTCCAAAGAAATGGATAACCTTTAGGCCAGGAATCCACTCTGTGGTATATGATTTCAAATAAGATCTATTTTTTGTTTTCTGTCATAGTTAAGTTTCGTTTCTTTGGAATGGTTTCTTTCCCTGATTTCTGTTGTCCTGGGTTAAAATGTTTCTTAAATTTTTAGTTTTCTTTGTGATGTATTTTCCCCCTTGTCTTTGAGCACTGCTTATAAAAATTAAATTTCAGAAGCTGATATGGGCATTGGTAACATATGGAATTCATCCGTATTTATTCATACATATTCACACATAGCTATTCATGCATATTCATAATATTTACTATCCAATAATATATGGAATTTAAATGACTATCTAAATCCTAAACTTTAGATTTTGTGGCTATATGATTTTCTTATTGCAGTCTTGCTTTCCCAATTATATTTTTTATTGAACTGACATTCAATTCAGTTTCCTTCCTGAAGAATACAAATCGGGAAATACACACAAATAAAGTAGCATAGAGCAATACCTACAGATAGTAGGTGGTAAATATATGCTGACTGAATTGGTGAATGAAGCAATGTTGCTGAATGAAGCCCTTAAAAAAATCAGAGTTAAAAAAAAGTTTAATCAGATATCACTAAGAACATATTTAATGTAGTTAATTGAGAATATATCATTTTTCATATTTTCATCATGGTATATTACTATTTATTTTTCCATTGTAATAATTAAGTGTATATGTATATCTATATAATTATTTAAACTTTTTAAAACATTATGTTGTGAATGTTAAATGAATATTGAATTTACTTAGGTAATATATAAGAAAATAGGGCTATATTTTTTTAACAGTATGTAGGGTATTTTAGTCTCTACCAAAGTAATTTTGAAGCTTCAGTTCTAACTCAGTTTTATTCAGCTCAAATGCTCTTTGATATTGAATCAAGACATAAAAAGGATGAGCAGCTACTCTTGTTCATAAGTTTCAATACTTAAATATTTTTTCTTACTAAAATACATTTATCAGAAGTCTTTCTTTCTAGGTGTATATTTATAACAATTACTCCTGGCTATTTTGAGAATGATGCCATTTTAACACCTTTATTCCATGTAGCATAGGATATCTTTATAGTGTCTGGAAAGACTTGACTGAAACACTCAGGATACGGGAAAGGCTAATTTGAGAATTGTTGGGAAAGGCTAATTTGGGAATTGTTACCAAAAAAAGAGGTTACAGATATTGGGCAGGAAAATATCATAAATGTCCACTTTTACTATTATTTATTCACCAGATGCTTCATGAATTACATAACCATTTCTCTACATTTGAATCTTTAAGTTGTTTTTGAGCATTTAGCTCCAATGGGCATTTTTTTCTAAAATTAATTAAAAAATTTTTTAAATGTTTTTATTTTATTTTTGAGAGGGGGGTAGAGTGTGAGTGGGGAGGGGCAGAGAGAGGGAGACACAAAATCTGAAGCAGGCTCCAGGCTCTGAGCTGTCAGCACAGACCCTGATGCGAGGCTCAAACCCACGAACCATAAGATCATGACCTGAGCCAAAGTCGGTCACTTAACCAATGGAGCCACCCAGGCACCCCTAAAATTAATTTTTAAGAACAAAATTATTGGGTCCAAATATATTAGTATTTTTTAATAATGTATTTTTGTATGTTTTTCAAAATGGTTGTACTATGATGGATAGGGCTAACTGGGCTAACTGTATGTAACACTAAAGTAGAAATTTCCCTGGGAGGGGTGTGACAGAAAAAAAATTAATCTTGTCTGAGGTTACACACCAACTGGAATTTAGAGTTTAATGCCCAGACTCAGAATACTATGTTCCCCCAAAACTTTAAAACAATTTCAAAAACATGCCTTGTGCTTGGTTGGCAAATGTATCATTTATTTATTTATACTGTACCTTACTACAGAAAATATTTCGAGATAGCTAAATGCATCTATAACAATGACTCAGAACAGACTTGACAAAGCTGAGTGGAATATACACCAAGTTTCTTTCCAAGAGAAAGAGAGTGGAGGAAGCAAAAGCCACTTAAAAAGTCCTTTAACTCCAATTTCCATGTGGAGCTTGAAGCTCCTTAAAGCTGAGATATAGGCAGATTAGTCTCCTGGCATTAACTTTTATATCCCTTTTGGAAAGCAGTTTGGCAACTACACTGTGAGCTTTAAAAATGTGCCCACTCTAATTCACTAATGTCACTTCTAAGAAGCCTAAAAAAATAAATTGTAAAATGAAAATAATACATTTCATGCATTAAATGTTCACCACAGTATTGTTTATAATAGTCAAACCTGGAAACAACCTAAATTTTCATTCAAAAAGGAAATACTAGATAAATAGAATTATATCTACTTGTTAGGCTAGCAATTTGGATATTAAAGTATGGTTATTAATCCTTACAAAAATCAATATAATGTTAAGTGAAGAGGCAGAATATAAAATACCATGTGTGACTATCATTGTGTTAAAAGAGAAAAAGATCATGGTTTAAATAAAAAAATGAAGTAAAATAGACCAAATGTTCAGTTACTATACTAATATGAGGGGAACTATGTATACATTTTATATTCAGTTTTGTTTACTAAAACTTTATTATGGCTTATATTACTTCCAAATAAATTACATCAGAAATAATTAAGCCTCTATATCTGAAAAATCTCATTTTTATATTCTGAAATAATATTAAGAAACAGGAAGAATTGCTGTCAAGAAGTTACCATCTGGTAAGTGTTTGCCATGTTCTATGAGCCATATCAACCCTCAGAGTATGTGAAGTTCTGCAATGGGAGGCCTTCTGAGATTAAAGAGAACAGGCTTATGAGGAGGAGAGATAATGGAAGCTTACAGGGTTTGAGAATTTGGGAAAAGCCAACAGCCTAAAGCTGAAAATCAAAATGGGGCAAAACTTAAGCAATCTTGTATAAGGAGGCCTTAAGGAACCAAGAAGATTCCACATGTATGGAACCAGTGACTGTCAGAGGGGATGTGCATACCATAACCTGTGGTGTTTTATTCTAAAATTCCACTCCTGCAAAATATAAACAGTCATTGAAATCTGTCTGTACACTCTCTTATAGATGAGGAATAGGGGAGCACCTGGGTGATTTCAGTCAGTTAAGCATCTGACTTTGGCTCAGGTGGTGATCTGATGGTTCAGGGGTTCAAGCCCACATTGGGCTCTGATGTTAGTGCAGAGCCAGCTTCAAATCCTCTGCCTGCCCCCCCCCCTCAAAAATAAGTAAACATTTAGATGAGGAATAGAAACAAATAGAAACATAGTAGGTGCTGGCCCTACCAACCTAGAATGAAATCACACAAGATTCTTCTTGAATGTGGCAAGAGAGTTCTCATTTTTTTTAACCTTCTATTTTTCAAAACTTGTGTTTAGTGCTTTATCTATGCTAGCTTACTTAATTTTTTAATGTTTATTAATTTGGGGGAGAGAGAGAGACAGAGAGGGAGAGACAGAGTTGGAGTGGGGGAGGGGCAGAGAGAGAGGGAGACAGAATCTGAAGCAGGCTCCAGGCTCTGAGCGGTCAGCACAGAGCCTGATACGGGTCTCAAACTCACAGACTGTGAGATCATGACCAGAGTTGAAGTTGGACGCTTAACCGACTGAGCCACCCAGGGGCCCCTATGCTAGTTTATTTAATTCATGCAAAACTCTATGAGGTAGGTGATATCATTCTCATTTTACAGAGGAGGAAACTGGATCCCAGAGAAGTCACATGTTTTGCATAGGGGCACACACCTGGTGGTAGAATTAGGATTTGAACCCAGGTCTACAAAGGCCAAGTACTTCCTATTATTTTTAGTGGGTCTAAGAGTGAAATGACCCAGTAGCTTAAATCCAATGAATTGTTATCACACTTCCACCCCAGGGCATAGGGCAGAAAAGATGAACTTCTGTACTTCATTTTCTCTTGAAAGCAATTAAGTTATCCACAACCTGTTAACCTATAAGTGACATTATAAAAGACTATATTCACCCGACTACAGTCAGGATAATTGGAATGTGTCTAGGTCCAGAGTCAGACCTACATTTAAGATAATATTAATAGTGCTAATGGCATCTGTAGAGAAAATCTTAGATGTTGCCTCCGGTCTTGTGAAATTCAGAGATACATTGATTCATGTTGACAAAAGCACATGTTTCCAGAGCTCATCTGTCCAAATTCAGTCCAAACCAACCCAAACCAAACAGAGTAAACCAAACCAGAACAAAATGACTCTTACAAACAGCTGACGACCTTGTGTAATTATGATTTTATGCATGTGGAGTTTATGGTCAAGCAATGAAACAATTACTGACTATTTACATATAGTTGTATTGATGCAGAAGGAAAAGATTACATACCAGGTACATGTGCTTGTGAATATGTAAGTTCCGCATATTCATTCTATTTGTTACTTTGCACTGTGTCTTTATTATAGATTTTGAAGTCGAGTGATCACCTTTTCCTAAAACTATACCTATTTCATAATCAATTTCTGCTTCACTCCAAAAGACTTATTTCAACCCCACAATATTTATTGCCCTTGGCTCTTACAGTTTTCTAATTGAAAGTCATGCCTTATTGAAGTCATGCATTTTTAAAATGCTAACTTAGTAAACCCTTGTTATAGGTAGATCCACTGAATATTTTCACTGTTAAAAATAGCAAATCTTTAACCAGATGCCTGGTGTTTGGTAGAAGATTCAGTTTATGTGCTTAGTAGAAAGAGGCCAGCTCATCTTGAAGTAGGAAATTTGAATCGACCTAAGAGTTGGTCAGCTCTCTAAAAGCAACAAAATCTAATAAGATCTTGATTAGAGCAATTTAGGTCACTCTTTTATTGCTGAAAGGTAATCACCTTTAGTAGACTTACTATATAGTAAAACAGCTGAGAAAGCCTCTCTTTCTGCCTTAAGACCACAACAGCTGACTTCCTTCAAATGTCATCATCACACCTGAAACTACTTTAGAGCCATTTTTAGTTTTAATTGAAATGTGTGACAGGAAAGAATTTAGAAGAAGGGAAAAAAGTTCTTATTAAGCTTCTCAGTTGAAATCTTAAGGTTCTACTGCACACTGAGGATCCTTATAACCTCCCCTAATTTTTTGTCATTCTCCTTCCCTCTGCGGGTTCCACTGCTCACTCTCAAAGCCCCTCTCTTTTTGAGCATGGTAAATATTACCCTTAGGTGTTCCTGCCTAGCCCCTGTTTAAATGGCCGTTGCTTTTCCCAAGTCCTCAGAGCTGGATTCATTGATTCTTTTTTTTTTTTTTAATGTATTTATTTTAATGTTTATTTTTGAGAGAGCGTGGGGGAAGGGCAGAGAGAGAGGAAGACAGAGAATCTGAAGCAGGCTCCACACTGTCAGAGCAGAGCCCAAAATGGGATGCGAACTGACAAACCGTGAGATCATGACCTGAGCCTAAGTCAGTACTCAACCAACTGAGCCACCCAGGTATCCCTGAATTCATTGATTCTTTATTTTTTAAATTTTTTATTGTTTATTTATTTTTGAGAGACAGAAACAGAGCACAAGTGGGGCAGGAGCAGAGAGAGAGGGAGACACAGAATCCAAAGCAGGCTCCAGGCTCTGAGCTGTCAGCACAAAGCTTGATGCAGGGCTCGAACTCACGAACTGCAAGACCATGACCCTAGCCGAAGTCGGCGCTCAACCGACTGAGCCACCCAGGCACCCCTGGTTTCATTGATTCTTAATCCCATTTCCTAAGACTACTCTGACTCAACAGAAAATATCCCTGTATCACTTAACGCTGTACTTTTGCCAGTCTTTGGGATTAAAAAAAATAAGTTACCAAGAAGCCAACTTGAAAAGCATCTATGTTGTATGTGTCAAAATATATGACATTCTGAAAAAGGCAAAACTATGGAAACAGTGAAAAGAGGATCAGTGGTCACCAGGGGTGCAGAAGAGGAGGGGTGAATAAGCAGAGCACAGATTTTTAGGGCAGTGAGTATAACCTGTGTGATACCAAGATGATGGATATATGTGATTACACAGTTGTCCAAACTTATAGAATGTACAATACCAAGCATGAGCCATAATGTAAACTATGGACCTTGGGTAATTATGATATGTCAATGTTGATTCATCATTTGTAAAAGATATAACACTCTGGTAGATACTGATAAGAATGAGGCTATGTATATGTGGAGACAGGGGTATATGGGAAATCTCTGTATCTAAAATTGTTCTAAACAATAAAATCTTTTTTTTTTTGAGAGAGAGAGAGAGGGAGAGAGACAGAGAGTGTACACTTGTATGGGGAAGGAGGAGGGAGAGAGAGAGAGAATCTTAGGCAGGCTTTGTGCCCAGTGTGGAGCCTGATGTGGGGCTTGATCTCACGACAAAGAGATCATGACCTGAGTTGAAATCAAGAGTCACACATTTAACTGACTGAGCCACCCAGGCACCCCAACAATAAAATTTTTATTTATTTATTTATTAGCATTTATTTATTTTTTGAGAGGCAGAGAGAGACAGTATGAGTGTGGAAAGGACAGAGAGAGAGGGAGACACAGAATCCGAAGCAGGCTCCAGGCTTTCAGCTGTCAGCACAGAGCCTCACACAGCGCTCAAACTCACGAACAGTGAAATCATGACCTGAGCTGAAGTCAGACACTTAACTGACTGAGCCACCCAGGTGCCCCAATGAAATCTTAATAAAAGCCAAAAAAAATTTTTTTAAGGGTCACCCTTTCAGAACCGAAATGTAAGGATTCAGGCAGAATTTTTGACCTCCTCTGCTTCTACCTGTATTATCCACATTGCTTTGAGTCATGGTTCCTATTTCTTACTCTTCCATTCGTTTTGTCTATAGGAGTAGGCTTCTCTCTTACAATCTACTATGCTTGATGTAGCCCAGAGACTTGCTGAAGCCCTGACCTTTAGGTTTTATATGCCATCGTATCAACTACAAACCATTTATAGCAGAAGCCTTCTTGTCTTCACCATTTCTCCAGTGGTATTGGGAGCAAGATGGAGTCCTAAACACTTCTGATTGTTTACTCCTTAAACCGTAGATTCAATGCTTTCACTGTAAGTTAGTTTATGGGCTGTTTTGCTATTCCAATTATGCAACCACTTTTGATTCCTGAAATGGATTATAGCCTCCTATATTAGATTTCCATCAAAAAAAAATGTTCGTACAAGGCCCCTTGTGTGTGGACTAGACTTATTGCATATTCAATGTTCAATCAACTAGTCTCTGTCTGGAAATCAGCACGTTCCTCACTCAAAAATGAGGAGGGGCTGGAGAGTTCCTGGGTTAGAAGGCTCTGTGGAAGCAAATACCTATCTAATTAAGGTAGGTTTCTAAACATAAAACAGACCTTAAGATGGGTCTGGACTGTGTATTATTTTGCCTATGAATTGTTTTCACCCTTGATTCTGTCTAGATCTCAGAGTCCAGTCGTTCCCAAAAGACATCCAGATTTTATTTATTTTATAACGGATTGCATTCAAGAATAAAGGAAATTAACAGACTTGCCTAATGTGGGTGTAGTTAAGGAAACTGTGGATGCGTGGGAGGCAATGAAATACAAATGACTACTTATTTACTCATTCATAGGTTTATTCATTCAAGAAGTGTTTATTGAGTGCCTTCTTTGAACCAGGGAAAGTACAATATGCCCTGGATACACAGTTAATAAAAAAGACATGGCCCATCTCTTCATGGAATTTCCAGTTTGCTGAGAGAAGCAGATAATAAATGAGAAAACTAACAATGGAGGAGGTCTTTGTGAGGATGTGACTGCAAGTTAACCCGCAAGCTGGACCCAGGGAATTGGAGGCTCCTGACCCTCTCCCCTGTCCTTGGAATGTATGTTCTGCCCACCATTCCCCCAGTGGAAGACGTTTTCAGGGATCCAGAGAGCAATGTGTTGTTGAGACCATCTGGGTGGTGTACATGACTAAACCTACTTAAGTCCTCTATATAAACTTCCAAGGTTATGGCAGGTCGGTGCAGAGATCTAATGGTCTTGTGAACGCCCAATACAAGCCTCATATGTAAATTCCCTTGTTTACTAAAAGTGCCACCTACCCAGTCTGGAGTGGTCTGCCTCTTCTGTGTCTCATTGCCCTTCATACATAGGGGCCAGTTTCAGATTTCACCAGGGAAGCTCCTGAGGTTTCGAAAGAACACATAGCAAGTAAATATGCTAAGTCTGCATTTTTTATGACTAACATAAGAGATTATTTTTTAAATTGACTTTATTGGGGTATAATTAATATTCAATAAAATGCATCCATTTTAATTCTATGGTTTGATGAGTTTTGATAATGGCCAGTCTAATCAAAGTATAGAGTATTTTCATAATTCCAGAAAGTTCCCTTGAACTCTCTGTAGTCAGTACTTTCTTCCTCAATCCCAAGCACTGCAAACAACCACTTACTTGCTTTCTATTAGTTCAGATTAGTTTTGCCTGTTTTAGAATTTTATGTGAATGAAAACTTCTATTCATTGTTTCTGGCTTCTTTTACTCAGCATGATATTTTTGAGATTTATCCATGTATTTGCATGGATCAGTAATTTGTTCCTTTGTGTTGCTGAATAATAAACTATTTTAGGTATATACTATAATTTATCTATCTAATTGCCTGTTAATTAGTATTTCAATTATTTTCAATTTCCAAAGCTGCTATGACTGTTTTTATACAAACCTTTGTGTGGGTCTATGTTTTCTTTTCTCTTAATATATGAGTGAAATTGCTGAACCATATGATAGGAGTATGCTTCACAACTGACAAACTATTTTCCAAAGTGGCTATACCATTCTGCACGCCCACCAGCAATATGTGAGAGTTGGCTCAGTTGTTCCACATCCTTATTGGCACTTGGTAATGCCTTCTTTTTAATGTTAGCCATTCTAGTAAGTGTGGAGTATCCTATTAGGTTTTGATTTGAATTTTTCTGATGACAAATGATATGAAGAACATTTCTTGTGCTAGTTGGCCATTTATATCTTTTATGGGGAGAATATTTAAAATTTTTGACCACTTTTAATTAGTTGTTTGCTTCTTTATTATTGATTTGTGAGAAGTTCTTTTTTTAATGCTTATTTATTTTGAGAGAGTAAGAGAGCATGTGTGTACAAGCAGGGGAGGGGCAGAGAGAGAAGGAGAGAGAGAATCTTAAGCAGGCTCTGCACTGTCAGTGAAGAGCCTGATGTGGGGCTTGATCTCACAAACCATGAGATCATGACCTGACCCAAAACCAAGAGTCAGAGACTTAACTGACTGAGCCACCCAGGTGCCCCTGAATTGTAAGAAGTTCTTTAAACATTTGGATATAAGTCATTTGTTATACACATATATTGCAAGTATCCCCCCTGCCCTGAGTTGTTAGTGTATTTTTACTTATGTTAATTCTTTCATGAGAAAGACTATGAAAAATTATATGCCAACAAACTGGGCAGTCTGGAAGAAATGGATAAATTCCTAGAGACTCACGCATTACCAAAACTGAAACAGGAAGAAATAGAAAATTTGAACAGGCCCATAACCAGCAGAGAAATTGAATCAGTTATTAAAAATCTCCCAACAAATAAGAGTCCTGGGCCAGATGGCTTCCCAGGGGAATTCTACCAGACATATAAAGAAGAGTTAATACCTATTCTTAACCAACTGTTCTAAAGAACATCCCATATTTTAAATGATGAGCAGCTATTCTAGGAGTAGGAGTATCTGTTGTCTCTGCTGTTCTTTTTGTAGTTTGCTTGTGGTTGTGTTAGTAGCAACACTCTCAATTTGTAATTTATTTGCTGGAATCTTTTTAAGCCAATTGTCCATTTTGTAAAGTTAGGTTAACTAAATGTAAATAATTTAATCTGAAAATCTGGTAAACCTATTTAAACTACAAAAGCTGGAAGTGAGCAAGTGAATGAAGGACTGTGTTGCAGAATTCCCTCCCATCCTTTCATAGGATCCCCTGCTTATAAACTTGACATCAGGTTACCTGACAAACATAGCAAGTGATGATACGATTTCAAGTGTATGTTACAAATTAGTTAACCCTAACTTCTTAATTGTTTCAACTAAAAGTAAGTGTAAGTATAAATTGTTATTTTTTCCCTATACATCAGTGGATCACCCTGGCAGCCTTTAATGTAAGCATCTCCTTCATTTTGGGAGACCAATGGTTTAGGTGGTATTGCTACCAAGTACACACCAGTGCATTTGATTTCTCTGTCAGCTAGCATATTTCACACAAGAATTAAATAAAAAATAAAAATAAAATGAAACAACATCCTCTGTTCCATAGCAACCTGTCCTAGCAAACTGAATCATAATATATGCTATTGGTCATAAAATAAGAATGAATTTGTGCTATGAAACTTGAAATCAACCACAAGAAAAAAATTCAAAAGGTAACAAATACTTGGAGACTAAAGAACACCCTACTAAAGAATGAGGGCTAACCAAGAAGTTAAAGAGGAAATTTAAAAGTTCATGGAAGCCAATGAAAATGATTAACACCACAACCCAAAACCTCTGGGATGCAGGAAAGGCAGTCATAAGAGTTTTGAAAGTATATAGCAATCCAGGCCTTCCTAAAGAAGGAAGAAAGGTCTCAGATATACAACCTAACCTTACACCTTAAAGAGCTGGAAAAATAACAGCAAATAAAACCCCAAACCAGTAGAATACAGGAAATAATAAAGATTAGAGCAGAAATTAATGCTATTGAAACCAAAGAAACCAGTAGAATAGATCAATGAAACCAGAAGCCGGTTCTTTGAAAGAATTAACAAAATTGATAAACTACTAGCCAGTTTGATCAATAAGAAAAAGGAAAGGACCCAAATAAATAAAATCAAGTATGAAAGAGGAGAGATCACAACCAACACAGCAGAAATAAAAACAATAATAGAATATTATGAGCAATTATACGCCAATAAAATGGGCAATCTGGAAGAAATGTACAAATTCCTAGAAACATATAAACTACCAAAACTGAAACAGGAAGAAATAGAAAATTTGAGCAGACCTGTAACCAGTAAAGAAATAGAATTAGTAATCAAAAATCTGCCAAAAAACAAGAGTCCAGGGCCAGATGGTTTTCCAGGGGAATTCTACCAAACATTTAAGGAAGAGTTAACACCTATTCTCTTGAAGCTGTTCCAAAAAATAGAAATGGAAGGAAAACTTCCAAACTCTTTCTATGAAGCCAGCATTACCTTGATTCCAAAACCAGAGACCCCACTAAAAAGGAGAACTATAGACCAGTTTCCTTGATGAACATGGATGCAAAAATCCTCAGCAAGGTATTAGCCAACTGGCTCCAACAATACATTAAAAAAATTATTCACCACAACCAAGTGGGATTTTTACCTGGGATGCAGGGCTGGTTGATATCTGAAAACAATCAATGTGATTCATCATATCAATAAAAGAAAGGACAAGAACCACATGGTCCTCTCAATAAATGCAGAGAAAGCATTTGACAAGATAGAGCAATGTTTCTTGATAACCCTCAAGAAAGTAGGGATAGAAGAATCATACCCCAAGATCATAAAAGCCATATTCAAATGACCCAATGCTAATATCATTCTCAATGGGGAAAAACTGAGAGCTTTCCCCCTAAGGTCAGGAACAAGACAGGGATGTTCACTTTCGCTACTGTTATTTAACATAGTATTAGAAGTCCTAGCCCCTGCAATCAGATAACACAAAGAAATAAAAGGCATCCATTGGTCAGGAGGAGGTCAAACTTCTCACTCTTTGCAGATGACATGATACTCTATATGGAAAACCCAAAAGATTCCACCAAAAAAAAACTGCTAGAACTGATTCATGAATTCAGCAAAGCTGCAGGATATAAAATCAATACACAGAAATTGGTTGCATTCCTATACACCAATAATGAAGCAACAGAAAGAGAAATCAAGGAATCAATCCCATTTACAATTGCACCAAAAACCATAAAATACTTAGGAATAAATTTAACCAAAGAGGTGAAAAATCTATACACTAAAAACTATAGAAAGCTTATGAAAGAAATTGAAGAAGACACCAAAAAATGGAAAAATATTCCATGCACCTGGATAGGAAGAACAAATATTGTTAAAATGTCAATAACACCCAAAGCAATCTACATATTCAATGAAATCCCTATTAAAATAATACCAGCATTCTTCACAGGGCTAGAACAAATAATCCTAAAATTGTATGGAACCAGAAAAGACCACGAACAGCCACAGCAATCTTGAAAAAGAAAACCAAAGCTGGAGGCATCACAATCCCGGACTTCAAGCTATACTACAAAGCTGTAATCATCAAGACAGTATGGTACTGGCACAAGAACAGACACTCAGATCAATGGAACAGAATAGAGAACACAGAAATGGATCCACAAACGTATGGCCAACTAATCTTTGACAAAGCAGGAAAGAATATCCAATGGAATCAAGACCGTCCCTTCAGCAAGTGGTGCTGGGAAAACTGGACAGTGACTTGCATAAGAATGAACCTGGACCACTTTCTTACACCATATACAAAAATAAACTCAAAATGGATGGACGACCTAAATGTAAGACAGGAAGCCATCAAAATCCTCAAGGAGAAAGCAGGCAAAAAATCTTTGATCTTGGCTGCAGCAACTTCTTACTCAACACATCTCTGGAGGCAAGGGAAACAAAAGCAAAGATGACCTATTGGGACCTCATCAAAATAAAAAGCTTCTGGACAGCGAAGGAAACAATCTGCAAAACTAAACGGCAATCAACAGAATGGGAGAAGATATTTGCAAACGACATATCAGATAAAGGGTTAGTATCCAAAATCTATAAAGAACTTATCAAACTCAACACCCAAAAAACAAATGATCCAGTGAAGAAACGGGCCAAAGACATGAATAGACACTTCTCCAAAGAAGACATCCAGATGGCCAACCAACACATGAAAAAATGCTCAACATCACTCATCATCAGGGAAATACAAATCAAAACCACAATGAGATACCACCTCACACCTGTCAGAATGGCTAACATTAACAACTCAGGCAACAACAGATGTTGGCGAGGATGCAGAGAAAGAAGATCTTTCTTGCATTGCTGGTGGAAATGCAAACTGGTGCAGCCACTCTGGAAAACAGTGTGGAGGTTCCTCAGAAAATTAAAAATAGAACTACCCTGTGACCCAGCAATTACGCTACTAGGTATTTATCTGAAGGATACAGGTATGCTGTTTTGAAGGGGCACACGCACCCCAAGGTCTATAGCAGCACTATCAACAATAGCCAAAGTATGGAAAGAGTCCAAATGTCCATTGATGGATGAATAGATAAAAAAGATGAGGTGTATATATCTATATCTATATCTATATCTATATCTATATCTATGTATATATATATGATGTAATATATGATGTAGTATTACTCAGCAATCAAAAGGAATGAAGTCTTGCCATTTGCAACTACATGGATGGAACTAGAGGATGTTATGCTAAACAAAATTAGAGAAAGACAAAAATCATATGACTTCACTCATATGAGAACTTTAAGACACATAACAGATGAACTTAAGGGAAGGGAAGCAAAACTAATATAAAAACAGGGAGGGGACAAAACATAAGAGACTCTTAAATATGGAGAACAAACAGAGGGTTACTGGAGGGGTGGTGGGATGGGGGATGGGCCAAATGGGTAAGGGGCATTAAAGAATCTACTCCTGAAATCATTGTTGCGCTATATGCTAACTAATTTGGATGTAAATTAAAAAAAAATAAAAAGAATGAATTTGGATGCTCTTTGCAATCTTATAAGTTTGGGAATAACAAAGTAAAACATGTGTTACTGAGGTCACACAAAAGTTCAGTGCCTTGTGATTCCACAAAATATTTTACTGGGAAACTTTGATAAAGCACAAACTTGTTTAAATGTGTCCAATAGTATCCTAAGTATTTCTGAGTTGTCTGTGTGTATGTATGTATGTATGTATGTATGTTTGTATGTATGTATATATATCCTCCTGTCCCATTCCACCTTTGTGTTGTTGTATACATTTTTTTTTGTGGTAAAAAATTCAAAGCGATTTATGGTATGGTTCCTGGTTTCATTGTCCTTCCCATCTTCATGGGAAGCTGAGAGGTTTGTGAGTGAGGTAACTATAGAATGTCAGTAGAGAGAATATAGTTAGTGTCCAAACAGTTTCTCATTCTTACATAAAAACTAAAGACAAAATCCTCCTAAGTATGCCTAGGGAGGAGTTTAGGATGAAAATACCATGGTTAGAAGCACATGGGCCCTTGTTAACTAAATTCTATTTAGGATATCTCTGCTCTTATATTGGAGGATTGTGTTTTGTTCTAATGCAGAAGGATATTCCATGCATGTGACAATACAGAACATGAGTACTATGTGAGGTCAGGGAAAGAAGAGATGATTATGGATCAAAATGAACCATGGAAATAGAGGAGAGATGCTAAACAATGTTAATTCACCTCATGCCCTACCTTTCTTATTTGAACTGGATCTTTTTTGATGTTGAGCAATCTTCTGATTAATTTGTTGTTGATTTTCTAGAATAGGGATTGGCAAGCTATGGCCCAAAGACCAAATGCAGCATGCCCCATGTTCTTGTAGGTCCTGGAGTTAAAATACTAATTCATGTTTGTGAAAGTAATTTGAGGTTGAAATTTCAATTTCTATAAATAAAGTTTTACTGGAACACAGCCATACTCATTTGTCTACATGCTGTCTGTGGATACTTTCACACCACAACTGCAGAAGTGAGTAGTTGTAACAGAGACTCTGTGGTACACCAAACCTAAAACATTTATTATCTGGGCTTCTACATACAAAGTTAGCTATTTATATTTTCGATAGTTGCCTGACCTTTCTTTCTGGCTTAAACAAATGTTATTTTCTTGGAAGAGACGGGAGGAGAACTCATATTTATGGGATACTTATTTGCTAAGGTATTTCACCTAGTCTTAATAACAACATGATTAGGTAGACATCAACACTGCATTTCATAGATGAAGGGACTAATCTATGAACTAATTCAGAGATTTTAAGCAATTTAAAAGATTTTGTGTGGGTAGTTGATTTTGGACCCAGGCCTCAAATACAGGGTTTATTATGTTATTATGTCATTATTCCCCTTTGTGCAAGAAGGTAGAATTGTTATGCCAGTTCAAAAGCAAAGAGGAAAAGAATTGCAGGATTGTTGGGAGTCAGCCATTTAGCAAGTAGCTGGTCACCAATATTGGAACGTGGTATACCACCAAATGTCTCAGAAAGACGGACTCTGACCCTATGGCAGGAAGGTAGCCTTGGGCAATTTTCATTAGTAAATGGATACTTTCCCTATGGACTCTTTGTCCTAAGGATGAAAACTCTTACCAATAAGACCAAAGTAATTTATAAGAAAGTATCTTTCTATACTAAATGAGTAAATCTTTATTGTGTGAAAGAATATGGACCTTAAACTGTATTCAACAAATCTTTGATTTTGCAATAGGCGATTAAAGTACCTCAATGTAAGAGTCACTCTCTGTTGTCTTTTTTAATACCTGCAGGTAGTATAGTAGCAGCTGCAGCAGTGGGAATCTGTTGGAACAAATTATATTTCTCAATGATTGATCTCCAAAGGCATGTTTCCTAGTCTTTGAAAATTCACTGAAAATTTTATAGTGCTCTAAATGAAGGGAGTTAAAACACAAAGAATGAGGATTACATCTTTATGTGGTGGCTGAACCAAACTGCACTATAGCTTAAGCATTCATTTTAACTATCTCTCTCTGATTGATCCAAATCATCACAGCCAAATAGATATTCAGACAAATGAACTAATACTTTAGTTTCTAAAAATAAATGTTGGCCATATTGTAACCTATTCAGTTTTTGCAAGTTGATATGCTCCAAGTTTCATTTGGAAGAAATAAAATGTCTTTCTGTATTGCTGTCAATAGAATCCTTATCCCCACTATTATTTTTTTAAAATTGTTTTTAGGTCAACTTTGTTACTATATTATTTTTCCTCCCCAGAAAAAAAAGTGCACAGCTTATTACCTTGTCTGTATTTGCTTATTCCTGTTCTGCTCTTATGCCTCCATACATAAAACCCAAGTGCTCCATCACCCCTATACCTTAGGAAGCTAACTATGATGGAAACAGCTCCACTAATAAAAGGGCTGGGGTACATCTGGAATCCAGGACAAAGGCCACGAATCCAGAGACAGTAAGAGGAGGTTGCTCAAGGTCAGGTGGTAACAGATGGCAGAGTGGGCACTGAAGATGGAATTTCGAAGGAAGCTGTAATAAAGATAGGTCTTCTCTTTCATTTACTGACATCTAAAGAAGCCAAACCGAAAGAACAGACAAATAAAACAATAAAAAGCCAACACTAAGGGAATATTTTAATAATTGTTCTCTCAACATGGTAAAATTTCCTCTGTCCATTAAAATGGTAATTATAAGTCCATGCTCAATAAGCCAGCAGACTGAATTGGAAAACGTGTATGAGATGGTGTAGGTGAAAAGAGTAGAGTTTAAAATAGAATTACCGGATAACGAGAATGCTGTTACCTGGGCAATTTAGCCTGAGAGACTCACAGAGAGAGAGAAAGAGAGAAGTAGGGGTTTGGAGAGGATTGATAGACAGGAAAGATTGAAAACCAGGTCTCAAAAGACAGGAGAAAGGACAGCTCCAGTAAAGTGGAAATCAGAAACTAATATCAAAACACTCACAGTACTGGGAGCAGAACAAACAATAAACACTTTCAACAAAAAAGCTATGAATGAATAAATATTTTGTACTTTTATGAAGGTTGGGAGGTATGCCCACACAATTTCATTATGCTTTAAGCAGTCTTTTTTTTTTTTCTCATCATCATTTTACTAGTTGGGAAGATAGATGAATAAAATATTTTAAATTACTTAGAAAGTGTTATCTCAGATACAAACACTATCCTTCACATCTTACCTTAGTAGATATGGAATTTGAGAGATGATATTTGAGTCATTTCAGATTCTGTGATTGCAGTTTTTCAATGAAAAACAATATTGCACCATTAGGAATGGAAAATCGCAGCTATTTAAAAAAGTGAAAAACACGGATTCCAAAGAATAAGACATTTGCTTCTCTGATTTTTTTAAATGTAGAAAGTTGCCATCAGCCCTGTTAAAATTTACAAAGCTTTAATTTTGTTTTTGTACTTTACCATGCTTTTGTAATTAACTATGCAATGTGACAATTGAAAATAAAAATACCTATATTTAAGGAATAGAATGTTTTAGGGGTATTACCACTCTTTGAATACAAATTAGAGTGTGGTTTCTCATCATAAAATATCATCTGCATTGCAGGTAAATCAAAGTATTGATTATTATTAGGATAAACTATAGAAATAAGAGTTTTATTGATTTTCAAAAGATATATTAATGCATCTTTTTACATGTAGCTGTGCAGGAGAATTTTTCAATACTGTTATTATTAGTCATGTTGATAGTGCCTGTGGATGTCAAAGATTTGCAGATATTTCATAAGTAGACACCATAGTGTGAGAAAATGACAGACCTCTTGGGAAGACTTACACAGTTTCTACCTCTCCCCAATTTCATCTTTCAGGAGGATCATTGACACTTATACATAATAGAAGTGTTTTCTATTGGGCAAATTTGTGTGTTTATCTAGTGTATAGCTAGTAATATGTGTATACCTAGTAATAGGCATATCTAGTAGGGAATGTTGTGTAGTGGGCTTGGGTAGTGAGAGAAAAACATCTATTTTAGCTTAGACTCATTTATAGTGGACAGCTTTAAGAGAAAGACAGAATGGAGTTGCCCAATCATTTTGTTAGCTCTGACACAAACTTTTTAAAACTCTTCATATTGTCTCTTGCCTTTCTCAGTATTTGTCTTAAGATAAGAACATGTATCACAAAATGACACGTATACTTATTATTGTGTTGTTTTAGGGTTACATACTAGTCTCACATTATAGACTTTTATGATTTAATAGCATTGTTTACGATTTAGTAAAGAAGCATTTTAGGAAAATATACCTTCAAATAACAATGTTCTTATAAAGTCATTTTTGATACAATACTTACCAGATTATGTTAGATTTACATTTTTTTCTTCACCTGGATAAGCTCGATAGCAGTGGTAGTCAAATCTTCAATTGCTTTTGTCTTTGCTTTTGTTTCTGATTTTAATTTTTTTTAATTACATTTACATACTGCTTAAAAAGTCAGATAGGTCTACAAAGAGTAACCTGCTCTCTTTTTAGGTTCCTCTGCTTCCCACCATGCCTGTTTTTATGTACCCCTAAATCTATAAATAACATCCGTAAATTAACACTTGTAGGTTTTTCAGTTGTAGGCAATTCCTGATATGAAGGATGAGAAGTAGGCCTCTTTTATCCTCATTCCACTTCCAACTGCCCCCTGCCCCACAACACACACATCCTATGGCTCTTCCTATCCCCTCAATATAGCTAATTAGGGTCAGGCAAGTCTGTGGTGCCTACATTGTTATTACCATGTAAACACCTTCACAGATAAGCTATATTGTATATTATGATTACATTTATTTCTGGCACAACTTCTGTTTTCCATGGATTTAGTTATTGTCACATTTCTAATTATTTACTTTCCCTTGTGTCTCTTGCCATATGACCTCCAAGAATCATTCAAACTGATCAACAGAGCAGGTATTTTGTTAATATTTTCTTCTTAGACACATCTATTGTAGAGGTTTCTGTTCTCTTGCTCAAATCAGAGTGGTGGCTCTCCCCGTCTGCTACAAAACTGCCATCCTGGGATATTTTCCCATCACATTGGATATTCAAATGGCCTTTTTCCTTATTCTGTTCCCTGTTTCCTTGGTCCCACATCGTCTTTTTACTTGGTTTACTTTCTGGGTTTATATCTGGATATAAAACAATCAAATCAGCCAAAAGAAAACTGATCCAAGTTTGAGATATTTTAAATGTTTAATAATAATCTGTCTTTGAAATCAGTCTTTAAAATGATTACTAGATTTACCGTACATTAATTTGGTTAATGTGAGTGACCCATACACTGCAGATTCTGTTTCTCATGCTCTGATTGCTGGTTCTAGGTTAATGGCAGAAATTTTACTTTTTTTTTCATCTTTATTTTGCAGTTCATCTTTTAAATTTCCTAGCCCCTTTTCAGTGATTCTTACAACCAGTCCTGCAGTTCTAAGGTTCCCAGAGTTATTTTCCTGGTCTCTTTCTCTCTCTCTCTCTCTCTCTCTCTCTCTCTCTCTCTCTCTCTCTCTCTCTCTCTCTTTTTGAGAGAGAAAGCGAATGTATACATGGGTGCACGAGTGGGGGAGGGGCAGAGAGAGAGGAAAAGAGAGAATCCCAAGCAGGCTCCTCACTGTCAGCACAGAATCAAACTCTGGGCCAGGGGCGAACCCATGAACTGCAAGATCATGACCTGAGCTGAAATCAAGAGTTGGACGCTTAACTGACTGAGCCACCCAAGCGCCCCTCCTTGTCTCTTAAATTCCCTCTAGGAGTATAAAAATAAACCCACCCTAAACATAAAGCCCAAGCTTCTTAACAATTACATGATACTTATTTTTTATTTTCTTTATATCTTCAAGTAGCTTCCAAATTTGGGCTCTTCTTTCTTTATGACATCTACAGAGACTTACTCCTCCTTTGTTTTTCTTTTTGTCCCTCAGTAGTGTGTGGAAGAATGCATTTTGAGACAGAAACTTGGTAATGGATTACTAGAAATAGCCTGATTCATATTAATATTAAAGATTAAATGTACAGAATTGACAATTACTTGCAATATTACTTCTCTTCAAGTATGGTCCCTTAGTCCATGTAGATGACCAGGCTAGTCAAACCTGGGTGACTGAGTTAATCATTCTGTGGGCTATTTGTTGTTGCTATTGTTGTTTTCTCTAAACATAAGGACACATAAAGGAATAAGCTTGGCTGGGTGGGAATCATCTTTTTTTTTTTTTTTATTTACATCCAAATTAGTTAGCATATAGTGCAACATTATGTGGGAATCATCTTAAACACACATTTAACTATTACTGTTTTTAATAGAATCTTTATTCTACTTTCAGAGGTAACTACTGTGAGTACTGCTTAAGTATTGTTAAATATTGTACGCTTAAACAAAGAATTAAGAATTTTAGATGGTGTGATGGAGGCAACCAAATTAGAAAGTCAGCATTTTTTTGTGTATCTTTTTATGTATCGCCCATTGTAGTAGAAACTTTCTTACACTGCACTTACTAGAATGGAAACTATGTGGACAGGAATTTTGTTTTGTTAACTACTGTATTTTAAGTGCTCTACACAGTGCCTGACACAGTGGGTTCTGAAAGAAAAAAATGTTTAATCCTGATAATAACCTGTTATGTGATGTTATCAAAAAGCTTAAGTTGTGTGCTTTGATTTTCATAGCTAATAGTAATAATTAACAGGTATGATTCAAATTCACATCAATATGACTCAAGTTTATGCTTGTAAAAAAATATCAAACTGGATTTAGCTGAAAAGTCTTCCTTGCTTAGATTCTTGTCTTTTACATATTAATCATAAAACATGTGGAAATGTTGAAGGTGTACAAAAAAACTGAAAAAATAAACAAAAGAAGGGTCCTTTATGTAACTTCACATACTTTTCTTCATTAGTTTCCATTAGGATTCTATCTTTTGCCATGTTTTGACATAGAACTTAACGCTTATTTCAAAATTTTCTCTAAACACAATCTACCCTATTTTCTTTTTGTGAATCTTAGGAGAGTTGCCAAAGGGTGCGGTTTTCAGTGGTTAGGTTTTCAGAAATCATTCAAGTTGTTTACTCCAGCTTTCATTGTAATTAAACAATGATTTGCTTTAGACATTATCACTTGGCAGGCGCTATAGAAAACACTGTATCTACATCTGATAAAATGCAAAATTAAAAAAAATCTATCACTTATTTCAGAAATTCCTGATACAGCTTGTGTCAGTAGCTTAAATAAGCTCAAATGTATGAGTACCTATAAATCCATTCCTCTTGGTATTTAATGTAATGAACAGAGCCTATTACCCTAAAGGAAATCCTAATTAAAACTCTATTCCTAGTTTAGTTTTGTTTTTTTCAATCACAGAAATTTCACTTTTGAAGGAAGTGCAGCGGTATCCTATAAAAAGCAACGGACGTGGCAGAGCTGACCTATATCTGAGTCATAGCTTGACCAATTCAACAGCTATGGGAACTTGAGCAAGTCCGGCAATTTCTCAGAACCTAAATTGATCCATATGTGAAATGTGGATGACAATTCATGACTGTCCCTTGGGGCTTTTGTGAGCATTAGATGAGAGAAAATATGTATTAAAACTACTTTCTATTGTAAAACATTAAATGTCTTTGACGAGTAGTAGTAGCAGTATAATTACATTTGGATTCAGGGCAGCTTTCTTGGTGAGCTGTCCCTAAGGTTATGAATGATATAGCTTCACACTTCCACTGTGATCAACAACAGTCTGTTCCCCTCTTTCTCTGTCTCATCTTTTCTTTCCTGCCTTCCTTTGAAAATAGATTTGAGACTTGTTGCAAGTAAAATATGTCCATTATGATTAACAAAACAGAAATGGAAGGAAGTTTAAATAATGAAAACTGAATTCTAAGTAAATTCTGAGAGTTAATATGGATAACACTAAAACCAAGAATAAACTTTGGATTGTAGAACTCGATGTGAGTAGTACAATAACTGCTGCTTATTAGGATAATGCAGCAGTACTGACAGTTTCTGGGAATTCTAATTCATCTAAGAAAAATGCACTCTACTCACGTAACTGTGCCTTCACACATTCAATTAAAATATATTGGGGCACCTGGGTGGCTCGGTCAGTTAAGTGTCTGCCTCTTGATTCTGGCTCAGGTCATGATCACATGGTTGTGAAACAGAGCCATGTCAGGCTTCAGGCTGGGTGCAGAGCCTGGTTAAGATTCTCTCTCTCTCTCTCTCTCTCTCTCCCTTTACCCTTTCCCTGCTCATGAGAGCGTATATGCGCTCTTTCTTTCTCTCAAACTAAATTATGTGGATAAATATACATATATATATATATGTATACACATATATAAAACACTTAGGATGTTTTATGCAATGTTCTAGTTAACAGTGAGAAGGAAAATGGACATGCTTTGACATCAAGTCAATTTGGGTAAGAAATACAGAAATGAATAAAATGCAACTTGTAATTAAAAAATATATTCTTTTCTTTAATATGATTATTCATTTATTTTGAGAAAGAGGGCTGACAGTGCAGAGCCCGCTGTGGGGCTTGATCTCAGGAATCGTGAAATCATGACCTGAACTGAATCAGGAACTGAACGCTTAACTGACTGAGCCACCCAGGTGCCCCTAAAAATATATATTCTTATAAGTTCTAATAAATAATATGAAAGAGAAGCCCTGGATTATGTGAGCGGGAGTCAAGGAGTAACCTATTTTACTTTGTGGAGGGGTTCAAGAACATGTTCTTCAAGGAAATATTTGGGTGTATTTTAAACATTTATAATTTTCTTAAAAGTTAATCATTTTTAATGTTCATTGACTAATTCATCCATTCACTCAACTAATACTTGAAGATTGTCTCTATAAGTATAAAAATAAAAATAATAGACAACTTTTAGAGAACAGTTATGAATCATGCATTGTTGTAAGAACTTTATATATATATAGGCTTCTTTCATTTTTGTAATATTTCTATGA
This sequence comes from Felis catus, assembly GCF_018350175.1. Taxonomy (NCBI): domain Eukaryota; kingdom Metazoa; phylum Chordata; class Mammalia; order Carnivora; family Felidae; genus Felis; species Felis catus. Next base: position 110,872,298 of record NC_058374.1, read on the forward strand.
GGCAGAAAATATTATTATACTCATTTTACAGATGAAGAAACTGAGAAACAATAAATAACTTGCCTAACTAGGGTCAGCAGTTTGGAAGTGATAATGAAAGAATTCCATTCCATAGTCTGACTCACACTATATACCTCTAAGCACTAACTTGTTACCTTACTGAGCTCAATAATGAAGACCCAGAAATATGGGGAAATAACAAAAAAAGAGCTAATGTAGTGTTCTCAGTCCTAAAGTAAAGGAATGCAGATGGAGCTGTGGCAATACAGGAAAAAAAACAAAAAACAAAAAACAAAACTACCTCCAAGCAAAAAAAAGAGCGTGCTTCTCAGTGAAGTATTTGACTTAAGCCTTGAAGTGTGAGAAGAGTTAGCCTAAAGTCTATTTGCTATTCTAGAATGAATAAAATGGTAAGTTCTCTGAAATTTTGGAAGCTGAAAAAGGTGAAGGAGGGGGAAAAAATCTGCAGGCCTACCACTGTAAAAATGGGTGACTGCTTTGAGGGAACTACACAATATTTGAGTGTGGTTCTCATTGTAGGAAGGGGTTAAAATTGAGCATGGGAAGATGGGTCAGGGACAGATCATAAAGGAACTTCCGATCCAGGCTAAGGAATTTGTGCTTCATCTTGGATGCTATGCAGGAAGCTATTTTGAGAAAGGTACTGTTAGTAAATTTGAGTTTTAGGATGATTACACCAGCAGCAGAAGATAGGAAGAGGCTGGGCAACCAGTTAGGAGGAAGCTGTTGGCAATAATTGAATTACAAAATGATAAGAGCCCCAAACAAGGCTGTGGAAGTTAAGAGGAAGATATGGATTAAAAACCTATTTATAAGATGAAATGCAAAGGACCTGGTGAACCATTTGGATGTGAGTTTGAATAACAGAGCTGTAGTTTAGGATAGGTTTCCAGATTTCTGATCTGAGAGACTGAGCATGTAATTATGCTGTTCACCACATTATAGAAATCAAGAACTAGATAGATCTTAGAGAAAAGGTAATGCATTTAAATCTGGACATCTCTGTGAGATGGCAGATATCCTGTAGACAGTTGAATATGTGGATCTGGAGCTGAGGAATGAGTTCTGGGCTGGAACTGTGGATTTGTTACAAAGCCAAGAAAATGGTTAATGAAACTGTATCTAAAAATAAGAAAAGCCACATATTCAGCCCTAGGGAACACTAGCATTTAGGGAGGAGTCAAAGAAAGAAGAAAAGTCTTCATAAAGACTGAGAGTGTAACCAGAGAGAAGAAAAGGAGGAGAGAATTTCGTAAGAGAGGTGTGACCCATAGTGTAAAATGTGTTTCTTGGGGTGCCTGTTTGGTTTACTTGGTTAAGTGTCTAACTCTTGATTTTGGTTCAGAGCATGATCTCATGGTTGTGAGATTGAGCCCCATGTTGGGCTTGACACTTAGTGTGGAGCCTGCTTAAGATTCTCTCCCTCTCCCTATCCCCCTCCTCTGCCTGCATGCATGCCCCCCCCCCCCCACACAGGAGTGAGTGCACACTCCTCTGCTTTCTCTCTCTCTCTCTCAAGAAACCAATGTGTTTCAAGGTTAACTTAAAGACAGAAAGTGATCACTGAATTTGGTTATATGCAAGCCATCTTTCACTTATTCACCCAACCAATATTTAATGAGAGATTACCATGTGTCGAGTACAATGCAAGACACCGAGGACACCATATTAGCAAAAGAGATACTTGCCTCTGTGTTCACGATGCTTGGTCTAATGGTGAGTATTTATCAAGTAATCTCTGAAGTAACTATCTAGAATCAAGAGGCATCAACTTGGATAGTGGGAATTGCAAGAGGAGAGGTCTCTGGTGAAAGCCATCTTTGAATTGGCTTTCACACAAGCTGGTCTAGAGAGTGCAAAATAATTTGTGATGGTTCAAGTTCAAGTAAGACTTTTTCTGCCATCTCTTTTCCTCTTTCCTATCAATGCCTTCCTTCTTACCTCCAGGAACAATGTGAGAAAGAAGAGGGATTGAAGCAGGTGTTAGCTGGGAGAGAGAATATTTAATAATAAAATAAAATCTGGAATTTTGATTACTATCTTGGACATTCTAACTATTGAATAGAGACTGAGTTTGAGACATAAAACTATAGCACAGCCATCCATGACTTCTACTAAGCAGAGAAGCCATGGGATTGGCCAAAGTTTTCCTCAACAGGCAGGGGGATAGTACCCCAAATGGTTTTGAAAGTTACCCATGGGAGACAAAAGATAAAGTTACCTTTGCTATTATGTCAGGAGTTGTGAACTAGGGAGGGTTGCAGCAAATTGAAGAGTTAAGAGATGAGAAGTGAAAATAAATGGGCAGTTCCTTTTGCAAATAAGGAAGAAGGCTATAGTGAGTTTTCTTTTTTGAGATATTGGAAAAAAATCTGAGCATATTTGTATGCTGAAGGGAAAATAGACATTGATAAAGAGAGAGTGTATAATTCTTGTATGTTTATTAATTCTTGAGTTGTGATTAAACAAAGCTCTTTATCCCTGGATCGTGACTTTTAGCAGCATAATCAAGAAACTGTGTGGTTTCTTTATAAATTACTTTCCTTTCTCAAGTACTCAATTTTATTACTTGTCATTTGCAAGTCAAAGAATTCACCATTTCCTGGTGAAATTGCTTTAATTTAGCAATGACTTGGAACTTATCTTGGAATCTTGTAGGAATGAATAAATGTGTAAGCTCTATGACAAACTGTTTTATTTATTTTAGTGTATAAATTTTATTCACTTCTTCATTCCCAGCAGCTGTTAACAGTACCTGATACATAGTATATGCTAAAACATATTTGGTGAGTGAATAACTTATGAGTAGTATCAGAAACCTACAAGATGGGGTAACTAATAGTGAGTGAAAAGTCCCACATAGAAAACAGTAATACTAGGTCACAGCATGTTTGAGTCAATCAGTTTTAAAAATTAGAAGTAAGCCTGAAAAAAGGCTTTACTTGGTTACTGATTTTGTATTTATTAAAAATGAGACTGATGAGCAGGTTCACTTCTGTTTTGCCTTTACCAAAAATTCTGTGAAAAAGTGAGGATGGACAAGTAAAAAGAGAATACATGTGTCTAGTCTATTGTCACTAAACCAGTGGTGGGACCAACAATAAATTCCAAGTTTTCAGATGCAAGGATATATAAAATACATTTCTGGAGCCATAAAATTCTCTTAAATATTTTAAAAGAGAAGTCTATCAACATTCCAAAAGCACTACTCATAGTTCAACCTAAGTAGTACTTCCTTAAGTAGAGAATACTGTTTTAACTCCATTATTTCAGACCTGTCCTTATTCATTCAGTCATATTAGAGTGTTTTTGTTGTTGTTTTGTTGTTGTTGTTGTTTTAATGCACACAATATAACAAAATGAGTTTTGTCACAAACTATAGGGATATAGAATTCTGACATTGGAAATTATGGGCTGAATTCAACAAAGAGATCATGATTACAGACTTTTTACTGAATAGTTTCTCCTTTTGCATTTTAAGCATGTCAGTAGCACCCTTATTTATCATCGTCAGCTATTTTCAAAACTTAACCACTGGTTTTAACAATAATTATTATTATATTTATAGAAAACTGTCAAAGCAGATGCAGTTTGTTACTCACAGTTACAGGTTTTCTATAAATAAAGTGATAATTATCATAGGAAAACTTATATTTTGCATATGAATAAACAGAGCATTGGGTGACACTTCTTTCTTGAGATTAAGGATGTGAAAAGTAGCTGGTTAGGATGTTCAGCTTCTACATTTAACAAGCCTTTCAATAAGACCACCCTAATGTTTCCTGTATGCTAAGCAATAATTAAATAAGAATAAATAAGACATGTAAATGACACCTTATTAGTAGGTGCAATTGTTAAATTATTTTCTGTAGCTCTACTTACTTAGATACGGTTTTAAACAGAGATCTATCCTAGGATAGTATCTCTGAAGAAGAGATGTACCTCTTTTAGTCATTTAATTCGTCTTTTGAGGTACACCATTCATAGTCTGGACCTTGTGTATACTAAAGCTAACTTGAAGGAATATCTCAGGATGTGCAGATTATTTAAGCTCATACGTGCTTTGGTTGACATTTTCAAGATTCTTCCTCTTTCTTCCCCATTGTCTGTTTCCCTCCCTTCTACTGATAATTCCTGAAATCATCTCCCAAATAAACTCTACTAAAATTCTTGCCCCAGGATCTATTTTAAGGAAACGACCTAAGACATAGGTATTCATAATTGGAATTTACATGATAAAATATATAAGGCAAACAGCATTCATATCTATAGGTATCAATTGGAAAGAATAATAATAATGGTGATAAAAATTACTGCCATCTTATTGAATGTTGTCAGGTAATTATGTGCCAATGATAAGTCCAAATAATTTTATGTATTAATGTAATCCTGCCAGCATTTCTCCCTATGAGGTAATTATATTATCATCCTCACTTTATAAATGGAGATACTAAGGCTTAAAGATTCTAAGTCAGTTTACTTTGGTCCCATAACTAGTAATTATTGGAGTCAGGATTTAAAGTCAATACTTTTAATTATCACTCAGGAGAAAGTCCCCCCAAATTGCAAATTTATTTAAAAACTTAGGTACTCTCAGAGTATATATATTTATTGTAAAATAGTATTATTTTTATATCTCATTTGTTGTGAACCTTAACTGGCATTGGTTTGTGTTGCTGAAAGTTTCACGATAAGTAGAAATAAAGATTTTGTTTTATTTAAAAAGTAATTGTATATTGACCATGGACAATAGTAACCATTATAAGGAATTCTTCCAAAGCACAAATGAAACTTGAAGCACAGTAGTCACATGAATCATCAACCACATGCAAACGTAACTTTTCTTAAGAAAGAAGGCTTGAGTCCAATAGGTTGAAGCAATAAAGTAATAAATCTTTTGGAAAAGAATCTTATTTCTGGCTTGTTTTAAAAGGAGGAAGTTTTTATTTTCTATAAAAATGAAGCCAATGGTTTATACTAAAATATTCAGGATTAAATTCATATTCGTTAAATAGCAAAAAACCTGGCCTTCTTAGCTGTCATTGGTTTAAAATTAACCAGACAGGATTGTGGAATCATAGGAGGAAATGATGGAAATGGAAATAAAAACAAGTTTTTCAAGATTAAGAAAAATTCCATAGCTTCTGAAGATTTAATTGTACTTAGTAAATATCTTTGGTACATATTAAAAAGTAAATAAAAATCACATGTGTTTATTTTAATAATAGCATCATTATGGTGAAAAAAAAAGTACTATTTTGAAGAGCTTAAACACTAATATCTGGCAAATATTTAACTAAGCTGCTCTTTTCTATACAGTGAAATTACTTTTCCATGACTCTACGTGAATTTTTTTTTCCTTTTCCTTTCCCTCTTTCCTTCTTTCTTCCTTCCTATCTCCCTTCCTTTCTTCTTTTGTATTTTCCTTTCCCCTCCTTCCCTTCCTTCCTTCTTTCCTTTCTTCCTTGGGAAATAAATGACACAGTTTTGTCTTACTTATGGTCAAGCTTAGATATACCCATTTCCCCCAATATACCCAAAGTCAGAGAGAAAACAGAAGACAACTCTTCATTTTCTTTAAGTTCACTGTAATTCTGCAAGTAACTATTGTAAAATATAGAGTCAGTATTTTAAAATTGAAATATGTAGTTTATTTTCTCAGGAAAGGAATAAATATCAGGAAAATAACATACTTAGAAAAAAGAGTACAATGAAATTATCTATATGAAATTTTGCCAACAAATGTCTTATTTAGTGATTATAATTTATTTGCAAAAATAATGTGATCTTCTGTAAAAGGATAGAGCAAATATATCTCTCTAATCTTAAGTAATGGCTCCTTTGTCATATTTGGCTTTGCATTATTATTAGTTATATACATTTTTGTCAACCTAACTAAATTTTGATCTTCTCAGGGGTAGATATCATTTAATTATTCAATGAATATTTATTGTACATCTACCTTGTGACAAATTGTGTGCTAAGCTTAGGGATACAAGGACAAATGAGAAAAGGCCTCTATCCTTACAGAAACTTGGAAAAATTGAGTCAGAGTGAAGGGTAATAGATAAATGCCACGATTAGTGTCGGCTGGAATGTAAAGAGGTACATATTTATATGAATTTAAAAAGATGACACAAATTTAGCCCATTATGGGATTTGTGAAAAATAACTGACATCTTATGCAATAAAGCAAAAATCTTGATCTTAGGAAGATTTTATCGAATTTGTATGTACATAGCTAAGATCTAATCAACTGCTCTAGCAAATTTTGTCAGGATATAAAGTTAGCTGACACCAAAAATATTCAGCATGGCTTAGCCAGCTTTGCTAGAGTGATAAATTAAATCTCAAATCTATAACTGGTGGTATGCTTTATAGAGACTGTTTTTAACTACAACTCTGTATTTCAGAAAGAACGTGTTGAAAGGAGAGAAGCCAAATATTCAGTTGGCTGATTTCCTTTAGCATTCTTACCAGTGCATAAGTTTTTGTTTGTTTGTTTTTTTGATGCATAGAATTTTGATTATCTGTGAAGTGAATTCAGAACAAACAAGCTACAGGGAATTAGATAAACTCTTTGGTTTCACTCATGGGACTGAATTTCTGTAAACAGGCTGTGCAAATAATACATTCAAGTTTTTACCAGCAAAGGAGCTAATTATCCATGGAATGGTAGAAGAAATAAAGCATTATCACAGTACATTTCTTGGATCCAAACTCCTGCAAGGTCAGACGTCATATTTTCTGCTCCTTATGCGTCTGTCCCCACAGTATTTAGCACAGTACTGATTGTGTTAGGTGCTCAATGAATACTCATTGAATGATGATCCATATTTCACTTTACAGATTTAGAGGGTATATTTTATACCTATCATCTATGCTCCTCCATTATTGGCATTGATGTGATATTAGTGATTTTAACTATACTAGCCTACTATCTCAGCTCTAATTTCTTTTACCTTTTGTAGGCCCTTCAAGTCCTGAGTTAACAGAGGACACAGATTATAGTATGTCTAAATCCTGAGATTTGGTAAATACCATCATACCTCCTGGAGTTGTGGGATTATGGCTTTGGAGGACTTTAAAACCAGCTCAAGTAAGGACATTTGATGGAGCCTCATAAATCATACATTTTTCTCTTAATTGCAACATACCATAGACTCTTTTGCTTCAGTAACTCTCCACTCCCATCACTGTAACAAGTGTTAACAGGGGAGATGGGAGGAACAAATCACCCTCAGTCCTAAAAACACACATATTCTTATGAAATTCTCTAATTCCTATGACATAAAATACTTTTCCTTGAACAATGGTAAGATTCCAAGTAGCTGGGGACTTTTTTCAGCATCTTAGTATAGGCTTTGTGGTTTTTGTTTTTTTTTTTTTTCCTCTTAAGCAGCACAATTAGATTAGATGAAAACCAATCCATGTAAATCCTATATGTCATGTTCATGGGAATTTTGATGGTCAATTATTTTAAAATAATAGAAAATGTGGGTGATTGCTGCGTAGTCAATATCATAAATAAAAAAAATTCAGGATGATAGAGAATTGAAATGGCTCCTGGTATGGCAGAAGAGGAAGTAAATAATATCAATGAAAGCAAATTTAGAAACTCTTGTGAATTAAGTGAGGAATCCAGAATTGCTTTCTAATTCTTTTCGGCATGTCTCCAAAAAGCTTATTTATTTTCAACAACAATACTTTTAACCACCCAACACTGATCCCCAAATATCTAATTAAGTGATCAGCATATAAATGAAGTGTCCATCTTATTTAGAATGTGTAAGAAAAATATTAATTACATTCAATACTTCATCATATGGCCCTCCCATTCTAAGAAAAAGTTCAATACCTCTTCTTTTCTTCCAGAACTTGCAGTTTGGGCCAAGTGTGTATGTTTATTAAATAGGTTTTCAATGAATGTACTTGTTTTTGTAAAAACAAAAAACAAAAAAAAAAACTAGTTTCTTCTTTTCTGGTCTTGCATCATAGTTTTGCAAAACTGATTTAAGAGCTACTCTCCAGCTGTGTGCAGAGGAACAAAGAGTAAGACAAGAAGCTGGTGTAAAGCCCGCTACCAAGGATAACAATAGCCTGGAGGGAGAAAGTAACACACTGAGATCCAGTCTTTTACAGATGCTAGTGGATGAGTTGCTCTGAGAGGACAAAGTCCTGCTTGGAGCCACCTGTTTCCAAAGACCTTTCCCTTGCTCTTTAGCTTGTCAGGTTTACTGAGGCCAGCCAGGGTTCAGGAGGCAGGAGAAACCCATTTGTAATACTCAGGCAATCTCCGGTCACAGGCGAAAAATCATGCAAGGAACAGGAAATACATAAAACAAGTTCAATCAGATCATTTAAAAATATGTGTTCATTTATTCATTCATTAATTTTTATTTTCATTTTCATGGAAAAGTAAAAAACAAACAACCAGAAAAGAAACCATAGCTCAACTACATTTAGGTTTCTATAGGATCCAGGTTCTTCATTTTCCTCAAAATAGAAAAGCCTCTTATATTACACATCATTTGATCCATGGAAATAAAGGTAGGTCCTCATTTATTTTAGTTCTTGACCCTTCCCAACTTGGTTTAGAAGAAGAAACTACCTTTGTCCCCTTTGAACTAAAGTAAGGCAGGCACAAGTCTGACATGGGATAACTTCTGCAAAAGGATTGATTAAATCTCTCTTTCTTCTCAAGATGAAAAGGATCTTTAAAAACAAACTGAGGTTTTATATCTGTAGGTATTAAATTCTCCCCTTGCATTTGCTTTCGCTCAATGTAGCATTTGTGTGGTTTATTACAACATCTTTCATGTAGCAGATCTAAAAACCTCTTTGTGAACTTGAAGATAATGGCATAGTGTGCTATAGGTTTTAAAGATCTGGGTTTTAAAGCCAGCAAGCAGCCCTTTGCAGAGAGTAGCTGTCGTGCTGATGTGAAAAGTTTCTTTTTCTGGCTGTGGTTTAATTCTCCATTCATTTTAGGAATTGCTTCCTACAAATAAAATGTTTGATGGCTATTTTTCCCTTCCTAAAGCAAGCCTAAAGCAGAAGTTGCCAAATTTAAGGGTAAATAAGAACCACCTGGCGTGTTTGCTAAAATGTTGATTCCTAGGATTCTCAGCTAATACATTGATTTAGGAGACTTGGGGTGGGACCCAGGAACTCACCTTTCAAGTGACTACTCAGTTGACCCTGATGCAGGGATCGTGTAGAAAAACACTAGCCTAAACTAATTCTGGAAAAAAGTGAACATAAGTGTTCTAGATAGCTTTTTTGCAAGATATTTTATAGGTTTAATTGATGAGTTTACTCCATATGGTCAAAAACAAAACAGTGAATTGTTTTCTTTTTAAAGTTTATTTACTTTGAGAGAGAGCGCGCACACATTAGCAGGGGAAGGGCAGAAAGAGAGGGAGAGAGAGAATCCCAAGCAGGCTCAGGGCTGTCAGCACAGAGCCCAACGTGGGGCTTGAACTCACAAATTGTGAGATCACGCCCTGAGCCAAAACCCAGAGTCAGATGCTTAACTGACTGAGCCACTTAGGCGCCCCACATTTTTTTTCATGAAAAAAATTAGATTTAAAAGGAAGTACCATTACCTTGCTTTCCAAGGAAACTATGAGTGCTATGCACAAATATGTAATGGAAAAGCAAATTACCCCATTGGTTTGATTTCAAAGCAGCACAGAAATTTCATAAGAGCTGATTGTATGTCATGAAATCCGATTCTTAAAAAGAGTCTTGGTAGAGATAAACCTATAGATTATAGTGTAGATTAGTTTAAGAAGTAAGATTCTGTTGTATGTTCCAACTTGTTGGCTGTCAGGTCAGCATACACTACATAAAGAGATGGCGAAACGCCTACCATTCTAGCATAAATGTTGATATTCCTCCACTGAGAAATCGAACACAGGCCTATATCCTTTCCTAGTTCAGTTCAGTTCATGAGTTGTTGAAGGGGAAGATGATAGTGGGCCCTTTTTGGCAGCACCTGGGGACCGGTCACACCTGGAGACCCTTTAGTGAAACCCAGGAATGGGAAGGAGAATAGAAAGCATCCGAAGTATTCTGGTGGACCACACAGTGATGCTGCTCAAACCTGATTGACCAGCTGCCGGTAACGCTGCCAGCTTTGAGGAATTGGCCGCCTGTCTGCAACACCTGGAGAAATGATGGATGTACACCTATTGGAGTTCCATGTTACACAGACTCCTAGAGAAGTTAATTTGGATTTACACATGCTTAGCTGGTTCCTAGTGTTGTAGTCCTCAGGAGCTTTCAACCTCGTGTCATCTAATACTGCTAAAAAAATTAACCCTTTGTCTTTCACTTATTACAGCTGTATAGAAAATAAAGGGAACACAGCAAGGTGATGAGGAAAACAGGCTCTGGATCTAAGATACCTGGATTAATAGACTGGCTCCACCAGCTTTTAACTGTGAACCACTGAGCATACTAACACAATATTCTGTATATCAACTTCCTTATATGTCACATGAAGATAGAAAATATCATAGCTATTATATGAAGTATCAGAATTCTTAGCAGGGTTAAATTAGTTAACATGCATGAAGCATTCATCATAGTGCCTCGCACAGAATTGTGCCCAATAAGAGTTAGTTTTATTATTGTTGTTATTGCTGTTGATTGATAGAGAAAACAAATGGAAAAAGTGTCATTCTTAATTTGAACATGCTTTTAATCAATATGTACATTGAAATGTGCTTTGCACATAACAGTTTGCACACATTTTAATTTTCATTAAGTTTTGACAAATATGTACACCTGTGTGATTAGCATTCCAATCAATAGATTATTTCCATTATCCCAGAAAGTTCCCTAATGCAGTTTGCAATATCTCACCCCCCACTCACACCAAGAAATAATCTGGTATCTAAAACCATAGCTTTAGGGGCGCCTGGGTGGCTCAGTTGGTTAAGTGTTCGACTTCAGCCCAGGTCATGATTTCGCAGTCCATGAGTTCGAGCCTCGTGTTGGGCTCTGTGCTGACAGCTCAGAGCCTGGAGCCTGCTTCAGATTCTTGTCTCCCACACTCTCTGCCCCTCCCCCACTCACTCTGTCTCTCTCCCTCTGAAAAATGATTAATGTCAAAAAAATTAAAAAAAATAAAACCATAGCATTAATTTTTCTGTTTTTAGAACTTCATATAGATGGTATCAAATAGAACGTACTCTTTTGTGTCTGGCTTTTTTCACCTAACTTTATGGTTATGAAATTCATCTTTGTTGTTGTGTATATCAGTAGTTTGTTCCTTTCTGTCATTAAGTATTCTGTTTTCTTAATATACCGCAATGTGTCCAATCACATGTTGATGAACATATAGATTTTTTCACATAAATCATTTAGGTTTTGGCTACTAGGAATAAAACCTCTCAAACATCATTGTACACATCATTTTTGTGAATGTATTGTCATTTATTTTGGGTAAATATGTAGAAATGGAATTGCTGGTATATAGGTTATGTGTATGTTTAAACTTACATAAGAAATTGCAAACTCTTTTCCAAAGTGGCTGTTTCATTATACACTCCCACCAGCAACCTATGAGACATCTATTTATTCCACATTCTCAACAGTTGGTATTATTATTTTAAATTTTAGTCATCCTATTTAGTGTGAAGTGATATGTTTTTAATTTGAAGTTTTCTGAAAACTAATGATGTTGAGTATCATCTCATGTATGTTTTGGAAACTTCTATATTATCTTCTTAAGTATCTGTATAATCTTTGGCAAATTTTTGTTAGTTTGTATTTTTATTATTGCATTGGAGGAATTCTCTATTTAACTGGAATATATAAAGTGAATTATTAGCCTTTTTATTGTCTTAATGATGTTTTCTAGGAGCACAAGTTTAATTTTCACAGAGTATATATAATTTATTAATTTTTTTAATGGTTAGAGGTTTTTTGTCCTAAGAAATCTTAGCCTACCTCCATATTGTAAAGACATTTTCCTATGTTTTCTTGTAGAAATTTTATAGTTATCTTACATTTAGATCTATTTCACATCTTGAATTGGTTTTTAGTATGGTAGAAGTTGAACTTTTTCTTCCATGTATATTCGGTTGCTCCAAAGTTTTTACAGAAAAATTATCCTTCTCCCATGGAATTGCCTTGCTGCTTTATAGAAAAGATCTGTTGACCATATAAATATTTGTCTATTGGACTCTTTATTCTGCTGTCTTTATACTGATACCACGTTTTTTGACAAATACAGCTTTATCATATACTTTGAAATGATATAGCATATGTCCTCCAACTTTGTTATTTTAAGTACTTTACATTTTCCTAATCATTGTGGAATCAGCTTGTGAACTTCTTTTAAAAAAGTCTTCTGGAATTTTAATTGGTACTGCACTCTACCAGTGCATCCATTTAAGGATAATTGACAATAGCTTTGAGTCTTCCAATCCTTGACTAGTATATTCCTCCATTTATTTTGCTCTTCTCTAAATTCTCCCAGCAACGTTTTTATAGTTCCAAAGTAGAGAACTTGCACATCTTTTCTCTGATGTGTTTCCAAATATTTTGTGTTTTTGTTGCTATTGTAAAACATTTTTACATTAAATTTTCTGATTGGCCTTTCTATATTTCTCTCTCTCTCTCTCTCTCTCTCTCTCTCTCTCTCTCTCTCTCTATATATATATATATATATATATATATATATATATATATATTCTATACTCTTTGCTAAATTCACTTTTTTAATTCTAATGAATTTTTGGTAGATTTCTTAGGGTTTTGTACATAAACAATGATCTGAAAATAAGGAGTCATATTGTCCTTTGCAATGTGGATGCTTTTTACTTCTTTTTCTTAATTTATTAAGGGCTAAGACTTCCAGTGCAATGTTAAATAGAAGTGGTGAATTCAAACATTGTTGCCTTTCTCAATATCAAGGGGGATTAATCACTATTAAATATGATATTATATCAAGTTGAGGAAATTCTCTCTTCTTAGTTTCCAAGTATTTTTAGCATAAATAGCTGCTGTACTACTACATCAAATGATTTCTGTGTTTATTGAAATGTCATATAATTTTGTTTTCAATTTCGTGGAGTAAATTCTACTTAGCCGTGATGTATTCTATTATTTATATAGCGGTAGATTTAATTTGCTATAATCTGTAAAGATTCTTGTGTCTATGCTCATGAGAGCTAATGGCCTATAATTTTCTTTTCTTATAATATTGTGTCCAGGTTTTGCTGGCTTCATAAAACAAATTTGGAAGCATCTATCTCCTCTGTTTTTTTAAAGAGCTTGCAAAGATTGGTATCTCCTTTGATATTTGATAGACTTCAACCGTGAAGTCATTAGAACCTGGAATTTTCTCTTTGAGAAAGTGTTTACACCTATTTCTTAGGGTTATTCAGATTTTCACTTTTACTTGTGTCAGTTTTGGAAAGTTATATTATTGAAGGAATAATGTGTCCAGCTTATCTAAGTTATTAAATTTATTGGCATACAGATCTTCATAATACTTATTTATTATTATTTAATATCCACAGGATTTATATTGATGTGCCCACTAGTATTCCTGTAAAATATTCTATATCATTACTAATTTTTTTGGCTATTCTATCAATTATTTCGATACATAAAATCTTTACCAATGATTGTGGATTGGTCTACTCTTCCTGTTAGTCCTGTCCACTTTTGCCTCATATATTTTTAGCTCTGTAATTAAATAAGTACACATTTATAATTATGTTGTCCTGATGAATAAATTCTTTTATCATAATAAAATAACCTTCTATCTCTGGTAATACTTCTTGTATTGAAATAATCTAGTCACACTAAATTTCTTAGACTTGTGGGTTGAATACTATGTTTATTTCCATTCTTTTATTTTCAACTTGTGTGCACTTTTATATTTAAAGTATGTCTCTTTCAGACCTAAATGTGAGACAGGAAACCATCAAAACCCTAGAGGAGAAAACAGGCAACAACCTCTTTGACCTCAGCCACAGCAATTTGTTGCTTGACACATCTCCAAAGGTAAGGGAATTAAAAGCAAAAATGAACCATTGGGAACTCATCAAGATAAAAAGCTTCTGCACTGCAAAGGAAACAATCAACAAAACTAAAAGGCAATGATGGAATGGGAAAAGATATTTGCAAATGACATATCAGATAAAGGGTTAGTGTCCAAAATCGATAAAGAACTTAACCAAGCTCAACACCCAGAAAACAATCCAGTGAAGAAATAGGCAGCAAACATGAATAGACACTTTCCCAAAGAAGAAATCCAGATGGCTAACAGACACATGAAAAGATGCTCAATTTCACTCATCATCACGGAAATACAAATCAAAACTACACTGAGATACCACCTTACATGGGTCAAAGTGGCTAAAATGAACAACTCAGGAGACAACAGATGCTGGCGAGGATGTGGAGAAATGGGAACGCTCTTGCACTGTTGGTGGGAATGCAAACTGGGGCAACCACTCTGGAAAACAGAGCGGAAGCTCCTTAAAAAATTAAAAATAGAACTACCCCACGACCCAACAGTAGCACTATTAGGAATTTATCCAAAGGATGCAGGAATGCTGATTCATAGGCGCACATGTACCCCAATGTTTATAGCAACGCTTTCAACAATAGCCAAATTATGGAAAGAGCCCAAATGTCCATCAACTGATGAAAGGATAAAGAAGATGTGGTTTATATATACAATGGAATACTATGTGGCAATAAGAATGAAATCCTGCCATTTGCAGCAACGTGGATGGAACTGGAGGGTATTATGCTAAGTGAAATAAGTCAGAGAAAACCAGATATCATTTGTTTCACTCATGTGGAACTTGAGAAACTTAACAGAAGACCATGGGGAGAAGGGAAGGGAAAAAATAGTTACAGAGAGGGAGGGAGGCAAACCATCAGAGACTCTTAAATGTAGAAAACAAACTGAGGGTTGATGGGGCAGGGAGAGGGGAAAATGGGTGATGGGCATTGAGGAGGGCACTTACTGAGATGAGCACTAGGTGTTGTATGTAAGCGATGAATCATGGGAATCTACCTCCAAAACCAAGAACATGCTGTACATACTGTATGTTAACCAATTTGGCAATAAATTATATTAAAAAAATAAAGTGTGTCTCTTTCATAAATATCTAATTGAGCCTTGGATTTTTAACTAGTCTGACAATTATTTAATCAATTACTTTCTAGGATTCCATTCTGGCTCTTCTGATAGATATTTCGCTATACTTATTGGTATTTTATTTTAGTGACTGCTTTAGAGACTACAATATACATCTTTAAGTTATGAAAGTCTGTTTGAATTAACATTATACTACCATGGATAAGAATCTCACAACAGTATAATTTTAACTACCTTTCTTCTATCCACTGTGATATTGATGTCAGATATTTCTTCTATATATAAACCCCATAATACATTATAAATATTAATTTTTGCTTTAAATAGATAATAGGTTTAAAAAATTTTTATAATCTTTATTTAATCTTTTATACCTATCCACATATTTAATATTTCCATTGTTCTCCATGTCAGTGGTGTTTTCAGTGCTCTTCAGGCTGTGGTTTGGCTTCTTAAAGACACATCTCTTGTATGCATAGAAATGATTTCACAGAGATCTGGAGCACAGATTGTATCACTGAGTTAGTTCTATTTTGAGCAAGGGTGCTGACCTCTTATACATTGTGTCAGTCAGTCAATGGCTAAGGTCCACTCCCACTCCTCAAGATAGAGGATAGCCTCCTGGGTCAGGTGGTTCCTATTAGTGGAAGACCACTCTCTAATGATGGGGCGTATGTGATTTGTAATCAGCCAAGATCTGGCCAAGGCACCAAGGCCTCCACTATAGGGCTATCCTATAGGATGTAGTACACTCCATAAACCAACAATCTCTGTTTATGATTTGTCTCAAATAGATAGAATAAATAGGTTCAAAACCCAAGGGGTAAAAATAGAAGTGGCCCTATTTACTCTTCTTCCTACTGAGCTACTTGGGAGGAGTTGTGTTTCCTATCACCACATGTTTAGGCTCAGTGGATATGGAGGTATTGGTTAGTAGTGGGGATAGGTGCTTCCATGAAAGGATAGAGTAAAAGTCTGCCTAAATTTAAAGATGCAGCTGCCATCTGATGATTGTGGGTTGCTTTGTCTGTGGAAGAGCAAGCACAGAAAGGGTATACTCAATCCTGATCTTCATGAGCAGGTGTGACTGGTTTTTTTGTATGGAGGCTGGATAGAATGTTTGGTACAAAGGTGAACCACTGGGGCATTTTGGGGTATCTGTGTCCCATTTTAATTATATATAGGCATGCAAAAACAATCATGGCATGGATAAGGCCATGATAACCAGGGGTTCATTCAACTACAGGGATGAGAGTCTGGGTCACCTCACTAGGCAAGATATTAGATTATAGAAATGCTATTCTAGGGTGATTGAATGCTAGAAGATAAGTATCAGTTTTGTCTTGGAGAGCAACTACAGCAGTGCAGACTCTATTCGTTCCAATAATACATCCCTCCTAAGTTTTTCCACGAACTATGATCATAGTATTCTAAAGACACTGAGAGAACTTAATGTTGAAAGCAATTGCAGCTGAGTGGGGCAAGCAGTGAGCTGTAATAGTCTCTGTGGTGATTCAGAGAGTTACTTCTTCAGATCGCTTTACTGGGCTCGTGCTTCCATCTCCCAGCTGATGCAAGTTTGCTGCTACCTGCCCAGTTAGGGCTGATGGAAGCTGACTCATTCAGAAGTTTGCCTCCATTGGCCCATAGAAAATAGCTGATTGATACAGGGGTTCGAAAATCTGGTCCTTCTGTCTCAAGGTGGGGAATAATACTGCAGTGAAATTTATGCTCTACCTCCCATCCCCTTCTTGTCCCCTTACCAAACTTAGACTAGACTTTAACTGAGACTATATCCATGCAGGCAGATTCCTGCTCAGGTTCTGTGTCTAGGGAATCTGAGCTAAGACACAGAGAAAATCAGCTTCTGTGCTCCACTTACCCCTTTGGGCTCTTGCTTTGCTTTGCTTTTGGCGAGGGTGGGGGAATTCCTTAATTTCTTTCCAGCTGGTTAAGTTCATTTTGAAAGATTAAAAAAAATATTTTCTTCATCAGAAGGGTTAATCTTTGAATCTGATTTCACATACTATTGGAAAATGGGTCAGTGTTTTTTATCTCGGCTCCAATTTTATCCAGACCGTTTTCTTAGATACAGTATTTATTGAGCACTTACTATGTACCAGGCAGTGTTCTAAGGATATTATATCTATTAACTGATTTAAAACCAGTCTTTAACCCTATAAATTAGGCATACATACTATTTCCACTTTATGGATAAAGAAATTAGGATACAGAGAATTTAAACAGCTTATGTAGGCTCATCCAGATGGTAAGTAATTGAACCAGGATTCAACTCAGCAGTATGGCTTCAAGAGTCATGACATTCTACTATCTTTTAGTAGGAGTTTCCTGGCTAAGTTCTTCCATAATTGTTTTACATGGTAGTTAATTACCTGAAGAAGGGTTGGGCGATTGATTTTCCTATCACCTAATACGTATGTTTTATAATGTGTAAATCTGTGTTGAGAAGGAAAAGGTTATATGGCCCATACAGATTTTTTGCTGTCGAAGTTTGCTCAACCCAAGAGTGTTTTGTAGCCACTTGATTGCAATAAATTATGCTTCCAGAGGTTAATATCTACAATAGGATTGAATAACACATCAAGATAATAATATAACTAGAATAATAACTGAAGAAAAAGGATTTATGACATTTTATATATTTTGCATTACATTTCTACTAATAGGTTTTTCTTGAATACCTATTATCTGCCAGTAATTTTCAAATATTGTCTTATAAAATTCATTACAACCCTTCAAGAAAGTGTTTTTCAAGCACTGAATAAGTATTTGTTGAATGAATGATGAGTGAAATGTAAAATAATATTCTCCTTGCCAGTAGGCAAAAAGAAAGAAAGAAAGAAAGAAAAAAGATCATAAGGAATATAAGAGCTGTGCAAATACTGCATTGCAGAAAATTTCTCTGATAAGAAGAAAGAGACCAAAGTACTATAGAATTTAATAACATAGAGAAAAGAAATTTCTTCAAAGAAAATTTGTCATGGTACAGACTCATTCTCCTTATTCTCTTGAAATCATTTTTTTTTTACTTTCTTTTTTAATTTTTTTTTTTTTTGGGGGGGGACAGAGAGAGACAGAGCATGAACGGGGGAGGGGCAGAGAGAGAGGGAGACACAGAATCGGAAACAGGCTCCAGGCTCCGAGCCATCAGCCCAGAGCCTGACGCGGGGCTCGAACTCACCGACCGCGAGATCGTGACCTGGCTGAAGTCGGACGCTTAACCGACTGCGCCACCCAGGCGCCCCTCTTGAAATCATGTTTTAAAGATCTATAGTGAGATCCATGTTACATTATTTAATGTTCAATTTTCAAGCCTAATTTTACTCAGAAGCATTCATGCAATTGGTGATTCCCTCTTCTTTGAAACATTTTTTTTTCTACTTGGCCTCCAGAAAACTGCTGTCTTGATTCATTTCCTACCTCACTGGGCACTCCTCTTTTTTGTGATTTCCTCCATTTCCCACTTACACACATTGAAGTGCCCAGACCCCAGCTTTGCACTCCTCACCAGCTCTGCATTCATTCACTTGGTGATCTCATTCAGGCCCACATCTGTAAGCCCAGCGTGACCCTCCATTTGTCATTCAAGACTCATCTATTCAACTGCTCCTTAATCTTCCCGCTGGGATCTCATTGCTACACTCTGGTTCAAGTCTAGAGTATTGCAACAACCGCTTGCTTCCATCCGTGTGGCCTGTTCTCTATAGTGTATCTAGAGTGACTTTTAAAAAATGTTAAGACAGATCATGTCACTCCTTTGCTCAAAAGCATCAAATTGCTTTATTGATCATACAGAATAAAAGTGGAAACCTTTCCCATTGACCAATAAGGCTTTATGTGATCTGAGTGTTACTCTCTATTCTGTGCCCCACCTCTCTAATCTCGTCTCATCTCTTTACCTTACTTGCTTCTTTCCAGGCACTCTGGCATCCTTGCTAATCTTGAAATATGCCAAGCACATTCTTTCCTCAAGACCTTTGCCTTTATTGTTCTCTTTGCCAGAAAAATATCCTCTCACTTATCCATAGACTGTCCCCATACCTCCTTTATGCCTCTGTTAATTGTCAACTCCCCTGCATCTTTATAAAATAGCCTGGCCTTCCTGTTCCTCTGTCTCCCTACTTTGTTTTACTTTTCTTCTTTCTTTTCTTTACCATATATGTGGCTCTTTGTTTATTGTCTCTTTGCACTTCCACTCCCTTTGAAGCATGAGCTTTTGTAAGTAACGACTTTGTTTTATTCATTGCTGCATCCCCATTGCTTAGAACACACAGTAGATGCCAATATTGAATCAATGAATGTATGAGAGCATTTTCATTATTAAAAAATAATATATTACTAAGATATATTGCTTTATAATGAGTTTTCACAGAAACTATGTCTATAAAAACTCAAAAATCTGTGAGCATCTTCTCTATCGTTTTCTCATTTGCAGTTTTAGAAGATCTGTATTCCTGAGATACAGAGAGCTGAGGAGAGTCTTCCACTTCTTTTCCTTTGGCCAGCATTACTTTTAGGAGAAAGGAAGAATAAGTAGGAAATAGTTTCTTCTGCCCTCAGGGCAGAATTTGTATAGTGCATAATTATTTGTCATGCAGAGAGAGGTCCTTCAAATGGCCTAGGCATCCTTAAGAACAAAGCCCAGAAAAGGCCACCTTTGCTCTTGCTCTGCCATTTCCCTGATTGGAGTCCATCCTTCATTCTCTAGCCCAGTGATCTCCTGTTTTCAACTCATTAAATAGAGATAATAAAACTGTGCCTACCTTACAATAGTGCTAGGAGGCTTGATTAATTAGTAAAAGTTTATGAAACACTTTGACATTCTCAGATGAAAGGCACTAAAGGAGTATAGAGTGTTATTATATTTTTAACAACCAGAAAGCCTAATATTAAAGTAATGACATTTCACACATTTATAAGATCAAAAGCCTTAATAAACAGATGTCATTTTATAATCATTTTATTTTGAAAAACTGAGGCACAAGAAGGCTGAATCCTATTTCTAGAGGTGACTGCAAATCAATTGAATAGTCACAAATGGATGTCAACACGTGTGCAAAGAAAGATCACAGCATAGCAAGTAGAGTTAGTTTAATGACCTTAACCATGAGGACAACAGCATGGTGTTAAGAAAAAACAGCTTGTCGTGAAGAAAACCATCAACAAAATTAAAAGGCAACCTATGGAATGGGAGAAGATATTTACAAATAATATATTGGATACAGGGTTAGTACCCAAAATCTATAAAGAACTTATCAAGGGGCGCCTGGGTGGCTCAGTTGGTTGGGCATCCGACTTCAGCTCAGGTCACGATCTCGCGGTCCATGAGTTCGAGCCCCGTGTTGGGCTCTGGGCTGATGGCTCAGAGCCTGGAGCCTGCTTCCGATTCTGTGTCTCCCTCTCTCTCTGCCCCTCCCCCATTCATGCTGTGTCTCTCTCTCTGTCTCAAAAATAAATAAACATTAAAAAAATTAAAAAAAAAGAACTTATCAAACTTAACACCCAAAAAACAAATAACCCAGTGAAGAAATGAGCAAAAGACATGAACAGACACATTTTTCCACAGAAGACATCCAGATGGCTAACAGACATATGAAAGATGCTCAACATCACTCATCATCAGGGAAATACAAATTAAAACCACAATCAGATACCACCTCACAACTTTCAGAATGGCAAAAATTAACAATTCAGGCAACAACATATGTTGGCAAGGATGTGGAGAAATGGGAACACTTTTGCATTGCTGGTGGGAGGTTCCTCAAAAAATTAAAAATAGAACTACCCTATGACCCAGCAATTGCACTACTAGGTATTCATACAGAGGATATAAAAATGCTGATTCAAAGGGGCACATGTACCCCAATGTTTATACTAGCACTATCAACAATAGCCACATTATAGGAAGAGCCCAAATGTCTAACAACTGATGAATGGATGAAGAAGGTGTGGCATATATATATATACATATATATATATATATATATATATATATATATATATATATATATAATGGATTATTACTTGACAATCAAAAAGAATGAAATCTTCCCAGTTGCAACAATGTGGATGGCACGAGAGTGTATTATGCTAAGCAAAATAAGTCAAAGACAAATATATGATTTTACTCCTATGTGGAGTTTAAGAAACACAACAGATGAACACAGGGGAAGGGAAGGAAAAATAAAATAAAAAGAGAAAGGGAGGCAAACCATAAGATACTCTTAAATATAGAGATCAAACCAAGGGCTGCTAGAGGGGTGTTGGGTGGGTGGATGTGCTAAATGGGTGATGGGCATTAAAGAAGGCGTTTGTTGGGATGAGCACTGGATGGTATATATAAGTGATGAACCATTAAATTCTACTCCTGAAATCATTATTACACTATATGTTAACTAACTTGGATTTAAATAAAATTTAAAAATTAAAGAAAAAGGAAGAAACAGCCTGTAGTGAAAAGGTCACTTGACCAAGAGCAGAGAGAACATTTTTATTTCTCTGGTTGTCAGACCATTTCATGTAATATTAAGTAACTAATTTAACAAATACTTAGTAGCTGTCAAATAGCCTATACAGGTACAGGTGTTACTTGTCCTTGTCCAGAGTGTAATGGTAGTAGAGAAGTATGGAGCCTAGGAGGAAGACCTGGCTTTCCTGGATTCTAACAGGGTCACTAAAGGAGCACCTACATTTGCTCAGGATAGTAGCAACACCTTTCCAATTCCTGTGTTTTCTCTGGGAATAGCCCACACAAACCTGGGAATTCCTGTGAGCCTGGAGGTGAACTGCACGGTCCACTGATTTCTCCTGGCTCTGCAATTTGGACAGAGCTCCTGCTGGCACTGGGAGGAGACTGGAAGCCAAATTGCTCCTTTGTGATTCATCAGAGTGTTAACAGCTATCAACACCTTCACTACTGACCATCAAGTGCAAAATGTTGTGCTTTTTGCCACTCTCTGTACTATAGTTCTAACTTGATAGTGTGCATTGATAAAGATACCATCACTGCCTGAACTGTACATGTGCTATGTGGACATAAATCTATAAGCAAAAACAAGAATAATAGCAACCTAATTAAGGAGACCCAGTTACTGAGAGGAAGAATAAGTGACTTCCTTTGTGGTAGAATCAATAGAAGAGTTACAAGACAATTTTAACAAATCCGTAGTTGCAAACAAATCACACACCAAAAACAAACCAAAAAACCTTTCTGTGTCTACTAAAATGAAGAGTCAATGAAAAGAAATAAATTCCTTTTCTGAATTTCAAGTGGTAGGAAATTCTAACAGCACAGAACAAAAATATGAAGTGATGAATATCATTAAATAAAAGGTAAGAGTCTTAGAGAACATATCCTGAAAACATGCATATGAATAATAGGAGTTCCATAGGAGGAAAATGAAGAAACATAGTGGTAATAACTTAAATAATTCAAGAAGAATTGACTGGGTTGAAAGTGGACTTAAGTCTGGGGATTGGAAAACCCTCCTGGAACTAGGAAGAATTACAGATGGTCCCTGACTTACAATGGTTTGACTTAAAATGTTCCACTTTATGATGGTGCAAAAGCAATAGGCATTTAGTAAAACTATACTTAAAATTTTAATCTTTTCCTGGGCTAGTGATATATGATACATTACTCTCTTTCACTGCTGGTCAGTGACAGTGAGCTGCAACTTCTAGCCAGTCACATGATTACAAGGATAAACAATTGATGCACTGACAACTATTCTGGACCCATACAACAGTTCTGTTTTTCACTTTCAATACAGTATTCAATAACTGCTTGAGATATTCAACACTTTTATTATAAAATAGGCTTTGTGTTAGATGATTTTGCCCAATTGTAGACTAATGTAACTGTTCAGAGCACATTTAAGGTAGGCTAGGCTAAGCTATGATGTTAGATATATTAAATGCATTTTTGAGGAGCACGTGGGTTGGCTCAGTTGGTTAAGTGCCCAACTCTTGCTCTCTGCTCAGGTCGTGATCTCACAGTTCATGAATTCGAGCCTTGCATTGGGCTCTGTGCTGACAGTGTGGGGTCTGCTTGCGATTCTCTCTCTCCTCTCTCTCTCCCTCTGCCTCTCTCTCTCTCTAAAAATAAATAAACTTAAAAAACACATTTTTGAGTTATCATATTTTCAACTTATTGGTTTATTGGTATATAACCCCATCATAAATGAAGGAAGATCTGTTATTTACAAAGCCAAATGCCAAGACTTATTTTGGTGACTTTTCATAATTTCAAGAATAAAAAGGAAATCTATAGGTTTACAGAGAATAGATAACTTAGAAAGACAATAGCAGCTTTCCAGTATTGAGCATATTGTTTGCAATATTGGATGATAGAAAACAGTGGGAATACTTTAATACATGATTGAGAGACTGCAATCAGGAATCATATACCCAGCCAAGATATCATCTCTCTAACCAGACAAAGGAAGACCATTTCCAGGAATTCAAGAGGTCGGAGAATATACCACTTTATATCTTATCTGAAAAATGTGTTCAAATCTGTGTTCTAGCTGAATGAAAACCAGGGAACTCAAGATCTCAAGAAGAAAAATGTGATAGGTAGTAAAGTGAAGGTCATGTTCTGCCTATATATATTTTAAGTATTAAGTTTGAAATAAATGATATATTCATTCTGCAATGGAAAAACTCAGCAATTGCTTTGAGCTATTTTTTTTTTTTTGGTGTAGAAATGGGAGGAAGAGAGGGAGAGAAAGAAAGAGAGCATAAGAGAGAATTAATACTGTTACTAATTTCATCCCTCATTTCACTTAATAAGCAGATAGCTCTGAGTGAATATGAAATGAAATATATGACCCTGTTCTTCCTTCCATCAGCAGCATTTTGCACATGCTTCTGACAGTGTGTCTCTCTACTGTTGAAGGTTTGTAGTACTTATGGATACATATTATTTCAACAGCATGGCTAGTCAAATCAAAGCAATGGCTTCATCTTGTTGTCAAGGATGATCAAAGATAATTTTCCTGCATGCAATTTCATGACTTGAAATCTAAATTGAACGAACTGCACCTCCATGTTAGATCACCAAACCAGAGATTAAAGAATTCTTATTCTAATGATCTTATGGTGGTTGTGGAGTAGGGCAGTAAAAAACTTCTAAAGATTTTATCTTTATGTGTTGGGATGGGATGTAGGAAAGGAAATATAACAAAAGATTTGAAAGATATTAGAAGTTTGAGAGAATATTACTTGCAATTCTGTGGCAATAAATTTGCAAGACAAGAGAAACTGGATGATTTTCTAACAAAAGGAACTGGATGATTTTTGAGGAAATTACCAAAAGTAACTTAAATAAAAATAGAAAACCTGAGAAGACAATAACAATGGGAGAGATTTGGAAGGTAACATAAGATACACCATTAAAAAAGGCTAATTTCTAAAAAAAGATAAGTACAATGTTGTTTAAACCATTTTAAAGCCTGAAAAAAGACAAAAATCTCTAGTTGGGTTTATGCGGCTGAGGTTTATGAGGTTATTTCCTTAATAAGATAGTAAAAAACTCCCAAAACTACCACAACTATGTAGTCAACTAATCTTTGACAAAGCAGGAAAGAATATCCAATGGAAAAAAGACATTCTCTTCAACAAATGGTATTGGGAAAACTGGATGGCAACATGAAGAAAAGTGAAACTGGCCCACTTTCTTGTACCATACACAAAATTAAATTCAAAATGGATGAAAGACCTAAATGTGAGACAGGAAACCATTAAAATCCTAGAGCAGAACATAAGCACTAACCTCTTTGACCTCAGCTGGAGCAACTTCTTACTAGACATGTCAACAAAAGCAAGGGACACAAAAGCAAACATGAACTATTGGGATCAAGATAAAAAGCTTCTGTACAATGAAGAAAACATTCAACAAAACTAAAAGGCAGCCTACAGAAAAGGAGAAAATATTTTCAAATGACATATCTGATGAAGGGTTAGTATCCAAAATCTATAAAGAACTTATCAAACTCCACATCCAAAAACCAAATAACCCAGTTAAGAAATGGGCAGAAGACATAGACACTTTATCAAGGAAGACTTAAAGATTGCTAACAGACACATGAAAAGATGCTCAACATCACCCATCATCAGGGAAATACAAATCAAAACCATGATGAGATACTGCCTCATAACTGTCAAAATGGCTAAAATTAACAACACAAGAAACAACAGGTGTTGGCCAGGATGTGGGGAAAAAAGTGTTGGTGGGAATGGAAACTGGTATGGCCACTCTAGAGAACAGTATGGAGGTTCCTCAAGAAACTAAAAATAGAACTATCCTATGACCCAGCAATTACACTACTAGGTATTTACCCAAAGGATACAAAAATACAGATTCAAAGGGGTACATGTACCCCAATGTTTATGGCAGCACTATCAATAATAGCCAAACTATGGAAAGAGCCCAAATGTCCATCAACTTATGAATGGATAAGGGTGTGGCATATATATATATATATATAATGGAATATTACTCAGCTATCAAAAAGAATGAAATCTTGCCATTTGCAAAGACATGGATGGGGCTAGTATGAATTATGCTAAGCAAAATAGGTCAATCAAAGAAAGACAAATACCATAGGATTTTACTCATGTGTAATTAAAGAAACAACATAGGTGCACATATTGGAAGTGGGGTGTGGGTGGAAAGGCAAGAGAGGAAAGTAAACCACAAGAGACTCTTAATGATAGACAACAAACCATGGGTTGATGGAGAGAGGTGGGTGGGAGATGGGCTAGATAGGTGATTGGTATTTGGAGGGCACTTGTTGGGCCCTAGGTGTTGTATGTAAGTGATGAATCACTGATTTCTACTCCTGAAACCGGTGTAGCACTGTGTGTTGACTTAATAAAATTTAAATAAAAATAACATTAAAAAACTCCCCAAACTATTTATATATTTAAGAATATAAATATAAAAATTCTAAACAATTGTAAGTCAAGGGAACTGAGCAACCATCAAGGAATATACCATGATTCGAGCTGGATTATTCAAGGAGGATGAAAACAGCTCAATATCAAGAAAGGTATTAACACAATTGAATTAAATTGAAGGGGAAAACAATATATGATATCAATGCATACTTAAAGAGATATGCTGATTAAATCACCATAGCTAATTTTTTATCTCTAAATAGAATAGTGATACAAACATTCAATTAAATATATTTACTCAAATCCAATAATTATACCTGATACCACATGATGAAACTGTCATCATTTCCCTAAATTGAATTATTTCTCTCTCTCAAAATTTAACTTTAAAGTTTATTTTAAATTCTCTTACATTTCTTTTAAAAATAACTGGTTAAGAGAATCTATATAAAATGCATTTACAGATTACCAGCTTCCCTTTTCCTGAACACCAATATTTGAAATACTATTTTATTAATTATATATTTCTAATGCTGATAACATGTGAATTCTGTCTGTAATTCCCATGTTGAGTTCTAAAATTAAATAGATTCAGAGTTCTTTGTCAGTGTTTTGACCATGACTTCTCCCCGTTATTATTTTGAGTCATATATCAGTGGGCTAGTTTTCACTGGCCAGTAATTTTACAAGTAGGGCTCAGTAATGCTGTGCTCCCTTTGGCTCTTATGATGGACCACTTTGTTGTGCTTAACACTGTCACATCCCTGTCCTTCCCTCAGCTCTTTATAGGCAGCTTTTCTTATCTTCAGACATAGAGTGTAACTATAGAAAAGTCTTTCTGGGTACTTCTTATTGCGTGTCACTTTTACTGTTCTGGAGAGTTTTATTTTTTCTCTTTTACTCTTCACATTTGGTAATTTTACTAAGACATGTTTTTGTATTCATAGTTCTGTGTTAACACCTCCTGGACCAGAAGCATGTTTTATTTATTAAATAAAATTTCCTGCTGTTAAAGATTTAAATAATTTTTGTACTCTCAAAATTCTCTTTTATAGGAATGCCAATTATATGCTTATTTTCATTGGTCCCATAATCTTTTACATAAAGGTATATTTCACATATTTATTTTGTTTCATGCTGGGTGATTACTTCTAGCCTGCCTACCATGTCTCTTACTCTATATAGTCATGTTTATTTTTTTATTCTATAGTAACGTTCAACTCTGTAACATTTCTATTTTTCTTATACATTTCTCTCCTTTTCTGTTTTTCATTTCCTTCTATCCAATAATTATTTCTTTAAATATTTTTCTTTTTTAAAAAAAATCGTTTTAAAAGACCATGTTATTTGTGATTTCTTTGAACCCAGTAGAAGTAGTTAGTAGGACTTCTAACATTTTTGGAGGAATGGGTAGAAAGAGTAATTATACCTTGGTATATTTTCTGAGTCATCCTTTACTTAGTCCATGTTTTTTTTGTTGTTGGGGAGGGAGTGTGGGGGGAGAGCTGTATCTGCCCAAAGACGTTTTATCGGTTCTTACTACTATCATGTAGAGGCTACTTATTTGCTGAAGAGTTATTTGTAGAAGGGGAGGGATGAGGTAACATAGTCTGAGCTTCAGTTTTGTTTGCCTGTCTTAAAAACCTTTCATGCAGTCCTTTATTTGGTCTCCTCTATGACATTTCCATCAGTTTTGGTGTTCTGGCAAGTCTCACAGCAGAGAACTCCTTATCACCAGCTTTATGGTTTTCCATCTAATGATGAATATCTCCCTTTTCCTGTTTTATCTTACTACCCCATCCAGAGACTCCTTGCTAAGACCTAATTGAAGGCAACAAATGACATGCATCCACATTATAGGCCAAGGATCTAAATAGACATTTCTCTAAAGAAGGTACACAAATAACTGATAAACACATGAAAAGATGTTCAGTATCATTAGTTAATAGAGAAATGCAAATCAATACCATAATGTGATATTACACATATCACACCCACTAGGATATAAATGAATGTAAACTCGTGTACCCACGTTAGAAAGCAGTTTGATAGCTCTTCAAAATGTTTAACTTAAAAGTTACCATATGACACAGTAATTCCACTCTTTTTTATATACCAAAGAGGAATGAAAACACATGTCCACACAAAAACTTGTACACGAACATTCATAGCTGCATTATTCATTCAGAATTATTCAGCTTATGACAAAAAGTGGAAACAACCCAATTGTCTATCAACCAATTAATGAATAAATTAAATGTGGTCTATCCACACAATGAAATATTATTTGACAATAAAAAAAATATGAAGTATTGATGCATGTTACAACATGGATGAATCTCTTAAACATTATGCTAAGTGAAAGCAGCCAGTCTCAAAAGACTACATATTGTATTATTGTATGATTCCATTTGTATGAAATGTCCAGAACAAGCAAAACTACAGAGAGTAGTTTAGTGGTTGCCTAGGTTTGGGGGCGGTTGTGGGAGGGGATAGTCAGTAGATTGTGGGTGATAAAAATTTCTAAAACTAGATTGTGGTGATGACTGTACAACTCCAAATTTTACTAAAAACCATTGAACTGTATGCTGTAAATGGATGAATTGTATCATACGTGAATTATAGCTCTATCTTCATATCTTTATTAAGCCATTTAAATGATGACGAAGACTCAAGACTCTTGAGTCAGAACGCCCAGGTTCAAATACTGGCATTTCCAATTGGCCATGTGGCTATGGGCAAGTTCCTTTACATCTTTGTGCAACTGTGATGTGGATAATGATATTACCCACCTCAAAGCTGTACTGTAAGGACAAAAAAGTGGGTGCTCAGAAAAGTCTGGTACACAGTAAGTGCCAAAAAATGTCAGTTATTTTTTTGAGGCTGTCCACTGCATTTTTAAAACAATCTCAATGGCCATATTTTTCATTTCTGCAAGTTGTATTTAGTTATTTTCTAAATAAGCTTATACTTTCTTCACATTAATTTATGTTCTTGATTATTTTTTCATATCTTTAACAATTTTTAAACACTTTGTTTATGATGAAGTGAGTATAAGTAACTTGGCACATAGAAGGTACTCAGTAAAAAATATTTGTTGGATTTATGGACGGATACCTAGTAGATAGCTCTGCTTTCCTCAATTTTCTAGTGTGTTTCCTTGAAGAAATTAATTCCTCTTTGCTTTAGTTTTTATCTATAACACAGAACAATAATATCTACCTTCTAAAGTTATTGTGGAGTCCTAATGAAATTGTGTCTAGTTTCATGCTTCATATATAAAATAGTTGCTTAACTATATTCACCCCCTTACCTTTTGGTCCCCTAGTCATCTTTTTACACGTGTCATCCAGGACTCTACCCTCTTAGGAGTGGCAAAGTGCTCAGTTTTTAATGTTTCTACTCAGGCTTTGCTGCCCTCTCTGCAAATCCTTAAAGAATCTGTTTCTCCTCTCACAGTTCTTTCACTATTGAGTTCTTTGGAGCCACACATATCCTGATGTTGTCTGTGCACATTCTCTTGGTTATTTTGCTTCTTTTGCCACTCTGGCTGCTTTAGTTACTGAATTAATGTCTATTTTCAGAATGGTAATTGCAAAAGCACCTTAATGTCTACGGAGTAGAAACTCAATGCATAATGATTGAATCTTAAATAGCCCTTAAATTCTGCTGCCTGTCACTCAGAGTTTCCCTTGGTGTTCCACTCACTGCCCCACTGAGGGCTGCACAGTAGCTGTATGCTGGTGGATCTGCAGTCAGTTCTCTTCCTGATCCTGGCTGGCCAGACTGGGGAGCATCTTTTGTTTCATCTTTTGAAATAAAAAGGGCCTGGGTCCCTAGTAAAGGTTTGTCAGTCCTATCCATTGGAAAGAAAAAACAAGCTGAGAATCTCAGATTACCTATCTATGGTACTTTTTAGTTTTTGCCTATGATTTGAGTAAAAAGTAACCAGCTACTCTCTTAGATACAGGGATCTGCAGAAGAGCTTTTTGTTGTCTGTTCCCTTTGGTGATGAAAGGGCTGTATATGGTATTCAGCAGATACTAAATTACTTTATAAATTGCATCATTACTAAAACATAAGGTGAAACTTAGCTCAAGTTTTGGGTACTATCCAAATGAAGATATTACTGGAAGGATAATATCATAATGTTGTTTCATCAACGAGAACTATTTGTATCCTTCATGCTATAGGCTTCAGGGCCAACAGTAGGTGGTATCTTTTGTGAAAACAATTAAAGCAAGAACTGGGGGTAGGGGTGGAGTATAAAAAGAGAAACATTTTGAAAAAGAGGTGGAATATTTTCAGGCACCGTTCAGCTCCCAAAATGTAATCTTTCTTTCTCCATGCCTAGAGTTCTAAATATTCTTCTTGCAATAGAAATCAAATATTTAGTGAAAACATTTATAATTATTCAATGAGTCAGATGTTCCATGGTTTTATTATTATGGAGGTTTATATTGGATGTTTATTGTCATATTTTGTCTTTCTGGAAGTCACAATCTTTTCTGAAAAAGATCTTTTTTCTTGTGGAAACTACCGCTTTCCCACTCTTAGCCCAAGGGACTTGAATACGGTTGATCACTGTATACTATTTTTCTGGCCAGCCACTCTAATCCATTCAGAGATAGGCTCAGTCCTATTTAAAATTTTTTTTAATGTTTATTTATTTTTGAGAGAGACAGAGAGAGACAGAGAGAGATAGAGAGCTCAAGAAGGGAAGGGCCAGAGAGAGAAGGAGACACGGAATCCGAAGCAGGCTCCAGGCTCCAAGCTGTCAGCACAGAGCCCTATGTGGGGCTTGAACTCACAGAATGCACAATCGTGACCTGAGCCGAGGTCAGACGCTTAAGTGACTGAGCCACCCAGGTGCCCCAGGCTCAATCCTATTTAAAAGCAGCTCTACCTGATAAGGGTTATAAATTCTACTATTACCTTAGAGTTGCTGAGAAAATGGCTTATATTTCATTGATTCTAGGGTGCCCTATTTTCATCCATATTTTAACATCACTGATATTGGGGTACATTTTATAATTAACATCATAACAAGCTATTCTGTAATTATTAAAGGATCAGCATTTTTTCTTATTGATACATAAATGTATTTTCTTACAATCAGTGATGATGTAGGTCCCATGAAATATGGTATACTTGGGACTTCTGGCAGCTGTCTTGCCATGATGAGGGCTGAGGTGGTCTAAGAGTGGAGAGGACAGGGGAGGAAAACAGTTTAGAGATCAAAAGAAACTGAGCACTAATGATGTAATTCAGATTCTGTTGTATCTAATCACATCTGAAGTTAATGCCCAGTTTCTATAAGCCAACTAACTCTCTTCACTCAGCACACACTTGTTGTTTAAATATGTGTTAGTGGCTCATCGCTCACTTTTAATTGCCAGAGTTCTGACCACTTGTGTATCAAGTAAAGAAGAGATATTATCAAAGACTACACCTGAACAAAGAGAACTCAAGTGACATTTGTGGTCACTTTCTCCTTTTGCAAAGTTAATTGAAGAGAAATAATTGATGTGAAGAAATGTGGAGTATCCAAAACATTTGACAAACGTAAATAAGGGCAATAACAGACATTTTCTATAAGGAAATACTGAGATGCTTTATAATTCAGGAGGCAAGCATAAGCCATGGTCACATTCTAAGGTCTGTGAAACAGACCAATATTCTTAGTTGCCCCTGAAATGAAAATGACTTATGGAGATTTCTGCCTAGGAGTAAGGCATTCTCACATACTCATCAAGATTTAGAGAATTTACAGATAAAGTACAGTCCAGACACACTAACAGTAGACACACTACAAAGGATGTGATGAGTGGGCAAAGGGATGTGTGCATATGTGGAGAATGCAGGGAATTAAGGGCCTAGATCCTTCAACTGTCCGAAATGCAAAATTTTATACATCAAGGTAAACAGTGGGACTACATTTTTGGAGGTAAAAGAGTAGTGCAAACTCTAGTTTTCTAGTATCATTGTCATGAAACTGTAATTTGACTAAGGCTTCTTCTACAAGTGATCAAGAATACTTTCTAAAATTTCAAGTTATTTGATAACTATAAATCCTTAAAATCTTTATAGGATAGAACATATGTGGAGATACTGTTCTGTCTTGTTCAGATGCCTTCCTTAAAGATAGACAGTGCAATTGTGCATAATTAGCATATTTTGGCCTTAAGCCTTGCACCTAGTAATGCTCTTCAAGTGATTAGGAGTACCTGAGAAATGCTATAATCCCCTAGAAATGTACTGTTTGGTTTTTCTCACTGCTGTTACGAAAATGACTAGGAATGCGTAAACTGGAATTAAGGAACAATGTTTCCTGCCAGTTAAATGAGCAGGACAAAGGTGTATATGTTCAATCATGTTTGCTGAACTAAGGGCAGCTCAAGATCATTTCTTAATTGAATTGTTTAAATAATACCTTTCGCTCCCAAATCATTTTGTCTTTATTAAAAAATGAACATTATGCAATTAACATGTGTTCTCATCTATTTTTCCTTTAAAATTATGAAAAATGTGACAGGGGATTACCTTTACATGAAGAGGGTGTGGACAGGTCTTTAAGAAATTATCTGACACCTCACAAGCAGATTTAATATAAATCGTAACCATTCTTTTTTATTTGTTTTTATTGGATTTTTCTTCCACTTCTGTCATCACAGAAATTTACATGATACTAATCTAGGTGTGATTGCTATCTTTTTAATGCTCTATTAAAAAAAAGTTGAGCCAAATTCTTGAATGAGCACTTTGGTTTATATCAAGAGAGTCGTGATTGTATAACCAAACATATTCAGATACTAAATCTATAACCCCATCTTGTAGAAAGAAGGTATCAGCAGAACCACTTTGAGAACCTCCATCCCAGCCTGGATGCTGTCTGCTTAGTTTTATGTTCCTAAGGGTCATTTGGGTTCAGGCATTACGAATACAAGTAGCACTTAAGTTTTAAACAAACAAACTCATTATTTGTGAGTTATGGTGTAGACAGAATTATTAATAAATCTATTCAATAGTTAAACTTTACACAATCAATTACAAATAGGCAATATTTTTCTAGTAAATGATGTTAATGCAAGTAATTTTAAACACCCCAAATCTCCCCTGGTCCCAAGATATCTGTAGTAGTTACCAACCAGGAGGGACAAGTACACCTTAGCTGTATTGTTTCATCAGTCTCTTGTTTTGTTCTCTTGTAGTATACATTCTTGAGTAATTCTTTCCATGAGCTACTCCATCACTGTAGGCAGGCTTTCTGATCCCTATGCAAAGCCATGTAAGGTTATTTTCTCATTCTCCTGAACACACTTTTCCCCCCTTCCCTGGATACTTTCTTTAAAAACTTTCCCTTCTCTTTGCATCCACCACTTGATTTGTTCTGTATTCCTCTTCTCATGTGTCAGCCCCTTGTTTTTACTGTTGCCTAACTTTCTCTATTGCTTACTTTGCTTTATATTTGTGTTCTTGGTGAAAAGGGCAAAAAGGTGAGTATTGTTCACTTAGGAAATGCTGTTTTGGGGAGTAGACAAGATGACTACTTTAAAGGATTATTTAGAAGACCATCCAGTCTAGTATACAAAATAAATATTTCTACAGTGCTTTCCATTTCTATAATGTAAGGCAGTTGAAAGCATTGCAACTTTATAAGCAGCTGGGCAACTGCATGACATTATAAGGTATCATTAAGAGCACAGTCTCTGCAGTCAGACTTCTCAAGAGTTCTCTGATTTTTATAGCTTACTCCTTAGAGTTCTCAAACTTCAACATTAATTTCACTAGATCTTATTATTTCCTTTTTCACTATCTATCACTCCCTCATGTACTTTTAATTCCTCTTCTCCAGTATAATTCTGTGGTCCATCATTATAATTACTTCTTTGTATAGCTCAAGTCAAGCAAGAGCCTCCCTTGCTCCATCACGATCTCCTGACAAAAACCAACTGCTCTTCACTTAAGCTTTCAGCCTGCCCTATACCTGTGACTCACGGCAAAATGTGACTGAAGAAAGGCACATAGTCAAGGTGACTAGTCTTACTTCATGTGCATAACAGTGAAACTAGGCCTGGATCTGTGCCCACATACTTTGCCTCTTTTCCTCTTACTATGAATGAACAATCCATACTAAGAGATAAGTTGTCTATAACTTGTACATTAGGCTGTCTTCCTTCTCACCTACTCAAGAACTTGTTCCAAGCATTTTCCCCTCGTTCTCCAGCACCATCCACTTTTCACCATCAGTTTGATCACTCACATAAGCATATAAATGAATAGAAATCTTCCTTTTTCATGTGTAGCAAAATTGCACCCAAGAATTGTCTATATTTATTTTCTTCAATTGCTTTGTTCTCATTGTCCTTTGAACTCTTTCCAAGTAAGCTTTTAATCCCATAATTCCATCAAAAGTATTTTGGTTAAGGACTCCAAGGACTTGCATGTTTCTGAAGTCAGTGGTCAATTCTCAGTCTTCATCTTACTTGAGTACTCAGCTGCATCTGACAGAATAGATTCTTAAATCCTACTCGAAACACCTTCTTCAATTAGCTTCTGGGACAGCATAAACCCCTGAATTTCCTAGCCACTTCTTTTTCTTGTTCATCCTGTTTGCCTGAACTTTAAAAGCTGGCATGCCTCAAGCCTCAGTCCTTAGGGGAAAATAAAGTTTTTTTCTAGCTAGTCTCCTTTAGTGATCTCATTTAGTCTCATAACTTTCGAGACCATCTGCAGCACTGATGACACTCAGTTTTGTGTCTTAAATACAGCTCTCTTTCCTTTTTCAAACGCTTCCATCCAGCTTGTTATTCAACATCTCCATTTGACACAGGTACCTAATAGGCACCTTAAACTTAATCTGCCCAAAATGGAACTATCATTTTCCCTCTAAACTTTGTTCTTTCAAGACTTCCACTTTAGTAAATGGTAGTTTCATTCTTCCAATTGCTCACACCAAAAATCTTTATCAAATATAATTTTTAGGAGATAGGAACATGACATACAAATATAAAATGAGTATGTGCCAAAAATGTATTAGCTCACATATGTGGGAAACAGCAGGGTGGTAAAGCTGATTCAAAAAGAATCAAAAACTCAACAGAGATAAAACTGATTCAAAGAAAACAGAAATTATGTAGTCAGTCAGGAAAGCAAGAAAAGTAAGTTTGCTAAATTGGAAAAAATAATGGTTAATAATCTTTAGGACAATAAATCTGTTGAGGTTATCTTCTCTGCTGGATAGAAAATGTTTGCATCTTTATTGGACAAAAATTTACAAGTGAACATGTAACTTCACAGTAGTAATAATAATAAATAGTGAATCAACAACATTGGTGCATGCCCTGTATAGCCTTAAGTCATCTCTGTCAGGGCCTGTGAAGTAATGGCCTAATATGAAAGGACACATAGTCATCCCTTTGTCTTATTTCCAAGTTTTAGACAGTGTTTCTTAGTGCGTTTAGCCATCCATAATTTCTGTCTTATTTTCCCACTGTATATCAACAAATCTTGTTGACACTAACTTCTATAGTAAGAATCTAATTACTCCCTACTACTTTTACTGCTGCTTATCAATCTGGTCCCGACCACCAGGATCTCTTGCTTAGATTGTTGTCATTCTTCCTGACTGGTTTCCCTTACTCTTTCTTTCTTTCTTTCTTTCTTTCTTTCTTTCTTTCTTTCTTTCTTTCTTTCTTTCTTTCTTTCTTTCTTTCTTTCTTTCTTTCTTTCTTTCTTTCTTTCTTTCTTTCTTTCTTTCTTTCTCTTTCTTCCTTTCTTTCTCTCTTTTTTTTTAATGTTTTATGTTTTATTTTTTTTATTTTTGAGGAAGAGCATGAGCAGGGGAGGGACAGAGAGAGAGGGAGACACCGAATCTGAAGCAGGCTCCAGGCTCTGAGCTGTCAGCACAGAGCCCAACACAGGGCCCAAACCCATGAGCCACTGTGAGATTATGATCTGAGCCAAAGTCAGATGCTTAACTGACTGAAACACCCAGCGCCCCTCCCTTACACTTTCATAATCTAGTTTCAATAAAACAAACAGTGATCCTAAAGTAAAAGTTAGCCAGATCATAATACTTCCCTTGTTAAATTCTTCTAAGTTCACATCTTGCTCCCTGCCAAATAAAAAAGTCTTTGCAATGGCCCATTACACCTTTCATGATCTGTACCTCCCTCCAAACTTACTATCTCTCTGAGATTATCTCCTACAACACTCTGGCCATTTACAGTGTTCAGCCCACAGGGACTGCCTTGCAATTTTTGAACACACATAACATGCTTCTATCTCAAGGCTTTTTGGACTTGTTCTTTCTGTCTGGAATATTCTCCCAGATACTCCCCTGGATCACTCCCCACCTCCACCAGGTCTTGCTCAAATACCACCTTCTGAGTGAAGCCTTCCCTGACTACCGTATTAAAATTCTAACCCATTCCCCCACATTTCTGCCCCTGGTACTCCCCTAACACCTCTGCTTTATTTTTCTCTGTAACATTTACTACCTTCTGACTTATATATTGTTTATGGAGGGCAAATTTTTTTGTCAGTTTTGTTCATCAGCATGTCCCAAAAACCTCAAATAGTACTTGACACATGAAAGGTATTCCAGTATTTTTGAATGAGTATTAATTTTCCATCTATTCCTAGTACCATTTCTTATTTTCTTTCTAGATGGTCCATGTTAACTTTAAAAATTTTTTTATGTTTATTTATTATTGAGAGAGAGAGACACAGAGCATGAGCAGGAGAGGGGTAGAGAGAGGGGGGAGACACAGAATCCAAAGTAGGCTCCAGGCTCTGAGCTGTCAGCACAGAGCCCGACGCGGGGCTCAAACTCACAAACTGCGAGATCATAACCTGAGCCGAAGTCGGTCGCCCAACCAACTGAACCACCCAGGCGCCCCGGTCCATGTTAACTTCAAAATGAAGCTGTTATTTATTTCTGATTTACATCCTAAAATTGTTCCTAATTCAATCAAATTAAAACTAGTTATTATCTACATACAAGACATTGGGTTGGTCCTATGGAGGACACAGGGGAATTAAGACACAAGGATTTGCGATCTTGTTAGGGTTATAAGACTAGCAGATGAAAAGTTAAATGCTAAGAAAAGATATAAGTAATGTTTCAAACCAAAAAAATGATGAAATGTCAGGAAACAGAAATACTTAATGACTAAAATAGTTTGCTTTCTGAGCCTAATGCTTAGATGTTGTAAAATGAAAAGTTCATAGACAGTAGTGTATTTTCCAAAATAAAAGAAAGGAATTTAAATATACAAAATAACCAAGGGGTTACTAAATGACTTTTTTTTTTTTATTTGTAAAAAACTAAGAAACTCCTTGTGAGATGCAAATGTGAAGGAAAAGAAAGTCTATTTCTTAGTTCCTGAGCAATTGCATGAAGACCTATTTGGGGTGGGAGGCAACCATTTTGTTCATGGTATTTTCTTCATCGTTCTTACCTTTTTCATGCAGGATTTGTCTTTGTAGTGAATTCCACTTTCTGCTTATGTTTCAAATTCTGTCCTTTCTGTCTGGCCTTCCCCTGCCCCCATTCACACACACATACACCCCTCCTGATTGTGTTTAGTGGAATGACCAGTTCTTCTGTAGCTCTGATCATAAAACTAGAAGCTTATTCTCTAAGGTGTGTTCGGTTTCAAATCAAGCCCTCTGCCGATGGTTTACCATTTTTGGTTCCCTAATCTTGTCACAAAAAGAAATATTTAAAATATATCTGCGCTGCCCCTCTAGACATAATCTAAGAACCTCAAAATTATATCTAGATAAGTTAGATCTCAGTGTAACTAGTGCCGCTCTGAAAAGAATGTGCTTTGCTTAAGGAAAATGTTTATGTTTCACTCCCTAGCTTCTTCCAAAAAAGGTTTCAAGCTACTTAGGTAAATGGAGAACAATGAAAGCTTTATCAGCGTGGCTTGTTTAATTTCTTTTGGAAGTAACATTGCTAACCTTTCTACAGTATTTTAGTTGATACTACAGTAAAAAAAAAAAAAAAAAAAAATGACATTTGCACTGAGAAGCTGCCAAAGATAGCCGAAGTCAAAAGATGAATATAATGTACTTATTAAGGCTGTGTCCTCTTTCCATTTTGAAATTCCCTACCCTTAGGGCAGGCACCAAGCTGTCTCTGGTTGATGCAATACCAACTTTATCAGTGATGTTAAATAAATAAATAGGAAATAATGATTCCTCAGACTGGCTGTGGCAGTTAACAGACATGTTCTCTGTCAAAACTGATCATAAGCAACAATTTCAGATGAACTTCCTTTTTGAGTAAGCAAATCTTTAATATTTGTTTTTGCAATAAACCCTTTTGATCTTTAAAACTAGTCGTCAAATTAAAGGTTTTTAAAAAATCTAATAATTTTCCTAATTTATAGCAAAAATTGAACTTAAATAATATATATTGAGGGCACCCAAAATTTCCTCATTATTTCTCTGTTACAGAGCTTCCCTGTATAAATGTAGGTCAAATGAAAATCATATTTCCTTTGCTTTCTCTAAAGTCATTCTTAATTTCTTTTTCTTTTTTGTCTGTGCTATTTCTGCTTCCCTTGATGCTTAATGTTCTGAAATAGTTGAAGAATGTCAAAAATATATTGCCCTAGATATGTGCATTGCTAGCTATTATTATGCCCTGTCATCGAAGTTCTTTCAATTCTAGGAAGAAACCTGATATAAATCTTGAGAATAATTTTTAACATTAGGGTCAAGTAAATCCCACATTTTAATAACAATAATTAATTAATTTTTATTACTTATGTTGTTTTTCCGAAAGTGTTAAATTTTTGTCTGAGAAAGTTTATCCCTTTACAGGTCTAATGAAGGTTTTGAACCTTCTGATGCTGACTTCTTTTTTTT
Organism: Felis catus; assembly: GCF_018350175.1. Lineage (NCBI taxonomy): Eukaryota > Metazoa > Chordata > Mammalia > Carnivora > Felidae > Felis > Felis catus. The sequence continues at coordinate 110,911,263 of NC_058374.1, forward strand.
TTTTTTTTAGTTTTTTTTTTACATTTATTTATTTTTGAGAGATAGAGTGAGACAAAGTGAGAGTGGGGGGAGGGGCAGAGAGAGAGGAAGACACAGGATCAGAAGCAGGCTCCAGGCTCTGAGCTGTCAGCCCAGAGCCCGATGCGGGGCTCGAACCCACAGGCTGTGAGATCATGACCTGAGCCGAAGTCGGACGCTCAACCAACTGAGCCACCCAGGCGCCCCTGATGCTGACTTCTAAAGCCAGCATTGTTTATAACCTATGTCATTAATATTATTAGACCATAAATTAATAGCAATAATAATCATAGCAAAATTTTATTAGGCATTTACTATACACTAAGTTCTGCTATATCTTTATGTGCATATGCCATTAAATCATTGGGAAGCACTAATATTAAATTCTTAATAGATAAGAAAGATGCAGTTTGGAAAGATCATTAAATTTGCTCTAGGTAATGCAGTGAAAGTAGGTCACACTACCAATAAAAGTGGGAGACTAGGGATATTAACATAAATCTGTTAGACAATATTTCCTGAACAAAGAGCTTTGTGGTATGATCTCATTTAGGTGTTTCTTTTTCTTTCTTTCTTTCTTTCTTTCTTTCTTTCTTTCTTTCTTTCTTTCTTTCTTTTTGTTTTTGTTTACAAATCACAGAAGAATAGTGTAATATTACACCAATTGTATAGATGAAGAAACCGAGATGGTTAAGAACTTTGCTCAAGATTACACAGCCACCAAATAACTAACTCTGTATTTATTGAATGACTCAGTCAACAAATTCTTTTTGAATGGCTACTATGCCTGGCATTGTACTAGCCTCTGGGTTTAGGAAGACGACAAAGACACATTCAGTCCTGTGGGGATTTATTGCCTGAGGAGAATCAGAATAAACAATTTTAGTGCTCAGTAGAGGAGATATCCACAGGGCTCTATGAGAACCCACTGGAGAGCAGCAGTTTAATTCAGATGGAATAGGATGGAAGGTGGTAAGAAGAAAAGCTACTGACCCTGCAAATTGAAAGATGAGTAAGAAGCAGCAAGGTCAAGGGAGGAAAGAGAGCAAGGATGTTCTAGGAAGAAGGACAAAAGCATGCACAAAGTCTAAGAGGAAGAAGGCTTGACAATTTTAAGGGGCCACAGGTGCTGACAGCAGAATAAAATGAAGAGATAGTAGGGAGAGGTGAGGAGGGGAAGTTGCAGGCATGAGGTTGTGAAGCTCCTGGGATACTATCCTAAGCTGTCTGGATTTTGTATTCTGAAGGCAATAGGAAGCTGCAAAATTATCAGATCAGATCAGAAATATCTGGCAGGTGTGGAGATTGAATTGGAGGTGAAGGCAGGAAGAGAAATAAAGTATGAAGCCACTGTGGTAGACGTTAAAAAGTGATACAGCTTAAACTAAATCATAGGCTGTAGGAACTGAAGAGTGGGCGGGGGGGGGGCAAAGATATTGAAGTGGTAGAACTGACAATATTTGGTAAATGACAGGTTGAGGAGACTGAGAGAAAAGGAGGATTTTAAGATGACTTCGATGTTTCTGGGAGCTTTTTGCATTTCATAGTTTTTTTTCGAAAGAGCATGTCTATGTGATATGACTAAATCAGCTGCATATTCTCTTTGACTAACACACTCATCATTACAATTTTAAGTGATTAATTGTGGAGGGTTTTTTTTTAGTCTGAATTGTATTCATTATACAAGTAGAGTAGTTCAGATGCCAAACAAACTGTTCCAGTGTTTAAACTAAATGAATTAGCCAAGAGATGATTCCTCAATTCTAGTCACTAAAATTCCCACTTACTTTTAAAATTGCAAAGTTGCTGGGTATGTGTGTTCTATACATCCTTGACTACTTAGTGATCAAGCATCATGCATTCATACTGTGAAGGTGGAAAGAAAAAAAAATTAATATGTTGATAAAAAGGAGCATTTTGGCATTAACTGCTAATTCAGTTAATATTTTTTTTCCTTTCTCCGTCTTTTGCCTATGCATTCTGAAGTGATGATTACATAATCTGGGAATTAAAAAAAAATGAGTCAATGTTTCCAAATCATACATTTGTTTGGAGAATGACGATGAGAGATTTGGGATCCCATTAAAGTCCTCTGTTCTGTCCTAAACACTATACCAGATCTAAAAATTCTTTGGAGATCTGGGGTTGATCCCAATATGATGTGTTCTGGGCCTGTTTAGAGGGATAGAGAAAGGAGATTTCTTTCTTTTTTTATGTTTATTTATTTTTGAGAGAGATAGAAACAGAATGTGAGTGAGGAAAGGGCAGAGAGAGGGAGACACAGAATTTGAAGCAGGCTCCAGGGTCAGAGCTGTCAGCACAGAGCCCAACGCAGGGCTCAAACTCATGAACCATGAGATCATGACCTGAGCCAAAGTTGGATCCTTAACCGACTGAGCCACCCAGGTGCCCTAAGAAAGGAGATTTTAATGTTCAGTGTACTGGGTTTCTGAGGATTACTCAATAGTCAGTCCCTTCTAAGTGTCAGCAGCTGGTGAATCTCCAGAAAGTAGATGTCCTGCCTTTTACATCGAACTGTAGGGGTACTTTTTAGTTACCCATCTCAACATGGGACAGCAGCAGTGGAGGAGAAAGGGTGGCAGGGAAGGACAAATGAGAAAGAAGGCTATGTTTTTGAAAATTCCTCTTTTTTTCTGTTTTTTTTTTTTTTAATTTGGTGTTATGTTAATTACGTCCTTCTGCTTGTTTTTCTTGTTCTTTTAAAATTCGTGAATTGGACATTATTTTGAATGCGTTCCCTCTATCATTTGTAAGATTTTGATAAACATTGTCATTAATTATTATTATTATCTTTAATGTTTGATAGAATTTACCAGTGAAACCATATGGTCTTGGGTTTTTCTGGGCTGGGAAATTTTTGATTCCTAATTCAACTTGCATTCTTGTTATTAGTCTAAGAAGATTTCCTGTTTATTGGATTCAAGATCCATGATTCAATTACGGCAACTTGTGTGTTTTTTGAGAATTATCTCTTTTTTTCCCTAAGTTATTTGATTTGTTAGTATATAATTATTTATAGTAATCTGCTATCATACTACGTATTTCTGTGGTTATCTGTTACATTTTCTCTTCCATTTCTCATTTTGGTTTTTGAGTTTTCTTTTTTGTCCTTAGTCAACTTAGTTAAGGTATTGCCTATTTTGTTTATTTTTTTGGATAAATTAGTCATTACTTTCTTTTTTTAATTAATTAATTCATTTAAATTTGAGTTAGGTGACATACAGTGTAGTATTGGTTTCAGAAGAATCCAGGGATTCATTACTTAAATATAACACCCAGAGCTCATCCCAACAAGTGCCTTCCTAAGAATGAGAATCTCAAGAATGCTCTATGCCCAGTGTGGAGACTGACATGGGGCTTGATGCAGGGCTCGATCCCACAACCCCAGGATCATGACCTGAGATGAAAGCAAGAGTCAGATGCTCAACTGAGCCACCCAGGTGCCCTTCTCTCTACATTTTTTAAAAATATAATTTATTTAAAAGTTTGCTAACATACAGCATATACAGTGTGCTCTTGGCTTCGGGAGTAGATTCTTGTGATTCATCACTTACATACATCATTCAGCACTCATTCCAACAAGTGCTCTCCTCAATGCCCATCACCCATTTTACCTGACCCCCACCCCCTTACACCCTCAGTTTTTTCTCTATATTTAAGAGTCTCTTATGGTTTGCCTCCCTCTCTGTAACTATTTTTTTTTTCTTTTGCTTCCCCCATGGTCTTCTGTTAAGTTTCTCAACTTCCACAGATTAATGAAAACATGATATTTGTCTTTCTCTGACTGACTTATTTCACTTAGCATAATATCCTCCAGTTCCATCCACGTTGTTGCAAATGGTAAGATTTCATTCTTTTTCATTGCCGAGTAGTATTCCACTATATATATATATATATGTATATATATATATGTATATACATGTATATACATATATATATGTATATACATGTATATACATATATATATATGTATATACATATATATATATATATACCAAATCTTCTTTATCCATTTATCAGTTGATGAACATCTGTGTTCTTTCCGTAATTTGGCTATTGTTGATAGTGCTGCTATAAATATTGGGATACATGTGCCAGGAAGAAGAAATAGAAAACTTGAGCAGATCCATAACCAGCAAAGAAATTGAATAGGTTATCAAAAATCTCCCAACAGATAAGAGTCCTGGGCCAGATGGCTTCCCAGGGAATTCTACCAGACATTGAAAACAAAGTTAGTACCTATTCTTTTCAAGCTATTCCAAAAAATAGATACAGAAGGAAAACTTCCAGACTCATTCTATAAAGCCAGCATTACCTTGATTCCCAAACCGGACAAAGATCCCACTAAAGAGGAGAATAACAGGCCAATATCCCTGATGAGCATGGATGTGAAAATTCTCAACAAGATACTAACAAATCGAATTCAACAGTGTATTAAAAGAATTATTCACCATGACCAAGTGAGATTTATTCCTGGGCTGCAGGGCTGGTTCAGTATTCACAAATCAATCAATGTGCTACATCACATTAATAGAAGAAAGGATAAAAACCATAGTATCTTGTCAACAGATTCAGAAAAAGCATTTGACAAAATACAGCATCCTTTCTTAATAAAAACCCTCAAGAAAGTCGAGATAGAGGAACATACCTTAACATCACAAAAGTCATATATGAAAGGCCCACAGCTAATATCCTCCATAGGGGAAAACTGAGACTTTCCCCCTGGAATTGATCCCATTTACAATTGCACCAAGAACCATAAATACCTAGGAATAAACAAACCTAACCAAAGAGGTAAAAGATCTGTACCCTGAAAACTATGAAAGAAAGAAAAAGCTTATGAAAGAAACTGAACAAGACACAAAGAAATGGAAAAAACATTCCATGCTCATGGATTAGAAGAACAAATATTGTTAAAATGTCAATACTACCCAAAGCAATCTATACATTCAATGCAATCCCAATCAAAATAGTGCCAGTATTCTTCTCAAAGCTAGAACAAACAATCCTAAAATTTGTATGGAACCACAAAAGACCTCCAAATAGCCAAAGTAATGTTGAAAAAGAAAACCAAAGCTAGAGGCATCACAATCCCAGACTTCAAGCTGTATTACAAAGCTGTAATCATCAATACAGTATGGTATTGGCACAAAAACAGATACATAGACCAATGGAATAGAATAGAGAACCCAGAATTGGGACCCACAAATGTATGGCCAACTAATCTTCGACAAAGCAGGAAAGAGTATCCAATGGAAAAAGACAATCTCTTTAGCAAATGGTGCTGGGAGAACTGGACAGCAACATGCAGAAGAACGAAACTGGACCACTTTCTTACTCCATACACAAAAATAAACTCAAAATGGATGAAAGACCTAAATGTGAGACAGGAAACCATCAAAATCCTAGAAGAGAAAAGAGGCAACAAGCTCTTTGACCTTGGACACAGCAACTTCTTACTTGACACATCTCTGAAGGCAAGGGAAATAAAAGCAAAAATGAACTAGTGGGACCTCATCAAGATAAAAAGCTTCTGCACAGCAAAGGAAACAATCAACAAAACTAAAAGGCAACCAATGGAATGGGAGAAGTTATTTGTAAATGACATATCAAATAAAGGGTTAGTATCCAAAATGTATAAAGAACTTACCAAACTCAACACCCAGAAAACAAAAAATCCAGTGAAGAAATGGGCAGAAGGCATGAATAGACATTTTTCCAAAGAAGACTTCCAGATGGCTAACAGACACATGAAAAAATTGCTCAACATTCATCACTCATCATCAGGGAATACAAATCAAGACCACAATGAGATACCACCTCACACTGGTCAGAGTGGCTAATAAACAACCCAGGATGCTAACAGATGTTAGCAAGGATGTGGAGAAAGGGGAACCCTCTTGCATTGTTCTTGGGAATACAAACTGGCGCAGCCACTCTGGAAAACAGTGTGGAGGTTCCTCCAAAAATTAAAAATAGAATTACCCTATGACCCAGAAATAGTACTAATAGGAATCTATCCAAAGGATACTTTCAATTTTATGTTATTGTTTATTCTGGTCTCTATTTTATTTATTTCTGATTTTTCTTTGTTATTTCCTTTTTCTACTAAATTTCAGCTAAGATCCTTCTTTCTACTTCCTTGTGGTGTAATGTTGTCTATATGAACTTCTTTTCTTAATACAAGCATTTATAGCATAAATTTCACTCTAACATCCCATAGGTTTTGGAATATTGTGTTTCTTTTCCTTTTGTTTTGAGACATATTTTGATTTGCCAGTTGATTTCTTATTTGGCCCATTGCTTGTGAAGTAGTGTGTTAATATTTACATATTAAATATTTAATATTTACATTGAAGATATTCCAGCTTTGTTTTATGTTTGATCTTTAGTGTTGTACCATTGCAATTGGAAAGTATATTTGGTATGATTTCAATCTTCTAAATTTGTAATATTTGTTGTGTCTCTTTTTATGCAATTTAACCAGGGGATTCTTCTGTGTGTCCTTGAAGAAAATGTGTATTCTATTTTTCTTGGATGGAATGTTTTATATATATCTTTTAGAACCATGTTTTCTAAAATATGCTTCAAGTGAAAAATGTTCTTGTTGAAAAAAATAATACTTTTAACTGAGGGTACTCATTTAAAATAAAGCATATCAGAGGGAAGGTGGTTAGGGGGGGGATGAGTGAAATAGGTAAAGGGGATTAAGAGTACATTTATCATGATAAGAACTGAGTCATGAAGTACAGAATCGTTGAATCACTATATTATACAGCTGATAGTAATATAACAGTGTATGTTAACTGTACAGGAATTAAAAAACTTAATTAAAAAATAAAATTCTTGAATTGGACATTATTTTGATTTATTTTCTCTATTTTAAAATAATAAAGATTTAAGAATATAAATTTTTAATGAGTTCTGTTTATTCATTTACTTTTTTAATGAGATATTTAAGTCCATGAAATTAATTATAATTGTAGTTTATCACATTTTTAGATGGATTGTTAAAAGCTTCTATCACTATAGTAATTATATCTATTTCTCTTTCTTATGTCTAGTAGTGTTTTTATTGATGTTTCTGTGGCTATATTATTCATCTGTAATAGTGCATCTATTTTGCTTTCAGTTTTGATGCTGCCTTTTATCAATCAATAATGACCTTACTTTAATACTTTGTGTGTTTGACTTTGCCTAATGTTAATACTGTTATTTTTGCTTTATTTGGAGAGTTTAATTCTTTACTGCTGTATTTCTTGCACATTTATGATCATCTTTACAAATTATACTAGGAATGTTTCTCTCCTTGCATAATCTAACCCATTATTCACATATTTCCCCTGATTTTCACATGCTGTGTTATTACATGCCATATCTGAAGATATCTAGACCTTTATCCAAATTTAAGCACTTTCCAGCTGTTGTCCTTTCAAAAGTCTGTTTCTTTCTGATTTTGATTAATTGTAAGATTAATGTGTGTGGAGGATTGTTAAAATCACTTATTAGTAGCAGGCCTTTCATTCTTCAACTTTTCTTCACAGGCTTGACATAAAATCACCTTGATGACAAGAATTCTTGTTGTTTTCTTTTCATCCATGTATGAAAAATGATCATTTTGCAAGCTAAAGAACATTTAGTACTTTGAAATAAAAATAAGTAAGAGTCCATGAAAAGCGAGAAGTGTCCTAAACAAGAGGATTAGAATGGGAGCTAACTGCTCTTTCTACCCCATCTGCTTTCCAAATGTGGCTCACTCCTTCAGATCTGCATAAAACAGAAAATGTGGGCAAGGTCAGAGGCTCATTCTTGTTTGGAAAACCTTTATTACACTTGTCAGCCAAAGCTGCAAGCATGCTGACCATTGAAAGAAACTTTATTTTCCTTATTCACAGTTTGTGATTATCTAAGTAGATTTCTTCTTCCTAAAATTTGAGATCAGCGGTAATGTAATTTCTCAGTTTCAGGTCAATAGCTTCCTTTCTGTCTTTCCTTTTCCAACTAAATTGGGGAAAAGATGATATAGATCTTCTCTAACCAGTTTATTTGTGGAAGATTTTCTTCTCTCCATACACTGTATGCTTTGGTTTAATTCCTAATGGGTTTTGTATCCACTGTAAGAAATCTTCCTCAAGTGAGCTAGAGGTTAAAGTTCTCTAACATGAAGACAAGTAAGCATTGACTCATTCTAATATTTCATCTCTTTGCAGTTTATAGATCTTCATTTTTTACCTTTAGTCTTTCTTGCCAGACTATCTCACTCAGAAGACAGTTAAAGAGGAATGGTTTCCTAAGCAGTCACAAAGGACACAATTTTTAAAGAAAATAGCCACAATCTTTAAATAGTTACTTTTATTTCTATTTGGTGTACTGTGACTGGTTAAAAACCACCCTTTTATTTTTTTATTATTTTTTTCAATATATGAAATTTATTGTCAAATTGGTTTCCATACAACACCCAGTGCTCATCCCAAAAGGTGCCCTCCTCAATACCCATCACCCACCCTCCCCTCCCTCCCACCCCCCATCAACCCTGTTTGTTCTCAGTTTTTAAGAGTCTCTTATGCTTTGGCTCTCTCCCACTCTAACCTCTTTTTTTTTTCCTTCCCCTCCTCCATGGGTTTCTGTTAAGTTTCTCAAGATCCACATAAGAGTGAAAACATATGGTATCTGTCTTTCTCTGTATGGCTTATTTCACTTAGCATCACACTCTCCAGTTCCATCCACGTTGCTACAAAGGGCCATATTTTGTTCTTTCTCATTGCCATGTAGTACTCCATTGTGTATATAAACCACAACTTCTTTATCCATTCATCAGTTGATGGACATTTAGGCTCTTTCCATAATTTGGCTATTGTTGAGAGTGCTGCTATAAACATTGGGGTACAAATGCCCCTATGCATCAGTACTCCTGTATCCTTTGGGTAAATTTCTAGCAGTGCTATTGCTGGGTCATAGGGTAGGTCTATTTTTAATTTTCTGAGGAACCTCCACACTGCTTTCCAGAGCGGCTGCACCAGTTTGCATTCCCACCAACAGTGCAAGAGGGTTCCCGTTTTTCCACATCCTCACCAGCATCTATAGTCTCCTGATTTGTTCATTTTGGCCACTCTGACTGGCGTGAGGGGATAGCTGAGTGTGGAAAAACCACCCTTTTAGATCCTTGACCTAAGATCTATTTCTTTGTCTTAATACCTTTTTATTGGTTACTTTTTAAAACAAATTTAAGTGTAATTGACATATAGCATTACATTAGTTTCAGGTGTATAACATTAATGATTCAATATTTGTGTAAATGTCAAAATTATCACCACAACATGTCTAGTTGTCATCTGTCACTAAATAATTACAAAACATTTTTCTTATAATTTCTTATTTTACAAGATCTACTTTCTTAATAACTTGCAAATATGCAATACAATATTATTGACTATAGTCACCATGCTGTACATTACATCCCCATGACTTATTTATTTTATGAGAACTTTGTATCTCTTGATCCCCTTCTCCCATTTTGCCCACCTCCCAACCCCCTCCCCTCTGACAATCGACAATCTGTTCTCTGTATCTATGAGATTTATTTTGCCCATCTGTTTGGTTTTTCAGATTTCACATATAAGTAACATCATATGGTATTTCTTTTTCTCTGTCTGACTTATTTCACTTAGTATAATACACTTAAGGTCTATCCTTGTTGTCCCAAATGGCAAAATTGCGTTCTTTTTTTTTTAATTGATGTGTAGTTGATACACAATATTACACTAGTTTCAGGCGTACAATATAGTGATTCAATATGTCTGTAAGTTATGTTATGCTCACCACAAGTGTAGCTACCATCTGTCACCCTACAATGCTATTGTAATACTATTGACTCTGTTCCCTATACTGTACCTTTTATCTCTGTGACTTTATTCCATAACTGAAAGCATGTATCTTCCACTCTTCTTCACCTATTTTGACACACCCGCAACCCCAAACCCCCGTCAGTTTGTTGTCTGTGGGTCTTTTTCTGCTTTTCATTCATTTATTCATTTGTTTTATGTTCCAGATTCTACATTGATAAGTGAAATCATGATATTTGTCTTTCCCTGTCTGACTGATTTCACTTAATATAATACCCTCCAGGTTCATCTATGTAGTCACAAATGGCAAGATCTCATACTTTTTATGGCTGAGTAATATTCCATTATATGTCACTTCTTTTTCCACTCCTATATTGCTGGGCATTTAAGTTACTTCCATATCTTGCTTATTGTAAATGATGCTCCAGTAAACACAGGGGTGCATATATGTTTTTGAATTAGTATTTTATTTTCTTTGAGTTAATATCCAGTAGTGGAATTATTAGATCATATGCTGTTTCTACTTTTAGTTTTTTTACTTCACTTAATTTTTATTTTAGAGAGAGCACGAGCAGGGGAGACGTAGAGAGAAAGACAGAGAAGAGAGAGGAGAGAGGAGAGAGGGAGATGTAGTTTTAATTTTTTGAAGAACCTCCGTACTATTTTTCCACAGTGGTTACACCAATTTACATTCCCACAAATAGTATGTGGGTTCCCTTTTCCCCGTATCCTCACCCACACTTGTCATTTCTTGGCCTTTTGATACTAGCCATTCTGACTGGTATGAGGTGATATCTCATTCTGGCTTTGATTTGCATTTCCCTAATGATTAATGATGCTGAGCATCTTTTCATGTGTTTGTTGGCCATCTGCATGTCTTTTTTGGAAAAATGTCTATTCAGGGCCAGTGCCTATTTAAAAATTTTTTTTAACATTTGTTTATATTTTGAGAGACAGAGAAAGAGCAGGAGCAGGGGAGGGGCAGAGAGAGAGGGAGATACAGAATCTGAAACAGCCTCCAGGCTCTGAGCTGTCAGCACAGAGCCTGATGTGGGGCTCGAACTCACGAACCATGAGATCATGACCTGAGCCTAACTCCGCTGCTTAACCGACTGAGCCACCCAGACGCCCCTAAATTGGATTATTTGATTTTTGGTGTTGAGCTGCATAAGTTCATTATATATATGGGATATTAACCTCTTATTGGATATATAATTTGCAAATATCTTCTCTCATCCAGTAGATTTCTTTTTTGTCTTGTTGATAGTTTCCTTCACTCTGCTTAAGCTTTTTTATTTTGGTGTGGTTCCAATAATTTATTTTTGTTTTTGTTTCCTTTTCCTGAAGAGACATTTCTAGAAGTGTCATGATGGCTGATGTCAAAGAACTAATGCCTATGTTTTCTTCTAAAAATGTTATGGTTTCAGGTCTCATATTCAGTCCTTTATCCACTTTGAGTTTATTTTTGTGTACAGTGTAAGAAAATGGTCCAGTTTCATTCTTTTACATGCAGCTATCCAGTTTTCCCAGCACTATTTATTGAAAAGACCATCTTTTCCTCATTGTATATTTTTGCTTCCTTTGTCATAGACTAATTGACTATGTAAGTGTGGGTTTATTTCTGGGCTCTCTGTTCTGTTGATCTGTTGTCTATTTTTGTGCCAGTACCATACTGTTTTGATTACTACAACTTTGTGGTAAATCTTGAAATCTGGGGTTTCGAGGTACTCCCAGCTTTGTTCTTCTTTCTCAAAAATCACTTTAGCTATTTGGGGTCTTTTGTAGGTCCACACAAATTTTTGGATTACTTACTCTACTATGAAAAGTGCTGTTGCTATCTTGATAGGGATTACATTGAATATGTAGATTACTTTGGGTAGTATGGACATTTTAATACTATCAATTCTCCTGATTCATAAGCATGGAATATCTTTCTGTCTGTGTCTTCTTCAATTTCTTTTATTAGTGTTTTATAATTTTCAGAGTACAAATCTTTCATTTCCTTGGTTAAATTTATTCCTAGGTATTTTGTTCTTTTCAATGCTGTTGTAAATGTAATTGTTTTCTTTTTCTTTTTTTTTTAATATGAAATTTATTGTCAAATTGGTTTCCATACAACACCCAGTGCTCATCCCAAAAGGTGCCCTCGTCAATACCCATCACCCACCCTCCCCTCCCTCCCCCCCCCCATCAACCCTCAGTTTGTTCTCAGTTTTTAAGAGTCTCTTATGCTTTGGCTCTCTCCCACTCTAACCTCTTTTTTTTTCTTCCCCTCCCCCATAGACTTCTGTTAAGTTTCTCAGAATCCACATAAGAGTGAAAACATATGGTATCTGTCTTTCTCTGTATGACTTGTTTCAGTTAACATAACATTCTCCAGTTCCATCCACGTTGCTACAAATGGCCATATTTCATTCTTTCTCATTGCCACGTAGTATTCCATTGTGTATATAAACCACAATTTCTTTATCCATTCGTCAGTTGTTGGACATTTAGGCTCTTTCCATAATTTGGCTATTGTTGAGAGTGCTGCTATAAACATTGGGGTACAAGTGCCCCTATGCAAAAAAAATGAAACTAGACCACTTTCTTACACCATTCACAAAAACAAACTCAAAATGGATAAAGGACCTGAATGTGACACAGGAAGCCATCAAAACCCTAGAGGAGAAAGCAGGAAAAAACCTCTCTGACCTCAGCTGCAGCAATTTACTTGACACATCCCCAATGGCAAGGGAATTAAAAGCAAAAATGAACTATTGGGACCTCATGAAGATAAAAAGCTTCTGCACAGCAAAGGAAACAATCAAAACTAAAAGGCAACCAACGGAATGGGAAAAGATATTTGCAAATGACATAGGACAAAGGGCTAGTATCCAAAATCTATAAAAAGCTCACCAAACTCCACACCTGAAAAACAAATAATCCAGTGAAGAAATGGGCAGAAAACATGAATAGACACTTCTCTAAGGAAGACATCCAGATGGGGGCGCCTGGGTGGCTCAGTCAGTTAAGCGTCAGACTTCAGCTCAGGTCATGATCTCGCGGTCCGTGAGTTTGAGCCCCGCGTCTGGCTCTGGGCTGATGGCTCAGAGCCTGGAGCCTGCTGCCAGTTCTGTGTTTCCCTCTCTCTCTGCCCCTCCCCCGTTCATGCTCTGTCTCTCTCTGTCTCAAAAATAAATAAAAAACATTAAAAAAATTAAAAAAAAAAAAGAAGACATCCAGATGGCCAACAGGCACATGAAAAGATGCTCAACATCGCTCAAAACCACATTCAGATATCACCTCACGTCAGTCAGAGTGGCTAAAATGAACAAATCAGGAGTCTATAGATGCTGGAGAGGATGTGGAGAAACGGGAACCCTCTTGCACTGTTGGTGGGAATGCAAACTGGTGCAGCCGCTCTGGAAAACAGTGTGGAGATTCTTCAAAAAATTAAAAATAGACCTACGCTATGACCCAGCAATAGCACTGCTAAGAATTTACCCAAGGGATACAGGAGTGTAATTGTTTTCTTAATTTCTCTTTCTGTGACTTTGTTATTAGGGTATAGAAATGCAACTGATTTCTGTGTATCTTTTTATCCTGAAACTTTACTGAATTCATTCATTATTTATAACAACTTTTGGTGGAGTCTTTAGGGTTTTCTATATATATTATCATAGCATCTGCAAATAATGACAGTTTAACTTCCTCCTTACCACTTTGGGTGCCTTTTAGTTCTTTTTCTTGTCTGATTATTGTGGCTAGGACTTTGAGTACTATCTATCTTCTTCCATTCTTGTCTTATTCCTGATCTTAGAAGAAAACTTATTAGTTTTTCACCACTGAGTTTGTTGTTAGTTGTATGTTTTCATACATGGCCTTTATTGGTTAAGGGATTTTCCCTCTAAACCCACTTTGTTGAGATTTTTTAAATCATGAATGGATATTGAATTTTGTCACATGCTTTTCTGCAACTATTGAGATGATATATGATTTTTATCTTTTGTTGATGTGATGTTTCGTGTTGATTGATTTGTGAATATTGAGCCATTTGTGCATCCCTGGATAAATCCCACTTGATCATGGTGAATCATCATTTAAATTTTTTTAACATTTATTTTTGAGAGACAGAGCAAGACTGAGCACGAGTGGGGAGGGCAGAGAGAGAGGGACACAGAATCTGAAGCAGGCTCCACCATCTGAGCTCTCAGCACAGAGCCTGACAAGGGACTTGAACTCAGGAACTGCAAAATCATGACCTGAGCCAAAGTTGGCCGCCCAACCGAATGAGCCATCAAGGCGCCCCGGTGAATCATTATTTTAATGTATGGTTGAATGAAGTTTGCTACTATTTTGTTGAGGATTTTTTTGCAGCTGTATTCATCAAGGATTTTGGCCTATAGAGCATTTTGTTTTGTTTTATTTGTTTTATAGGGTCTTTGGAAACTTTTATTCCTCTTCTATTTTTTGGAATAGTTTGAAAAGAACAGATATTAATTCTTATTTAAATATTTAGTAGAATTTATCTGGTAAATCTAGTCCCTCTGGTACTGAATTTTTGTCTGTTAGGAGTTTTTTTTTTTTTTTTTTTTGATTACTAATTCAATTTAATTACTAGTAATTTGTCTGTTCAGATTTTGTGTTTCTTCCTGATTCAGTTTTGAAAGATTTGTGTTTCTAGGAATTTGTCCCTTTCTTCTAAGTTATCCAGTTTGCTGGCATACTTTTTATAAATAGCATTCTATTATAATTCTTTATATTTCTGGGATGGTGGTTGTTACTTTTCCTTTTTAATTTCAAATTTTGTTTATTTGTGTCCTCTCTTTTTTTCTTAAAGAATTATCAATTTTGTTTTTCTTTGCAATGAACCAGGTCTTGGTTTTATTCATATTTTCTATTTTTTTTGTCTCTCTTCCATTTAGTTCTGCTCTAATCTTTATTATTTCCTTCCTTTTAGTAATCGTGGGCTTTGTTATTCTTTCTCTAGTTCCTTTAAGTTCAAGGTTAGAGTGTTTATTTGAGATTTTTCTTTTTTTCTTGAGGTGGCCTATATTGCTATAAATTTTCCACTTAGTGCTAATTTTGCCGTATCTCAAAGATTTTATACTATTTTGTTTTCATTTGTCTTCATGTATTTTTAACTTTCTCTTTGATTTCTTCATTTACTCCTTGGCTGTTTAGTAGCATGTTTTTTAGCCTTCATGCATTTGTGTTTTTTCCAGTTTTTCTATGAGGATTATTAACTTCTGGTTTCATACCATTGTAGTCAGAAAAGATGCATGATATGATTTCAGTCTTCCTCAATTTATTGAGATTATTATGTGGCCTAACATGTGATTTATCCTGGAGAATGTTCCCTGTGTACTTGAAAACAGTGTGTATTCTGCTGTTTCAGGATGGGATATTCTGTATGCATCCGTTAAGTCCATCTGGTCTAAGATGTTTTCAAAGACACTATTTCCGTATTGATTTTTCTGCCTGGATGATCTATGCATGGATATAAGTGGTGTATTAAAGTCTCCTACATTATTATATTGCTATCAGTTTCTCACTTTATATCTGTTAATATTTGCTTTATGTATTTAGGTGCTCTAAAGTTGGGTGAATATTCATACTTGTTAAATTCTCTTATTGGATTGATCCCTTTATTTTATGTATTGTCCTTCTTTGTCTCTTGTTACAGTCTTTGTTTTAAAGTCTATTTTGTAGATATAAGTATTTTGTAGATATAAGTATTTCCACTCCAGTTTTTTTTCATGTTTATTTTCATAGTATATCTTTTTCCATCCTCTCAGTTTCAGTCTATATGTGTCTTTAGGTCTGAAATGTGTCTTGTAGGCAGTATACAACTGGGTCTTGGTTTTTATCCCTTCTGCTACACTTTGTCCTTTGATTGGAGCATTGAGAGCATTTACATTTGAAGTAATTATTGATAGTAGGTATGTACTTGTCATTTTTTTCATTGTTTTCTGGTTGTTTTTGTAGTTTTTCTCTGCTCCTTTCTTCTTCTCTTGCTCTCCATCTTCATGATTGACGGTTTTCTGTAGTGTTATGCTTGGCTTTCTTTCTCTTTATTTTTTGTGTATCTATTATAGGTTTTGGGTTTGTGGCTAACATGGGTTCATATATAGGATTATGAGTATATAGCAATCTATATTAAGTTGATGGTCATTTAAGTTAAATACATTCTAAAAGACCTTTTTTTTATTCCCTCCTCCATGTTTTAGGTATATGTTGTCATATTTTATCTTCTTATTGATTTTGTTACTTTTTAAATGTTTATGTATCCATTTTTGAGAGAGAGAGAGAGAGAGAGAGAGAGAGAGAGAGAGAGAGAGAGAGAGGGAGAACAAGTGGGGAAGAGGCAAAACCATGAGATGATGACCTGAGCTGAAATCAAGAGTGGGGTACTCAACCAACTGAGCCACCCAGGTCCTCTGATAATTTTCTTACTGCTAAATATAGCCTTTCTTTTCCACTTAAAGAAGTCTCTTAAATATTTCTTATAAGACCAGTTTGGTGGTGATAAACTTCTTTAAAATTTGTCTAGGAAACTCATTATCTCTTCTTTAATTCTGAATGATAATCGTGCCGGGTAGAATATTCCTGCTTGTAGCGTTTTTCGTTTTCCCTCTCAGCTCTTTGAATACATCATCCCACTACTTTCTGGCTTGCAAAGGTTCTGCTAAAAATCAGCTGATGGTTTTATGCGGTTTCTTCTGTTCATATCTTTTTCCTTTTGCTGCTTTTAAAATTCTCTATCTTTAATTTTTGCCATTTTAATTTTTATGTGTCTTGGAATGGACCTCCTTAAATTCATCTTGTTTGGGATTCTCTGTGCTTGCTGAACGTGAATGTCTGTTTCTGTTCCCAGGTTAGGGGAATTTTCAGCTCTTATTTCTTCAAGTAAGTTTTCTGACCCTTTCTCTCTCTTTTCCTTCTGGGACGCCTATAATGTGAACGTTTGTTCACTTGATGTTGTCCAAGAGATTCCTTAACCTATCCTAATTTTTTAAAACTCTTTTTTCTTTCTCTTGTTCAGGTTGGTTACTTTCCATTACTCTGTTGTCCAGATGGTTGATCTGTTCATTTGCATCTGCTAATCTACTATTGATTCCTGCTGGGTATTTTTTATTTCAGATATTGTATTCTTCAATTCCAATTGGTTCTTTTTTATATTTTCTTTCTCTCAGTTGAAGTTATTGCTGAGTCTTCCACTGTTACCTCTAGTCTGGTGAGCATCTTTATGATCATTACTTTAGGAGAGCCCTAGCACCACACCAGCCCATGCTTTATGAGGCATATTGCTTAACTTTGTTTTACTTAGTTATTTTGGGGGGGGTTTGTCCTGTTCTTTTGTTTGGAGCGTATCTTTCTGTCTCCCCCATTTTGCTTGACTTTCTGTGTTTATTTCCCTGACTTAGGTCAAAGAACTTCTAAAGTTGAAGAAGTGGCTTTGTGTATGGTCACCTCCTGTGTAGATTATGTGCTTGGTGACTGGCTGGCTGGCTAGAGCTGTGTCTGGTATGGGTTGGGAGTCCTAGGGCACTCTATGCTGGGACTTCCCTGATGGAATGGCTAGAGCTGAAGTGGAAATGGGCTGGAGTATCCTGGGCCAGAAGGGCCCCTAGTGGGATGACTAGAGCCAAGGCAGGCCAGGGGGTCCTGGGGCACTCTGTGCAGGGGTTGCCTTAATGGGGCAGCTACAGTCAAGGTAGAGCACAGGCTGGGGTTGGGGGGTCCTGGAGCACTCCTCAAAAGGCAGTGCCCTGGAAGGATACCTGTAACTAAAGTGGGCATGAGCTGGTGTGGTGCAAGGGCTCTCCTCTCAGAGGGTACCCTGGTGGGATGATTGGAGCTAAGGCTGATGTGAGCCAGGGATCCTGGCATGCTCCATACAGGAAGAACCAAAGAAGGCATGGGCCAGGCATTCCCAGGGTGCTCCACACCAGGGTGCGTGCCTTGGTGGAGTGGCTGCAGCTGAAGCATGAACCAGGAGGTCCCAGAGTGCTCTGCACTGGGGCTGCCTTAGCAAGCCATCTGGAGCTGAAGTGATATGAGCCTGGAGTGTTCTAATGTGCTTTACATCTGTGTCACCGTGGCATGATGGCTGGAGCTATGGTGAGCACTGATCAGGGGTGTCCTCATATGTGCTGCAATGGAGTTGCTGTGGCGGGACAGCTAGGGCTGGTGTGGGCTAGGGACCCAGAGCTCACTGAGGCAGTCATCTCACTATAGTGCCCAGACCTTGCTCCCCTCCAGGATATCAAGGTGGAGAAAGAACAGAAACAGGGGTGCTCACCAGCTCCTCCAACCTGGAGAGAGTTCTAGCAGCTTTCCCACTGTTGGTGGAGTTCTGGGGCTCTTTTATATTATAGTTGCTCTTTTAAACTGCAGCTTTTTTTCTTTGCCCCAGGGCATCCAGGACTAGGGCAGGACCTACTGGGGAGGCAACCAGAGCCTTGCTGTTAACTGCACTATCACAGTGGAGGGCAAACATAAACCATGGCACTCCTCAGCCCCTCCAACCTAGACAGGGTTCTGGCACTTCCTTTGCCATTTGGTGAAATTATAATCTAGTTGCTCTTTTGAACTGCAGCTTTTTTTCTGTGCCCCAGGGCAGATGGATCTGCTCACAGTTTCCCTGTACTGTCCCTTCCCACTGTAGTTCATATTAGGAGTGGTGGCTCCCTTTGTTACTGTATCTCCATTTTTTTGTTGTTCTCTGGGTGGTCTCTATAGCTTTTGTTGTGCTGAAGCTGTTCACTTAGCTCTCAGCTCTTCAGGAGAAATTGCTCTATAGATCTGGTGCGTCCATAGAGGAGGTAAGTTCAGGATCTTCCCATATCATCATCTTGGACCAGAACTCAAGATGACATTATTTTTGTGGCTGAGTAATATTCCATTGTGTATATATACAGCATTTTCTTTATCCATTCATCTATTGATAGACATTTTGATTGCTTCCATATCTTGGTTATTGTAAATAATGCTGCAGTAAACATAGGAGTGCATATATCTTTTCAAAGTAGTGTTTTCATTTTCTTTGGATAAATATGCAGAAGTGGAATTGCTAGATGATATGGTAGTTCTAATTAAAAATCTTTGAGGACACTCCAGGCTGTTTTCTGTGGCTATGGCCAATTTCCATTCCCACCAGTGGTGCATGAGGGTGCCTTTTTTTTCACATATTTGCTAACATGTTATTTCTTGTTTTTGTTGTTGTTGTTGTTGTTATTGTTTTGTTATTTTGACAGTACAAACCCTAACAGGTATGAGGTGATACGCCATTGTGGTTTTGATTTGCGTTTCCCTGGTTAGTGATATTGAACATCTTTTCATTGCCTGTTGGCCATCTGTACATCTTCTTTGGGCAAATGTCTGTTCAGATACTCTGCCCATTTCTAAATAATATTGTGGGGTTTTTGTTGTTGTTGTTATTGAGTTATATGAGTACTTTATATAGTTTGGATATTAACTCCTTGTCGGATATATGGTTTGCAAATTTTTCTTCCATTCAGTAGGTAGCCTTTTGATTGATGGTTTCCTTTGCTGTGCAGAAGCTTTTTACTTCGGTGTACAAACCGGTCCCTGACCAATAATGGTTCAGTGTACAAATTTGCAGCTTTACAATGGTGTGAAAACAAATTTTGAATTTTGATCTTTTCCCAGGCTAGTGATATGAACTATGATACTCTCTTGTGATGCTGGGCAGGGTAGTGAGCTGCAGCTCCCAGTCAGCTAGTTTATCACAAGGGTAATCATCCAGTACACTTACAACCATTCCATACCCACACATCCATTCTGTTTTTCACAGTATTCAATAAATTCCATGAGATATTTAATACTTTATTATAAGAGGACCCAGGTGGCTCAGTCAGTCAAGAGCCCAACTCTTGATTTTAGGTCAGATCATGATCTCAGGATCTTGAGATCGAGTCCTGTGTCAGGCTCCACACACTGGGCGTGGAGTCTGCTTAAGATTCTCTCTTTCTCCTTCTCCCTCTCCCCCCCCCCGCCCCACCCCCACTTGTGTGCATGCATTCTTTCTTAAAAAAAAAAAGTTTGTGTTTGATGTCCCACCTGTAGGCTAATATAAGTGTTTTGAACACATTTAATGTAAGCTAGACTGAGCTATAATGTTCACTAGGTTAGGTATATTAGATGCATTTTTAACTTACAATATTTCAATTGATGATGGTTTTATGAGGACATACATCAAGGAAGAGCTGTATTCCCATTTGTTTATTTTTGTTTTTGTCGCTCTTGCCTTTGTAATCAGGTTCAAAAAATTATTGCCAGGGCAAATACAGGAAACTTACCATCTATATTTTCTTCTAGGAGTTTAAAGGTTTGTGGTCTTACATTCAAGTCTTTATTTTGAGTTAATTTTGTGGATGGTGTAAGGTAATGGTAAAGTTTCATTCTTTTGCATGTGACTGTCCAGGTCTCTCAACACCATTTATTGAAGACTGTCCTCTTGCCATTGTATATTATTGCCTGCTGGTTACATTTTCTTATATTTTAGTAACTTCTAATTACTTCCAGTTGACTGTTTCTTAAGGATCTGTCAGAAGTGAACAATGAATAAAGGAAAATATTCCTATCATTAGTTAAGCTCTTTCTGTACACAAGGGCCACAAAATGATAAAGTGAGCTTCAAAGAGTATGCATATCACACATATAATGAGATAGCGGTCAGGAAACAATTAATTAAAAACCATAACAACATTACATTGAAAATTAAAAACATACAGCTAAAAAAATTTCAAATACCTGGATAAAATACCAGTTCAGAGATAATGCCCCTGACATAGAAATATTATGCATGTTATAGAAATGATAACAGTTTGTCTTTATCTGGTTTGTTGACTGTTAATATTTATTTGCGTCAGATTTCTTAGTTACTGGGAATGTAGTGTTGATTTGGCCAAAGCTACAGGTTTAATTCCTATGTGAGTTGTTAAGACAGAGTGATGTGTTAGGTCAGGCATAGGAGTAATAGGCATCTTTTCTAAGGCATTGCTTCCAGTAGCATGGCTATATTTATTAGTCAAATGACTAGAGAAATCTGTTAAACTTTCTGAGTATCAGGATCCTCATCTATAACATATGGGTCATAGTCTCTTACCTTTCTATCTCAGAGAAGTGTGAAGGAACAGGGAGATAATGTAGTTGAATATTCTGTTTAAAACTGAACAGCATGACACAAGTAGAGGTTATTATATAGTGCTATTCTAGTCATACATTACAATCTCCATTGTCTTGCAAATCATGCCTCTAATGTGCAAGGATGGCCAATCCTTTTCATTTTCTAGACTGTCCTGGTTTCAGTAGTGAAAATCCCATGCTCCTGGGTAACCCCACTATTGCAAGAAAGCTGGACTGGTATTCATCCTATAATATGTATGAGGTTGTAGTTTGCAGCATATAAATAACTCTCAGTTCAGTTGTGCTTTCCTTCTTGAATAGCATCTTCATTAATTAATTCATCATAAGTTTGAAGCATCCACAATGCAACAGCACTTTTAAAGACAATGAGTATGTAATGGTAAGCCAAACATGTTGGGTTTCTGCCCTCAGACAAAAGGCCATTCTATTCTGAGAGAAAGAAATTAAAACAAATAAACATACAAATAAGAATACAACTGCAAGTTGGGAGAAATGTGCTAAAGAAAAAGAACAAACTTCTATGAAAGACAATAGAAGAGATCTTTAGACTATTTTAATGAAAGAAAGATTTCTTTTAGATACTACAAACAAAAAGGGAATTTTGGGGGGGAGAATAACTAGAAGTGAAGATTTGAGATTTGTGGATAAAAGGACAGGATTTTTCTAAGTAAAAAAGTAGTAGTAGACAGTGTTGTAGTATGGTTTCTAGCAAGATAAAGATAATTAAGGAAAATGATACTATGGTCATGGATCAATCAGCACTCATTTATCAGAGGAGCAGAGAGCATGAGTCTTGTACAAGAGGAAATATTATATAAAGTCAAATTATTCCAGTATGTTCTAGGGTATTTGAAGACATCAGTCTTGGAATTAAAACTCGCCAAACCTATATTCAAAGAAAGAGGAAAGAGCTATTGCAGCCTATGTGGTGGTGTTCCCCTTAAGGTTGCCTCCCCAAATGGACTTGCCTCTGAAGGAGCTGAATTACTCTGTGCTCTTGAGTGCCAGCAACAGGTAATTGGAATAGTAGAATGAACAAAATCATAGCCTCTGTAAGATCATGGATGTCAGCTCATGGGTTGCTTTAGCTAATTTGACTTTTGATATAATCATATCAATTATTATGATCCAATCAGATGGCTATGTTTAATAGAATGGGAAATTCCATTTTTAATTTTGCATTTGTAGATTGGATGAAATAATGGAATAAGTGTTTTGTTTGGATCACTCAGCGCTCATAGGTGTGTAGGATAGCCCCTTTGAAAGCTTTTGGTCCCCAAATCTCTCTCTTGCCATAGCATTAGGACTTGCTACAATTTTATGGAGACTTTCCCATAATGCACAATGCACTCTTCTCTAATTTTTAATTTCTTTTTTTTTTAATTTTTTTAATTTTTTTTATTTTTGGGACAGAGAGAGACAGAGCATGAACGGGGGAGGGGCAGAGAGAGAGGGAGACACAGAATCGGAAACAGGCTCCAGGCTCTGAGCCATCAGCCCAGAGCCTGACGCGGAGCTCGAACTCACGGACCGTGAGATCGTGACCTGGCTGAAGTCGGACGCCCAACCAACTGCGCCACCCAGGCGCCCCTTTAATTTCTTTTTGAAATAAGAATGCATACATTTTTGTACATTTCTGGAAATCCATAATCATATTTTACATGTTTTAAGTGTTAGACTGGATATAGAACAATTAATGTGTATGCAGTACTATTATAAACAGAAAACAATAGAAATTTTTAAAGAGATAAATTTTTATCATTAGAGAATAATTTTTTAGATTCAATAAATGGTTCTAAGTTTTTTGTTGTTGTTGTTGTTTCTTGCCTTTACTTGTTGAGAGAGAGAGAGAGAGAGCATGAGTAGGAGAGAGAGAGAGAGAGAGAGAGAGAGAGAGAGAAAGAGAATCTTAAGCAGGCTCCATGCTCAGCGCAGAGCCCAACTCTGGGCTCAATTCCATGACCCTGGAATCATGACCCGAGCTAAAATGAAGAGTCAGAGGCTGAACCGACTGAGCCACCCAGGTGCCCCTCAGTTGTTTTTTTTTTAACCATCAATTAGTCCTTCTTCCTTTTGTGGACCCCACATTTAGAAAATTCTGGACACTATTAGGTAATGAAATGTTTTTCCATTTTTTATTAATTTCATTTATATGATTCAGAACTTCTGGCAAGCATGAGACATCTAGAATTACTTTTTAAAATTTGCTATAATTCCAGCCAATTGCAGGGAACAATCACATGACATGTTATTGGTCAATAAGTGTTTGTTAAATTAGATGTTAGGATAGAAAAGTAATAACATTGTTGATATTTCTTTGATAGAAACAGTGCTATTTTAAGTTTCCTTGATGTAAAAACCATTCTATTGAAGCAACCATTTTAATTTAAATAATACTCTTATTTCAAGTTAATACTGTTTTGGAGTCCACAAACTGTCAGCAGCCAGTTGTATTTTCCTAAGAACTAAAGACACAATATCTACCCACTTATTTTTTCACATTTAACTACGTACTGCATAGTGATAATTCATGTTTGTTCATACATGTATGTGTGTCTTTGTCCATTTATTCTTTCATCCATCCAATAATAAGTGGTAGGCCTGGTATCAGGCACAGAGGAATCAGTAGAAAAAGACAGCCTTTTCCTTAAGGGGCTCAGAGTTTAAAAGAGCTCATTATTTCTGTGACACAGTAAATTACCTGACAGACGCCATGGAAAGAAAGGAAAAGCATTGCAGATATTGGCTTGCATAAAGTTAACAGCTTTACCTGACATTTTACTTATTGATCTTTCCTTCTCAAGACTTGTTCCCATAAGTAAGTTAATATAAAAATGAGATTACATAGAACCATTGAGTATCCCCTACTTGGGCCTATTGCAGAGTAGCTCACTTAAAAAAAAAAAAAGTCAGATTCTGGTAAACATTAAACAAATTACTAAACTACCTCATACTTGAGTAAAGAACATTTCTCTTTAGACTATAAGAAAAATGTCAAAACTCCTTTTGCAGGAGTAAGAAATCAGTCTTCAGCTGGGGCAGTGGCTTTTTGAAGGAAACATTGCTTGTATTTGGATTAGGAGGGGCATCATTAACGTAAGCCTAATGCAGATTGATCAGAGACTTATGCTTTTCAGACCAGACTCATTAACATACAGTTGGGTCTAGAAGAATGACACTAGTGCCAGGGTTTAGCAGAAGGCACAAAAGGAATACCAACTTCTTCGACTCTTCAAGCCATTTGAAATAACAAGTTCTAAGAACAGAAGTAATTTCAGGTCATGGTCAAACACAGAAGTGGCATTCCTTCATTTAGTGCTCTTCTTACCTATTTTAACTTCTCACCATTGTGACTTTGGTTCATTTATTTGGTCTTTTATGCCAACCTAAACTGTTGTATTCAGGGATATATAGACAAGTAAATGTATATGAACATACCAATAATTACGTATTTCAATATATTTAAAAATTTAAGTGACCTCCTGTCTTTTCCACTAGCAGATTGTTCCAATTTCCTGCCAGTATGACCTGATCTAGACCTGGAAATTAATTACTAATAGCTAAAATACCTTTTGCAAGATACTGTGTTTCATGTACAACATGGGCTTTTCTCACTTAACCATCATACTACTCTGTGTGGTTTGAGGTAGTATATCTCATTTACAGGTAAAGAAACTAAGACCAGGGCAAGGTTTCAGAGCAATATGTGGCAGTGCTACGATTTGAAAACTATTGTCATTGCTCACTTTAGCTGACAATAATTGCAAGACAAAATTTTGTTAGTTTTATAAATTAAAGCTATGCCTTGTCCTTCAGCACTTTGGTACTGTTTTCTTTACATACGCAGAGAATACATGCTACCGCTTTTGGCTAGAACACTATTTCCTCCTAATCCTGCAATGGACAAACTTTCTTACAAATGTTTCAAGTCACAGCTCAGGATTACTTCTCTAAAGAAGATATCTGTGGCAAACAAACTGAGCTGATTTCTTCTGTAACACGCTGCACATACCTTTTTCTCAAATACTTTACACTCTGTTCACAATTTCATGGACATGCCATGGAGTAACTCTTTGTTAAATAAGTGGACTAATGAGCAACCTACATATCAAATTGTTCTGAATTAGGTTAGAATTGGGCATGCAAAATGTTGCAGCAAGGGACGAAAGAGTGAAAATATCCTAAAGAAGGAACAAGCATGGCTGATCCCATGAGGCATAACAGTTTGGAGAATAAATGAACCCATGGAAAAAAATAGTGTCTATTTAGAAAGCACAGAGATGACAAGTGAGATGAACTTAATATCCAATTGCTGAGAGCATGGGGGTATGGATGCTCTCAGGGTGAGAGTAACACAAAACTAAACTGGAGATCTTTCTTTCCTGGAGCAAAGTGTTAATCCCGTAATTTCCCTTTCTGAAACACCTAGGTGTTTTGGAACTAAAGTCGATCATAGGGTTCAATTGCGTTCTTAAACCATGGTGCAGCCACAAGCAGATTGAATACTGTTGTCTCTTTCAAAAGCAATATGTAAATGACCCTATAAGTATGCTAAACATCAGTTCATCAACTACTTATTTTTTCACTCCATTAGAGAAGAAAATTACTCCATTTGTAGAATGTTTCATTTCCTTGTCCACAGAGCCCATCGCTAAAGCATAGGTCCTGCTGACATGGCAATTTATTTCAGAATAGCAAGAGGAAAACCACATAGCACGTTGTCTACATTGTTGAATTCTTAAAAATCAAGGTAGAGGTCAGAGAATCTTCTCCCATTAGATTAGGGAGAAATACTATTAAGGTACTTACACAATGATATCATGAAAAGATGCCAGATTGGGCTTAGTTTTCCCTATCTTGCTATTTTGGCCTCACTCTTTTGTGAGGAGACTGGGCAAAGTGGTCTCCACAGTTACCTTTTCTAAAATTCTAATTCTAAAATCTAACACTGTCCTGCTTTTTGACCTTTCTTCCTCCAAATCACTGCCTTTTACTCATTTTGTTGGTCATCTATGTGCTAAAATAGGCAAATATTGTCTCATCATTTAGTGTGATGTCTTGTTAGCAGTTCCTGGATGAGAATGGTTAACAGCAGGCCTTGGAGATGGATAAATAGTACATTCGTTGGAGTTTGCCAGTTACCAACTACGTGAACTCAGTTAAGTCTCTCAACTTCTGTAAGCCTCGCTTTCCTCATCTATAAATTGAGATTAATAGCACAACCATGCTCATAAGTTTGTGGTTAAGTATTAAATGAGGTTGCATGTAAAGTGGTGTACATTTATTGACTAGTAAGCATTGCTTCATTATTTATGTTAATTTTGCAGGAAAAGATGTTCAGCTTCAGATATTTGGATTTTTATGTGTGAATTTCATTTATTATTTATATGTTCTTTCATATTATCCCAGAGTAAAAGAGGAAATTACTTTAAAAATAAAATTTAGTCATAATTTACAACCTTATTGAATCACTGTTGGATACTTGAAACTAATGTAACATATGTGTCCACTATAGTCATATAATACATACATACATACATACATACATACATACATACATAAATAAATAAATAAGTTTAGTCAATGATTATAGAAGCCACATGTGTAGTCTAATTGCTACATAAACCTTATGTTGCTTTTTATACTGAGACCCCAATTAACTTCAGTTGAAAACCTGTAAAGTATGAATCTCTGCTGATTCTGGACAGAACAATTGGATATGTCACAAAGTGTGTTGCTAAATAAATCATGTTTTATTCTAGTGATTCAAAGATGTGGCAGCACACTATCATAAAAATGGGCAAGCATGTTGTTACTTTGTATGGTGACTCCAGGATCTTGGCCATTTGCTTTGAATGGCAAACTTTAGACACACATTAATTATATGTGGACTTTGTTGCTTTGCTAAGTTATCTTTACCACGATTAATGATTTTTCATTGGGTCTATAGTTTCTTTGTGCCTCCCACTTTTCTCCCTGGAGATAGTGCTTTTTGCATAAGTGATCTTATTCCACAAAAGAGATTCTTCTAGGAGCCAATTATCTGTTGTTTTGATAAAGCCAGTCTATGATCCTAAGGCAATTTCATAGTCAGCATTAATTTCATGGACTGTTTATTCAGACTGATTATTTTTTAAACGAGGTATAAGATACGAAATCCTGTACAAAGTGCATAGC
This sequence comes from Felis catus, assembly GCF_018350175.1. Taxonomy (NCBI): domain Eukaryota; kingdom Metazoa; phylum Chordata; class Mammalia; order Carnivora; family Felidae; genus Felis; species Felis catus. Next base: position 110,938,478 of record NC_058374.1, read on the forward strand.
CAAAGTCACTTGGTTGCTATTTAGTATAAATGTCTAAGTATGTTAGGGGTTGGAACTAATATGGAAATTTCTTCTACATACCAGATGCTTTATGCATGTTACTTATTATCCACAGCTACAACCCTGGCTAGTTAAATTGTACACATTTTGATTTTATAGGTGTTTATGCTGACGCTCAATAAAGTTAAGATAGCTTTCCCAGTATCACAGAGATATGTAATTGAATAAGCATTTGAACCCAGGTTAATTTTATTCCAGAAAGGATGGAGTTTCCAATAATGGCCAGTATTATGCACTCATAGATAGACACCCTGTTGGATGCATGATTTTTAAAATAACACTGTAAAATAGATACTACTACTCAAAGCAAAAATGGAAGGAAACACTGAAAATGATGTTTAATTCAAGAATAGAAGTTCCAAAGTGAATCAAATTATGTGATCCAGGGAAGAGGCTTTCATTCATTTATTGGATAACTGCCATTCATTCGCTGATAATTATATGATGCAGTGATAGTTTATGGCAGGTGCCACTGAGCTAGGTGCCAGGGGTACCACAGTGCGCAGAAGCCAGAATAGTCCTTGTACTCAAATTGCTTATGATCTTATTAAGGAGAGATAGCAATACAATTATTTTAAAATTATGCAATCACATATATTAACTATGATCCATGTTTTACCTGAAAAGTATGGGGCCTATGAAATTATAATAAGGGGATATGGACTCACATTTGCTATAGGAGGACAAAATTAAAATAATGAAAACCTCAAAGGATTTTACCTGTTATATATATTTGAATATTCAGATTTATAATGATGAGGTAATGAGGATATAAACTCATGTCATGGAGCTTATGTTTTTTGATAATCATAGTTACACATAAATATTTTCTAATTTCACCTGTGACTTTATTAGAATGGTAGAACTATGGAAATTTTTTTTTCTTTCTTTTTGTTTTCCATTAAAAGAAGTTTCTGGTGATATGATTTAAAAAAAAGAAAGTGGAAACAAAATGATTTCACATATTACAATACTTCCTAAGAATTCTGACTGCATCTTGGAAACACTGGGTCGTGTGTGTGTGTGTGTGTGTGTGTGTGTGTGCGCGCGTGCGCGACTATGTGTGCTGTGTCGTATGATTTTTTTTTCTTTCTTATTTTTGGCTAAATGAACTTTGTCCTCCTGATACTCCCGATCTTCAGTTTTGGAGGGAAGGGTCTACAGCTGCAGCTCAGTGTGCTCTCTTTTCCTGGTTCCTGGCTCATAGATTTGATAAAAAGGAAAACTGAAAATGTATCCAACCTTGAATTAATGCCTACAAGATTAGGGCAAGACTATGGAACTCAAATTTCTAAGGTACCAGCTCATTTCTGCTTTTGCTAAGCTTGAATGTAAAAATAGAAATGAAAATTATTTTGTTGATCATATCTTTGCAATCCTATCAATCCCGGATCAGAAGCAATTTTGTAATAGGAAACATTTCTATGTTATATTTTAACTTATACATATCTAATTATAAATTATATATACGTGTATAATTTATGTATACTACACATACACACAGAGCCATATGTATGTTTATATATTCATTGTAAGCATGTTATGTTTTGTATCTTTTTTCCTAAGGTTTGTCATTCTTACTTAAAATATACTTATTACCTTTCTATTAGAAAAGTAATATTTGTAACATGTTTACTATAGGAATTTTAACAATGATTATAAGAAAAAGAAGAAACTAATCATTGTTTATAATCCCATCACACAAAGATAAACCATGTTTCTACTTTTGTACATGGCATTCCATACTTATGTATACGTAATTTACTATAGAAATATGTTATGCACAATAAATAGATACACATATTTATCTTATAACCATAAGATAATATTTTATGATCTTATTTTCTTTTTTTTTAATGTTTATTTTTGAGAGAGAAAGAGAGCATGAGCGGGGGAGGGGGTTGGGGAGGGGTAGAGAGAGAGGGAAACACAGAATCTGAAGCAGGCTCAGGCCTCTGAGCTGTCAGCACAGAGCCTGCCCAGGGCTCTAACTCATGGACCCCGAGATCACAACCTGAGCTGAAGTTGGATGCTTAACTGACTGAGCCACCCAGGCCCCTCTGATCTTATTTTCTTATAATTATATCTTCCAGTGTCTTTTAAGGGCTATATAACATTATGTTACATCATCCTTATTGATCAATTAATCTTTTAGTGTAGGACATTCAAGTGGTTTCCACTTTTTCACTGTTGTATACAATGCCATGATAAACATTCTTAGAGAAATTTTGAAGATGGAGTTTAGATATGTAGCTGCATAAATAGGTTAAGGAATGCATGGCTAGAAAATAAACAGTGTTTCCCACCTCTACTTCTCTCCCTCTTTCCACATATATGCACTAATCTGTCCTCCAAAAGATTTCTCTGGCAGTTTAAAAAATTAAGCTGAATAATTTTAATATTCAAGGACAATGAGATCTTAAGTGGAAATCATATAGGTATTGACTATTTGATTTGGGGATGTATTTTTCGTTTTCTTTCTGCTACTGCAGGGTATAATTTAAGTTAAAAAATACAAATAAAGTTATTTGCTCTTGGACATTCTAGGACTACTTTAAAATTATGAATGCACTGGAATACCACAAAATGAAGACAGCAAGTGATAGACTTTCAGGATGTAAACATGACTGGAGATATTAAAGGCTTTAAGACTGCTAGCTTCATCTCTCCTCCATTCTCCTCTGTATTTGTCATATTTAGATGACCAGCATTAATGATTGAAAAGTGATAGTTACTTTTCTTTCATTGTTTTTTATATGACTGTGGATCTAAATCTATAGTAAATCGCTCAATCTGAAAACATAACCTTAAGGAAGAAAAACAAAGTTAAATTGTGTTATGTGTGACGTTAAAGAATTAGAAGTTGGTTAGCAGAAACTCAGTTCCAATTTGTTTACACATTTCTGATGCAGTTAAAATATACAGGCTAGTGCAAATGGGTGTTAAATAGCCAAATAATCATAGCCTGAGGCAAGAGAAATGGATAGCTGACGTCCTGACATTTTATTTTCAAAATAGCTGAACATTTTCCAGGCACATTTTGTCAGTTGTACTGACAAAAGTTCTTCTGTTAACCGTCTACAATGAAATTCTTCTCAACATGACATAATTGAGGATCCACCTTAAAACACTTTGAAAAATAAAGACCTTTTCAAATTCAGATTGACTTTTCATCTCTCTCAGTTTTTATTTTATGAAGACATTGAGCTTGAAATGTAGTTCTGAATTTTTGTGAGTGTGGAAAAGTTGGAGAGGTAAAAGGCCCTTTAGTAACTGCTGCTGTGTAGATTGTTTTTAAGATATTTAAAAATTTTAAATCAAAATAAGTACATGAAGAATTGGTTATTGTTTGAGTTTTTGCCAGGAGCCTTTCGATATTTTATATTTTATACTGACAGTGAGGGTTATGAAAAAAGAAAAAGTGCAACTGGTTTTAAGCCTAAATAAACTTTTAGCTTAGCTCAGCTATTAAGAGTTTAGATAGTGAACTAGAATAAAAGTTTTCTGGAGGAGTAAACTTGAGGGGCATGTGGGGACCTCATAACAGAAGGGTCAGGTAAAGTATGCCTGAGAAGATCACGGGTGCACTAGGCTGAGGGCCAAGGAGAATTACCGAAGGTCATGACATTAAGAAAGTCGTACAAAGAGATCATGAGCAGAATTGTCTGAAGGTGAGTGACTGGAAGAGAGAGAAATTCAGAAGCAATTGGAGACCCTTGATTATTTTGCAAACCTGGAGTGAGTTGGTGAGAAAAATAATAATCAAGTGTCTTGGAATAGTTTGGGAAAGCAATAGACAAGACTGAGGGCAATTTAGTCTGATTCTTTAAAATAAAAATAATGAGGAATACTCAGGAATTGGAGGAGCTTACCTGACCCAAATAATTTGAGTACATTGTGCAGAATGCAGACCCAAACCATACTGTCATCTTTTTTTTCCCAATTATATGGCAAAAGCCCTTTTTTATACTTTCCGTTTTTTCAATTTACTCATAACTTGAAATTTAAACAGAATTTAGAAGATGTAATCCATCAACTTGGGACAAGATAGGGAAATTAATTATATGCTTATTTTAAGACCTTTCCTAGCATACTATTTGACCATTTACTTTCAATATAATTTTAACGTATTTATATTATTTAGTGAGTTTGATGTCTTTACCAGAAGAAAAAATACAAAGTAAAAATAGGAATATAATTTAATGATACCTAGTTTTCTTTCTAAATTGATGTGATGAATTATTATCTTAGTACTTTTTACATTAAAAAGTACCTGTAACTGCTTCTAAATGTTTGTGTCCCTTTGAATTGCTTTCAAAGCAGAGTGTTTTCCTAAGGAAGAAAAGATGTGGATCTAGATCTAAACCTAGAAATGTCTTTGGGGATTTCTGTCTTTTGGCCCCTTCTTCCTAATGAACATAGAGCAATGTCTCTGGGAAAACACATTTGACAACTTTCATGGTGACATCATCCCTCCTGTAAGAACTTTATGAAAAACGTCCTTGAAGACAACTCTATGTGAGCTTGGAAAAAAACAGACTAAGCTGCTTAAATAATGAAGCAAGGTCGTCCTCTGCTTCCTTAGAAAATGTTTTTATTACTCTGAAAGGAACTTTGGAATTGAATCAAAAATTGAAAGGCAGCCCCTCCCAGCCTAGGAGTTGTGTTTAGATTATTAAAAGGATTTGTCTGGTGCTAGTGAAATTAAAATGGGGAATATACAGTGCCATTTCAGCTTAAAATCTATATAAGCTTCTACATGTAAGTTCTACATTAGGATTTATTTGCATGTCTTTTAAGATTTTTTTCAATTGCATATTACTAGAGTTATAAGACATTAAAAATTGATCTGGCCTCAATAACCATAAAAGAATCAGATGCAGATTGTAGTATGAAAAGATTGTTATATGTGTATTTTCAAAGTTTATTTTTAATATTCTCCCTCTTTATATAATCAAAAAAGAGAAATTGCATTTGAAAATTACAGTATAATGGAATACCATATAAAGTCAAAATAATGTAGATTTAACTGTTTATTTCTAACTCTGTTACTTTTGACATATCATTTCTAATTTTTATCAGATGCATGAAAAATAAAAGAATTACACTATTTATTTTGGGTCTCCAAGCTTTATGCAAAAAAGTGGATTCACTGAGAAATATTCCAGATAATCAGAAAACAAAATCCATGTTATTGGGGGAGGGGAGAACCCAGCTACTTGTAGGGCTGTTTTTTTTCTCTCTTGTTCTTTGTTTTCTTCCTTTTATTTTTAAATAATTCGTGCTGTCTTTTTAATCACTCTCATATCTTACTTTTGATTTAAAAATTAGCTTTAGATACATTCCAAAACAACTCTACACTCAGTAATCATTAACAAATGTCACACCAGCCTGACCTTTCTGGTCAGACAGCCACCAAGAGATAAATGTTTTATAAGGTTCCACATTTAAAGGGGCTTATTACTTCTGCCCTCTAGGCAACTATGACTCTGGAGCCCTTCTTTCCTGCAAATCTATCATTCTTTGCATTCCCAGATCAAATGATTCATGCTGATTGAAAGGTTTTCCAAACTTTGTTATCACCATAACCCTGAGATGATAATTCTCTGTTGCTCAGTTTCCTAACCCTAAATTAAGAATACATATCTGAAATGTTTCCTAACACAACAGCACACAGGAAAAGGACTTGTACCAGTAATTAACCTTTTTTTTAAGTTTTTATTTTAATTCCAGTTAGTTAACATACAGTGTTATATTAGTTTCAAGGAATTAATCTTATTCACAAAAATTGCCCAAGCATGTTTTGTGAACCTCCATTACACATGAACTAGTCTCTTCCACTCATTTGAGCTCCTAGAGGGCACAGGTAATATGTTTTTAAACATTTTCTTCAGTGTGTCCATTGTATTGCTTTGCACAAATTAGATGCTCAACACATTTGGCCCTCATTGTCACTACTGGTGACAGTTTTCTTCTTGGCCTTAGTTATTTGTCAGATGATTGCATTGTTACCTACCTAGTTCTCTGGCTTCTAGGCTTTTTCTTTTCTACTCATCTTTCGTAGCATTACCAACTGAAGAACTATATTAACTATGTTATTCTGCTGCTCCAAAACCCTTCCATTCTTGGTAGGTTTTCACCTGACTGTCACTTCCTTTCTTAGGCTTTAGTGTATTGCTTGAAATGTTTATTATAAGCATGTAGTTTTACTTAAATATAATTAAGAATAAAACTATTTTTATTTTGAAAAGATAAAAATATTCAAAGGACTAGATATTTGTTGTAACAAAATAATTCTGAATATAATAGCATTTCTGATTCCAAAATGAATACCAGTTTCTGCACTTGAATTTGTTGCTGCAAATGACCAAACTCTGTATCAGTCACTGTGGGGAGGGAGAGAAATATATATAAATACACATAAGTATTCACACATAAAACCGGTAGATTTTTTTATGCACCATATGTTTCCCATTTTCTTGTATTTATATTTGAACATTTATTTATTTTTTTATTTTAGATAGTTTTATATACATATGCTGCCTATATGCCTTTGACTGGAGATGAAGCTCTAGAATGATATATGCCAAAATGCTAGTTGTTTCTGTATAATAGGATAATGTACTTTACTTGCAATTGTACATTTTTTTCTGAAATGAGTTTATAGCTTTCATCAAAGTCTCAGAGACATAAGTGATCACCCAAGTATTAAAATCTACTTTTCAAGGCATACTTTTATCTCTAAACAATTAGTCTCCAGTCTTTATTAATTTTTTTTATATTTATTTATTTTTGAGAGATAGAGTGAGACAGTGCACGAATTGGGAAGGGACAGAGAGAGAACGAGACACAGAACCTGAAGCAGGCTTCAGGCTCCGAGCTGTCAGCACAGAGCCAGACAAGGGGCTCGAACCCACGAACTGTGAGATCATGACCTGAGCTGAAGTCGGATGCTCAGCCCACTGAGCCACCCAGGAGCCCCGGTCTCCTGTCTTTATTTAGAAAAAAATCAGTTTCCTAACCTCCCTGCTCTTGCTGATGCCTTATCATCTTCCCTTCAATGTTCTCTTTCTTTCTTTCAAAGGAAATCATGATTATCTGATCTTCCTTCCTTCCTTCCTTCCTTCCTTCCTTCCTTCCTTCCTTCCTTCCTTCCTTCCTCCCTCCCTCCCTCTCTTTCTCTCTTTCTTTTTTTGTATCTGATCCTTCTTTCAAGCCCCAGACCACATACCCACTCCATCTCTTCAAAAATCACCCCCAAATCTCTTCTTTGTCTCCATTCTGATGACACTGATGATCTCATTAGGTGATTACTTAATGACATTTCAGTTCAATTTTTTTATGAGACTGTGTGGCGTCTTCCCATCTGGAAGTTAAATCAACCAAAGGCAGGAATTATGTATTTTTTAAAATTGAAGTATAGTTGACACACAATGTTACATGACTTATGTCTCAATCAAATCTCTAGCTATGTTCCTTTCAGCCTAATAAATCGTATTTGAGATATGAACCATTCTACCTGACAAAGAAAAGCAAGCAAGCAGTGTATGGAATAGTCTAAATGAGATAGGAACATTTTACTCTTTTAATTTATTGAAAAGTGTTAATGATAAACTCATATTCCATTTTTTAAATTTATCTAGAACCCATAAAGTTACTAGGGAAGGGTATGTTTCTGAAAGGGAACTTTTTACAAATATGCATATTTGAGTGCACAATGAGCTTTTAAGGTGAATCACTTTAAAGACTTTAAGGAGCGCCTCAGTGGCTCAGTCTGTTAAGCATCCAACTCTTGATTTCTGCTTACATCATGATCTCAGAGTCCTGAGATCCCTGAGATCGGGCCCATCATCAGTCTCTGGTTCTGCTCTGGGAGTGGAGCCTGCTTAATATTCTCTCTCTCTCCCTCTCCCTCTGCCTCTCCCCTGCTTGTATGCACATGCTCTCTCTCTCTTTCTCTATCTCTCTCTGTGTCTCAAAAAATAAAAATAATAATAATAATAAATAAAGACGTTTAAAAAATGTTATCTTCAAACTAAATGGCTCAAGATAATGGGGAAGTGTAACAATTAGGAATTTCAGATTCATCCTTAAATACAAAGGGAAAGTAAGTGCTTTCTCTTCTGTCTTGCTCTCACTCTCTCATTGGTACTGCAATATCATAAGAACAAACTTTAGGCAAAACAGCAAATGTTTATAATTACTGAACAGGGGCATCTGGGTAGCTCAGTTGGTTATGCCTCTGACTCTTGATTTCAGCTCAGGTCATGCTCTCATGGTTTGTGAGTTTGAGCCTTGCATCGGGCTCCATGCTGGTAGTGTGGAGCCTACTTGGGATTCATTCTCTCTCTCTCTCTCTCTCTCTCTCTCTCTCTCTCTCTCTCTCTCCCTCCCTCTCCCCCTCTGCCCTTCCCCCCTCTCAAAATAAATATAAAGTAAAAACTTTATATATATATATACATATACATATATATATAATTAATGAACAACACATTATATGTAAACAAAACTATTTCATTAGCCAATGAGTCCCTCTAATTTTATAACATGTCCTAACCTCAGATTCCCACTTTACCACTGAGCCCTGGCCAAATCCATCAGTTAAGATTATGGGCTTTGGTTTCAGGTAATTCTGGGTTTGAATTTTGAATCAACCGCTTAGTAGCTCTCAACTTGAGCAAGTTAATCAATCTCTGAGAACCCATTTTCCTCATTTATAAAATGGGCTTTAAAATATTGCATCACAAGTCATTATAAAGATAAGTAAATATAAAATATGTAAAACATAGATCACAATGCCAGGTATACAATAAGAATGCAGTAAATGCTCTCTATCTTATTAATATTACTAACTCTGTTTGCATCTAATCAACAGAGATGCCCTATTGCTTCAGGGCTGAGTGGGATCTTTGGGCAGGGTGTACTCTGTCCTAAGTTGGCCACGTGGGCCTCTCTCACTTTGTCCATCTTTACCCCAGTACTCATTGTTTCCCAAGCTCTTCCAAGTCTTTTACACCATTACACCTGTGGTCTCCTCTTCCAGGAACACCCTTCCTATTTAACAGTCTTTCCTCATTCTTTAAGTCCCAATTTAAAGAGTTCTCTCTCAAGTTGACTGCGAATCTCTGAAGAGACTGTAGCTTATTCATCTTTGTGTTCCTGGTGCCTTGCACAGGGGTTGATACAAGTACATTTTAAATAAGCATTGATTAAATTCAACTGAAAATAGTTGTTTTGCAAGGAACTGTAGAGCTCAGAATCCTTCCTCAATTCCCTGGTATCCCCTACTGCGAAAACCAACCGAAAACAAACATTTGATTAATAGTAAGGACTTTTGAGTCAAATAGATAGAAGTATAGATCATTTACTACCTATTTAATCTTAGACAGGTTATTTGAACCACCTGAGTTCAAACTTTGGCCTACAAACTAAGGTTCTTTAAAGCTATCTTACAGAGTTGATGGAAGGGAGTATGAGAATGTAAAGTATTCAACACAGAGCTTAGGGCATTCTAAGTGTTTAACAAAACACTGGTTGTGCTATTGCTATTATAGTTGGCATTATTGTGGTTAGATCCTTTTTATCATCATGACCATCAGTGTCTTCATCACCAAATTTTTTCATCATTAGGAGTCAGGAAATTGATTGTGAAGGGACCAGAAATGGAAAGTATTAGGAAAGGTATGTCTTGGTTCTCCAGTTGTCAGAGCAGTAACTAAGAGCAGGAGGTTGGAAAATGAAAGGCACAACAAAGTTAGTTAATGGTCTCTTTTGATGTGAGTGATTGTTACTTGTAAGCAATAAGTGAAAATGAGATACAGTTAGAAAGATTAGAATAACACTTGGAAGGCAGTGTATAGCAGGTTAAAACAATTAGATTCCATTGATAATGATGAATCAATCACCTAGAGAGATGATTGTATTCAGTTTTCTATTGCCGCATAACAGTTTGACCCCAAGTGAGTAGCTTAAAACAGCACTCATTCTTTATTTCAGTTTTCTAAGATAGATGTACAGCACAGGGTGACTGTTCAGGGTGGCACAAGGCTGAAGCCAAGATGCTGGTCAGGCCATGTGCTTATCCAGAGGTTCAAGGGAAGAATAAGCTTCCAAGCTCATTAGGATGTTGGCAGAACTGAGTTCCTTGCCGCTGTGGTACTGAGGTCCCATTTCCTTGCTGGCCATTATGTGGAGTTTACTCCCTGCTCCTAGAAGTCACCCACATTCCTTCTCACATGGTCCAACATGAAGGGCAACAACAGAACACTGAGGCCTTCTCATTCTTTCAGATCTCTCTTTTATTCTGCCATCAGTCTGAGAAAAAGCTCTGCTCTAAAGGATTGTGTAATTAGATTAGGCCCACTAGGAAATTCTCCCTAAGTTAAGGTCAGCTGATTAGTTACCCTAATTACATCTGCAAAATCCTTTTTGCCATGTAAGGAAACAATCACAAGAGTAACACTAAAAGGCTAAGTTCACAGGACCATCTAGAATTCTGTCAGGATTGCACAGGTTAGTAAAGGGAAGTTCCCAGATGTGTAAAGGCAACTCAGGAACTATTTTAGCAATTTGAGCTGAGGTATTAAAGGTCTAGTTAGTTAATACCAGCTGCTTGGTATGCACTAGACCCTGTTTATGCTTTAAACACAGAACCTTCACAAAATCCTTGATACAGTGCTATTGCTATTCTTATTTGACAGTTGAAGACATTGAAGCTTACTTGGGTTAAGAAATGTGCTTAACTTCACAGAGCTAGCATTTTGTAGATCTGGGGTTTAGATCCAGACAGAACAACTCCAGAGAACAGGTTCTCAACCTTTATCCCACGTACTTTCTCTAGTTCAAAGGCTGGAGACCATAGGGCCAGGATGAAAACAATATGACAGTTGGCCCGTTGGTTCTGTTTGAATCGTCATCATGCTACAAATTTCCATTTTGATTTATTTTCTGTATTGAACACAGACTATATGTTAAGTCTTCTGCTGGATACTTTTGATGAAATGTATCCATATTCATTCAATTTTCACAATACTAAAATTTTCCCAACGTTAGAGATAAGAAAACAGAGGCCTCAGTTATATATCACATTTCAGGGCTCAGAACTATTGAGTACCAGATACAAACTTTGAATTTCAGTTTGCGTGACTTTGAAGGCTTTTTATTACACCATATGATTAACCTTAAGCTCAGTGAGTTCAAAGTTCTGAGAAGTGGAAATGTAGTAGCAACAAGCATGGGGGTTGATAATGCCATACTGCCTGTATGTGAAGCCCAGTTCTGCAACGTGTCTCTCTGGTCTCAGTTTCCTAATTCATAAAAGGGGGATATTGCCTGTTTTATGAGGGATTTAGCAAAAATTAATGAAACATTGCAGGAAAACTCTTAAAATATATCTAGTTTGTAGTAAGTACTCAAAAACTTGGGAGAAATGTGGGAGAAATGCATGATATAGACATGTGAATTATTTTTCCCTGTTCTTTATGTTATTTGCATCATTAAAAGTTGATGATACCAGGGAATAGGGATTGGTTAAATAATATAGAATAACAGGGTTGCTCAGTAGGGCTAGCTAATTAGGTTATTGGTGAAGGGACACTTAATTTTGAGTTGAATTTTGAAAATCTGGAGGGCATGCAGGAGTAGCAGGAATTAGGGGAAAGCTTTGTATGTAGGTCATTTGTGAAAACAATGATAGAAGGTGGCTTATACTTGGGGCAAATTAGGGAGATTTCCCTGTTTGGAATAGGGAAAAGAGTGAACAGCATGTCATTATTCAGGTCAGAGTGTGAAGGTTGAAGGAATTAAAATATTGAAAGCAAGTCCTGTTTTTGTATTTGTTCATTCATTTCATTTCATGTATTTGTTATTCATTTCATAAGCCTCCAAAGTTCAAGGTGTTATCAAAAACACCAAGGTGAACCATAAATCTCACCCTCAAAGAACTGATAAACTAATAGAGGAAATAAGATAAGCAAACACATAAAACTGAAAGCAAAAAGTTGCATGAGTCACAAGTGAGGCATGGATGAAGTTGTAATGATGTTCTGAGGAAGGAAAGATTGCTTCAAGCAGAAGGGAATTGGGAAAGTTTGGTGGGGGTAATGGCAGATTGCAGGAAGGGGAATTGGTGAGAACGTGTTTGAAATAGGAATTGGAACAGGGAGAGGAAGTATGTCTTGGCCCTCAAGATATTAGAGCAAACATAAATTTTCATTAACAGTGACATTTTTATTAACAATGACAATAGAGGTAAAATAGCACATAGGAGAGAGATGTTTGGGGACAGAACTGATAGAAATTGACAACTAAGTGGATTTTGACATAAGGAGGAAGGAGAAGTAAAAATTCACTAGGATTTTGGTGTCAATGAATGGAAAGTTGGTAAAATTAGTGGAAACACTGAATTGCCGAAGGAGTACATTGATAAGGAAGGTGATGGACTTTTATTTTGGACACGCTCCATTTTACCTATTGGACAGTCAAAATCACGTGTATCTAGATGTAGAATGTAATAGAACCTGACTATACTGATGCTGTTGGTGGAACACTAGCTACCAACTGCAGCAAGGCATAAGGGGAGTAGATGCCTGGAGAAGAGAGATATCCCCATAGAATGTACACCACCAAGAGTGAATCTTAATGCAAATATGGACTTTGAGTGATTATGATGTGTCAATATGGGTTCATCAGTTGTAACAAAGGTATCAGTCACTCTGGTGGGGATGTTGATAATGTGGGAGGTTCTGCACATGTGAAGGCAGGGAGTATATGAGATATCTCTATATTTTTCTTTCAATTTTGCTATGAACTTAAAAGTACTTAAAAATAAGCTCTTTTTAAAAAAAAGGAAAAGAAAAATATTAATTAAAAGTGAAGAGAATTCTGTCATCTTTTATAACAATTCTAGACCAGTGGTTTTCTACTACCACCAGTAGTAGAGTGGGCTCTACAGAGCTCTTTATTATTATCTGGCAGTGCCTGAGGGCATTCTGACCATACAGTTTGTGCATGTGAAAGAGGGATGTATTAATAATTATGCTGGAACAACCAGTGGAAACCAGGATTGCCCGGAAGTACCTGGGCACCTTCTTCATTCTCTTCAGAGGCCTCAGGAGGAGGGGGGAGGCAGTGAATGCTGATGACAGCCTCACCTGAGTGGCCGTGCTTCCATCTGCTTTGTGAGGGTTACCTTTCTGCAGAAAACACAGTTTGAAAAGATTTTCCACTGCCCTAAAAAATATTGAAAACCATTGGCTTAGGCAAAAGTTTAAGGGTCGGTAACAAAAAGGTTTAAATAGAGAATGCATTTTTCAGAAAAATAAAAAAAAAAAAAGACCTCTCTTTTGGTTCCCCACCATCTCACAAGACAAGGGGTGATAAAATATTATGGAAGCGCATGTGCTTTTTAAATTACAACTATATTTTTAAACAAACCATTTGTTGGTGATGCAATTGCGAAAGGGGTCTAAAAATTGTCACATCTATATTTGATTCATAGAATCGCATGTTATAAAGGAATGAATAGATTCTTCCAAACTATGTTTAAATCCATTTGTAAGTTGTGACTTTGCAAGCCAGGTTTCATCTTGGATCACTTTGGTTTTTTTTAATGCTGTGAAAATGAACAATTTTAACAATAGCAACAAATATGGTGTGAGAATCAGTTGCCTTTTCCATAGTTTACTAGTGTTGAAAGGAAGACAAACTATCCGTGTAACATGTGAATGCCAATAAAACATATTTAAAATACCTATCATATTGAATAAGAACTAAAAATTCAGTAAAAAAAAAAATAAGCATTAGAAAACTATGTTATAATCTGAAGAAAATCATTGAATTCTGATTTAATTCCCAGACTTCAAGTATTTTCCTTGTATTAAATTTCATTGGAAATTTGAAATTCACACCAGAAAAAAATTCTTTTAATTTAAAACAAATGTTTTAGTTATAAGATTAATTATATTTGATTGGTAGCTTGATTATTGAAGCTCTACAAACGGTTTTTATTAAAGACTTTGCAATTCAATATGTAATTTTGATTTCAAATGGAAACTCAAAATCCAAAATTTTGGAATAATACTGTGCATTTTCCCTTCTCCTCCCATTCATCTTCCTTCTATTTAATCTTCTTTTTGGAACATTTAGTGAGCCTAACATATGTTTAAAAATGAACCTGATGAGGGACGACTGGGTGGCTCAGTTGGCTAAGCTTCCAACTTTTGATTTGGGCTCAGGTTATGATCTTGCAGTTATGGGGTTGAACCCTGAGTCATCAGGGCTCCACACTGAGTGTGAGGCCTGATTGGGGAATTCTCTCTCTCCCTCTCTGTCCCTCCCAAGCTCTCTCTCTTTCTCCCTCTCTCCCTCTCTCTCTCAAAATAAATAGAAATAACCTAATTTTTTTTTAAATAAAAAAGAATGAACTTGGTGAATTTTTCTTCCTCAAGTCTGACTTTGGTTTTCATGTGAGGCAAAAAGACAAATACCATTTCCTCAAATTGAGATGTTATTAATAACAGGACTTCCTATCTAGATCCATTTGGTGAAATGTCTTATTTTATTCAAAATTCTAATCCATGAATCAATATTCTCTCACAAGTGTTTGCTTGACCGTCAGGTAAGAGGTACCATTCATGTTATATTCATACACAATGTAAGACTTTATTATGTTGAGACATTGTTTGGAGATTTCAGTGTTTAGACCTATTTCCCAACTTCAGGATACATGCTATCCTGTAAGGAGATGGAGAAGTCAAGAAGCAAATAGATAATTGCATACAATGGTAGGTTTCATGATAGGAATGGTCACAAGTTCCTATGGAATAACAAACAGGGAACTCCTAACTAGGCATTAGGAAATAAAGGAAGCTTGAGAGAAGATGGATGAGATGCTTCCAGAAAACTAGTGCAAGTTCTTCATAAAAATGTAAGTGAATAGGGATTCACAAATTCCAGCAAGTTCAACCTCATGTTCATTCATTCTCATCTTATGGTAGAGTCCCTTGGACTGCTATCTTCATGCTGGAATCTGCCACACTGAGACATCTATGTTCTGATTCAAAGACAAGGGAAGGGTCAGTAGATCACACTTCAGGAAGTGTAGGATTTAGTAAAATCCCCAAGCAGGGTCATGACCTTTAGAAGTCAGAGATCAATGTAAAGAGATAAAATTCTCCATCTACACAGTTACATGTACAAAAATTATCACATGTAAAATCTTTTATTTAAACCAACTGAATTCATAATCCAAACCTCAACACATGAGAATGGTAAAAATTAGATCTCAGTAATTTTTGAAGCTCTTTATTCTTTGCTGAGCAAAGTCCTTGGATCTTACATAACCCAAGACTGTGGAGAATCTTCAAGTTATTGGATATTATGTCCATGCTACTTGCTATGAGGATATCAATTTTCTGAGTTCATGGTCCCCCCAGGTTGGGCCACTCTGCTTCTTGGACACAAATATCTCTGTCTTCAGAGAGACTAAGAGCCCTGGTGCCTGAGATCATGTGTCTCTAAAAGTCCCACACTTCTTTTGAAATCTTTCCCCTATTTGGGATGCTACAAGGTCCTGCAGAGCAGAACCTATTTCTTGCTGGCCTTTTGGACCCCTCTCCCCTCTCCACTCCAATCATTCCTGGAGTTCTTATGGCTTCCCTAATGTCTTCTTCACTTTTTCTCCCTTTCTGGCATAATCCTTCCAGAGATTTTGTTTTAAAGAAAAGCAAAAGGAGCTCTTAATATTTGACTGCTTCTGCTTTGGCTTTGCTCAAAGCCTTGAAGCCACAATTACAAAGCTGGCTGCCTGCTACAAATGGGAGGGGAAGGAGTATGTAGGCACAACATGCACAATTTAACCTTTCAATAAATTATCCTGCCATTAAGGGCATCGTCCATGGGAAACAGTAGGGGAAGGAGGTAAGTCCCAGTTAGCTAAGTTGAAAAAGTGCCACGGTACCTTGGACATTTGTAGTCATCTACACAATGCTTAACATTATCTTGCCTGCAGCCTTTCACAGGCCTAGTGCAGGTTATCTTTGCTACTTCTTGAAAACAGTCTGTTTTGGGGGTTTATATTTTATGTACTTCAAATCCCCAGTGCCTTTGTCTTTTTCAAATTGGTAGCCACAGGGCTTTTGGTTTTCCACTTGGGAGTCTTCTTCAAAGTTATTACATGTGTTCTCCAGATGCCCTACATTTTCAGAGCAGAGCTGGATTTTCCATGTACTCCTGGGTCAGAAGGGTATATCCCATGTCCCTGCTGCCAAACAGAGCTGACTTTTTCCAACAGAATTGTTGTCATTATTAACTCATAATTATTAAAAGAATTTTCCACTCCATAGCAATTAAAGTTTTAAAGATTTTTCACTCATTATCACATTTGATCCTCATGAGAATCCTGCAAAGTAGGACAAATGTTATCATCTATGCCTCCTAACTATAGTTTTGATTAGAGCCCTTAGTGGCTGTACTGTTGATTCAAGATTTGTTGATAGAAGTTTAAGTTGCTAAAAACATACTCCACATAACAAGAATGAACTGTATCTAAGGCATTCATGTCTTATTTCAGCTGAGGATAAATCACTGCAGAGTATCTGAGGCATTCACATACTAATCTTTGCAAAACATTACAGGAATTGTCAGGGGTGGGAACTGAAGGACATTAGTTATACACTTCACTTTGAACTAGATTGCATCCCTTTGATGCCAGTCAAAATCTTCATGGTGAAGTTCTTGTGTAACAAAAGGATCGCTGTCAACATTTTTAAAATTTCTTTTCTTTCTTTCCTCTCCTCTCACCCTCTTCCTCTCTTCTTTCTTCCTTTCTTCTCTTACTGTTTATTTGTTAATTCATTTGTTCCCTCATTCTTTCCTTCTTTCTTTTCTGTCTTCCCTCCTCCTTACCTCCCTTCCGTCAAGAATGTGAAAAACATCATTTTCTACTCCCAAAGCTCTAAAAAATACCTAAACAATAAGAGTTTCTCAAGAATTCAAGGGTTAGCATTAACTCAATGAATCAAATAATAAATATATAGTTACGTATGTAGTGAAATACACATATAGTTATATATATTTATTATTTACTATGGTAAAAATATATTTTATTAATCACCTATTACATGTCAGACTCTGTGCTGAATTTTACATATATTTTGTCATTTAAACTTTACAACCACCTTTTGAAATGTATATTACTGTAACTCAAAGTAGTTGAATATATTTGCTAAGACCTCATAATTGAAAACTGACAGGCAGAACTCAAAATCAGTTCTTGAGAGACTCCAAAGTCAATATTTTGTCATTGTAGGAGTATGTATTGAAAATGGTAAAATTCAGATCTGGGCCAGAATCATACAACATATAACCTAAGACTTGGAAGTGGCTTCAGAGGTCTTCTTAATGCAAAATGCTGCTCCTCCAAAAATTTCTGCCTAGACAAATCTAGTAAAAGGTTGCATTATTTTCTTGAGAAATTCATTCTAGTTTTGAGCCAAATTTCTCTCTCTCTCTCTCTCTCTCTCTCTCTCTCTCTCTCTCTCTCTCTCTCTTTTTCTCTACCCTATCTTTTGATCTTTGTTTCCTCCCTTGTGTAGGGTGGCCATATGTCCTACTTTGCTCAGGGCAGTCTTGGATTATTTAAATCTGTTGTCCCAACAGAATTATTAATAATATCTCCCTTTAACTCTCAAAAGTGCCCTATTATGGATGATAAATTATATGTTCACACATCTATGAGACCACAAAGATTTAAGTTTTCCAAATATTTAAGGAGAATCATCAAGTCTCTTACCATGTATCTCCTTTGCAGGCTAATATTCCTGGTTGATCTTTACCCCAAATGACACAGTCGCAAGTTTCCCTTAATCCCCTTTGGCCACAGTCTCCCGGACTTTTTCTAATTTAGATGTTGTTATCAGGCTTCGTGGACCCTTTGGGGGGTCCCATGCATAGGGTGTGATATTTTAAGAAATAATGCATGTAACATCATTATATGAGATTCCTAGGGCTGATGTAACAAATTGCCACAGACTAGGTAGCTTAAAACAACAGAAATTTATTCTCTCACAGGCCAGGACTCTGAAATCAAAGTGTCAGCAGGGTTGAGTCCTTCTGGAGGCTCCGAGGCTCCCCTGCCTTTCTCCTAGCCTGTGGTGGCTTCTAGCGACCTTAAACATTTCCTACTTTGTGGTAACATACATAATTCCAATCTCTGCCTTTGTCTATGCATGACGTTCTTCTCTGTGTCTCTGTGTCTTCTTTTCTCTCTAAACCCGGGATGATTTCATCATGATATTCTTTTTTTTTTACTTAGTTATATCTGCAAAGACTATTTCCAAATAAGGTCATATTTACAGGCACTAGAGGTTAGGACTTGGACTGTTTTTGAGGGACAAAGTACAACCCACTCTAAGCATATACACATTGTTTTGAAAAGTGGACCAACAGATTTGCCCACATCACAGAGACATCTGTAATTTCCCCAGAAGTTGGGTAACCTGCTCCAGTTTTTAATCTATCCTGAGTACAATATTCCCAGCACCCTTAAGGACAGTTTTAATTGGAGTCATAATGCCTGGCACATGGTAGGCATTTAATAAATATTTGTTTAATAAAAGATTGAATGGTTTGATCATTTTAGAGGACAGTCCCCCCTTTGAAAATAGGCTTTAAATATGGCAGCCAATGGATTTATTTAAAGGACAGATGCTAATGCTAATGAAAATTGAGTTGATTTCTAGTTATAGCTACTGGAGTCACCCACATTGCAGACAGACTAATAGGAGAATCCTCTTATAAAAGGAATTTTTCCTTATTATTTGCTTTAGGTAGAAATTGATTAAGGCTGGACTCCTCTCCTCAAAACACGTAAGGTCTGCTGAAAATGTCAGTTTCATGAGAATGTGGCCTCTATCTCATTTTTTTCCCTATCAGTCTATGATGCATCTTAATATAAGCCAGGGATGCTCTGGGCTCCTGAATTACTCTGTTTTCCTCCCTATGATAAAGAGAACTTAATGCTTTCTCCACTATGTGGCAAAAACCTTATTAAGATATCACTTCTTTTGTTGGGACTTATACAATTGACCTCTTCACTAATTGTCCACATCATCTTCCCCCACTCCCCAATTTTCCTTCTTCAAAACCTCATCTTGCAAGCAAACTAGACACCCAAATACCTGTTCCTGAAATCGATCATTAGCATTTCCTACCATGTTTTGTGATGTATTTCACAGCTTGAGCGTAAGTGTTAGGAATGATGGCTCAAATCCAGCAACCTGCAGACTTTTCCTTATGATTAGTTGTACTTTGGTCTCAACAACCTAGGACAGAACCAGTTTTGATAGTCATTCAACTGACAGTTATGCTCCACTTAATTCTATGCCACATGGAATATTTTCCCTTGCATGAGATTCCCAGTGGTGTGTTTCCAAGGTCCAAGATTCCTCTCTTGCAATGTGGCCGAATAGGGACTTAATTTTAGCAGTTCAATTCTACTGGATTTTTTCTTCTAAGTTTTAATGGTTTATACCTAGAAAAATGATTTCAGCTTTCTACTACCCCCAACAGCTGAAAGTCAAGAAAAGCAGAAATAAAGGCACACTGGCTATTATAATTTCAGTTATAATCAAGAGATTCTTACTGACTTCCCAGTGTTATGTAGACAGAACTTCTTTTGGTCTCGGTGGAACTCCCAAATAAGATGGATGCAAAAATTTTTAATGTTTATATACTCCTGCCAAAGTACCAGTTGTTTGTTTAGATGTATGGCTATAATTCAACAATCTTGTGAATTCCATTTAGTCCAAGTATCTAGCAGATTAAATAAATATTGCTGTGAACTTGAATGTCACAATAGATGGTAGACTTTCCAGAACCTTACCTGGACTCATTTTCAAGTATGAAGATTGTTCCCTCATGGGTCATTCTTTTAAGTGGAATGTTCCTGTTCAAATTAATATTTTTCTCATAGGTTAACTTTACTAATATTGCCATTTTAAGATACGCACCCCCCCACAAATACTTAGTGTCCCTCTGATGTTTGCATAATGCTGGACTTGATTATTTTTCCTTGTCCAATCCTCTGAAATGTTAAATATAACTGAGTTGTTATAAAAGATTCTACAAACTTAAAAATAGTCTCTTATGATATGAAGAGTTCCTGAAACTCCATCCTTGTGCCTTTTGAGAGATATTTCTCTTCTTAGCTCCTATCAACAAATTGGTATTCTGAAATAAAGTCTAGTTTTTCCTTTCTTCCTTTAAGCCCCAAGTTGATAAGGATTACTAGATGTTAAAAAATAATAATCCTGACTATTTTAGCAAGTTGTTATGGAAAATAGCACCAAAAAGAAACTATTTAAGAGTCTAATAACATTTAAATACTATTTTAAACCTCTTATCACATCTCAGAAACCTAATATAATAGTTTTGGCAGTTTTTCCAGAACTTGGCTGTTGGAAAAACAAGGACTGCCAATTTAGGGAGATAATCACCTACTGAATAGGTTTGTTGAGGGAGGTTACAGAAATAGAATTTTCTAATAATTATCTTGAAGGGTTTTATTTCTCCTACCTGTGTAGTTCTATGAAAGCAGCTTGAAACTCTGTAAACACTAGGTCCCACAAGGATAGGGCACAAAAGTACCAGATAAAACCTTTGTCATTAGAAAAAGTCAAAGTTTGATATGACTGTGAGTTAATCTTTCTCTTCCACATTCTTCTTTCTTGCCTTTATTTTTTCCATTTTTCTTTCTTCTTTTTTAATGTTTATTTATTTTTGAGAGAGAGAGCATAAGATGGGGAAGGGCAGAGAGAGAGGACAGAGTATCTGAAGCTGGCTCTGCGCTGACAGCAGCAAGCCTGACGCAGGGCTCGAACTCACCAACTGTAAGATCATTACCTGAGTTGAAGTTAGCCGCTCAACTGACTGAGCCATCCAGGTGCACCTCCATTTTTCTTTCTTTAATGTTTTTTTTTCCTTAAAAACAAGTAAAAGTAATAACGTTATCACTGAATGTATTTATAGGTATTAAAATGAAAGTAGTGCAGTCAGTAGTTTAAATCTAATTCATTTTATAAGTAGTTATATACTATTCCACAGAATATATATGCCATATTTTTTAACCATCCTTATATTGGTGAACATTCATATGTTTTGCAATTGAAAGAAAGAGAAAGAAAGGGAAAAAGAAAGAAGGAAAGAAAGAAAGAGAGAAAGAGAGAAAGTAAGAAAGAGACAGAAAAAAGTGCTTAAATATTTGTACATATATTCTTATATTATAGCTCTTTTGGCGGAAGTTCTTTTGGATAATTTGTTGATCTAATTGTAAGCTTATTTTATTTATTTATTAAAATTTTTTTTCACTTATTTATTTTTGAGAGACAGAGAGAGCACAACTGGGGAAGAGGCAGAGAGAGAAGGAGACAGAATCCAACACAGGCTCCAGGCTCTGAGCTGTCAGCACAGAGCCCAATGCGGGGCTTGAACTCACAAACCATGAGATCATGACCTGAGCTAAAGTCGGATGCTCAGCCCACTGAGCCACCCAGGAGCCCCTGTAAGCTTATTTTAAATGTTATTAATTACTGGGGTGCCTTGGTGGCTCAGTTGGTTTCGCGTCTGACTTTGGCTCAGGTCATGATCTCCCGGTTTGTGAGTTCAGGCCCCGCGTTGGGCTCTGTATTGACAACTCAGAGCCTGGAGCCTGCTTCAGATTCTGTGTTTCCTCTCTCCTTCCCTCCCCCAGTTATGCTCTGTCTCTCAAAAATAAATGTAAAAAAAAAAATTAAATGTTATTCATTAATGCCCAGATATTTCTCTACAGATTGTACCAATTTCTTACAACCTTTTTATATAAGTAATAATTCAGACATAATATCATCTATATGGTTTGATGGGGCATAAAGAATAGATCTAGAAAAGCCAGTATCTCTCCTATTAGAGTTTTTGAAGAAGAGAATAGAAGATATAGGAGAACAAACAGTAAAAGATATAATAAATATATTCCCATGATTTCAAAGGAAAAAAAGAGATTGCTTAAGAGTGAGAATTAAAAATGGGGGCACCTGGGTTGCTCAGTTGGTTGAGTGTCAGAATCTTGATTTTGGCTCAGGCTGTGATCTCATGGTTTGTGAGATTGAGCACTCCGTTGGGTTCTGCATGGGCCATGCAGAGCCTGCTTGGGATTCTCTCTTTCCCTATCTCTGGCCCCCCCCCCCCCCCCCCCCCCCCCGCTCACACACACACTCTCTCTCTTAAAACAAATAAATAAACTTAAAAAAAAAAGTGAGAACTAAAATGACATCTGACTTTTTGGCTATAATGTAGGCTGCTAGCAAACAGTGTCTCCAAGGTGCTAAAGGAAAATTATTTAGGTGCCATATACAACTAAACTGATTCCAATGTAAGAATAAAAGTAAAAGTAAATTGCTCTCACCCACATTTCCTTGGGTTTGTCAGTGTCTATCCTACTGCCATGTGAGTAGAGAAAACACGAAAGGTAGAGGTAGGGATGCCTAATTGTAGGTGCTTGAGTACCCCCACTTTCCCTCCCATAGTCCAAGTTTTAGATGATTATATCCAAGAAAGGAGGGTGGGGGAAAAAAGCATTCTGCACAGAAATGCCAGATGGCTTCCTGAAGGTAATAGCAACTCAGTAGAGGGATGGCAAGATGGAAAGTTAGAGGACTATCTCTTCGGACTGTGCCACTCTAGCACTCACTACTTCAATTGCTTTTAAAATTGTGTCCTATAATGAGTACCTAAACGTGTATCAGATCTTAGTACCTTTGAGGAAAATATGCTCTATCATTTATATTCATGTTTTATTTTTCCTTTTGAAAATCTGAATCACTTAGGAGACAGAGGAAGTATGGGGAGTGTATATTTGTATGTGTGTAGTATGCGTGTGTGTGTGTGTGTGTGTGTGTGTGAGACATGGGACCGTATTTATTATTTCTTCCTTCTTAATTGTAGTCTTGGCATAAAAATCTGCCAAGATTTCTTCCATGTGAGGCTCTACCAGCTGTTGAAAGGCAAGAAAACCTTTCTATTTCTAATCTGAGCTTTACATAATGTTTTGGCATTTGACTACTAAATTAAACTCCTTTCTTCCCCTAGCTCTAATACTTATACTGCAAAAATAAATTATAAGGCTCCAAATGTCAAATGTGAACAAGTTTATCAAACTAAATACATTCATTTCTGTTTCCTACATAATGTTCATATCTAAGGGAAAAATGTCAAAACTTACTTTATAAATTTTAACACTTTAAATTAAAGATAGGTCATCTTTAAGTCTGGACTTTAAAGTCAACAACACAGTAACTGAATGTCTGGCCATTATTTGTTCATCAATAATTTATCATTTTTCGGTATCACAGGCTCAGTCTGCTAAGCACTTGCAAATGAGGAAAATCAGATTGCCTACTCAGAATCAAGCAGTTAGGTCCACATCAGAGGGACATGAAAAGATCCTTTAAGGAGGAAAAATGGCTTCTAGACCACCACAATTTGACTATCATCAGACTAAGGATATTAATCTAGTGAAAAGTCTACCAGTCAGATGGGAGAGCTGTGAAAGCATGGAAAAAGAAAGCTCACAAAGGCACACGGCATTGTGAAAGAGGAAAACAACAAAAAGTAATAATGTCGATAAAAATCTTATGTATGTGTATAAATAACTAATGGAAATGGTGATTATAAAGTCTACAAATCTTAATCACATACCAAAGTGAAAAGCATAGAATCAAAATGTTTAGATTGGAGAAGAACCTCAGGGGCATCCACCCTACCTTGTCCTCAGTTTTCTTTCAGAAATAGAAAAAGATATTTTTGAACACCTTCAGTTTTTGCTTTCTGCCTATTAAGCTGCCCATTCCCCTTTGGATCTAGAATATCGATGTGCCCCATTGAGTTTGTCAGTTCATTTCCGGTCCACTGTAAAAGTAGCTCACATAAAACCAACATTTATTCACTAATTAGATGAATTATTTTCTAAAATTAATGGAGAAATCGTTCATGTAAACAGACAGTGGCAAGTAGGGATTATTCTCAGACACTTAGGCGGAGTTTGGGATTTGGAGAGACATCTTGGGGAGAAGAGTGTATTCCTTGGCACCGCATCTTGATTTTTCGCTGCTCCTGCCCCCAGGCCATGCGGTGGTGGTAGCAACTTCACACAAGTGCAGGAAGACACTAGCATTGATGAAGAGTAAAATAGCAATTGTACTAGAGATGATATTATCCTACTCAACATTTGTTTGCCATCAACTCTGTGAAGAGCATAATGCTACTTGGTTTTCGTCACCATGTCATGTAATTTTCACAGCATGCCTTCAAAGCAGGTTTTATAATCAGACATCCTAAATATATCATGTAACAAGGGGAAGACTCCCTTGCAATTGGTAAATACAATTCTTTGATTTCTTTCAAAATAGTTCTGTAATTGGTTGATTTTTCTCTCTGAATATTCCTTTATATCAACAGATACTCCAATAATTTGAGCGATTTGGATATGTATACAAGGATAGACAAAGTGTGCTTTGCTTCTTATCTATTATAATTTAGGGAAAAGTTCTTACTTAATTGTAATTAAGTAGAGATGATGATTTAACAAAAATGTTTTTCAGTATGCATCAATTCAAAGGTAAATGGGAGAATTTATTAAAAATTAAAGCCTTCCAGTCTAAACTCAAAATTCTGAGTTTTTCTTGTCTCTTTAAAGTTATCCATCATATAACACTCTTTAGCCTCTTAAACATTAGTAATAAATAGTATTATTTCAAATACTTTATAAACAAAGCACTGCTCTAGAATAGCACTGATAAAATATAAAGCTCTAAGTTGGAAGTTAAATGTATTAAAGTAATAATAACATGAGCAAGCCACATATGTACTTTACATTTTCTAATACCCTCATCAAAATAATAAAAAAGTGAAAATAATCTTAATAGTATATTTTATTTATGACCCAATATATCCAAAATATTGTGTCAATATTTAATCAAATAAAAAATTGAGATATTTTACATTATTTTTTGTATTAAGTCTTCTAAATCTAGTGTATATTTTATACTTACGGCACACCTTACTTTGGACGTAAACACATTTTGAGTGTCCAGTAACTACATATGACGAGTGCCTAGTATATTGAAAAGAATAGCTTTAGACACTAACAACTCTGATACTGGTAATTAGCCACATAGATTTAAAATCTAAAGCATAGATTATGAATCTAAGCCTTTTAAAAAATCCAGGTAAAAACAATGATTTGCCCTGTATTTCTTTGGGTGTCCATTTATGAGCCAATTTGCTCTGGTTAGAAATCCAAACTAAGGTCAAGCAAAATGGTAACTAACCTCAATCATCAATTACTGATTATGTCTAGTGACAAGTACATAGCAGAAATTTCATATGTTGTCCTTTGATTGGGATTATAACATTTTGATCTTTTAACATTATACTCTGATTTACCCAGTGGTCTTGGATACATTTCCAATAGGATGCTGAAAAATTTTGATAGACTGATTAATAATTCGTGTGAGATTACCATTTTTTGTTTGGAAACCACAGGTTGGCAAAACCTGTACAAAGATATGAGGCAGAAATGGAAAATATGCCAATGTTCAGGTTTTACTTAATTTTTATTCCATCACAAAAATTAAGAGGACTGGAAATTTTTGTTAGAGGGGAGTGTGGAAGTGAGTACTCTGCTTTATTAGAGGAAATCTTATAATTTTATTGATGGGATTTATAATTCTGTTAGTGCTTCTCTACCCAAATGATAGGACATTAATTTGGGCAAATTGGAGTGCCTTTCATTCACCTCTGTATGCTCTTTGTATAATATATTTGGGAATTGGTGAATAACAGTCTCAACTCATATTAATATGTAGCTATCTCCTTCCTTAAAATAATAAAATAACAAACACAAATCTCACATATTAAAAAAGGACCTGACTTCTAATAATGAAAATGTGGGGAAAAGAAAGAAAGAAAAGTCACAACACAACCACACACAAGGCAGAGTAAGCAACATGAGGATAATACTCCAAAACATTCACTCCCTAAGAAATGCATATTCCCCAGAGAAGAGAAAACCTGAATTCAATTGAGAAGTATTTTTTTTAAGTTCATTCATTTATTTCTGAGACAGAGAGAGCTCACAAACAGGAGAAGTACAGAGAGAGGAAGAGAGAGGGAATTCAAAGTAGGTTCCTTAATGTCAGTGCAGTACCTGATGCGGGGCTCAAACTCATGAACGGTAAGATCATGACTAGAGCAGAAATCAAGAATTGGATGCTTAACCAACTGAACCACTCAGGTGCCCCTGGTTGAGAAATATTTTTACTGAGAATGTAGGAGAAGTGTTTTGATAATTGGTTGGCTTAATCAGTTCTTTGTCACCTTTAAATGACGAGTTTTTATTTTTTCATCAGCTGGAATATTTAATTGAAAAATATCTGAAACGAATGCTTTATTGTGTCCCTTTTGAAATCCAACAATCCTTTCAGAGACTTGAGTTTACATAATCAAATTATTAAAATTTTGTCTCATGTTTAATGAAATCAAAACAGTAAAGCACCAACGTTAATGAGAGCATTTTCCTTAGTAGAGAAGTTCAGGCATATTTATTTACAGTTTACCACACAGTTTCTCCATAACATTTCTCAGCTTATTTAGCTCATTAAGAAAAATATGATTTAATTTTTGTCCTGCATATATTACTTCTCCCACTTACTTCAGATGATGAAAAAAGATGTCTACTGGGTGGATGAAGGATATGAATCTTTCATTGTAACATTTTATAGCTACAGCTTTATGGTTAGAGAAAGAAAAAGAAACGGGGCAATACACAAAACACTTGAGCTTGCAGAGCTGAAAGGGAAAACAGTAGAACTTCTCAAAGGCAGGGATAGAAAAAAAATGAGAACAAAATGCTACAATAAATTAAAAGGAATTAAGAGACTAATACAAATATTTAGAAATTATTTCTAAAACAGTGCTTTTCTGTGTGTGCAAAGGAAATTAAGTTAACATTTAGCAGTGTTTCAGTTCTCTCTTTATTCCTGCTCTGTTCAATCATCTACATAACTGTACATGCCAATGAGTTACCCACAGCTTGCAGAAAACCGTTTATGAACAGTTCTGCCAAAAATATTACTTCAAGTTGTACAAAATAAAAAATTTTTAATTTGAATACACAGTAGCTGTCAGTTTTAAAATTACATTTTGGAAGAATACTACCACTGCAAACTCAGTAAAAAGGGATTTCAAGGTCAAATTTTTGGGAAAGACTACATATATTTCTCTCTTGGAAAATTATAGGGGGCTTTTTCATATTAAGGTTCTGATAAATCCTGCATGTAAAGACTTTGCTAACCTAATATTTCCCAAATTTATTTAAACAGGAAGCCTTTTTTAATTTGACATCTTGTAGAACAACTGTTTAAGGAAAAAAATATTTGAGGAAGTGCTTCTGGAGACCCATAATATTTATATTGGTTACAGCTCCAGACCCTAGAGTATTTTCAAATTCATAAGACCCAGAAATTAAGGAATTAAGAAACAGATGTTTGGGAATTAGCTAGGCTGGCAAAGTAACTTGCTTGTCAAAATAATATCACAGCCCAGGAGATTCAAATTCATGCTAGATGCTTTTATTACAAGATCTTCATTTCTCCAGATGTTTATGTCTCAGAATAGCCATATGGTGCTTATGTCTTTATTCTCATTATAGTTGAATAAATCATGGGATTTTTTTTTTTTTTGGTGCTCCCTGATAAGTAGTTGGAAGTATAAATAAATCTATGATGGCCAAAGATTAGATGCAGCATGATAGTTGTGTGGCCCAGTTATTTAACATCTCTGTGCCTTCATTTCCACATCTATGGGCTGGGACAATAGTAGTTCCCACTGCATACAGTTCTTATAAAAGCTAAATGAATTAATACTTGTTAAGTTCCTAGAACAGTGCCTGTAGTATAGTAAACACCATTTAAGTGTTGTTAAACACAAAATATTTTCTTCATCAGCCTTATGGCCAAACATAGATGTCCCAGATTTGGATTGTGTAAAGTGTGGACAGCGATTTTGTCTTCCCATGTGTGGGGAAAATAGGAAGGAAGAAGAAGAGAAACAAAAAAATATCTGCCTCACTTACCACAGCAAACACATCAATTGCTTCAACATCCGTAAATCTGAGAGTTTTTATTTTTTGTTATTTGTTAGGTTTACTCTGTTTAAATGTAGTCTTAGAACTAGCATCAGAAAGTAAAGTGGAAATTTTTATGTGCCACCCAGATGACTGGAATCAGAACCAGAATCTGTGTGGGTGTGGCTTAGAAACACACATGTTTAACAGGTACTTCTGGTGATTCTCAAAAACAGTAAAGTTTAAGAACCTCTAGCAGATACAGTTCAAACTCTAACTGCAGGCAGCTCATTGTGGGTGGCTTTGCCCAGTCTGTTTAGATTCTTCCCACCAAGTTGCCCAAGTAACATAAACCTGAAAAACAATGGCTTAACTAATTAAGGAACTTTACCCTCTGGTAGTAAGTCTGAGATAGCCAGTGGAGGATCCACAGAGCTTTTCTATTCAGCCCTGGGGCTGCAGGCTCCATGCTTAGCCATCCTTAGCCACTGGCTTGTTGCCTTGTTCTTCCTCTGAGCGTCATCTGCACTTTCCAGGCCGGAAGAACAGGAAGGGAAGAGGGCAAAGGCCCATCCAGCTGAGCCTCCTCCCCTTTGAAGGAATTTGCCTGGAAGCTTTCCTCCACAACAACCACTTTAACTCATTAGCCAGGCCTGGGCTACATTACTCTTCACCTTTATTTACAAGGAAGGCAATGAAATGTCATGTTATAACTGGTCACATTTTTAGGCCCAACAAAATTGCAATAGGGTCTTTGGCATACTCTGTATTGCAGGCTTAATGAAATTATGTTTTCTCAGCCTCCACGCCTCTGTGTATATACAGTTTACCCAGACAAGATTGCCCTTTCCCACTTTACTGTTTTATGAACTTCTTTTCCTTAACATCAATTCAATTTATCCATTCCCCTGTGAAGTGTTCCCATGCCACCAAAGCAACCCGCCCTCATTTCACATTCACAGCACTCTGTTATAGCACCATTGTGTATACTAAGTCAGTAGACTGAAATCACTTTAAGGCCAAGATAGATGGTTTACGTCCAGAGGCCAACTACAGCAGTTGACTCACGGCAACTACTTAATAAATGTTTATGGAATGAATGGAATAATGAATGAATATACAAAAATTTAAATGAACCAATTGAACTTATGAATGAAGAACGGAGCATTAATTTCTTAGGTAAAATAGCAGCTTCTATTAGACTCTGCTCTTCTTTTCTTCTCATTCAGAGAAATACCTACCATATGTTTGGGAAATTATTGTGTCGTGAAATTAAATGAAAGTAGGAGTAATATAGGAAAGAAAATGTCTAGCACACAATAAGTATATGAGCTATTCTGGTAGAGGACCCAATTTTATTGTCTTTCATTTCTATTGCTGCACGGCATGAAGGGTTTAGTTCAAAATAGGTTTTTAATAAATGCCGAATGAATGAGCATTGAATTAAAAGGAAAGGAGAGAAGATCCAAAGAGTCAGAAAGCTCCTTTCATCTCTTAAAATTCTAGCAGTATATTATTAATGTCATTTTTCTGAGTGAATAATTTTAGTGTGCAATAGATAAGTAATTAACAGCAACAATAACTAATAAGATATTGTATGTCAATTGTACTTCAATAAAAAACAGTAATAATAATTATTTGCTCAAAATGATGCTATATAGGAAGCTGGTATTTTTAACTTCTTTTAAGATATGTGGGGTAATTTCATTGAGCATTGAAACACAAACTTTGCATTTTTGTAACCACATATATTACCCATGATTGTAGAATTGTAAGAAATAATTTTAAAGCTATGTATTACTAGGGTTTAACTATGAAAACCAGTGCCTTCACAAAGGAGTAAAATTTGCAAGGCATTTTTTCTATCAGTTAAAAAAAATAGAGGTATTTTATCTTACTCATTAAAATAATCCAGATATTTACTTTTCAATTATATTAAAGTGATGGGTCTTAATTTTCTCTGCAATGTCTAGTGTAGAATAAGAGAAGGGTAAGACTAACTTCTTTGCAAGATACTAGCAATAAAAGGCTGGCTTTATGTATAAGGAGGACATACTCTCTCTTTTAACACATGCCAGGCCCAAACCTGAGGACTGCAGCTCTTAGAGTAACCAGTCCACTGTTAAAATCAGGAAGAGGGAGGACAGCTAGAGAAAAGAGCTTACCCCCTCTTCATTCTGAGAGATAGCAAGAAAAATAAAATGGAAACCAGAAGTAGGAAATTAAATTTTCCTCTCTTCCTGAATAGTACTCAGAAGGACAGGTCTAGGAATTGAGAGAAAGAACAAAACAAGGTATTCCTCCCTGTACCTTTGCAACTCTGGGTAGAAACTATGTTGGTGACAGTCTTGTAATAATCTGGAATGGTGGCCCCCACTTTCCTGAGGTGTAGAGTTTCTGAACCACCCTCAGTTCCATGTATCATAGACACTGATTCAAGAACCACTATGTCTGGTCAACTGAGGTGGAGGGGAACAGTCAGACCATTGAACCAAATGGAGGACTCAGCAGAATCCCCACTGCTGGCTTTAGGTTTACATAAGGCACTCAAATCAAAAGATAGAAAGATATAAGAGGACAGGCACAATGCCATATTTATTCATTTCATTTGTTTATCTTTCCAGGAATAATCCCATTCAGGAAATTTTTAAATATGAATCCATTATGCCTAAGAAAGCAAGCTATTTGTCTTTCCTAGAATGATTTGGTTATTTGGGCATAGACATTGAAGACCTAGGCTACCAATATCACTGTGTATTAGATTTTATTGAGTTCATTTAGTAAGAAGAGGATACCATTACTTTAGATTTTATCAAGTATATAATTATGAAATAAAAAACAGAAGCTTCTTTTAAAAATCTTGTTTTGTTTCTAGAAGTGGCCAAAATCAGTCGGGAGGGGAATAGTAAGTATTTGATGAGAAAGACACATTTCATCAAGTATTTGAAAACACACTTTATGTCAGTGATACATGAAACCCTATTCTTTATCCTCAAGAAGTTACCAATTTAGCTACAGAAATTTGTTTAAGAACATAAAGCTGTAATAGTGGTAGCAAAAGTGAGTGTGAACACAAAAGCTTAGTGGTTTATCAAGGATTAGATACAAGGTTATTAAGTATGGAGGAGAATTTAGTATCAAAGAAGGCTCTAAGAAGGCAGGATTGATTTAATTCTTAAAAAATATATTTAATTCTTAAAGAATATATAGCTGGATTAGAAGGAAAACATAAAAAGTTGTGGTGGGGTAGATGTAAACATTCTAGGCTGTCCAAGTTTCATTAGCAAAAATCAACATAACGTAACGTAAGATAACATAACATAACATAACATAACATAACATAACATAACATAACATAACATAACATGACGTGACACAAAGAATACTTCCAGGGAATTCAGTACTATGGCTAGGAGTAGTAGAAGACAACAACAGGTATATGGATGCAGATCAAGAAAGAGGAGCTTAGTTTTTGGCAGGGGAGAAATGCTGAAGATTTACTAAAGATTCTCGAGCAAGGTGGACTCCAGAAATAGGTTTTCAGGTATATTTATCACAAAGGAAAGGAACTGAGACTAGCAAGGAAGTGAGGAGGGTGCTACAGCATTCAATGTGTGAGTGGGTGCAGATGCAATGAAAAAGAAGGCAGAAACTTTAAGAGAGTTAAAATAAGGAATTGACAGAACTTAATGATAGAAAGATTAAATAAGGTAACTGTTAATCCTGGTTTCCTCAGGACCATCTAATTTACATCTGGTATACTTGTGTAGTTATTGATAACACTTCTTTCATTTGGATGATAAATTATAGTCTCATCTTAAATATACTGGAGAACAGTTTCTTGACCAGGCCGGTGTGATGATGAAACTGCCTTGCAGTGCCTCTGACAAATACAGGGAAGATGGGCATCTGGAATGGGGAATGAGTTCACTTTGGGAGATTAGAGGGAGCAGTGGCAGGATTTCAAAGTGTAAATGCCCAACAAACAGTTAAGATAAAAGACAAACTGAGATGCACATTCCAGAAGCTGATTTCGCATTCATCTTCATTCTTCTTTTGGAAAAGCCAATTTGTACCAAGCTCCATATTTTGAGTCTGAATATGAGAAGATGAATTGAACAAGGGAATTCACATCATCCATCACAATCTACCAGAAGTCCAGACACCAAAGACTGGGAGAAGTGGAAGACTACCAATGGAGATTTTCAAGGAGAATTTGACTAAAGGAGTCCCATGCTTCCCTCTACCTAACATTTCAGGCTACTTCCTGCTATTCACCTTCATAAATGTGTGAATCTAGAGAATTGCATCCCACTCATTTAGTCATTGCCTGATATTAATACTGGATGTCCTTCCCTCTTTGCCCTTGTGTCTATTAACTCATGTCCACCCCCTATTTTCCACCTCTCCCTTCCTAAACTCCTTTTCCTAGCTCTTTCGAGCAGTGTTTTAGTGCCCCTTAACCTCTAACTTGCCTATGAAATCTTGACAACACCAATGAACTGCACGCTGTAGCATATGACCTCATAGCATTTAATGTCTTTATTGCTAACGTGATTCCTATTCAATCACGTATTTGCATCATGACATCAATTTTTCTGTGGTTTTTTCTATTCTAAAACTGTTCAGCCCCTCTATTATTTAACTTACACATATCTATTCTCCTCAAGGTTATGTGCCATTTGAAAGTAGCGCTGCCATACTTCTTGATTTATTTCTATATTTCTCCAAAAAAAACAAAACAAAGCATTTTAATGCTTTTTATGTTGATGAGAAAATTTAAATCCTAACACTATTACTAATGCATTTTCAGAGTATTACTTCAAGTTTTACTACAAACTGTTTCAGTTATATTCGTTACTAAACCTACATCGTGTCATCATAATATAGAGAGATTCTGGTGTTCTGAACACAGTTGACACAAAACATGAGTCCTTTCACTTATTTCAAAGACATTTTTAATGGATATACAATAATGGTTTCATGCACATCTAAAAATCGTATTTATTTAGCCTGCTATTCAATGCCACATAATACAGCGTAATGACGTAAGCAGAAAACATGCAACTTCCAAATTTAAAGCTATATGTTTCATCAAATTAACAAGGATGCAAACCGACTCACATTTCCAAGGTGTCAATGACACTGAGTTCAGGGTGTGATTTCCTTTCCTATTCCTTGTGAATAAATCAGCGAAGTTTAATTATTTAATCATTGGACAATTTCAAGATCTTTGACTCTGTCCTGAGTCTACCACTGCCACTAGTGCATTTACCAACAGCAGCCTCATAAGTTGTTAGACAGAATGGCACCTCTTCATATTGACATAGGAGGTGTAAAAAAGGGATCGCTTCCGGTTTTTTAGAGAAACTCTAAGATAAGTGGTTACAGTGAATTGAAAGGCAGAATTTGGACCATGTTATGTATGAGATATGTGATTGAGAAAATTATTACAATAGGATTCCACTGAATTTTCAGTTACTTCTCAAATTCTGAACGTAGGAGTCTGTTGCATCATCTGTTTAATCTAAGCTAAAAAAAATAGACTGTGTCATGGGAAACAGGCAGTATAGACTGACCAAGACGTTAACCTTCATGAACCTTATCAACAGCCACTTCCATAAGAGTAGGTGTATTTACTGGACATCCATCCATTGTTACCTTCAGCAACATGAGTAATGTTCTTATATTTTTGATTTGCACTCAGTTTATATGTAAAAAAAAGCCTGTGTAAGTAGCTAGAAATTAAATGAGTAGAAATCTATGCTTGAAATTCAAACAGTGGCATGGGAAAATATTTTTACTGTAGTATATACATCTCTGATGTCTTCGGGGGAAATTGAAGAGTATTTTACTGACTAAGATCAAACAATCTGTAATTACCACCCAGAGGCATAAAGCAAAATTGTAGCAAGTAGAGGCAGCATTAGGTTGCATCACATAGGCAGGCTGTATTCTGGTATATGCCCAGGCAGTTCCTTGGGGAGCTCACATAGGTTTACCAGTAAGTCCATCCCACTAGGCATTGTATGGCAAGGTCTTAATTGCCCTTCTCTGCCATGTCTCAGTCTGTCTCTTTCTACGTTTGAAGACTTCCAACAAACTTCAAATAACTGGAAAGGTTAACTAGGCAGTTCTGGTTAGTTTAAATTTTTATTTTAAGTTTATTTACTTATTTTGAGAGAGAGAGAGAGAGAGAGAGAGAGAAAACAAGTAGGGGAGGGGCAGAGAGAAAGTGAGAGAGAGAATCCCAGGCAGGCTCTGCTGTGTCAGCACGGAGCCTGATGTGGGGCTCGAACTCATGAACTGTGAGATCATGACCTGAGCCGAAACCAAGAGTCAGACTCTTAACCAACTGAGCCACCCAGGTGCCTACAGTTCGGGTTAGTTTAAATGCACAGTTTTTTTTTTCTTTCCATCTTTTTTATAAAATACTTCTAAAATCTGTCAATCCATTATCTGTATCAGTAATTACCATATCGTGGATGCACATGAATCTTCTTGGAATAATTCTTATATTCTGAACATTTTATTCTCCTGCATATGAACCATCAAGATATCCGCATTCCTTGCTGGATAAAATGCATGTCTTATCTTGAGGCAGAAAGGAGTTTTTTCAGGATCTGACTCCCGCCAGCATTTCCTGTGACTCTCCACCTCAGGCCCTAATTTCCAGCCTCAGACAATTATCTTCGATTCCTGAGTATCCACTGTCTTTCACAGCCTTGTGGCTTTGTCCATGGACTCAAAGTAAATCTTAAGATAACAAATTTAATCATTTCACTCAAACCCTTTTTGAATTCTTCAATGGCTTCACTGATGTTGCCCACAGGTATTCCTTGACCTGTCCCTGCCTACCTATCTGGAGCCATCTTAGGCTACTTCTGTACCTACTGTTTATGTCCAAGCCAGCTCACCTTCATGCATAGCTGATTATTGCCTCAGGGCCACTAGACACGGCATAGTCATTGCCTCTTAATGTTCTGTCTTCTGTTTTCCACTTAGAGTAGATAATTCTATTATCCTCCAGGCTCTAACTCCAGTGTCATTTCCTGAGAAGTGTCTCTGCCTCCCTCTTCTCCCCAAATTAAATGTTCTTACCAAACATTTTCATTGTGCTTTTAAAAGGCAAATGACTCATAGTTAACCCTTCAAATTTCCCAGTGGAATAAAAGATGCACCCAGGCAGAGGACCTGATTATCTTGCCCACTCTTGTACTCCAGTATGCAGCATATGGCCCTGGCCCATTGTGGTTTTTAAATGAGCAATTGATGATTGATCTGTATTGTTTCTGTTGTCTAGAATCCTACTCTCTGGTGAAATGAATAGCATTTCAAGATGCAACTCAACTGTTACCTCTTTTTAAGAAACTACCCTGAATCCCTCCCTTAGATTTGGGTTTACTTTTTTCCACAGGTTATCTTGTTTGGGGAGGGGCTGCTCATGTGGTATGGAGATTATTTGTGCTCACATCCCCCTTCCACATGTCTATCTTTGAAGACCATGACTGTGACTCATTCATTTTACATTGCCAGGATCTAGCATGGCACCTCCACAGAGTGCACACCCAAAAACTGTTTCTATTAATTAAGGAATGGTTCTTTTCCAATAACCACATTAATGTTTCTTGCTCTTTGAGTAAATGGAGTGGAAAAAAGTGGAACAAACAAGGACATTGGGTATCCTGGATTTAGTCTGAGCTTTGAGCTTTGCCATGGAGGGACCAATGGAAAAAATAATTAACCTCTCTAACATTTAGCTTCCTTATATTTAAGAGAGATGCCAGTAATGGCTCTTAAAAATTAGAATTAAAGTAGTAAATGTAAAAGGTATAGAATACACACGTTTTAAAAGGACCGGGTCTATATATATGGAGTGCATTAGCTTTTGACCAAATTCCTAAAACCATTTGGTGTACTTTTAAATATCCTTTTCTCTTAAAGGGGGACTTGGGGGAAAGAATTGCATACTTGAAATTTAGCTGAACAAAAGTCAACAAAACTACCTCTCTTCAGTATAATTACTATGTAATGAGGTCCTGGACTGGACAAGTAATGTTATACAGTAGAGGTTAGGATGACAGACCTAGGGTCATACTGCTTGAGTTTAGCTCCTATATCTGCCACTTTTAAGCTGTGTAACTTAAGGTAAGCTTCTTAACTTCTCTATGTCTCAGTTTTTCATTTGTACATGAAGATAATAATTGTACCCACTTTAAAGCTTTGTGGTCAGAATTAAATGGGTTGCAGTTTCCCAAATGGGCCATGACCTTCATCATGGCCAAGCCTTTGTAGTAGATGTTCCTGTACCTCCCCACTCTTTCATTTAGTCTCAGGTTAGCTAGTCCACCCTCTAGGAAACTTTTAACTCTCCAGATTTTTATAGCACTCTTCTGTGTTTCTACAGGCCCTGGTGCTGACTTTATGCTAATGCTTGTACTAGGTACAACTTTATTTCCACAGAACTTCTCTGTAGGTGCCTCTTTAAGTGGCCAGGACCATTTCTTGTGCCCCTGTCACTGCCACTGAGGCATGGATATGTTCCAGACTCAAGGCTGCCAAGTGAGAGAAAAAGGTCTTTCTCCTTCTCCACACCCACTTTTTTTCATACATTGTCTAAAGACAAACTAAAGCAGTGCTGCTTATGACTCCACGTCATATGGAGATTCTAAGAAAGTATGCTATTGGGTTTAACATTCACATCTAGGGACGTGAGACCATGGAGCCTGGTCTGGCTGACAGAGCCAGTATCCGCCTGTTCTCAGAATCATCTCTTCTCTGACTGCCAAAGCTCTGCCACTGTCTTAAACTTGTTTTTCCAACTCTCTTTTTGCTCAAAATGAATTAATTCCCAGAGGGCTTCACAAATCCTTCATGGAGAGAAATTTCTGGAGATCTCATTTCAGCATTTCAATGAACATAACTAGCCTGGTCTAAATCTTAGCAATAGATATTTCCTAGATTAAGGCTGAGGTCTCCATTGCATTCACAGCTGAGAAAAATTTCTTCCCTACATATTCTGTGGACTGTGTGTGTGTGTGCGCTTAAGTGTAGGGATTGTTTTACATTTATTACATTGTGATAATATCTATTCTTGCTTTTCAGCCTAATTAAATGCAGCCTCATGTGCAGAAGGCAAATAAGTCAGTTGTAAGAAAAGATGAAATGAGAAGTTGGCCCAAGAGCACACAAAGGCATCAGCAAGTGTGAATATACTGCCCAGAATGGCTCCCATGAAAGTCAAGAAATGGTCTCCAGGTAATAAAAGTTCAGAGTTAGTTACTAGAGCTTATAAGACCTTAATATGCAATGTAGCCTTTCCTGTTTAGTCAAATATCTCTTACATATATATTCTGGCATTTGAATGCAAATAATTTCTTGTTTTATTACATTTTAAAAATGCAGCTGAAAATAATAAAGGAAAGCATCACAAATTTGTGATGTGTGTATTAAATGTCAGTTTAGTGCTCAACACAATCCACAGTCATTCTCATCTTCCATGGCCATGACCCCATTACATTCATTCATTTGTTCATTTAATAAGTACGTATTGAGTAGCCACAGGCAATCTGTCAACAAATGAGCATGGATGCATTCCAATAAAATTGCATGAATGGCCATTAAAATTTGATATAATTTTTACATATCACAAAATATTCTTCTTTAAATATATTTCAACTTCTAAAAAATGTAAAAGCCATTTTTAGCTAATAGATCATACATTGACAGACAGAGGATTGGATTTGGCTCATGGACTACAGTTTGATGACCTCTGGTTTAGAGAATGTGGCATAAGGTTGCCTGGGTGGCTCAGGTGGTTAATCGTCTGACTTGATTTTGGTTCAGGTCATGATCTCACAATGGTCAGATTGAGCCCCATATTGATTGAGCCCCAGTGCAGAGCCTGCTTAGGATTCTCCCTCTCTTTCTCTCTTTCTCTGCCTCCCACTGCTTGCATGTGTGCATGGACTCTCTCTCTCTCTCTCTCTCAAAACAAACAACAAACAAACAGAAAAAAGTAGAGAATGTGGCACATGAGTTCCATTAAAGGATGTGTAGGAGTTTTC
This sequence comes from Felis catus, assembly GCF_018350175.1. Classification (NCBI taxonomy): domain Eukaryota; kingdom Metazoa; phylum Chordata; class Mammalia; order Carnivora; family Felidae; genus Felis; species Felis catus. The sequence continues at coordinate 110,976,761 of NC_058374.1, forward strand.
CAAACAGACTAAGGCATTCTAGATTGGAGAAATAGTGTTTAGCAAAAGTATATGTAGGTGAACAGGCATTACTCATTTGAAAAGACAAAAATAGTATTATTGGCCCTTTGGGTTGGTGGAAGTGGAAGGTACAGGGAAGAAAACTGGGAGACCCCATGTACCTTACTGGGAATTTGATCTCTATTGAATAGGCAGTGGGGAACCACTGTGGAATTTGTGCATTTTATAAAGGTCATTCTAGCAGCAAGTTGAAAAACTGATGAGAGCAGTTCAAGGGAAAAGGAAAGAAAATGAGAAAATTATTTTGGTCGTTCAGTGAAAGATACATAGAACAGGCAATCTATCAGTTCCATGAAAGTTTCTGTTTTTCCCATAGATGTCATATCCTTTACTGAGTCAGGACCACTGCAGATGATATTCCTTTCTTTCTGGATTTTTTTTTCTTCTCTTTAATTACTTAGCTTCTTCTCATCTTTTAGGTTTTAGTTTTAATATTACTTCTCCAGACAAGGTTTCACTGACCATTCAGATCAGGATTCATAGCCCTGAAATACACAATAAGATGTTACACTTCTCTGTATCAATGATCACACCCAGAATATCCACTCAATATTGGCCTTCTGTGCTATGCCATAAGCCATATTGTCCCCCCCGTATCCCAGTGCCTACTGCAGAGTAGATGTTCAGTGAATACTCACAGTGGCCATGAAATTGGAAGAGAGGTTATTTACCAAGCAGAACTGACAGGATTGTATGACTGAGTGTTTGACTTGATGGGATAATATAGGATTAAGGATAATTCCTAGATTTGGGTAACAAAGTGGTTGGTGGGACAAGGAGAGATGACAAAGGATAGAAGTCATATTTGAGGCAGTTGTGGGAAGGCTGATCTTGAAGTTCCAGTAGGACATCTGAGGAAACACACCAGAAAATATTTTGTCTGCTTTCCACTAGGCTAAGCTGACCATTTGACATCTGTTTTACCAATTGCAATAACCTTTGACATGGTTTCGTTTTGAACTCTTTCACCCAACATGTACTAAGATTTAGAACTCTTTTCCTTAAAACATCACTTCTGTTATGTTATCCCCTGTCTCAGAAGTTAATAGAAGGCAAATTAAGAGTCACCTTTTCTCAACATGGAATCCAAGCCCCTTAAACTGATTTTATTTCACTATTTTTTTAATGGTTATTTATTTATTTTGAGAGAGAGAGAGAGAGAGAGAGAGAGAGCAGAGACAGAAAGCGAGGGAGAGAGAGAATCCCAAGCAGGCTCCACACTGTCAGCACAGAGCCTGATCCTGGGTTCTATCCCACAAACCGTAATATCATGACCTGAGCCGATATCAAGAGTTGGATGCTTAACCAGCTGAGCCACACATGCGCCTCTCATTTCACTATTTTGCTTTATTTCCTTTATTTCCCAACATAAGTATTCTCTGGTTGGAATAGTCATCTCATTTTCCTCCATTTTCACCATTATCTTTCCTGTCTTACTTGTTCTTTCCCTCTGGGGACAGAGTTCTGTCTGGAATTCTCTTTTTGGCCAACACAGAGCTAATCTTTCTCTAAAAGCCAATTTAATTTCCATTTCTTCCTTGATGATTCCTTGAGCAGATTAAATATACAAAACTTGTCCTTCCTTGATTTGCCTTAATCATGTAGATTATTTCTCTGATAATAATAACACCTTCCATTTTGGGGTGCCTAGTGTGATCCAGCCCCTCATGTGATCTCATACCATCTGTACAACAGATCTTCTGAGGTAGTTATTATTCACTTTTTGAAATATGGAGATTATAAAATTCAGGAAGTTTAATTTTAACTCCACCAAAGACTTTAAGTTGGTAAATAGTGACTCCAGGTCTGACTATCTATAAAGCCCACACTGCCACTTACTCTGTTGTGTGAAAGGAAAGTTGTTTTTGTTTTTGTTTTCGTTTAGGCTTATGAAATGTGAGGGTCTCACTTTAAATATTTTCTCATAGAGTCACTTTAATGTAATAGTCTCTGGGCTTGGAAGCCCGGGATTTGGATGTCCCTTTTTCAGCTGAATGACCACCAGAAAGCCACAAAGACTTTTATGACCTTTGTCTACTCATCTGAAAAATGATAACCCAGACTGCTTAAGAAATTAAAAAAATGAGATTACTGTGTGACAATACTTTGAAAATTGTGAAGCAATAGACATTATATAAGTATTGTTAGTAGAGGTCTTGAGTAGAATTTCAACATAAATTAAAAGTTTAAAACTCATAGATAAAATGAAACTGAAGGGAATAAGAAGTTGTCAGCTTAAGCATTCACCAAAGAGAGTAGTTTAGGTATTTATTGAGGATCAGTTATCAGGGATAAGACAAATTCAGTGGATGATCTTTAAAAAGTTAAATATAACACATGGTCCATGCTCTCAAGAAGCTTCTTTTCCTAAGGCAAATAGTGTGTGTGTGTATTCTTGTTATATGTGTCCATATGTACAACATATATAATTAAAATTTTGGAGATATCTATATATATAGATATAGATATACAGGTATATATATGAATTATATATTTATATATTTAATTTGCTCAGTTCTCTTTACTTAATTCTCTACCTTGGCAATTTTAACTGCCATTTTGCTTCCTTAGCACGTACATTTTACATGTGTGTCTTCCAGGATTCATCATTATAGTCCTAGCATATAACATAGAACCTTGTATATCAGTAATTAATTAATGTGATAGGAAAGAAAGGAAAAGAAAAGGAGAGAAAGAGGCAGGGAGTAAAGGAGACTAGGAAGAGGAAAAAATCCAGGTCACTTTGTGAACATTTCATTTCTCCTTGGAGAATTCCCCTACTAAGAAGAATTTTCAAATTCTAAGGTCACAAGTATTATCTGTCTACAGGTCTTCCTTTTCACATACACATAGATTTTATTGCCAGATAATTTTTCCTTCCTCTGGGTTTTTTTTTTTAGTTCCATTCTTTGTCCAGCCCATAGTCCTGCTGTTTCATTGTCTAAAATCAATGACTAACATCTTAATTTAATCAAAGACCAAGTAAAAATATGTTGAATGAATTGGAAAGCACCATACTAGTCAGTGAAATCCCAAGCTATGTTTCCCTGACTATGAAGACTTTTCAATAATGGTTGACAACAACTCCTAAGCTTGTGATCTAGTAAAAGGAGGTGAGCTGGGACCTCAAAATTTTAGATTCGGAAAGCCCCTTCCCCACTAGTAGATCTGTGGCTTAAGGTATGTCCTGCAATGCCTATGGGCCTCAATATCTCCATTCTAAAAAAAGGGTGATAATTCCTACTCTGAAGAAGTTTTGAGGAATACTAAAAATTATGTACATAAAACATTTAGCATAATATCTGGCTCATGGGAGAAAAATTTTCAAATATACAAAATGCATGAGTTTTTGACAAATGAATATTAGAGATATTATGATGATAAATTGCTTAGTAATTTAAAGAAAGGTATATGATTAGCTACTAGAAGTGCCTGAAAATGTAGTAAGGACATAATAAATATCAATCAATTATTGAAAAATAGATATTGAACACCTTCCCCAAACACATGAAAGGATTAATAAATATTATTTGATGATGAGGTCCTGTTGGCCAGATTTTCACATCCATTTCATTCCCTTGGTGAGGGGAGTGAAATAGTGATGCAATGGGTCATTAAACATGGCCTATCATACTAAAAAAAAAAAAAAAGCTAGTCTGAGTGTCTTAGTAAAATATTACAAGCAGCCAAACCTGGTGAATAAATAGCAAGAGAAAGTCTTTCAGAAGTGGTCCTGTTTTGTAGGTCTGGTTGAGCTATTGTAAAATAGCATAAGTTATATAACGCATCAGGCTTGAGAGAAACTAAGGGAGAAGTAAGTGAATGCATGCTGGAAAGTGACAAAAGCAATGAGGTTCTGCATACCACTGCTCTACCTGTCCTCATGAATTCCATGTCAGCTAAAAGGGCTAAAAGCTCTTCTCATAGAAAATACTCTCTACTCCTCAGAAAGAAAAATCCATGTTTTTTTAAATTTACCTCATGAGTGTATGTACTCATTTTAGTATAACTTCCTGAACACACCCTAAAAACTAGTGGCTCTCTGAACTCATAATGAATTCTAGAAATCATCTTTTATTCATAAAATTACTTTCATAAAGTCATTTCTAGGAATTCCTAAAAGCATGTTTGCTTCTCACTAAGAGAATGGGTCTACCTACCTTCTAAAATCTTGAAAATCTTCTTTACCTTCCATAGCATTCAGAAAGACTGAGATGATCCCTACATAAAGGTGTGCCTATCCCTTATTGTTGGCTTAGTGTCCCTTTTCACTTGTGCACATTGGTTTTCATTTGGCACACTTCCTATGCCCGCTGTGACTTTCCTATCACATCACAAGCTATAGGACAGCCAAGCTTAAAACCCTGTCTTTAACTGTAAGCCTAAACCTTTCAGGTTTCTTTTTTGTCAGTCTGAACAGGGCTGAATTACAGAAATGAAGTAAAACTGATCCTGTTGCACATATTGGCTGCACTCCTTTGGTTTTGGGCAAAAGCCTTCCAAATCCAACCATACGATGTCACTGAACTGAGCATTGAAATGTATTTGTAAGAGCCAGGGCTTAAGCCACCTGAAAGTATCTGATATCTCTCTTTGGTGAGTTTGCCCATTTTCTTAAAAATAGAGCTACTTTTAAATCCTTCTCCTGTACAATGAGTTCATGTGAGGACAGACATTTCTTACTCAATACCACACCTTTTCAGAGACTTTAGAGGCTGGATATGGTTACCTTGTTCATAGGTCTGATAATATCAAATGTTGTTCTAAGATTGATTTGTATTTGTGTAAGCTTTGGTGTTATAATCTCAATACTTAAACCAATCTTTTGTTTTTGGTTTTTGGTTTTTTCCCCCCTTAGCTACAAAAGCCTATAACCCAGCATGCCATACTGAGACATAAAGAATCTATATTCACATTTCAGGCTTGGAATGTATGCTTAATAATGCATTTCTGGGAGCCTCAAAGGCTTAGCTAAGCTCTACCAGTTAGTTGACGATTTCCATCTCCTTTTCTCTCCCTTTCTTTCTTCCTTAACTCAAACATGGCACTTGCATTGTTATTAATCAGAAATGTGTGCTTTAAAAATGGTTTCCAGTTTTTTCATTTCCTCTCCCAAGAAACATTTTATGGATATGCAGTTCTAATCTAATCTGTTTTTTGAGTTTATGAGAAGTGCAGTCCCTGAACTATAAGAACTGAGAACTTTGGGAAAGGTGACAAAACAGGGGAGTAATCTGCCCCAGACATCACTTGTGTAAAATTTCTCCAGGACCCTGACAACTACACCCTGAAAACAAAGCAGCAGTCCATTGTCAATGGCATTGGTCCATGTGCCTGTCCTCTGCTTATGGCAAATCATCCTGGAGAAGCCCGTAACTTGTCCCAGTTGTATTATCATCTGTGAAAGTTGTCCTTATGGGATAGTTTATTGGGTTCTGGAGCTATAATATGAGGCAATATCCCAGGAAATATTAGATAATTGAAAGCTTTCCAAGGAATTTACCTATAACCATGAGTACTGTTTTCTACTTTAGGAACTAGAATAAGGAAAGCTAATGATGATAATAATAATAATAATAATAATAATGATACACTTTTAATAATAATAGTATTAATGACCCTGAATAAAATCTTGAGAGTATACATTTTGCTAGTCATTGTACTAAGTGCTTTCCAATATTCTTTCTTCCCTCTGAATCCTCACATTAACATATGAAACACTATCTCCATTTTACAGATAAAGAAACTGAAGAATTAAACATCTAATTAATAGCTAATTAATAGTGGTAACAAAAGTTATGGCAACAATAATAAGCACTATTTTTAGTATATGTGCTGCCAAAGTGAGTATAATCAGCACTATTGTAAGAACTTTACACGTATTACCCCAATTTCATTCTCAATAACAAGCCAATGAGGTATGGTCCACAATTAGAGACTTTACACATGAAGAAACTGAGGCACAGAGAAGTTTTAAAAAACCTCCCAAGGGTACTTAGCAAATAAATGGTACAACTGAGATTTGGACCCAGGCACTTGGCTTCAATATCAAAGCCACTAAGCCTTGTGCTATACCATCTATCCAGAAGCAAAATATAAATAGATATAGATATTGTTTAATACCTAGCTCATAACAACAACTTATTTACCTTATTTCAATAATAGAACACAGCTGGTATTAAGACGAATAAAATCGTGCACTCCTGGCTGCTGAAGCTAAGTATGACATAAACACACCAGCCAGAGAGACCAACCCTTCCCATATTGCCCAGTACCTCCCCAGTTTCATCACTGTCAGTCCCACATCCCCCGCAATCCTTCAGTTCTAGATTGAACAAGACAATTGGAAATAGCAGTGTGGACTATGAACATTGCTTACTTGGTACCTTAGCTTTGCCCCAACATCAATTTCAACTGGAGGTTACCATGCAGAGAATTAAGACATCCATCATTGGAAGCTTGGCAAATAAACCTTATTCTAAGGCTCTTGTTTTAACACTTAGCAACTTCGTAACTTTCAGTATGCCAAATTTTTGTGCCTAGAAAGGACTCAGTAAAACTGAATTGAGATTAAGGAATTTATCGCTGATAAGAAAGAAACATACCACTGGTCCCATCAGTTCTTTCTGACTTTCCCCCTCTCTACCATACTATGCAAAAGCCAGCATTTACTAAGGGACTTTATGAAGAGTTTGAGCTGGGAGTCACCAACGACTTTCTGTCAAGGGACCCCAGAGAGTGGCCTCATCCTTAGATAATCTGTGAGAAAATCATCTCTGATTAATTTTTTTGTACTTGAGAAAGCCAGTTCTAGCAGCAACTGTTGGAAAACACAAAGATTATGGCACACCTTCACTGGTGAAGTCTGGCAGAAAATAGGACGGGTATCCTTAACAACATCTATAATCATTTTTAGTAAATAAAGCCCTACCATCCTGAAAAATAAAATTGAAACAAATTTAAAGAACCATTTAAAGAATACATATTGTGTAAAAAGAAAACATACTCAGTTGCATTCACATGTTCTCACAATAAGCATTTCTTGGGTGCTTATTATATGCCAGACGCTGCTTTAGAGACTTGAAAGGGGTAAAAATAAATAAGATAAAATATGAAGTAAAATATGCTGAAAGTATTATGTTCAAAGTGCCAAAAGACAGAGATTAACTCAGGGTTCCTGGGTGGCTCAGTTGGTTGAGCATCCGACTTCAGTTCAGGTCATGATCTCATAGCTGGTGGGTTCAAGCCCTGTGTCAGGCTCTGTACAGACAGCTCAGAGCCTGGAGCCTGCTTTGGATTCTGTGTCTCCATCTCTCTCTGCACCTCCCTTGCTCATTCTCTCTCTCTCTCTCTCTCTCTCTCTCTCTCTCTCTCTCTCTCTCTCACACACACACACACACAAATAAATAAATATTGAAAAAAATTTTTTAAAAGACAGAGATTAACTCTGACATGGAAGCCTTGAAGTTGAACTCAAGGCTAATAACTAGGAAGGCTAATAACTAGTGTGCTAATAACTAGGAAAAGAAGAACCTTCCTGGCAGAACAAATGTCATATGCAAAACTAAGAAAGTCAAATGGATTTGGTGTTCTGGAGGAATCTCAAAAACCTTTCTGTGGATGAGGCAGAGAATGAGATAGAGGGGCTGTAGACAAGACTGGAAAAACATATTGCTTTTGAAATCACTTTGGATGGTAGGTTTTCACATTTGTCCCAAGAATGGGCATATAGTAATAATTTTATTTATAGTGATATTAAAAAGTACTTTATTGAGCACTTACTCTGTTGCAGACACTATACTATTTATTTTGATTCTCTCTGGTTAGCATAGCTAACCTACAACTATGAAAAGCAAGCATATTTTCCAAAATAAAAAAAAAAGTGAGAAGAGTAGCAATGTTTTAAATTATTGTAATTTTCCCCAGCTTTATGAAAGATAACTGGCATATAACATTGTGTAAGTTTAAGGTGTACAATATGATGATTTAACATATATTTATGATTGTCACAATAAGGTTAGTTAACACATCCATCACCTCACAGTTACGTTTTTTTTGTGGAAAGAACTGTTAGCAACTTCCAAGTAAACATACAGTATTGTAAACTATAGTTACCATGCTGTACGTTAGATCCCCAGAACTTGTTTATCATATAACTGGGAGTTTGTTTGACTACTTTGACTTTGCCTTTGACTACTATCATCCATTTTCTCCACGTAGCCCCACCTCTGGCAGCTGCCAATGTATTATTTCTATGATTTCAGCTTCTTTTTAGATTCTACATATAAGTGAGATCATACAGTATTTATCTTTTTTCAATCTGACTTAATTTACTTGCGTAATGCCTTTGAGGTTCATCCATGTTGTCACAAATGACAGGATTTCCCACTTTCTCACAGATAAATAATATTCCTGTGTGTGTGTGTGTGTGTGTGTGTGTGTGTGTGTGTGTGTGTATCACATTTTCTTTATCCATTCATCTATTGATGGGCACTTTGGTTGTTTCTCTGTCTTGGCTATTATAAATTAATGCTGCAGTGAACATGGAGGTGCAGATATCTCTTCAAGATAGTGATTTCATTTTTTTTCCTTTATTTGTTGACATATGCTTAGAAATTGGATTGCTGGATCAAATAATTGTTCTATTTAAAATTTTTTGAGGAAACTCAATTCTGTTTTCCATAGCGACTGTATTAATTTACATGCCTACCAATAGTGTTTTCCCAGATTGGGGACCAAATTTGCCTTTCAGCCCAACTGCTGAACATAGACAGCCCTTCTGAGAAGAGTGGTGACAGATACTCAGCAGCTGCAGAGTACATCCTATGGGCTTTATGGTCAGGAAGACAAGCCAGCAACCATGCCCAACTGTTGTGTATACTCTCTGGCTCCAGATAACCAGGGAGCCTGAACAATGATCCTGACCAGCCTCAGAGTATAGCCCATAGTACCATTCAGCCATGGAGTCCAGTCTACCACCCAACCCAGCAGTGAAGCTTAGCATACAGCTCTGCCCAACTGCTGAACAGAGCCTGCAGCCTCATCCAGACACAGAACCCAGCCAGTGACCCCATGCAATCATGGAGCACAGGCTGTAGCCCCACTCAGTCAGGGAGTCCAAACAACAATCATGCCTGACTGCAGAACCCAACCATGGCACTCTTCACCTGACCTCAGAGCATGGGCAGTGGCCTTGCCCACAGAGACCACAATGGCAAACCCTGCCTACTTACAGATACTACCAGCTGATCCATCTAGTACTCCAAGCTAAGAGGACTGGCTAAGGTCTTTCCTTGCCAACAAACCTATTAAGTCTAGTAGAGGAGACTCTATACTCAAAAGCACATATGCCAATGCAAGGATACAAGGATCACAAAGGATCAGGTAGACATGACACTGTCAAAGGAAACTAATAAAGCTCCAGTAAGTGACCCTAAGGAAATAGAAATCTATGAACTGTCTGACAAAGAATGCAGAATAGTCTTCTTAAATTGAGTGAACTACAAGAACACACAGACAACTAAACAGTATTAGGGAAACAAGGCATGAGCCAAATGAGAAGTTCAACAAAGAAGTAAAAAAACAAACAAACAGAAATTCTAAAGCTGAAGAAGAATACTGAACTGAAGAATTCAATAGAGAGCTTCAATAGCATACTCAACAAAACAGGAGAAAATCAATGAATTCAGACAGATCATTTGAAATGACCTAGTTAGGAGGAAAAAAAAGAATGAAAAATAAAGTCTACCTTTTTTTGATGGCATGGGATCAAAAGAATCAATGTATACATTATGGGAATCCTGGAAGGAGACAATAAAAAGGGACAGAAAGTCTATTTAAAGAAATAGATGAAAACTTTGCAAACATGGGGAGAGAAGTAGGTATCCAGATTCATGAATTCCCAAATAGGTTGAACCTCAAAAAGGCTATACCAAGCTTATTATGTAAGCCTCATGGTAACCACAAAAGAAAAGCTTGTAGTAGGTTCACAAAAGGTTATGATAGAGGAGTCAAAGCATACCTCCACGAAAACTAACTAAATCACCAAGAGAGACAACAGAAGAGGAATCAAAGAACAAAGGATCTACAAGAGAAAACATATAACAAAAGGACAACAGTAAGTTCTTATACCTAACGATAATTGCTTTAAACATAAATGATTAAATTATCCAATCTTCCAAATTTATTTTAAATGGTTTTTAAATGTTTATTTATTTTTGAGAGACAGAGCATGAGCGGGGGAGGGGCAGAGAGAGAGGCGGGAGGGTGGGGTGGGGGGGGAGACACAGAATCTGAAGTAGGCTTCAGGCTCTGAGCTGTCAGTGCAGAACCCAACATGGGACTCTGATCCATGAACTGTGAGATCATGAACTGAGCCAAAGTCGGACGTTTAACTGACTGAGCCACCCAGGCACCCCTCCAACCTTGCAAATTTCTTTAATGTTTGGTTTAAATAGAGTTGATTCTAATATCTGCATTGTAAATGTGATATGTTGATTTTGCCTAAAGTTTACTTGTCATATATTGGGCTCTATGCTGGATGACAGAAATATGGTGAACAAAACAGACGTGATCCCTTCATTCATGGAACCAACAATCTACTGAGGGATGCAGTCCATCAACCATGATTACACCAGTAGTTTTCCAACTTCTACTGAAATAATGGCTCTGCAATAAAAGCAGCAGATGCTGGGGGAGACTGAGTGGCTCAGTTGGTTAAGTGTCCGACTTCAGCTCAGGTCATGATCTCACAGTTTGTGAGGTCAAGCCCTGCATCAGGCTCTGTGCTGATGGCTCAAGGCCTGGAGGCTGCTTCAGATTCTGCCTCCCTCTCCCTCTAACCCTCTTCCACTCACGCTCTGTCTGTCTCTCTCTCTCAAAAATAAACATAAAAAAAAAAAAAAAAGCAGAGGATTCACTCTGCTGCAAGAGTGCCTGGCCAGGGAAAGCGATCTAGGCTGAAGAATCTGGGATTAGGTGATTTGCAGGTTATAATCACACTAAAACCTTCAGAAAAAAGGAAAAACACATTTTCATATGCTAATGTAGTATGTTCATTTTTTAAAATAAAATTCATTATTAGCAAACTCACATTGAAGCGATCAGCTAGACAGATGGAAACTTTGGATTCCAAGCAGATTCATGTCTTTCTATCAGCTAGCAATTAGACATGTGAAAGCATATTCTTAAACTATAATGTGTCAAAGATTTGCAGTTTTTAAAGGAATACTGTCAGGCTGCGAAACTTACAAAATTATCCAGTTTTTTTTTTTATTACTGCCTTTGATTTATATGTTCCCAAAAGCAAGGTCTGGAAATATTCCCATTTTAGTTATTGCAGTCACTGGAGAAAATCGAAAACATAACACATTTTTTTACTTTCTTAAAATTATCTTAGAGTCTTTCAAGGGACCAAACTTTATTAATATATTCTCTTCAGAATATTCTGCTTTCTTAGTAGCAACAATGACAATAAAACAAGTATTTTGGGATTCTGGAGATGTCTAGTCAACCCTCCTGAATTTTGAACTGGGAAGCAGAGATAAATGAGCAGTCGTATACTGGCAAGCACAACGCAAGCTGGTGGGTTAAAATGAGCCTCTGGTACTTCCTCTCTCCAGTCTAGATCTAGAAGCCACCTATTGACTTCCAGTGCATCAAGATAACCCAACCGATCACAAGGAAGGTCCCAACCTGCCTCTGTGCGGCAAACAGCTCTGACCTGGTGAACAGAAGGGGAACCGAATCGGATGAGAGAGGCCTGAGGATAGGCAGATCCTGAAAAGCCACGTGGAATCTGAGTAAGGGAGCCCTGTGATCCCTGTTTTCACTCTCACAGATAGGTATCTTTCCTCCTCCTCTCCCAGCTTCCTCCCCCTCCTCTTGTAAGAACAGGCCAGTGGAAGAAGAGAGAAAAGACTAAGGAAAGAACTTGGGAAAACGGAAAACATGTGCTCCCTCCAACTAGTATGCAATTTAAAATCAGGGTCCAGGAACAGTTTCTATTTGTTACTTTCATTGTTTGTCTCTGTTGTGGCTAACACTAGAAGCAGTGGAACATAAAAGAATCCAAGAACCTCATCTTCTCTTGTCTTCCCACCTCCAGCCAGCCCATGAAATCTGTCTGGAAAAACTGACATATTAGTATGGAATCTAGACTTCTAGAAACCAATCCTAGAGATGGTTCATTTTTAAAAATAACAAGGTTTCTGTGTGGTACAGAGTAAAGAGCTTTGTAATCAGAGACCGGCCTCTCCCTCAACACCCTCTCCAAAAGTGTATAATCTTTGGTGAGTTACTTAACTTTCTGAAACAGAGTTTCATCTACATATTTGGGGTGAAGGAAGGTTAAAGTAATACTAGCTTAAATTTTTTAATATCAAATGAGAGAATATATACACAAGCAATATTCAAATAAATCACTATTTAAACAATTATTTCTTATTGATTACAACTTTTATTTGAATGTAGATAAGAAGTATAAAGTCACTGACATTACAGAATGTACTTTATTTGGTTTTTCAGAATTTTCAGTGAAGTTCCTAGGGAAGAATACTTCTAAAAAATATTCCTAAATTCCTTCCTTCCTTCCTTCCTTCCTTCCTTCCTTCCTTCCTTCCTTCCTTCCTTCCTTCAGAAGTAGGCTAGTCCAGAAGTATGCTAGTCCAGAGAGTATGTATTAAGTATTGTACTTTAAAACTCCCTTGCAGTGATATTTTTTTGTACCATTCATTTATGTGAAAAAGATTTTAGTGCTTTATTTACAAAATGCCTAATTAAAACCTGATTCATCATAATTCAGCCTTAACATCAGAATTAGAAATGCATGAAAAATCTATGTACTTGTCATTTAAGACTTACTTACATTACTCTGAATTGAGGGCTTTTTATAATCAAACAGTGATTTATTACACTCCAGACATCTCTGTAAGGGAAACATATATTTTACAAAGTAAAATAAACTCAACTCTGATGTCCTCAAAATATTACTCTATTTAGTAAGTGTTAACATTTCTAAACACACACAGAGAGACAAAAATGGGTGTTTGTTATTATTTTAGATTTAATTTGTTGTGGTTTTTAAATTTTGTAGTTTATTTAACCATATGACTTTACTCCACTGTCAGTTTATTACAACTTTCATAAGTAAAGTAATATACTTAATACTTAATTGTTTCTTTCTTCCTTTCTTCCTTTTTTTCATCCTCCTCCTTTTTTCTTTTTTTTTTAATTTTTTTAAATGTTTATTTATTTTTGAGAGAGACACACAGCACAAGTGGGGGAGGGGCAGACAGAGAGGGAGACACTAGAATCTGAAGCAGGCTCCAGGCTCTGAGCTGTCAGCCCAGAGCCCGATGCCGGGCTCAAACCCAGGAGCCAAACCATGAGATCATGACCTGAGCCGAAGTCGTACGCTCAACCGACTGAGCCATTCAGGTGCCCCTCCTCCTTTTTTTTGAATCTTAGTCTACACATTTTCCTCAAATAAATTTTTGCAACAGCATGTTAACTACTTAAAATAATAGCCAAAAAAGTGGACCTATCAAGATAACATAAGTCAGTATAGGCCTAGGAAGAAAAAAGAGAATGCATTTCTCCATTTTGCCTACATACATACATACATACATACATACATACATACTCTTTGTTATTTTATTTGCATAGAAGCCCATGAGTCTATCCATATATGACCATATAGTGAGTCCATCCTCCGAAAGGGAAAAAAAAATGCTAATCTTTCAATTTTAACTGTAGAGTCCAATACACCATTTATTCATCTGTAGTATATTTGTATAGGTTAAATAACATTGCTCCTAGCAAACACACACAAAAAAAGGAATATTAGTGGTACAATATGTAAAATGTGTGCTTGGATATCTTCTAAAGCTGTATTGGTAGGAGAATTCTGCTTTTGCAGGCAATACTTCTATCTCAATTACCAAGATAATTTCACTTCAGCATATGCAGCACCACTTAGTGCATTCCATGTGGTCATGTAGCTTTGTAATACCCCTTTTCCCAAGCTCTTCCACCCCCATATCAAAAAGACAAAGATGTTTCCAGATTCTTGTGCATTGCAGCTACACTGGAAGCGCCCAAAAACAACTAGTCTAAATATTTTGATCCTATGATTTATCTTTTGTCATTGTTATACTTGTGGCATACTTTGGCCAATACTTCTGCCAAATTGTTAGTATTTTTTCTTTATTGGTTGGTTGGTTTCAATCAATGCGTTAAAAAAAAAACTTGTTAGTGATACTGCCTAACTCTCATATATGGTTATGAAAAGATGGCTCAAACATGTTAAAGGATCTAGTATACTGATGTCATCTGCTAAACATGATAAAGAAGTAGCATGGTATGCTTCCGTAACTTAAATAAATTCAATTATACATGTGCAGAGAGAGAGATCAGCTAATTGTATCCACTGTCCACAGGATGAGCTTACAGCCCCCAGTAAGCATGAAATGGAAGATACGAATCTGCAATTCCCCAGTTATCTCCTTCTCAACTACCTGAGTGTAAGCATCTTGCTGCAGTAACTGTAATCCTCATTTTTTAAACATGCAGTAAATACTTTTATTCTGAGACATTAATGCCAACTGTCGCCTGTTGCTTAACCAAAAAAAACAGCTCTATTCTAAGACCGGAGGGAAAACTGTATTGGATTTAATGGATATTTTACTGGAAGTTCATTTGCAAGGGCATTATTTATTTCATTTCATTTTTACCTTAAGTACTAACCTTAAAACTAATTCCCATGTGAGATGCTACTATGCTGTAAATTCATCATTAGCGGTCAGAACCATAATTTAGGTTTTTTTTTCTTCATCAGTAGTTTTTGTTTGTTTGTTTGTTTTGTCTTTTTTATGGAATGCTTCATGAATTTGTGTGTCATCCTTGCACAGAGGCTGTGCCAATCTCTGTATGCTTCCAATTTTAGTATATGTACTGGCGAAGCAATCACTCAATAGTCTTTTGATACAGATCAGGAGAAAATTATAGTGTGAGAAAAAGAACCTCATTATTATCACTAAAGTGCCAATATTTTGGTTGTCATTTTATAAACAAAGAAGTTGAAGGCATTTACTAAATCAAGACCAAGCTCCAGTGCAAATCTAGAATTCACTGGGACATGAATCAAGGACACCATGGATTTACATTTAGCGAAAGAGCTAAAAATGAGTAAGTGCTAATAGATGCTATGACTATAGAAATTGAGTTTTAAGTTAATAAAAGCAATGTTATCTGATTGGACAAAGAACATGGGCATCCTGTTTTTTTCCTTTCTTTCTTTTTTTTCTCTTTTGCATTTTGTTATTATAGTTTATGATGACTAAATAATATACTGGAATGTAAATATAAAAGTGTAGTTTGCAGGGCGCCTGGGTGGCTCAGCTGGTTAAAGCCTCCTACTCTTGGTTTCCGCTCAGGTCATGACCTCAGGGTTTCCTGAGTTCCTGCCCACATCAGGCTCTGTGCTGGCAACACAGAGTTTGCTTGGGATTGTCTCTCTCCCTGTCTGCCCCTCCCCGACTCACACTGTCTGTCTCTCTCAAATAAATAAAAATAAATAAATAAACTTTAAAAGTGTAGTTTGCATGCCACAAATTGATAAAAACTTTTCACTGTACTTATTATCATGTATTGTTGAACAAAACTTACCATTTAAATATACTAATTAGTTAATGCACAGTGAAGAGGGACTAAATAAAAGATGTAATGACAACAGCCATAGTAGTAACATGATTGAATACTTTATATGTGATCCTCATGGTGATAAGTTCTTTTCTTAAATTATGTAATTTAATCTTCAGAGCATGTGTATGTAGTGGATATTATTATTCTTAGCCATCCTTTGCCAATGAGAAAGTCAAGATATAGAGAACTTTGATAATTTTTCCAAGAATCACAAGTAGGTAGCATTAGAGCCACTTTTGAATCTAATTCCAAAGCCCATTTAATAACTACAGTGCCATTTTGACACACACATGAATATTATAAATGGACCTAAAAAATTTAATGATGGATTCTTATAAATTAGAAATGAATAGGCTTCATTAAAAATCCTGGTAAGTCATTACTGTGTCATATATACTTTTTTCATTCTTTTTAAAAAAATTTTAAAGATTTATTTTGAGAGAGAGAGAGAGAGAGGGAGAGAGAGGGAGGGAGGGAGAGAGCATGAGTGGAGTAGGGGTAGACAGAGAGGGAGAGAGAATTCCAAGCAGATTTCTTGCTGACACAGCACAAAGCCCGATATGGGGCTCAAACCCATGAACCGTGAAATCATGACCTGAGCCAAAATCAAGAGTTGGACACTTAACTGACTGAGCCACCCAGGTGCCCCTCTTTCTTTCATTCTTAAATAGTCTCAAATCCCTTCTGCCCTGCTATGTTAGAAGTTAATGTGGCCATTGTTTCTGTCACTGACTATCTTTTATTGTTGTTATTGTCAAGATGGTGAGTGTCATTCTCCTCTGCCTCAAAATGAGACACCAGGCTTGCATGGCAAAAATGCAGGGGCAGAGCCAGGAGATGCTGAGAGTGGTGGTGGCAGCCACCCTTTATTTTGACTGTCAGTGGTCGTTTACTTGCTCCCAGAATAATGCAGCTGCAATTGTGAACGTGACCACCATCCCGCTGCTTACCTCTTCCTCACCGTCAAAAGAGTTGTCTATTCTCCCAGCCTCCCCCACTTTACCAGTTTCTCATGTGTGTCATTCTGTTTTCTCTTCTGACCTACCGCGTATTGAAACTTCTTTGCCAAGGTTATAAATCATCATTTTTTTTGCTAAACCAAACTAATCTTCTAAATTCTTTTCTTAGTTGACTGAACTCTGTCATTAGCCACACCTGACCATTTCCTCCCTCTTGAGTATAGTCACGTTTGTTTCCCAGTGCTTTAATTTCCTACCACCTGCCTCGCTATTTTTCTCAGTTTTCCCATGTTTATCTTACAAAAGTGTGACTTACATCACTGCAGTAGACATTTTCACCCCTTCAATCTGGCCACAGGGGTTAAATTAGAGATATCCACATGACCTAAATCAGGTCAAATAGAGCCCAAGAGATTCTTTGCTAGGACTTATGTTGAAGCCATCAAGGAATAATTATGTTCTGTCTGCTGAGGTTGCTGGGCAATGAAAATGATATAAGCACAGGGTTGCTGGTTGCTGGGGGTCAGAAAAATGAGGCTATCACTGTGGAAAGCACATAAAAATGGAATCCTGATTAATTCATTTAAGTCTCTGGATCTGGATGCAGATGGGTCTGAAACCTTAAATATACATCTGGATTTTTCTGTAATGTGAGCCAATACATTTCCTTGATTGCTTGAGTGAGGTTTTATGTCATTCACAAATGAAAGAGTTTTTGATGATAAAATACTCCCCTTTCACCTATACACCCATCCCCACTGAGTAAATGTAATTTTCTATTAGAAATCTCATTTTAAGTATTTGCCTGACACCAAACACTCAACACTCCCAAATCTATCTACCCAGTTTTCTAACCGGAATCTGGGGCATGATCTTTGACTCTTTCCTTTCCCTTAGCTTACCTCCTCATCCAAATAAATCATTCAGTCCTATTAATTTACTCCTAAATTTTTCCTTATTCCATCTACTTCTCCCCATTGGATAGGGGACACCACTATCTCTTAGATTACTTTAATCATTTCCTAGGTGATTTGCTTACCTCTAGTCCATCCTTTGCCTTATAGTCAGGGTGATGTGTGTCCAAGGTGCAAATCTGACTATAGTAATCTGTTTAAGATTTTGTATGTCTCTCCTTTTCCCACAGAGTAATTAAGACCCCAAACTCCTTACCATGGCTGCCATCATGATCTGGCCCTTGCTTACCTCTCCAGCCTCAGTCCCTGTTATTTCCTCAACCCTCACAGTTTCTCACATGGAACTACTCTTAACCCTTCAAATGGGCCATGCACTCTTTGTTTTAGAATACTCTGCTTTAGATACTCTTCTCCCCTGCAGTGGCTGGTAGAATTCTATGCACCCAAAGGAACCCTTCTCTCAGGTCTTCAGGGCTCTAAGATCACTTCCAAGTCTGAGTTAAATGCCTTTATTGGTGTCCTGCTGGCTTCTAAACTGTATTTACCCACTGTAATTGCCGTTTACATTATCATTGGCAATTTATATCACTCAACCTGAAAGAACCTCTTGAGAGCAAAGATCTCTTGTAGCAGTGCTGCTCCATAACTACTTGTGTAAATGAATGAATAGGCAGTGATTGAACCATCAGTCATATACTGATTGAATACAATGGACATTGATTCGACATAGATTGAGTTTTCTGCTTATATAACTATATAAGCCTCTCTCCAATATATTCTAAGTAGATCAGTCTCAAATAAAAGTAAAAATATATATATTTGCAATTTTCTGATAGAGGAATTTCAGATCTTATTTGAAACTTTTCACTTCCTAAACTAATTTGATTGATATTATACACTTAAAATTAGGCAAACGGTTTATATCAGGGAAAATGAGGGCATGCCCTTAACTTTCCGAATCCATTTTCTTGTCAAAATTTGGACCTTTCGACCCCAGGTTACATATTCATGTTTAAGCTTAAAATAATAAAATTACAAAAGAGACAGGTTGATAGTTCATGAAGGAAGTTCTGCTGCTCTGCGATAGCTGAGTGCTTTACACAAAACATCAGAGATGACAAGCCCCGTGCCTCAAGCAAGAGATCCCTGAGGACAGGAGGACAAATAGCGAGAGAAATAAGGATGCTGGAGTGAACCAGCATTCACACTTCCTGCCCTTCCTGACCTCTCCTCACCACGCACGCCCGCGCTCACACACACACCTGATCCTCACCTATGATTTGTTGGTTACCAAGTATGATTTCAGATTGCAGCGATTTGGGTTTCTTGACCACCTAAGAAACAACTATTTAAATCTTAAAAGCTTATAAAGGAAATTTTCTATTTCCTATACCTAATTTCCTATTAAGGAAAATAAAGAACCGAACATAAGAAACAAATTCAATGAATGGTTTAGCAAACTGCAGAAATTCCCAACAGGCTTTCCTGAATTTACTTTCAATTAAAATTTTTTTTCTAATGTCTATTTATTTTGAGAGAGAGAGAGAGACAGAGAGAGAATGAGCAGGAGAGGGGCAGAGAGAGACAGAGACACAGAATCTGAAGCAGTCTCCAGGTTCCAGCTGTCAGCACAGAGCCCCACAAGGGGCTTGAACCCACGAACCATGAGATCATGACCTGAGCTAAAGTCAGACGCTTAACTGACTGAGCCACCCAGTCAGTTGAATTTACTTTTTCTTTTCTCCAATCCTCAGTTCATCACAAAGAAGTCAGAGAAATATTTCAAGAACTGAAAACTCAGATTCTGCTTCAAACTCTTCAACATCTTCCCATTACTTTTGGGATAAAGCCCCTGATCCACAATATACCTCTTTGTCATGTACAGCCCGACTGCTGCTCAGTCTGCAGCAGGTTTGTTTTTCTTTATCAACACATACTGGCCATAGATGACCTTTCACTTCCTTGAGGGCATCATGCTCTATTCTGTCCCAAGGCCTTGACACATACTGTTCCTCTGCCTAAAACACTTTGACACCCACTCTTCTATTTACTTATCCATTAGTTCTCAGTTCAAATCTCACTTTCTCAAAGAAGTCTTCTCTGAGTTATGAGTGGATTAAGTCACTATTACCCTAGCCACTTCCTTCCAGTGACCATGACCTTTCTTGGAAGTGCTTATCAGTTGCCACACTGAATTATAAACTCTACAAAGTCAAAGACTATATCTGGTCATTTCTTTGCAGTTTTGGTACCTATCACAGTACCTAATAACTGCTGGTGGTTTATAAATGTTTGTTGAATGAATCAGTGTATAATTTAGGAGAAAAGAGACTACACATGTATATAATTCAATATCAGCTAAGACCACTCAGTAAAGCTTTGTTGTCAATTGCTTTGGCAGTAACCAGCTCTAATTATGGCTAATTTCTTAAGCTATGCTCCATAGCATTTTGTTGTCTCATGGCTCACTAAAAATGTTGCTTAAAGTTTAATGTGAATATGGACATCTTTAATTGACTTTTTTTGGTCTATGTTATTAAATATCCTTCTGGGGTGCCTGGGTGACTCAGTCAGTTGAGCATCCAACTCTTGATCTTGGCTCAGATCATGATCCCAGGGTCGTGGGATCGAGCCCTGCATTGGGCTCCATGCTGAGCATGGACCCTGCTTGAGATTCTCTCTCTCTCTCTCTCTCTCTCTCTCTCTCTATCCCTCTCCTCCACTCTGCCCCTCTCCTCTACTCACGATCTCTCTCTCTAAAATAAAATAAATAAAAATAAATAAATATCCTTCTGCTATCAAAATTCATGCACTGACAACTTGGAGACCATGTCAATTACTAATCCTAGATGCTGAAAACCTTCTATAATTGTGGTGATGTAGCCCATCTCAGCAGGATACCAGCCCTCTTACATTTTATTGGCATTTTATAACCACAATTTGAAACCTTCCTACAAATTTTCTGCCTTATCATTCTCTGCAATATCTCTAGTACCTGATAGCACATGGCCTCAAATAAAAGAGTCAATGCTCACTTGAAAACCAGCCTCACCAGCGTAGTCTAGATAGAATCTTATCTCCACAGGTGAGTCAAGATAGTAGTCCTTAATCAGTTACCTTCTGCCCACTACACACTCTCTTCTCTTCCAAGGAAGTAGTACAGTTTCTTAAGAAGTTGCAGATCTGGTTGGTTTAATCCGCAATTTCCAGCCTGGTTCTTACACATTCAATTTTTAAAAACCTGTTACATACTTTAAAAAGTGAAAGGTTTATAAGGATAATCAGTTTTATTACTTCCCATAGCCTAGATATTTGTTTTATCTAATATTTTTTCTCCAAATTTATCTTCCAAATTCTCCTTTAAATTTCTTATTTCTGCTCCTTTATCTTTTTAATTTTCAAGGCTAGCTTTGTTCTCTGAATCTCACTGCCTCTTATTCTTACATAATGCAATTTCATTTCTTTATAAATTTTACAGAAAGTTTTCTCCTATTTCTTTCATCATCTCTGTTTCAATGATTTTATTGTTTATTTTTATCTCTGCTTTCATATCAGAGGATTTCCTCTCGTGTTTGGTGATTGTTGTTCTCCCATTCATCTTAAAAGAGAGCGAAAAGCAGATTGCATATTTCTCCACTTCTGGATTTCACTGTAGTGTCATCTGGCTGACTTGTTTCTTTGGAGAACCATTTTGAAGACTATCAATATCTGAAAATTCCTTTTCTCAAGTTGGTCAGTTTTCTAGAGAGGAATCCTACACTGTCCTGTCGGGAGACTATAAAAGATGTGTTACTAACTATGCATTTATAATTAAAGGAGCCAAGAGGGCCTACTGTTGATATGCAGACTTTTACTTTGCTTTTCTATATTTATAATGCTATATTTGTCTTCATCTGTAATGGTGTCCCCCATTTTCAACTTTTCTAGAAAATAAACTCTAATCCTCTGCTGGGGCATAGAGTCTTTCCTGCCTGAGCATAGCATGGGAGTGGATCTGGGATTTGAGCTACTATTTATATGGCTTTTTGAACAGTCTTCTCATTTTCAGACTCTCTTGTGCCCTACCCCAATTCAGTGTAACTGGTGTTTCCAACTTCCAAGCTTTGCTGGATTTACACATTGTGACTAGCTTGCCTCAGAGACTTTCACCTTTCTGAATAAGCTTTAGCTTTTTCTGGTCTATTAAATCAGTCATAACTTATTCATTTCACTTTCAGTTTCTAAGAGTTATTACCTTTTCCTGTGTACATTGTCCTTGTTGACTTGTACCATTTTTTTTAAGATTTTTTTAAGTTTATTTATTTATTTTTGAGAGAGAGAGAAAAAGAGTGAGAGAGAGAGAGAGACACACCGAGAGCACAGTGGGGGAGGGGCAGAGAGAGAGAGAGAGAGAGAGAGAGAGAGAATCTGAAGCAGGCTCCAGGCTCTGACCTGTCAGCACAGACCCCGACACGGGGCTCTAACCCACAAACCATGAGATCATGACGTGAGCCAAAGTCGGATGCCTAACTGGCACCCAGGTGCCCCAAGATTTCATTTCTTATGTAATCTCTCCACCCAATGTGGGGCTCAGACTTACAATCCTGAGATCAAGAGTTGCATGAGCCAGCCAGGCACCCCTGTACCAGTTTTGAAATCCATTTGTGGTCGGTTTAGTATGGTTTTAAGAAAAAATAATAGAGATGGTATTTAAACTAGTGATTTCCAAGGGTTAGGATGGTGGGGAGGAAGATGATGAGTGTTTTACCCCATAAAGGGGTAATACATGTGAGATCTTTGTGTGATAAAACAGTTCTGTATTTTGATTGCAGTGATAGTTAAATGAACACAATATGTGACTACAACGAACAAACAAAACACCATATGCACATTGTATCAATGTCAATGATTTTGATATTGTACTACGGTTATATGAAATATAACCATTATGGGGGTGTCTGGGTAGCTCAGTCGGTTAAGCGCCAGACTTCAGCTCAGGTCACGATCTTGCAGCTCGTGAGTTTGAGCCCCACGTCAGGCTCTGTGCTGACAGCTCAGAGCCTGGAGGCTGCTTCCGATTCTGTGTCTCCCTCTCTCTGCCCCTCCCCAGCTCATACTCTGTTTCTCTCAAAAATAAATAAACATTAAAAAATATATATTTATAAATACAACCATTATGGAAAGCTGGGTTGAAGGGTGCATGCGTTCTCTATGTTTGTAACTTCTTGTGAGTTTATAATTCCAAACTAAAATGTTAAAAATGTATATAGTAGCTAGAAAAGGGATTGTGTGAAGACATAATGAAATAATACTGGTCACTAGTTAATAATTACTAAGGCAGAGTGATGGATATGAGGGGCTTATTATACTCTTTTGTCTGATTTTGTATATATTTGGAATTCTTTATAATAACAAAAAGTTTAAAAAAATCAGGGAGTATGTCATATTTACTTCTGTATCCCCAGTGTCCAGCATAATGCTAGATGGTTAAAAATATTTGCTGAATAATAAACTTTAGTAAAGGTAAGAAATATGAGTTCTTGTATATAAAATATGAAAAAAAAAATTAAAGACTCATGTGATAACTTCAAGTAACCTAATCTACATGTATTTGGAATCCCTAGAGAGTAGGAGACAGAAGAAAGGATAGAAAAAGTATTTGAAAAAGTAATGGCCCAAATTTTCTAAATTTGATGAAAACTGTTAACCCACAGTTCAAAGAAATTCAACAAACCACAAACACAAAAAACATGAAGAAAACTACACCAAAGTGCATAGTAATCAATGCGAGTAATGAAATCTTAAAAGCACACAAAAAAATTACATACAGAGAAACAAAAATAAGACTGATAGCATTGTCAGAAACAATGCAAGCTATTGGACAGGAAATAGATCAAATGAATTGAATTATAACTTGCAAAGTTTAGCAAAAATAACATAATCCAGCAATATAGAGAGAAAAATAGAACATGACCAAGTGGAATTTATCTGAGCAATGCAATGTTGGTTCAAACATTTGAAAACTCTTCAGTGAAATTCACCTAGTAATAGACCATAAAGGAAAAAAAATGACATAATCATCTGTATAGATACAGAAAAAGCATTTGACAAAATTTAATATCATTTCCTGATTGAAAACTCTCAGTAAACCAGGAATAGAATAGAAATTCATCAATATGACAAAGGACAGCTACAGGAAACCTACAGCTAACATGATAGCTTAATATTAAACACTGAATATTTTCCCCCTGAGTTTGGAAAGAGCTAAATATGTTCCCTCTTTCCACTTCTTTTGTACATTGTACTAGAAGATGTAGCCAAGGGAATAAGGCAAAAACCAAATAAAACAAACAAATAAAAATATATAAATAGGAATGGAAGAATAAAACTATCCTAATTGTTGAAGGCATGTTTGATTACATAGAATATCCTAAGTATTCTACAAAAAGCCACAAAACTTTATAAATGGGTTTAACAAGATTGCAAATTCAAAGTCATACAAAATCAATTCTGTTTCTATATACTAGCAAGGCATAACTAGAAGATGACATTTAAAAGACCAGTTAAAATAGCATAAAATATGAAATACTTAGAAACACACTTAACAAAATGTGTTCAAATCCTATAAAGTAGAAAAGATTGCTGAAATTAACTAAATAAGATCTAAATAAATGAGATATTCAATTTTCTGGAAGGATTAATAGTATGAAGACTTCAAATTTTCCCCAATATGATGTATAGAATTGATGTAATTTCAATCAGAAATCCATCAGGCTTTTTTTTTGGTAGAACTTGACAAGGCAGTTTTTTTCTATTTTTTTAAAAGTTTATTTTTGAGAGAGGGAGAGAGAGAGCATGCACACAAATGGGAGAGGGGCAGAGAGAGAGGGAGACACAAAATCCGAAGTAGTCTTCAGGCTATGAACTTTAGCCCAGAACTTGATACAAGGCTCAAACCACGAGAAGCGAGATCATGACCTGAGCCAAAGCCGGGCACTTAATTGACTGAGCTGTGCAGGAGCCCTGACAAGGTAATTGTTAGATCTGAATGGAAATACTAGGTACCTAGACTAGCCAACATGATTCTTGATGAAAATAGGATATTTGATGAAAAAACAAAATTAAAACACTTATAATACCTGATTTTATGGCTTACCATAAAGCTTTAGTAATCAAGACAGTGTGATACTGGCATTAGGATCGACATATAAGACAAAAGAGCCCGAGTAATTTAATAGTCAAAGAACAATCTTTTCAACAAATAATGCTAGAATAATTGGATATTTCTATGCAAATGATAAGAGTTTTGTTCCTTACTTTATTTCATATACACAAATTATCTGAAAGGATTGTAAGAATTAAATGTAGGAATTGAAACTATAAAAATTCTGGAAGAAAAGAAGAAAATCTTTGTGATCTTAGGTTAGGCAAAGATTTTTTTAGATATGCCACAAAATGGATGAACCATGGAAGAAAAACATGGCTAAATTTGACTTCATTAAAATTAAAACTTTTTCTTTTCAGAAGACACTGTTAAGAAAATGAAAAGGGTAGGAGAAAATATATATAAAACATATCTGAAATACATTTGTATCCAGGTTATAAAAATAACTATTACAACTTAATAATTAGAAGACAAAATTTTGAAAAATACAGAGATTTCAACAGAGATTTCACAAAGAAAGACACATAAGTGTCATAAACGCAGAAAGAAAAAGTGTTCAACATCATTAGTCATCAGGAAAATTGAAAATTATAACCCCAGTGAAATACCACTGCACATCCACTGGAATAGCTGAATTTTAAAATGCTAACAATACCAAATGTTGGCAAGGATATGGAACAAATGTCCAAGCATTGGTGGAGAAAATATGAAATGGTACAGTTACTTTGGAAAAGGCAATCTTACCCCTATATATTTATTTAACAGAATGTAAAAATAAGTGTACATTAATAGTAGAATTAAAATTAAATGAAAGTTGGAAACAGTTCAAATGCCCAACAAACAATGAATGGATAAATTAACTGTGATATAGGTACACTTTGAAAAAACTATTAAGCAATAAATAGAAACAATATACTGATAATGCAATAATGTGGATGAATCTTAAAAGCACCGTACTCAATGAAAGGAGCCAGACATAAGCAGTACATGATGTATGTTTCCAGCTATTTGAAATAGCTTCTATAAAAAAATTAAACTACATTAGATCAGTGGTGTACATGGGCTGGAGGTTGGGAGATACACTGCAAAGAGGCATGAAGAAACAACTTTTTTAGGTGATGGGAATGTTCTATACCATGATGGTCATGGTGGTTACATGACTATTGCAGTTTTAAAATTCATCCAATTGTGCACCAAACATTGATTAATTTTATTGCATTTAAATACCATACATTAAATATATAATAATATATTTAATATATAAATAATATATTATCTATTACATATGTAATTATAGCATAAATATATATGTAATTTAAGTATAATAAATATATGTATATATAATACATATGCACACACCAACATAACTTATGTTTATACATCTGGTAGCAGTATATAGAGTAGATGGGATTAGAAAAAAAGGCTGAAGGTAGAGAAGTCATTTATTAGGTCATTGTAAAAGTCAGAGTAATCCTGGTAATCCTTAAGAAAGGCAGTTGTAGAAGGAATGAGAGTAACGAACATGAAACAGATGTTGGAAATATTTCAGAATTAGGACCATTCCACAGAATTCCCTAGCCCCTGTTCTTTCTCTTCTCCCCTTCTGGCGTAAATAAGAAATTCCTCTCTTTCGGTCACTTATGGTGGTGGCAATTGCAACTGCAAGGATGGACAAGGAAGAAGGAGTTTGCGTATCCACAAGCTCAATAGCCTTTGTCAGTTGGAGGTAGTGGAGGATTAAGGCTGGGCAAAATCACCCATAAGCTTTGTTTGCTCTATGTCCACTTCCTCAGTTCTGTGCCCCAGAAAATCAAGCCTCTAGACATGATTCTGATTCAACCTCACCTCCTAATAACCCCAAGTTCCCTCTCTAAAACTTGAGAACCATTGATATATACTCTGATAAGAAATGCCCAGGAGGGATAGTAAGATCAGTTTTTGGAGATGTTGAGTTTGCAGAGAATTCCAGTTGGCACATCTGGGAGGAAATTGAGAAGATACGGAGTTCAGGAATTTGTTAGGGTTTATGAGATTAAACTGGAAATCCTCAGTGTGGGGATGATATTTTAGGTCATAGTAGTTGAAGAAATTAAGGGGAGCAAAACCGTAGAGCTCAGAATTGAATTCAGTAAATTATCTACAATCAAAGGACAAGAGGAGAAAGAAGAGTCAGCTTAGGAAAGTAAGTAATAACAGGAGACATAGGGGAGATCTAGGACAGATCTATCAAGTATTTAGTCAAGGAGTGGAACTAAAGAGTGAGCCAGAGGGGATTATAGTTACTTGTACTTACATGACTTACCTGAAACAAATTCCTTTAACCACCTCTCTTCTGTATTAAAGATAGAGGTGAAAGACCTTCGAAGGTTTTTCAGGACCACATATATTATCTCAATAGAGTTGGCTGTGTAGTGGAGAAGAATTACGGTATTTTAAAAAGAGATTTAAACTGAGATATTTTAAATATTTAAAGATAAGTCTCATGCATGTAATTAATTTGCCAGAACATGACTGATCACTTTGTTTCCAAAGACAGAAAGAGTAAAACCCTGTCAGTTACATTTTCAGATGTCTCAATTTGAACTTCATTTTAATTGTAAAATGCTGTTATGTCATTCCTAAGCCAGTTTATGAAGAATTACTTTGACATACTTATATAATGACTTCTATCAATCATCTTTTACAATTGTTCAATCCCAAACTTAACTTACAATACATTCAGCTAAGTTGATTTAAATAAAAGCCATGCTATCAAAAGTAAGGAACCTCTAGAAATCTTTTTAATCATGCATACGTATGTAGATTCCAAATGGTTCCAATCATAATTCTTAGTCAAACAAATCAGCCTGAACGACCTACACACCAATATTGAAAGCAGTAATAATTCCGTTCTGTTCCAGAAGGTTAACATCTATACAATTTCAAGCAACATATTTGGTAGGAAGAAAAAAAGGGAGGGGGCACCTGGGTAGCTCAGTTGGTTAAGGTCCCACTTCGGCTCAGGTCATGGTCTCACGGTCTGTGGGTTTGAGACCCGCGTCCAGCTCTATGATGACATCGTAGAGCCTGCTTCAGATTCTGTCTCCCTTTCTCTCTGCCTATCCCCTACTTGCCCTCTGTCTCTCAAAAAACAAACATTCAAAAAAATATTTAAAAGAAAATAAAAAGGAAGAAAGATGGAGAGAAAGAGGCAGAGAGACAGAGACAGAGAGAGGAAGAAAAAACAGTCTTGCTTCAAGTAGCTCACAAACTAATGAGAGAGAAGTAAATAACTCCTCACCAGCTTCATCATTTGAAAGTCACTTGTATGTTTTTATGCTTATTTAGTTTTGAGAAGTTACTGTTTATAGTAAAGTTTTAGTTTTAAGTTTATAGTTTATAGTTTTAAGTCTTTTATTACCTCTGATTTAAGATGGGAAATACTGAAAGAAACAACAAAAATAAATGTATTAGTAAGGTTAACAAAAATAAATAAGTATAGAGGAAATGTCGATAAACTTTCAAATACTGTTTTTTTAATAAGTTGAGATCATTCATACTTCTGAACTTATTTAAGCTTGAAACTGTTCTAAAACTTTCAAGATAGCCTATTTTTCTTGAAAGATTTTTCCATACCAGTTTGTATAAGTTATGCTGAAGAATTAAAATCTTAGTGGCCTGACACATGAAAGTTTATTTCTTGCTAATACTACAAGTGTAACAAGGGTCATCAGCAGTCTGATTATTATTGTTACTGAAGAACCCAAGGTAATGAACCCCCCTTCTTTTTCATTTTTATTTTTTCAGCTTTATTGCAGTATAATTGACATATAAAATTGCGAGATGTGTTTAAAGCGTGCATCATAGTAATTTGCTATATGTATACATTGTGAAAGGATACTTTTTTTTTGATAAGTCCATTTAAGTTCTACTGCCTTAGTAAATTTCAATCGTATAATAGTGTTACCAACTATAATCACCTTATTGTACAGAAGATTTTCAGACCTTATTCATCCTATGGTTGAAAGTTTGTACCCTTTTATCAACCTCTCCCTATTTCCCCCTAACCCTGAGCCCCTGGCAACCACTTTTCTACTTTCTGTTTAAAAGAGTTAAGACTTTTTTTCTTTAAAGATATCATACTTAGGTAATACCAGGAAGTATTGAAGCCTCCTTTTTGATACATGCTTTTCCTGTTGAACCAAATGTGAAGAACAGGAAGTGTAGTAAATTAAACACTAACTCCTAAAGTCCTTATCGTTCACATTTCTTTGGCCCAATCTAGTCACATGGCTATCAAAGGAATGAGAAATTGCCATCATGTTATGTTCCTGGAATGAGTGGAGAATCAGAATCTATGTGAACAGCCCTTCTGACTTCTTTTCTCTTCTTCAGAAACAACCACCTTGTGTGTGTTTGATCTCCACAATTATTTTCTCTGAAATTCCTCATATATTATTTGTTCATTTCTTTTTGTGATATTTTCTGTAACTTACTCTTCATCTGACTCTTTCAGTTACATTTATCCCATTTTGGGGGTTGTTTTTAGAATGTTTTTCATGATTATGATGTTTTTGTTTGTCTTTAATTCTCAAGTTTTACAAAAATGTGATCTCACTCATATATGGAATTTAAGAAACAAAACAGATGAACCCAGGGGAAGGGAAGGAAAAATAAGATAAAAACAGAAGGAAGGCAAACCGTAAGAGACTCTTAAATACAGTGAACAAACTGAGGGTTGCTGGAAGGGTGTTGGGTGGGAGGATGGGCTAAATGAGTGATGGGCATTAAGGAGGGCACTTGTTGGGATAAGTACTAAGTGTTGTATGTAAGTGATGAATCACTAAATTCTACTCCGGAAACCATTATTGCACTATGTGTTAACTAACTTGGATTTAAATAATTTTTTTTTAAAGGGAAAAAATGCTTTTCATCTCTTTCCATGGTCTTGTGATTACTTTTCATATGCTTCTATGATTATTTTGAACTTTTTTGACCCCTTTCCTTTAGAAAGGATAAATCATTCTCTACAATTCTACATGTAGAACTATGTGATTTAACTATGCCTATGGTTTTCAGTTGCTTTCTGTTCATGTTCTCTTCCTCTTTCCTTCTTGCTTCTAGTCTATTTTCCTTTCTCTTTATTCTTTTCAGGCATATTCCCACAATAATATCTTTTCTGAATATTACTGGGCTTTGAATGGTGGTGTGATCTGCTGAAGGATGGTTTTGGAATTTATTACAAACACAGCTCTCATCAAGTTATTTCCTTTACTTGAGGAACAAATGTCTTCTTAGACTGCTAAGTATAGCAACCTGGCCTTAACAATCTTTTTTTTTTTTTTTTTAATTCTTCAATCTTCCTTTCTATTGAGTTGTCTCCTTTGGCAGAGAAGCTAGGTCATGGACAATAGAAATGACATGTGCACTACCATGATTTTTCCTTTAATGTGCCTGTTTCATAATTCTGAGCTGTCTAAGTCAGTCTAACAGGGCATTTTAATAAAAATATACACTATTGTATGTGTCCTTTAGAATGTGACAGTTGGGGGCGGGAGATTTGTTTCTGGCTCAAAATCTGAAATAACATGTGTTGGTACTAAGCATGTTTTCTTCTGTCGGGCCAGGTGTGTGTCATAATGTAAGACTGGGAATTACAGCAATTTCTTTGTCTTAATGAAGATTCTCTTTTTACTTATTTTCTTTTTTTGATGGGGTTTGAAGTAAAAGAGTGGACTAAAAATGTCTTAAATCCATTCCCTTAATTAGACATTTTCATTCTTAAAAAGATTTGTTTATATGTTGTCTTCCTACTGAGTAGTGACCTCTTTTGAGGCAGAGTTATGCTTCCTCTTTTTATCTTTACCATTGAACATAGTGAGCCTTCAGCAAATGTTTTTGAATTGAGGTGAAGTGGGTTGAATTTGTATATACATATATATTTTTTAATATTTTTAATGTTTATTTTGTGAGAGAGAGAGTGAGTGGGGGAGGGCAGAGAGAGGGAGACACAGAATCTGAAGCAGGGGCCAGGCTCTGAGCTGTCAGCACAGAACCCAATGCAGGGCTTGAACTCCCAAACCTTGAGATCCTAACCTGAGCTGAAGTTGGATGCTTAACCTACTGAGCTACCCAGATGTCCTGAATTTGTGTATATTTTTATTGTCTACTGTTGCTCAAAAAATGGGATCTAAGAAATGTGGAGATACAGCATACCTCAAGACATCACCACTAATAGGAAACCATATTAAAATACTTCATGCTGGTTTTGGAATAAACTCATCATTTTTTTGTGCAAAAAGCCAGCAGGTTTATGTTGCAATTCAATTTTCAGTACTTATAATAAATTGCTTTCAATTCTACTAGGCAACTGGAAAACACAAGAATTCAGAGGTATATTATTCACCCCAAGGTTAAGAGAAAGCCTTATTATTCACCCCAAGGTTAAGGGAAAGCCTATTATTTCAAGTCAATAGCTATAGGAATTCTATTCAACATATGTATCTATACCACAGTCTTCAGCATTTCTTGGGAAATGCTTACCTTTATGGGTATTCAGACACACTGATGGACAAACATGGAAGAGGTCAGAGGGTTCCTCTTTAGCATGGTGTATTAATCTATGTCCTACAGAGAAACAGAGCCAATAACATATGTGTGTATATAAATAGAGAGAGTAGAGAGATTTATTTTAAGGACTTGGCTCATGTGATTGTAGGGGTTGGCAAATCCGGAATCTACATGCAAACCAGAAAGCTAGAGACTGAGGGAAGAGTTGATGTTGCAGTCTCCAATCCAAAGGAAGTCTGTAGGCAAAATTCTCTCTTCCTCTGATGACCTCAGTCTTTTCTCCTAAGATCTTCAACTTATTAAATGAGGCCCACCACATTATGGAGGGTAACTTTCCTTGGTCAAAGTCTACTGATTTAAATATTAGTCACATCGAAGAAATAACCCCACCTAGATTGATTTTTTAACCAAAAAAGACTCATTGCTGCAGCCTAGTCAAGTCAACACATTAAATTAGCCACTACCTCTGGCATGCTTAGGAGAATTACAGATTAGCATCAATAGACTTGGCTTTTAATTCAAGTGCTGTTGTGCCATATTATGTGACCTGGAGGCTGCTGAGCCATTTTGTTCCACACAAAGTGTCCCCATGGGAACAATGCAGAAGTCAAAGACTCAAGAAGTATTCTTTGTTGTGGTATTCAGATTTATTCTGTCTAATAAATGTTATTGTAAAAAATTCTTTATAGCGTAAGGTGTCCAGAAAGTAGCACATCAATAGAAAATGGCAGTATCATTAATGGAGCTGAAACTTCAACATCCCCACAGCCCTACTTCACATGATGGATGATTTGGAACTCATTTGTGTATGTTTTGGCTAAATTTTGAGATTTATAAAGTTTTATAATCAACCTGCAAAACGAGTCCCATTTTCACATGAACTGAATGAGAACTAAAAATCAAGCAACAAATATTAGGATTATCCTTCCATTACACCTCTTTGAAAAATGACTCCTTGCTGCTGTATGAAGGATTCTCTAAGCTTTAATACTGAGCAGAGATTTAAAAGGATTAACATGAACAACCTTCCAGTAAACACACAGAATGCATTTTAACATCTAGTATTTCATCTTTATTTGAGTACTTTCAAATTGTAATGCTCTGATCATGTAGAAAGACTGGCTGGTATTGTCCATTACTATTCCTGCTAAGTTATTCACAGTCCCCCACTGACCTTTTCTCAGCAAGTTTTTCAAACCTTTTGTTTCAGCTGCTGTTTTGTGTCTTGCTGACGTTAGTTAGTCAGATTTATGGTGCTCTGTACAGGGGTTCCCACCATGCATGTCATTATTACTAATGCTTCTCCCTGTGTTTATAACTTAGCCATTTAGTTGCTGTGCTCAACTCTTTGGATTCCTAAGACTTACACCTCACTGGAATAGCACTTCTTATTGCCAAGGTACTTTGTAAAACACTTGACTCTATTTTCATATATAACTATTTTTAGAGCCAACAGTGGAATTGAACAGACCTGTTCTTTGATTGTTTATTTTTGCCTAGACATTTATTTGGAAGATGTTAGTTCTCTTTGGGCGTCCACAGATGCCCCAGTCGTTCATTCAACATCTTTTAGTGTACCAAATATGGACACGACCAGCTTGCTCACAGATGAAATAAAAGCTAGCATTTTCTTATCATGTAAATATCTGCAGTGTTGGGCTGTTAATTTAGGACTTTATGCTTTTAGTTTTCTCTAGTTATATGGGATACTAACCTTTCCTCCAACAAAAATGTGTTTCCCATTATAACTTTCAAATGGGTGATAATAATGGACACAGGCAAATAGTGCATGGTTTTGTAAACTTGAAAAAAAGTGAAAATAACTGATGATGATTATGCCATGGAACAGTTGGAATAGAATATCACTGATATAGTATGATTTGAGGGGCATTAAAAACCTGCTTTCTCCAATGTCTCCTTACTGATTTGTGTTAGTGATTAAAATAACTACATTCATAAAAAATTTTGGATAAGTTGACCTATTAAAAATATACATTTAGAAACTAGAATGGGATATTATCATCCATGAATATATTAACTTTTATGCCATGACTTCATGAAGCATTCATGATGCCTGTAGGAAAACTATCACTCCTTAGAGCTGTTTGAGTTAACTATTTTTATTATTTTATGGAACTTACTACATAATTCAAGGTTTTGTATTCATACATCTTATACCTATCTTATTCAATTTAGTTGCAGGGTCCTAAAGGGTGAGGTAGTTGTCTGAAGTTTTCCTTAATATCTCCCACAGCAAATAGCAAAGAATTGTGTATGCTGTGGCTGCTCAAAAAAAAAAAAAAAACTATTGAATAAACAAAAAAATGAATGACTATATTAAAATTGGTTAGTTTATCTGTTTAACTAGGGAAGGTATATAAGATAAGCATAATATGATGGTGAAGAAAGATATAGGCTGTGGCCACAAGAGTTAGTTTCTAAGCAAAGCAATAAAAATAATTGCCTGAAGCAGAACCTCCAGAATGGCAGAGTGAGAACTTTGGTAAATCTCCATAAGAGCAACAAAAACATAGTAGCAAAAATTATCAAAATGAACCATTTCAGAACTCTAGATGTTAACCACTGGCCTACTACAAAATAGAAAATGTTTAAGAAAAGCTATTGAACTTCAGTAACAAAAGGGCGGTATTTTATTTTAAGAATATTCTCGTGCCTACCCCCTCCTTCCATGGCATGCTAGCTATGACAAATACAAGCCTCACAGTCATTGGAGAGAGTTGATCTGTCTTGGAGCTCTGCAAACAGCCCAACAACTACTATGCTATAGCTGGACTTTTCAACCATTCATTTAATAAACAAATATTTGTTGTATGTCTGCTATGCGCATAGAGTAATTATAGAACAGACATAGACTTTGCCCTTGAGAACTTCACCTTTATGCTACCTTGCTAATATTTATGATGACTATCTTTTTACACACTTGGATTGTTTTTAAACAAGTCCCAAAAGTGGCGATGTGTTTTCCAACATTTATGAAAGTTCAGGGTTCAGGGGTTGTCTTCAAATTCTCTTCATTGGATATTGTATGAATATTGAGAAGGCTCCCGAAGGCACACCAGAGGGTGACTTGACTGCAGGGACTGGAGTAAACAAATGTGGTGATCAAAGTCATTAGAACCATGTTTATCTGTATAAAACTACTTATCAACAGAAACTTCAAATAAATTAGTTAATTTTTAAAAGCACTATGACATAGCAAACAAATTTTTAAAAAAATAACTTAAATAATGTGATATCTTATAAACTCCAGAAAATAAACAAGTTTCACTTGTGAAAGACATTTGTGAAGGAGAAATTGACTGACCAAAGATCAAATCGCCTAAAGCTATAAAAGTTTAAAATAACAATAAAAATAAATCTTCATTGGTTTCAATGTGGAAGCACCTTTCCAGAATGACTGTCACCAAAAATAACAAAGAATCAAGAGTCCCTGTCCCTCTTTAACTTGGTCATAACTTTGGCAGAACACATCAGGGAGCAGTGTTTGCCTCTGCCAATGAATTTTTTTTACATAAAATATATAATATAACCAAAAATAATTAAGTTTTTGAATGGTCCTCATAGGAAATCTACAGCTTTACTTACTCATGTAACTGTCTTATGTTACTATTCCCTATTTTTTATAATACTGACTCAATGTGATAATAACTAGTCTCCTCAGGAAGTTTAGGGAATACATTGTTTTTGCTAATTATTTCACCATATTTGAATAATCTCATATAATTTTTTTTCCTAGGGTATTTACTCTGTGTTACTCATTAAGGCTAATTTTCAACATTGTGGGCAATGGTATGATTAAACTCTTGTTCCCCTTATGGTTGTATGAGACTATGTGACCAGTTCTGGTCAGTGATTTTCAAGCAAAATTGATGTGTGTAATTTCTGGACCAAACATTTAACAGCTAATTTGGAATCCTCTGAAACTCTTGTTGTTGTTGTTTTTTCCAGCTACATTACAGACGCTGGCTACTCTTTCAGTCTGGGTACTTGAATGCCTATAAATGGCAAGTAGGTGGGTCCACAAGGGAAAAATAGATACTAACGATGGTAACATCAGTTATTTCTTATAAAAATGAATTATATTGAATTTATGTGAATTATCTAGATTTGTAAATAACTGCATCTGATTATTTGCTCAGCTTCTTTTTTTTCTCATTAAGCAATTTTTTTAAAACTGTAGTATTATACTTACACATGATTTTGCATATTGCTTCTAATATTGTACCTTGGAAATTTCCCCATACCCACTCATACAGCATTGCTCCATTTATTTGTAACTTGGAGACCATACCAAAGACACTCTTATGGAGCTGCTTTATTCCTCTTTATCATCTATATAATTTTCCATTGTGTGAATGTATTTATTTATTTTATAATTTATTTATTTTTAATTGAAGTATAGTTGACATACAAGTTATATTATTTTCAAGTGTACAGTATAGTGATTCAATAATTCTATACATTACACAATATTCATAATTCATAATGTAGTTACCATCTGTCTCTATACTGTTATTACATTATTGACTATATTTTCTATGCTATACTATATACCTCCATGACTTACTTATTTTATAACTGGACCTTTGTACCTCCTAACCCCCTTCCCCTGTTGTTCCCACCCACCTCTCTTCTGGCAACTACTAGTTCTTTCTCTCACTTATGAATCAGTTTCTCTTTTGTGTTTAAGATTTCATATATAAGTAAAATAATAAGATATTTGTCTTTTTCTGTTTGACTTATTTCACTTAGCATAAATCCTCTAGGTCCACCTATGTTGTCTCAAAGGGCAAGATTTTACTCTTTTACCCATTATCTATTGATGGACATTAGATTACTTCTACATCATGGCTATAGTAAATAATGCTGCAGTGAACATAGGGGCGCTTATCTTTTTGAATTAGTGTTTTTGTTTTTTGGGAGGGTGAATATTCAGAAGAGGAATTACTGGATTGTATGGCATTCTTATTTTTAATCTTTTGAGCAACGTTAATACTATTTTCCATAGTAGCTGCACCAACCAACAGTGCACAGGGTTTCCTTTTCTCCACATCCTGACCAACATATGCTATTTCTTGCTTTTTTGATATTAACCGTTCTGATAGGTGTGAGGTGATACTTTGTTGTGGTTTTGATTCACATAGTTCTGATGATTAGTGATATTGAGCATCTTTTCATGTGTCTGTTAGCTTTTTGTATGTCTACTTTGGAAAAATATCTATTCTTATCCTCTGCCCATTTTTGAATTGGACTGATTGTCTTTTTGGTGTTGAGTTGTATGTGGTTTTTATATATTTTGGACATTAACTCCTTTTTATATAGAACATTTATAAATATTTTTTTAAATGAATTACATCATTTTAAGGGTATACTCATTTATTTTGGCACATATTGATGAAGAAAATTTTTTTTGAGGATCACTCCAGGTAACAACATATGAATAAATAAAAGTAACACAAGTAGAGTGGGTTTCTCTTCAAATGAATATGGAGGTTTTAATATTTATTCTCAATTTGGTTTGACTGTCATGTGAACAATTACGTCTCTGCTAGAGTTCCTTTCTGGAGATCACCTGGTCACTGCTCTTGCCCATTGTTAAGGAATATCCTGTGTGTGGAAACTTTTCATTTAAGTATATATTGGGAAAAACTGAGAGCTTTTCCCCTAAGGTCAGGAACACGACCGGGATATCCACTCTCGCCACTGTTATTCAACGTAGTGTTGGAAGTCCTAGCCTCAGCAATCAGACAACACAAAGGAATAGAAAGGCATCCAAATTAGCAAAGAAGAAGTCAAACTTTCACTCTTCACAGATGGCATGATATTTCATGTGGAAAACCCAAAGATTCCACCAGAAAAATGCTAGAACTGATCCATGAATACAGCAAAATCGCAGGATATAAAATCAACGCACAGAAATCAGTTGCATTTCTATACACCAATAATGCAGCAACAGAAAGAGAAATCAGGGCGCCTGGGTGGCTCACTTGGTTAAGCATCCAATTTCAGTTCAGGTGATGATCTCACAGCTTGTGGAATCAAGCCCCAAGTTGGGCTCTGTGCTGACAGCTCAGAGCCTGGACCCTGCTTCGGATTCTGTGTCTCCATCTCTCTCTGCCCCTCCCCACTCATGTTCCGTCTCTCTCTCTCTCTCTCTCTCTCTCTCTCTCTCTCTCTCAAAAATAAATAAACACTTAATTTTTTTTTAACAGAGAGAAATCAAGAAATCAATCCCATTCCCACTTGCATCAAAAACCTTAAAATACCTAGGTATAAACCTAACCAAAGAGATGAAAAATCTATACACTGAAAACTATAGAAAGCTTATGAAAGAAATTGAAGACAAAAAAAAAAAAAAAAGGAAAAATATCCCATGCTCCTGGATTGGAAACATAAGTATTGTTAAAATGTTGATACTACTTAAAGCAATATACATATTCAGTGCAATCGCTATCAAAATAACACCAGCATTTTTTACAGAGCTGAAACAAACAATCCTAAAATTTGTATGGAACCAGAAAAGACCCTGAATAGCCAAAGCAATCCTGAAAAAGAAACCTAAAGCTGGAGGCATCACAATCCCAGACTTCAAGATGTATTTCAAAGCTGTAATCATCAAGACAGTATGAGACTGGCACTTAGATCAGTGGAACAGAACAGAGAACCCATAAATGGACCCACAAATGTATGGCCAACTAATTTTTGACAAAGCAGGAAAGAATATCCAATGGAATAAAGACTGTCTCTTCAGCAAATGGTGCTGGGGAAACTGGACAGCAACATGCAGAAAAGTGAACTTGAACCATTTTCTTACACCATACACAAAAATAAACTCAAAATGGATGAAAGACCTAAACCTAAGACCTAAGAAGCCATCAAAATTCTAGAGGAGAAAGCAGGAAACAACCTCTTTGACCTCAGCTGCAGCGATTTGTTGCTCCACACGTCTCCAAAGGTAAGGGAATTAAAAACTAAAATGAACTATTGGGACCTCATCAAGATAGAAGGCTTCTGCACTGCAAAGGAAACAATCAACAAAACTAAAAGGCAACTAATGGAATGGGAAAAGATATTTGCAAATGACATATCAGATAAAGGGTTAGTATCCAAAACCTAGAAAGAACTTATCCAACTCAACACCCAAAAAACAAATAATCCAGTGAAGAAATGGGCAAAAGACATGAATAGACACTTCTACAAAGAAGACATCCAGATGGGTAACAGACACATGAAAAAATGCTCAACATCACTCATCATAAGAGAAATACAAATCAAAACCACAATGAGATACCATCTGACATCAGTCAGAATGGCTAAAATTAACAACTCAGGCAACAACGTATGTTGGCAAGAATGTGGAGAAAGAGGGTCTCTTTTGCACTGCTGGTGAGAATGCAAACGGGTGCAGCCACTCTGGAAAACAATATGGAGATTCCTTAAAAAATTAAAAATAGAACTACCCTACGACCCAGCAAGTGCCCTAGTAGATATTTATCCAAGGGATACAGGTATGCTGTTTCAAAGGGGCACATGCACCCAATGTTTATAGCAGCGCTATTGACAATAGTCAAAGTATGGAAAAAGCCCAAATGTCCATCAATGGGTGAATGGATAAAGATGTGGTATACATATATAATGGAGTATTACTCAGCAGTCAAAAAGAATGAAATCTTGCCGTTTGCAACAACATGGATGGAACTAGATGGTATTATGCTAAGCAAAATAAGTCAGTCAGAGAAAGACAAATATCATGACTTCACTCATATATTGAATTTAAGATACAAAACAGATGAACATAAGGGAAGGAAGCAAAAATAATATAAAAACAGGGAGGGAGACAAAACATAAGAGACTCTTAAATATAGAGAACAAACAGGGTTGCTGGAGGGGTTGTGGGTGGGGGATGAGCTAAATAGACAAGGGACATTAAGGAAGACACTTGCTAGGATGAGCACTGGGTGTTATACATAGGGGATGAATCACTGAAATCTACTCCTGAAATCATAATTGCACAATATGCTAACTAACTTGGATGTAAATGAAAAAATAATAATAATAAAGAGCAGAATGAAGTGGAAAAATTTTTTTAAATAAAAAGTACGTATAAATAAGAACCTCATTTCCAAGCAGTATAATCTAGAGATAGATACAACTAAGAGAAACTAATTTAATTTGGAAGGACTGCTCCCTTTCTTTATATTTAATGTGTAAATTCATTTCTGGTATACTTTTTTCTTTTTATGACGTTGGTTATTTTTTTAAATTACTATATACTACAAGAGACGTTTTTATCTCACTTACTTTTCTCAGACACAAAAAAATGAATGAAAGGTAGAAGGAAAATTTATGTTGTCATCAATGAATGAGGCATTTATTCATTTATACATTTATATATATATATATATATGTTTCTTTATACATTTTATTTTTATTTTTTTAATGTTTATTCATTTTGAGAGAAAAAGAGACAGGCGTGAGCAGGGAAGGGACAGAGAGAGAGGGAGACACAGAAGAGAGGGAGACACAGAATCTGAAGCAGGATCCAGGCTCAGAGTTGTCGGCACAGAACCTGGGGCCCGAACTCAAGAACTAGGAGATCGTGATCTGAACTGAAGTCAGACGCTTAACCGAGTCACCCAGGCACCCTTATTTATACATTTTAGTATGAACTTAGCTACATACTAAAATGTATAAAATAATTTGTCCAACTATATTGAAATTGAACTGAACCGACAAAACAGCTGGAATATATTTTTTCAGAATTTGAGCAGGAAACCAAGTTCCCTAAAAGTTCAGTCCTATCCAAATATGTTGATTAAAGTGATGAGATTTTGAGGTGTGATTGGATCATGACAAAAGTAAGGAGTATCATATAAACTCAGTTAGATATAGCATAATGGCAGAGGATGTAGATCTGAAAGAGAAACTATATTTATTCTTCATTTACGTCTTCTATGAATTATAACCCTAGACAAGAGAAACTTCCTGACAAGAAGTGGGCTAAATTATGGAGGTGGGGCAGTAATTGCTATAATTTAGCATCAAAATCCTGTCACTTAAGGGCTTTGTTTTAAGCTATTTAAACTCTTAAACATCAAGCACTAAGGAAAAATCAGCTATCAGAGCAAAGGAGATAAAACATTTGGTGAGATGGTTTCAAAATACTAAACCAGAAAAAAAACATGAACTACCCCTTTTTATTTGCCCCACGCCACTTACCCTATTTAATGTTTTATAATATAATATATAACAATTAGTATACTATAATATACTATAATTATATAAATAAAATATATTGTAAATATAAATACATAATTTGTATTTTATCTTAAAATAAGCAATAATCCCTCCCCCCAAAAAACACAGTACCTAAACATAAATGCTATAAATAAATGTGAGAAGTGTACAAAAGTGAAAGGAAATGGAAGATCTATAACATGTAAATATTTACCCAGAAAAATAAAGACAAAAATAGTTCACATCCATTGTTGTGGATTCGGCTTTTGGCTTTGTCCAGCAAAGCCGAGGGTGGCAGAAAGGATTACTCAAGATTCCATGCAAGTCCAGAGAGGTGATAGAAAGCGAGGGGAAGTCTCATCAAGCTCCCGTATTTATTAGGCATACATTATCGGGAAAACATTGTGCAATATGTCAGTGGCTACATGCCAGTAGAAACGTATAGAAAGCATGCAAAAAAACAGGGAGTTCCCAAGACTACAAAAGAGCAGATGCCTAAAGC
This sequence comes from Felis catus, assembly GCF_018350175.1. Classification (NCBI taxonomy): domain Eukaryota; kingdom Metazoa; phylum Chordata; class Mammalia; order Carnivora; family Felidae; genus Felis; species Felis catus. The sequence goes on from NC_058374.1 coordinate 111,017,849, forward strand.
ATGGGGGAGAATGAGATAAGATATTCCATAGATAACGTGGTCTAAGGAATTAATGAGCACAGGCAGGACTCAACCCCTATAAACACACTAACTAGATACTGGTCCTCTGTTTTCAGCAGGGCCAGAAAGCAGTGTAGTGCAGTCCCTATAATCTCCTTAACCAGGACATAGCTATTTGATTTCCCACACATTGTTCTCCATAATCAAAGACATCAAAATAACATATTAACCTGAGTAAAAAGAATATCAAAGAATAAAGTAGCCAAAATGTGATAAGACAGTAAGAATATTTGAAAGGATTTTCATGATTGTAAATTATGAAAAAGAGACTGAAGACAAGAAAATTTATTACAGAAATAAAAACCCAGTATAATTTACCCATATAAGAAAATGTGTCCATTTCAAGTGTTCAGTTCTATAAGTTCTGATATATGCACATACCCATGTAACCATAAGATCCTATGCCCTTTGCCAAAAGTCCTACCAAATTTTCATAATCATTGATTGGCTTTCTCCATTTTGAATAAATCTGTCTTTTCTCCAGTTGCATATAAATGGAGTTCATCTGTAGAGAAAATGGAGGACAATTGTCATCTTAATAAGATTAAATCTTCCAGTTCATGAATATGGCATGCCTCTCCATTTATTTTGGTCTCTTAAATATCTCAGCAATATTTTATAACTTTCAATGTGCAATGTGTATCCATCTTTTGCTAAATATATTTTTAAGTAGTCCACATTTTTATGGTTTGATAAATAATTTTTTAAACTTAAACACCCAACCATTTAGTGTAGAGAAATTGAATTTGTCCTAACTTTATATCTTGTGATTTGCCTAATTCACTTACTGCTTCTCTGAGACTCCAAATGTAGATATGCTAGACAGATGGCTTGCTGTTGTCCCAGAGGTCACTGAAGCTCTATTTATTGATTTTTAGTCTTTTTTTCTCTCTGTGTGTGCTTCAACTTGAATTGATACTATTGCTGGGTCTGTATTCTAATTTGCTCTTTACCCCATCCTATGAATTTTTTTATTTCACATACCTTGCTTTTCATCTCTAGTCATTTCATTTAGTTACTTTCTGTATCTTTTATTTCACTCTTCATCATTTTAAGTCTCTGAACATATTAAGCATATTTACTGTAACTGTCTTAATGTCTTTGTTTTCTAATCTATCTTCCCTGGCATTTCTTGGTCTGTTTCTACTGACTGATTTTTCTACTAGTTATGTGCTATAATTTCCTGCTTTGTATGTGTAGTAATTTTTTTTATCATATGCTAGACATGCAGTTAAATTGTTGAGTATTTATAATTTGATGTCTTGCTTTAAGTTTAAGGAGTATTGTGCTTTGTTCTGGTAGGCAATTAACTTACCTGAATATTAGTTTGGTCCACTTAATTCCTATTTTTAAGCATTTCTGTAGCATGTCTAGAGTAGTTTTCATTGCAGGCATACTTCAATTCCTTTACCAAAATATGACCCTCTGAAGTCTCTTGAATGTCCCAGTGATGACTAACAAATTTCTACACTGGCTGGTCAAAGCTCAAATGCCTGCCTGCCTTGTGCAAAATCTGAGAATTGTTCATCTTACAACCCTTTGCTTGGCTTTCATTTGAGTTTTACATTTCACTTGCACAGCCTAGTACATAGCAAGGACTAAGGAGCCTCAATGACAATTTTGGAAGCTGCTTTTCTTTATTTTCTCTTTAAAACACATTTTTTTAAATGTTCATTTATTTGAGAGAGAGAGAGAGAGAGAGAGAGAGAACAGGCAAGCAGGGAAGGAGCAGAGAGAGAGGGAGACACAGAATCTGAAACAGGCTCCAGGCTCTGAGCTGTCAGCACAGCTGGAACTCATGAACCGCGAGATCACAACCTGAGCCGAAGTCCAACACTTAACTGACTGAGCCACTCAGGTGCCCCTTGAAACTGTTTTTCTTAATATCTCCTTCTTCTATAAAATTCTGCTGCACAGTTTCCATTTTCTCAACTTTCCTGAATTCCCTTCTCCATCTGCTAAACTAAATGACAGTGCCAAGCTGTGTTTTCTCCTTTCTTGCACCCGTGGTCTGGTTGTTACTTCCAGCCAGAAAGGCAGGGTGATTGTTGCTTACCTTATTTGTTTCCTTTCTCTCATGGATAACAGCTTAGTGCTGCCTGTTGTTCAATATCTAAAAACAATTTGGGGAGGGGCATCTTGGTGGCTCAGTTGGTTAAGTGTCCGACTCTTGATTCAACTCAGATCATGATCTCATGGTTTGTAAGATTTAGCCCCATATCAGGCTCTGTGCTAACAGTGAGGAGCCTGTTTGTGATTCTTTCTCTTTCCTCTCTCTGCCCCTCTTCCCCACTGGCACTCTCTCTCTCTCTCTCCTTCAAAATAAGTAAACATTTAAAAACTAAATAAAAACAATTTTTTCTCCATCTGTCCAGTTTTCTAATTATTTATGGTAAAAGAGTATATATGGTCCATGTTTCTTTATTATAGCCTGAAACAAATAATTAATTGACTTTTATATTGATACTATATCCATCAAAAATTTGATTATTTCTAGTTATTTAGATGAGAATCTGCTCCCCATATGGATAATCATATTATACATTAGGAATAATGATTTTCATTTTCTCTGTTCCAATCCTTAAGGCAGTCAGTCAGTCTTTACTTTATCCTGTCTTTATGGACTGGCTATAACTTCCAATGCAGTATTGTCTTATTCAGAGAGTGATGCTTATGGATAAAGTTACCTGAGAAGTATAAAAATTACTTTGGTTTTTACCTTAAGTCTTAATTTTCATCTCTAAATCAAGTAAAGCAAAATTTAACATATTATTTAAACAGCAGAAATAGAGACCATTTTTCCTACCTTTTTACCCACCCATATGGTTATCCTTTATGGATGAAGGCATATAAAGATGTTTGGAATGGTATCCACCAAATTTTGTTATTTGTTTCTGAGGAGTAAGAATTGGAATAAACTTTGGAACTAATTTTTACTTTTCATTTTGTTCCTTTATGCATTGCTTTATTTTTTTTGTAAATAACAAGCTTGTATTATTTTATGAAACTAATGGTCCATAATCTAAAACAAATTACATGCTTGTAAAAAGACAAATAACATGAAGGTTTAGGTAGAAAAATGTGGAAATTTTCCTCATTCAATACAACCCAATTTCTAGGGATATCCACTGTTAAATGATGTGTATACTTCCATAATTTTTTCAGTGTATATACAAATATTTAAGTATATATAAATATGTATATGTGTGTACACATATATGTATATATGTACATACAAATGTGTGCGTATATAATATATATTTATACACACATATGAATATATAACTGGAAATATAACATACAAATATAACTGGAAGTAGATATGATTTTCCCCTAAATGATATTGTATTGAATATAATAATTTGCAGTATGCTTTTCTTGGTTTAACAATATATTATAAGCATCTCCTCATGTCAGTACATAGATATACATCATAAAATTATAATTTATTTTTTAATATGAAATTTATTGGCAAATTGGTTTCCATACAACACCCAGTGCTCATCCCAACAGGTTCCCTCCTTAAAATTATAATTTAAAACCAATTATTTTATACCTACTATTAAATAATAGAGAAATATTGATAGAAAAATGTGCATTTGTCACTTCGGCCACTTTTTTCCCTCTTACACCATCTTTTTCAAGGCAACACTATAAACAGTTTGTCATGCAAACCTTGGTCTTTTTCTACACAATTAAATTTTTTCAATTGTATTTATACATCATATAACTATGTACCCCATATATATATAATAGTATATATATATGTATAGTTAAGTATAATGTAATAGTTTTTCTGACACTTGATTTTATTATAAGCCTTAAAAGAAGGACTATAAAATTTCTATTTTGTTGTTTGTATTCTTTTGAGCATCATGTTAATATTTATTAGCATAAATGTTCCATAGTTGACTTAGCTCTTTTTCCCTTGATGGACTTTAGGTCCTCTGGTAGATATTACACATTGACTCACTTCAATCCATTTCAAGTACCTTGGAGCATGCTTGACTGAGTGACAGGGACTGAACAGTTACAGACTACATTTTTCAGACTCCCTTAACAAACAACTTAGGTTCCATATGGGCTCAGCTCTCAATGAGCAGACACATTCATATATTGAAAATGTAGTCTGGTACTTGTGCTGTTTCTGCTAGTGAGCTCAGTTGTAGTGGTGCTTGATTTCATGGAACAGTAGTTATTGGCCTGTGCATGGGTGTTGTAAAGCAGGGTGCTTGGCATCATTTTGCTGGCCTAAATCTTATCTAAGTGAGAGCAGTTCTAGAACTGGATGTAGTGGTGGTAGAAGAAATGTGGACATGGGACATGTGCAATATTGTGATTTGTAAGAAATATGTATTTGGTCATTTAGATGATCAAAGTACATTTTCTTATACATATTTGATCTCATCTATAATTCCTGGCTTATAGCTCCCAAACTCTTGGAATTTCCTGTGAAATAAGCAAAAACGGTCTCTTGTTATGTTAATAATGTGATACTTGGACTGCATCTCAGGACTGTGGTTGGTTGCCAGGAGATAGATCATGTGATTAGAGGGTTGGAGCTTTCAATCCCATCTCCTGACTTCCTGGGAAGGGGAGAGGAGAGGGGCTGGAGATTGAATCTGTTGCCAATGACTGATGATTCAATCAATCATGCCTATATTATGAAGCCCCCATTAAAAAATTAAAAAAGGAGAGGGTACAGAGAGTTTCTGGGTTGATGAACATGTGGAGGTCTGGAGAGAATGTCACTCTCCAGGAGGGCATGGAAGTTCTGCACTCCTTCCTAAATACCTTGCCCTATTTATCTCTTCCATCGTGCTGGTTCTGAATTAAATCTTTTTAAAATAAACCAGTGATGTAGTTAAGTAAAATATTTCTCCAAGTTCTGTGAACTGCTCTAGCAAATTAATTAAACTCAAGAACGGGGCCATAGGAACCTCTGATTTATTGCCAGGTGGTCATAAGTGCAGGTAACATGCTGGACTTGTGACTGACATCTGAAGTTCTGGGCGGTAGGGTTGTTGGAACCCTGAATCTATAGCTGGTAGGTGAGAAGCCTAGGTGACAACCTGACATTGTGATTGGCATCTGCAATGGGAGCGAGCACTCTTATAAGACTGAGCCCTTAACCTGTGGAATCTTATGCTATCTTCAGGAAGATAGTGTCAGAATTAAGTTGAATTATAGGACACCCAGCTGGCGTCCCAAGAACTGTTTATTCAAGGGGAACATCAGGGGAATCCTTCTTCACCACACACTGGGAGTTGAGTCTCAAAACACTTTTGTAACAACATGTTTCCCTGATTTTCCTGATCATGATGGAGATAGAAACTTGCTTGTTAGCATAATTCTGTGGGGGTATTCTGGGAGTCCTTTCTAGAGATTCAGCATAAAGATTGCTGACTTAGTCTTTCCGATAATTTTGAAATGCCTAATTCTCTGTTGTAAACCCTTTTTGTTTTTAACTAGCTAGAGTTGTTTCTGTTGTCTGTAACTAAACATTAAGTGCAAAGGAATTTAGAAACTGAAATTGAAGGTTGCGTGTGACAGAAGCCATATATTTGGCATTGATTTAGCAATCATGGAAGATAGGAAGGACTCCGCTGTTGCATTCTAAAAAGAATGATACATTTTGCTATTTGATGATAACAAATAATAAAATTATTTCCTGTGGTACAATTTGCTGACCATGACTATAGCAATTAGGGAAATGGTAGAGGCACTTAATATTAGGGGTGTTGATTGCTTCTTTCACCTTTAAACAGAGTTCTACAGGAAAGTCAGGTACGCAGTCTGAAACCAGCCAGTCTGCAAGCAGAGATGGAAGGAAATACAATCCCTTTGGGGACTGATACACCCAGGAGGATACAATACACCCAGGAGGTGCTCTCTGCCTAGGTCTACAGTCTAGGTTGACTGAAGGTGCAGTAATGTGGTTCCTTGAAGTGTTAAGAAGGCTGACTATTTTAACCTAAAAATTGAAGCAGTTAGTGGGAATGTAAAGTAATAGCCATAGCAAGAGAGAAAAGTAACAACAGCCATAGCAGGAAGCCAAGAGTCTGCTGTCACAGAGGATTTTATCGCTTCTCTGGTCCAATGACTATGTGATTCTTGTTTTCCTCTTTTCCAAACGGGAGCATTTATTGTATTTACCCGGTTCCTACTGCACTATGATATACTGCATGTGTTTGGGAGCAGATAGCTTGCCTCTTATTTTAGCAATTGACAGACCATGAGATTACACATAATCTAGAGATACTGCAGTCATGCAATCATCACTGTCTGGAACTTTGGAACTATCTTTCTTGGAAAAGGCTCTATGTGTCAAAAGAAGGCTATGAGTGAACATTTGGGTGGACAAATGGCCAGACTATGGGATAAGCTGCTGTTGTCCTGCAAACTCAATTTTTCCTTCTTGCTTAAAAATAGATTTTCAAATATTATTTGGGGACATAGACTCCAATATGACAACTACATCCTATAATTACACTTGAATTTAGGTGTGGCCATATGGCTGTGGGTAAGTTCTGGCCAGTGGCATGTAAGTGAGAGTGATATAAACAACATCTAATAAATGTTTTTAAAGGGAGGGGACATGCTCCTCTCTCCCTTCTTTCCTACTGCTAACTCAAATATGCACCAGATGACTGAAGCCGGATCATCACATTCCAGCTGGAATGTGTTCCATTGGATCACAGGTAAAATACACATATTGAGGATATGGCACCACAACAAGAGAGAAAGATTTCTGATAATCTTTGAGTTTTTATACCAAACATTTACATGAAAGAGAAGTAACTGTGTTTAAACCAGTGTTACACTGTTGTTTCGGTTTTTTTCTGTAAATCACAGATGATCTAATCCTGTCTTCATAGAGGTGTTTTCTAAATTTTTAGAATTGCAAAAAAAGGTTTGAAGAAATAATGATGTCTTCATAGAAATATGTCTGTGTGCATGTTATTGGCATTATTTTTTAGGTTTGATTCCTAGAAGTGGAATTCTTGGGCAAATGATATATGTTATTTGGATTTTGAAAGATACTTCCTAATTGCCCTGCAGAAAAGCTTAGTCAGTGTATAGTTGCACAGAGTACATGACAGGAATTACTTATGTCCATAGAGATACAGGTTTTCACTGATTTTTAAGTTTATTCTAATTGAATAGATATGTTGATACACCTATCCCTAATTACAAGTAATGCTGACAATACTTTTTTTCTTTTTTTCTCTCCCTCTCCGTCCTTCTCTTCTTCTCCTTCCCCTTCTCTTTACTTCCCCTTTCCCTCCCCCTCCCTTCCTCCCTCCCCCTCCACCTTCCCTTCCCTCTCCCTCTTCTCCTTCTCCTTCCCCTCCCCCTCCCCCTCCTTCTCCTTCTCCTTCTCCTTCTCCTTCCCCTCCCCCTCCCCCTCCTTCTCCTTCTCCTTCCCCTCCCCCTCCCCCTCCTTCTCCTTCTCCTTCTCCTTCTCCTTCTCCTTCTCCTTCTTCTCCTTCTCCTCCTTCTCCTCCTCCTTCTTCTCATCTGTTTTTTTGTGATTTGCCAAACGTTCTGTAAAGGGTTTTTCTTTTTCTTTTTGTTTGTACGAACTCTTTACATATATGGGATATTAATTATTTTCAGTTATTTTTTGGCAAATATTTTTTCTAGATTGCTGCTCATTATGTAACTTTATGGTGTCTTTATATATGGTAGCTTTATTTAAATAAAGAGTTATTTATATTTAGGCAAACATACTGATATTTTCCTTTTTGGCTTTTGGGTTTTGTGTCTTGCCTAGGAGATATTTTTCATTCCTAGAGAACATAACATTGGATTTCTATATTTCCTTTAACACATTTGTTCAATTAAAAATTGTTTAGCTTTTTAATCCATCTGGTGGAACATATTTATATAAGGTATGAGTTATTGGTCAAACAGTCCATCCTTTTTGAAGAATATTCAATTTTCCCAATGCTATTTATTTAATAACACACCTGTACCTCACTGATTTGTAATGCAACTTTTAGTATAGCCAGCATATTCCTGAATATGTCAGTCAGTATATTCCTGAATATGTATGGATCTGTTTCTTGGTTTCTCTATTCTATTTTAACAGTTATCAGTCTATTTCTATGCCAGTGCCATTCTTTGTGAAATACTATAATTTTCTAATACATCTAGATATCCAGATAGCAAACATTCTTTTTAAAAATATTTTGGTATTCTAATTTATATACACTTTCACATGAACTTTTGAAACAAATTTTCATCAACCCAGTTGAAAGGGGATTTTAAACTGTTACAGCTGTCCCATAATTTTTGGAAATCGGTAAGTGTGTTTAAAATATAGGGTAACTGTACTATTAACATTTGAAAAAAATGATATCTAGGCACTTGGAAAGTATTTTAGAATAAGGATGCTATATGAATGCATATGCTATTGATATGTTTATATGAATACCTATATTGTTGATGGGTTAATAGTTCATGAATATAACACCTTATTTTCATTTTATTATTGCAAATAAAAACTAAGGAATTATCTTTCCCCCCAAGATTATTTGGGTCCATATTTAGACAAAATATTAATCCAACCCCAGTTCTCTTTTCTATATAGCAGATGTTTTAGTGCATGTTGTATCAGATAAGCAAATACCAATGTTCTCAGTTTCCTTTGATTGACAATAAACTGGCAGAAACTGGGACTTCTGGTTTCTTCTAATTCTGTTCGGTGAATGTATTGGTATTATGAAAACTTAGGTAACAGGTACTGTGATTTAATAGTTATTATGTGGAGAGAAAGACTGTGGCACTGGATTAATGTTGATTTGCATTAATAAGAGTTAAGTATAGAACTTTCAGTAAAATCAGTAAGAAATGCAGCCCTCCATTATTCTTTGGCTACTATTGCCTCCGTCATCATCACATGGCACTATTTAGCCATATATATAGTTTACTAGGTTCTTTATTTCACACTAGTCAGTCCTGGAGGGGGTTGATAGCAAATTTTCCCAGCTGCTGCTGACAGTCAGGTTTCTAATTAGTCCATATCTACTTGCTGACTGGGATCCTTCCCAGAGCTTGAAAGAGTTGGCAGGCATTTCCCTCACCTTCCCCCTCTGGCTTGCTCCAACAACAACAAAAGTTTCCAGTTTCGCTTAGAAGGAGCTTGTCCACACATCTAGTGTCCTAAATTTTATGACTACCACCTGACAGACAGGCCTCAACCTCATAGCTCTTAGAGTCCATGGGGCTTGCATTCATGAGTCTTAAAATATGATAGCAAACAAAGAATCAGTTTTTCAGGTGGGCATGGGGGCATTCCCCCAAGCTGTACACCCAGGCTTAGCACAGAGGAAGAAGGTAAAAGCTCTCAACAAAGTGCATATACGAGGAATGTACTCCAACATAATAAAGGTTGTATGTGATAAGCCCACAGCCAACATCACCCCCAATGGTGAAAATATTAAAACTCTTCCTCTAAGATAAGGAACAAGACAGGACTGTCCACTCTCTCCAATTTTATTCATCATAGAATTGGAACTCCTCTCCAGGGCAATTAGGCAAGTAAAAGAAATGAAAGACATTCAAGTCAGAAAGGAGGAAGTAAAACTGTCACCATGTGCAGATGACATGATATTTTATAAAGAAAAACCTAAAGACTCTACCAAAAAACTGTTAGGACTAATAAATGAATTCAGTAAAGTTGCAAGATAGAAAATCAATATACAAAAACCAGTTGCATTTTATACATTAATAATGAACTACTGAAAGAGAAATTAAGAAAAGAGTCTCCATTTCCAACTCATCAAAAAGAATAAAATACCTAAGGGAAAATTAAACAATTTGGTAAAAGACATGTACACTAAAAACTATAAAACACTGATGAAAGAAATTAAGAAATACACAAGTGAATGGAAAGATACTCTATGCTCATAGGCTGGAAGAATTAATACTGTTAAAATGTTCATAATACCCAAAGCAATCTACAGATGCAATGCAGGCTCTATCAAAATTCCAATGACATTTTTCACAGAACTAGAACAAACAATTTTAAAATTTTTATGGAACCACAAAAGACTCTGAATAGCCAAAGCAATCTTGATAAAGAACAAAACTAGAGAGGCATCATGCTCTCTGATCTCAAACCATTTTACAAAGCTGTAGGAAACAAAGCAGTATTGTATTGTCATAAAACAGACACATATCAATGGACTAGAATGGAGATCCCAGAAACAAACCCATGCATATATGGTCAGTTTATTTATGACAAAGGAACCAAGAATATATAATGGAGAAAGAATAGTCTCTTCAGTAAATGGTGTTTCAAAAACTGGAGAGCCACATGCAAGAGAAGGAAACTGGACAACTATCTTACACTATATAAAAAAGTAACTCAAAAATGGATTAAAGACTTGAACATAAAACCTGAAACCATAAAACTTCTAAAGGAAAATATAGGTGGTAATATCCTTGACATCAGTCTTGGGGACAATTTTTTGGATTTGACTTACAAGCAAAGGCATCAAAAGCAAAAATAAACAAGTGGCACGATGTCAAACTAAAAAGCTTCTGCATGGCAAAAAATCTGTCAACAAAATGAAAAGGCTACTTATGGGATGAGAGAAAATATTTGTAAATCATATAGTGATAAGGAGTTAATATCCAAAATATATAAAGAACTCATACAAATCAATAAACAAAAATAAAAAATCCATTATAAAAAATGGGCAGAGAAAAAAATGTTTTAAAAAATGGGCAGAGAATCTAAATAGATATTTTTCCAAAGATGACATACAGATTACCAACAGAAACATGAAAAGGTGCTCAACATCACTCATCATCAAAAATTGCAAACCAAAACACCTATGAGATATCACCTCGCACTATGTATGTTGCCAAAAAAAAAAAAAAAGGAGGAAATAACAAGATGTGGAGAAAAAGAAAGACTTGTGCACCATTGGTAGAATGTAAACAGGTACAGTTGCTGTGGAAAATGGCACAAAGTTTGCTCAGAAAATTAAAAATAGATATGATCCAGCATATGAACCAGCAATCCCCACTTCTAGGTACTTATTTGAAAAAAATGAAAACACTACCTGGAAAAGATATCTGCATCCCATGTTCATTGAATAATTATTCATAATCACCAAGGTATAGAAACCACCTAAGTGTCTGTCAACAGATGAATGAATCAAGAAAATACGGTATATATACAATGCAGTACTTTTCGGCCATGAGAAAAATGAAAATCCTGTCATTTGCAGCAACATGGATGAGTCTGGAGGGCATTATGCTAAGTAAACTAAGCCAGACAAAGACAAATACTGCATGGGATCACTTGCATGTGGAATCTTAAAAAGAAAAAAAAAAATAGTCAAACTCATAGAAATACCGAGTACAATGGTACAAACTTACAGTTACATCAGATGAATAAGATCTGAAGATCTAATGTATGACATGGTGACTATACTTGATAATACTGTAACATACAATTTATGCTAGGAGTAGAATTTAAGTGTACTCACACACACAAAACAATACATGATGGATGTGTTAATGAACTTGTGGGAAGCCTTTCATGATGTGTACATATATCAAATCATCTCATACACTTAATTTTTAAAAAAATTTTTAATGTTTATAGTTTGAGAGAGAGAGAGAGAGAGAGAGAGAGAGAGAGAGAGAGAGAACAAGTGGGGAGGGGCAGAGAAAGAGAATCCCAAGCAGGCTCCATACTGACAGAGCGTGAGTTTGATCAGATGTGTGAGTAGGATGCAGGGTTTGATCCCATGGACTGTGAGATCATGACCTGACCCGATATCAGGAGTCAGACACTTAACATGTGAGCCACCCAGACCCCCCTATCTTATACACTTTAAATATATTACAATTTTATTTGTCAATTGTACCTCAATAGAGCTAATTAAAAAAAAAAGAAATTAGTTATCAAGACACAAAAGAATCTTAAATGCATATTATTAAGTGAAAAAAGCTAATCTGAAAAGACTCCATGCAATATGGTCCCAACTATATGAAATTCTGGAAAAGGCAAAACTGTGGCACAATAAAAATATCAGTGTTTTCCAGGCATTGGGAGGAGGGAAGTTTGACTAGATGGAGTAGAGAGGGTTTTTAGGGCAGTGAAACAACTCTTCATGACACTGTAAAGATGGATACATGCCATTATACGTGTTGCATGCATCCAAACCCATAGAATGTACAACATCAAGAGTGAAACACAATGTTAACTATGGGCTTAGAGTGATTATGATGTGTCCATGTAGGTTTATCAGTTGTTACAAATGGGAGAAGCTCTGTTGCATGTATGGGGTCAGAGGCTACATGGGGAATCTCTGTACCTTCCTCCTCTTGATTTTGCTGTGAACATAAATCTGCTCTAAAAATAAAATTTCCTCAGGGGATGGACTTCCTTTAATCCCAAAGCAGCTCTAACAGCTAGATATTATTGTAACTCTGGTTGTATAGATAAGAAGACACAGAGGCACAGACAGATTGAGTAATGACCGATATCACACAGTGAGCAGGTGATAGACCTAGGATAGGAAGACAGTGTGAATTCAAGGTCTGTGCTTCTGTTACTTTGTGCTGCTTCCCAAAAGGACTCACCCCAAAAAATAGTTTTGAAAAAGATTCCACACAAACTTAAAACTGCACACAGGCTGCATTTCTCTTTAGGAATGTGACCATCTCACTAACTACCTCCAGGAAGAGTACTGTAAAAACGAACCCTAATATTTGCTCTGTTATAAAGTATGTTTATATATGTGTGAATTACAATATCTTATAAATCTTAAAATTGTTTTGAGGTATTTATACTAAGTCTTCCTCGAAGTCTATATTTAAAAAGAGCATTTGCTTTTTATTTGCCTTTGGGTTTGTCTGTGTTAATTTGAACCTATAACGCTTGTCCAATGTCAACAGTGTGAACAAACAAAATTGTATCCTTTCTTTTTTGAATAAACCTGTAGCTTCGTATAAAACTTTGCCTACATTTACCCTTAGACTATTTCTATAAGGCAGCAAGATCATTTCCAAGAGAAGCGGATAGGTTTATATTGGTACATAGAATGCCCATATAGGTTCAGTAGTTTTACTTTTATGGCCTAAATGTTTAACATGATTCTTTAACCATGCTGTTGCACAGAAATTCTTGCCAAGAGATCCAGTAAAATACTTGGGCACAGAGTATGGCTAAGTAATTGTTTCAGTTTGTTTAATTAGAAAACCTGCAGATAGTTGATATGGGGTAGAGAGTTATTTTAGGTTGAAAAAAATACCTCATTAGTGTGCTCATCCCATGTTAAGTACTCCAGTTACACAGACTAAGAACATGTTTTCTCTTATCGGGATCATGATATCCTTTTCCTAAAGGAAATATTTCTATCACAGTGAAAATTCCCCCTTTCCCTTAGGTACCTGTGGGAAAGAGCTTCTAAATAACCACATTTGTTTTGGCTCAAAGGCAAATTGTGGGTAATCTGAATCTCTCATCAGTTTCAAAATTCTCTGTGGATTAGTTCTGTTTCCTCAGCAAATTTCCTTGATCACAATGGAAATTTGGACAAACACGTGTTTATATTTTCCACTAGTAAAATAGTGTTATCTGAAGGGCCCACTCTGTGGTATTTGGGGTACTTTGCTCGTCTTTTACTGTTAGTACTTTAGCCAGAACATGAATTAGGCTGCAATATTTGGGCTGTTTCGGAGCTCATTCAGGGGCAGCTTGTTCAAATCACAAACCACAGTGTGATTGGATCTCTTACAAATTTCAGAAACAAGCTCTGCTGGGACAATATTTTAGTGTGGTTAAATATCAGCAAATCATCTTCCTTACCCCGGCTAAAGATCTCCAGGGAACTATGTGGTCCATTTCTGTGGCTCTGTACCAAAAATGACCATTGACAGAAATACTTCATATTTGGCACGCACATGAGTTATGCCCTCTATTCTTTCTCCCTCAAACCATTTTTTCTTTTCTTTTTTTCCTCCCCTTCTACTTCACTCTTTTAAGTTTGTTCTAAGTTTTTCTCTCCCACAGTCAACACTAAACATTCCTTCAGTATTTTAAATGTTCAATAATAGGCTCCTGGGAGGAAAAATACACTATACATATAGTGTATACGTATACATACACACACTTTGTGTAAATTCTAGTGATTTATAAAGATATGGCAACCATATGGCAACCATTCTGGTGCCAGCCTTGGAGCAAAAGTTTGTTTATTTGTTTTAAGTGCATTAAAAAGAGGGCAAATGGGGCGCCTGGGTGGCGCAGTCGGTTAAGCATCCGACTTCAGCCAGGTCACGATCTCGCGGTCCCGGAGTTCGAGCCCCGCGTCAGGCTCTGGGCTGATGGCTCGGAGCCTGGAGCCTGTTTCCGATTCTGTGTCTCCCTCTCTCTCTGCCCCTCCCCCATTCATGCTCTGTCTCTCTCTGTCCCAAAAATAAATAAACGTTGAAAAGAAAATTTAAAAAAAAAAAAAAAAAAGAGGGCGAATAACATAGTAGGGGTACCAGAGTAAGAGAGCAATTGAAGAACACTTTTAAACATTACAGGCAAATCAGGAATTTTAGAAAAATCTTGGATTCAAACTAATGAATCAAACACAATGCAATTATTGAGTACCTTCTATGTACCAGTTACAAATTATGCATTTCTTATAAACACATTTACAAATTCCTTATAAATGTAAGAGTCTCATATATTTTAAGTAAAACTAATTTCAATAATGAAAATCCACTTTTAAACATCCCTTATGCTAATTAAAAAACTACTAATCCACCAATGAGACATCATGTCCATATTAGTAAAGCCTCTTCAGTTAAGACGTCCTAGAGTGTGACCTTTCTGGTTAAATGTTGAGTTTACTATTCCCTGTGAATTCCTGATTAAGGCAATGGATGACACATGATGTGATATCAATGTCTACACTGAGGTATTTTAAAATAAATTTTTGACTTTGTAGCATGCTATTGATTTTTCTCCCTACTTTATTTAGTCATTGTTTCTAAGTTTGCTTTGCTTATAGGCCTGAAATCAACTACAGATGTTGAGCTACCTAGGGCTTGGTGTTCAATACCCTCTTTTTCCTCTTTAAATGAATTTAAGCACCACCCATATGCTGATAAATCTCAAAACAGTGTCTCTGGCCCTGACATTTCCCCTGAGCCCCTTAACCACTTAGGTGACATCTCCATGTGGATGGCTACTCAGCAGTTTCAATTCTTCACATTTCTTGATTCCTGTACCCAACTCCCAATAAGGGGGAAAAAATCCTGTTACGTTCTGGGTGCTCTCCATCTCAACCAATGGTATTACCTTCTATCTAGTTTTCCAACTCAAAAACAATGGGGTGAGCCTTGCTTCTCTCCTTCCCCTTATCCCTTGTATTCAATCCAGAAATTCAGCGTATTTGACTTCCAAAATATTTCTCTGATTCTTCCACTTCATGCCATTCTCCCCATCCCAGTCCTAACCCAAAGTAGCATCATTTCTCACCTGGACTGCTGTAATAGCTTCTAAATGGTTTCCCTGCTTCCTGCATCCCTACCCTCCATTGTTCATGTAGTAGCCAGTGGTCATTTTAAAACACAGATCATATTATTCCCTTGCTTAGAACTTTTTAATGGGTTCTTGTTGCATTTATATGAAATTTAAAATACCTGTCATTCCCTCCATGATCTTGCTGCCTACTTTTCTATCCTCTTTTTACCTACCTACTCCTTCACCCCATACCCCCAGTTGCTCATTATATTTCAGCCTCACTGACCCCTTTCTAGCCCTGAGTAACCAAGTGCTTTACCAACTCATCAATCTTGCTGTTATCTCTGTCTGATATTCTCTTTACACAGTTCCTGGTAAGGCTGTTGCCTACCGATTTTTCATGTCTCAGCTCCAATCCTCAAAAAGGCCTTCCATGGAAACTCAGTTCAGATTACCTTTCCCTAAACTCTCCACTTTCACATTCCATCAGGCCATTTATTTCCTTGTTAACACTTGCTACAATCTGTAATTCTCTTTCCATGTACTCATTGGCTTGCTTATTGTTGTCTCCCCAGAAAACAAAAGATTTGCAAAAGGAAGGACCTCACCTACCGTGTTCATGGCTTCCTTCCCTTGGTAATCACCATGCCTGATATATACATAGGTGTCTGATTAAGCATTTACTAAATAAATGAATGAAAACAAGGAGTAGAGGAATTATGGAGACTAAGAAGTGAAATCATCGTGAATAATAGGATGTTACAAGGCAAAAGGGTTTTAGACTTATCTGATGTACCTTCCTGATGAGGTAGGCCAGAGGGGTTAAGTTATCTACAGACGAAGAAGTGAGTAGCTGGAATGTGGGTGACCTGACATTGAGCATAGTGTTTTCCACTAAACAAATGAGTCATAAACTTGGTCCCTGATCAGATTTTCATTGGCTGGTATTGAAATGAGGAAAATAAGAGTAACATTACATGTGTTTATTTATATATCTCCAGCTGTCCTTTCTTGCAAAGAACACATCTGGCTTACATCCTTCCTTTTTTTTTTTTAATTTTTTTTTATTTATATTTGAGACAGAGATAGAGCATGAGCAGGGGAGGGGCAGAGAGAGGGGGAGACACAGATTCTGAAGCAGGCTTAAGGCTCTGAGCTGTCCCCAAAGAGCCTGATGCTGGGCTCGAAATCACAGAGTGTGAGATCATGATCTGAGCTGAAGTCGGACGCTTAACTGACTGAGCCACCCAGGTGTTCTACATCCTTCCTTTTTGTATCTAATATCTTTTCTTCTATAAAATGTTGATAGTAGATATATATTTTTAATGTCATTTTCTTGACAAAGTAAAAAATTCACTGTTTTAATTTTGGCATAGCACAAATGTGCCAAAATGTGTTTAAATATTCCCCTCCTGATTATTTTTCTCAATTTTCCAGTTTTTTTCCCACTACAAACAATTCTGTCATAAACATCTCTGTAATTATGTCAGTAAATTAATATACAAATCTCTATCTTCATCTCTCCCTATATTTATATCTCTTTTCATATAATAGTACTATCACTACTTTAGATACATGTTCAATAGTAGAAATGTTAGATTAGGGGATATATATTTTTTATTTCAGTATATTTTGGTAAGGGTTAAGAAATGTAACCAGTATGACCTGTATTTGAAACTTCTTGCTATAATAGCTGTGGCCTTGCCTCTCAAAGCAGTTCAGTCACCTCCAGGACAGAACCACATAAGCTATCACCTAGTTATCTTTATTTCATTCTGTTATTTGCCACTCTAGAGACAGTTTAGCAGTCTGGATTACCCAAGGGATAAATCTTATCATCTGGTGAGGTGGGAATTTGTATTCAAGAAAATGCCTTCATGCCACCTGGGTGGCTTAGTTGGTTGAGCGCCCAACGTCGGCTCAGGTCATGATCTCGTGGCTCATGGGTTCGAGCCCTGCATCAGGCTCTGTGTTGACAGCTTAGACCCTGGAGCCTGCTTCAGATTCTGTCTCCCAATCTCTCTCTGCCCCCCCCCCCTCACGTTTTCTCTTTCTCTCTCTCTCTCAAAGATAAACATTAAAAAAAGAAAGAAAAGAGAGAAAGAAAGAAAGAAAGAAAGAAAGAAAGAAAGAAAGAAAGAAAGAAAG
The DNA here is from genome assembly GCF_018350175.1 of Felis catus. Classification (NCBI taxonomy): domain Eukaryota; kingdom Metazoa; phylum Chordata; class Mammalia; order Carnivora; family Felidae; genus Felis; species Felis catus. Next base: position 111,035,544 of record NC_058374.1, read on the forward strand.
AAAGAAAGAAAGAAAGAAAGAAAGAAAGAAAGAAAATGTCCTTAGTTTCTGCTCCTTATTTTGTATTTCCATACACTAACCTGGTACTTGTATCACTGATGGCTTTCTTTGTCTTAGGCCAATAAGGTTGTTCTTATACCCTAGGACTGCCCACTCTGGTGATGACTGACAGGATATAACCCTAATTTTTGTCCATAAAGAAGTTTAATATTTTTTTTCTTTTTAAAAATAAATATAAATTCTGCAAATTACTTTCAATGTCCCTCTTTTAGGTAGTTTCCTCAAGACAAAACAGATTTAGAATTGTAGAAAACAAGTGATTAATCTGAATTTGTCACCTGTTTCCATCTGACTACTCTGCTGTCCAGATATCAAAGTATTCCATACCCTCCTGGTAAGCTCAGTCTCTTCACAGTCCATTGTAGATTTCCCAAATCATCCCTGATCAAGTTCATACTGTAGTGAACAAACAGTTCATGGCCATGTCTGAAAATGGGATTGGCTCCAACTCTAGAGCATAGTGTTTAATGCTTGTGTATGTTGCAAAAGAAGCAAAAATACTGAAGTCACACGAAATAAAGCTACTGTGAACTGCTATGCCAATTTTAAATTAAGGTACTGTTACTTACTAAACAAACAAACAAACAAAACATAAAACCAGTCAAAATCTCACCCACCAGATTTAGTAGGAAGCCCATGGTTCAAGGAGCCTGAATAGGGAGAGGTTCTGACCTCCACCCCGGAAAGAGAGGAACCTAGTACTGCCTTTGGTTCTGTTCATAGTCACAGAGATGATGCTGATGTGCACCAGTTCCAGGTCCTTGTAGAGAAGCATGAATTTTCTCCCAAGCCAATTTCAGCCTAGCGTGGTGTATGCCTGTCAGGTTGATGCTTTCAACTGATGACTCTTTCAAGCTAATCTCTAAAAATGCCAGCTGCCTCAAAAGTGTCAGAATTAATTGATGTGTTCATCTGCAAACTTAAAACCATTGTGCCCTCTCTTTCACTGCTGTGTCTCACCACCAAGTCTCAGTTAGCTATTCTTTCTCTATTCTTGAAATATAAAGGGGATCACACTTACAGCAAATAAACACTGCTGTGGGGGTAACCTGCTTAACCAGATGGAGTGGCAATTCCAATGGCTTCTGGCAACCTTATAATTTCCCCTTACCACCTGTCCACATGCATACACACACACACACACACATACACACACACACAGAGTCAGAAAGAAATTGGTTTATTCTCGCAAACATGGCTTACCATTTTAAAGACAACAAGGTGGCTTTCTGGTCACAGAAAGAAAAATGGGGAAAAAATCTACAAGATAAATCTTCAATGAGGTATCTTGCAACATAAAAAATGGATTGAGATTTTGACAAATAAAAATGAACAAGCACTCTTAAGTATTCAAAATGTGTGAAGTCTAATCAGAAATCTATATCTTGTGCCTTAGTATAGACTGCAGAAGAAAGTCAATGATGTTCTTTTTCATAAACAAGTTTGAAGCTTATTCGATTCTCTAAATTAAATAGTTTCCATATCGAAGGAAGGTTTCAAACGTCTGTTTACTTATTTACCATGAATAGTTGAGTACTTTGCTTCATAAATGCTAATTCAAGAAAAAAAGTCACTTGTAGAGTGCATCCTCAGGTTATATAAACAATCTGTGCTGCATTTGGTGTTGGGTGAATTAAGATATGAGTCCACTGGCAACATTTTGCATACACAATACATGTCAGGCAAAGACTCAACAAGCTGTACTATTAATCTGTTGCCCCAAAGTCCTTAGCCAAAAATATTCTTCAAATTATTTTTTTGTATTTGGTAAGTGTTCTGTTAACATGGAAATATTTCTGCTTTTCTTTCCTCAGAAAGTTCATATATATATTTTTAAAACTGTGCTACACTTTACCTCATAAAGAAACTGAATTATATGCGTTTTGTAACATGAGTTAGTCTGCATAACAATGAAAAAATACATTTACATTTCTATGGGATAACTTAGGAATTGAAGTTAATATACAAATTAGTTATTTGTCATAAAAAATGGCATAAAAATCCTAGAGCCAGATATTTCACTGATTTGGATCAGTGCTATTAGATATCATGGATTTTCTTTTCTTAGGAAGCTGAGTGCTAAATGTTTAGATTTAGTATGGACAGAGTTCATCTTTCCCATTCACTTACTCTTCAAATATATTCAGCCACCAGAAATCCCATAAAGTACAGACAGGAGTATCCACCTTCCACTCCAGTTACTGATTAGAGGATGTTTCACTAAGGAATAAGCTAGATATAATTATAACTTACCCATAAAGAGCCTAAGACCATAGGTTGTTTTAAAAATCAACACCATGAGAAAATTTTAATTGCTAATATTAAACTAAGAAGTCAATTTCAAGCATTCAAAAATATGTACACAGAAAATAGGAGAAATGATTACATACCAAATATCTGTGCTCAAATATTAAATAGTAATAGGTTGAGCATGGCTAATAACAAATTAAATCTGGATTAAAAGTAGATCAACTCTCCCCCCTTGCCCCCCCCATAAAGTAATTCAAGAGTGATTATGAGCCTTTATGTGCAATGTGGAGGAAGGAATGTAGTTTTCTGGGTTTGGGTGATGACTGGTGAATTCAAGAAACATGCAGTCACAGTCTGCTTTCAAAGATGGAGTCACAAAGTTATAAGTGGCTGGAAGAGTCCTAAGCTGGTTTTCTACTGGGATCGACAGACCCTCCCTAGTCATTCCTTATCGGCCAACCCTATCACCATGCGTCAGGAAGGACCATGGTGATTTTGTTGTGTCTTTGATTTAAATTTAAAACATCACTAAAAATAGCAGATTTCAACCAATAGGGTGTATCTTTCCTTAAATTTACAAGTTACCAGATGTTCTTTCAGGACTTCCACATACTGACCTAGAATGACTTATAAGTAACTCAAATTCAAATACTCCAATACTAAATATATTAGTTCTTTTCTGTTCCACCCCTTCCTACTGCCAATCCCACACAAAGTAAGAGAGTTATGTATTGAGCACTTAGTAAGTGCCAGACATTGTGCTAGGCTCTTCTTCATATGTTGTAACATTTTATCCTCACCCAAACTATATGCGATAAGGACTACAACTGTTTTAAGTTTACAGATCAGGAAAATAAAGATTAGGAAGATAATAACTTGCCTCTATTTCTCATTTCAATGACATCAGTGTTATCCATTCAGTTGAACAAGCCAGAAACCCAGTTCCTTCTCCTTCTCCACCTCCTGCATTTAATCAGTCACTAAGCCTTGCCAACCACTCAAATGCTTCTGGAATTCATTCTTATCTTTTCATTCTCTGTCACTGCCAAGCTCAATTTTTTTTTTTTTTACTTTTGGGGTAAGAATTACAATAATTGAATAATGTCCTCCTTGTGTTTCTTTTTTCTTGTTTCTCCCACTCTAACCCCTGAGCCATCCTCACATTTCCCTGCCTGCCTTCCTATTTTCTTTCCTTTTCCTCCTTCTGCAAAGCCTCTATGAATTTACTGCCTTATCATTTATGCCCAAGTTTAATTACTTGCTCATTCTTGCACTAGTAGAACCTATGTGTTCCATTAATATGAAACTTATACCATCGAAGCACAGATAGCTAGGCATTTCTGTTGCTGCTACTATGAAACTATTAACATCTTACAGACAAGACCCTGTCTCATTTCCACATTCATTCATTCATTCATTCATTCATAGATCCAACACTTATTCATTACCCACCTTATGCCAAAAACTTATTTTTAAATAATGATAATATTAATAGTTATCTTTAACTGAGAATGTATTCAGCAATCCTATGAGGTAAGTATTCTTATCTTTATTTACACTGAGCAAAGTTCAAAATAGAAATACAAAGATACTTCTCTCAAGAGAAGTATGCCTGTGATTGTGTAAGTGTTCAACAGGTATTAGTAGAATTTAGTTGAACTTAAAATCAAAGAGAACCTATCAGAGAAACTTAAGGACTTTAGAGTCAGACAGCAATATAAATTGCAATCCTTGTTCTGTCATTAGTAAGCTACATGACCTCAATAAATTATTTCTATAGACCTCAATTTAAAATCTATAAAATAGAGATATTATTAGTACTACTTCAAAAGGCTGTCATATTGGTTAAATGTGAAAATAGATGTAAAATGTTTAGTCAGCCACCTGGTACAAAGTAAACCCACAATAAGTATCAACTGATATTATAAAGACTGGCTGCATGATAACAAATCAGGGGCCAATAATAAGCTATTCAATGAGGAATTATAAGTTTTCCATTTAGAATTTTCAATTTTATTATTTTCATTTGATATGTTTTTTATTATTGCTGTTGTTATTGTTTTGTGGAGAGCCAGATGGAAGTATGGGAATGGCTAGTTTACATGTAGGAACTTCAACAGATGAGGTTCCAATTTTTACCATCATAGTATTCAAGATTATAAAATAAGAATCTGAAAGAAAAATAACACTATTTCCTTCAGCCATAATGAAATAAGGCTATTTTATATTTTATCCTTCCTTCATAGAATTACTATACCAGAAAGAATACATAAAAATGAAAATACTACTGAGTTAAGAAACTAGGTTAAATGGCATAGAAAACATTATTTATACACTAACTTAACCATCTCAACTGTGGTTGAAATAAAGAGCAAAATTGTTCTTAAACAACCCTAAGGGATTGTCCTCTTAAGGGAGAGAGAAGAATGTCAGACATCTTAACATACAAAGAAGGAATTTCTGGAACTTAGAGAAGATTTTTGGCTAGAAGACCAATTAACCGGCTTACTCTAGGCATGAGAAACCAACTGGCCAAACATGCATTTTTCATTGTGATGTTAGGAGTAAAATGGCCCATTACCCAGAAGTGGCTGTCCCGTATGGTGGGTGGATGCGAATGTGGCCCTTTTGTCTTTCTTCTCATCAGGTATGCTCAACTCTATCTACACTAGTGGTCAGTTTCCCAATGAGTAAATAAGGCCTGCTTCTTGACCCACATTCCACAGGCAAGCCAGATTTTAGGAGACAAAAAGTCAAGTGTGCCAAAAGGAAATTATAGCTGTCCAAGAAGCCACAGGAGAGTGGGGAGTGTGCGGGGTGGTAGCAGGGGCTTTGCCAAAACACCAATGCACGCATTACTCAATCTTCTCTTTCAGTAAACATCCTTAGGATGGAAGCATTAGATTTTGGGCCACTCAAGTAATTCCCAAGGAAATATATTGGTCCTTTTGTGGTTTATAATCTAGGACTTTATTTTGCTGGATCATCTGTGTATTTTTTAATGTTGTATTTCTTTTGGTTAATCTTCCTTCCTCTTGGGAAGCAAAATGTTCTGCAATAACAAACACTGTCTGTGGTAAGTCCCTAAAACTCCAGTGCAACAGATTGCAAAGCCTGCTGTCCATCCGAAATACACTTGCATAAGCTGGCCGTGTCCATATCTCCAACTTTGTATTCCATATGTGTTGTTTTTCTTTGGTCACCCATCATTCTTTTCAAAAGATGTTTCTCCATGCACAGCAAATGTGTTCTTTGATAATATCCACAAAACTGCTTGAGCTGGGGAAATGATTGATATTCTAATGACATGAAAATAGCCATTTTTTTCTTGCTGCTTTCATTAGGTACAAGTCTGCATACATTTTTAAAAATATATTTTGAGTTATGAAGTATTTTGAATTCACAGAAAACTGTCAATAAAAATATAAATATTTGAATGGTATATATCATCTTGGGGTTACCAGTCAGATTTCATTTTAGGTTTTTTTTTTTTTTTTTTTTTTACTTATGAGAATGCTGAACCAGATCAATTAATTTACTGATTGTTGGACTCACTCAAAGGATAAAATTTTCTCAAAGAGAATTTCATGATACCTACAGGTGAAAGTCAAGTGATCCAGTAGAATAAAGGGATTCAGTATGAGAAGCAGTAGGGAGTAAAAGGGACACTGGCTATGGTAAGATTATATCCCAGTTTGCCCAAGGTCACTTCTGATTTATGCCTATTGTTCTGGCACGATTATTGATTCTACCCCTGTCACTTCAAAGTATGATGGCTTTGATGATAAATTATATGGCTATCCTGAAAATAGAGAGCACATGTTTTCCTAAAGAAAGGAGCTTCTACTTGATTCCAGCTGATTACTGTCATGTAGGAAGATCTGTGCTTCTTCTTTTTTTTTTCTTTCTTTTTAAATTTTAATGTTTATTTATTTTTGAGAGAGACAGAGACAGAATGCAAGTGGGTTGGGGCAGAGAGAGAGGGAGACACAGAATCTGAAGCAGGCTCCAGGCTCTGAGCTGTCAGCACAGAACCTGATGTGGGGCTCGAACTCACAAACTGTGAGATCATGACCTGAGCCGAAGTTGGATGCTCAATCGACTGAGCCACCCAGGCGCCCCAATCTGTGCTTTTTAAAAGGAAGCTGGATTTAGATTTTTAGGTACAAGCCCCCAGTATTTAACATTAGCTCAACTGTCTTTTTTTTCTCTTTATTTACTTCACAGGAAAAAAAAAACTTGTCTGGATGACAGATTTTTCTATGGGTCATCAATTTACAACTTCTTTTGGCCTAGAATTCCTACAATTTGGGGCTTCAATACCAGCCTTTTCTTATCTGCTACAGTTGTAATGTCAGGCTCCACTTAGGATATTCACATGCATACTATGATCCAGGTTAAACAGGTCCAGTTTGAAAACTTCTAAGCAGGTCCTGTTGGAAAACATCCATCATCAGTTAACAAAACCGACCAAGATATTGGAAGCAGAGTGAATGCAAACATAGGCTTAATTAACTGATTTTCTGACATCTGCAAATGTCATTAAACCGTTTTTCATTGCTAAAGATATCATTCACTGAACACCTACTATGCCAGATACTACTCTAAGCATGTTGTCTACATTATCATGATATTACTCATCACAACAATGATTTAAAAAATATTCAATAGAGGCTCAGAAAATTTATGTGATTTGACCAAGATCACATGGCTAATAAATGATTGAATCAAGATTAGTGTATGGGGCGCCTGGGTGGCTCAGTCAGTTAAGCATCCGGCTCTTGATTTCAGCTCAGGTCATGATTTCACAGTTCATGAGATGGAGCCCCATGTCAGGCTCTGCACTGTTAGCGCAGATTCTCTCCCTCTCTCTGTCTCTGCCTCTGCCCCACTCATGCTGTTGCCGTATTCTCTCTCAAAATCAATAAATAAACTTAAAAAAAAACACTAAACCTTTCAAATTCTTGTCTACACAACAGGATAACTGTGTGATACTGGTAATTGTCTTTGGTTGGGCTCCTTAGAAACAGAACATGAGATGAGGACTCTTATACAAGCGATTTTTTGATGAACCGCTTTTATAGGAAACCTGTAACAATTTGAGAAGAGCAAGATAAGATAGGGACAAAGCTAGGCAGTAATGGCGCTTTAGATGTCTAACCTCTTAACCTTGTAGGAAGTTCTGGAGCTTAGATTGCATCATACAGACTATCTTGCCTAGAGGGCTGTTACATCCCTGACTCATCAATCTGTGGTTATGGTCTTCCAAGCTTCTCCTGGTGAGGAGGCTCTCATCAATTGAGGGCACGCCTCAGAGATATATACAGGTAGGAGCCCTTAGCAGCTAATGCTTATACAGCCAGGCAAATGGGACCTACAAGGAGGTTGGGGGTAAGTGGGAAGTAGGAAGTGGAGAGATGGGGGTTGCCACTGACACTATCTACTATAGCTATCATGTGACAGGTTTGAATAAATTATTCTCTTTTTTTTCAACGTTTATTTATTTTTGAGACAGAGAGAGACAGAGCTTGAACGGGGGAGGGGCAGAGAGAGAGGGAGACAGAATCGGAAACAGGCTCCAGGCTCCGAGCCATCAGCCCAGAGCCTGACGCGGGGCTCGAACTCCCGGACCACGAGATCGTGACCTGGCTGAAGTCGGACGCTTAACCCACTGCGCCACCCAGGCGCCCCAATTATTCTGTTTTTATAGTATTTTTATTTTTGTCGTTTTAAACTGAAGGGACTACTGTTATTTGTTTTATCTCCAAGGTTGTATTTTCTTCTTTAATGGATAATTTTCAAAGTTTGTTAAATTCATGCTATCTTTTATCATCCTCGGTGTCTAACCCTCCCCTTTCTTTATTCACTTTAGCCCCAGGGAAATACTATACATTACAGCATGGCAAAGGGCAAAATTATTTCACAGACTGTGATTCCTTCCTTTCAAACAATGTTTATTATTAGACAGTATAGTACAACAAAAACAATTTAGTCAGTCGCTTGAAGATTGTTGTATTTGGCTGTCATATTACACAAGTGAAAAATTCATTAATGTCAAATATAGAGAAAATTCTTCTTATTCTTTTTTGGTTAAGTAGGTTTCACACTCAGCATGGAGCCCAAAGCAGGGCTTGAACTCACAACTTTGAGATCAAGACCTGAGCTGAGATCCAGGGTCAGACACTCAATCAACTGAGCCACCTAGGCACCCCTCTTCATTTCTCTTAATAAGAATATATACCTGCAGAAGAAAACATTTAAAAAAAATGATTGCACAAAAATATTTATGTGCATTTTGTATCATGGACAAAAAATGATAATAATAATAATAGAGAAACCTTATTATGAGTATGGTAGTTTGTTATATGTTCCATGTGCATTGTCTTAAATGGATATTATATTGCAATGATGCATGCCCATATTACTTCTAAGATCATGAGTTTTTAAAATTCAGAATTCACTTCTTATGCATAGTTTTTCCACAATAAAAAGCAAAGAAACAGATAGTCAAGAAAGACTTATATTTTGACAAGATAAAAAAAAATGAGCCAAATGGATTTGCTCCATAACAATTTATTTCTGCAGATTGCCACCAACTGCCCTGCTTACAATATACTTTTGAAATGGAGACCAGTGTGACTCCTGGAGATTCAGAAGCCATTGTTGAGATCTAATAGACTATATCTGGGGGCACAGGTGAAACAGATGCTTTCATAAAAAGCACGAGAAGAGACTCTCAGTGGGAAAGTCGCTTCTTTCACAAAGCACCAAGGATGAGGGAAATTTTTCTGATGTTATTCTCTTGTTGGATACAGAATTCTATCTTGGGGACTTTGCTTGCATAAGTGAACTACAGATTTTTTTGTTCTCATTAAATATACTCAGGTTCTCAGGGATACTGTCTTCATTACAATGTTTTCAAGTGCAACCTTACAAATAAAGGCTAAAATCCAAAAGATTCTTATATCCAGCTTCTCAAAGACTAAGAATGTATAAATTTGCTATCAGGAGAATTTAGTTTAAGATTTCTTACTAAGTGGGGCACTGTAAGTCAAAGTCAGTCTCATAAACTGTCAGTACTATATTTTGAAAGATTGGCTGCAGAGCTTAGGAATGGAGATAAAGATCCGTATCAGGACTCAAATGCACCCCAACTAATTCCTACTCTAATACAATCAGCAGATACTAAAATATCCAAAAAGATATGCCCATTATTTCTGCAAGGTAAATATTTCCTGTCTTCTATTAAGGACTCTGTGTGTGCGTGTTTTAAGTGTTCATCTTTTCCACTATGTTGAAATTCTGATACACTGGCACACATTCTCCTCTCCCCAACACTGGCCCTCACAGAATCAATATCATCTGCTTATCCACTATCAGCACAGAAAATTCTGTGGTGCTCTACTCTTAACAGTGTAAAAACAATAAGTCTGCTTTTTCTTTTTTAAATTTGAAAAATAGCTTATTTGCAAACTAATAAGCTATCCCTTCAGAGACGCTGAAATATGCACACTCCTGTTGAAAAACACTGCTTTCAATTTTCAAAAGAAAACATTATTAAATAGCCACATCTACCTATTTATTGAAAGTACCTGAATATGACCATTACTTCCTTGTCAAAAAAATCAGAAAATTTGAGACACAAATATAAGGCACGAGTTAAGTTTTTAGAAATAGGTAGACCCTTAGCTGGAATTAATTGATGGGCTTTCTGAGAGTAGCAAAGATTGTAAATACAATTCCTGGTTTGTCTGCCATGGTCTTTCAAAAGACTATGTACCCTATAGTAAGAAGCTATGGTTTGGAAAGAAACCAACTTCTTTCTATATCTTGGTAACCTAATTAACCGTGTGTGTGTTTGGAACAAATACTCTATGTAATTTGTTTTTTTGAACTAATGATAATATAGAGAGTGTCTAGTACAATACGCAGCATGTGTAGAAGGAATTTAGTAGTTGATAACAATTGTAATTGTGATTATTATAATTCTGAAAGCAAAACTGTCAGGCAATAGATTTCTATAAATGTTCCCAGCATTTCTTGACCTGAGTTTCCTTTAGGCATACTGTATCTTCTGCCCACCACTCCTGTCCCCAGTATGATAATTTCCCACGTTTGTGGTCCTAGTTTAGATATCAGTGTTCCAGGAAGCCAGCCCTGTATTGAAGACTGAGTGAGATCTCCCCTCTGTGACTCCTAGACTTTGTGTTATTATAACTGTTATTACTTGTATTGATCATGTCTAGGGGCCCTTGAATGCATCTTGCTTGATCTTGTATCTCCATGACATAATATAGTGCTTAAAACATTATGAGTGCTGAATATGTATTTTTGAATGGATGCTGTTAAATTATTAGTGTATAAACTACTATCAGGCTGAATGTATACCAACTGAGAAAATTCTTCAGATCATCCTTGAACTCTTTCTAGTGAGATTCTCTTCCATTCCTGTGTAGCTTTTCAAATTTGTGAACCTAACTATTCCTCTTGCTTAGCGTTTTCCTGGTTTGGCATATACCAATTAACTCAGACTCTTTGACCCTATCTGTCCTCACACAACTTCATGTATTGGATCATGGACCAAATTCAATGCCTTCTCATGACACCTCTGGAAATGATGCCACATATACCCTAACTCACACCTTGCTTAATCTTACTTGGGACCAGTCGAGAGAGCTCTTGTCTATATTATCTGTTCCTCTAATACTCTTTCCAATGATGCCCTTTTCTATGGTTTCTAAACTTCTACCCTGAAATGACTATTTCTATCACATGGCTTAAATGCTACTTTCCTTTGGTTTAATCACATTGTTCTTAGTCATGGCTGTCTTGATCATGATTTCTGCCTTGCCTTTTCCTAACTCATTCCTGTATTTGTTACATGAACTCCTTCACAGATTTCCAGTGAACTCACTTTTGCTATTGACTCACCACTCTTAATGAAGTGTCTTTAATGAAAATGTGACTTTTTCTTTGGGATTTGTGCCATTGAGCCTTCTTCAAGGATTATCCTTCCCAGATCAATAGTTTAAAAGATCAGGGGTGCCAGGGTGGCTTGGTCAGTTAAGCATCTGACTCTTGATTTCACGGTTGTGAGATTGAGCCCAGCATCGGTCTCCATGCTAAGCATGAAACCTGCTTGAAATTACCTCTCCTTCTCTCTCTGCGCCTCCCTTGCTCACGTGCATGTGTTTGCTATCTCTATCTCTCTCTCTCTCTCTCTCTCTCTCAAAAAAAAAATAAATAAAAATAAAAGATTAGTATCAAACAGCAGATTAATGGTGTGGTAAACTATCTACAAAAATGGCCACAGTATTTTCTCCCATCCCTGTGGGCTTTTGTAATGTGACTGTTACTCCTCACATCAAGAGACAGGGTTTATCATCCCAGCCCTTAAATTTCAGTTGGTCTGAAACTTGCTTTGACCAACAGAATGCAACAAAAATGGTGATAGAGGACTTTTCAGTTTAGGCTCCAAAGAACCTTATAGCTCCTGTTCTAATTCTTTTTCACCACCATGCTGAGACCACCATGTGAACAAGCCTGCTCTAGCCAACTAGAAGATGAGAGACCTTATGGAGCAAGAATACCCTCTGAAGTCCCCTAGACCCACTAGCTAATACCAGTAGTAACCACCAAAAACACAATCATCTTATACCAGCCAATTCCAGTTGAATCTCCAGATGATTGCAGTTGCATGCATAACTCCAGGTTAGAACAGCAGAAGAACTGTACTAGTGAACGCAGACAAAGTTACTAACCCATGGAATGATGATAGAATAAATTAAACCAGTAAATTTGGGGGCAGTTTGCTATGTATCAATAAATAATAGATAGCAATAGTTAGTAGATAATACACATGCTTTTCCAAAGACATACAACTTACTTTCTGTTTGTTTTAAGTGAAATCTGGAAATGTATTATTCTTTTTAAACATATAGTGTTATTTAACTGCTGTTTCCCATTTATCTAGCATTTATGGAACATCTTAAAATTCAGGATTTATTTTTTAATGTATTCCTCTAATCCTAACATCCACTCCGTACAAAGGAAGCAGAGCAAGTGTTATAATCATCCTCATTATCTGGATGAGGAAATTGAGCTCAGGGCACCTAATCCACCCAAGCTCAAGACTGGGATCAAAACCCAGCATGATGCAGTGCAATGCTGTCTCCTGCCCTCCTCTGCCTCAGTACAATAGTATTGCATATTTAATACATTTTGCTTGACCTTGTATCCTCATGGTGTAGTATGGTGCTTGAAACATTGTGAGTGCTGAATGTGTGTTTTTGAATGGATGCTGCTTAATTATTAGTATGTAAACTATGAACAGGCTGAAAAAATACCAATTGAGAGAATTAGTCAGATCACCCTTGGAACTGTTTCTATGAGATTCTCTTCCATTTCCGTGCAGCTGAATTTTCAAATCTGTGAACCTAACTTTTCCTCTTGGTTAGTGTCTTCCTAGTTTGGCACATACCAATTAACTCAGACTACTCAACCCTATCTGTCCTCACACAACTTCACATATTAGATCATGGACCAAAATCAGTCTTCACCTGACACCCCTAGAAATGATACTACATATAACCTCATTGTTGCATTCTAACACTGGCAGGATTGGATTAAATCTAGGTTTGCATTTACCAAGTCCTTGACTCTGAACTTTTTAAAAAAAACCAGTCTAATCTTCACTTTTCACCATTGCCATTAAAAAAAAAATTCACAGCCTGGTTCATTTTAAGTAACTTTAGCTCTGAAGTTTCTGATTCATTTTCAATCAAGTTTTTATTTGGCAATAATTCTTTGATGTTCCATAATCCCTTTGAACCATTTTATAAGCCATTTATACCTTTTATCTTTGAGTTATCCAGTCACATCTTGCCAAGGTAACTCAAAATTATATTTCACACTTTCTGTATTAGGTTGAAATGCAATGTATTTTTTTTAAGTTTCATTTATTTATTTTTGAGTGGGGGCAGGGTTGGAGAGAGAATCCCAAGTAGGTTCCTTACTGTCAGTGCAGAGCCGGATGCAGGGTTTGAACCTGTGAACTGTGAGATCATGACCTAAGCTGAAGGTGGATGCTTCACTGACTGAGCTACCCAGGTGCCCCCCCAAAAATGCAGTGTATTTCTAACCTGGGCATATTGTTGCTTACTTCAGTGAAGGTATTGCTTTGTTGTATTTTTTATGAACTGGTTCTTCCCCCAAAAGAGGAAATTTACCTCATGCAAATTTTCTTGCTAAATCAGGTTACTATAGCTCAAAATGGATGTGGGGGGCTTGTTTTGGATTCTGATAAAGTGTCACATAAACTATGAGGACAGAAATTATCATAAATACCAATTTTGGGAAAGACATATTTAAAAAAAAATCTTAGTAAAACTCATTGGGCTACCAATACAAAATTAAAAAAAACAACTTAGATTACTTATTTTAAAATCATAGCCACAGCTTAATATATCGGTGATATATACTTAATGTTCCATTGAAACGCAAAAGAATTTCTTTCAACTATCCGAAATTAGCACAACTAATATTGACTTATCATCTACTATGTGCCTAGAATGGTTCTCATTACATGCAATTTAATTCACTAAGTAGGTGGGTATTTTTTATCCCTAGTTACAGACAAGGAAATTTGGACTTACAAATGCCAATGACTGGACCTACATTCTACCTAATATCCTATGATGGGTATGAAAATGCCTTGTGTAAACTTACAGAGATCAATAAATTTATGGATCTTATTTTCCTTATATGTAGAAGAATGTATCAAGTTATGTACAGTATATAAAATTATTTGAGAGCAAATCCTAACTTATAATATGCTATCCATAGAGCAGTCATCATTAGATTTTTCCAAAGAAATCATTAGTCAATATTCTGCTTGTTGTGCTTTAAAATAAAACTATGCTATCATTTGGGTATATAAAACACATGAAGAAGTGACAAAAATTAATACATATTAGTGAAGCACGCAATAAAATTTCACACTGGAGAACCAGAGAAACTACCCATCTTTCTTCAGGGCAACTTCCCCCAGTAGCCCCCTTCCATACAGAGTAACTGATTCCTGTGTGAGGAGTCTTTTCTTAATGTTTATTAGGAAGTGAGGAGGCAGTTCAATACTTTGATTACAAAAACTTCACTACCTAGTTGAAATCCACAACATGAGGAGAAATCATATCTTTCACTTAGAATATTCTAAAATGTTGATCAGAATTAGATGATCATTGTAATTTTTAATATGAAGTGTTAACTCACTTACATTCTATATAAACACAAACTTGTGAAATAGTTATTGCATGTCTATATCCCTATTTCCCAGGAAATTGAGGCAAAAAGACAATAAGTGTTTTAGTCTCACAGCTAACAAGGGATAGAATCAAACCTAGATAATCTGGTAGCAGAAACCTCATTCCTAACTTCTCTATTTCTAAACCCAAGGCTCTTAAAAGGACAGAGATGATATTACCTAAGGGATTTTGCAAATCTTAATGTATGATACCAATCAAAGCTATTGCTTTGGCTAATGAATGTGAAAGTCAAAGACTTTTAAGGATATAGGCACCAATTTGCAAGAGTACAAACTGCTTGCCTTGGAAAGGCTTGTTCATTGAATTACAAAAATAAACAAAACAAAACCAAACCACTAAAAAACAAGGAAAACATAAGAAACAAAGGAGCACGGACTTCTAAAATATTTTAGGCATAATTATCTTTGCTTCCTTTTCTTCTTCTCCCCAAGTATTTATTAGATGATTAGTGGAAGTGAATTTATGAGATTAATTGTAGGGCTAATTTAGATGGTGTTACTTTGAAGACCAAACTTAAGCATATACCTGGGAGTAATTTCTTTCTCATCTTCACTTATTATAATAGTTGGGTGGGGTTTTTTTTTGTCTCTCTGTGTCTTGTTTTGTATGACTTGCTTTTCAGAAAATTAGACTACCCCCACCTATGAAAGAACTTTTCCATGGCAACTTCAGTGAGTCTCGATCAAATAGCAGTTGGATTTTATAAGTCAGTATATAAAATAGAATGCAAATACAAATAACGTCACTTCTAAAACTTTATGGGCTAATAAAAGCATGTAATTCCAGGGGGATAAGATATTTGAGTAGTCAGAGTAACTCTGGTTGCGCAAAGTCATACAGAACAAAATGATTTACCTTTTGAAATGAACAGAGCTGGCATCCTCGATAACACCACCAAGCACCAGTCTGACCTCAGGCAAATTATTCAACAGTTGACCTCATTTTCTTCAACAGGAAACTGAAGTTTGCTGATATAATGACCTAAAATTGTTGTAAACATTTTTGCCCTTAATTCTCCTTTCATCTTCTTTCTTATTTATTTTGAATTATTTTATCTTGCTATTATTTATAAGTCCAGGTGTTCCTAAATTTAACATCAGAAAACTTGGAATCAGAAGACTCAGATTTTCATTCTGGCTCCACTTACTAATGGAGAAATTACTTAAGATAACATCAACTTCACATAGTTGTTGAAAGAATAAAATAAAGTAGCATAACAAAATTTACTTTTCAGATGGTAGAGTGATCTATAAATTACATTGGAAAGCAGCCAATATTAATCTAGGAACATGATCTTGATAGTAAACGAGAAAACCAACAAACCACCATAACAACAAAAAGTAAGTCTTCCCAAACAACAGTTTGTTTTAAATCTATACTTTCTGTCTTTGTTAAGACTCTTTAGAACTGATTTAAAAACTATTTGGCATCTTTGTTTAAATTCTGGTCAAACGACCACTAACATGACTTTGGATGATTAAGAAATTCCTGGTGCCCCCAGGATCAACTTGTGTGAAGCTATCAGAAGACCGGGCCAATTTCCCCATATTAAACTTAAAATTAAAATTATTAAAATTAAAATTAAAATATTCCAATCATGCAAAAAGATTTGTTGAATTGGGACATGAATCTAGAATATGCCAAAAGTCAAGTTAATTTTTAAGTAAATACTGCAAAATAAAGTCCATTTTAGTCTCTGTTTATAGGGGGAAATAAAAGAGGAAGTCAGATAAATGTAGGAGCTATTTTCATCTCTCAGTGTGCAACTAAGGAGTTTGTGGAGGAATAATCGGTGCTATGAGATCTTCCCGAAGGAATTTCTGAATATAAATATTCCAACTTCTGTATTTAAGGATGTCAGCTCTACAGGTGATTTTCTCAAGTTTTTCCCCAGTTTAACACATTCCTTAACACATTTCAAATAGTTTCTCTTCCCGACATCCCATTGAGATCATTCTCATTGAGATAACTTGTGATCTTGTTGCAAATCCAACATACATTTTTTTTAGTCTTATCCCATTTGACCTCTCAATATTTGACCCCTCAATATTTGACCCTTCCTCATTGAAAAACTCTCTTTCCTTAACTTCTGTGACCTCACACTCTCTACATTTTCTTTTTATCTCTAGCAGCTGTTTCTCAATATTCTTTGTAAACTCTGTTTTTTCCCATCCCTTAAAATTTGGTGGCCCTTAGGTTCTCCCCTGTTTCCCTTTTCTTCTGTCTCCCTAAGCAATCCCATTTACTCATCTGGCTTCAGATATCATTTGAGATGATGACTATCAAACCCCCAGCTTCAGCCAAGATCTCATTCCTGGGTTGCAAACTTGTGTAACTCCCTACTGGACATCTCCACTTACATTTCCTCTGGAGACTTCAAAACCAACAAGTCTGAAGTAGATTTTGTCAGCTCCTTCTGTACCCTGATGCTGCTTCTGTTCTTGAGATGCTTTCAGAGTCTGTGCACTACCTACCACCCATCAAATCTTTTCTCTTGACATTCTGCACTTTCACATATTAGCAAGTCCTGTCAAATCTATCATCCAGCAAGGGTTACAATCCATCCATTCTCTGTCTCATTTCTTTCAATTATATAAGTGCTTGCCTACAATCAGTTCTACTCATAACAACCAAGTCTGATTAGGCCCTTTCCTTCCTCTGTCATTGCTAAAGATGTACATCCCACGGTGACTATTGATGACTGTGTGCCATAATGGCTCTTGAAGAGTTAGGATTATTTTTCAGAAAACTTATTTTTCAATGTAACAGCTTTATTTTTTACCTCCAAACACACTAAATGAATACACTATATGGGGTAGTATTTAGACATTACAATTTTAGGCAAAGACACA
The DNA here is from genome assembly GCF_018350175.1 of Felis catus. NCBI lineage: Eukaryota > Metazoa > Chordata > Mammalia > Carnivora > Felidae > Felis > Felis catus. The sequence goes on from NC_058374.1 coordinate 111,053,029, forward strand.
TTTACATTTACATTTACATTTACACATTTACTTGACACAGGATGACAAATCTGATGTGAATGCAAGTTTTGGATAAATCTAAAATATGTTTTTTTGTTTACATAAGCCAAATGAAAGTGATGAAGAGGTATGGAGTATGTATCATTTTCATGTTAGCCTTTACTTTAGCTTTTAGCTGATACATGTGTGCATGTGTATGTGTGTGTGAAAACTTCATTATTAGTGTAGCTTGATTACAAGATAATCTTATGCCCCTTCACATTCTCTTCCACCACTCACAAGCAAGTCCTTTCTTTAGCAAGTACAATCAATCTTCAGAGTATTGTATTATATATTGTATGTGCAGATTATATTTATTATCATATTATAATATTATGATTTATAAGAAATATATATTTAGTCATACAGATGATCAAAATATATCCCTTATATATATTTGATCTTTGCCCACAGTTCCTAACTTATGGCTCTTAAAACCCTTAGAATTTCCAGTGATGGGGGCAGGTGTGTCTTTTATTATGTTAATGAGATGGTTCTTGGAAAACCCTTAGGTAACCTGAGGATGGGGCTGGTTGCCAGGAGAACCAACTTTGTGATTACAGTTGGAACTTTTAGTCCTCCACCACTCCTACACCCCCAACTTCCAGGGAGGGGAGAGAGGTTGGAAATTGAGTTTAATTACCAATGGCTAAGGATTTTACTGATTGTGTATATGTTATGAAGCCTCCATAAAAACCCAAAAGGACAGGGTTCAGAGAGCATCTAAGTTGGTGAACCCAGGGAAGTTCTGTACCCTTCCCACATACTTTGCCCTATTCATGTCTTTCATCTGGCTGTTCCTGAATTATATTCTTTTATAATAAACTGCTGTTCTAGTAAATAAAATGTTTCTCTGAGTTATGTGAGCCCCTCTACGAAAATCAAAAACAAAGGGCGGGGGGGGGGGGGGTCATGGGGACCTCTGACGTATAGTCAGTTGGTAAGAAACACAGGTGATAACCTGGACTTGCAATTGGCATCTGACATGGGGACAGGACAGTCTTATAGAGACAGACCCTTAACCTGTGGGATCTGATGGTATCTCTGAATAGACACTGTTAGAATTGAGTTAAATTGTAGGACACTTAGCTGGTGTCAGAGCACTGTTTGTTAGTGTAAGGAACACACATTGGAAATTGGAATCAGAATTATCCATTTATATGCTTACAGAAAATCTTCAGTGTTCAAGTGATATATATTTATCTCATATAAAAATCATTTATGTATTTTGATTTGGGATGGAACACATAACAACATGTCCAGATTAAAAGTAATAGAATTCCTCTTTTCAGTTAATGGGTTTTCATTTAGCAACAAGGTTTTTTTTTTTTTAAGATTTTTTTTTTCAATGTTTATTTATTTTTGGGACAGAGAGAGACAGAGCATGAACGGGGGAGGGGCAGAGAGAGAGGGAGACACAGAATTGGAAACAGGCTCCAGGCTCTGAGCCATCAGCCCAGAGCCCGACGCGGGGCTCGAACTCACGGACCGCAAGATCGTGACCTGGCTGAAGTCGGACGCTTAACCGACTGCGCCACCCAGGCGCCCCATCAACAAGGTTTTTAAGAATAAATGAAAGTGAAGTGGGAGTCCATTTATTCTCCTTGCCTTCAGGATAAATTCTAAACTCCTTAAGGTAGTTTCAAAGGTATGTGACCTAACCCTTGCCCCACCTGACACCAATCCCCATTTCACACTTCACCTGCAAGCCATAGGGAACTATAAACCCATGCACCAACCCAGGAGCTTCATTCCTTACAAATACTGGGGTTGGCACATCTAAGGCAGCATGATTAAATGAGGTATCATGTATGATAAAGGATTCAGGGAAAAAAAATAAAAAGATATTAAATACATACACTACAGCAAAGAGGAATTTTAGGAACGTTTTCTTCTAGAACAGACTGAATTAACAAACAACTATTCTTCTGAACCATTTCCTTCAACCCTTCTTGAAAAATTATGGTGCTATTGTGATTTAATGAGGCAGAATATTTTACACATTTTGTTACACTGATGACCTCCATTTAAAGTTTGCAAATCAACTCTCATTAGTTTTGAATTGAAGTGGGCTACTAATAAATGTCAATTTTGTTGACCTGTTCCATTCATCCTATGTTTTGCTGATTACAAAACTCTCCTTACCTCCCATGTATTTTTTTTATTTCACCAATACTGGGGTATGTTAGTCTTTAATGCATTTGAATGAGTGTAGCAGCTAAAGATTTTCTCAAAGGATCTTCTAGGTGAAAGGCTATTAATCAACAGGGCTTTAATGAGAGCATATCCAGGGCTGCTTTGTAAAGAATGAATTCTAGGGTGAAAGAATGCAAGCAGAGAGATTAGTGTGGCGGTTATTAGAATGAACCAAGTGAGAAATGGTAGTGGCTTGCCTAGGGTGGTGGCAAGGAAATGGAGAGAAGTAGGACAAATATGAAGATTTTAGAATGAGAAATCCTGCCCTTGAAACAACATAGATGAATTGGAGAACACCATGCTAAGTGAAATGAACCAGACACAGAAAGACCAACAGTGCATGAAAACTCTTATATAAGAAATCTATAATAGTCAAATGCACAGAAGTAGAGAGTAGAATTATGGTTGCCAAGGGCCAAGAGTAAAGGGAAATCGGTACATATTAGGCAAAGTGTACAAAGCTTCACTTATGCAAGATAAGTAAGTTAGTTCAACTGTATAGCATAGCACCTATAGTGAATAATATATATTATATACTTCAAATTTGCTAAGAATGTAGATCTTATGTTAAGTGTTGTTAAATAATAATAATAATAACAATAATAATAATAAATAAAGAGAGTGGGAGGAATCTTGGAGGTGATGGATATATTCATGGCATAGGTGGTGGTGATGGTTTCACATATATATACATTATCTCTGAACTCATCAAGTTGTATATATTGAATATGTACAGCTTTTTGTATGTCAATAATACCTCAATAAAATAGTTTTTTTAAAAAAAAGAATGAACAAGTAAAATGTGTAAGAGTAGAAAAAGAATGGGTTGGTGGGAAAAGTAAGGAATCGAGAGATTTGTCATAAACATGTTAAGTTTAACTTGCCTATTAGATATCTGTGTGGAGATCTTAAGCAGTTTGGGGGCAGAAGATGTAAATTTGAAAGTCTAGCTAAGATCCCAAGGTCAGGAGTGTAGACAGAGCCTAGAAGGCTTTCCTATTCAAACCAGCACAGGAATTAAACTGGATAGAAATGTACCTTTTGTGTACCTTTGGTGGATCAAATACCAAAAGGAAATGGGATAAAATGGGATATTCTATCCCAGCCTTTCTCCTATTCAAGTTGTTATGAAGAATTTGTATCCCACTGCACGTCTTTTTTTCTTTTCTTTTTTTTTTTTTAGTGGAATGGGTCTTCAATATATAATGTAAGTCATCTGTTAGAGGATGTGTGCCTTCCTGCCTTGCCAAGTGGGAAGTTAAACAATCTTTTCTGGCCCAATTATGCGATATGACTGTACATTCTACGAGTGGCCTTAAATAATATAACCTAAACTTATTACCAAGCTTAATATCATTTTTATCAAACCAAAGGTGTTTGCCATATTTTGACATACAGAAGGATATATTTTATTTTTTTTTCAACGTTTATTTATTTTTGGGACAGAGAGAGACAGAGCATGAACGGGGGAGGGGCAGAGAGAGAGGGAGACACAGAATCTGAAACAGGCTCTAGGCTCTGAGCCATCAGCCCAGAGCCTGACGTGGGGCTCGAACTCACGGACCGCGAGATCGTGACCTGGCTGAAGTCGGACGCTTAACCGACTGCGCCACCCAGGCGCCCCCAGAAGGATATATTTTAAATTAATTAATACATTTTAATTAATTAACTGATTAATAATTCTAAATGAATCTCATTCTACAGAAAATCCATTTAGTTGTCTTGCAGTATATGTTGCAACTAATTCACGTTATTAGAACTACTGAAGTTCTATTCTCTGCAAAACAAAATATTCTAGAAAAAGCACCTTAGGAGTCTTTAGACAGTAGACATATCCCCTCAGACCAAATATCTCTTGATATTCTAGGGGCCAGAGCTCCCATAGAGGATTTGCACCAACATTTCTTAGGGACTTTGTTTTTAAATATTCATATCCAGGCCACATTCTTGGAGATTCAAATTTGGTGGGTAGGCGAAGAGAGTCTTCTGAAAAAATTCCCCAAGTGATTTTGCTGTGGACCCCTAGGTAAGAACTGCTGCTCAATGGGAAGGAGCTTCAAGCACTTGAGATTCAGATAGATTCCTGGGAGGCTTCTTTACTCTCCCTGGCCCACTTGCCTACCTGCAACCCACCTGTGAAGGTCACCTTTCAATTTATTTAAGAATCAAGTCTTGTTCTAATTAATTTTCATAACAAAATAGGTGACTTGGCCAAACACACACCAAGCATTTTATCTAAAGCCGATGGATGTCCTTTAACAAGCAATTAAGAATACCTACATTTTAAGCACATATGATGACTTCCATCTCAAGTTGGTTGCTCTCCTAATTCAAGTAAAATCTAAGATTTATTAGTGAATAAATACCCAACAGAGACTGTACCGCTTAAGTGATATTCTCACCAATCAGTGTAAACCTTTCTTCTTAAATTATCAGAAAGCCAAATTCCTGGACTGTATCACTTTTGATTACTTTTGTTCCCTGTGGAAACAGAGAATGCCTTCAAAGAATGCAAATCTTAAATTCTAAGTCCTCAAATTTTATGGAGGTTTATAAAAGAGATACCTTCATCTAATAAAAACTACTCTTGTGGACAATGTGTACATGATAAATTTCCCCTCACAGCAGAAAGCCAGGAAAAAAATGTATCCAATATAAACTGATATGCTTCATTTTATTTATAAAGAGAATTATTTGGGTGCTTTGATTTTAACTGCCAGGAACTACTGTGGTAAGTTTTATGTGCCACTGTAGTAATCATCCCTAACCAAGGCTTTCTGGTTCAAGCATCTTTCCATATCACTTGGCCTTCACTCCTGAATCTTTGTTGTAATGATGCCATGGACCTGTATCTTTTATTATAGGTTACCTCAAATCCTTTTTTGGAAATGGGTGTTTTATTAATAATAAGATCTATCCTGGACTCAACTATTTTATAAAATTCATATCCATTTATTTTCAGTTATTGGCAGACCCCCTCCAGTAAGTCTGCTGTGAAGATTTTCTAAATTAAATAATCAAAAAAACTTCTGCCCTTCTCCTGCCATGACAAGAAGCTTTCTGTATGGAAAATGCATTGTGGCCAAAGGTCATAAATGCTTCTGTTAGCCACTGGAATAGAACGTGGTGATTGTCCCCCTCATCTTCCTCTTCTTCAGTATCACCATTTTGGCACTTCCTATGAGCCAGGCACTGTGCCTGAAGCTTTGCATCCAAGTACTCATCCAAACATCATGAGGTTGAAACCAGTCCTAACAATGTCCCTTTTTATTTTTATTATTTTATTTCAGTAAATTTATTAATTTATTTTAGGGAAGGAACCCAGAACTTAAAAAGATTAAATATCTTACACTCAATCCATGTTTTTAAATAAATGCATGAACTTATGCAGTCAGATATTCAATTATTAAATTGGGTCTGGCTGACCCTAAGAAAAACTGATAAGGAATGCTCCTGTTCTAGATGCAGGAATAAAGTAATACCACTACTAGGAGCTCCTTGGGTCTTTCTTCATCTCACAGAAAATGAGAAAAATGACCTCGTTCTCTCCCTTTTGCATGGGGCAGATGGGTGAACCTAACATATTACAGGGTTCCCTTTCTTTAATCTGGACTTCAACCTTTCTCTTTACTTATGTTATACATGTTTGAAATCTAAATAAAGGCTTGGACAGTGGAAGAGGCAGCTGACTAAAGAATCAGGCAGAAACAGTTGACTGCTCCAAGGCTCATAGAATCCAAGTGACAAGGGATCATGGCCAGTGTCCACTGGGTTGACGATCTGACTATGTAATGGTTATCAGTCTCAAGAATATGTCTCTTGCAGCATTTTTTTTTTCCGCTTCTGGAGAATTAGCCATTGTCTGCTTAACATGAAGCATGTATTTCACGATAGCTTTGGGGACAATAAATGATAGGCTGTTTCACTCACATTCTTTGACTATAGGATTCAAAGTTAATTAATAAATGTAAAGATTTATTGATCCAATAAGTCCTCTCTGGCAGCACTGGACAGGGCATCAGGAAACCTGGTATGTAGTCCTGTTTATTCTAATGATGTGTGACTTCAGGTAAGTTATATAAGTGCTCTCAGCCTCGGCTTCTTAACTGCAGAAAAGACTTGTGTTTGATTGACTTGAGGGTCTCTCCCAACTCTGAAAATTTATGAAGTTAACAATCTCTCTGATTTATTGTATGAAGTACTCTTTAATGAGATAAAGCTTTGTTATGTATAATCTTCAGTCTGGCAGAAAATAGTTGAAAATGAACAGGCAAAAGCAAGAAAGAGCTTTAACAACACAAGGATAAATTTAGGCATGATCTGTTTTCACATGCCTCATCCAGTCATTCATGAGGATTTTCTTTCATTATTACTCATTTCCCTAATTGACTTTAGATATGGGCATCTGATACATGGAGGTGAGGTCAAAACAATCATTGATGAATTTCCTTTAAAATAAATGTAAAAATCGTTTCCCATTGTATCATACCATGAATGAGGTCATTTTTTCCAAGTTGTCAGATCCTAACACATTGCACTTATTTATCTAAGATTTGTGATTATAGACTGCTTCTAGACCCATAAATATTTAACAACATATTTCCTTACAGATGTTTAAGAAAAACAAACCTTTCCTTTCATTAATTCCCTGATTTGGTGAATCAGCTGTGTGCTGAGAAAGCTGGCCATCCCTTGGTCCCAAGCCCAGGGAACCCCTTGTCTTAAAAACACCAAAAAAATTAGAACTTCAATTTACAATGGTTATGACCTACCCCGAAAAGTGATTTTCTACCATTTTCCTTATTTTCTCAAGTTATTAACCTTTATTTCAATACACTTAGTCACACCCATGCTAATTTTTTCAAGTTTTATGTTTATTTTTCTAAAACCACTCCTGTCTGCAATTCTTTCCTTATTCCAAAAATGGCAATAAGCCAGGCCCCACTTTCTTCTAACTTAATTTTTCCAGACTTCTTAATGGCTATGTCAATTTCCTGTCATTGTTCTGCTATAGGATTTCCTTAGTTCCCTCCTAATGCCTTTGGCGGGTGCACGTTTATACTGAAATTTATAAAGGTGGGGAAAAGTCATCAACACAGTCCAGAGAAGAGACTGATTCATTATGAGGTAACTAAGCTGAAAAGCACACTTTAATGGACTATTTTGGTAGCATGACTTGAGATCGTAAGCTGTGTTTTTTACTCCCTGGAAATGGTTGCTTTTAAATGGCATTCCCAAGGTCAGGAAGGAAGTATGACATCACTGAGGAGCAGCTGCCCCTGAGGTAGTGAAAAGGAGCTTCAAGAAGCTCCTGTTTAAAGGTGCATTAATCATGACCATTCAGTTGGCGGCAGGATAAGACAAATAGGGGCAAATTCAGATAAACTCAAAGGAAGAGAGCTTGGGGTTTGTTTTCAGAATCACTGAATTTTTTTTAATTTAAGTCTATTTGACATGTAATATTGTGTAAATTTAAAGTATACAGCATATTGACTTGATTCATTCAGATATTGTAATATGATTGCCATTGTAATCTTTGCAAACTCTTTCACCACATTACATGATTATTGTTTTTTTGTTTTGTTTTGTTTTTTTGTTTTTTGTGGTTTTTTTTTTTTTTTTTGGTTGTGGGAACAACTAAGATCTAGTCTCTTAGGAAGTTTGATGTTTATACAATATTATTGTCTATGATCATTATATTGTACATTAGATCTCCAGAGCTTCTTCATCTATTGGTTCTAAGTTTGTGCCCTTAAACAGCATCACTTCTATTCCTCCGTCCCCCAACTTCTGGTAACTACCATTTCACATTCTGCTTTTATGAGTTTGGCTTTTTTAATATTCCACATATAAATGATATTATATGGTATTTGTCTTTCTCAGTCTGATTCATCTCACTTGGCATAATGGCCTCAAGGTCCAACCATGTTGTCACAAATAGCAGGATTTTCTTTCTCGTGGCTGAATAATATTACCTTGTAAATATGTATACACCACATCTTCTTTATGCATTCATTCATTCATGGGCACTTAGGTTGTTTCCATATCTTGGTTATTGTGAACAATGCTGCAATAAATGTGGGAGTGCATGTATCTCTCTGAGATCCTATTTTCATTTCCTTTAGGTAGGTACCCAGAAGTCGAATTGCTGGAGCATATGGCAGTTCTAGATTCAATTTTTTGAAGAACATCCTTAGTGTCTTCCATAGCAGCTGAACCAATTTACATTCCCAACAAAAGTGTACTAAGGTTGCCTTTTCTCCCCATCCTCACCAACAGTTAGTATCTCTTGTCTTCTTAAAGAATCCTAACAAATGTGAGGTAAGATCCCATTGTGGTTTTGCTACATACAGAATAAAAGAATCATAGATTTCTGAAGTTTACTATTAGAAATTATCTGATTCACTCAATTTATTTTATGAAAAAGAAAATGGACTCAGAGAAATTGAGATTTTTCTCAATGTCAGATGTCTAAGTTGTGACTGAGTTGAAATTAGAGCAGAGGTTGCTAATCATCTGATTGAATATTCTGAAAGCACTTCTTGAGACTGATTTATATATTTTAGTCTTCACAGAATCTATTGTTGGACTGATTGTATTACTGTTAAATAGTAGAACCGGCATGTTGGAATTTCTTTAGAGTTTTTTCTTAACTGAGGAGAAATTCACATACCATACACTGACCATTTTTAAGTGTAAAATTTAGTAGCATTCAATACATTCATAATATTGTGTAACTACTATCTCTCTCTAGTTTCAAAGTTTTCTTCACCCCAGGAGAACATCCCATACTTCTTATGGAATCATTCATCATTCCCCATTCCCCTCATCCTCTGGCAATCACTAATCCATTTTCTATCTCCATGGATTTGCCTATTCTGGATATTTCATGTGAAAGGAATCATACAGTACATGACCTTTTCTGTCTGGCTTCTTTCACTTAGCATAATGTGTGTGTGTGTGTGTGTGTGTGCGTGTGTGTGTGTGTGTATTACCTACAATATTCATGAATTTGACAACATATATGCTGATCAGCATAACTTCTAAATAAAAATAAAGATCTCCGTAAGGTTGTCATAATAAATGAGACTGATACTACCAAATTTTCATCTGCTTTACCCTTGAATAAAGCTCTTAACAATTAGGAAAATTAATAGTTCTCCAAATACGTTGAAATATTAGAGTATTTGAAAGGCTTAAAGTCTATGGTTATGTGCTTAATAAAAATAATTTTTCTTTCACAATATTGCATTTCCAAATGTTCATGCCCAATGTCTAGATAGTTTAAAAATAGATATTTTGATACACTGAGATAATCTCTTTGGGAATCAAAAAATTATTATATTTTCTGTGCTCAAATAGTTTGCACTTCAGTATAAAAACCAAACATGACAAATGTTCTATTTATGTGAATATATAATTTGTGGACAAATTTGTCTACAATCATCAATAAATAGAAGGAGAGAAGGACAGAGAGACATACACACAGAAAAAGAGATAATAGAAGTACATATATTTACCTGTGGTTAGCTATAAATGGATGGTGAGATTGTGGCTTTTTTGTGTTTATCTTCTAGCTCTTTAAGAAATAATAGCATTATTTGTGTTGTTAAAAGAAAACCCTGATAAATTTGTCTCTATATTTCAGTTCTGAAATATGGCTAAACCTATACTTACTAGGAATTTATAGTGATCTGAATAACCACTAGCAGTTTCAGGAACAATAATGAAATTCTTTTTAAAAATTAACATGAAAAATCATAAACCTATTCAGTTATTTGAACCTAAAGAAATAGTCCAACAACAGCAAAAAGTTGTATATAGGAAGGTGTTCATTACAGCATTATTTATAACATTTCCAAATTAAGAGTTAGCTCAAAATCCAAAAATTGAGGAGTGGTTTAGGAAAAAACTCTACACGTTGGCTTCTTTCTTTTTCTTCAGTCACACCAAATGCATTCCCAAGACAGCCTTAGGCCTGAAACATTCTTCCACTGTCTTTGCATAATCAGCTACTTTAATTCTTCAGGGCTCAGCTCAAATGGCTGCTCCTCAGAAGGTATGTCTCTTATCACCAAACCTAATTCCTCACCACTCTATTGTATCACCCTTTTAATTTCTTTTATATTATTTTTCATAATCTAAGCTTATCTTGTACTTCTCATTGTCTATGTCTATGTCTTTCCACTGGTGTATAACTATGAGAAAAGGCATTTGCTGAATGATCAGCACTATAAATCTAGGGACTAAAATAGTATCTGACACACACAGTCACGTGGCCCATCAATATATGTTTTTGTTTAAGTTTTTTTTTTAACATTTATTCATTCTTGAGAGACAGAGACAGAGTGTGAGTGGGGGAGGGGCGGAGACAGAGGGAGACACAGAATCTGAAGCAGGCTCCAGCCTCTGAGCTATCAGCACAGACCCCTGACGCAGGGCTTAAACTCATGGACTGTGAGATCATGACCTGCGCTGACGCTGGAGGCTTAACCGATTGAGCCACCCAGGCGCCCCTGATCAATATATGGTTTTCTTTTTTAATTTTTTTAAAATTTTATTTGTTTTTGAGAGAGAGACAGACAGAGCATAAGCAGGGGAGGAACAGAGAGAGGAGACACAGAATCTGAAGCAGGCTCCAGGCTCTGAGCTGTCAGCACAGAGCACGATGCAGGTCTCGAAGCCACGAACTGCAAGATCATGACCTGAGCTGAAGTCGGCACTCAACCGACTGAGCCTCTCAGGTGCCCCAATATATGTTTTTTTTAAAAAAAGAAGAATGAGAAATACCTGCACCTAAGTAAAATAAAAAATTTAATAGGGAATATACAGAAATGAAATAATTATCTTAACTTGATGAGATTCCAATTATTTAAAAGTGTATTGCATATATTTGCTATATTATTTTTACAATACCTCTTCTTTTTAATTAAAACTCTAAAAGTGTATGCTTAATGGTAATTGTTGGGGCCTTGGTTTACTATTATTAGACACCCAATTCAAATTGGGACTGGGAAAAAAAATAACCTTCTCGAGTTAATTTCAACATTTTCTGCTATAATCATTCCAAATTTTCAGAGATTAGAATAGTCCTGTTCTGGACTCTATTAAAATACCTAGCAAGTCAACTCCCCTGTGTCCTCATGGGGTATGATAATCACCGTTTAAAATTTATGGGGTTGCTTTTGTCCTTTCGTCATCAGTCTACAAAGACTTCTTTTGAAAAAATACCCTCAAACTCCTCTTCTGAGTCACTGGTCACCCTTAAAACAAAATATCCAGGGGATTTCATATTCCTTGATTGTTCTCTGGGGAGATTCTATTCATGAGTAGATCATGAAGAGCTAACAGGTAGGAAACATTAAAACAAACATAAATAGCATGCAATTAGCAGAGAAGACAACTTGTTCCATAAGCAAAGTACTCTGACTCTTCCCATTAAAGAATTTGCTGGTATATCTGTAATTTTACATGCACTTATTTGAATGTACTGCATCTTCCCAAAAGAAAGCTCTCTGGGAATATCCATGGTACTGATAACACTGAGCCTTTATATGTGCAACTCAAAGCACCTAGCTAGCAAATTATAGATTGGGTCAAAATTCCATAATTATTTTCTTCTCTAATTGAGGCCAAAATCAGGTTATCTCTGGTTGCCCCTGAATCAATTTAGTAAATATATTCTTGGTCTCATATTGATACTTTCAGAGAATACTCCCTTTTGGGACTCAACAGCTTCTTGGCTCACAAGACATTTTCAGTCATGGTAATATTGATGAATATTTCTATAATCTATCATTTTCTTGAGAATTTATTTCTCTTAATAACCTATACAGGTTATTAGTGTTGAATGAGTTTTACTAAGCAAACTGTGTTTTCTTAATTTTTGTCAGTATCTACTCAAGCACACCATTTTGTGGATTTTTTTCATACACATTTGTTCTGATTCGAACATCTTGAAGTGTTAGTCATACTTTTTTTCTTGAAAAACAGCGTTTGTCAGCTGGATTTAGTTCATAAGTGATGGGAAAGACCTACTTTCAACATGAAGTATTTTATTTAAAAAAAAAATTTTTTTTTCAACGTTTATTTATTTTTGGGACAGAGAGAGACAGAGCATGAACGGGGGAGGGGCAGAGAGAGAGGGAGACACAGAATCGGAAACAGGCTCCAGGCTCCGAGCCATCAGCCCAGAGCCTGACGCGGGGCTCGAACTCACAGACCGCGAGATCGTGACCTGGCTGAAGTCGGACGCTTAACCGACTGCGCCACCCAGGCGCCCCTGAAGTATTTTAATCTAATGCAGTTCCAAATAATACAGCTCAAAAATTCTAGAATTCTAGTAAATATTTATGATAAAGCCTTTTAATTCTATGAAAGGAAATATGGGGGGCACAGGAGACAGTCTCACTGAACATGTTTATATTTTATCCAGTTTTGTAGCACTTCTTGCTAATTCTGAATTCACCAAGATGGATCTTAGAATGTGTAGCCATAAAGATACAGAACTATTTTTATCGTTGAAACCTGAAATCATTCAAAAAATAAAACATAATTTGCTTTTTGTACAACCTATGGGATATTAAGGTAGTTAAGAAGTTATTTAAAACTGATCCCTTGGTTTGCTGACATATAAGCACAGACTCACAGTTTTCCAAGGATACCACTTACAACTAATGATGCATTCAGTTATCCATCCATTGCTCAACACAAGTTAAGCATTTATGACCAACCGGGAACAGTTCTAGGTTTGTAAGATACAATGGTATCCTCCCCTGCAGGAAGATTACATTTCTGGAGGAAGGTGATATATAAACGGAAACATTCCATATAGTAGGAAAGGACCGTATGAGGAAGATAAGTGCAATGAATTATAGGAATACATAGAGGGACATCTAACTTGGTCCTAGCCAATCAAGAAAGTATTCCAGTTGGAAATGACATGTGAGCTGGAACTTTAGGATGAATAGGTCTGATCCAAGGAACAAAGGACTAAGTGAGTGTGTGGAGTATATGGAATATATGGAGAAGGAAGTTTTCCCAAAACTAAAAATAGTTCAATATGCGTGAGCATAAATTGGCTTGGGGTAGTGTGGGTATGTTTGTTGATAGGGTGGGGTTTGGAAATTGCAAGGCTGAGTCAGGAGTTGGGTAATAAAGTTCTTTTTATTCCATGCCAGGCAATTTAGATGTCATTAAGTGGACAATAAGAAAGTGAAGTCTTAAGCCCTGGGGGGAGGGAGAGTGGGGACAGAGGTGGGCAATACTGTCATAAGGTATGAGTTTTAGATCACTTTCCAGCTACAGAGGGGAGGCTAGATTGCAGGGAAACACGAGATATGTTAAAGCTAATAGGTACTTAACCCCACTAAGGTTAGTTCTGAGGTTACTTCTCTGTGCCCCTACACTTGTCTCTTGTCTGCTACATATGAGAGGCAGGAATATTTTCAGAGGATACACAACTCTGAGGAGCACCATTTCCCTTCCAGACCTGTCCTCTCACATACGCCAGCTGTGGCCACTGGTGCAAATAGGCCTTAAAGAGCCTAACATGTTCATCTGTCCAGCCTGTAACCATTTCTTTTTCTGAAGCTCCCGAAAAATAAGCATTAGTTTTTCTATCTTTTGGAGAACAGAGACACCTTGGTTTTATTTATATCACAAGGCTACTGAGAGATAAAACTAAGATACATATGTAAAACACAGCTATGTAAAAAATAAAGGGTAGTAAAAAATGCAAGAGAGTATTGTTAGGGATTATACTTTTTGGAAATTAGATTGTGTGTGTGTGTGTGTGTGTGTGTGTGTGTGTGTGTAGTCCAAATCAAGATAAATACAATGTATAGGCCCGAAAACTTTTCTTTTCATAAAATAAAAGTATTTTGAGTCCCATTAGAAAGATAAATTTTTATAAATGCATTATGTTTTAGTGCCTCAAAATATCCTCTTAAGGTAGGAATTATTATTTCCAGTTCCATTCAGACTGGGTTTCAATATGCTGAACTGAGTTGTCCAGGGTGTCTTGGGGTAATACAGTTAATGGTAGAGGTGGGCTAGAATTAGTTCATTCCATTCACCACAACTGAATGTTACTCTGTGCGTGACCCTGTAAAATTATGGCAGAGACAAAGACAAATGAGGTGTGGACCTCTGCCAGTCATCATCTTGAGTTTCCTCCCATGGGAGTAGGATTTTTCCTCTGCTTTGCCCACAGTAGGCAGGGAAGTTCTAAACCCAGAACTGCACAAAGGGTCACTACATTCCTAGATAGCTAGAGATTCATTCCATCCTGACTCACTCTGTTGATTCACTCTGTCCTAGCTCAATGAATCCTCAACATGCTATAGGACTCAGTATGGGGCTGACTATCCTACTTGGTAATCCCTGAAATCTATAGCTTCTTGAAAAAAAACACAAAAAACATAAAATTAATTTCTGGAATTTTTCATTATATGAGATAAAAGTTTGCAATTGAAATTTGCTAGGTGAGTCTTGGGTTGTTTATCACTGATCTAGACTCCAAACTCTGAGATAGAATGTAAATTTTATTTGCCTAGGATCTATTCTTCAAAAGCACACAAGCCCAGTTAAGGGTTACTTCAAATATGTGTTGAGTAACATGCAATTTGGATATTTAAGTATGGGAAGTATTGCTTTACATATCCCTGAAGTAAAAAGCATATTATGGTCCCAAAGTGTTCCCAAGAAAGGCACTTATATGATGATAAAAGATATAACATCTTTAAAAAATTCATGCATACCATTTAAAAGTGATTGAGATACAGCTATCAATTATAAAACAGGCTAATTTGGGGGCAAAGTGGGTTTTGAAAAAAAGACATATCAATCAAAGATTGTCAAGATTTGTCTCTAGCCACAACTTAAAATTGACTTTATGAAATTAACCTACTCAGCAACAATTTAAATAGCATTTTGAATTCAGCAGCCTATGACAGTATATGTCAATGGCTTTTTCCTGAGATTCTGATATAATAGATCAAAGGTAGTTTTCATCTAATAATCACTTAGGCTTCAGAGTCTATGAAATAAGTACCAAAAGAAAAAAAAAAAAGAAAGAAAGAAAGAAACCCTCTCTGGGGTTTAAAACATAGAATGTCTTACACTATGAAGGACTAAAGTTAGCAAATCGCATTTTTACATCTTTTCTTTGCAGTGAGAACCAAAAATGACACAAAATCTATTCTGTGATAATAATATATTTCAGCTTTTCCATTATTCCCTGAAGATCCACATATCTGTCATTCTATTACCTTTTAGAATCTCTTCACCAAAGTAAAGCTAAGAAAAATGTATGTGTTCCACTTTCCACTTTATAATATTGCTCCTGTCAATCAGACCTAACCAGAGACCACAAGTAAGTTAACAGGATTCTCTGAAACAAATTGAGTCCTTCAGATAAGAATCAATTGGAAAAAAATTGTAAGACAAGAATGTCTTTAGGGTATTTATACACTTTTCTTATGAACCTCATTGGTAGGGTCTGAAGCCTGTAAAATTCTAGTTAAAATTGATCAAAGTAGCAATGTTTGCTTATAAAGTTATCTTCATGCTCAAGGCTGGCATGTGCTCTTATGCCAAATCTATTAGATTATTTTGATGTAACACAATTTATACCGTCTTAAAAATTGCTGTAAGTTGCAAGTTTTATTACCACTTAAGTAATGAGGAGAAGAACCTAAATTGTTGAGTTGGTTAGAGGTCTAAAGAGTAATATGCTAAGTCTAAACTGCCCTTGTAATTAACAAACCAAGTGGAACAAAAGGAAGTTAAGCTATCATATTAATTCAAATTTTTCACATTATACAATTATAGGTAAGAGTCAGTGAAACTGATTTTCTAATCAGTAAAAATAGAGAAAAATAAGCAAAAACAAAAGCTGGATTTCTTACTGTTAAGTGCAGTAAAATTGATAAGCTTTAGGCAGAATTATCAAGGAAAAAAGAGAGAGTCATATATTCCCAATATCCAAACAGATCCTATAAATAGTAAAAGATAATAAAGGGATATCGTGAACAACTTTATGCTAATGCATTTCACAACTTAAAAGAAACAGACAAGTTCCTTGAAAGATGTAAACTATCAGAGCTTACTGAGGGAAAAATAGAAACTCTGAAGGGTCTTATATTTATTAAAGAAAAATAATCCATATTATACAATGGAGCATAAGACCTAAATGCAAGAACAAAGTCTATAAAACTGCCAGAAGAAAATACAAGAAAAAGTCTTTGTGACCTTTGGTTAGGCAAAAATTTCTTAGATAAGATATAAAAAGCACAAACTCTAAAAGAAAAAAAATAATGTTTCCCCAAATTAAGTATTTTCTAAACACATTTTTGAGAAAATGGAAAGATTAGCTAGAAATTGGGAGAAAATGGTCAAATATATAACTGACATGCTATGTGACCCAGCAATCTCACTCATACATATTTATTTAAAAGAAATGTAAATATATGGTGACACAAAAACCTGTATGTGAATGATTGTGACAGCTTTATTTATATTACCCTCAAACTCAGAACAACCCAAATGTTTATTAGCTGGCAAATGGATAAATCAATTGTGGTATATCCATACAATGTAATACTGCTCAGCCATAAAAAAGAATAAATTACTGATACATGCAGTGAAATAAATTAATTTTAATAGTATTAGTTTAAGTGAAAGAAGATAGACACAAAAAACATACACAGTAAATTCCATTTATGTAAAACTTTCAAAAAGGCAAAATTAAAACACACGTCATTGACACAGGAACTGGTTTGGAGAGAGACAGGATTGATAGTAGAGGGACAGCAGGCAAGTTTCTGAGTTGATGGAAATGTTCTACCTCTTCACAGGTGAGTACATAGATGTATACCCGTGTCCAAATTCATCAAATTATACCCTTTATTTAAAATGTTGAATTTTATTTTATGTTAACTATGCCCCAAAAAAGTTGAATTTAAGAAGAATAAATGTGCTACCTAAAAGTTCCTGAGATTGTCTAAAATGAAATGTCAGGCTATTGAAATGTTGAGGTCTCCAAAAATATTGGAGACATCATAATGGGAAGACCATATAAATAAAAATGTGAGACAAAGGAAAATTACATGAATAGAAAAGTTCCAATTGGAAAATTAAACACGTGGAAATTTTGGAAGTAGGACAATTAAAAAATAGTGAGAGAGGGGCGCCTGGGTGGCTCAGTTGATTAAGCATTTGACTTTGACTCAGGTCATGATCTCACAGCTCATGAGTTCAAGCTCCAGTCTGGCTCTGTGCTGACAGCTCAGACCCGGGAGCCTGCTTCAAATTCTGTGTTTCTCTCTCTGCCCCTCCCCCACTCATGCTCTGTCTGCCTGTGTGTCTGTCTCTCTCTGTCTCAAGAATAAATAAAAATTAAAAAAAAAACTTTTTTAAGTAGTGAGAGAGAAGGGATAGAAAGATTGAACAGTAGAAATGGGGAAAACAAAGGATGAGAATATGAGGGAGAATATGATAATGCTGAGAACAAAGGGATCTCAGCATTATCACATAGTGAGGTTTGCAAAGCTGCTTCTAAAGCTGTTTTCTTGCATATTGATTATGCAAGATTCCAGAGGCAAGGTATTGATTCCTTGATGTGCACAGTTTTTGAGCTTTCCTGAAACAGCAGGATGCACTTTAGAGAACACTTCTTTCCACCAGTGCCAGAAGGGGGCAAAGCATTATAAAACAGTGCTTAGTACTTTTACAGTTGAGTGAGTTTGGGGGTTGTTTCAGAGTTAAAGGCAGGAAATGCTCACTGAAAGACAAGCTTCAAATTCCACCTGCCCATGTTGAAGGATTGGAGGAATGAAATGCTTCGCTGAAGAGAAAAAAATGTTCAGAAATAGAAATAAGCCATTCCAAGATAGAATGTGGTGAAGGAAATGGTACAATGGAAGACATCAAAGAGACAGAATATTTTGTAAAACAATTTCAAAGGAGGTCTATATTTCCAAAATAAAAATAATTGGTTTTTAGGATGAGCTCATCAAAAAGATCTTTAACTAGCTTCTGGAAATAGAAACCTCAAGATGAAACAGAGAAGTCATGAAGAATGTATCATTCTGGGAGAGATAGTGTGAAACTCTCAGGGCAGAGGTGAGAGAGAACTTTGGACAAGAGATGTGTGTGGGTAGGACTGGAGGGTAGGAATGTTTGGGGTGGGGGAAGGGAGAGGGACAATAACATTTAATCTCCTAATGACCACAGTAAAAGATTTTTGAAACTATTTGTCACAAATTATAGGTGGTAGTTTGAAGTGGAGGAGGGGGATGGAAGACAGTCTGGTGACTATAGCTGTAAAGAAAGACCCCATCTGTTCAAATTCTTTACTATGGCGCATAAACTTCATGATCTGTCCTGCCCACTGTTCACAGCTCTTCTGTTTCTTCCTACCCCTATGCATTTTGTTTATATCTTCCCATAAGCTGTTTTTCCCGTTGCCTTGAATACATTTCTTTCTCAAATGTCACCTTTTTGGAAAAATTTTTCCAGATGTAGTCTCACTCAAAACCGAGTTATTTTGCATTCCTGTAGCTTGTCCAATAAATAGCATAATATAATAAACATCACCTCTATTGTGCATGTATTATGTTCTGAAACTATAGCTGTTGTATTATACATGTTATGCCTAATCCTCATAAAAACCAATAAAGTAGGTACAATAATCTTTAAAGATAAGCAGTCTGGGGGACAGGGAGCTTTTATAAAGTGCCTGAGGTCACACACCTGGTAACTGTTGAGATTTGAGCCCAGATCTGTTGGGCTCTAGAGAACATTCTTTTCCATTTCACTCGGCTACCTTTTGCACTAGTCTTACATAGTGTAATTATTTTTTACATGTCTATATGCCTTACCAGACTGTGAGTTCTTCCAGACTGGAATATGACTACTCATCTTTGTCTCTCCAACACCAAATACAGACAGTGCCTACTCAGTGTTTAATATGTGTTCAATAATATATGAATGAAAGAATGAATGCATATGTGAATGAATAACTAAGAATTTCCATGGTGAACATAAAAAGAAAGCACAAGATGTCAGTCATGTAATTTAAACATGTAATGATATGAAACCTTAAAAATCAAATTCAGTGTTTAACTTTCCAAAAATTAATTTTAAAATGGAACACACAAATGCATTATTTATCAAAATTCAAGACAATCTAAACAACTTTTTATAAATATATGCTGCCAGTTTGACTTTTCTGAGACTTTGGCAGAAAATTTCTCCTGCCATGTCTGTGCCTATGTTTGAACTTTACTGTAAATGTGTCATTGATTCTGAAGAAGATTGCTTGGCATATTGATACGATATTTCTACCTTATGAAAATTCCCATCACTTACATAGCTCCAAATGACAGGAAAAAAGAAGAGAATCACTGGGGCAATAAATCAACAATTTGGGAAAATATATCAACATGATTTACCACATGAACTAGCATAATTCTTCTATGTGGATAGAGGCTAGGCTTTTTCAAATGAACAGCAAACAGTAGCATGTGATTGGTTGTATTATTGTTTGCAATATCTACCTCCTCTCTCCCTATTTTCCCTCTTTCAACCCATTGCTATCCTCTTTGTAGTTATTATATATTTTCTTGCCTTTTTGACATCAGGTTTAGCCATTAGACTTGCCCTGGCGAGTGGCCTGTTGCAATATACAGACGTTTGCCACATTTGAGCAGAAGTAGAAGCAGATGTCACTTGTCTCCACCAGCTTTCTTGCTTTTCTTTCACTGCTATGAAAATGCATGTCCCATAAAGGGACTGAAATAAGAAAACACATGGAGCTGAGCCAAGTAGAGCCAAACAAAGCCACAGCAGCTGCAGTTGACCCACAAATACTGACATGTAACTTAAGCAGGGAATACATGTTTTTGTGAACCTCTGAGATTTGGGGGATGTTTGTTACAGCAACAAAGCTAACTAATAGATAAGAATTTAATGGAAACAAAAGAACAGTGTCATACTGGTTACAAAAGTGTGAAGAATAACCTTCTCCCCAGGGCTGCATAGAATTTTACCCTTGGGTCCCAAAGGAGGACTGAATGTACCCAAAGTCTCAAAAAAATCACTCAGCCCTTATATTAGGACTTTATGCCAATTCAAAGGGACACTGGCTTTCAGCTCCTTTATTGTTCTTAAATGACAAAGCTGAAAAATCAAAACCAAACAAATAACAATAAACCTCCTTCTTCACCACTGGCCAGAAAATACCAAAGCATATCAATTTATGAAAGTAGAAAATAGAAGTGGTCACCAGCCCGCTAGTCCTACAAATAGCCAAATTCTGAAACCCATCCAGATATAAGCTAGGACACCCTGCTCTATCCCCCCGCCCTTTTTTTTTTTATAGATGAAGAAACTGAATCTCAGAGTAATTACCATGGTAAGTTTCCAAGGTCATTTTTATGGGCTGAATTGCATCCCCCTGAAATTCATCTGTTGTAGCCTTAACCTCTGATACCTCAGAGTGTGATTGTGTAGAGATAGGGCGTTTAAAGAGATGTTTATGTTGAAGTGAGGCTGTTAGGAAAGGCCCTAATCCAATCTGACTGGTATCCTTTAAGAAAAGAGAATTTAGACACACAAAGAGATACCCTGGAAAAACCAGATGAAGACACAGAAAGAAGGCAACCATCTGCAAGCCAAGGAGAGAGGCCTCAGAAGAAATCAAAGCCACAGACTGACACCTTATTCTTGGACATCTAGCTTCAAAAACTGTGAGAAAATAAATATTTGTTGTTTTAGCCACTCAGTCTGTAGTATTTTGTTATGCCAGCCCTAGTAAATTAATATAATCACAGAGTTAATAAGAAGCTGAGGTACATTTCAAATTTGATCTGCAAAACTCCAAAGCTTTGCTCCTTCCACACTCATAATTTCCTGCCTTTTCCTAACCAACATGAATTTATTACTTGTGTATGTCTATAGACAGATAGGAGTCAACTAATAATAATAGGTAAATCACCCCTAATTGAGCTTTTACTACATGTTACTATCTGAAGAGCTTTGCATGCAAACAGGCTGTATCATGCTCATAGAAGCAAGTAATCCATGTAAGAGAGGCCAACTGTCTTTCCAAGTCCTACTCACCAACCCAGACTCAGTTAAACTCCACTTCCTTTTGGAAAGATTCATACTGTACTCTCATGTAGATATCCCTTTTATGAAGTCTTTTGTTTACTTCTGTGATGATTCTTATCAAATTTTTAAATTGCTATTTGTCCCCACACTGGATACTAATTTCTTAGGTATCAAAGACTATTTTCATTTCTTTATTCTCACTACTTTGCATAGTATTTGGCACATCCCAAGCACTATTTTTTATTTTTCTTGAACTGAGGTTTTATGTCCGTTTATGACCATCTCTTACCAAAAAAAACCCTGACCTGATAGAAGACCTAACCAACTTCAAATAATTCTTTATGACATGTATCTTCTTAAAATAAGCAAAAATCTTTTCTTTCCTTGGAAGAAACAGGTCCGCCTCGTGGGTCCCAAATTTTTTTGAGCAATTTGGGGGAAAGATTTTGCAGAATACAAAACATTATAAGTCAGATAACAATGACCTTATTTTTATACATCTTTGCTGCCTGTGTGGATTTTCCTTATACTATTTTAAAAATTTTTATTTTAAGACATACCATCAATACTCTAGTTGGGAAACAAGGAATGGTAATGGTAGATTTTTAAAAATTTTTTCAAGGGCCAAGGTAGCTTAACATATAGAATCCTATGACAAAAATTTGATGAATGAATGATCAGAGATAAATATCAGATATCCCTTGCTTCTCCTTAGGCACCATAATCCCCTCTAGCCATCACTTCATTTCTTTGCTTTTCTTTGCATATCTTTTTAAGTAAATTATCACCTTCACTGTCCCCACCTAACTACCTCCAATTTAGTGTTTTCTCCACTCCAGATAGACTTCCAATCTTACTATGGCACTAGCACCTTTCATCCAGGTCACCAATAACTCCATGTCACCCAATCCTTGCCCAATCCAATTAATAACTCTTATCTTTTTCAACTTTCAATGACTTTTCAGACAGTTTACCAATCTGCCTTTCTTGGGACACCTCCTCTCATAGGCTTCTATAATAGCCTTGTCTCTTCTGCTTGCAGGTAATAGGAACATAACTCAAACCAACTTGTTTAAACACAGAAGGAATTTATTGGCTCCTTTATCCAAGAAGTTAAAGGAATAATTCTAGTTTAAGACACCATTGGATCCAGAAGTTCAAACAATATTATCAGAAATTTGTTTATTTTCCTCTACCTCTCACCTTATATTTCGTCTGTTATCTTGTTTGTTAGGCAGTTTCACCTCACATGGCAACAAAAGAAGGCTATTGGCAGTTATACGCTTGTGTCAATCATCCTTCTCTTTACTGGTCTTAATTTGGATGGCAGGGGGACACATGCTTCTTTCCTGGGAGTGTTAATGCAAGTTATGGGAAAACTTCAATTGAACAAGCCTGGTGCCATTTCCAGCCTAAAATTAATGAGGATGGTCAGGTGTGTTAGGAGAGAATTAGCCCCGCTGAGCTGAACTGACTGAGATGCAGGGGAAAATAGTCAATCTAGAAAACACACACACTCAAATGCACACACACACACACACACACACACACACACACACACGCAGTTCCATAGCTTCTATAACAATGATTTTTTTTCTCTTTCTTATTTTACTCTTTCTCTTATTTTTCTTCTTATGTTTCTACCTGTTCTTTCTCAATCTCCTTTGTTGGCTTTACCTCCAGTGTTCAACTCTGAGCTTTGTTGTGAGTCCTTTTTTTTCTCTACTCATCCCCTCTTCCTAGCTGTTGATTAAAATTATTTTAGATCTGAAATTTAAATTTACTTGTGAAGTTGATGACTCCTCAAATTTATGTCTCCAGAAGCAATCTCTTCTCTGGGTAACAAATACAGGCTTCTAACTTCTTACTTGAAATTTCCACATATATATCTATATGCATCTCAAAATGTATTTAAACCTCTTATAAAACCTATTATTTTCTCCAGTCTTCAACATCTCATTAAAGGCCACCAGCATCCACCAGCTGTTCAGTCTAAAAATGTAGGAAACACCCATGTCTTCTATCTTTCCATCAATTCCCATATTGAATTCTTCAGGAAATTACACCATATATAGATCTAAAATGCATTCAGATCCATTCATCTCTAAGCCAACCTTATTTCTCACTTAGACAATAGCAATAGCCTACTAAATTAAACTTTCTTCTTGCTTCTAACTCTTCTCTATAAGCCAGTTTTCTACTGAGCAGTTTGAGTGAACTTCTTGGCATCTCTTACCTCATCTCATTAAACTTTCCATCTCCTTCGCTATACTAGAGCCATGCTGGCCTCCTTTCTGTTCTTCCAGTAGGCTAAGCCATTTTCTGCTTCAAAATTTTTGCATTTTCTCTTTCCCCTGGCTGGAATGCTCTTTCCCTAGCTCTTTGATTTTTTCAGATCTTAGCTTAAATAGCCTCTCTGTAGAGGGACCTCCTTTTAACACTTTGTCTAAATTTATTTTATTAATTCTCTAAATTCATCACTTGCTGGAAAGACTGTAAGCTCTATGAGCATATGGACCCTTGCCTATTATGTGTATCCCTAAATTGCCAGAACCTAGGACACTGCTTAGGTACTCAAAATCTATTTGAATAAAGATCTCCATCTATTTCATTCATGGAATTTAGTACAGTTCCTTTCTTGCTAACTTTTTGTTGCTGTGGTTGTTCAATGACTGTCTTCTCCACTAGAATGTAATCTTCATCAAGAGATGATAACCTTGTTATATCTCCAGTACTTAGTACGTAGCAGACACTAACTGAATCAATATTTACTAGTGATTGTTTCTTGAACTTAAGCAGAGACCGTCATTAATAAAGCATTCATCTTGACTCTCCCACCTGAAAAGTAGAAATTATACTAATTATTATTTGATAGGAATACCTATGTCTTGGCCAATATTTGCCATTTTGAAATAGTGATTAGAAGCGTTAATCATAAATACAAAATTGTTAGGTACAAATTCTGTAACCACATTCTAGCTTTCTTAGTCTCTACACTCCTACAGACTCCCTATATATTCGAAAAATACCAATATGTCATTATTCCTCTATTCTCTCACCCCTCAATGCCATTTTGCATTTTGTTCTTTCCATTCCTGTAGTCTCATTCCTCTCCTTTCTTTACCTAATGAATTCCTATTTACCTTAAACATAAATGTTCATTCTGTGGAAACCCTCCCCCAATTTTTTGCTCATCCTTTCCCTGCTTTCACATATTTTTACATATTCTTATGATAACACTTATTGCATTGTATTTATGTATATGTATATATATATGAATATGTATGTATCTGTGTGTATGTATCTTGTCCTTTCATTTCTGTTATCTTTCTCACCTCTGGGAACATCAGTATCTACTGTGTCACTGGCATGTAGTTGGTACCAACAGATGTTGGTGAAAACAGAGTTAATATGGCTGTCAAATCTTATCCAAAATGGGCCAGTGATATTTATTGTAATCAACCAATGGAAAAGGCAAAAAGAGTATCAGTTTATATTTTTATGTCATTTCTAATTTTCTATCCAAACACTTCCACAGCAGTTCCTTCATTTTAACCTCATAACATCTATAATAATAAATCATTACCATATTATAATGAAGCAAAGACAGATTAAGTCATTGATGTATGGTCAACAGCTAATAATTGGCATTAAAGAAAAAGACTTTTGTCTCCTGACTTTGAGCTACATACTCTTCCAACTGCACTAAGTATTCATTTTCAACCTTGGTTCAAGACAAAATTGTTAGCACTTGTACTGATATTACAGTGTTCTAAAAATGACAACTGGTTACCAAACAAGAAAAATAATACTAACTTTGAATAGTAACCAAAGAAACAAACAGAATTTTTTCCTATTAAATTAGCATCAAAGTAATACTTTTGTGAAGGGGATGTGGTAAAGTATTTTTTTTTACTAGTAGTAATAAAAATTGATTTAAAAATATCCCTTGGAAAGGAATTGACTGTATTCTATAAGAACCTTAAACTATTTAAATGCCCCCATAAACCCGCTTCTTGGAATATATATAATGAAAATAATAGGAGACGTAGTTTTATGTACTACTTTTACTGTAGATAATACAGCGTCGTTTATAATGGTAGTAAAAATTGAAACAACCTAAGTATACAACGAGGAAAGACTAAGTTATTTGAGTGTGAGGAAATGTTATGATGGCAATAATTACACTTACAAATCAATTTTAATTACAGGAAAAATTCTTATAATGTTAATTTTAATATGAATAAGATATGTTCTTATAGTCTCATACCTGTAGAAATACTCATAGAAATAAAATTTAAAATAGATTAAAAATGCAAGTAGTATTTTTTATTGTTGGGAAAAAGGGGATTTTAAATTATTTATTTGTATAATGGAGAAAGCAAAGTAAAAAACAGTTTTAACCTTTTTCAATATGTCATAAGTTCTAAAATACCACAGCTGCATACCCACTACAGCTGACAAGAAGGTTTGATGATAAAGAAAATTTTAACCTCCCTATTGTCTAAGAAATTTGATTGGTCGTTGAAACGTGGTCATTTCCATGGGAGAAAAAAGGGTCAGATTATGGAACTAGGAGGGAAAGTCAGGATTGTTACTGAGACATAAGGAGGCATGAGACCGTGGAAAAACAGATAAGAAAGAGACTTTCAAGCTGTAGAGTAAAACAAGCACCCATCTCCCCAAGAACATCAGATAATATTCAGAACAAAATTGTCCACCTGAATTATATAGAGTCCTGTGCCTTTTCTCTTATCACATTTATGCCTTCTCCAATTTTTATTGGCGTTCATATTAAACCTCCTAAATTTTCTATCTAGTGGCCAAGTAATGTGATCTTTGTAACTTCTCAGTGCCTAAAATGGTTAGTGCTTATCACACACTAAGCTCTTGAGAGTTTATGGAATTGAATTAGGTAAGCACTCCAATAAGGTTTTCAAAGCAAGGGGACTGACGATGACAGCAGATTTTTTAGGAAGGTGGGTGTGGTAGCGATGCATAAAACAATTCAAGTTCTGAGAGACTGAATTTAGGAAATGTAGATGAATCATGGCTATAGTATTTTTGGTACAGAGGGTCCTTTTAGGATGGGGTAGAGGAATGAACTAAAGCAAAAATGATAACCAACAAATTTAACAACCTGTGCAGCATGGCTACGGACCAGCCAGAAGAGAAGCTGGCTGAGTGAGGGTTGTGGGGGGGTCCTTAAAACAGGCTCAGGTATAAATCTGAAGCTGCTGGATCATGCAAGGTTGTTGGGGGGGGGGTGGCAAGAGAAAGGATAGGTGATGAGGTGGTGGTGAGTACTTAGAGAATTCAGCGCAGGGGTAGAAGAAAATATTTCAACATTTCAAACTCAGTATAGCATTCAAGTGCACACCACTTGATGTGTGCCTTGGATAGAAAGGAAGATTGCAAGGAGCATTTGGGAAAAGTGAGTTAAAAGGACTTAGAAAACAATGATGCGCAAGAGAGAAATATTAAAGAAGTTTCTAGCATATATTGGGGAGAATATTTTCCGCTTAACAAAAAAGAGGAACGGAGCTAGTTTTTATCGTTAAAATGGGATGGTTCTAGAAGTGTTTAAGTTTGAAATGATAGTAGGATATCTAAGTGGGACTAATCAAAGGAGGAGATATATGACTTAAAGGGAGAACTAGCATTTGAACATACTAAAATGGAGAATTACTGGGGTGCCTGGGTGGCTCAGTTAGTTAAGCGTCCAACTTTAGCTCAGGTCATGATGTCATACTCCGTGAGTTTGAGCCCCGCATCAGGCTCTGTGCTGACAGCTCAGAGCCTGGAGCCTGTTTCAGATTCTGTGTCTTCCTCTCTCTCTGCCCCTCCCCTGCTCGTGCTCTCTCTCTGTCTCAAAAATAAATAAAAACATTTAAAAATTTTTTTAAATAAAATAAAATAAAATGGAGAATTACTTCCACACAGAGATGCTAAGTCGGGAAGCTGAGGGAGGGGAACCCACTGGGGTCTGCAGAAAGAGGGAAGAAGAGATCTTAGCAGATAGCAACTCTGCTCAGGTTAGGGGCATTTGAAGAGTTGTTTTCTTCTGTATTTCTGACATTTCCATATTTTCTGTAATAATCATGGCATTCCTTTTATAAATAGGGGAAATATTTACTTTTAAATCTGATTTTATTTTCACCATAAAAATTATCTAGAGCAGTATAACTCAAAGTGTGATCTAAATCACAGAGTTAGCTAATTCAAATTAGTAGTAGTAGTAGTAGTAGTAGTAGTAGTAGTAGTATTTTGGTTTCAGGCTTAATGAATCAAGATCTCAGTGGATGGCACCCAGGAATCTGAATTTTCAACAAACTTCCTAGGGGATTTTTATGCACACTGAAGAACCAATGACCCAGAGCACAGTCAAACAGCACCTAGGTACGTTTCCTTATCTCTCTTGGCACTGATGCTAATCAGTCTGCATTGCTCCCATCTGGAGCTTGGGGCCTGGTTCAGCTTCACTGAGCACAGAGATTTCTTGAGTTCCCAAATTCTTTTTAGAATGTCTACCATGTTCCTGCCTGAGAGAGATTACTCAGTAAACTATCTTGGTTAATGTGTTCCAGGTAGACTTAGATAAATCAATTGGCCCATTAAAATCCTTTGCCCTATATTCTCTCCTTTTTTAATGTTTATTTATTTTTGAGAGAGAGAGAGAGAGAGAGAGGGAGGGAGAGAGAGAGAGAGAGAGAGAGAGAGAGGCAGAGAGAGAGGGAGACAGAATCCAAAGCAGGCTCCTGGCTCTGAGCTGTCAGCACAGAGGCCCACACAAGGCTTGAACCCACAAACAATAGGATCATGACCTGAGCCCAAGTCGGATGCTTAACCGACTGAGCCGCACAGGCGCCCCTTGAATTTTAAGTTATTCTCTTGACCTGTTATCCTGGTCTTAAGTCTCATGTTGGTACAAACTGAATCCTCTACTCTTTGAATTTCTCTATTAATAATGGTTAAAAGAAATGCCAAAACAAACCCGGCATACCGAAACATGCTCATCGCAAATAATGAGATGACCTTGCAGTGGATCAGGTCTGCCTGCCTTTGAATAAAATAATGAACAATCAGTGTTTAATGATTTCATTTATACACACACACAACACACACACTGCATATAGCCCTTGTCCAGGACCTATTATCCTTCATCCTAACCTGGAGGGGAAAAAATGTAAAAGATAATAAGAACTTTTCTAACACAATTATGATAAATCATTAAAAGCAATGTAATTCTTGCTTGGAAAAAAACAAGATTTAAATACAAATTTTTGAGAGGGTCATTCATTAAAATGTGTAAAATCACTCTTACTGGGAAAAAGCATTTTAAACAGCTCAGGTTTCCTTTTTTCTCCATCCAAATGTAGATATTCTCTTGAAGATTAAAACACTTTTTGAAATTGTATAGTTGGGAACTAAAGAGCAGTATTGAAATCACACATTGAGCTATGCTTGCAAATAGCTGTAAGGGTTATTTCCTCACATCAGTGCCCTCCAGCAAGATCAGAGACAAGGTTATATATTCCCAAATGGAACCAGTTAGCTGTGGTATCCAGCGTGTGGTACTAATGAAGCTGAGGTCAGGGTTCAGTTCCAAAACAAGCTGGTTAGCGTGACAAGAGCGATGGCCTCCCCAACCTGGCTGTGCAAAGCATTAGTCACCTAGGGATTTTTTTTTTTAATTTTTGTTTGTATTATAAGTTTCTGGGCCTTATTCCAGACCAACCAAATCACAATTTCTGGGAGCGGGGCAAGGAACCTATACTTTTAAAGAAATATCCATGTAATCCTTATACAGTCAGGATTTTGAAATTGATAAGCCCAGAAGAGCCAGCCTGAGCAAGAAATAACCCAGTATGACTACTTGGTGTTCTTTGAAACACAAAGCTGCAAATTCTAAAACTCGATATCAATTGGGAACCCTCAGAATTTCCAGAAAGGGTTTCCTTCTGCTCCCATGGGTTGGATTTCTCTGGCGAAGCCATGAAGACATGAAAACTTCAAGTCTTTTTGTTTTTTACATTTATTTATTTTTGATAGAGAGAGATAGAGCACAAGTGGGGAAGGGGCAGAGAGAGAAGGAGACACAGAATCCAAAGCAGGCTCCAGGCTCCCAGCTGTCAGCACAGAGGCTGACGTGGGGCTCGAACTCATGAACTGCAAGATCATGACTTGAGCCTACATCAACCAACTGAGCCACCCAGGTGCCCCTGAAAATTTCAAGTCTTAATGACAAAGAGCAGTCCTGGCATCTTAAAAAATAGCTCTTCTACATGCTTCTTTTCATGTACATTTCACTGAGCTTTTAAATGCTGACTGACAAAACTCCCCTTTCCTCATACAACCTAAGACACACGAAAGAGACCTCTCTCCCACCCCACCACCCCTCCCCATTCTGGGAAACAGACACCGACTGCAAATTCAATTCTCTAAGATACTCTGCTCCGAGAGCACTGATCATTTCCCCTGAACTTTCCCAGATATGCTTCTGAAGGAATGAGAAAGAAAGATATCTCTTCTGGAGAATGCGGAAGGTTTTTCATGGCTGGGGTACTTCCAAAACACAAAAATCAGTTCCTGGCTAAGACCAGAACAAACCGCAGTGTTGTTGAAGGTTTGTGAAACCAAACGGAATGATAGATCTATGTCTCTGTAGAGAAGTTGTGTTAGAACAGAGAGGAGAGGCTCAGTATGTACACAGTAGGGCAACAGCAGGTGGGCAAAATGAAAAGCCAGAAAATCTGGTAAATGGAGTAGAAAACAAAACACCAGCAAAATAAAAGAATTTGTCACTTTCTGGCCAGCTGTGCTAAGGAAAAGTATATATATTAGAACTGTATTTGTTACATATTTTAAGTCAAATGGATAACAAAAAGCTTTCAGACTTATACATAAATGAATTGAGATGAAGAAATGCAATTTATCTTAAGGCATAAAATAAAATTCAACTCTTTTTTTTATGGTTTTAAGGCAACTTTTTTTTTCAGTTTAGATTTGGAAAAGCTCGGTTTTAAAAGGTTCCTCCCACCTCTGAAGCTGGTATTAACCTCCTTTCTGTGAGAAATTGGATGTGTAAACTCCTCACCAGCAAAACCTTCAGACCTAACCCAACTGGCTCAGCAAATACTTTCTTAGATGCAAATAACACTACCCATTTCCACTGTCATCTAGCATGCTAAATCCAAAGCCAATGAGATCTGCCTTTGCAAATTTGGCAACTGCAATCGACATTTATCCACCATCCCGTCTGTTACATATTTCGATACTTTAATTGGGGGACTGGGGGAGAGCTGGCACACAGCATTACACACTTCGAAAGTCACCAGGCACCTAGCTCAAGAATCAATACTTATTTTTTTAATTAAAAAAAATGTTTAAGTGTATTTATTTACTTTGGGCACAAGAGAGAGAGTGCTGGGCAAGTGGGGGAGGAGCAGAGAGAATCCCAAGCGGGCTTCACCCAGCACAGAGCCTGACACTGGGCTTGAATCCGTGAGATCTCATGAACTATGAGAACCATGAGATCACAACGCCAGCTGAAATCAAGACTCGTCATCTGACTGAGCCTCTCAGGCACCCCAAGGGTCAATATTTTTAATTCAATGTCCTTCTCTAAAGAATCTTAACATTAAAGGAGCCCCCACTCTGTTATTAGAGCAAATTGGTGCATAAAATCATCTCTTTCCTGAATTCAGCAGGGTCCTTGACATGTCAGGCTACAAAAAGAGAAGCTTGGTTACTGTCATTTCGAGACAGCCAAATGGTTCACAAAAAAGGAGGAAGCTGTGGGTAGATGAAAGTCCTGCCTATAAGGTGGATGTTACTGCAGTGCCTTGTGGTTATATGATGTGTGCCCGAAGGATAAAGAATTTGGGTGTGAAGCGGTGGGGCAAGAGTTGCAAATTAAATAAGCCATGCTTTGGAGGTTGTTTCCTTTAGTGTGCTGCGGGAACATGCCCATGGCTCCAGGGAACTGTGTGACTAAGTCCAAACAAAGCACTCATGCCTCATGTTAAATGTAGCAGAGGAGAGGTTATTAAATATTTCATGGCAATTAATTACCTGAGATAGGCCTTTTTTTTCACAGCTTTGGTTTCAGGTATGTGGGAAAGTTGAAAATATTTAATTGCACCTAATTTGTTGCCGTAGTTTAGTCATCCACCTAAGCATTGTACTGAAGTCTGTAATCTGTGTGGAGAATTTGTAAGGGGGCTTCATTTTAACACCTCCAAAGGATGGGATTTTTTCTTTTTTTTTTTTACTTTTGTGCAATAATCATACTTGATCTTTGATCTGTCTTTGAAATTAAGACAATTATGAAAACCTGCCAAACATGTAATGGGTTAAGTACAATTTGGAACGAAAATCCTTCCTACTGCTTCTGCAGTCTTCTCTTAATTAGATCCAGCCATTTTCCTCATGTCCACCAACTTGGTCCAGCTCCTGAGAGAAATTCTTTCCCAGAAAGAAGCTAAAAGAGAGATAAAGGGGAGACATCCCTTCGCATCTGGCCTTTTTGGATATATTCTGCTGGCCACTCTTTTATCATCAATCACCAGAGATCTGATTACTCCTCCAAATATTGTTGGCTTACTGTTTGCTAGACCTCTTAGTTAACCAGTGCTTTCAAGCAATTTCACCTGCTGGCTTCAAGACAGTCTTCTCTTCAGACGCTCTCTACCTTTCTTCATAGCACTTGGCAATATCTAAAATCATATTATTTATTTATTTGATGACAACTATTTTTCATTTATCTTCTTTCATTAGAAACCCCATGAGAGAACAGAATAGAGCCTGTTCACTGTTAAATGTCCATGGCTATTCCAGGATCTAACACAGAGTTTGTGCTCAATAAGTATTGGATGGATGGATGGATGGATGGATGGATGGATGGATGGATGGGAAGCTGACTTTTTCTAGGTTCTATTCTGGACTGGTTCATATCCCTGATCAACCCTGATAGTATATACCCTTCATAGAATTCAGACTATATGGTATTTTTTAGGCACTTGCCTAAGTCTTTGTATATATAGTGCACACAAAGAGAGAGAGAGAGAGAGAGAGAGAGAGAGAGAGAGGGAGAGAGAGAAAGAGAGAGGCTTAAAGAATTTAAAATCTGCTAAGAAAGCCCAAGATGAAAGTAATATGAGAATAACATCTGAATGACAGTTGACCAGAAAAAGGCATCAATATGACAGCAGATGAGACTGGCTCAAGACCATGAGTCTTGGGAGAGGAGACTAAGCATCAGAGCTGACCCTCACGCCTTTGCCTTAGAGGCAACAAATAGAAAATAAGTCATTGATTTCCCAATCAAACTGAATCAATATCTTTCATTCAGTGGTACATCCAGGCCAAGCATAAATAAGAGCAACAGTAAGCATTTTAAGCCAAAAGTTTTAGCTAGATAGAAGCAAATATAGAAAGATGATGAAGGGCTCTTTCAGCCAGCATAAGATTTCACTTAATCTCCATAAGAAAACTATCAACAAAACGAGGCCCAATTTTATAGGGAACTAAAGCTCAGATGGGCTTATTAACCTGTTCCAGGTCACACAGTAATAAAAATGAGATTCAAACTCAGATAAGTGCTCTTTTTTACTATACCAGGAAAGGAAAATGAGTATCATTTTTCCTTTCATTCTGGCTGATTGGTAGCAACAACTTTAAGGCCAGTGTTGAGAAGCACTCTGAGATTACAGCAGGATCTGTGGCAAGAGCTGGTGAGGTCGGCCATGTCTGTTATGAGAATGGCAGCAAGGACTGGCAGCACCTATGCACTTAGCCATTATTGCCCATGTTGCTTCATCGTAAGACCTTCCAGACAGGGTTTCTAAGGTGTTTGGTAATTTAGGGGAGAAATTTACTATAGGAAGAATAACAAATAGGCTTGGTATAGGCAGTAAGCCTGATGAGGTATTTCTTTCATTTAAATAGACAAATTCATGCTTTATGGGGCAAGTAGTGAGAAACTCTGGCTGGGTATAAAATGAAGTACTTATTTTAAGTTTCCTTCATTTTTATGAATTATAATGGAGTACATACAAGTACAACAACTAAAACGTTACAAAGATCTATAAAGAGTTTAAATAATCTCCCTCCACTCCACCAATCTCTCCCATTCCTACTTTGACAAACTGGTGCATTTCCTTCCCCACACACACAACCAGCATGTAAGTCAGACAAAAAATATCTGTAGCCTTTATTCTTAATACTTTGTAACCTCAGGGCTGTTCCAAGCTCTTCTGATTTTAATGTGTTATGCATACTGAGCCAAATTTGTCATCTCACATTCTTAATCAGAAGCTGTCTGTTGCACTACCCTGTCTAATGAATTACACTCCTAGCCTGATTTTCAACACTGTCAGTACTTTGGCCTCTGCCTACTTTGCCAACCTTATCCGTCACATAGCCTATAAGGTTAATCCCTTTAGGTATCTAACAGATGTTGTATACATGATATGCCTAATAAATAGTCATACAATAGCTAAATGAATGTCTCTTTAAAGAATAACATGTTGATGGGTTTGAGTATGGGAGGTAAAGAGAAGATTGACATGTTATAAAAGATTTAAATTGGGCAAAGCCTGAAATAAAGATAAAAGACCCTGGACATTATTCTACAGGTAGGGTGTATAGTAGAAAGCATACACTATTAAAAGTCAGGAAGCCTGGGTTTAAATCCAGCTCTTCCATTTTTAAATTGTGTGATTCTAGATAAATAGCTTACCATTAATCCATTTAAATTTCTTCATTTATAAAGTGTGGTAATCAGAGGTTTTAGTTTTCGTTTTAATTAGGCAAAGAGGAATTTGAGAGAGGGAAGTGCTTTCTGAGTAGAGTCTTAGAAAAATAAATTCGATAGAAGCTGATTTAGAAAGAAAGAAAGAAAGAAAGAAAGAAAGAAAGAAAGAAAGAAAGAAAGAAAGAAAGAGAAAGAGAAAGAAAAAAAAGAAAAAGAAATTTGATGGTGAGAGGGGATGGGAAGGAAAAAGAGTCTCAAGAGAGAAAAATCATTTTGGAGATCCTTGCATTGGTCAAACTATGAAGTGATGGAGTTGGAGACATCAGAAATGACATTAAGGATAAAATAGAAGGATGAGGATGTAAGCAACTCTATGAATAAGGTATTGACAGACTTTGGATCTAATTGGAGAGAGAGGAAAGACTCAGAGAGCATTACGGTTTTGAGTTTAGGAGATGGGAAATAGCTTGAAGACAATGATTAATAGGTAATGTTGGGACTTTGATTAATAACCACATAGAGTGAAATGGAAGAAGCAGTAAATGCAAAGTGAGCAGGAAACTTTTAACCTTCTCCAATCCTTTCTATTCACCACCAGAGAAGGTCCCCAAGCAAAGTGACTGAAAGGTCAGAGACTTCATCATGGCTTCCCTTCCCACCTAATTGGTTTAGAAGACTTCTATTAAATAAATATTCTCTAGATCTTAGACTAGAGATCTAAGGGCCACAGTATTCTTGTAAATACATCACTCCTGTAAGGATGTCACCTCTGTAAACATGTGTGTCAAATATATTTGAGATTTCTCTGAACAAATATACATCAAGACAAAGGGTTATAATTGCAGCATTAATCTCTTTTTCCTGATAGCTTCCCTTCCCAGCATTGTTACTGACCTGCCCTCATGACCACCACCTGCCTTCCAATCAATTGCATTTGAATATTAAAGGTTTTGAATAAAAAATGGGATGCAAATGATGGGAAAAGACTTAGAATTTAATGTTATTTTGTAGCTTCTAAAATTTTTTGAAAGGCCCTTTAGAACTACACTGCTTAATATAATAATCTCTAGTCATATGTGTTTATTGAGCAGTTGATAAAATATGCTATTAAAACTAATTTTACCTATTACTTTTTACTTTTTAAATATGGGTATGAGAAAGTGTAAAACTACATATGGTAGTTTACATTTGTGGCTCACATTTCATATCTATTGGATGGTGCTAGTCTAGGAGTCAGCTTTATTCAGAGTTGAGGGCTAACTATCATTGTATGGGAACTTCCATGTGCCAAAATTCTCTAAAGCTCTGTCTGACAAATGATCCCTGCTTTCTATTTTCTTACATATTTAAATCCCACATGCTAGAGTCTAAGACTACAACAAGAAAATGGGTATTTATATCATATATATTGATGTCATACAGAAAGAAAGAATCACCACCACCCAGGAGAAAGATAAGGAGTTCTATTGTGATGTGAGTTTGAGGTGGGACATTCAAAGAGAATATATATATATAAAAGAATTGGAGAGGAGGAATTGAAATTCTGGAATGAAGGTAGGACCTGAGATGTTAAATTAGCTGAAAGGAAGCAAAAATGGTGAAGGACTCATCAAGGCCCGTGTGTAACTATCAACCTCTCCTAATACTCAATGTTCAGTCATATATATAAATTCATTTTTCAAAAATTTTAATCCTAGTATAGCTAACATACAGTGTTATATTAGTTTCACGTGTACAATATAGTGACTCAATAATTCCATACGCCACTCAGTGCTCATCATGACAAGTGTACTCCTTAATCCCCATCACCTATTTAACCTGTTCCCTAACCTCCCTCCCCTCTAGTAACCATCAGTTTGTTCCCAAAATTAAGTGTGTTCTCTATTTGTCTCTTTCTTTATCTTTTTTCCCCTTTGCTCATTTGTTTTGTTTCTTAAATTCCACATATGAGTGAAATCATATGGTATTTGTCTTTCTCTGACTTATTTTGCTTAGAATTATATTTTCTCTAGCTCAATCCATGTTATTGCAAATGGCAAGATTTCATTCTTTTTTTATGGCTGAATAACATTCCATTATACATAATCCACTTATCCATTCATCTATCAATGGACTGTTGAGCTGCTTCCATAACTTGGCTGCTGTAAATAATGCTGCAATAAACAGGGGTGCATGTATCCCTTTGGGTTAATATTTTTGTATTTGGGGGTTAAATACCCAGTAGTATGATTACTGGATCATACATAAGTTCTGTTTTTAACTTTCTGAAGAACCTCCAGAGGCTGCCCCAGCTTGCGTTCCCACCAACAGTGCAAGAGGGTCCCTTTTTCTCCACATCCTTGCTGACACCTGTTGTTTCTTGTGTTTTTGGCTTTAGCCATTATGACAGGCGTGAGATGATATCTTATTGTAGTTTAGATTTGCATTTCCCTGATGATGAATGATGCATAAATTCGTTTTCAATTGTTAACACTCAGTTTCTCAGGGATAAAGTAGGAATAATAATCTCTGTCTTTCAGTAACAATTACTGAGCCCCTATCAGGTGTCAGGCACTGTCCTCATGCTGAAAACACTATGATGAATGAACATGGCTCATCCCTGACCTCCAGATGCTTTTGCTCTAGTCAGGGAAGCAATAGAGAAATGGGTAGTAGCAAGCTAGTCCAAGTTGTCACAGTCTGGGGAGAAACTTAGAAGCAGCAAATTCAGTCTTGAGGGGTCAAACTTCTTCACCCTGATAATTTATATTTAGATTCTTCCTTCTTCTGAGGAGCCTTCACAGTCACCTTTCCACATTCCAAGTATTCACATTTTACCCCCTAGTACACAGCTTTACTAGCATCTACAATTTATAGAGTTATTATCTTTTCTTTTTTTCTCTCTCTCTATAAGACTATGAAATCCTTGAAGGAAGGATCTGTGTTTTCTATCTCTAGATCCTTAGAACATTTTAGTGCCAAATAAATATTTTCTCTTTCTCCTTTCTTTTTTCTTTATTAGAAGTAAGAGTTAAAGCCCCCAAAGCAGGAAGTCCTGAAGGAGAGGATAAATAATGCAAAATGTAGAGGGTTTAGGAGTGTTCTTTGGGAAATTTTTCGTTTTAGGAGAAGAGAGTTCCATGTCATGGAATTTCCCAAAAAGAGGGTGGTGGACAACACTATCAAATGCTGCAGAGATATCACTAGGAATGAGATTGCAAAATGACTGTTGGATTTGGTAGCTGTATTTCATTTATAGAATAATTAAATGACATCTTCAGTTTAGCAATGATAACTGTTTTTCTACCCATGAGCATTACAAAGACCTGAGGAATATATGAGATCCTTTGGCCAAATGAGAACAAAACTGTTTTGAAGTCTGGTAGATGCCTATGGTGAACACACAGTGAGCTCTTAGCATCAAGGAAAGTCAGGCAATTCTGTGGTTAGCATGAGCTGTGATGTGACTGAGCACTCTTAAGAAAATAGCTTCCATCTCTTCCTTTAGTTATTTCTAAAAGATGACTGATGCAAAGATTCAAGAGTATGGGAACCTCAATGAATCATACATCCTCTCTTCCTCCTCAGACTTCATTCTGACCCAAAGATCTTCACCCATCAAACAAAATGCTCTGTTGAGGAAAGATGCCTGAGCTCACAGAGGCCTGATGCGGAGTCCTGGCTTTGCTACTATTTAACCAAGAGCAAGTCATTTCTGAGGGTCTGTGTTTCTACATCTGCAAAATAGGTCTTCCTGATAAATTATAAACTCCTTGAGATTAAGCACCAACTTTCATTTATTTTTTTATCCTCAAACCTTACATAGTTTTTTACATAAACTAGGCACTAAGAACTTAAAAATGACTTTAGATCCCTAGTTTTAATGTTCAGTATCTGAAGTTCAGATATTTACTTAAAATTTTTAAATATTTTTTGACTAAGTAATAGCCAGATATATTTGTTCAATGCTATAGTCTCAACAAACTAGGGCCCAAGGGCCAAATCCAGCATTCTCCTATTTTTGTAAAGTTACTCTAGAACATAGTCACATCCATCGTTTACATGTGTCCTATAACTGCTTTCAGGCTACAAAAGCAGTGTTGAGTAGTTGTAATAGCGACTGCCCAGCCTGAAAAACCTTAAATATTTACTTACTATCTGACCTTTATGGAAAAAATTTGGCAACCCCTGATACAGACCATGGTTGACTTTGAATATCTAGAAAGCATGTTAGACAAGGTCCAGGTGGGACCCCGAAGACTGCCCTAAACCCATGGGTATTCTTCCTTTCGGAGAGTACTTGAGTCTACCTTTCAACAGAATGAGGTGTAGCAGTCAGTAAACATAAGTTTATTTAAGGATGTCCTTTATCTGCATGCTCAAGGAAGCTGCCCGAATGGAACACTGAGAAGTAAAAATCAAACTTAACCCTGAAGCACTGTCAATCCAATAATATCTGAAAAGTAGGCCAAACAGCACACATGGCAAAAGCTATTTTTGCCCAGCTAATTTCTCTTCATATCCAAGAGCAAACTATATCCTCAGCAACTCTAGGAAGCACTAATGGAAGCACACCTGGCATATTTAGATTGTATATTTTCATGACTGACTCTCCTTAAGACAATGGGATCCTCAAGGGATCATCTTTCCATTCCTAGCACACAGCACAAGTCTTGGCACAGCATGTGATAGATGTTCAATAAGCGCCTTTAAACCAAGCTAAACATATGGGTTTCAGGTAGGACAAAGATGGATCTACCTTGGCCTGAGTTGTTGAATTGATAGCAAATGAGTTGAAGCTTTTCCTTCCAGAATTAGGGAAAAATACTAACTTTCCCAGGCCTTTTTCCCCATGACCTCTCACCACTTTCCAATCTGATGACAAAATAATAACAAAACCATACAAAAACCAAGTATTCACTAAACTCCTACTCTGTGCAAGGCAAATGGAAGTAGACATAATTTCCTTTGGTCTCACGATATCGTTCTTTTTCCTCCCAGATTCCCTTGAGGTCAGTTAATATCTCCCATTATGCTGAGGGCATGCAGGCCTACCATCATTGACATGGCCAGACGAAAGGATTGGCTGAATAGTCATGAGGAAAAGAAGGCAATCAGGGTCCATATCATGCAGTATTCACCCAAGGAATCAGAGTAAAACACCAGTTGCCTTCAGTTCGCTGGGTGAAACATGCACCAGTTAATGATAGGACAGCTGGTTCAGATAAAAACTTCTAATTAATGAATCATTAAGGCGCACGCTTTAGGAACATGGAAAAATCACGAGCCATGCAGCATGCCCAGAAGCAATCTTCCAGTTATGTGGCTGTGCTTAAATGCCATACTAATTTCTGGGCACCTGCCATTTGTAATAGCACTGAGATAAATCACGATGAATTTATGAATGTGATTCTGCATCGCCCATTACACAAGCCCTCCCCTGGGAAAGTGAACCATCCTGAGAGCAACTCCTAATAAGTAGAAATTAAGTGTTATTGTCCCTTGCCACCAGGAGGAAAACAAAACAAAACAAAACATGTCTGGGGGAGAGGAGGAGGGATGGATAATTTAGTTGTACATAAATAGTGAGAAGGCACCTATTTTAAGCCTTTGCAGCCTGAAGAAGCACATTCCCCGTGCTCAAAGCCAGGAGCCCTCTCACACAGTAAATAATTCAGAACCCCCACAGCAAGTGCCTGGAGAGGAGGACTGCTTCCTGAAAGCTGCCTCCTTGGCTAGTCTCAGAAAAGCGATGGATCACCCTGTAGCTCAGACAGAATTCCTGCTGTCCACCTCAGGATTCTGACCAAAACCCTTAGCCAGCATACGTCAGGAGGAAATCAACACAATCCTGTCATTGTTTGTGCTATTTATAGCTTATTGTTTGAAAAAATTGGAAATAACTTAACTCCTCATGGCAAACTTGAGATCTCGTACATGAACTTGGCAGGCACTTTTACTGAAGCAAATTTAAAAACAACTTTAATATATTGTACACTGTTCCAAGGGAGTGGCAAACCAGAAACCCCTCCTTTCTAGTATGTTTTTCCCTGTCTCTCCAGTGTCTTTTTCTGATATTGACCCAGAGTAATTTTGATGAAAGGCTAGTTGGCTTGCTTTTTCCAACTAACCCCCAATTTTTCTGTGCAAAACCCAAGGAAGCAAAAGCTCAAATATCTCCTGTTTGATTAATCTTTGGTTTAGCCTGATCTCTGTAACGCTGAGATATTGATGTGAAAGATTAATGAGACATGGTCAGTACATAATGTACAAAATACAACAATGTGTGATCTATACAATGCCATCGAGACAAGATAATCATGCCCGAAGCAACCAAAGCTGCATTTTTGAGTGAGTGAGGTGATTTGTATTTGCTACTCAGATCTCAGCCCCCAGCCACTCAAAAGTCCTATTTTTCAGGATGTCCTTAATCACCAAAGGACTTTGGTAAAGGTGATTATCAAGAAGCATGGACTAGGATTTCAGCAATAACTTTAGGTCAGTATTCACACATGTATTTTAGCATGAAGGGTGATTTCTGCAAACTTTTAAAATTATCCAAGGTTGCTGACACATTATGGTTGAATACCAAGGTGCTATTACATTATTGGCCGTAGAAAAGAAATGAGATCAAATTCCTTTGGGCCTGAAAATGTATCTCCCACCTGAAATGGCTCTATAAACCTGCCAAGCAGGCAGAGGGTATTCTCACCCCCTGCCCTGACTCCTCCACACACGACCTTAAAAAGAACAAGCAGGAGATATTCTTTTATACTTTGTATTTGCTGGTTCTGCCAAATGGTTATTTGCCTCTAGGGGGCATTTCTAAAGACTGCAAAAGAAAGTATTTCAGCTCGTGCGGCTGTCAAACCAGATGGCTCAGAAATAGGAACAGAAAAGAAGAAGAAGAAAAAAGGTCACTTTGATCCAGTCAGCTTTTATTGCCGTTAGCAGAAAAAAGGTCAAGCTGGTTTCTGAACTGAATTGAGAGATGAGAAACAATGACTTTGTAAGTTATTTATTGAAAATTTTTTATCTAGCTTATTTTCCTGGATAGACGGTCTCTGACCTTTCATCTAAGACAAATGCCATAAAAACAAAATAAGTATTATTAGGAGGATATGCTCAACACCAAGGGTTAGTATTACAAGGTCATATTAATTCACGGAAGAATATAAGAAAGATTTCACCTTGACTGAGATAAGCACCTTTTATTTCTTTTAAGCCAGTGTTCATTTGGAATAGAAGGAAAGTGTTGCAATAGTCAGAAATTCACTATTGTATATCAAAAGAGCTATTTTGAATGAGCCCTTCAAAACCCTAGTATCAATATTATGATTTAGTGTTACAACAACTTTATTATCTTCCAGGTTCTGTTGCCCAATCTCTTCATTCTATTGCATTGGCCATCACTTTTAACATCTCACTTTGTTCTTCTTTAATATATTTTTATATTTCCATACTGCCTTTTATCTCCCAGCATATTGCAAACATCAAATAACTAAGCTACCCAACATCCCTGTGTGGGTAGAGGAATCCCATTATCCTCATT
Source organism: Felis catus (assembly GCF_018350175.1). Classification (NCBI taxonomy): domain Eukaryota; kingdom Metazoa; phylum Chordata; class Mammalia; order Carnivora; family Felidae; genus Felis; species Felis catus. The sequence goes on from NC_058374.1 coordinate 111,094,668, forward strand.
TTAAAGTTGGATAAAGCCGTCTCTGTGAGGTCAGGTGACTTGCCCAGCCAGCCAGTGGAGGCAGAAGTGGCCTCTCAGTTTATAATGTCTGGTTATCTATTTAACTAGTAGACATGAACACTTCTCACCTCTCATCTCCTCATGGCTGCACATTATGTGGAGTGAGGACATCAATACTGAGGTTTGTGTGAGGAATGAGTCAAATGTTTGCAAAACACATCCGCTTCTGCTTTCGAAGCAAACAAACAAAAAAATTGACTTCTGTTGGAAAACTTCAAGAGCCCCGTCCAATATGTCAGTCTTAACTCTGCTGTCTCAGTGGGTAACTTGGCACCGAAAAGTGATTTGGTGAAGACAAACTGATCTCACTCATACCTGTGAACAGGTAAAAAAGAAATGAGTTTTTACAAAGAAAGATCCAATGAAACCAAAAGTACTCTGCTAATAATCATAAAAACTACCATTCATTGAGTTCTTGAGCTGGGGGCTATGTGCATTTTCTCACTTAATGCTGACAACTCTGTAGGGGAGGACTATTCTTGTTCCTACTTGAGAGATGAGAAAATTAAAGCACATAGAAAGGTTAAGATGAATTGTATAAGATCAGACGGCTAATAAGCAAGGGAGTCTGGACTTGAATTTAGGCGTTCTGTCTCCAGAGTCAATGCTTTGGACTATTTTGCTATAATTATCTCATTGTCTGGGTGTGATGCCACTTACCTTTTCCTCCACGTTAAAAATTGCATATTCTCTCCAACCATACAGTAAATGTTACTAGGCATTGTGCCTGCACTCTACAGCACACCAGAAGGTCTAGGGAACATAAGAGTAAGGTGCACCATTTCCTCTCAGTAACTATATGCCCTTCAGCAGATGACGTGCTAATTTTTGTTTTTAATGACTACTCCTGTATTGTAATTTTGAGGGAAGTGATTAGGTCTCCTTCCCCTCCTCCTGCCCTCCCCCAGTCTCTCAAGACAGCCCCATACAATACTAGATGCATAGCACCTTTTTCAATTCAATTGGATTTGATGGTTTCTTTCTTATTTTCTCGTAATGCCCCCATCGATGATCTTGTAATTCTGAATGCTTTCTTTTTAATTCACCATTTTACTGATATTGGCAAATAAAAAAACCCATGGCTAATCTCACCAATTAGAATTTCTGTGCCTCTTGGGACCATTCATGGAGCTGCCTATACAGCTATGGTTATGGCAGGTACAGAGGCCGAGAACACAAGCAAGGACATCCAGCTGAGGATGAGTAGTCGAGGCCACTAGAATTCATATACTCTGATTCAGAGCCTATCTCTTCCCTTTCTACTCCTTTATCCCAATGACCAAAATAATCATGACTTCTATTGAATGTTTATATTGGGTTTGACACTATGCTCAGTGCTTTACATGCATTATCTTATTGACTCCTTCTCCAAACCCTAGAAACTGTTGTTCTCCTGTAAATATAAGAAAACTGAGCTACAGAGATATTAAATAACTCTAAACATGGCACTGCTCTAAGCGTTGATGCAGGCATTTGACCCAGTCTGAGTCCAGAGCCCAAGAGTAGAATCTGTACAGTATTGTTTCTCCATCTTTTGATTCCTGGAAAGCACCCTACTACGTAAGACATTTGTACACCAAGATCCTTTGGTGTATAAGATCTTAGAATAATTAAAGTTATTCTAGGCCATTTCAATTAGTAGCTAAAGCAAACACTAAAATGTAGCTTTTAAAAAAGCACCAGGTTTTCTTTTGCAACGCAAGGTCATGGGGTTGCATTGTGTTTGCAGCTATGAAATGACAGTGGCCAGACAGAAATCCCCACAGTGCCTGTGAAGAAGGTGAGGGGAAGTAGGTCATCTTAGATGGCATCTCAAGAACAATCACAGGCAAGAAGAAGCTGATCTCCTATATTTTCAAAATCGATTCCAATACTCTTTGTAGGTGGAACCCAGTCCCTGGAAGACAAGGGGAGAAATGGGAGGGAAGCTGATTAAAATTTATATATCTAAGATGTGTGGGTTCAGCCGATTAGCAATTAAAGAGATGGCCTTTAAGGCCCCAGGGGAGGTCCGAGTTCATCCTTGGTTATCTTTTACTCCTGAATAGCTGTATAAACTCCTGGGGAGCAGAAGAAAGCTTTTCTGCAAGACAAAGGCACAGGAGTTGCTTCTTTTCTCTATCAGATGGAAGAAAAGGAACTCTAGGAATCCTTTATAGTTAACTATTAAAATTGGTCTCTCCTTTTTGCTTTTTAAACTTCTTTAACCTCAGTCTCTAAGAGCAATCAAGCTTCTAAGAGCAATCAAAACTTCTCCCCAGGTGAGCTGGAAGCATCAAGGTGGTTCACCGTATTCTCTCCTCTTCTAAAGGCTGCATCCAGAACAATGGCTTAAAAGAAAACCAGCTTGCATTCATTTACCCAAAGAGGATCTCAGGACGAGGTTATGTTTTGAGCTTTGGTGTTGACCCCGAAATATAAGGAATTCTTCAAGGTCTGTAAAAGAGGATTCAGAGTAAAGAAGCTAAGATATGTATGAGCAGCTTTATCCCCATCCAAAGAGTATACCTCCTTCCAGACCCCTGTAGCCTAGAGGGGATTACCTGAGACAACAAAAGGGATCAAGGGGAAAAAAGGGGTGGTGGGGAATCAAAAGACAGGAGAAATAGATGTAGGGGAAGCTAGAACCAAAAGAAAACAGAAATGTGTAGAGGGGACTAGTAAAAAGAGAGAGAGAGAATTTTGGCAATCATTTCAGAAGAGTAGCAAGTATTAAAAAAGGCAGGAGGAAGAGAAAAAAAAAGAAATTAGTTACCTTAAATAACAGTTCACTTGTGTCAATGATGTTATTCAGCCAATTAGCCAAAAAAAGACCATTGTCCAGGAAATCTGCTAAACAGAATGCTAAACCAGAAAGCATTCACAGTTTAGGTAGGAAGGTAAACATGTAAATAAATAATGACTATGCATATCTTAATGTTATTCTTAGTTGCACATTTTGTTCTTCAAATGCAGCAGAACTGATCCCACAAAAGGGCTTTTGCACTTGCTGGTCCTTCTGTTTGAAATGCTCTCCACACTGACTTGTATGTGCCTGGCTACTGGCCATTATTTCTCATCTCCAACCGAGTTGGACCAGCACAGCCAGCCCCTTTCTACACTAACCCATCATAACATCTGAAATAGTCTTAATCTTTAAATTTTTCAACAGGTTTAAAATTTATCATTCTCCACTAGGACATATGCTCCTTGAGAAAAGGGACTCATTGTTCAGTCATTGATGAACTTATAAATATATCTACTGATTATTTGACTAACAGACTGACATGGTATAAGAATATTATAAAAGAGACAAGCATAGGATTCTGTGGGTCCATAGGGGAAGATGCAGAAAACTCCATCACAGATGGCTTCTCCTTAAGAGAAGAATCTCTGAAGATTTTGTTGTTGACAATTTAAGGTGGAACAGGGTGTTCAACAGTGGGCAAGGGAAGCAGAGCATTCCAGGCCAAGGGCACCTATAATGACAGTCATAAATGAACATTGCTCCTTCTGGGAACTGCATTCCATTAGGTATGTCTTCCAGATAATTCTGGAAGAATATGACACTATGGCAGAGTAGTTAAAAGCATGAGTTTTGAAGACGGATTTTGAAAGTAAACCCTGGCTCTTCTACTAAGTGATTAGGTAATGTTGGGAAAGTTATTAGTCTTCCCTGTGCCTCAGTTCTCTTATCTGTAAAATGAGGATTCATGTCATGTCTACCTGATGGGATTCTCAGGAGGATTAAGTCAGTTAATACAGGTACACTATTTAGAGGAAGGTAAGTACTCAGAAATGTGCCTATTATCATTACTGGCAGAGCGTGATGGGAAAAATAACGACAGCACTATGTGAAGGCCCGGTTTCACTGTAAACACTTTATGCAGATTAACTAATTTAATACATATACACTCATGAGGAAGGTACTCTTATCACCATCTTACAGATGAGGATACTGAGGGACAGAGAGGTTCAGTAATTTGTCCAGCATCACACAGCAGTTAATTGAATGGCCAGATCTAAACCTAGGTGGTCAGGCTTTTGAATCTCACCTTCCACCATTACACTATACCACCTCTTTAAACACCTAATTCATAGGGATCCTATGAGGAAAACTGAAATAAAGTATATAAGTGACTCATCGTGGGCCCTGGCATGTAGTAAGCACTCAATACAGGATGCATTTCTTTAATGTCTACAGAACAATAGATCTATAATTAGGATAAGTCAATATTTAGAAAATACAGTTACCTGTGGATTTACTGAAAGACCCAGTAGAACCTGGAGAAGACACTTAAGGAATATCTAAGCAATAATTACCTGATTGAATTACTGCTGAACAGTAGTTGAAAGGTGAAATCGCCATAAACACTTGTTTGACCTTGATTTCTGATGGGAGTACGGAAGGCTCCTTGTACATCAGTCTCTGCCCAGCTGTACTTCCCAACTAATTAATTTTAAAAAGATCTAAGTCAATTAATTATAAAGTAATGGGTTGTCCCTTCCAGCTGCCAATTTATCTACATTGCAAACTGTAGCTAATTACTTAGCTTAGCCTTATCTCTCCCATGGAAACATATTCTTTGCCTATTTACATTAATTTATATACATAAGTTTTGTGAATAACAAGTTATATGTTTTTCCATAATAAATTATGTGACTAGTCCTTTTGTGGACATTCGCCATAAAAACACCAGAATGACAGAGGGAAAGCACCTGTAACCTGCTTAATCAAAGTTAGTAAATAAACAAGCAAGCAAATTTGGCAGGAGTTCCATAAAGGAATATGCTAAACGCCTTCAAAATGCTGTATAAAACTAACCCCAAAGTGAGTGATTTGGCACTATTAAAAGAGTCTTGACCCAATGGAAGATGGAATAAAAGCAGAATTAAAGGTAGAATTCTATTTATTTCATGTGAAGCACTGGGTAAGCTGTAATGAAATGAATTTTCTTTTACAAGGAAGCTATGATTTCCCTTTGTCTCTCTCTTCCATTCTTGCCCTCTATCTTATAGAAGGTGTCGTCCCTTCTATCCAAACCTAAACACCTCCATCAAAGCTTGGAATCTCCTTCCCTCCCACCTCTCCTGAGACTCTGCTGCATAAACGATTTCCTGTTTGGTTTTGTTTTTGGTTTATCGTTTTGCGTTATCAAGTGTTGCCTCTCTTGGCTTCTCTTCAGCCTATAAATATGCTTATATCTTTCTGCTACTGAAAACCGTTTCCTCAAGGCCTAGCACTTCCTCTCCCCCAAGCTCCCCTCCCCCACTGCAAACTGCTTCCCTAGGCTTACTTTACTCTAGGGGGAGTCTAAACTCTTGTGTCCATTTCTGAATTTGTGTAAAGCCTTTCTAGGAAGATAAGCTGCTGTATACTGCTTGAGTGCAGCACTTTGCTCCTAATTGACATAAAGCCCTTTGCATAGTAAGTACCAACAAGCATTAGATGTTATAGTTGTCACTGTCTTTCTCAGTGATGGTATGTCCCAGTGCTTCACGGTACAGGCTCCAAAATCAGTCATTGCAGCTCAAATCCCGGCCTTACCTACTTGTAACAGTGTGACCTCAGGCAGGTCACTTAAATTTTGAAACTGTTGACTTCTTAAATATATAAAATGTAGATCATAGTTGTAACCACCTCATAAAGTTGATGAAAGAAACAAATTAAATGAAGTGAGGCATATACATGCTTAACACTAGGTTGAGAACATCGTAAATACTTAAATATGCCTTTTAAATAGCCAGTATAATACTGATAGTGTATATTTTTTATTCATTTCCCTCTTTTCTGAAGAGATATGAATTTCCTTTGGAGAATAACTTTTTCCAGAGCTCAGTCCAGGAGACTGGCTTCTAACTCTGAGGAAAATGGTGAAACATGTGATTCATTTCTGGCCAATCAAGCCAATGAACTCCCTTTCTGGGAATCTTACCCAGGCCTGGTTAATCAGAGCACTGAATCCTGCAGAGTTGTTTCTATCAGAAAGGATTCCCAGATTTGAGCAGGAATTATCAGTAAGAAATATTGTCTCCTTGCCACCCAAGAGGATGTGATATGGAGAGCTTCTGGACCATCTTGCCATCTTGTCAGTCTAGGAAGAAAGTCAACCCATAGAAAAGAGTGTAACTAATTCAACACACCTGATATTGTTTGAGGACCTAAATCCAACCAAGACTGATGCCAGTCCTGTTCCTATAGATTTCATTCATTTATCAATAGATTTATTTCTAGTGTAAGCTACTTTGCATTTTTCTGTCACTTGCAACTGAAACTGGTATAAATGCTTATCATATTTTAGTCAAGCTAGACATTGAAGGTGAGCACCCCTTTCACATATTATTTTGGTGCCTCAGTAGAGCTCAGTGGATGTTCAACAAGTAGATGTTGCACAGAGATTCATGATGATGGAGGGGTATAGTCTGCACCCAACCCTCATTATCATGCTCACCATTTAGGTGAGCTCACCATTTAGGACTGCATGACTGTACAGATCAATGTAAGGGTCAGCCTAAAATGGTAGTGGTCACAAAAAGTCACAGGAAAAGCTACTCCTTCAGTGGGAAGACCATAGCAATATAGGCCTATGTCCAGAAGCAAGAAAAATCTCAAACAACCTACTTTTCATAACTTTCCCAGGGCCTGGAAAATTGTTTGCATTTGAAATGCCATCTCTTCCAGCTGCTATAAAAGGAAACAAATAGCTGATTTAACAAAGTACTTAACTGAGCACACTAGAGAACATCTTATTAACTATGTCAATAAGAATTTTCAGACAAGGTAATACCTCCCGTGACAATGGGGAATTTCATGCTTCTGGTTTTAAAAGTACTTCTTTCATGACCTTTAAAAAATTACCTTCCAGGACTGATTATTTTCTCCAAAAGCAGTATTTTCCAACTTTATAATGGGAACTAGTGGGGTGAAAAGAATAATGAAAAAAATATACTTTTCAATCAACTTTTCAAATTTCATAGTTCTTGTGGAAATTGAGATCATTATAAGGTGGTCCTGTCTACCTAAACTATGCCTAAAAATAATTTGACAGTCCTATAACTGGCAAAAAAAAATTTTTTTTTTTTCGATTCCCTCTGCTGGACATCAGGATGAGAAGGGAAGGAGGCAGGCACATGGATAAGTAAAAATAATAAAGTATTCAAAGAGAATATGTGTTTAGTTGGGGAACGTGGGGCAGCTGGAGGAGGTGGAAAATGAGGGACATTAAACTATTTATGTGAATTGTTTGTGTGAATTGAAGGCATTCAAACTAATGTTTAAAAAATGTTATTTTGGTGCAGATGGCAACAGAAATACATTCTGAGAAAAAACTCTGTGCGCCATCAAAAGCCCTGCAGGCATATTCTCCTTCCTTCTGTTGCTTTGCAGCACCAGAACACAACAAAAAGAACTGGACCCAGTTAGAAAATCATGGCAACCAGTACAACTGCCACAGAAGGGCCCTACCGATGTTTGGCTCACTCTCTGGGCCTGAGAGGGTTTTCATTCCCTGAAAGCGTTGCTGTCAGACAAGAAGCCCGCCCCTCAAGAGCGAGAAAGGTTGTGTCTTTTCAAATCGGCAACTGCAGCTGCTGGTCTTTTGAGTCTTGACTAGTCAGGGCCCCTCCTCTTTCTTGTACAAGCTGGCATCATTTTAATTATTTGTGTAAATTTTGCCCTTCATTAGCTCCACCGTGCTGCGATGTAAGGGGAAAAAAAATCTGTAATTTGAGGATTCATTAAGCAGCTGTTGTTATTTATTCCGCACAGTAGCTGCCCGAAGTGTGCTGGTTTGCTGCATTGATATAAGAAACTATAATATCCCAGCCAGGTGGGGTTTTTTTGTTTGTTTGTTTGTTTCACTTTGAGGTCAAGCCACTAGGGAACATAAATATCCAGCTGGAGAATATTTGAATATTTGTTTCTCTTTAGAAGGGTGTTAATTCATTCAACAAATATCATTGACTATGAGAGAACTCATGATTCTGCACAATTGCCATTTCACAGAGAAAACTTTGTTGTGAGAAAATCTCTTTTTTCCTAAGTTAAGTGAAAAACACTCACAGCTGGTCCCTTCTAGTATACTGGCTTTTATTTATAATCCACATAAATACATACCATCTCTCTCCTGTTTTTAAAAGTTTATTTATTTATTTTGAGAAAGAGAGGGAGAGAGAGAGCACAAGTAGGGGAGGGGCAGAGAGAGGGAGAGAGAGACTCCCAAGCAGGCTTTATGCTAACAGCTTGGGGCCCGATGTGGGGCTCAAACTCTCAAAACTACGAGATCATGACCTCAGCCAAAACTAAGAGTCCTATGCTTAACCAACTGAGCCATCCAGGTGTCCCTCTGCTTTTTACTTTCAGAATCTTAGCAAGGAGAGAGAGAGAGAGAGAGGCAAACCTTTCTTCTGAACTATATAGCTACACAGTATTGTGTCCACTCCGCCTCTAGTGCAGGAAGTCAAACATGAGCAAACACAGTGGCTTTTGGGAAGTGTGAAATCAGATATCCCTTCCTCAGTACTCTGCAGTTTTATGTCAAAGATGAGTACCTAAGACCCCATCAGAGCCAGCCTCCTCCCTCCCCCAGCTGAAGGGCAGGAGAACTCTTCACCCAAAAGCGTCATCAAAAAAATTATTACCCTCTGCCCTGGCTTTGAATTTGGAGTTGAAGAGTAGTCTGTCTGGTCAATTTTTAATAGATAAGTCTAAGATTTTGTTAAAAAAAGAAATAAAGCTCCTTTCTGATTTTTAAATATATGAAAACAGTACCTTCATGTGGCATGTCAGCTTTCTAAAATAATACAAATTAGATTCATTTCTGAAGAAAAAATGGCATTAGGGAGCTTCCTGGGTAAGACTGGCTACCTGGGGCAAAACATTTTCTCCAAACATCAAGTGATCATCTCCACAAAAGATGCTAAAATGAGTATTCAACCAGGCAGCTAGATTTCTCTCTATTGGTGAGAAATTGGCACCAACTATGAGCTAAAAAAAAATTCTTCTATAGTTCCGGTCCCCCAAAGGTCACTCTTGGCCACATTTTGTCTCTGAAGACAGAGAACTGAAATACTATTTGTTCTTGTGAATTATTTTTTTGTTCCTTTATTGGGATTCAATAGAGTAAAAATAACCGCTGCCCATTATCCATTGCCTGTCGGCTCTACCTGGGCTGAGGTGGTGGGAAAGGACAGGAAGAGCTGTTACAGATGTTGAATAGAAGAAAGCCCTTTTTGGAATGTGTTTGCATGACTCATAAAGAACAGTTATTCTTAGCCTTCCCGTCACAAGAGATAAAGCTCTTTTGTCCTATAATACAGGCTCCTACTTAAAAGGAAAACCCAAGGTCCATTCAAAGCTAGAGCCCAGTAATAAGCTGCTATAATAGTACCTGCTGCAAACCCCTGGAGTTACATTATATCACTCTTTACAAGCCCAGAAGGTAATCCAAAATTTTATTGTGTTGTGCTTTTTCATTTAGATTTGTTAGAGTTGTGCCACCCGCAACAATAGGAACTGCTTAATGTGGTAACAATAATTTTAATTCAGTTATAAGAATCACCAATTTAACAGTACAATTTAATACAATTAAATATGCTATCCTATATAGAAGATTCATCACCTTTTTGGATCACCTCTCTAGAATCAGATCACATTATCAAACTTCAATGTAATATTGATTAAGTTTTAGATAAGCCTGTCTTGATTCCCAGAACCAATAAACCAATAACATTTGGTAATGATTTACTAAAGGATAGCACAGCTCTTTGATGGATTAAATAGCAAGAGGTCAATGGAGACTAAAAGGACTTTGAATTAAAACATATCTTATTTCCAGTTTGCTTCTGAACTGGTTTCTTGCACATTCTTAGATTTCTTTCCTTTTGGATGTATTCGGCTCACTGGTACACTCTTTCCCTTTGATCATTCTGTCCTGTTTTTTATTCTTTCAACATTTATTAAACATTGTTTGACACTCTGTGCCAACCTCCAGCTGGGCATTACAGGCAAAGTAATAGAAATGTTCCAGGAGCTCTCACCCTAGAGGGGAAGACAAATAAGGAAAATGTTGTAATAGATAGTGGTAAGAGCTATGAGGTAAGAAGCTCACAGGGCTGTGTGAAACTAGAAAATAGATGCCCAGAGCTCTCCTGGGCCTAATATGCCTTTAGTAAGAGATTATCACTCTAATTCATAGAGAAGTAGGGCACCACATACATCTATCAATGATTACTGGGGTCAGTGGAAGATAGGAGGGTGGTTCTTACATGCGCTTCTTCTTCTGACTAGAAAACTTCCTTGACTATTCTGTTTGGTGTCATTTTGCCAATGATCTCAAGAAGCCCTCTCTGATGTCCTGTTTCTCAAGTCTGGATTGGGGACAGTTTCCTTACCGGCTGCAATATCACCTTGAACTTACTCCTGCAGTACTTTTAATGGGGGTAATACTGAGTATACCCAATGATTTAGCTGTCTCAAAATACCATTTTATTTTATATTATTCACCTCTGGAATTCCTATTCTTATTGATAATAGTGGGATGGGAGGAAATTTGTCAACCGAAGATAATTCAGCCTCTTTCAGCTCAAAATAGTTTTCTTTGTGAAAATATTTTGTCAGTACAAAGCTCAAATTCTGTATCAGGGCTGTGTCTGCCTTCTCAAAAGGAGGGGTCTTCCTGGACTTGTTCTTCCCCCAGATGGCATACTAAAGGAGAAGCTCATTATATTCACAGTGTCAGGGCAGAGCTCTTGTCCACATGTTGTCCTCTGGGTCTCCATTGGCCTGAAAAAAAGTCTATCATCTACATCAACATACTGGTGTCCCTTGAAGTGTGGCTAACTCTTCAGTATTGTGCATACTTCATTGTTATCTCATGATGGAGTACTGAGTAGTTACAAAGTATTTATATGTACATAAGAAATGGAAAGAACCCCAATTTACCCACCACCCAATTCAGTAAGAAGAACTACGCCTTATTTTTGTCACGGTTGTCTCCCATTTGCCTTTCACCTTACCCATTCTCCCATAGGGGGGAGCATGATGTTGAATTTTGTTGTATCACTCTCTTACCTTTAGAGTTTTACCATGTACACTGGCATCTCTAATTATTTTTTTTAATGTTTATTTATTTTTGGGAGAGAGAGAGAAAGAAAGAAAGAAAGAGCGTGCGTGCACGTATGCGCATGCTCCCAAGTTGGGGAGGGGCAGAGAGAGAGGGAGACACCGAATCCGAAGCAGGCTCCATGCTCGGAGCTGTCAGCACAGAGCCTGACATGGGGCTTGAACTCACAAACCACCAGATCATGACCTGAGCCGAAGTTGGACGCTTAACTGACTGAGCCACGTGGTCACCCCTATGCTGGCATCTCTAAATTTATTTTTTCATTAAATGTTATGTTCCTAAGTATATCCAAATTGTTGTGAATAATTGTAATTTATTAATTTTTTTCTCAAGTACATAGTACTTTGTAACAGGAAGATGTCAGAATGTGTTTACCACGTCTACTAATAATGGGTATTTTGTTAGTTTCTAGATTTGAGTTCTTGCTGTTATTTGCTTGTTTTTTTTTTTTTTTTTGGTATTTATAAATAGTATCTCCTAGTGAATATATGCAAATATTTTTCTAGATTATATACCAAACAGTGAACAGTGAAATTGCTCTATCATAGGGTCTGTACATTTTCATCCTACTAAAAAATGTTTCCTTTTCCCCAAAGTTGTTATACCCATTAATACTCTCACAAACAGTGCATAAATGCTCTGGTTGTTCCATGGCTTCACCAATACCCAACATTTTTTCTTAGTTGCTAGACATGAAATACTATCTCATTAAAGATAGTATTTAAATTGCATTTTCCATGTTGCTAATGAGGATAAATATTAAGTTACTGGTCATTTATAATCCCTCTTCTGTAACATCAAGTCTTCTCAAGTCTTTTGTCCATTTTTCATTTCTTTTGGATTGTTTTTGGGGTTGGTGGTCTGTAGGAGTTATTTATATTTTTGGTATACATCCATTTTGCATTTTGTGTTGTGCAAATACATTTTCAAATCTGTGGTTTTTCTTTTCTTATGGCATGTTTCACTGAGCATAACTTCTAATTATAATATAGTCAACTTTGTATTTAATTGAGTAGGGATAATTTGAATATCTTATTTAATATATATTTCTTAAGTCAGAGTACCTTATATGGTCTTCTCAATGTTTTATTGTTTGACTTTTACATTTAGATCCTTAATTCATCTAAAATTAAGTGAACTTACCCTATCAATTTAATGCCTATTTGGAAGGAGAAGACTTTTTTGTAAGCTGTGGGGTAAGAAATCCTTTTTTTTTTTCTATATGAAAAACCAATTATCTAGCCCTGCTTAATAAAAAACATACTCTTTCCCCAAGGATCTCAGTACAATCCATACCATAAAACAATGGTCCATACTGTCAGAGGTATGTTTCTGTATACTTTTTTTTTTTGTCCAAATGGTTCATTTGTCTGTCTCTGTACCAATGTACACTATCTTAATTATTAAGAATTTATCAGTCTTGAAAACTGATAATGGAAGATCAATCATTGATCTTTTTCTTCAGGAGAATTCTGGCTTTTCTCAGGCTTTTCTTTTCAATCTGAAATTTAAATTAATTTGCCAAGTTTCACAAAAATATCCACTGAGATTTTGAAATTCATATAGTATTGAGGTTTTGAATTCATAAGTGATATATCTCTCTATGCAAGTTTTTAAAAAATATCTTTCAATAAAATTGTATTTTTTCTATTATGGTCTGGCACATGTTATACCTATTCTTCGATATTTAATATTTCTTGAGGGTGTTATACATGGCATACTATTATTACTATTACATTTTCTTCTTCTTTATTGCTTATGCTTAGAAAAGTAATTTTTAAATTTGGTTTTGTATCCAGAAACATTGATAAACTCTATGTTACAAATAATATTTTTTTTTCTTTGTTTGCAATTCTTACACCTCTCACTTCTTTTCCTGCCTTTTTGCCTTATCATAGAATTGAACAGAAGGGGTGCTTCAAGGCAGACTTGCCTTTTATTATCTGAAAAGGAAAATTTTTAATATTCTACTATTGAAATATTTTCTGAGTATTTTGTCTAGATGCTATTTATTCATTAGAGTTTATTATTCCTTACTGAGTGTTTTTATCAACTGGTGTTCAATTTCATCAAAAGCTTTTTGTCTCTCTATTGAGGTAATAAACTAATATTTTTAATTTAAGCCTTTTATATTAAAAACTACTATCACTGACTTGCTTATGGTAAACAAGGCTTGCATTGCTAGAATAAAATTGTTCACAATATATTTGCCTTTTAATATATTCCTAGTATTTTTTGCTAGTATTATGCATAGAATTTTTACATCATGTTCACGAATAAGATGGTTCTAAATATTGTCTTTCTCTTTCTGTTCTTGCCAGGTTTGGTACCCAAGGTTAACTTAGCTTTCTAGAATTTATTTAGGGGAAGATTTCTTTTTCCATATTATATTCTCTACAGTATTTTGTATGGGATCAAAGCCTTTGTTCCTTGAATGTTTGATAAAATCTTTGCTATATCTCTGGTTATAGCCTCCTTTTCTATTTCTAGCCTCTTTCATTTTCTTTGACCAAGCTTTCCAGAGGTTTCTCAGTTTTCTTATTATTTTTTTAAGGATTTGGTTTATTTAATATGTTCTTTAAAAAAATTTTTTTTGCTAACGTTTATTCACTTTTTGAGAGACAGAGACAGAGTGTGAGCAGGGCAGGGGGCAGAGAGAGAGGGGGACACAGAATCTGAAGCAGGCTCCAGGCTCTGAGCTGTCAACACAGAGCCCGATGCGAGGCTTGAACTCACGAACTGTGAGATCGTGACCTGAGCTGAAGTTGGACGCTTAACCGACTGAGCCACCCAGGCGCCCCTACTTAATATATTTTTGATGTTTCTTTTCTATTTTTTAAATTTTTCTTTCCATTTTTATGAGGGTGGCTTATCCTGTGTTTCAAATCATTTAAGATGGAATTGTGTGGTAAATTCTATTATTATTTGCAACCATTCCTGTCACCCTTCCCTATAAAAGGATCGTAATTCCTTGTCCACTTACTGTAGTCTAAACTCTATACTTGCTTTAGAAAATGGAACATGAGCAGAAGGGACAGGGTGCCAGTTCTTTTACTTCCCATTCTGGGTGGAAGCTTTAAGAGGCATTGAGAATTGTTGGCACAGAAGCCGAACTTTCAGTCACAGAATGGGAAGACAGCAGAGCAGAGCCCGTCTTATTTAAAGCATCTAGCTGAACTGTGGGTGACCCAACATTCTGTGCAACATGAGCAAAAAATGAATTTTTGTTATAAGCACTAAGATTTTGAGCTTATTTGTTACTATAGCAAAGTTGACTAAAACAGATACTGGTATCTTAAAGTGAGGCACTCCTGTAACAACAACAACAACAACAACAACAGAAATCTGTGTGTTAACTTTGGGACCAAAAGACAAGTCATAAAGGAACGATCATTGGAGGATGGAAAAGTAGTGAGCCACGGTGTGTAGTAGCAAAGCATTTAGCAGACTCTCATCTGCAATAACTTAACAGAAAATCTCCTTAAGAATGAGTGGCTTTGGGAAAAGAGGTTTCAAAATAGAATGTTACTAGTATGACTTGGTTATTATTCGCCCCCAGGATTGTTAGGTGAACTCAGAAGAGCACTGGACTGCTTTACAAGCAGGGGAAAAACAGAAATGAGGGCAACCAGGAATTATAGGAATTGCAAAGTTGAAAAACAGACCTGTTTCTAATTAGTAAAAGATAAACAGAAATGCTTTGAGCAACAAAGACATCATTAAGGCTCAGATGAAGATCCATGCCCCAAAACGAGCATTGACATTCATAATCTTTGTTAAAAACTCTAGAATATCATATAGTGGGAATAAAATGGCTTAGCAAAAAAGAGATACTTATAGTCTCCTTAAAGCCTATTAGGTTATCTGTAAATCTAGAAAGAAAGCCACATTTCAAAAGACCAGCAGTATAGCTATTTGCACATGTGGCTGATTAAAATTAAATACAATTTTAAAACCCACATTTTAAAGAAATATTTTACCAAAAGTGCCAATAGGCTGGATTAAAAAAGGCTTACTATTAAAGGATAAAACAGTTTTGGGATCCCCACTTGCCTACAAAGAAAAATATAAGCTTACCAAGATACTCAGCTTCTCGAGATGCGTATTATTCCAGTGCTCTTATGAGATGTGGTCTAGGAGGATAATAGAAAAGAAGGCTTTTTCAGAGAAACAATTTCAGCACCTAGGAAAACATTGGACTGAGCAAAATAAAGGCCTAATCAAGTAACATTTCCTTCCATTGGGAATGCTTGTTGAGCTATCAGTCACTGCCCCAGGATTATATATTTGAGGTAAGTGCGTTTCATTTGAAAGATCTCCAAATCTCCACCCAATAGAAAGACTATCATCAGACACTAGGTCTTGATTTTTTGCTGAGACTGAATGAGACATTCAGGATTTCTTCTTTAGAGGTGGGGGTGAATATAGTTGGACTGCAGAAGGAAGGAAACTAAATATTTTTTATCAAGGTAGCAGTCAGTAATATATTTTCTTGTAATGCTTTTCAATCCATTGACTTTTGGCTTGGGCATGGGCTTGCTTTGACAACATGCCAGTTCTGAGTAAAAGCTTTGAGGTACAAATGAGTTCCCACCAGCTTTCTGGTTCCTCACCTTAGCCATAAAAACAATAACAAACTGGTCCCCAAAGAGGGTCTTGTCAGCCTGGATCTTGGAATGAGAAGACACATGGAGCAGAGCCAGAGGCCAGAGCAACACTGGGGCCAAGCAGTAGCTGACACCAAGCTCCATATAATGTGAGAAAGGAAGAAATTTTTATCATTGTAGAACACTAAGTTTCATGATTGTTGGTTACCATAGACAAACTAACCAAAATAGATGCTTAGTTCATTTTTTTCACACTTTCTTCTCTTTTCCTAATTAAAGAAATTCAAGTTATAATAGTTTATTTAAGTACTACTTTAACTGTATTTTACAAGTTTTGATATACAGTATGTTTGTAACCATTCAGTTCTAAATATTTCTACTTCCTGCTTTCATTTTTTTGTCTCATGTCTAATTTAAAATGAGTTTCCTAATGTTCAAATATTTAGGAGACTTCTAATTATTTTTTTATTGATTTATAATTTGATTGTATTTTAGTAAGAAAAGGTGGCCCGTAGTATACCAATCCTTTGAAATCTCTTGAAGCTTTCATCAGGGCTCAGTGTGAATTAATTTTAGTAAATATCACAAGTGCAGTAGAAAAGAATGCATGCTGGTACAAAGATCAAAACCAAACAGACATGTAAAACAACAACAACAACACCCATTTGTATCCTCAAAGGATTGATAAATGTGCTTCACTTAGTTACGTTTTCCAATGTGCGTCTAGGAAGTTTCATTTGGAATCAGTATCTAGAAAACCCTTTGCCCAGAGAGCAGTTTAGTGATGATAAAACTTTTTAAAACATTTGTTCATTCAAACAAGGAGTTGGTTGGGGTGGGCGGAGATTGTTGGGAGCAAGGACTGAGATAAAGGACATGGACATATTCAAATGGAATAGGAATTTGGAAATACTCCCATAGCCTCTCCTCATCCATCACACCTCTCACTTGTCCCCCACCCAGCCTTTGAAATGTTACCAGTGAGTGCTTTTCCTTCTTTCCCTCTCTCCTTTCTTCTCTTCTTTCTCAATCATTTATTAAATACTTATTGTGTACCAGGCACTGTTGTGGATATGAAGATGAATGGGTCTTGGCCTCTACCTTCAAACTGTTGCACGTTTATTAAGACACCAATAACAATAATGAAAGGCAAACTAAACACAACACACAATGTGTTGGGGAGCAAATGAGAGACCAGCCAGAGTGCTCCAGGTGGAGGAAGAATACTAAGTACCCCCAGTTTGGGATAAGAATTTGTCTGTATCCTTACAAAAATAATCACTCTGCTTTCCCTGATTGGAATATGTATGACATCAGAAATGCACCTAAGATTATCACTGAATGCGTCAGTTTCCTAGAGGAAAGAATACTTGGATCCTTATCGTGTTTTTATGCCTGCCAATGCCATAAGGTTTCCTGTATGATTACACAAGCTCTCTTTTGTTCATTAACTCTCTACTCCAGTTATAGCATACATTAATAATCTGTATTCTTTATAAAAGTTCTTTCCAATAGAAATACATAGTGAGCCACATATTTAATTCAAAATCTTCTAGTAGTAATATTTCAAAAAGTAAACAGAAACAAAATTAATTTAGTGATATATGTTATTTAACTTAACATATTCCAAATATTGTCATTCAAATATGTAAAAACCAACACAAAAATATTGATGATATTTTATCATCTTTTTTGTTGTATTACATCTGAAATTCAGTGTGTATTTTACATTTACACCACATTTTGATTCACACTAGCCACATTTCAAGTATTCATTAGTCACATATAACTAACATCTAGCATATTGGATAGCTCAGATTGGATAATTAAAGCATAGACGAATTGTTAAATATTTATATTGTTTATAACATAGGTAGGAAGGAAGAAAATATAGTCATCAGTACAACCGTTTATGAAAGTCAAAGAGGTTTATACATTAAATGTCTAAATAAACTTGAGAACAACAACAACAAAAGTAAAGGCTATGTATAAAATTCAAGTTCAGGTTCACAAATAAACAGAGATCTTTTTAAGAGACTGATAAATTATTGTTTCTCCTATTCATATGAGATTATTTTTATTTTTAATTTACGTCAATGTGTTTTAAATTATCTTGTTTACAGGGTGGAGAGTTCTTAATGTAATAAGTCATCACAATAGCAAATGCAATGACTTTTTGGCCTTGTAGAGAGGAAATCCCATACTATAAGGGGCTGCAGGACTGCAGGGTGGGGCCCTGTTATTCTGCAGAACAAGCCAGGCAAGTTAATCAAGCCTTAATTCAGAGCCAAAATGAAAATAATGGCTGCTTGGGTTAAACTTCATGTGTTCTGAGAATGGGGCACATGTTTGATCAAGTCCTAAACTTCATTAATTGAGCAACTGACATATTCAGTGCACTTTGTTAATCCCTGGGATCAGTAGTTTCATCAACCAGTTACACAAACCAGTATCTCATCCACAACTAATAAAAATATTACAGAATGTTATCAGTTTTTGTTTTTGTTATTTATGGAGAACTAAAGAATAACTCAAGTTTCTTTGTGGTAATGAGCATACCAGACTTCAATGAATGCAGAATTATTGGAAAAGAAGTAGATAGGGGTAAAGGAAACACAATTCTGTGATCTCTGTGCTTTGAAGTCTGACTGTTAATGGAAGATATGAGAAAATACCGGAATTTATGACAGAGGGGTGGACTGAGGGAGCTAGATTCATGTGAGCCATGTGACAAAGGAAGATTTAAATTGAAATTGAACTTTGAGTCCATAGTCCTTTAAAGTTTACTGAGCTTGCATTTTTCATGCTAAAAATACTGTCATTATTACTTTGTTATTCTATACTTTGTGCAGTGAGTATAAGATTTAATATTCAATTTTATGAAACAAAACAAAAAAACAATACCCAAACTTCATCTAGATACTATGAAACACAACTTAAAAATCCATTTGCCAAACTTCCTTCAGGGGCTAGGTTGTTCACAGATTGAAGAATGGCTTTCGGAGATTAAAGTTTCCAACTCATTCCTGTTTTATAATAATAGTCATATTCAGTGACAGAATATTGGTACAACACTGCGAAATTCTACGCAGTGTGAGATAATTACCAGCATTACCCAGATGGTCCTCAATGAGCCCTAATTGAATGCAAAACATAAAGGTCATATGCTAAGTAGATATAAGATAAACATCATCACCACATCCATGTAGTAGCCTCCCAGGCTTCTATGACATATGAGTAATGTTTGAATTGCTGTCATCAATATTTTTTAAAAAGTACTTGGTGTCCTTCTAAGTTTTATAAAGTATGCAGTTTGCAAAGTGAGTCCAACCTTAAATGTACCCCCCAGCCCCTCTCACTAATTATTCATTAAGCTTATTTCCCAGCCGACTTCTCATTTCCATAACCTATTTTCCTCTTCACCTTTATACCTCTCTGCTCTAGTTTTTAATTTTTTTTCTTTCTTACTTTCAGTGCAAAAGTACATTATGTCCCTAGATAGCACATTTTTTTTTTATATTCAGGTTAATATTCTTAGACTAAAACATTTATCTATACCACTATTGGTCCCTGAAGCAATCCTGAAACGGCAATCCATTTAAAGCAAAACTCCAGTCTAGATGCAAAGGCACGATCCCTCAGCTATAAAAGGTGTACAAATTTCAATGTAATTCCTATTCGTGCTATTCATTCTAAAGTCTATGGAGCCCCTTACTTAACTATATTTACAGTGTAGGAGAACATGTAACCAAAAAGGTCATCTCTTCCTTTACATTTCCGGTAAAGTAAGTGGTTGAAGAAAGTAACAGCCTTGAACAGGGAATCTTGTCCCCAGGTATAAGCCTCCAGCTAAACATTGGCTGCTGGACCATGAAAAACACGTTCAACTTCTCTAAGCCTCTGTTTTCTCATATGTAAAATAGGAATAATAAAGTAACCACATTAACGGGTTCCTGGGTGGCTCAGTCAGTTAAGTGTCTGACTCTTGCTTTGGTGCTCAGGTCATGAGCTCACCGTTGGTGAAATGGAGCCCCTTGTTGGGCTCCACACTGACAAAGGACCCTCCTTGGGATTCTCTCTCTCCCTCTCTCTGCCCCTCCCCACTAGCACAGCATGTGTACTCTCTCACTCTCTCAAATAAACAAAAAGTGTTTTTTAATTAAAAAATAAAGTACCTACAATGTTCAAAAACACAGATTGAAAAAAGGATGATCAAGGGTGCCTCGTGGCTCAGTCGGTTAAGTGTCCAACTTCAGCTCAGGTCATGATCTCTCAGTTTGTGAGTTCAAGTCCTGCATCAGGCTCTGTGCTGACAGCTCAGAGCCTGGAGCCTGCTTCAGATTCTGTGTCTCCCTCTGTCTCTGCCCCTCTCCCACTCACACTCTGTGTCTCTGTCTCTCAAAAATAAATAAACACTAAAAAAAATTTTTTTAAGAGAAAAGGATGATCAGATGGCAGGCACTGTGGCTAGGGGCTGGGAAAGGGCTGTCGCAGTTTGAACAGAAAACAAAATTAATGCTTGATTCTTTCCCTTTATTTACCAGTTTGGCACATTACATTTGGTTGATAAATCTTTTCAATCTATTTTCATTGATAGCCTCCACCATTTTAGTCTCTCAATATTTATTTGTTGGAAAAATTGAGGGATTTGACTTTAGACTTTTCCTCAGTCTGGATTTTGCTAATTGTATCCCTGTGGTATAGTTAGTAGTTTCCCGTGTTCTCTGTCAGATTTAGATTTGATTTTTTTTACACTTTTCTATAGGTGATGTATTTTTCCATCAGGGGGTACACAGTCTTCAGGCACCTGGGTGGCTCAGTTGGTTAAGTGACTGATTCTTCATTTCAGCTGGGATCATGATCTCACCATTTGTGGACTCTGTGCTGACAGTGCAGAGCCTGCTTGGGATTCTCTCTGACCCTCCTTCTAAATAAATAAACTAAAACAAAAGGAGGTACACAGTCTTTCTTTTAATTTTATAAGCTGCCGATGATGCTCAAAGTCTGGATCACTGATGGGGATCAATGGGGTACAAGGGACAGTGAAAAAGATAACACCACAATTCTATCATTCCTTCATTTGTTTCCTAGAATATTTCTATAAAGGGAAATTTCCCCTCATCTACCACTTGGTTACCCAAAGGTATGAAATAGGAAAGGCACAGTAAATGCTTGAACCCACTCTATTCTCCTATTTCTAACCAGTTCTAAAAATGAGAGTAGGTTTCCTAGCATTCTAGGACCAATACATTTTGTTGGTGGCTATTGACTTATTTTTTGTTAAATATAATTTCTAAGTATTATTAAGAACCCATTGATTTAAATGTATTTGGTATTAAAGTTATTGTAGTTTGCATCCTTACTGATGATCAACTCATTTCATCTTTTTTTTTTCTGATAACACTGATTTACTGTCATGTATGGTTACTTGCACAGTTAACTAAAAAAATAATCAGGCAGGGTGCCTGAGTGGCTCAGTCAGTTGAGCATCTGACTCTTGACTTTGGCTCATGTCATGATCCCAGGGCCGTGGGATCAAGCCCCTCATTGGGCTCCACGCTGGGTGTGGAGCCTGCTTGGGATTCTTTCTCTTTGCCTCTGCCCGTCTCCCCTACTCACGTTCTCTATGTCTCTAAAATAAATTTAAAATAAAGAATAATCAGACAAAAATCAGTAAATATAAAGAAACTTTGAAAATAAGTTTACATACTAGCATATATGAAACACTGCTCAAACGACTATACATTTTTTTCTAGTATTATTAGAATTGTACCATCTGTTGCCAGTAGGATCCTCTTTATGTTAATTCCTGAATCCTTTTAACATGACCCTCATAGTGTTTGATAACCTCCTTGCTTATTAATATGGTAAAATGTTTCAAACTCATGTGGTACATTTTTTGTTCCAAGTACTTTGGTTTATTTTAGTGGGAAACGCTATTTCAAGAAAAAAGACTGAGTGAAAGGGGCATCATTGCTCTTTGGTTAGTCATAGTTTTTAGGCCTTTCCATTAGACTAAGTAAAAGTTCTGCACACAATATCACCAGGGGGGTAAGGGGTGGGTTCCCCTATACATCTAACAAGCAATTAATTTTTAGATACCATCTGGGTGTCTATAATTCAACTCAGTTCTGACACTATCTGACTAGAGATAGCATCAGAATCTACACTACAAGACTGCACCTCAACACAAATACTTCAGATACCACTCATAAGCCCAAGTCATCACCTGTACTCCTGACTGACCTGCTAAAGATTACAGGGTCCAACAACCCCTCCTTGCATTTGATTAATTTGCTAAAGTAGCTCAGAGAACTCAGAGAAGCATTTTGCTTACTAGGTCACTGGTTTATTATATACAGGTATAATGTGGGAACAACTAAATGGAAGAGATACATAGAGCAAGGTACAGGAAAGGGTTTGGAGCTTCCATGCCCCCTCCAAGTACACCATTCTTCCAAGTCTGCACAGGTTCACCAACCCAGAAGCTCTCTAAATCTTGTCCTTTGGGGAATTTATAGAGGCTTTATTACATAGGCACAATAAATCATTGGCCATTGACAATTGTTTCAACTTCCAACCTCACTCCCCTCCATGGAGGTTCGGATTGGGGTGAGGGGGTGGGATTGAAAGTCCCAACTCTTGGGGTGCCTGGGTGGCTCAGTCGGTTAGGCGTCCGATTTTGGCTCAGGTCATGATCTCATGGTTTGTGGGTTTGAGCCCCGTGTTGGTCTCTGTGCTGACATCTCAGAGCCTGGAGCCTGCTTTGGATTCTGTGTCTCCCTCTCTCTCTGTTCCTCCCCTGCTCTCACTCTGTCTCTCTCTCTTAAAAATAAAGATTAAAAACAAAAAATTTTAAAGAGTCCCAACTCTCTAGTCACAAGGTTGGTTCCCCTGGCAAATAGCCACCATCCCTAGTTAAGGTCCAAAAGTCACCTTTATAACAGCAAATGACACCTTTCTCACTCTTACCACTTCAGAAATTCCAAGGGTTATAGGAACTGTGTGCCAGGAACAGTAGACAAAGACCAAATATATATTTCTTATTACAAATTACAATATCACACAAAGCTAGGATTTAGTTTTTAGATAAATTACATCAAGATTGCTATGGTTATGGATTGAATGCTTATGTCCCTCAAAATTCATATGTGGAGATCCTAACACCCAAGGTGATGGTTTTAGGCAGGGTACCACTTTGAGATGTGATTAGGTCATAAGAATGGTATTAGTTCCCTTAGTAGTTCCCCAGAGAGCTAGCTCTCTAGCCTGTCTTCACCACATAAATATATAACTAAGAAGACAGCCATCTGCCCACAACTGTATGATCAACTAATCTTTGACAAAGCAGGAAAGAATATCCAATGGGAAAAAGACAGTCTCCTCAACAAATGGTGTTGAGGAAATTGGACAGTGACATGCAGAAGAATGAAACTGGACCACTTTCTTACACAATACACAAAAATAAATTCAAAATGGATGAAAGAACTAAATGCGAGACAGGAAACCATAAAGATCCTAGAAGAGAAAACAGGCAGGAACTTCTCTGACTTTGGCTATTGCAACTTCTTACTAGACGCATTGCCAGAGGCAAGGGGAACAAAAGCAAAAATGTACTATTGGGATTTCATCAAGATAAAAAGCTTCTCCACAGCAAAGGAAACAATCAACAAAACTAAAAGGCAACCAATCGAATGGGAGAAGTTATTTTCAAATGACATATCAGATAAAGGGTTAGTATCCAAAATCTCTAAAGAACTTTTCAAACTCAACACCCAAAAAACAAAGAATCCAGTGAATAAATGGGCAAAAAACATGAATAGACACTTCTCCAAAGAAGACATCCAGATGGCCAACTGACAGATGAAAAAATGCTCAACTTCATTCATCATCAGGAAAATACAAATCAAAACCACAATGAGATACCACCTCACACCTGTCAGAATGGCTAAAATTAACAGCACAAGAAACAACAGGTGTTGGTGAGGTTGCAGAGAAAGGCGAACCCTCTTGCACTGTTCGTGGGAATGCAAACTGGTGCATCTACTCTGGAGAACACTATGGAGGTTCCTCAAAAAACTGAAAATAGAACTACCCTATGACCCAGCAATTGCACTATTAGATATTTCCCCAAAGGATACAAAAATACAGATTCAAAGGGATACATACACTCCAATGTTTATAGCAGCAATTTTAACAATAGCCAAACTATGGAGCGAGCTCAAATGTCTGTTGATTGACGAATGATAAAGAATATGTGGTGAACACACACACACACACACACACACACACACACACACACACACACACTCAGCCATCAAAAAGAATGAAATCGTGCCATTTGCTATGACATGGATGGAGCTAGCGTGTATTATTCCAAGCGAAATAAGTCAATCAGAGACAATACCATATGACTCCATTCATATGTGGAATTTAGAAGCAAAACAGAGGGAAACAAACCACAAGACACTCTTAATGATACAGAAAAAACTGAGTTTTGATGGAGGGAGGTGGGTAGGGAATGGGCTTGATGGGTGATGGGTCTTAGGAGAGCATTTGTGATGAGCACTGGGTGTTGTATGTAAGTGAAGAATTGCTGAATTCTACGCCTTAAACCAATATTACAATATAAACCAATATGTTAACTAAAATTTAAATTAAAAACATAAATAAAAATAATAAAAAGAAGACAGCTATCTGCAAATAAGGAACTAGGCTTTCATCAGACACCAGATCTGCCAGTATATTGACCTTGGACTTCCCAGACTCCAGAAGTATGAGAAATAAATTTCCATTGTTTAAGCCACCCAGTCTATGGTATTCTATTATAGCAGCCTGAATGGACTAAGATACCTACTGTATCTTCCTATTTAAATTAGAGACTGTAGGGCTTTTAATCTCTCCTATCTTATATTTTTATTTCCTGTCTCCTATTCTGAGGATAACAATCTGACTTTAAAGGACACAGGGATAGTTGAATTAAGTCATCACATAACTACTGATTATTAACATATAACATTCTTAGAATAAAATGCCAACACTATGCCTAACAATTATTACTGATAACAGCTTAAGATTTTTAAAAATTTTTCATTGATTACACTTTCTTTTGTCCATAGGGCATACCCCATTAGGTACATACACTCAAATTCCTGGGTTTTAAAGTCATGTGGAATGAAATACTTCTTCGTTGTATGGCTACACCACAAACTGAATATATGTATGTGGGGCTGTTAGAGTTTTTTTGTCTTTTCGGTGAATAGATTTTTTTAATCAACCAAAATGTTTAATTATGTAAAATACTTACATAGTTCCAAAATCAAATATACCAATAAGGTATATTAAAGAAGTCCAGTTTGTATCTCTGTCCTCTCCACCCTATTTTCTCCCCTTAGAGGTAACCTTTTTTTTTTAATGTTATGGGTTTTTTCTTCATTGTTTTATCTAGATAGTATATTAAGATAAATGTATACCATACACATTTTCTCCTCCTTGCTTTTTCACTTCACAATATATTTTAGACATATCCATAGTAGTGCTTGGAGATTTTTTCCATTCTTTTTAATGGCTGACTAATGCCCTCATTGGATGGTCATGATATAGTCTACTCAACCACTCCTCTTTTGAGGTACACTTGAGGTATTTCTAGTATTTTGATAAGATAAAAAGTCTTTCAACAGTTTTGAGCAGATGCTTTTTCAGTTTGTGCTAGTGTAACTTTGGGATTGATTCCCAGAAGTGGAATTTCTGGGTCAAAGGGTAAAGGCATATGTAATTTCTAGATGTTTCCAACTTCCTTCCATAAACATTGTATCATTTTGCATTCACATTGGCAGTGTATAAGAGTACCTATTTTCCTACAGCCATGCCAAGGAGCATGTTGATAAACTTTTGGATTTTTGCCCATAAAACAGGTGAGAAATTTTATCTTAGTGAGCTTTTAAAAATTTTTTTATTGTCTATTCACTTTTGAGAGATGAAGAGACAGAGTGAGCAGGGGAAGAGCAGAGAGAAAGGGAGACATGGAATCTGAAGCAAGCACCACGCTCTGAGCTGTCAGCACAGAGCCCAATTCAGGGCTCGAACTCACAAATCTTGAGATCATGACCTGAGCCAAAGTCGGATGCTTAACTGACTGAGCCACCCAGGTGCCCCTCTTAGTGAATTTTAATATGCATTTCTCTTATTATGACCAAGTATGATCATCATTTCATATTTTAAAATTCTCTTATTATGACCAAGTATGATCATCATTCCATATTTTAAAAACCTTTTACATTTTTTAACTATCCATTTTTCTAGCTCATTTTTTCTATATAATTGTTGGGTTTTTTAATTGTCTAGGTCTTTATATATTAGGAATGGTTGTGAGATAAACTGAAAGTATTTTTTTCAGTTTGTCATTTTTCTTGCATCTCAAAAAATTCTATATATATATATATATATATATACATATATATGTGTGTATATATATATATAGACATATATACAGGCATTCATATATACATATGTAATACATGTGTACAAAAATACACTTTTATCTACCCTATTGCTTTTGGATGTACAGTCATATTTAGGACTTTACCCACTTATATTTATCCACTTCTATTTATAAAGGAATTCACACATATTACCTCTGGTACACGTATGGTTTCATATTTTTATATTTAAATCTCATACATGTGGAATTTATCCTAGTGTATGGTTTGGGGAATTAATTCAGATATATCTTTTTCCATAACCTACCTTGTTATCATTTATTTTACAAATTCATCTTCTCCCATTATTTGAGATTCCATCTGTGGTAGGTAGAATAATGCCTCCCCCCCCAGAAAGATGTCCATGTCCCAATGCCTGGAACCTGTGAATTTGTTTACAAGGCAAGGAGTAATTAACTCACAGATAGAACCAAGTTTGCTAATCAGCTGACCTTAAAATAAGGAGATTACTCTTATCCAGGTTGGCTCCTCTAATCACAGCATCCTTTAAAGTGGAAGAGGGAGGCTGAAGAGGAAGTCAGAGTCAGAGAAAGATTTGAAGATACTACATTGCTGACTTTGAAGGTAAAGGAAGGAGCCAGGAGCCATAAGCTATGGAATACAAGAGCTCTGTTGAAGCTGGAGAAGGAAGTGGATTTTCTCCTAAAACCTACAAAAGGAAAGCGTCCATGCAGACACCTTGACTTTAACTCACTGAGAACCATTTTAGATTTCTGACCTATAGAACAAACTGCAAGACTACTAAATTTGTGTTGTTTTAAGTCACTAAATGTGTGTAATTCATTACAGCAGCAATGGGAAACTAGTACATCCTCTTTATTGTAAACTACATTTAGGAATTAATTTAGTTATATTTCTGGATTTTCTATTCTATTCCATCAGTCAGTCTGTTTTTCTATGTGCCAATATAGCACTTGTAATTATAGAAGCTTTGTGTAAGTTTTAATATCTAGAGATGCCCCCCTCTCCCTTTCTTCCCCACTGTTTTCCTGGCTGTTCTCACTTGTTTATTTTTCTTAATAAAAATAATCAATATTTTTATTGATTTATAATCAATTTGTCTACTCCAGGAAATTTATAATCAATTTGTCTACTCCAGGAAAAAAAAAGAAAGAAAAAACCTTGATGCTTGATGGTATTCTTAGTATCAGTAGTCTTTTGACCTTGGGAATCACATACTTGATTTATGATGGAGGCTCAGTGATTCATACAATGAAAAATAAGACCGGTGTACCTGGTATAATATGCCAGGAGCTATGGTTGAAAAGTATTTTTTAAAAATTACTTGGCAATAAGGTGTGTATACAAACAATTCCTTTGTTATTAAGTCTTTTTAATTAATGCCAAGTGACGAAACCACATTCAAACTAACTTAAGGGCAAAAATATTAATTCGCTCACACAATTGAAAATCCCAAATGAGATTGAGAGCAGGTACTAAGATGACATCACAGGCAAGTCGCTATTTCTAACCTCTTCCTTTCTCACTGTCATCTCCCTGCTTACATACACCCTCTCTGTGTATTGGATCCCAGTAGCCATAGACGTGCACTTCACCAACTTAGCAACTCCTGAAAAAAAAGTGTGCCTCTTTCTCAGTAGTTTCAGCAAAAGTTTAAAACCTTTGATCTCTCCAGCAAGGGCAGTGCAAAAAGACTTCAGATAACTATATAAGAATTCTAAAAACTAGGGGTGCCTGGGTGGCTCAGTCAGTTAAGCTTGCAGCTCGGTTTCAACTCAGGTCATGATCTCATGGTTCATGAGATTGAGCCCTGCATCAGGCTCCATGCTGACAGCATGGAGTCTGTGTGGGATTCTCTCTCTCCCTCCCTCTCTCTGCTTCTCCCCTTCTCTCTCTCTGAAATTAAATTTAAAAATTATTAAAAAAAATAAAAATAAAAAAGAATGCTAATTGGGTGTTGTATGGAAACCAATTTGACAATAAATTTCGTATATTGAAAAAAAAAAAAAGAATGCTAAAAGCTAATAATCTTTCCAAGTAAAGACAAGAGGAAGAGACTTTTTAGGAAAAAAACCATGGCAGGGTGAGAGAACATGCTACACCTGAGGGGCTCTGGGAATTCATATAGCTGTTGCAGAACTTGCACAGGAAGATAGTAGGATTCCAGACTGGGAAGCAACAGACAGATCTTTCAAGCCAGGTTAAAGAGTTTGCACCTGGTCCTAAGTGCTATCAGATGGTTTTAAAAGGGAGAGAGTTATGATGAGATTTTGTTTTAGGAGAACAACCATGTTGATTATTTAAAACTGGATTGGGCAGGGTGCCTAGGTGGCTCAGTTGGCTAAGCGTCCAACTCTGGCTCAGGTCATGATCTTACGGTTCCTGAGTTCAAGCCCCGTGTCGGGCTCTGTGCTGACAGCTCAGAGCCTGGAGCCTGCTTCGGATTCTGTGACTCCCCCTCTCTCTCTACCCTTCCTCTGCCTGTGCTCTCTCCCTCCCTCTCTCTCTCTCTCTTAAAAATAAATAAACATTAAAAAAATGGATTGGGCAGGAAGGATAAAAGCAGATGACCCGGGGGAAGGCTACCGTGGTAGTTTTCAGCAACATAACGGGAACAAAAATTAAGGAAGAGTCACTGTCTTATACCTGAAACCAATGTAATGTAACACTGAGTATCAACCATACACCCAATTAAAAAAAAAAAGTTGAAGAGAGGGGAAGGATTAGGTCATCTTTTTTTTCCAAAGAGTTTCCTAAGGAACACTAATTCAGCTGAATATTAAGGTATTATGTATTATGTTAAAAAAAATTGTAGCCAAATAAACTGACGTCACTTTGTTTACTGTAGGACTTTTCAGAATATTTAATATACTGATGTGTGTGTGCCACCATCCCAAAATAGTAACTTTGTCAATTCCATTCATTTGGGTCATCATGCTAATGGGATGTTTTTTTGGCCACTCTTTTGGAAATACTGGACTGGAGAGTAGGAAAAAAAAAGGTGGTAAGGTATAAGATATATATGATAAATAATATAATAAATAACATTAAAATAGGAAATAATATAAATAAATATATCATTTGTATTCTACTAAACATAAAATATTTCAGAATGGCTCTTCTCACTAAGACATTTGATCAGATAATCTATGACAAGTGTGTCAAAGAGCCTAAAAGCCAGATTGCAATAACTTTAAGTTGTAGCTCTTGTTGGGCTGTCCAGTAATACAACATTTTATTTAGGAAAACTCATCATATTTTGAGAGACTTCTTTCTATCCTTCAGGCACTAGTGCCCTGATGCCTCACCAAAAGCTACTGATTTTAAAAGCATTTACCACGGATATTTTTAAGAAAAACAATGTAATGTATTACCACAGCCTACTTCCCCACCCCAAATAGGTGAGTAAGACTTCTTTCTTTGTACTTCCATGTACCCAGTGGTAGCCAGCCTCCAAGAGGGGCCTCCTGGTAATGATCTTCTAAGCAACAGCCAGTGAGGAACTAAAGCCTCTTGCCAATAACCATGAGTGAGCTTGGAAGTCTCAGTCAAGTTTTCAGAGACTGTAGCCATGGTTGGCATCTTGATGACAACTTCATGAGAGACCCTGAGACAAATCAGCATGGTGTCATGTGCTTCCATTTCTGTTAATCATTCTATCAAACTTCTAGTCCCTTAGTTTCAAAATGATAGAGTCAACTTTGTTCCACTTCCTCATGCCCATGTCGGTCATAAGGTACAGCTTTCTACTGTCTCTTCCTTTGTATACTTGTGGCCCCTACTCTAGCTGAGCTCTTAATACCTATTAGTCTACTACAGTTAATCCCCAGCTCCCCTCCCTTCCCCTCATGACCCTTCATTATCCTTTTATACCGATTTATTCTGCACCCAAACCCCAGATTAGTCATATTTACTTTAGCTAGTTCAACATCTAAGGCCATGCATGCTCTTGCCCCAGCTAAATCTTCCAGATTTGACAATGAAAGAGCTAGCTTTGGGAGCCCTTACTCATGCCTATTCATTGGCTCTTGCCTGCCCCTTCCACTGCTGCCATGCCACCTCAAATATAATATATTGAGTTAAAATGGAGTGCTCACTATGTAAGTGAGACATCAAGAAGAAATCCTTAGCAACTACTTCACCAGATTTCCACCCAAGATTTTCCTTTGTGTAGAAATTCTATAGCTACCCATTTTTTCCCCATTACTTCTTATATACTGTTTCAAGTAATCTGGACTGTAGGGTACAATGGATTGAGTTCCTTTTTTCCTCATACCTAGAATCATTTTCTCACATTGATTCCACATGCAGTGCTGTGGTTAAGAGCGTGGGTGTGCTATTCACACTACCTGGGATCAAAGACCTGCTCTACCATGTACTTATTTTGTGGCCTTGGGCAAGTTAATTAACACCTCTGCACCTCTGTTTCCTCATTTGTAAAAAAAAAAAAAAGCATAATAAAAAATCTAACTTATACAATTTTTGTGAAGATAAGCAGTTAATTCCCAAAATATTTAAGGAACTCATGCACCTTAAGAGGGAAAAAAAGATTCAATTAAAAAGAGGGCTGAGGACCTGAATAGGCATTTTTCCAAAGACCTACAAATGGCCAACAGGTACAGGAAAAGATACCCCACACCACTAATAACCAGGGAAATACACATCAAAACATAAGGAGATATTACTTCACACCTGTTAGAATGGTTGTCATCAAAAAGATAAGAAATAACAAGTGTTGGAAAGAATATGTAGAAAAGGGAATATTTGTCCACTGTTGGTGGGAGTGCAAACTGGTGCGGCCACTCTGGAGAACAGTATGAAGATTCCTCAAAAAACTAAATATAGGGGCGCCTGGGTGGCGCAGTCGGTTAAGCGTCCGACTTCAGCCAGGTCACGATCTCGCAGTCCGTGAGTTCGAGCCCCGCGTCGGGCTCTGGGCTGATGGCTCAGAGCCTGGAGCCTGTTTCCGATTCTGTGTCTCCCTCTCTCTCTGCCCCTTGCCCGTTCATGCTCTGTCTCTCTCTGTCCCAAAAATAAATAAACGTTGAAAAAAAAATTTAAAAAAAAACTAAATATAGAACTACCCTCAATCCAGCAATTGCACTACTTTG
Organism: Felis catus; assembly: GCF_018350175.1. Classification (NCBI taxonomy): domain Eukaryota; kingdom Metazoa; phylum Chordata; class Mammalia; order Carnivora; family Felidae; genus Felis; species Felis catus. Next base: position 111,126,008 of record NC_058374.1, read on the forward strand.
TATTTACCCAAAGACACAAAAATACAGATTTGAAGAGCTATATGCACCCTCGATGTTTATAGCAGATTATCAACAATAGCCAAACTGTAGAAAAAGCTCAAATGCCCATCAACTGGTGGTGAATGGATAAAGAAGAGGTGGTGTACATATACAACGGAATATTACTCAGCCATCAGAAAGAATGAAATATCATTTGCAACGATGTGGATTGGAGCTCGAGAATATTATGCTAAGTGAAGTAAGTCAGTCAGAGAAAGACAAATACATATGATTTCACTCATATGTGGAATTTAAGAAACAAAACAAATGAACATATGGGAAGTTGGGGGAGGGGAGAAGAGAGGGAAGCAACCACAAGAAACTCTTATATTTGTTGAGAGCAAACTGAGGGTTGATGGAGGGAGGTGGGTAGGGGATGGGCTAGATGGGTGATGGGCATTAGGAGGGCCCTTATTGTGATGAGCACTGGGTATTGTATGTAAGTAATGATTCACTAAGTTCTACTCCTGAAGTTACTATTGCACTGTATATTAGCTAACTACATAGAAGTACTGACATTTTTAAAAAATACTTTAGGGGTGCCTGGGTGGCGCAGTCGGTTAAGCGTCCGACTTCAGCCAGGTCGCGATCTCACGGTCCGTGAGTTCGAGCCCCGCGTCGGGCTCTGGGCTGATGGCTCAGAGCCTGGAGCCTGTTTCCGATTCTGTGTCTCCCTCTCTCTCTGCCCCTCCCCCGTTCATACTCTGTCTCTCTCTGTCCCAAAAATAAATAAACGTTGAAAAAAAAATTTTTTTTTAATACTTTAAAAATACAATATACTTGAACCCACCGAGGGCTGCTGAAGGGGAAGTTGGTGGGGGTATGGGCTAAATGGGTAATGGACATTAAGGAGGGCACTTGTTGAGATATGCTCTGGGTGTCAAATGCAAGAGACGAATCACTGGGTTCTACTCCTGAAGCCAAGACTACACTGTATGGTAACTAACCTGAATTTAAATTTAAAAAATAAAAATATTATATACTTGAAAGTTACTAAGAGAATAGACCTTAAGTGTTCGCACCACAATGAAGAAATGATAATTATGATAGGGAATGGAGGCGTAAACTAATGCTACTGTGAAAATCATTTTGCATTATATGCATATCAAATCAATATTTGTATATCTTAAACCTATACAATGTTATATGTCAATTACATCTCAATGAAGTTGGAACAATCAATGAAAAATCTATATTGACTAAAACAATATCTGGAAAAAAAAGACCTAGAGTGAGCAGAATGAAAAATAGCAGTAACAAGAGAGAAACATGAGCCAGAAGATCCCAATTTAAATCAAGGGCAGGCACATTACATGGTTCTTAAACTAGTGACACAGAGGGTCAAGAAGTTTGCCTGGAGTCAAAGTCTGGAGAAAGGATCTAGAGCCCTGAGAACTGAGCAGAGATACATATTGGCTGCTGCCACCTTCTCCCACTGCCTACACACAAAACCCACATTCATGTAGGGAAGCAGTGGAATATGGTGGAAAGGACTCTGGACTAGGAACACATTCCTGTGAGTTAGGGGCCAGACTCTGCCACTCGCTAGCTTTGTGATCTCTGAGGACCCCTTTCCTCATCCAGGAGGGAATAATATTACTGTCTTCAAAACATGATCATAAAGGTTAAATAGTACTTCCATCGAGAGGGAGGGTAACTAGTCTCTAAATTCCTTTCTAAGACTCAGATTGTACATCTGTAATTAACTGTAACCCTATTATTTTTATTACCATCTCCCTACCTATAAGAAAGCTCAGAAGTCTTGCCCAAGTTGCTAGGCACACAATGCTCTCAGTGAATCCATTATTACATATGCAATAATGGCAGCCTAACATGAGGGGTGGCAAAATGCAAGCAGGGAACTTCTAGGAGTGTCACGAATCAACCAGTGCTGATCTTTCTGAGCATGGTCACTAAGGAAGAAAGGCGGCTTGCTCTCAACACAAACAGAGATAGTCACCTGAAAACCTCTGAATGTTTAAATGTTGGCAATAATTCAAGTATTTAGCTTGTTTAGGCCACATGAAGCCTGTCTACAGGCCCAGCTCCTGTGCCCAGCCACGAGTTTTTTCCCACCCATCTTCACCTTAATCCTTCTAGGAATTCATGTATTTCAAGAGGACAAAAGTAGTCTTCAAAAGACTGAATGGTGAATTTCCAGGTGATCCTACAGTAAAGAACATGAGACGCTTAGAGCACAACATATTTTCAGCACCCTTAAATCAAGCTTTTCTTTTACTTTGCTTGTTTGTATAAATGGAGGGCCTATTTTGAACTAGGTGGTCAGGGAGGCCTCTCTGAGGACATGACGTTTAAACTAAGAAACCATCCTGTAAAATCTGGAGGGAGACCATCATAGAAGGCAAAACCCTTCAGCAGAAGAAGCACAGAGAGCCCTAGGAAGAGGAGGGAGGCTGGTGGACAGAGAGTACAGAGGGTGACAGAGAGGGACGAGCACAGGCACCTCATGCAGGGTGTGGCAGGGAGGACGCATGGATTTTAGTTTGAGTGCAGTGGGAAGCAAGCGGAAAGCTTTAAAGAAGTAAAAACGTGACATGATTTTATTTTTGCAAGACCACTTACCACTGTGAAAAATGTGTGGAAGAGAAGCAGAAGCAGAGACCCGTGTTTCAGACCATTGCTGAACGTAGGCAAGAGAGAATAGTGACTGTAAGTAAGATGAGGTTATTGGGATTGGAGACAGGTAGATCGATTCAGCATGCATTTTGGAGAAAACGCCAATAAGACATGACGGATACATAATAACCAAAGGGAAAAATAGAAAGGAGAGGGCTGCCAGGGTCAAGTACATTTAGGAAATGCAGGTGTGTGTGTGTGTGTGTGTGTGTGTGTGTGTGTGTGTGTGTGTGTGAAATGTCCTCAGAGGCAAGAGGGTGTGCATGGAATCATTTTCCCCATAAAACACCTCTTGGGACTTGAATACCCCAGGATACACTTTGTAAAATGTCTGTCAAAGCATAATTTCAAAACATTAAAAAAAATGATGTTTATATATTCAACACTTTAATTAAGGAAACAGCAGATGGTAAAATTGGTTTGAAGAGCATTTGAAGTGGGTATTTTTACTCATTTAAATACAATTGCGGGACACCTGGGTGGCTCAGTCAGTTGGGTGTCTGACTTTGGCTTAGGTCATGATGTCACGGTTCGTGAGTTCGAGCCCTACATTGGGCTCTGCGCTGACAACTCAGAGCCTGGAGCCTGCTTCAGATTCTGTGTCTCCTTCTCTCTATGCCCCTCTCCCACTTGCACTCTGTAACTCTCTCTCTCTCTCTCTCAAAAAATAAAAACATTAAAAAAAATTTAAATACACTTGCTAAGTTAGATACAAAATTAATTAATATCCTCCAGGGTGATAATCTTTGGGATTTTCTATTTTGTGACTCAGAAATCATTTGCTTCACCACCGGACACTGTTGTGGAATGATTAATAGCATCCTGGTTTTGAAGACAAATTATATGATTTTTCTATTTACTAAGTGAACATGTAAATTCACAAAATCTGGACATTTATTATTGTTGAATAGCAAGTCTAACAATTGCCTAAATATTAGGTAAATGATTTGGGGGTAGGCCTGTTAAAGAATGTTCTCTTATAGTATTGAAAAGACATGCTGCCCCTATTTTTCTTATTTTCAAGTTTGGAATCATTTTTCTTAGCAGACGCCTTTATGATCATGAATAATCTCCAAAGATCATTCATAATTAGTCATGAATACAACACACACACGCACACACACACACACACACACACACACACACACACACACACAAAATGATGGTCTTACTGTGTTCTGGCTATCCCATTTACATAGATATAACACATGATGTTAGCCTCCTTGAATGTATAAAGCCATATAGTGTTAAGAAATTACTGAATTGTCAAATCACTATGTTGTACGCCTGAAACTAATACAACACTGTATGTCAACTATACTTCAATAATAAAGTTTTTTTTAATTTAAAAATAAAAAATTACTAATGCCAGAGAATTACCTTTCATGGGACAATATGTATAAGGAATCTAGGATTGTCCTTTGAAAAGCCTCTATGTTGTTTGCCCTTGATCCAGAGGCTACAAAACCAACCCTGAGAAATTTATCTCTATAAGTTTCATTTGCAGTACCTATACCTATGGATGAATTCCTCTCTCATCAAGGTCCCAGTATTTGTTCATGCTCCCAGCCTGACAGAGACGTAGAGAAGCCTGGGATTGGGCTTCTCTTTTGTGTTGATAATTCTTCCCTCCTAAGACAATTTATAGCTCTTAACTGTAGCACTGAACTACTTAAGAAATATCGAATGTACTGAACAAAGCTAATCATTTCTAGCATCCCTCTTTTTGTAAGGTAAAAGAATAAATTTAGTGATTGCTCTTATACTCCCTGGGAGGACTCAATATAATTTCAAGTGTAAAAGATATATTGAATTTCCCCTGCCCTACCCTGTATTTAGGGTCTTGTCTTGGAAGACAAAACAAAGGAGTTACTAAAATAGATTTGGTCGGGGCATCTGGGTGCTTGTTGAGCAACCAAGTCTTGATTTCAGCTCAGGTCATGATACCAGGGTCATGGGATTGAACCCCATGTCAGGCTCTGTGCTGGGCATGGAGCCTGCTTGAACTCTCTCTCTCTCTTTCTCTCTCTCTCTCTCTTTCTCTCCCTTTGCCCCTCTCCCCTGCTCGCTCTCTCTCTCTCTCTCTCTCTCTCTCTCTCTCCTCTCTCTCTCAAATAAATAAAATGAAAAGAATCATGGAAAAAAATAGATTTGGCCACTTGGTTAAGTTAGGATCATGGATATGTAAAAAATAAATCGTGGAACATTTGGCTATTTGTCATAAAGAATAACAATAATAGGGGTGCCTGGGTGGCTCAGTCGGTTAAGCGTCCGACTTCGGCTCAGGTCATGATCTCACAGCTCGTGAGTTCGAGCCCTGCATCGAGCCCCGCGTCGAGCTCTGTGCTGACAGCTCAGAGCCTAGAGCCTGCTTCGGATTCTGTGTCTCCCTCTCTCTCTACCCCTCCTCCACTCATGCTCTGTCTCTATCTCAAAAATAAGTAAACATTAAAAAATTTTTAAAAAAGAATAACAATAATATATTTTAAGTACACAACTGTAAGCAACATTAGCTCTTTTAAGTAAAGAGCTCTTTGCTTTTTAATAATAGCAAGATACAGAATATCTACGGAGGAAATTGCATGAAAGGTAAAGGAAAAACTTTTATTACATCTGCAAAGAGTAAAATATGCCAAGTCACACTCATAATTTTCAAAGCGAGAAAACCAAATTTTAGTGTTGCATGAATATAATGTTTAGCAGTAAAAGATACACAAGCTCCATTTTTCTAAATTATTTTTTGGATAACTCCTTCAAAGCTAAATAAATTTTGCTGAAATTTAGCATTTCTATTACTTTTTTTCAGGTTCATTATTTTTAGAGATTATAAACCAAGGAAGTAAAATTTACTTTCTAAGAGCCTTCTATAACTTCCTATATCCATGCAAATTTTGTCTTTTACTGTCCTCTTTCATATTCTGAATAACCTGACTTTACTTTGAGTCAAAACTATGCTCTTTTACCCTTGATAAACCAAGGCACATCCATTACATTGATACACAGCTGTGCTCCTTTGTCATTATGGTTTCTAACATCATCTTGATCACTGTGAAATAAAAGAAAATATATATATTGGTCTCTGCCACTGGTTCCTAGCACAGAATTTCTAAAACCCCTGTATTTCCTAACTGATAAGAGCACTAAGGCATTTTTTGTCCTAATATTTGGTCTTTGACCCTGGTTCCTGACACAGAGCTCCTAGATTCCTTGGAATATCCTGTATGATAGGAGTGTCATTTACTCTAATGAGGTGACTCTTGGTGGGCTCCTAAAGGAATGCCGGAAAGACCAAGCCCTGATTATAAGCTTGAAACTTTCAGCCCTACCCCCCATTCTCCAGAGAGAAGCTGGAAGTTGAGTTAATGATCTGTAATGCCTATGTGATGAAGCCTCCATAAAAATCCCTAGAGTATGGAGTTTGGAGAGCTTCTAACATTTACATATTAGAAAAGTGGAGCACCCTAGCTCCTGCTCCTGCACTTGGGACCCCTCCAGACCTCACCCTATGTATGTATCTCTTCATCTGGCTGTTCATCTGTATCTTTTACCATGTGCTTTACTGTATAATAAACTGGTAAACATAAGTGTTTTCCTGCCTTCTGTGAGCTGTTCTAGCAAATAATCACATCCAGGGAGAAGGAGGTCATGGGAAACTCTGATTTGTAACCAAGTCAGACATAAGTTGTGGGTAACCTGGGGACCTCCTACTTGCACCAGTGGGGCAGTCCTGTGGGGCTGAATTCGTGTCTATCCCAACTCCAGATAGTGTCAAAATTGAATCAAATTGTAGGATGCCCAGCTGATAGCACAGAGAATTGCTACGGTGTAGGGGAAAAAAAGCCCATATACCTGGTGTCACAAGTGGTGTGAGTGTGGTGGAGTGTGAAGTAATAGGAGAAACACAGAACAAAGAGTGAGGTTTTCCTTTACAATTGCCCATATTAGTTATAGTTTTAGCCAGATGAACTACTTTGCCACCGAAAGACCTGGGAGATAGGTAATTGATAACTGTGTGTCATAAACAAGCATTTTAGCATATTAACAAGCCTCATGAATGGAAAGGAATAAAAGTTTCTCTTGGAATAGAATAATACCACTCCCTATGGCCACACCAATTCCTTTCTTTCCTTCTTTCTTTTTCTTTCTTTCTTTCTTTCTTTCTTTCTTTCTTTCTTTCTTTCTTTCTTTCTTTCTCCTTCCTTCCTTCCTTCCTTCCTTCCTTCCTTCTTTTCTTTCTTTCTTTCTTTCTTTCTTTCTTTCTTTCTTTCCTTCCTTCCTTCCTTCCTTCCTTCCTTCCTTCCTTCCTTCTTCCTTCCTTCCTTTCTTTCGCTTTTGAGAGAGAGTGTGTGTAATAGGATAAGGGCAGAAGAGAGAGTCCCAAGCAGGCTCCACACTGTCAGTGCAGAGCCCAATGTGGGGCTTGAACTCACAAACCATGAGATAATGACCTAAACAGAAACCAAGAATCTGACGCTTAACCAACTGAGCCACCCAGATGTCCCTACACCAATTCCTTTCATACCTTCTTTAAAGCAAAAATGTATCAATATGACCATGACATGTAAAAATAAAAATATGGCAAAATAATATATGTATTAAAACAATGTTTGGTGGCCAATGTTTTAGTATTCTACATTACTTAAAAATTATCTATGGATCCAAGATTTTCCTTGAATTACCCTGGTATAATACTACTTAAAGAATTTTTGACAAAATAATTAACTACAGATTTTGGAAATTTTATTTAAGCTGACAGACTACAGAATATAATTACTATTTATATAAAAACATTTGTTAAAAGTGTAATTCAGTTCAGTTGAACACATGATTTTACTTTTTTTTTTTTTTTTTTTAATTTTCAGTGTAGGGGCGCATAGGTGGCTCAGTCAGTTGAGCGTCCAACTTCAGCTCAGGTCATGATCTCACAGTTGGTGAGTTCTGGCCCCACGTTGGGCTCTGTGGTGATAGCTCAGAGCCCAGAGCCTGCCTCAGATTCTGTGTCTCCCTCTCTCTGCCCCTCCCCCCACCATGCTCGCTAGCATCCCGCGAGTGCTCGCTCTCTCTCTCAAAAATAAATAAACTTTAGGGGCGCCTGGGTGGCTCAGTCGGTTGGGCGTCCAACTTCAGCTCAGGTCACGATCTCACGGTCCGTGAGTCCGAGCCCTGCGTCAGGCTCTGGGCTGATGGCTCGGAGCGTGGAGCCTGCTTCTGATTCTGTGTCTCCCTCTCTCTCTGCCCCTCCCCCGTTCATGCTCGCTCTCTGTCTCAAAAATAAATAAACTTAACAAAAAATAAATAAACTTTAAAAAAAGATTAAAAATTTTCAATGTTATATGGAGGTAGCAGTAGGAAATAATGTTTTCTTATCTGATTGGTAAAACAGTATTGGAATGTTAAGGAGTCCAGATTAACTAATTTCTTCAATTAAAAAAGGCAAATGTCACATGAAATAAAATATATGCTTGTATTCTACTCCACATTGATAAAGTCCAGAAAAGACACTACCCAAAATCATTTTATAAAGCAAAATGATTAAATCCATATACTTTGTCCTAAGATTCACCCTATTTATATGAATTTGGATTATTATTTAAAGTATAAGATATGAGAATATAAAAATGTGGAACTTGGGGAATAGTAGATTTATATAAACATTCATGGATCTCTATTAGCCAATAAGAACAGAGAACTTTTATTTTGATATTTTAGAATTTAATTGATTACTATCCTCTAGAGACAGGAAGATACTTCACATTCATATGATTAGAGACGCTTCAGTTATTTATTGCTGCTTAACAACCCAGGATAAAACATAGCAGCTAGAGACAATAACTATCAGTTAGTTATCTGGATCACTAATCTACAATTTGGGCAGAACTTGGCAGGCAGTGTTGGTTGGGGTAGCTTGGCTGAGGGTTGGAGGATGCACTTCTCACATGCTAAGCGACAGTTGGCTGTGAGCTTAACAAGGGCTGAGAGCTGGGACATTGGTTCCTCTCATGTGGGTCTTTCTACATGAGTGGCTTGGGCTTTCTCACAGCATGGTGGTGGGCCCCATCTTAGGAACATATCATATCACCTTTTATCAACTAGCTTTACAAGTCATATGATGTCATACCATAGTACAAATCTGCTCAAATTTAAGGGTGCAGAATATAGACCTCACTTCTCAAAAGGAGGAGTGCCAAGAACATGTTGGATGAGAGAAACTGTTGTGGCCATTTGAGGAAGATACAGTCCGTCAAGAAAAAGTTCAGGCTTTTCTCAAACACAGTCACTTAGAAACACAGAGAACTTATTGCGCAACCTCAGCCGTGGGTCAAAACTAAAGACAGAACTAAAGACAAACAAAACTAAAGACAGACAAAAACACACTTGTCCACATCTCAGTGTATTCTCCTTTCCAAAGGGACTGAAATATTTCCTTAAATAACTTAAGTTCACAAATGGACAAACAGCCAAACAAATTTTCAAAAGGTTAACGGGCGCCTGGGTGGCTCAGTCAGTTAAGCCTTTGACTCTTGATTTTGGCTCAGGCCATGATCTCACGGTTTGTGGGATTGAGCTCTGCATTGGGCTCTGTGCTGAGTGAGGAGCCTGCTTGGGATTCTCTCTCTCTCTCTCTCTCTCTCTCTCTCTCTCTCTCTCTCTCCATCTCTGCCCCTCCTCCCTCCCCCCCAAAATAAATAACTATAAACTTTTTAAAAAAAGTTTAGCAAGGGATGCCTGGGTGGCTCCATCAGTTAAGTGTCCGACTTTGGCTCAGGTCATGATCTCATGGTTTGTGGGTTTGAGCCCCATAGGGCTCTGTGCTGACAACTTGGAACCTGGAGCCTGCTTCGGATTCTCTGTGTCTCTCTCTCTGCCCCTCCCCCATTTGCATGTATGCATGCTCTCTCTCTCTCAAAAATAAATAAACATTTAAAAAAAGTTTAACAAAACAGATTCTGTGTCTTTTCTTGCCACTTGCCTGAGATCTCTGAAAGATTAGATCATAAAACCAGATTTCCCATCATTGCTGCCACCAGTGGCAAATAACTCATTAGCCATATGCCTCTGACCTACTGGGAGTAATTGTTAGCTTGCACGAGTAAAAGTGGCCTTAAGTGCACCCTCAGGAAAATAGAGCGTGTTTCAATTTCACAGTTAAACCTTACTTTCAAAAATGTTTTCTAACAAGAATCCAGTCTTAGCAAATATGATTTTTTAAACTTCTAATCAACAAAAGTTATATCTGGCTAATAAGAAGCTAAACAGAAATGATATTAATTTTTAAATAATTTTTCCAAATTTGTGGCCACTGATAAACTTTTGGTCATTAGCAATAAAGTGCAGGAGTTGGAATTTCGGTATGGATGCAAGTACTGTCTCTACTGTATACTAGCTATGTGTTTTTGGGCTCCTCTATGGCCCTTAGTTTCCTCCTTTCCACCTTTTGGTGGGCAAAAAGGGAATAATAACTCACATAGATTCACATGCGTATCAAGTAAATCAACTTAAGTAAAACACTTAGCGTGGTGCCTGGCGCAAAATAATCCCCGGAAATGCTAGATATTAGTACAATAACAATTACTACATGGTAGTAACATAATATAATATATGTTATACATATAATATAGCATATAGTATGTTATATACCATGTACACAACCATATATACTATGTATATAATATAGTGTATATAATAGCTATATTATTATGCCTATAATATTATAAGCATTAGTATAATCCCCTTATTCATACCCCTACATATGACATCAAGACATCATTGAGACATTGAGAGAGCTGTTAATTTGACTTTTGGATTGTACAAAAATTAAAGTAATAATAGTAAAGTGATCACAAACATTTAATATTTCAACCATAAAGCTAAAGGAGAATACATTGTCATTCAATACCTTTCATCTAAATTTACATGTGGTAGGTACCTTTACACTGTGCTTTTGCAGGTATTTGAATCTCCTTTGGTTTGAAACTACTTCAGAAAGAACACGTCATTTTTACTGCTGGCAGTTGAGGAATTCTTACTACCTGAAAACAGAAACCTAGATACAGCCCCTTATTACACATGTCATTCATTTGTTCCAAAAGCCATTGTGACGCATTGAGATTTGTGACCATATCAATGCAAGGCTGATCCCTGCTCCTACAGACAGCTACACATACAAATAGAATTCTAGCCCTTTCTCCTTGATGTAAGGGGTGCACATGTGTTCCCAAGCAAAGGCAGCATTTTGTAAAACGTCTCTCTTTACAAACTGTAGAGTCTCCCATGTCAAATCCCTACAGGATCTCAGAGCCTTTCACATGGAGATTAATGAAAACTCTGAGAAAAAAGGTAAACAGTTAATATACTGAATCCCCACCACTAGCTTTTCTCAAATATCCTCTTCATAACACAGAGCTCTACATCCATATACAAAAAAAAAGACCTAGGGGAAACATAATGATAATAGGAAAACAAAACTGAGGATTTTGATGGCATAATGTTTTCTATTTTTGATAGATGACCAATAAACTAAAAGCACTTCAATCCAACATCCTCATTGTTTGCACAAGAAGGACGACTAGTGGTGAGAAGCTGTACTCGTCACTTCATTTCTCATGCCTTGAATCCATGGAATCAAATACTTGAAATTATATTTATTACAGATAATTTAGTTTAGGTTTATCATTGAGGAAACATGAAGTCATGAAAAGGAAAAGTGGAACTAATTACTGGGGCTGTCCTGTCTATCGAGTGGCAGATCCAGGTCTCTGTCTAATATGTAGCCTCTCTTAGGTCAAATTTTGTCTGTGGATATGAAGTATAAAATAATTAGCTCAGTTTCCTTTGGTGTCGTTCAGAAGAATTTGGTTCTTTGTGCAAAGACTAACTATAACCAGTATGCTCAAGCCCTGGGAACCTTACACCCTCGTCTTCCTAAAGAATTTTGGTAGAGATTTGTCTTAGTTGCTGTCTGGTTTTTGAATCTTCTGAAAAGGGGTCAGTATTATGTATCTATGTTGGTCCATTTATGTCATTGAAACTTTTCTTATGGAGTTACTATTTAATAAGTAGATGGACACTTGAGATGCTAAAACAGAATGAAACTCCTTTCCTTCTATCCATATACCTAAACATCTCAGGAACCCAGTCACCAGAGCCCTGCATTCCTCAGTGTCAACTGAGTTTTGACACTCTTGCCTGAGTGTGTCTCAGAATAACTGTGTACCAACAAGTTCATACTTTTTAGCTAAATTTAATTGTGTTTCAGAAACTTAGAACAGTGACTGGGTAACAAGTATGTCTGAGAGTAATTGTTTTCAATTCAGAACTTAAAGATCTTGGCAAATGATCTAGGCATTTGCTTTTCATCATTCAATCAAAATATTTCTTAATTTTAACACAAAATTGTCCTGTGGGCAGAAAACCCCTACAGAAGAGAAAAAAAATATTCTTAGAGGTAGGTAATATAAAAACTATACAGAAAGATAAAAGGAAGGAGAACTAAGAAATATTCTCTTGAAAGTGAACTGGCTACTGAATTTGTAGCCAAGAAATGTGTGGGAATGAAGTAATTATGGCATTTCTGATCTTCTACTCAAATATGTTCCACATTTCACATTTTCTTGTGTATACACCCTCAACAGTTCTGTCCACAGTGACCACTTTTTCTGGTATAACCAACAAACACAGGGGCTCTGAGGGATGAATAAAGTCTACCCTTGAACTGTATGGGTTTGAACTGTGAGGGTCCACTTACATGTATTTTTGTTTTCAATAAATACAGTACATCATTGTAGGTGTTTTTTCTCTTATGATTTTTGCAATAACATTTTTTTTCTTTTCTCCAGCTTACCGTATTGTAAGAATATAGTTTATAATACATATAACCTACAAAATATGTGTTGATCAACTGATATGTCATCAACAAGGCTTCTGGTCAATAGGATATTAGTAGTTAAGTTTGGGGGGACTCGAAAGTTATATATAGATTTTTTAACTGTGTTGGGGGGGTTAGCACCCCAACCTCCATTTTATTCAGGGGTCAGCTACTATTTATGATGGAAGGACTGTGAGATATCACAAAGATGTGACAAGAGGGAAAAGAATCCTCCTCATGCAAGCCAATCAAATGAGTAAAGGTTGGTGGTAGAAAACACCATACTACGTCTTGAAGCATTTTCTTGCACATGCCACTGAAAGCACTCTTTTTGCCTTTTTTAATCCTCAATCTTTACCAATATCCCTAGTACAAAAAGGGTAAATGCTTGACCAAGGTGGTAGGTGGTAGCATATCCTGATCGATTTACTCAACATTCATGGAACACTTACAGTGTGCCATGAGCTATTCTGGGTGCTAAAGTCATTAAGAAGTTGAAAGTCTAATAAAGAAGCCAAATTTGTACAAGTTCCAATGCAATGGTATATATACTCTGATGATGTATACATACCAACCCAATGGTGTGTATATATTAAGCAAACATTTATTGATAGGAAGATCATATGTTCCAGCTTGCCCATCTTACATCTGTTGTCCCAATGGAATGATGAATAGCATTCCAGGTTGGAAGGCAAGTTATATAATTATTGTATTTATTAAGCAACTCATGCATGCTAAGCCCTAGAGATACAAGAAAATATCTGCTCTTGAGTTAGATACCTATTAGAAGAGATAGAAAATTAAATAAGCAATTTTAATGAATGTGTTAAGTGTTATATATTATGTATATATACATAGAATTCTCTTTGAATCTTATTCATAGCATACCTGGTTCATACCCAAGGTCAGGAATACTTTACAGAGTTGAAGGGGCATATAGGATGTAGTCTTAATGAAAAAAAAATATGAGTTAGCTATGTGAAGAAAGGCTGCAAACAGAAGGAAGTATAGTTGTCAAGGCAGAAGAACAAGAGAGCACAGCGATTTTCAGGAATTAAAAGCATTGGATTCGTTTAGAGCATCTGCAAGCAGGGCAGGAGCTGGACCTGGAGAGGATAATAGATTATGAAGGAAATCACATGCAGATTTAAGGTCTGAACAAAATCCTAAGGGCTGGGAAGTTATTGTTACATAAAGTAGAGGATTGCTTTGGTTACAGCATAGAGCATAAAATAGAGGGTGGAAGACTGCAAGGAGAGGTAAGCAGATGTTTTTGGGTGGGATTTACATAAATTAACATCACTTGAGCTTAATTTGGCATGGATCTCTTTCTTCTTTTCCCCCTTTCTACTGCTTTCTGTTTGGAATAAAAATGTGATGTCTGGATTCCAGCAAACATCTTGAGACTTTGAGGAAGGAAGTGACACATAGGGAGTGAGCAAAGCAGAAAGAGTGAGCCTGGATTCCTATGACTTTGTGGATTCATATTACTAATTATAAATCACCTCCTTTGCATTACACCATCCTTTCTTGTCTGTGCTTCCCATGTGCTTCCCCATGATCCTAAAGTTGATGTGTGTCACCTCACGAATACAGTGAAACCTTGGATTGTGAGTAACTTGTTCTGCTAGTGTTCTGCCAGATGAGCAAACATTTCTAATAAATTTAACTTGATAAGCTAGCGATGTCTTGCAATACAAATAGTACTTAATGCCAAATGTCACTTGATCACAACTAAGCTAATGGTTCTCTATCTCATTGCGGGATTGTGGGTGATTGTCTCCTGTGCTCGGATGCTTGATCTCAGGCCATGGTGTTCAGCAAAAATCAGTGACTTTTCAGAATGTTGGAAGGTGTCCACAGCTAGCACTAGTGTATTTTTTGTCACTTCAAACCATGTATGGACAGTCCTTTGCTTTTCCATACAAGGGTAAGCTTAGGAATGCCTTGCTTCATTCTAGGTCAGGCTGCCTGCAGATATAGACCCTTTCCTCTGCTGCCTTATTGCCAGTTGCATGAAATAGAGTACATGACAAGAGTTTATTAATACTGCACTGTAGTCAAATCTGTGTTAGAGTATACGATGGCCCCCATGCAGAAAAAGGATTCCATTGAGCCAATAAAGAGCAGTGATTCCAATAGTGATTGGAATACAGTACACTCCTCTCTCTTGTCTCCCTCACACCAGCTGCAAAGGTTTTCAGAGGTAAGTGCAGGATAATTTGTTTATTTTTCTTTATATTTTGTATTTTATTTATTATTTTGTATTATGTTACAGCATCATAATGATCTTTATATAAACATTTTTGGGTTGTGGAACAAATAATCTGAGTTTCAATGATTTTTTATGGGGAAATTTGCTTTCATATACAAGTGCTTTGAATTACAAGCGTGTTTCCAGAACAAATTATGACAGCAAACTAAGGCTTTACTGTATTTTATATTTTATCACATAAGTATTTAAAAATAAAGACATCACTTTGTGTTATAATAATTAGGATACATATTACGCTGCCATAACAAAGCAACCACAAAGTGCAATGGCTCAAAAATACCATGGCTTAAGTGAGGAATCCAGTGATAGACTTAACAACCCAGGCCAGATGGTCTTACCCATAAGGTCATCCAGGACCTAGGTCCCTAATACTGGTGCTGAATCATCGTCTTAGGTGTCTTCATAGTTGAAGTTGGTATTCCACATTTCAACCATCAGAAGGGGAAAAGAGAGGTAGTGGTGGGAGCCCAGCAGCCTTACGTGTTTAAGGATGTGGCGATGATGTTGTGCACATTTTTTGCTCACGTCACATTGTGCAGAATTTAGCTCATGGCCATACCTAGCCTCAAGGGAGGCTAGAAAATATCTAGCAATGTGGCCACATGCTCATATAATCTGCTGAATCTTGGGTGAGGGGCTGTTCTTTCATTAGAAGAAATGAGAGTAAACTGGATCATGAGTAACAATTAGTCACTGGTATGTTTTAACATTTATATTAAGTTGTTCCTGTTGTATGTATCCTAATGAAATTTTTTCTTGTTTTATGTAAACGAATGAAAATTTTTACATTCAATGTTGCATGTTTTTATATTTATCCCTATTGTTACATACAAATACATTTTAGTCATTGTAATAATTGTGTAGATATCATTATAGATATAAATCACACTTTAATTCATTTACTAATGGATGTTTAGGTGTAAAAATCCAGGAAGTAACACCCATTCTCTAAAAGAGTGTTGAAACAATTGAGAATTGATTTTATCATGTGGTAAATTATCTTAATACACTGTAAGACTCCAGGTACACCACCAGGAGAGCTATCCTAGAGGCCATCAAACAAAACACCTCACAGACCAAGTTAAGTTATTCAATTCACATGGATTATTAATCATTATAAAGCACATGAGACACAAGGGCAAATTTTCTAAAAGGATAGATTTTAAGTACTCTCATCACACGTGCACACACACACATACAAAGATATCTATGTGAGAAAGAAGAAAAACTGCATGATTTTACATAGAGAATCTAAAAACATTGAATACATAGAAGCAGAAAGTAGATTGGTGGTTTCCAAGGGCAGAGAGGTGGGGGAGATGAAGAGATGGTTAAAGCATACAAAGTTGCAGTTATGAATGATTCTAGAGATCTAATGTACAGCATTATGACTGTAGTTGATAATACTGTATTGAATACAGTTGCTTATTCTGAAATCTGTGCCTCTGGTGAAGTAGCAAGGTTTAGTAACTCATGTGGTCCACAAGAGACTGTCTATTCTGTTTAAATGTTCTAGCTGTGGGTAGTATTTCTTTCTGCTGTGCATGTGCGTGTGTGTGTGTGTGTGTGTGTGTGTGTGTGTGTGGTGTGTGAGGGGGTGAGTGTTGCAATGACAGATAATCCCATAATGCTTAATTTCACTCTCCTTCTACATCTTTGCAGAAGATTCGACAGGGTGTGTAAGCAGTTTCTTTGGTGTCTTAATTATTCCCTTTCCAGGTCTACCTCATGAAGGACTATAATTTTGCTACCCCTGAATGTCTTCTTTCTTTAAATTTACCGTCTAATTTCTGACCCAGACATTCGGTGTTCTAACGTATTCCTCCAAGTTTGTTTTTGCATTTTTTTCTTAATAAGAGATATAGAATCGGTTTGTTCTAAGCCTGTCAAAATTATCCACTGTTCAACACCTTGTTTACTTTCACCTTTCTTGGTTGAATAATGTCAGCTGAAAGACGTCTCCTTTAGCTCAACCTTTAACTAGGGCTGAAGTCAACCTATCATTGCCTGCCTATTGCTTCTTTAAACTGTTACCTTTCCTGTGCCTTCCTTTAGAGTTTTAATTCTCTAATTTTCTCACACGTGTTCCCTCTTAGAACAAGCAATTCCTGTGTCTCCACATGCAGAAACTGGCCCCTTGAAACTCTCCCAAAAGTTATTTGAATATAATGCTGATCTTCCTTGCTTTCTCCTCTGAAATCTGTCCAGATTTTTCTGCCACCACTCAAGAGAGCTGTTTCAATCTTTAAGGGGATCCAATATTTAAATTTTCCAAAGTAATATTTCAAATGACTCCATCTAAGGGACAAAACCATAGGAGGTTGCTTTTTCTAAACAACATTAAAAATTTGCCTCTTAACCGTGCCCTGGATTCTGGCCATCCCTGAGGCAACCTTTCCAGTTTGTTCCTTAAGATGTTACCTTTCTTTCCTGGGTCCCAGTCAAAGCTTCTGACAGAGCAACAGCCAAGGTGGTGTTTCCCCCTCCCCTTCCAATGGCCTCCAAGAAACTTAGTTTGAAATGCATCCTCGCTTTCTTTTAATATATTTTATATGTTCCACCCTTAAAATTGTCATTTCCCTTTTAGAAAAATTTGCCTATTCTCTAAAGTCTCCACTATTTTCCTGAAGCAATTTCTCTTTAGTCAACCTGTCTTTCTGCTCATTGTGTTTTTATTTTTTAATACACTGTATGTTTCAAACTTCTTCAGTAACTTAAATTCCTATGCAGTCCAGTCTATGGAAGTCTATGAAAGACAGATTATACCAAGCACGGTATTCTTTTGTTGTCTTCCTAATTATTAGGTCTACAATCATTTCATTGAGTTCTCTACTTCGATCCTCCCCCCAAATGTCATATTCCTTCATAATTGGTACTCTGATCCTTCTTTTGTTTAAGAATAATAGCATCTACCACAGATTGAGTCTCAATTCAGGTCCAAACACATGTAATTTCCAACTCCAAAGTGAATGTGAAAACACATGGTGGAAAAAGTAACAATTGGCTGGGGGTAGGGATGAAGAACTCTAATATGTAGGGATTACTGATTTCAGAAGCATAAATTCTCCCACTATGGCCAATTCCAAGCTACCAATCTGACATCAATTGCCTGGCAAAATTACTGAAAATTTAACAATCAGCTCTTTTGAGTTACATAAGCTAGCTTTAGCACACCACTGGGTGGCTCCTTTATCTGTGAACACTCCAGATAAATCCAAGATATCCAATATTAGCTCCTCTGAAGTTCTTTAGGGTCTTGGAAGCAAAATAGAATTGGAAACAGTGATCTGGGACTACCTACCTAGGTTTAGTGCTAAAAGTGTAAGGCTCAAATCTCTGCTAGTGTTCTATAATTCATGTGCAATGCAATTTAAAATTAGCCGGTCTATTCAAGAATGGTTTAGAAGAGCCATGATCTCCGATACCTGGTCCAGGTGTAGGCCCAGGTCAAGCTGGCAGTCTGCATTTCCAAGTCCCCCCATCATTTGATTAAGATGGCATCTGGCCTGTCTTTGCTGAAGCATACAGCCTGCTGAACAGTTGTTTTTACTCAATGGAGGGCAGGGCTAGATGATGTTTGCTTTAGGCCTCATGTGTGTAGTCCTGCCTTCCTAAAAACAATCATATGCATGGTATGTACAAAGCCACTGTAAGCTGAAGAAACCCACTAAGGTGAAAATCCCCGATGGCCACAGCCTACCATAATATCCTCAAAGCAAAGATCCATCTACCCTGGTCATCTAAGCACCTCTTTATTCATATGTTCTTTGCTCCCAAATTATATTTCTTGTTTCTCAGTGTTGATATTCAAAGGACCCAATAAATACCATACATCTATACTGACCCATTTAAGAAATAAAAGAAGGTAGCAGATGGAGGTCAGAATATCACCTTTTTAGTGATAAAACTGAACTGGATGGAGAATATGGCTTATATCTGAGGGCAAATGGGCTTCCTAATTCTGAAACCCAGAACCTAAGTCATAGGCAGCAATCACCTAGCACAATCTACCCGACACCAGCAGTGCAGGACTATAAATCTTTTGGAAGGAAGCAAAGCATAATGTGTACTTTTTGCATGGAGGTATACTCCCAAGAAAGAGAGAGAAAGGAGCCAAGCCATGCAAGTTCATTTCCGTACGTCAGACTCACCAATAATTTGTTTCTCTTCCTGTGGAGAGAACATGAGAGGCTGTGCTAATTAATGTTTGCTCCTTTGGAGCAAAACATTATCACAAGGGTATAAATGTTTATCACTTAACAATAAACAATGCATTGCCTCCCATTTTTTCCCACTATTAAAAACAATGCTGCAATGCAAATCTTTATACCTATATTCTTAAATAATGTGTACTATAGCATCCTTGGAATATACCTGGGAGAGGATTTGCTGGGTTATATTATAGTATTACATAATATATACTGTTAAGTTGATCACAATGGTTGAATCAGTTTATACTTCCACTATGAGAATATAAGTTCCCATTGATCTATATCGTTGCCAAAGGTGTATATTATGAACAACAACAACAACAAAAACCAAACCAAGAGACAATCCCCCACCACCACACAAAAACCGATGTACTAGGTATAAATGATATCTCAGTATGACAATTTGTATTTCTATTTTCTTGATGAAGTTGAATTTTATTCATGTTTACTACCATCCACATTTCCTTTCATATGATTTCCCATCCATATTTTGCCTATACTTCCATTATTTTTCTTGACTTCTTACTGATTTACAAAAGACTTCTTAAAAAATTCTGAACGCTAATCTAAGGTCAGTTATATATGTTATTAATTCTCTTTATTTTGTTTTTTATTTTTTTAGCTATATATATATATATATATATATATATATATATATATATATATATTTAGCTGTTTGTCTCCTGCATTTTAAGGCGGGTTTTTTAGGGACAGTGGGCAGAACTCTCTTTTCCTGTTGACTTATTCTATCTTTTCCTGTATCTAATCTCTAGCTCATCAATCAGATTTAAACATCAGCCAGAATGGGAAGAAGAAACACAAACTTTAGGTCAAATGTACATGATAGCAAACAACTTTACAAACATCCCTCTTTGGTTCAAATTCTTTAACTTTATTCCCTGGCCACAGGCCACCAGTCTATTACTTTTTAAAAATTCTCTCCTCATTTAGCCTCTCCTAATTGCTTTTAATTCCTCCAAGGAACTCATCTGTACCCTGACCTTAGAATGTTCATTCTGAAAACCAAAGTCTTGAAGTTAACTAAACCCTAATGCCTTAGAAGGCAATTTGATGACTGTATTTCCTCTTTTTTCAAGCAGCATCTCAAAATAGTCAGCAAAAGGGAGGGTTCTGCTGTAGGGTAGCCACCAGAAAGTTGGTCAGGACTTGCCCAGCAGTAAAGGAATTATCGCTAAAAAGAGGAAAGTCCTCAGAAAGTCAGGACAAGTAAGTCACTGTATTTTGTTTCAAGAAAACTATACATATTTTCTTCATAACAACCTCACTTTTTTTTTTCTAGGATAAATTTCTATATATGGAATGACTGGGTCAAAGAGCGCCCATTGCTTCAGGATTTTCACAGGTATGGAAAAAAGTAGCCTTCTAATATAATTGAACCTATTTTCAATCCAATAGGCAGAAACAATGATTTCTAGAGTTTTTCAGTGGGTCAGAAGAGAATCCTCATAACTTTTATGGTTGTGAAGTCTTGATGTAAACCAAAAAAGCAGGTCATAAGTACATTTCACTCTTAAACTGGTCAGAGAATAAGGCTCATGATAAGCATCACTGTGGGTCTCACACATTTACAAAGAAATTGCAAAAAAAAATTTAAAAATAAAAAAGAAGTAGCCCCACAAAGGAGTAATAACACAAACTCAGTGGTTAAGTTGGAAAAAAAACCAAAAGTATTGTGTATAAGTGATGCACATCTTCACACTAGTTGAGTAGCTGGGTTTTATGTATTTTCTGCCACTATTGGTCCTTTCTTTTCATGTAGACTGTATCCTCCTAAAAGGCATGGTTTTCTCAGTTGCCCCTGAGCTCCTAGCACCCAAATCTGTGATCACTGGAGGGCTGGATATCAGTTGACTATTCTAAGTAGGAGTCCTAATACTTTCGTCTCAACTCTTGTAGTTGGCAATAATTCTAAAACATGCTACTCCTTTTCCTGTGAGGAAAAGCAGCCATTCTGAACACAATTGAACCTTTCTTTGGTGATTATGAAGATTGGTGCCTGAGGGACATCCTCTGGAACAAGTTTCCTTTGCCCAAACCATAACTGCCAAAGGTGTGGGAGGCTGACCTTCTTAAACTTAATTCTTTATACCAGATGGTTTTCTTATCTTCCAAAGGCTGGGGGGGCGGGGGGGGGGAGGGGGGGAAGGCGCGCACACACACACACACACACACACACACACACACACACACACACAAACAACTTTCGAGAGGCATTACACCCTGGTCACTTTAAACTAAACGTTTCATATGGCCCCAAATTGTAAATGCTTATAATCTGTTCATTCCAGGTTCTTTTTTTCAGGCTACATTTGGGAATTAGAGTCACAAGCATCACCTTTGTTAAAGGATTAGCATGTCTATTCCAAGCAACCGGCTTCTTTCCTAATATGGCCAATTGCTTTGCAAAAGCATGGACAGTCAGCTATGGATGGATTCACACACATCCATCTTTGCTGAAAAAATTAACAGCTCAATGGGCATGTACTTCCATTGCTTTTTCAACATATGAAAGATTCTACTAAATATTTGGCCATTTACCTGGCACTGGGCCATTAGGTAAATAATTCAATCCAACCAACATTTATCAAATACTAACCTACCGCAGCAAGTACCTACCATTTGTTCTCAGTGTGTTTGAGGGAACTGAGAAATGAGATTTTAAAAAAAGTGCTGCAGCCTTAACTAGCTGTACACTTTGGGCAGGAGCAAGGGAAGGGACCTAGTCCCATTGTTGGAGAACAGGGAGAGCCTCCATTGTGTGTTCTGAGAGATGCTCCAAGGTCTCTCCAGAGCTATCTTCTTCCTAACCGGATGAAATTCCTACTAATAAAGTCCAGTCCCCTGGGACAATCAATAAACATGTATTCATGTACCTATTCAATTTTTTTAAAGTTATCTGTCTTCCCCTAGATAGATTATAAGCTGCTTAATAGCTTCATGAAAGGTATTCATTAATGTTTGCTTAATTAATTAATTGAGGATGAGAAAATAGAAAATAAAGGAAATGTTAAAACTCATAGTCTTTTTTTGTTTCTCCCACTGTGTCTCTTGAACTTTGATACTTCATAGCTTGAGAGTCTGTTGTTTGAATCCACATTCCCTAAGCCTCCCGATTGACAGGTTAACTATTTCCAAAAAGCAGGAATGTCCATAGGCAAATCCATAATGTACATAATGTGTGTCTAGGGCAATAATTTGCTTCTTTTCTCCTTCACCAAAGGTTTCCAGAATTCTTTAATATTATGAACAGTCCACCTAACTGAGCGAAAAATGATTGGATGAGTAACTACTATGCATAAGGCTCTGTGGCAAGCATTCTATTTATGCTATCTTGAGTCTTAATGACGATTTAGGAAGGACTATGTTGTTAATCTTGCCCTACATATGAGAGATGTGGAGGCTCACAGCAAGGTTGACTTGCCTACCCAAGGCCACAGAGCAGGAAAGTGACAGAACTGTGCTTTGAATCTCAGACTGTCTGACCTCAGAGTTCTTTGCACCTTTCACTGTTGTGGCCAACACCTTGCCCAGGCCTCAGAGTCATCTCTGCCTTGAGGGTTTGGTGTTAGATAACCTTGAGTTTTCTTTCTGAGTAGACCCTTCAGGATCTGTGCTCCACTATTTCATTTGTTAGCAGCTTAACATGTACTTGGCCCATGAGTAGTAAATTGAGATCCAGAGAGGTGAACTGACTTGCCCAAGGATGGCAGGCTATTCAGTGTAGCCCCAGGACCAGAGCCCAGGTTTCTAATATCCATCCCCAATGTGTCAGTATACTTAGCCTCATTCCCTGATTTCTCTGGCTTGTGGTCTCTTGTGGCATGAACAAATGCCATATCTCCCTCTATTCATTACATTATGCCCACAGTGACTAAAATTACCAGATCTTTCCCACTTCAATACACATGCTATTCCTTTTGTCTGTCTGGTATACCCTTGCCCTCTATTTTCTTCCCCACACCTCTGAACCTGGACAATATCAATTACTCTTTAGGTCTAAGTTCAGAAATCACCTCCTAAAAGTAATTTTCCTTAATTACTCTCTCCCCTACTCCACACATAGGATTGTCAAATAAAATATAGAAACCAGTTAAGTTTGAATTTCAGATAATCAACAAATAAGCTGTTAGTGTAAGTATATCCCAGATATTCTGTGAGGCACACTTACACTGAAAGATTCATTGTCTATCTGAATTTCAAATTTAACTGGATGTTCTGTATTATTATTTTCTCAGTATGGCAACACTACATATATTTCCAGATAAGGTCTGTCCCTCTTGTTATATACTCTTAAGAGTATGATTGAAAAAATGGGCAAAGAACTTGAATAAACATGTCTCCAAAGAAGATATACAAATGACCAGTAGCTATATGAAACAATGCTCAACACCACTAATTATGAGGGAAATTCAAATCAAAACCACAATGAGCTGTCACCTCTCACCTATTAGGATGACTATTATCACAAAACAAAAAGTATTGATGAGGTTGTAGAGAAAAGAGAACCCTTTTGTACTCTGTTGGTAGGAATGTCAAATGATGCCGTTGCTATGCAAACAGTATGGATGTCCCTCAAAAGTTAAAAATAAACTACTAATCCTACTTCTGGGTCTCTGATATGTAGCCAAAGGAATTGAAATCAGGATCTCAAAGAGAGGTCTGCACTGTCATGTTCCTTACAACATTATTCACAATGGCTAAGATGCATAAAAAAAACCTAAGTGTCCATGATAAATGAATACAGAAAATGTGGGGTGCACATCCAATGAAATATTGATTTAGTCTAAAAAAAGGGGGGGGATTCTGCCATTTGCGACAACATGGATAAACCTGGAAGACATCATGCCAAGTGAAATAAGCCAGGTACAAGACAAATATTGGGTAATTCTATTCATATGAGATATCAAAAATAATCAAATTAATAGAAACAGTAGAATTTTGGTTTCCAGGGTTTAAAGGAGATAAATGGGGAATTGCTGTTCAACAAGTATAAAGTTTCAGTTATAAACTATGAGTGAGTTCTAGATATCTGCTGTACAACATTGTGCCTGTAGTCAACAATACTGCTTGGTGTTAAAAAATGTGTTACAAAGGTAGATCTTATGTTAAGTGTTCTTGCATAATAATAATAATAATAATAATAATAATAATAATAATACCATCAGCACCTCCTTCATAATACTTAAAATTGTTATTAATTTTTTTATGATTCTTTGTTTACAAATGGTTTTTGTGCCACTCTAGACTCTAGGTTCTGTGAGGGTCAAGACTGTCTATTTTGTTAACTATCCCCCCTGCACTTAGCACAGTGCCTGCCACATAGTCAATATTCAATAAATATCTGTTGTGTAAAAGAACAATGGAAGGAAGGAAGGAAGGAAGGAAGGAAGGAAGGAAGGAAGGAAGGAAAAAAGAAGAGGGGAGAGGAAAGGAGGGGATGGGAGAAGAAGGAAGGAAGGAAGGAGAAAAAGAAAGAAGTATGAAATCAGTTTTCTGATAAGGAGTGTTCACATTAATATGTGTATGATGTCATGATTGCAATAAATTATGAAAACAACCATTCAGTACCTGCTGCGTTAGAGCCCCGTACATATATCCAATACCTTCATTTCTTTCTCACTTTTTCTTTCCCTGCCTTCCTTAATTTACCCCAAGGTCTATTTGCATGTGTTGATGTGCTCAGAAACTTCTTTCAAACAGAAACATTTTGGTGCATCAAGATATAGCAAGTTTTTTTTCCCCTTAAGGAAACCTTATAAATTTATTTATTTTTGAAAGAGAGAGAGAGCACACGAGAGAGAGCAGGAGAAGGGCAGAAGGAGAAGGAGAGAGAGAATCATAAGCAGCCTCAATGCCCAGTACAGAGCCTGACTCGAGACTCAATCTCACAACTGTGAGATCATGACCTGAGCTGAAATCAAGAGTCAGACACTTAACTGACTGAGCCACTCAGGTGCCCTAAGATACAGCAACTTTTAAAAAGCTATCCCCATTCAGCTTCGTGGGCAGAAGATGTGGACAAGTGAGAGCCAGATCAAAATAGGAAGAATTAAAAAGGCAAATGAGGTGGCTGCAACTGACCAACTTACTTGTGAGCAAATGAGACACCCATCTGGGGTACCCAGAAATAATCAAGATCTCTTTGCGAGTGGCACTAATGTAAGGCAAACAGTCTTGAAATCTTTAAGGTTCAAAACAACATAATTTGAATTTTAAGAAGAAAAATAACCTTTTGTAGCCACACACTATGAGGAATCCTTCCAGTTGAGCTATTGGCAGAAATAACATTTCTAGTTTCTTCTCAGTAGCTTCAGCCTTATTCTGTTAAATTTGCCTAATTACTTAAAATAGCTTTCTCATGGGGTGCTTAGGTGGTTCAGTTGGTTAAGTGTCTGACTCTTGATAATGGCTCAGGTCATGATCTTACGGTTCATGAAATGGAGCCCCACGTAGGGCTCTGTGCTGAATGTGGAACATGCTTGGGATTCTCTCTCTTCCTCTTTCTCTGCCCCTCCCCTCCTCGAGCTCTCTCTCAAGATAAATAAATAAATTTAAAAGAAGAAAAAAAGAATAGTTTCCTCGGGGTGTCTGGGTGGCTCAGTAGGTTAAGCTTCTGACTCTTGATCTCAGGTCTGGCCTTGATCTCAGGGTCATGAGTTCAAGTCCCACACCGAGCTCTGCACTGGGCAGAAAACCTACTTTAAAAAAAATAGTTTTTTCTTTATATCTAAAGATTTCTAGGAGATTGGATTATATAATGTGTTCCCAGTATATCCTCTAAAGTTTGCAAAACTTATTAAATCCCACTAAACTAGATCCTGCAAATGTATTCACTTCTCTCACACTTTATATTTTAAACACCTTTCCCTACCGCCTGCCCAAGAATTTGCTTATCATTCCAGTTTATTCTAAATGATTCTTAATCCTTTGACTTTCTGGTTTTCCCACACCTTGCCTTGGGCATAAATGACTGCAAGTTTGCCTGAACAATTGTAGATGCTTTTACTTTCTTACACAACCAAGCCAGACCAAGCTACATCATGAGACACTGGGCTCTGACTTACATTGGGAAAGACTGATTCCAAGAGGTTAAAGCAGAAAGAATAACCGCAGAGGGAGGAGGAAGCACACCAAAAACAAACTTTAGTTTTCCAAGTTACAAGCTGAACTGGCTGTTCTCCTCTGTCCACCTGGAGACCAAGCACAGTCACTCAATTCCTCAATTGTTTCCTTTAGGCTCAGCCCCAGCTTTCCTTTAGAAGTGAATTGGCTCCATGGCAACCAGGAAAACACAGCCTGGGGAAGATTTAGCGAAGCTAAACCCCACAGAAGCTGTGCCAAGCAAACACTAGATATTTGAAGAAGCATTTTATTCTGCCCATGGCAGTTTCCTGTGTACATATTAGAACAACGCCCTCTACACCTCTTCCAAATATTCTGTGTTCCAATACAGAAGAGTCTTTAGTCTTAGAGATCCAAACTCTGCTCTATAGAACATTGGCATCCACAGAAAGATGTATTTGTGTGTATATATACACATGTCTCTCTCTCTCTCTCTCTCTCTCTCTCTCTCTATATATATATATATACACACACACACACACACATATATATACACATATATACATATATATACACACACACACACACACACACACACACACACACATCTATCATCTATCTACCTATCTATCTCTCTACCTCATTTCAATTTAATTCTACCTGGCAGTCAAATAATGAGCCTTTAGCACACACCAGGCGCTGCCCTAGGCTGATCATACAATGATGGAAATCCTGGTCAGCATCCTTAATCAAGTCACAGCCTGGTGGAGAAGATACACATGACACTGGAACCATACAATACACAGTCGTACGTGCTGTGACATTACAGCAGAACTGTAATGGCTGAGGTCATGATCTCATGGTTCATTTGATGGAGCACCGCAGTGGAGGCAGTGACGAGCTCTTTCTGGGGAAGTAAAGAGGGCTTCTCAGAACAGGAGATTTGTAAGCAGAAATTTCAAGGACCAGAAGCAATTTTCCAGGCAAAGCATGACGGGAATTCCAGGTGGAAAGAACACCTGGGCAAACACACGGAAGTGTGAGAATAGCATGGTGATTCGGGACATGGTTTTGAAGAGTAAATGAGAAAATCCATGTAAAGTTATTGGCACAGCAAGCGGGACTCAGTCATGTGACTGTTTTTCCTGGAGGAATAGAGTAGACTCGGAAGAGAGGCAGAGACCAGATTGCATTGGACCTACACAGTCATTCTGATCAGCTTGGACTTCACCTCAAAAACAATAGAGAACCATTGGAAGGTTCTAATCAGGGGGTAATGTGATCAGATTTTTGTAAAATTTTCATCCTTTATTAGATATAGACAACTGACAAGTCCTGAAATTCATATTATAAAAACATTTCTAAAACTTATATTTTAATGGCAAGAGTCAAGATTGCAAAGTGAAAGGGAAAGGAAAAAGTACATTGGAGAACATCCTCCATGAAGACAGTCATTCATGTTGCTGCTTAGAAAAATTGCCCTGCATTTAGGATATTCCCGAGCATCTAGAGCTCTGCTCACCACCCACCACATTCTTTCCAAGAGCCTGAAATCCACCTTTTCTTTAGGTCCGTAAGACTTAGATGAGAACACCTGCTAGCCTTGCCTCTGCATAAACACTAATATATTAGTGACATGCTTATTTGAGAAAATACTAGACTGATACACTGAAGTTATATATATACTAGCATAAATGTCTCATCAACTACACTTCTTTCTTAGGCCGTGTGTGTTTGTGTCTTCATGTGCATCCCCATGAACATGGAACAGAACTAGCCAGCAGAAGAGGAAACTAAAAAAGGTTCATCAGAATGATCTTCAGGACATTATGTACACAATTGAATAACAATAGTTTCAGTTAATTTCAGCCAAGCAGGTTGTTATTTTGGAAGAAAAAGGATGAATTTATTTTACTCAATAGCTAGATAGTGGGTTGGCTGCATTTGTTATTAAAACAAACATGCCTACCATAATTAGTCTGTGGATACTCCCATAATAATTGGGAACGACCACACTACTTAAATGGGACTTGATGTTTTTGGTCATGCATCAGTACGTGACTTCAAACCTCATTGAGCCATGTGATTCCCAGTTTTGAGAGTCTGACACTTGAAATGGCACTTTAAAACATTGGTTTATCATAATAGCTTCCTCCTTGATGAACGGTCTCATTTTAATGGTATTGACATGCTGGCTGGGTCTGAACTGGGCCTTGGCCTGCCAACCCTTGCCACTAGTGAAACACTTCTTATATGATAACCTTCATTTGCTAAGGCTGACTTCTGATGGAAATGGTTGCATTTTCACATGGCTCCAGGGTTTACCCTTTAGATCTCAGCTTATATTGTATTTTATTTCCTCAGAGAGATCTTTCCTGACCACTCCATCTGAAATAGTCCCACCCTCACCCCAGTCCATCTTTATCACCCCACTCTGTGCCTTGCCCAAACAACACTATCAGTCCCTAACAGCTTGCTCATTTGTGGGTGTATGTAAATTCCCTGAGGCCTAAACCTCCTTGTCTTATTCAACACTGTATTCATAACACATAAACAATACCCGCCATAGTTATTGACCAATAAGTTTGTCTTAAATGAATGAATGAAAGGTGAAGTGAGGAAATGACTAAGCTGATAAAGGGACCAGAATTGATGTTATCAGGAAATAAAAGTTAAAGAAATATCCCTTTTGGGAAAGGGATCAATCACTTGAGAATAAGTAACTTACCATGGGAAAAAATATCAAGCCTAAATGGACATTTGTAGAATGAGATGTCATTTGAACTTTTTGAAGGAGTTCCCTCAATAATTTTTTACCTTTTACATTAAAAAAATGTCCATATACTGGTCACGGCAAATGTTCATGCAAGGGAGAGCCAGGTCGGATCTCCCGAGATGTAATCTTCATAATGCACATGAACGTTTTTTGGGTGCACTTCACTTTTCTAAAGAAATGAGAGGTCCTCTTATTTGCAAATGACAGAGATTAAACAAATTAAAACAAGATAAAATTGAGATAAAACAAATTAACAAACTTAGCTCCCATAAATCAATCCTTACCATACTTCTTAAAACTAACAAAGAGTAAATTTTAACTCAAAAGAACTAATAAAATAATAAACAGCAATGTGCTCTTCAAAATCTGTCCAAGTTTCTGACCCAGATAAATTAGTCTCTAGGAGGCTGGCATTTTATGAGTGATTGCTTTAGCATTAATAATAAAATTGAGGATCATAGAGCTGCACAGAGGGAGTAGAAAAGAAGTGGCAAAATTTTCCCTGGGAAAAGTAATTTATTGCAAGGATGATTCTAGAAGATTATGCCCAAAATATGGTTTGTGGATATTCCAAACATGAAATGGTGGATAGCTGAAGGTAGTACAGATTGATCAAAAATAAAGTCATGGGAGTTGAACTTCATTTCCATTTGGAAGACAGCTACTTATATCTCCCCTGATGCTGTACCTTTTAGCCACTAAACTTGACCCTATCTCTTTGGCTCAGGCCTAATGGCTAGATCCTTGGCCAACAAGAAATCCTTGAAACTATCACACCAGAAGGTGAGATTTCTTCTTTACAGGAATTTCAGCAAGGCATTTAGCCACTTCTCATGAATAGTTATAGGCCAAATTAAGACTTGTGGGCTAGGGATGCATATTTGGGCTTGTTTTTATTGAATAAATTCACCCAAAAAACATTAAGTAATGCATTAAGTAACAAAATATGGGGAGATTTCTGTATGGAGCCTCAGCGTTTTGAACTTGTCTTCTTCTAGCCAATATTTTTAATGAATATTAAAAGTAAGATACAGAAGGTAGATAGCAATTTTTTAGACACCAGAAAATTGGAATGATTTCTTTGGCGATAATCTGAATTTAAAAGCTCAGAGAGGGTCAAAACTAAAAAATCCAATGCTGTAGCTCAAGGGAAAAGTTAAACTTCAAGGGTAAAGAATGTAATAGACCTGGGAGCAACAATATTGTAGAAAGACAAAGAATTTTAATCACCTACAAATTTGATATAAACTAGCCCCAATGGATTTTTCAGAAAAAAATAACACATTCATGCCTATCTAGGACTATAATTCCAAAGCTGAATAAGACAAAAACTGGGTTAATCAATTTTTTTTTTAATTTTTTTTTCAACGTTTATTTATTTTTGGGACAGAGAGAGACAGGGCATGAACAGGGGAGGGGCAGAGAGAGAGGGAGACACAGAATCTGAAACAGGCTCCAGGCTCTGAGCCATCAGCCCAGAGCCTGACACGGGGCTCGAACTCACGGACCGCGAGATCGTGACCTGGCTGAAGTCGGACGCTTAACCGACTGCGCCACCCAGGCGCCCCGGGGTTAATTAATATTTTTGAATGAGTAAACAAAGAAAGGAACAATTAATGAGTGAAACAACTAACAAGCATTGTTGAATTTTTATTGGGCAGAACTGGTCATTTAAAGACTTGTATAAAGTATTTCCTCACAATTGCAGATGCAAATATGTGATGCATTGCTTTACAAAGTAGTCAACTCCTCAAATCTGGCTTTATTAGAAGAAGTGGCAGCATCCCTTACAAAGAAGGTTTAAACTGCATGAAGGAATTGAGTCAGGAATTGATGATTTCCAAGTCTCTCTCCACTTCTACGATTCTCTTGAGCAAAGTTTTGATGGAGGAAGAGTAGAGATGACAACCACAAGAAGGATTCTTTTTCCAGATCAGAAGGGGAACTGGCCAGTTGTTTCCTGTTTCCCCTGACATGAAAAAAAAAAAAAAAGACACATTGGTGAAGAGTCAAAATGACTCTGATAATATCAACTTTTTCACCTAAAGAACTGTGGACTTCAGGCATTCTAGTTAATCTCTCGAAGCCCCAGTCTCTTCATCTGTAAATTAAGGATAATATAACCTAACCTATGTGACTAGGTGGTGTCCTGACTGAAGAAGGTGAAGAATGTAGTGACTGGCATAAACTAAATGTGCAATGCATTGTGACTAGTGTTCAAGGTGGAGTACACGTGTTCCAGTATATGCCAAGGTTGCATCTTTGGAGGCAACCACTTGTCTCTTGCCCTGCCCTTCTAGAAAAATACATCAAATTTCATTTAATTGTCCTATGTTCTTTACAGCCTCTTGTGTATACTTCTTTCTTTCTAAACTAATGGTTAGCTTTTCTCATTTGCCACTTATAAAGACACTGATCTTTAAGGCACAAATATACATGGAGAACCACATACACACACAAACACACACACACACACACACACACACACACACACCACAGATATGTATATTTTTTTGAAACACTGAAATTAATTCTCTTTGGAATTGGAAATAAATGTTTACCAAGTCAGTTCAGTCACAGATAAGCTTTTCCCTTAATCATTTACAACTACAATTTTCCCAAACTGGGGTCAGAATATATTTGCTAAGCTGTGACAATATGATTTCTTTTAGGCACACAGATATTCTAATACGGTAAGAATTCAAAGGCTTATTTAAAAACTAAAAACATCTGGAATACAATTTTGCATTTCCTTTACATGAACATTACATTTTTAAAAACTGGGATCTGAAAGTTTGATATGTAAAAGACAAAAAATATTTGTACTTTTTAAAAAATGTTTATTCATTTATTTTTGAGAGAGAGAACATGAGCGGGAGTGAGGGAAGCACAGAGAGAGAGGGAGACAGAATCCCAAGCAGACACTGTGGAGCCCGACACGAGTCTCTCAAACCCATAAACCTCAAGATCATGACCTGAGCCGGGACCAAGAGTTGGATGCTTAACCAACTAGCGCCTCAGGTGCCCCTATTTGTGCTTTTAAAAATAATTTCTACCAAACATCTCAGAAGAGCTTCTGAGATCACCTTCAGAGTGATGGGGAGTGCCTCCTGAGACAGAAAATATAATCATCCTTTTAGGAGTGAAACACTAAATTCTCATTCACTGCCACCAAGGAGAAAATGTACAACGTTGCCATCACACTAAGCAACGCCTTAGATCGACACTCCATTCAACTCCCCTTCGTTACTCAGGGACTGTTCTGTTGTGAAAGCACACCCAATCCCAGGTGAATAGAATCAGCTTTTCTGATAGGAACAAAAGAGAAGTCTGACCTTTATCAAGCACTTGACATTTGCTGGCACTGTGCAAAGCACGGCTTTCTAATTTAACCTTCAAAATAAATCTATAAAGTGAGGTATATTGTTCTCATACTAAAGATAAGTTACCTGAGGTTTACTAAGGGCAACTGATTTGCCCAAACCATGCAGCTAGCAAGTGGCGAAAGTGCTTCTCAGTGTGTAGTTCCAGGGACCCTCACACTACATCACAGAGAGCTTCGTAAAGGAACAGATTCTTCCCACACCCAAAGGTGCTAAATGAGAGTGGGGACAATGAAGCAGAGGCTGCATTTTAAAACAAGCACCTTGGGGCGTCTGGGTGGCTCAGTCGGTTAGGTGTCTGACTTCAGCTCAGGTCACGATCTCACGGTCCGTGTGTTCGAGCCCCGCGTTGGGCTCTGGGCTGATGGCTCAGAGCCCGGAGCCTGCTTCTGATTCTGTGTCTCCCTCTCTCTCTGCCCCTCCCCTGTTCATGCTCTGTCTCTCTCTGTCTCAAAAATAAATAAACGTTAAAAAAAAATTTTAAACAAGCACCTCAGGTCATTCTGACCCTTTTTAATTAATCACTCTGGTGGGCAAGGCCTCTGAAAGACAAACATAAGAAAATGTCCATTCTTGGATGTATTCATCATTTTTTTTCCTCCTGTTGAAATAATTTGTTTCATTTTGCATTAAATAACAGTGTTCGCTCCACTGTCAGGTACTCTCATACACGTCTTCATCTTAAAGTCAAGGCTAACGACTTGGCTAATGACAAGGCTAATGAGGTGTTTACCCCAAAGAATTAAAAGTGAATATTCAAGTACGTGGACACTCGTGTTCACAGCAGCATGATTCACAATTGCCAAAAGGTCAAAAGAGCCCCAGTGTCCATCAATAGATGATGGATAAACAACTAGTGGTATATACACGTGGAAAGGAATAAAGTAGTGATACACACTGGGGCGTGGATGAACCTCCAAAACATTATGCTGCACAAAAGAAGCCAAACACAAAATATCACATGTTCTATGATTCCATGTATATGAAATATCCAAAACAGACAAATCTGTAGGACAGAATTCAGGCTGGAGGTTTCCAAGGGCTGTAGGGAAGGGGTAACAGGGTAAGAATGCTTAATGAATAGTGGGTTTGTCTATGAGTGAGGTAAATGTTTGGGAACTAGAAAAAAGTGGTGGCTGAACAACATCGTGAGTGTACAAAATGCCACTGAATTATTATTCACTTTAAAATGATTAATTTTAGGGGCGCTTGGGTGGCTCAGTCAGTTGAGCGTCTGACTTCAGCCCAGGTCATGATCTCATGGTTTGTGAGTTCAGCCCCACATTGGGCTGTTTTCAGGGAAGAGCCCACTTTGGATCCTCTGTCTCCCTCTCTCTCTGCACCTCCCCCACCCCGCGCTCTCGCTCTCTCTCAAAAATAAACATTAAAAAGAAATAAATAAAAGGTTAATTTTATGTTATGTGAATTTCACTTCAAATTATTTTTTCTTATTTTTTTTTAAAGAAATTCTTTCAACGTTTATTTATTTTTGGGACAGAGAGAGACAGAGCATGAACGGGGGAGGGGCAGAGAGAGAGGGAGACACAGAATCGGAAACAGGCTCCAGGCTCTGAGCCATCAGCCCAGAGCCTGACGCGGGGCTCGAACTCACGGACCGCGAGATCGTGACCTGGCTGAAGTCGGACGCTTAACCGACTGCGCCACCCAGGCGCCCCATCAAATTATTTTTAAAAAATAAGAGATAATACTACTAGCTTCTAATTTCCTTTCATATTTGGTCCAAGTTTGATGCTAAAAGTATTTTGGGGGGAAAGCAATAGTGATGATAACTTTATAATATTCCCGGATTAAGTGTCTCTAACTCCATGGCCAACAGATGGCGCTCCAGTTTCAATTGTAACGGAAGTTCTCAGAATATCTCACACAAAGGTCTCCGTTTCCATTAATAACGAGATTAAACGCATGTCCTTAAAACTCTGTTATGGGGCTAGAAACTTTGACTGATGTTTCTTAATTTCCCTTAGAAATTACTGCCTAATCATAAAGTGGATATACAAAAATAAATAAATAAATAAATAAATAAATAAATAAATAAATAAATAAATAAAATAAAAATAAGAGTGACTATAAAGCAGCAACTTTGAGTACAGAAGTCATACAAGAAAATTTTTTGTGGGGCCAAAACAGTAATAATGGGTAGAAAAGCAGAAGTTTTACTAGCAGATAGACCTAATTTCTAACTCAGTCTCACCATTTTCCAACCATGTGACCTTGCTTAACAAAATTGCTTAGTCTCTTAGAATCTGTTTTCTCCTGCAAAATGTTGATAACACATTCTTCCAAAGTTAGTTGTAACAATTAGGAATAACGTGTTTGTCAAGTGCTTTGCAAAACAATTAGTAGATAGTAGGTACTCAGTAATATTTAGCTATTCTAATTGGTGACAGATAAAATATAGAAATACATATAGGATTTATTGGCCTTGGGTCATATGCGTTTAAGTTAAATGCAGTCTGTTACTATTACCTGCATATTAACAGCATGGAATTTGACACATCACAGATGTATTTGTAAATTGTTAGAGTCAGTTAGAGTCTTAAATGCTTATGCTTTCTATAAGTCAAACATTGAAGTGACATTATATTGATACAGCAGAAAGTTCATAATATATTATTAGGTGGGGAGATAAAACAGATTGCAAAACAGTATTATAGTGTAGTCCCAATTTTGTTTAAAAACTGTATATCTGGTAAGATATACAGCAATATATTAATGTTGGTTATCTTTGGGTCGTAAAACTATAGCTGATTTCAGTGTTCTTAATACTTTTTACACATTTTTAATATTTTCTATAATAAATATGTATTAATTTCTAGTGACACACACACACACACAAATCTTTTTCATATACTACTGTATGAAGCTAGGAATATATCAGATATGGACACAGCAAGTCTGTGAACCAGTTGAATCCACAGAGGAAGTACACTCAGAGCTTAGATATGTAATGCCCTGGGACCTCCCTCCTGCTTAGAATTCTCCATAGGGGGAAAAATAAATGGAAAAACAAACCCAGATGTGTTTCTCTTTGCCAGTGTTTCAGGCCAGCATATGTAAACAGTATCAGTGAGATGTTCAAACAGCTGATTAGAAAGGAGAAAATTCAGTTGGCTTCACAATTTGGAATCATGTCAAACACCCTCTCAAAAATAAACAGACATACCAATGTCAAAATTTCTTACTAGCCTTAACTCATAAGACAAAGTTTTTGTATTTATAATAATTTGGGAATATTCATCAAAAACTTCAAATACACATATACTTTCAACCCATCATACCCCTTTTCTAGGACTCTGTCCTATAGAAAGACATAGACTTGCACCAAGATTCATGGTCGAGGGTTGTACAGGGCAGCATGGCTTATAAGAACAAAAATTGCCACTAATGGGGAATGATTTTTACATCATAAGGCATTCATACTATAGAATGCTATGCAGCTGTTAAATAGAATGCTATAGATTTCTAAATAAGGACATGGAATGATCTCCCACACACATTAAGTGGAAGAAAAAGAGTAAGAGAGCTATAACAAAAGTAAGATACCATTTACATTTAAAAAAAACCTCTCTTTGTGTATGTGCATAATACTTATGTACACATATTTAAATACGTAAATACATAGAAATATTGAAAAGGTCTAGAAAGGTAACACCTAATTATTAACAATGATCATGTCTAAGGAAAGTTTTTTAAACTATGTTTTCTAAATTGTTTTAAGTCCTCTCTCTCTCTCTTTCTCTGTCATGCAGACACACACACACACACACACACACACACACACACAATCATACATAAACACACACACTAATACATGTGTCTACTATGTGCTAGGTTTTGATGTAAATGTCAAGGATGTATTAGCATTCCACACCAGAAATAGCCCATTCTTATGAGAGCTTTCAGTGTTGAGGTTCATCCCTGGGACTTTTCACAGACTACTGGCTATATGGTCTAGTCAGACAATAAATAATTATTTCTGCAGGTTGGTCAAACAGTTTGTGCCCCAGAGCCCCCCCAACCCAACTTCTCAGTAAGGGAAAAAAATAAAAAGAAATAAACGAGTCCAGATTGAAATATAAGAAATAAAATTTTGAAAGATAATATGAAATATTATATTCTTGATATTTTCTTTGAAAAGATACCCCCATAAAAGCATGAATAATAAAAGAAAACGTTGCTAAATTTGACCATATTAAAATTTAAAATATATTAAAACCTCAGGAAAATAATGTCATAAACTTGAAGAACATACTTTTGACACACAGAATCAATAAGGGAATAGGAACCAGGATGTATTTAAAAACATCTGTAAGAAACAAGAAAAAAGACAAACAACTCAAGAGAAAAAAAAATGGGGAAAAGTCATAAAGAGCTTTTTTTAATTTTTTTTTTCAACGTTTATTTATTTTTGGGAGAGAGACAGAGCATGAACGGGGGAGGGGCAGAGAGAGAGGGAGACACAGAATCGGAAACAGGCTCCAGGCTCTGAGCCATCAGCCCAGAGCCCGACGCGGGGCTCGAACTCACGGACCGTGAGATCGTGACCTGGCTGAAGTCGGACGCTTAACCGACTGCGCCACCCAGGCGCCCCAAAGAGCTTTTTTTTTAAAAAAAAAAGTTTATTTATTTATTTTGAGAGAGAGCAAGTGAGAGAAGGGCAGAGAGATAGAGAGAATCCCAAGCAGGCTCTGCACTGTCAGTGTAGAACTTGATATAGGGCTCGAATTCAGAACTGTGAGATCATGACCTAAGCCAAAATCAAGAGTCAGATGCTTAACCACCCAGGGGCCACCCAGGGGCCTCAATAAAGAGTTTTTTATGGGTAGGAATTACAGATGCTGAACATACACAAGAAAAGACATTCAACTTTATTAGTAATCACAGAAATGAAAATTAAGACCACAATAAGATACAATTTTATAACCACTAAGTGTACACAAATACAGGTCTGACGTTGATCAATATTTGTAAGGATTTGAACCAATGGATATTCATATACTGCTGGTAAAAATGTAAACTGATTTATCACTTTGGAAACAGGTTTGACACCTTCATATTAAGTTAAATATTCTATACCCCCAAACCAAACAATTCCTCTTTTAGATATCCGTCCTTGAAAACTGCTTGTACATGTACAACAAGAGACATGAGTAAGAATATTTGAGACAATATTATTCACATATGCAAAAAAAATGGGGAAAAACCCCCTCAAATTTCCAGGGATAAGAAAGTGCTAACTGAATTACTAAAGTTACACCATGGATATTATTTGGACTAAAAGGGAATGAACTGTAGCTACTTGGAAGTATATGAATTACATTATATGAATTACATTGTAGAAATGTAATGTGAAATAAACAAGTCACAGGTGCTTACCTACAGCTCAAAATGCTCAGACTCAAGAAATACCAAACAATACGTTGCTATGGAAACCTCAACTTAAAAAAAACAACAACAACTATAAATTAAATAATGATTTCAGGAAAGTAGTAGCCTCTGAGCAGGAGGCACAGAGAATGTCTCTGCTACATTTGGTGTGCTACAAGGATTAATCAAGTCCTAGTTCTTGAGATCAATGGTGGATTCCTAGGTACTCATTTTAGTACTGTGCTACTAGATTATATAGATGTTACTATGATTTTTATGCATCATTTGTTACATCTTTAAAAAAAAACTTTTTTTTTAAACACAACTTCTAAAAGAGAAAAATTAAATCCAAAGATGAATAGTATGTATTCAGGCATGTTAGCAGTTTGCTTTTCATGTGTATTCCATGTTCTTTTCTTTAGTACTTTCTTAAATATACAAATTTTAGACCTCATGCTCTTCAGATTCTTCTTCGTAGAATAGCATTTTGTCAAAGAAGGACAGGAGTAGAATAGGAACAGGAGAGGAAAATCAAAGAACCCTTCCAAGTACAATGGGACTCTGAAGAGACCATTTTTAATGTGTCACTAGATGGTAAATTAATTTTACTTTGATTGGAAAACAATCACAGGTTCTGGTCGTTCAATCTAGCCTGCCATTGTGAGGTTAAGTTATAAGGTCCTGCCAGTTCTAAAATTTTAACTTGAAACAGACGATCTCTGCTTGTCTTCAGAACATTATGGTAGATTTGTACATCGTGATGGAATTTATGTCTGAACTTGCTTCTCCCCATGATTAACAAAATTCACTGAAAATACTTGCAAACTCGAACAAAATGTGCTTATCTTTGGGTAATATAAGGTTTAAATTCTAATTTTATTTTTGGTACTTAGTAGATTCACTTTTTATATTTGACACCTTAGACTCCCAATTTACGCAAAGACCTCTGTAAATTTGGGCCAAAAGCAATTTAGCTAGTTATACTAGTATTTCAGTGTAATATCCTTCTCAGCCAGTCATATTTGATCTGTTCTTACATCACTTTTTCCCTGGGTGTAAGATCTCTTCAGTAGATGCTAAGAATGGCAGTTTTGTAGAAAGAACACAGAATTTAGAGTGTTAGTGCCTGAGTTCAGGTCTGATTTACTTAGCAACTAGGTCAAGTTACATAACTTTTCTGGGCTTCACTTTACTCATCTGGAAAACACAGAAAATAATTGTATTAGTCAGGCTTTTTTGTCTGCAATTCATTTTGCTTTCAAACTCAATTCAAGATAGCTCAAAGAACAAATTCAGGTACTTCACATTCTAGAAGTTCAAGAGTCAACACAATTAGATCCAGAATGTCTTAAGTCTCTTTCCCCACCCCTCTTTTCTCTCTCTCTCCAAAGATTCACTTTCTTATGCAAACAAATCCTCATCATTTGGTAGGAAAAACTACTTCTAATTGACCCAGAATCACATTTTTCCAGTTTAGGAAAGGGAAGGCAGCAATTATACCACTCAGCACCAGATTGGTCTTTCTTTCTTTCTTTCTTTCTTTCTTTCTTTCTTTCTTTCTTTCTTTCTTTCTTTCTTTTTCTTTCTTTCTTTTTCTTTCTTTCTTTTTCTTCTTCTTCTTCTTCTTCTTCTTCTTCTTCTTCTTCTTCTTAATGTTTTATTTATATTTTGAGAGAGAGAGCATGAGGAGGAAAGGGGTAGAGGGGGGTGGGGGCATCACAGAGGATCCAAAGCAGGCTCTATGCTGACAGGCTAACAGCAGCAAGCCCCATGTGAAGCTTGAACTCACAAACCCTGAGATGAATAACCTGAACCAAAGTCCCATGCTCAGCCGACTGTGCCACCCATTTGCCCCCAGATTGGTCTTTCTTAGGCCAAATGCTCACTTCTAAGTCAATCACTGCTCCTGGAAGGACAGACTATCATAATTGGCCCACCTGGGATCACATGTTCATCCTTGAGCCTAAAGGAGCAGATATAGTCATTGGCCAACTCACCAGGACCACTTGCATTGGATAATAGCAGATTTCCATAGCACACAAGGATGGTGTCCAGATAAAAATATCAATTTTCCACTACTGTAATAATTCCTCTAGGTAGGATCTTATGAAAGCTAAAAATTTGGGACAGAGTGCTTTGTGCGTTATAAAATACATTAAATCTTGGTTTAAAATGTGGGTTTTTTTTTTTTTTTTTTTTTTGTAAAAAATCACTAAAGAGAGTACCATAAGATTGGATTAGAATGAGGCATCTGGGGGCGCCTGGGTGGCGCAGTCGGTTACGCGTCCGACTTCAGCCAGGTCACGATCTCGCGGTCCGGGAGTTCAAGCCCCGCGTCAGGCTCTGGGCTGATGGCTCAGAGCCTGGAGCCTGTTTCCGATTCTGTGTCTCCCTCTCTCTCTGCCCCTCCCCCGTTCATGCTCTGTCTCTCTCTGTCCCAAAAATAAATAAACGTTGAAAAAAAATTTAAAAAAAAATAAAAAAAGAATGAGGCATCTGTTGGGGCACCTGGGTGGCTTAGTCGGTTGAGCCTCCGACTTCAGCTCAGGTCATGATCTCACGCCCTGTGAGTTCGAACCCCGCGTGGGACTCTGTGCTGACAGCTCAGAGCCTGGAGCCTGTTTCAGATTCTGTGTCTCCTATCTCTGACCATTCCCAATTCATGCTCTGTCTCTGTCTATCTCAAAAATAAATAACCGTTAAAAAAAATTTAGAATGAGGCATCTGTTGAAAATGAGTCATTTTTTGTGTGAAATTGAGAAAATTGTTCTATATTCTTTACAAAGAAAATTATCTACAAAATGAAGGAAATAAATATTAGTTTTATGTTTAACATAGATTTTTTTTTTTTTTTGAGAAATGAAAGCCGCAATAAAATCTCCAATGTCTTTATGTGCCCACAGTAAATGTCTCATTTTCTATCAAGAACTAAATGTGCTCAGGGGTGTGAACATGTCACGATCACTTAGCTTAATGGGTGTGAAGTAAATGCGCTCTTTTCTAGAGGGAAAATCTTTTCTAAAGATCATTGCAACATTTACAAAACTAAGCACATTTTTATAAAATTGGACAGTTGGAAGTGACCTGCAAAGTTCATCAAATCTCTGCCACGGCTTTAGAATGACAATCAAAACACCCCCGGGAAATAACTATCTTGAAATAGATTTTTAAAATGTCTTCCAGGGAGAGACTCTGGGGAATCCATGTTTCTCACAATAAATCACAATCTACCTTCACTTCTTTCCTTCAGGCTGCCAGAAAATAATTGGATTACACTACAGCTCCCTGGGGCAGTGGTTCCCAAACCTGGTTATTTATCAGAACCTCTTTGGAAATTTATAAAACACCGTTTTCTGGGCCACACTCTAGAATTAGGGCCCCGGAATCAGTTTTCTTTTTATTTGTTTGCTTGTTTTTCTTAAAAGCTTCTCCAGGTATCTTTATTCAGCCACTTTGATCTATGCACTGGCTTTAGGAAATCACAGAGTCTCAGGACTAAGATAATATTAATCATAACTCTAATGCCATTGCCAAGAGATAGGTGTCTCACTATTGTTATCAGGCACTGGAGAACAAATGAGCAAAGTGTTTTAATTTTTGAAGCTCTAACTGTATGAAAGAAGTTTGTGAATGTCTACATTTCCCAATTTTTCTTTCAGAATATTGATGCAATACTCTGAATATTGACTATTAGATCCAGTCCGAAAGCCTCTGTAAATAGAGGCAGTAGGTTCCTTAACACATTCTCTGGATGTTGGAAAGTGCTAGAAAAAGAAATGACATTATGATAAGGAGGAGAATGAATAAATAGACAAGCTTCCATCATTCTGTATTAGAGAGAATTTTCTGAATTTATTAAGAACGGCTCCATTCTTTCTTAAAAGGTTATCAGTTCACATCCAAATGATGAGCTATCATGCAGTTATGAAGGCGCACTTGTACAGAATTTTAATGAGCTCAGATGGTATGAAAGGTTTTGCATCCTGACCTTTTCTTTCTGCATTACATCATAAGCGTTTTTCCATGCAATTATAATTCTTCACATATATGTTGGCAAACACATGGCAAGTATGAATACGCATATACATAGTCTGTAAATGCTTTTCAATGTCTTTCGGTTATTTTTTCAACAAATAATTTTTAAGTGCTTTGCTGGCACTTATTAACTGAGGAGAAAAAGGGACATCAGGAAAAAGATAAATAACCATGATAGGCTGATTGGGATGCAAGAATCGGCCAGGTCACAGGTATTTCAGCTGTTTAGAGGAGGCAGTAATTAAATGAAGAACAAGGATACTTGGCATGAATTTCTGTGGGAGAGGAAATTTAAACTCATCAAAAAGGGGTGGGACTCACAGAAGATAATGAAAATAAATTTTCATGCTGGGGAATGGAATATGTTAAGATGTGAAATTAGAGATCTGTACATCCTGTTCAG
Source organism: Felis catus (assembly GCF_018350175.1). Classification (NCBI taxonomy): domain Eukaryota; kingdom Metazoa; phylum Chordata; class Mammalia; order Carnivora; family Felidae; genus Felis; species Felis catus. The sequence continues at coordinate 111,168,103 of NC_058374.1, forward strand.
GAAATGGTAGGAGAAGTGTAAGGAGAAAAGTCTGGGTTCCTAGGTAACAATGAGACTAGATTTTGCTTTAATTTTCATTTTGTTTGCGTTTCATAAATATGAAAGATTTCAAACTTATAAAAAGAAGTGTAGAACGTTACATAGCAGACATCCAGGTGTCCACCACAGACTTTAAGCAAATGTTAAAGTTTGGCACATGTGCTTGATTCTTGGGCGCTTTTTAACGGCCTGAGTTTGAATCTGGATGCTAGAGGCTGAGCCTGGGATTGTCAAGCTGGAAGCAGGCAGCAAGTTGAAGGGGATCAACATCAGGTGTTTCTTTAAACTCTATTTAGAGACTGAAGAGGTAGGTAGGAAACAGAGAAGTATAGCAATTTCCCCAGTAAATAATGTTAAACATTTTAACATTCTTTAACATGGATATGTTCTGGAAGTAAATAAAAGACTGATGTAAATTTTTAATGAAAATTAAGAAATCAAAGAAAAATTTCACTGGCTGTGTGCACCCAAGGGCTACATCCCCAGGACCCATGCCAAAAGTGAGATCCTTCATCCCCACAGGGATACCCATTTCCCCGTCTTTGGCTGCTAGGAATGCTTCTCTTATGATAGTGTCAGATGTTCTCTTCCAGATCATAGGGATACACTGCAGTCTTACCTAATATGGGGTTTGACATTCTAAATAGTTAAATTATACTGTTTGCAACTTAAATGGACCATAGTCAATTAGTTCATTAAGTAAAAATGAACAGACCATGTGTCCTTCTGGAGTTTTCATCCATCAACAAAGAAAGATCGCCTCCACCAAATAAAGGATAAAAGAATGGTGGAAGATAAAAAGAATGTTGCATTTTGAGTTTCTCATGAGTCATATGTGTTCAGTTTACTGGTTACTTATATGAAATTTCAAGAGAGCAGTGGTGACCCCAGTCTTCTCCCTCCCGTAGGTGGGTCCAATTCTCCAAGATGATGTGAAGGACACGGAGGGAAATCTAAGCAAGAGACTGTTCACATGGCTCCGATTCTGAGTCAGCTTGCTTATGGCATCAGATAGATGAGCCTGAGTTTCTGACTTCTCCCTGTCCAGAAGGTCCTCCAGACCCTGATGCCAACCATGCAAAATAGATCATACGATGAGAAAATAAAGTCACATAATTTATTAATGATGGCGCGCTCACCAGAATCAGTGGGCGAAGAACGCCAAAAGTTATCCAACATTCATACTTTGATTTACAAGCATCATAGTGTGATGCTTATGATCATGAGATCCTGGGCACCTGGGTGGCTCAGTCAGTTAAGCATCGGACACTTGATTTAGGCTCAGGTCATGGTCTCACACTTTGTGAGTTCAGGCCCCACTGCAATGGTGTGTGACTTTGAGCCTGTGTTGCTGACAGCATGGAGCCTGCATTGGTTTCTCTCCCTCTTTCTCTCTCTCCCTCTGTTCCTCCCCAGCTCATGTGCACTTTCTCTCCCTGCCTCCCTCCCTCTCTCTCTCTCTCTCTCAAAATAAATACACTTAAAATTAAAAAAAAAAAAAAAAGAGTATGAGATCTGGAGCCTCAGTTTCAGAGACCCAGCTCTGCCACTTACTCTGTGCCTCAATATCTCCTTTGTAAAATGGATATATTTTATCCAGTAGAGGATTGCCATGAGGATTAGATAACTTAATACCTACAATGTACTTAGAACAGTGCTTGACATTCTGTGCTCAATTAATGCTAGTTTTGTTATATGTTTAATTAAAATCCAGAACTCTTCCTTCCAGTCTGTATTTGTTATTTTGAATCCTTTCAGATTCCTGCCCACTACCACCCCCTGGGCAATTTTACCACATCGCCTACTTCCATGCTCAAACTAGGTCTGTATCTCCATCTCCGGATACTTGCAAGTCCTTGTAACATGTTAAGGTGGTCCAGTGGTCCAGGCAGTCTTATTTGGTTCCCCTGGGCTGTTCCTCCTTGGTGATAACTCTGATAGTTTTCTCCCAAGTGTGTGTAAAAGTAAAACATATGTGGAAGGTTTATACCTTGAAATATTAGCCTTGTTTTTCTGTGTTTTTTTCTCTTACACTAATACGCCTAGTCAACACTGAAACAGAAATAAAGATTTGAAGAAATTGCCAACCTCAGCACCAGATGCAGTTTTCCTTCTAAGACACATTGTTTCAGGGCTGGAATTTTACCTTGCAGGATGACATTAGGGAGAAGAGAGAAAGCGGAGAAGCAACTTGATTTTATTTTTATTTTATTTTGTTATTTTATTATTTTTATGTATATTTTAAATTCCAGTATAATTAATGCACAGTGTTATGTTAGTTTCAGGTGTACAATATAGCGATTCAACAATTCTGTACGTTACTCAGTGCTCATTATGGTAAGCGTACTCTTCATCCCCTTCACCTATTTCACCTATCACCCTATCAATCTCCCTTCTGGCAACTACCAGTTTGTTCTCTATATTGAAGATTCTGTTTTTTGTTTGTCTTCTTTCTTTCTTTCTTTCTTTCTTTCTTTCGTTCTTTCTTTTGTCTCTTAAATTTTGCATATGAGTGAAGTCATATGGTATTTACTTCTCTGACTTATTTCACTGGGCATTATGCCCTCTACATCCATCCATGCTATTGCAAATGGAAAGATGTCACTCTTTTATGGCCAAGTAATACTCTGTTGTATACAGACACCACATCTTCTTTATCCATTCATCTAACCTATGGCTGGACACTGGGATGCTTCCATATCTTGGCTCTTGTAAGTAATGCTCTAGTAAACATAGGGGTTCACAGATCTTTGCAAATTAGTGTTTTCATTTTCATTGGGTAAATGCCCAGTTGTGGAATTACTGGATCACGTGGAAATTCTATTTTTAAGTTTTTGAGGAACTTCCATGCTATTTTCTAGACAAGGAGGATGACTTGGAGGGAAAAGAGCTTGATTCAGCACGGTACACAGAGCACAGAAGATGCCCTCCCTGTCTTAGAGCGTGACTCATACTCATTTCCTGTAGACCTGTCATGTAACTGTCCTAAATACTTGATACCCTGCCCCTTAACAGAGGAAACCAAATAGGTGGGGTAAGGGGGAGCCTAAAGGGAAACTCTTGCATACTGATAAAAGTAACACTAAACTGAATTAGTGGGGAATTTGCTGTGAGGTGACACATATCATGCTTCTGAGATTACATTTATTTTAAAATGGAAAAGCCCAGATATTTATCTTCTAGTATATCTTTTTTTAAAGCTTATTTATTTATTTTGAGAGAGAGAGAGAGAGAGAGAGAGAGAGAGAGAGAGAGAGAGAGAAGCAGCAGCAGTGGGGCAGAGAGAGAGAAGAAGAGAGCGAATCCCAAGTAGGCTCCGTGCTGTCAGCACAGAGCCCAACATGGGACTCAAACTCACTGAACAGTTAACGTGGGTCTGGAACTCACAAACCGTGAGAACAATACCCGAGCCTGAGACCATGACCTGAGCCAAAATCCAGAGTCAGACTCTTAACCGACTGAGCCACCCAAGTGCCCTTATCTTCTAGTATCTCTTAACCAGTTGTGTTGAACTGATCTCTTTGTAAATGTCACCATTGTGCCTATTTTAGCCTAGAGCATAGTTTTCCCCAGAAATCAGGTCCTCTTGTTCAAATGTGAACATACTAATTTCAACATGTTTTATAGTCATTATTTTGCTCCCAAACAGAAAGTTCCTATATGGGGCTGAAACAAAAAAGTCAGGCCTGATGATACAGATTTGAGAATTATGCATATAGAACAAATATTTGAAGCCCTGAAAATAGTTGAAATCATGGAGGAGGCAGTAAAAAGGGAGAAGAGCGGGTGATCAAGAACAGAGTCATAGGAACTACCAAGTTTATTTGCACAAGAACAAGGAAGAAGAGCTCTCCTAGGAGAGAGAGTCATTAACCAGAGCTGTATAGGACAAGAAAGCATTGGAAGGAGGGATTGACTGACAGAGTTAATTGTTAAAAGCAGGAAGAAAAGTGGGAACTGAGAAAAAACTTCTGGATCTACCTATCAGGAATCTGCTAGCGATATTCAAAGAAGCAATTTCAATAAAGTGGTGGCAGGAGATACCCAAACAAGAGAAGTTGAGGAGGGTGAAAGTGTTGTGGTTCCAGGGAGCTATGAGACATCTCTGGGCATAGACCCACGGGCTCTATTCATGGATCTTGCCTTCTCCATTTACCAAACTGCAGGTACTGAGGTCCTCTGGCTAGTTCTTATCAGTCCACCTTTTCCACTGAGCTAGGCTTCACTGGGAAATAAGCACATTGGGATTTTCTGGAGAGGACTGGCATTAGTTGTGGGGCCATGAAGCCAGTTATCTGGAGGGCCTTGGTGGTGTGTCTGCACTAAGCTATGCCCTCCCCAAACTCCCAGCCTTTGGCGCTGACTGTTCTTGACTTGAGCTTTGACTTTGGGATTGGCGTTCCCATTTTCTTACTGGTGTTCAACCTGCACTGAGTCCCAGCACCACCTGTCTGGGAAATTGACAGTCAAACTAACCTTGTCAGCACCTTCCCCAAGGTACTGGCTTCTATTCCAGAACTCTGGCAGGGATCATGGTCCAATCATCATAATCATCATTAATCATCATGTTGCATACAACATATTAATGTGAAAGAATCCTCTCTTCCCCTATCCCACTCCATCTTTACTGACACAATCTGTCATGGACTTCAATCCCTTGGCCTGTATTCTAGGTTGGCATGTGTGCTTCTGAAGTTTTCCTCTTCTGGAGATTGTTTGGCTACTCTGGCTTACATACCTCACTTAACTTCTAAAGCACATAAAACGTACGTATGCACATATATACACATGCACACACACACAACCTGTGATTTTTTATGATCCTTTTAATTCCTATGGTTCCCACAGCTTGGGTCAGTCTTGAATCTACCAAAACTCCACCACCTAGGTTAAACCCCAACTATAATCTCCCAACCCTCCTGAAGTTGTGCAGAGGGAATCAGACATAGCCTTAGGCTATACTAATAGGAACATAGGGTCCAGATAAAAGAAATTAAGTATCTCACTGTAATGGGTACTGAGAAAAGACACAACTGAGCAATGAGTTCAATATTGAGTACATTTTAACCTTGGTGTTCTCACAAAGATCTGGTAGAAATTACCAAACAAGAATAATGACAAGCCCTGCCACCACCTCCCAGAATCTCTTTCCTGCAAGAGACAAATAGCTTTTGAAAGGCAGTAAATGATTAAATTAGTGAGATGATGGGTTAATGAGCTGATAGTCTCATACAGACAATTTCTGAGTCAGATTAAACGTAATGGGAATTTAACAATATTAAAATCCTCATCAGGAATCAAATGCTGGCTAATTTAGCAAAAAAACAAAAACAACCACCTTAAGTAGCTCTGTAATTAGCACTTGCATTATGCTACACATTGCAGTAGGAAGAATAGTGGGTCAGGCGTGATTTTAAACACATCATGTCTGTGTTTAATGCCAATTTCATGAACTACTTTGGGTGCTCATAATAAACAAACAGAATCCAAATTTTCAGTATGTCAAAAGTCACTGAACCTTGGCTCCAGTTAAACCAATAATTCCAATTTAAGAAAGAGTTAAGGGGGAAACGTGATGTTCCCTACACTACCATGGATGAGTACATTTGTAGTGATTCCTTTGCCTTCCTGAGCCCAAAAAAGAAAACTTACAGGAATGTGAAGATTGGATTTAGTCTTCTGAACTTCCCTCTATTAGAAGAAAAGATGAACCCTAACCTCAGTGAACTTCCCCTGCTCCCCCACCCCTGGCAAAGTGCAATCATGTTCAAATCTGTTCCATTTGTATGTGTTTCATCAAGTTGCTTGAAATTGAACAGAGGGCCCCCAAAATGTTGGGCAAATTTACTTTTACAATCATTTTAAAATGCAGTAGTGTTTGACACAACTCTAGAAAGAACTCCTGTGGCTCAGCACAAACGTACTGTCTCTAGCTACATGCAACATTGTATAAATAAAAGATTTTTTTAAGAAAATGACTACTTAGTTAGAAATAGGACTGTAGATTGTCTTCTTATTGCAGTGTAAAGATCTCATTATGTGGGGTATCTTTTGCATTCTTATAGTGAAGAATGGTAATAATACATTACTTACCATAACTTTGAAGACAAAAAATCTATTCCTTTACCAAAAATAATTTGTCACACGGACTGTCAATTCAGATGAGGAGTGCAGAAAGCATTTTATGAAGAATCATCAAAAAGAAAGATTTCTTCTTTCTTATTCTACGATTTTCCTCTGTGATGAAATTAAAGGGAAACTAGGAATACATGGGTTATTTTAGTTCTTTTAGTGTATGAATCATAAAATACAGCTTGTACATTCCCCCTAAACAGTGGAAATAGTACATTAAGACACACTGATTATATCTACCGAACATTTCTCAAGGTCTTATATCTTCCTGATATATATCCTTACATACTTATGAGTAGATAAGAAAAGCTCAAAAGCTACATGACTGAAATGACATCAAATCAAGGCTTCTTAAAGTTAAAAGCTCTGGTCCTCATGGATTTCTCCACGTGGGCATCCTGAAAGCTATTTTAATTCAGCACACTCCAAACTGAACTCAACACCCACCACCTCTTTCCAACTTCCTCCTCCAGTTTTTCCAATTCTTAATGGTTGTAGCCCCACCGTTTCATCTTGGTTGTGAACCTGGAAATTGGCATTTTCTCTTCCCCTCTCTCTTCACAATTGAATATCTGTAAATCCTCACAGGTCACCTCCTAAATACCCCCTAACTCCAAACAGAATACCTCTTCCCATGTCCAGGCTTGCAGCCTCTGTCACCTGAATACTAGAAATTATTTCCTAACCCATCTCCTGTTCTGCTCTCACTTCTTTCTTTCTCGATGATACCTAATTTCTTAAATATCACTCATGAGACTCCGTGCTCAAAACAGTGCCATTGAGCCTCACCTCCTGTAAGATGAAGGCCATGCTCCTTAGCATGTCATAGAATATTCTTCTTGTTTGCATCCTCAGCAGAGAACTTATCTTTTGCTAGTTGACCACAAGGGCCCTGCACTTGACCATTCCGAAGGCTTGAAGTTTGCCTCTAATGTGGCATGCTTCCCCACAGCTCTGCACCTTTATATCTACCACTAACTGAAGGAGCTCCCTCAACCTATCCCCCAATAGAACCTTACTTGTCCTTTAAAAGGCTTTCTTTAGATGTTCTTCCCTAAGAAGCCTCCAGCCCCCTCTGCCCCAGACAGGTACTTTTTTCTCCCTGTTCTGCATCCATTATATGTGTTGTAACTTTACAACACATGTCTGTCTCTCTCATGAGATAAAAACTTCCTTAAGGGCTTCCTGTTTATCACAGCGTGTGACATACGATTAAATATTTGATCATTGCTTTATGGATGAACTAATGAATCTAGGCTAAATTTTCTCCTTGTCAAATGAGATAATTTATCTCCAGGGAGGTTGAGCAACTTGCCCGAGACCACACAGCTGGATAACAAGAGAGACAATAGAGACACCATGTGCTTTCAGATTGCAGCCTAGGATTTACTCTCATGTAGCCAGCTGCTTACATATCTGATGCAATCATGTCCCGTGGCAACACCTTTCCCTAAGTTTCTATCTCTGTTAGGGAACTTTGGTTTGGGGCTTAGTGTGCTGTTTTTAGTACCAATACATTGCTTTTCTCTTGGAGAACCACCCCTCCTGTATCCCTAGTGCCTGGAGGTAGAATGAGTCTGACCCCACACTCTGACTTCAGGAGAAGGCAAGTGACCCAGGGCTGCCCAGTGAGAGTGCTACGTTCCCTGGGGTTAATCAGACAACAAGTGACAGCCAAGACTTGATAAAACAAGCCAAGTGACCGGTTGAGAAAGACAAGCTCTCTTTCCACTGGGCTTATAAAGCTAACGTGAAAGAGAAAGAAAAGTCAGAAGAGAGAAACAGAGCTGAGAGATTTCTGAGGACACTGTTTGGACCCCTCCAGCCAGCCATTCCTCATGCCAGGATGGGAGTTGTTTGGAAATGCGTCACCTTGGCTATGATGAACTACATCTCCCAGCATCTCCTTCGTTGTATGTTTTCGGTTAGAGTGTAACACAAAGACATTCTGCATGGGCTTTGGAAGGTAGATGCGAAGTCAGTCATATCGTTTTTATGCCTGAAAGGGTCAGGCAGGGGCATGAAATGCTGTTGCAGCACAGTATCTATGAACTTGCCTTTGTATTTTGTGGGGCGGCAGCCAGATTTACACCTGGTCCACTTTCCCCCCCCCCCCCGCATTCTCCTACAGCTGCACCGACTGCGGGACCACGTGCAGATTTAGCTTTGTAACAAAGGGCGCCAGGTTTCTTTCTGCTGGACCCTTGCAGAAGTCCGGCATGGTCTGGGGGTAGTGAGAGACTGACACGGGTTCCAGGCCATTCTCGTAGGTTCCGGCTCGTGGTCACAGGCACTCACTTTACTCCTGTAACCCACTTTACGCTTTGCTTCCCTTCCTGACAGCTAGCCCTGAGGTCTTTAAGCTCCAGCACTGGAAAAGAAGACCACGGCCTTACAGAAACGGCTTAACCAGCCTCTACATTGGCATTGGTTGGATTCTGCTAATAAATCCCCTACTGTGTGTCTGTGTATATGTGCATGCATGTGCCCACTGCTAACTGAATTCTTCTTTGTTTAGACTCTGACTGACACAGAGTACCATCCCTGGACTTTTCCAGTATCTAAATCAAAATGTATTCTTTAATGTTTAGTCAGTGTGCATTTGGTTTCTGTCAGTTGCTGTTGAAAAAAAAATAGGCAAAATTGTCGTATTTGAACTAAACAACTTGATATCCTGGGGGCAGGCTCTATGCTCCACTCATTCTTACATTTGCAGCATCCAGCAAATTGGCACGTACAAAGTAGGCACTTGGCGAACATGTGTTGAATGAACTAATGAATGGCTACAGAATAAAAATGTTCTCCTGGGGACCCAGATTTAAACCACACACAATGCAAATCATGTGGAAGATGAAAAGCAGGATGAGAGGGAACTCCAGGCCTCTGGATAAAGCCATGAAGATCCTGGGTCTAAGAAGCAGCTGAGGTTCCACCTGACACCCAGGGGGCCAGGCAGCACCTGTTAGACATCTCGTGTTCGCTAACGGCACAACAGGTGTCCCAGGACCAGCCAGCCCTCGCACGGAAGTGAACTTCCTGTCACTGCTGACTAGGATTCGCTATAGGAACACAACAGAAGTGGCTCAGGAGGGCATTTTTTTAAATAGAAAATTTGAAAGCATATTAGGTTCCTAGAAGGGGAAGCTTCCAAGAAGGGTGATTTTACAGTAAGAAACCCCATGAATCATCTGTAGAATTTATATCTGAGATAAGACATAAATTCTAACTATTCCTTGTGCCTGCCTAGAACACTTTAACAGATCCTATGTAAGTAAGGGGTTTGTGGGAACCACAAAGACAGAAATTTTTGAGCAGATGTGTTCTGAATCATTTGGCGGATAGTGACCATACGTGAATCAGGCAATAAACCAGTTTTTTTCCAAGTACAAACCTTCACAGGCAAAAACAAATGACACAAACATATAGAATTAAAATGGTGGAGGCATAGGGTAGGCTCCTAATGGTCCCCAAAGAGATCTCATTTCTAGTCCTGAAACCTGTGACTAGTATCTTGTGTAGAGAAAGTGTCTTTTTAGAGATCCCTGAGTTAAGGATCTTGAGATGAGACGAATACCTTTGATTATCCAGGTGGGTCTGAAAGGCAATCACAAACGTCCTTATAGGAAGTGGGCAGAAGAAGATGTAACCACAGAGAAGATGATGGTGAAGAAGTAGAGAGAGACTAGAAGATTCTGGCCCTGAAGATAGAGCAAAGAGCCATGAGTCAAGGAATGCAGCAAGGCGCAAGATGGAACGGATAAAGAAAAGGACTCCCCCCAGAGCCTCCACAGAGAGAACCTCGCGTTCAATCTCATAAAACCTCCTTTGGACTTTCGAGCTCCAGAACTCTAAGAGGGTAAACGTCTGTCATTTTAAGCCATCGAGTTTGTGGTAATTTTATTTTATTTTATTTTATTTTCAACGTTTTTATTTATTTTTGGGACAGAGAGAGACAGAGCATGAACGGGGGAGGGGCAGAGAGAGAGGGAGACACAGAATCAGAAACAGGCTCCAGGCTCTGAGCCATCAGCCCAGAGCCTGACGCGGGGCTCGAACTCACGGACCGCGAGATCGTGACCTGGCTGAAGTCGGATGCTTAACCGACTGCGCCACCCAGGCGCCCATGTGGTAATTTTACCTTATCTAAAGTAATCTCCACTTGGGCATCTTGAGTACAACTCTTTTCCTCAGCTAGGAGAAGTCCTAACAATATATCGGTGGATCATAACAGATGAAAAACTCCAATTTGGGCTCCTTGTCTGACCAGCTGAGAGGATTAGGAGAGTAGACTGTGAAGTCAGATGTCCTGGATTCAAACCCAGCTTTGTTTCCATTTTCTAGTTGTGGCACCTTGGAAGAAACTATTTTTCCTCTCTATACTTCGGATTCAGATAATAATAACAACCAACTACCTAATAGAAAATGGTGGGAAACAGTTGAACAGACACTTGACAAGAGAGCATATCCAAATGGTAAAAAAAAAAAAAAAAAAAAAAAAAAAAAAAAAAAAAATTAAAGGAAAAAATGCTCTGCCTCACAGATCATCAGTTCAACCCACAATGAGATGCCACCACTTAGCCAGCAGAATGGCTAACAAAAAGAGGACTAACAAGATCAAGTCTTGATGAAGAAGTGGAACTACTGGGACTCCCAATACTGTCCTCAGACTTAGTCGAGAGGGATGCACTGTGGCTCTGCTCTTACCTATGGAGTAAGAGTCTGTGGAGCCCAAGAACATACCCACCCAGAACGCATGTCCTCTCCTCCCCTGGACAACAGTCCAGACACCCAGGATTTCAGAATTTCTTGCCTGCATGGGCTTCTTCCTTAAGCCCATTTTTCAAGAAGATCAAATTCCTGGGAGGTGCAAATCTTGATCCTAGGGGTGGCCAAGGGGTGGCTGTGTTGACAAAGCCTATATATACATGTTAGGCTTGTTTCAATGCAGGAAAGACCAAGGGTGGGAAAGAAGAGTGGCAGGCACTGGACTAAGGGGTAAGGAATAGCTCTCCCCATGCCCATGCCAAGGATAACTGGCACAACCTTTATGAACGATGGTTTGGCAGCATCTGCTAAAGCTGAGCATCAACATTCTTTACAACTTAGAAATTTCACTTCTAGGTATAGAAACAAACAGAAATCAACATACTAGTTTATATATGTGAGTTATATATATAATCTCACATATTTCTTATTGGACTGAAGTCACACCACTATTAATTCTAGCCCCCAACTAGAAACAGCGCTTATATTTTTTTAACATTAAGAAGTGTGTAGGGGGACCTGGATGGCTCAGTCAGTTAAGCATCTGACTTCATCTCTGGTCATAATCTCACAGTTAGTTCATGGGTTCAGACCCCACACTGGGCTCTGTGCTGACAGTGCAGAGCCTGCTTGGGATTCTCTCTCCCTCTCTCTCTGCCCCTTCCTTGTTTGCATGCTCTCTCTCTCAAAATAAATAAATAAACTTAAAAAAAACACAAGTGCATAAATAAATTGCAGTATAATTATACAATGGAATACTGACAGCAATGAAAATAAATAAATTACTGCTACATGCAACACTGTGGATAAATCTCGCAAATATAACATTAGGCTGCAGAAGCCAGATACAGAAGAGTATCGGTTCCCATGTACATAAAGATTCCATTTATAGAAAGTTTAAAAACAAGCAGAACTATTCTATGATGACAAGATGGTGATTAGCCTCAAGGAGGAGGAGGGCAATAACTGGAGGTAGGGGTGCCTCTGGGATGCTACCAATATTCTACTTCTTTATCTGAGTTACAATTACACATGAATGTTCAATTGATGAAAATTCATTGAAATGTACACTCAGGATTTATGCCCTTTTCTATATGTATCATATATTTTTTTTTCTTCAAGAAAAAATGTTCAAAAAAATAAAAACTATAACCTACCTGACAGTCTTGTTGTGGAGATTAAATAATTCAATATTCACCAAACTCCCAGGACAGAATACGATACAGCAAGTGCTGTGTCATTGCTGTCATTATTACCTAAGATGGCAGTGCTCTCTTTGTAAAACCCTGATTCTTTCACGGTCCGGTTTCAAGCACCTGCTGATGTTCCCCACATGTCATAGGGGCTCATCAGATAACGAGCAGTAGCAGCCGATGAGCCCAAACTAGTTGTCAACTTCTTTACTCAGAGTCATGCATGAAGCATGGTAGTCACATAGTCCAGTCTCAATAGGAAGGACACTCAGGATGTCCCACCCCAACTTAGCGTAGGGGCCACTTGCCCTAGAACATCTACCCAGAATCCCTGGGAACATTAGCACCCTTTCTATGTACTCGTGTTGCTTTGAGTATTTTCTCATAGTGATTGTTGCCTTTATGGGTATCTCCCCAGTGTACCATAGGCTATGTGAGACTGCCTCTTTTATTTCTGTCTCCCCAGTGCTTTGTATTATCTGGCACATGAATGATTCTCAATGGCTCTGAGTCAAAGAAAGAATTCCTGACCCATAGGAGGCATGTTATACATGTTAATCCCATTCCTCTCCATCCCTTTCTCTCCTCCCCTTTTCAAACTCCTCTTTCCAGTTTTTCCTTCCAGCCAGAGGAACCTATATGAGCTACAAGACTTTGAGTCTTTTCAGATGAGACCCCTTATGAACAGTCTAAACTGAAAAGTCTAAACCATCTAATCTGAAATAGTGACTGAACCTACCTTAAAGTGACTTTGCACCCCAAGTGCATACCATGATTTCATTCTCTAATGGGACACATGTTTCCATGAAAGAAATTCGTCACCAACCTGTTGTTTAAGCAACACACACCTGCAGGGGATGGAGTCTTTTAAGATGGTGGGTAAAGCTTCCAAAGAATCACTCGTGCTATGTAAAGTGGGAGATCAACAAATTCAACAGCTGATAGCAACACAGCCCACTTCATCTGGGGACAAATAGGTACAGCTAATGCACTTTACAGGCTGCCATAAATGCCTTACAAAATGATTCCAGCAAGGGAAGGACAATCAGGAAAGAACTCCGTATCCAAGGAATACTTCCTAATGGTGCACAAGTATTGGTCTACATTTGTTTTTGCATACAGTATTTCATTTAAACAACAAAAACAATTATCAAACACTGATGTGTAATTGGCTTCGAGCAAAATCAGTTTCTAAAATTCTTTCTATATAAATACATATGTGCACAATGACATATGAAAAGAAAGTTCATGGAATAATTTTTCGAATAGTGAAAAATTAGAATCAATTGAAATGTTTATTGTCGAGAGAAAACTCACCATTATACAAAGTGATTCGCAGTTGTTATGAGAGCAGAAAGTGCTTCTGTGTGAATTAGTGTGGAAAGATCTCCAAGTTAATCCAAGGGGAAGACACTGCAGAACAATATGTAATTTCCACTCACATAAAAATTTTAATAAAGAAATATGTTTATAAAATGTATAGAAAATCACCCAGAGGGATTCATGCCAAGAGATTAATAGTGATTCCTTCAAAGAGGAAGAATTGGAGAAATGAGAAGAAGGAGGCAGAGGGAAGAGGATGGCGTTTTACTTTTTCTGATTTATATTTCTAATTTGCTTCAATCTTTCACAGTGAGCTTATATTAGTTGCTAACATTTTTTATTTTTTATTTTTTAAAAGTGTTTATTTTTGAGAGAGAGAGCAGGGGAGGGGCAGAGAGAGAGAATCCCAAGCAGGCTCTGCACCATCAGCACAGAGCTCGGTATGGGGCTCAGAACCATAAAACATGAGCTCATGACCTGAGCCAAAACCAAGAGTCAGAGTCTTAACTGACTGAGCCACCCAGGAGCCCCAGTTGATAAGTTTTTTAGAGGTTCAAGGTATTGGACTATATTGGAACCATGATTGGAATCAGCACCATGGTTTGCCTTGGGCATTTACTCCATCTTTCTATGTATCAGTGTTCCCAACCGTAAAATAATAACACTACATCATGGCATGGAAGCAGGAGCTGATCTATGTAAAACTTTTATCCCACTTTCTGATACTAATAAAACTGAATCATATAGGTCAACTATTGTTGTGTAATAAGGCATGACAAATATCAGTGATTTAAAATAACGATTTATTATCACTCATGCAAATATAGCTTTGCCGTGGATGGGCTGATATAAACCGGGGTTGGCTGGGCTGCTTTGCTGAGTTTGGCTCTGCTCCACACATCTCTCATCCTCCTTAGACCAATGGGGTAATCAGGATGTGTCCTTCTCATAATGATGGCAAAGGCACAGACAGCACAAACATGCAAAGTCTTAACATCTTAGGCTCAGAACAGACACACTGTCATTTCTACTTCATTCTGTTGGCCAAGCAAGTCACATAGCCAAGCCCAAAGTAGAAGGATGTAAAAATACACTTAACTAAGGGTGACCAATGATCCCAGGTTGCCTGAGACAAAGGGGATTCCCAAGACACAGGAATTTTAATGCTATAATCAGGAAAGTCCTTGGTTAACCAGGACCAGTTGGTCACTCAATGTCTCTCTTAGTAAGATGAACTTCAGAGTCACCCAACAAATGATATGGTATAGGGACAAGGTGAAAAATTGAGGCCAATTATGCAATTTACCACATTTTTAATAATGTCATCATACTCAACAACTAGGCAAACAGTAATGTCAAAATTATGTTCGGTAGGTTTGTTTAGGTTGACCAAACAAAATCAGATCCTCCCAAAGTCTCTATTAACAGAATATTTTCCAGAATATTCTTGTTAAATAAATTTGAAGATGTTTCAGTAGCAAAAGGTTGTAGCATCAGATAGGTGATTAGGCCAGATTCTCAAAAAAGCTTAAGTCTCTTCCAATCCAATTCTGATTTGATTTAATAGAGTATGAGATAAGTCTACATACGAACCATGAGAATCCCCAAATACAACCTTCTTTCCTTTTAGAGAGAATGCTTTGCTTATAACAGACTCTTAGCAGAGATAGGTCATTTGCATGTGATCATTAATATTTATTTAGTTCCCTCAGCTTTACTAATCCTTTTCAAATGCCAACACCCATAGTATGTGGTTGTCTAGAGGTTAAATCCACAGAGCCACAGGGCCGTCTGCTCTGCCTATTGTTTCCTGATACCTGTCACTTCCCTCTTCCTGTCTAGACTGTAGATTTCTCATCTGAAGTCAGGTCCTTACTGGATAAGATCAATGAGCCAGCACAAATCATAAAGAATGTTTTCTCCCTCCTCACAACTGTTTTCATTATCTGAAACACAGCAAAGAGGGAGACCTATTAAAGCCTGCAGGTGTTTGGGTTCCTAAATCTTAAAAAAAAAAAAAGAAATTTTTTAGGGGAAAGCAGGACTCTAGACATTCTTATGGGAATGGACTGTTAAAATACCTCAGGGTTCATTTTCATATGAATTTTGAGAATAAAACAAAGAAATACTAATATGCTAAAACATGTTCAACTGAGACAGTCAGCTGGGAGCTGATTGTCAAAAGCATCGGAGGGTCAACATATCAGGTTGTTTTACAACTTCAGGGAAAATCAATTAGGATTTAAGTGACCTCTGGGGCAAATATCTGGACACTAAACTCTTTACGCATTCCAATCCAGGTGCCAACACAAGTGGAATTAAACTGCTCAGAGCACTTTTAATGATCAAGAATGTGTTTCCATAGATAGTGTAGATATATTGCCTTAGATTACAGTCAGTAATTTTAAAGGGACCCAGTCATCGGCTTTATTACGCTTTACCCAGATTAAGTAAGTGGAGTCAACTAAGAATAAAGAGCCCTTTTCAGCTACCCATCCTCCTTCACAAATAGACATTTCCCCCTCTCTGACATTTACACAAGCCTATAGCTCTGAGCACACCACCTGCTCCGAAAGACCTAGAAGCAATTTAAGAATTTCAGAATCTGTAAATCACCTGGGGCTGATAGACACTGACAACATCTTTGCCTTGCCTGACATTCCAGCACAGCTGAGCACTCCGGCCATTCCCAGTCTGCAAAGAGGGCAAAGAGCAAGATGATCCCTGAGACGAGCTTCCGCCCGCTGCTTCTCCCGGTCTGTTGGCCCCCGACCCCATCTATTTTCATTCTTGTTTTAATTTGATGAGGCAGGTGGTCAAGAAGTACGTCGTTCCAGGAAGATATAAAAAGGTGGGGGGGGGGGGGTAGGTAATAATCAGGAATGTTGTTACCTTCAGCCTTTTTAAAAACTATCTCGGGGCGCCTGGGTGGCGCAGTCGGTTAAGCGTCCGACTTCAGCCAGGTCACGATCTCGCCGTCTGTGAGTTCGAGCCCCGCGTCAGGCTCTGGGCTGATGGCTCGGAGCCTGGAGCCTGTTTCTGATTCTGTGTCTCCCTCTCTCTCTGTCCCTTCCCCGTTCATGCTCTGTCTCTCTCTGTCCCAAAAATAAATAAACGTTGAAAAAAATTAAAAAAAAATAAAAACGATCTCATATGGTATTACAACTATAATGGTAAACCAGGATGCTGAGCATGGGGGCAGCTTATCAGTTAACCCATGACATTTTCTGAGAAGGGTTGACCAACCAACATTTTATTAAAGCAGACTGAATAATAAACACGGAAAGAGATAAGATAAAGTGATAATGTTTGTTCAGCTTTTCAAATCATGAAGGGAATAAAAAACTTGCAAGACAAATACCTATCTTGAATTAAAAGCTACTCAGAGGATAGGAAATAAGGAAGAATCTATTATGCCTTACAACAGGTCTCCAGGGACCTGGGGCAATTTTTTTTTTCCTACTATAAGCCGTTGATTAATGACTTGGGAAAGGAATGTTTAGGGAGTTGGAGACTCGTAATTTTATTTCCTTCTGGGAGTAGAAAGTGCAGAAGGAGGGGGAGCCACCTGGGTAATTAGAATTGGAAGACTTGAGTTCAGGAAAAACAGAGGAAATGAAATTAAGTTAAGGAATCTTATAGAAAGAGACAGAGGCATGTAAAATGAGCGCTTCATAGAGATGAGAATGATAACAGTTACTGGGGGTTTACTGTGTGCCAGGAACTTCCCGTGATAATTCTACTCGAGAGGGCAGGCACTACCACATATACCACCAATTCTAAAATAAAACATGCACAGATTTTATATACTTAAGTTTAAAACACACATACACATATATGAAATACCATTATATCATACATATAGCACACAAATATATCATAATATCAGATAGATATCTCATACGCACACACATATATAAAACACTTAATGCAGGATTTAATACAGGACTGGTGTCACCTTACAATCACCAGAAATCAAAGGGCAGGCATGATATGATTCTGTCACTGTCTTTAAATGTGTTACACTCGTATCACTTGACTAATGCACATCATTGGCACTGCATATGGTTTAACTGCTATTTAAAATATTTTATGCCATGACCCGGTATTTAAGCTAAAGATTATTATACGAGCAGGTTATTATACGAGCAGAATGGCATAAAAAAAAACAAGCAAGGAAGTAGATTAAACTTGTTGTTAGTAAAGCAAATATTCATCACAGGAAGAAAAGACCCTCATTCCATATATATTTTTAAAGCAAGAACCAAATGTTTTATGGGACCCTAAGAAATGAAGCTACCAACAAGTAGATGAAGTTGTGCTTTATTTCATCACTGAAAATTATACAAAATAATTGCCTATTACATGTCAAGCAATGCAAATAAAGGCAGAACAAATGACCAAATTTCCAAGAATATTTTAAGGGCATTTCCAAACTTGGAAAGCCTAGTTTGACTGACTCATGCATGATTAGCAGAGTTGTTTTGTATTTTATTAGTGGTACATAAAATTATGGTGCATCTTATGTCTCATGGCACTTAGATTCAATTAACTAGGATATTACCGCCTCTCCACTATAGATAAGAAAACAGAGACTCAGATAAGTTAAATTATTGACCCCAAAGCTCACGGGGAGTGAGTTCTTAGAGACAGACATCCTTTAAAATGAGGTCAGTCTTATTCCAGAACTTATGGTCTTAACCAGTATGATAAACTACTTCCCGAAACAAAGAAAGAAGATTGGCATAGTCCTTTGAAAAATTAAGTCGGATCATGGCACTTCTCTTTTCAATAAGTTTTCTTCTCAAAGTAAAAGCCGAGAAGTCCTTTTAGAAGGGCCTTCTAGACCTTAGGACATCTGCAGTCCTCTCCCTTGATCATCATTATCTCTCACGCTCTCATTTCCTGCTTACTCACTCGGCTCCAGTTCCAATGACTCTTTGCTTTTTTCTTACTGTGCTAGTTAGCCTGCCCCCACTTCAAATATAGACCTACCTCAGGGTCTTTGCACTTGCCATTCTATCTGGAACACTTTCCCATCACATCTCCACTTAACTTACTCTCTTATTCCTTAATTGTCTGCTCAGATGTCACCTGATCAAGGAGACCCTGGCTGACCACCCTACATAAAATAGCAGCCCTCTACCCCATCTCAGACCCCCCATCTCATGCTACCCTCCTTGTAGCATGTTTTATTTTCTTTATAACGTGTGCTATATGAAATATTAGACATGTTCATTCGCTTATTGCTTATAACAATGTAAGTAAGCTTCAGAGGGCAAGAGCTTTGTTTTATACATCTATGTATCTGTAGAAAGAGTGGGCACTTGACGAATGAAAACACAAATAAATCTTCTGATAATATCAGCATACTATCTTTCCCTTCTGTTTTGTCAAGTCAGAAAAGTATCATAAATTACCATCTGTGTATTATTATTATTACTTAGAAATCAGTGATTCCATTTTTCGCTCCACTTGGGGGCCTGATAAGGAGTTATACTTTTGTAACAAAGTGTTTTCAAAAGCAGATTCCAGAGCCAGACTACCTGGATTTTTTTTAATGTTTTTTTTTAATGTTTATTTATTTTTGAGAGAGAGAAAGAGAGAGAAACAACGTGAACAGGGGAGGAGCAGAGATATAGGGAGACACAGAATCAGAAGCAGGCTCCAGGCTCTGAGCTGTCAGCACAGAGCCTGAGGCGGGGCTTGAACTCACAAACTGCGAGATCGTGACCTGAGCTGAAGTCGGATGCTCAGCCGACTGAGCCACCCAGGTGCCCCCAGACTACCCAGATTTTAATATTTGCTCTACCACTTGTCTATGTGGTGTCATGAAAGTACTCAAATCTCTGAGTCTTAGTTTCTTCATCTGTAAAATGGAGGTAATAACAGGACTTACTTCTGAGGATTCCTATAAGGATTAAATGAAGTAATACAGGTATATGACCTGACTCCTACTAAATCATAGTCAATGACATTTTTTTTCTATTGATACACTATTTTCAAATTACCTAATAGGAATTGTTAAATTGATTCTCAGTCAGAGGAAATGATTCCCCTCAGAGGACATTTGGCAGTGCTGGAGATGTTTTTGGTTATCACAACTGGTATTACTACATAGGTAAGAAGCGAAGGATGCTGTTAAACATCTTACAGCACCGATAGGGAGCCCCTACAGCAGGAATTCTTGGACCCAAGTGCCAACAAAGTCACTGATGAAAAACCCTGATGGAGAACGTTCGTTTCAACATACTACAAACTCCAACACTCCAGAAGTAAGAAATAAAAAGGGGAAACTTTTCTTTCTTTTTTTTTTTTTAAAGTCACTGCCACTCCCTCCATCATGCCTATAAAATCAGCTTAGAGATTAAAATCTATGCTTGCATTGCCCCACTCTAGAGACCTGACCTCGATCGATTCTTTCCATTGCTTTTTAGAATTCATGGCCAGGTAGATGCAAATACTGCTGCCCAGACCTCAGAATTGCCAGGGAATTGTCCTTGGACATTCTTGGGTTGACCATTTTAGTTCTGCATCAGACCACTAGAGGGTACAGAAACACCACCAATCATTTGGTAGTTGGGTGCCAGACTCCTCACAGTTTTCTCAGTAAAGAAAATCTTCATAAAATGCTAAATTATCCCTAAACCCTAAATTAAAAACCCAAAATACATTTATTGAACACCTCTGTAGGAACACAGCTTAAAGGGCTGATTCAAGGTATTATTCTAATTGTCCTCATCCCCAAACTGTAAAGTATGGTAGTAACTTAATTCAATATAATACATTAAATGGAAATCTAATAAATGACTATGGGTGCTGTGATTAAAAACATGAGACTATTAGAATGATGCTATTATGATAATATTCTAGGTAAAATTCTTTCTTTGATGAAGATTTGGTTATGCTGTGAGTTAAATCATATCAAATATTTATATATGATCTTGCCTACAAGGAATTAAGCAAAAATTAAGACAGGAATCAGAACCTAAATATGAATTCCAAGTTAAAATAAATAGTATTATTTTGTTGAAGCCTGAACCAAACACAAACCAAATATTAATGATCATGGTCAGAAAATATTGCATTAGGAAAACCTGAATGACTGAAAAAAAAATATTAAGGCATCAATAAATATTTAGATATATCTCAATTTCACACACTCAGGTTTGGAATGGAGACACTGAGGAAAAGTTACAGGGAACTCTGCAGGGGAAGAATTAAAGAATTATTTTAAAGAGCAGAGTGTCAGTTGTTTTTCCTTCC
The DNA here is from genome assembly GCF_018350175.1 of Felis catus. NCBI lineage: Eukaryota > Metazoa > Chordata > Mammalia > Carnivora > Felidae > Felis > Felis catus. The sequence continues at coordinate 111,188,820 of NC_058374.1, forward strand.
AACTAAAAATTAACAAAAGTTTGAATACAAATATTGTGCAAGTGCTTCACCTTGTTCTTGTGACATCCTAAGTTGTCCCTAATTATCTCTAAAAAGATTGCAAAATTCTGTTCAAAAATAATTTTAACTTTCTTTCTTTCTTTTTAAAAATATTAAATGTTTATTTAATTTTGAGAGACAGGGGCGCCTGGGTGGCTCAGTCGGTTAAGCGGCCGACTTTGGCTCAGGTCATGATCTCACGGTCCGTGAGTTCGACCCCTGCATCAGGCTCTGTGCTGCCAGCTCAGAGCCTGGAGCCTGTTTCAGATTCTGTGTCTCCCTCTCTCTGACCCTCCCCTGTTCATGCTCTGTCTCTCCCTGTCTCAAAAATAAATAAAATGTTAAAAAAAATTTAAAAAAATAATAATAATTTTGAGAGACAGAGAGAGACAGAACCTGGGCAGGGGAGGGGCAGAGAGTGAGGGAGACACAGAATCAAAGCAGGCTTCAGGCTCCCAGCTGTCAGCACAGAGCCCAACGCAGGGCTCAAACCCATGGACCACAAAATCATGACGTGAGCTGAAGGTAGATGCTTAACCAACTGAGCCACCCAGGCGCCCCTATGTTTCTTTAACTTACACACACACACACACACACACACACACACACATAACCAAAAATGCTATGTATTTTGACACGGAACTGAAAAGCTACATGATGCTATCGAATCCAGTGAATGAGGATAAAGATGAATGGTCAGAAATGTTTAGGTATCACACTAAATAAGATCAGACTTCAGGATACTACATAGGGTTAACTGCACAGGTCTGATATCAGACTATCTAGGTTTGAAAACTGCCTCCACCAGCTGATACCTTTGAAGTTCTGGGAATATGATTTTATATGTGTACACTTCAACTGTAAAATGGCTACAAATATCATAGCACAATTTATCTCATAGGGTTGACAGGGGGATTACATGAGTGAATATAAGTATACACTTAGAAAAGTGCCTGGTACATATTAACTCTGTATGCATGTTTTCCGTTAATTATCATTTCCTTTAATAGCTATACCAACCCAAGGGATAACATTTATACCTATTCTATTTTCAATTGGACATACCCTCTCTTCCTAAAGTATCACTAAAACTTTTTTATTAAAGCAACAGACTGAACATATTGGACTTCATGAACCTTGAAAAATATGGAAAGAAATACGGAATTAACAGAGGCAGCCCCTCATTCTTTTCTTTTCCTTTCCTCTCCATCCCCCCATTAACCTCTCACTCCATCTTTTTTTATCAGCACAGATCTAAGCAAAATGTGCAAACAAGGGGGAGAGTAGACGTTACCATTCTTTTTTTATTTTTATTTTTCCACTTAATCACCAACCTTCAAGCCAGGCATGAGGATTATCATATTCTGCACCAGAAGAAACCTCTGAAAACCTTTGTGAGGCATCCTGTGAAAAGGTCAAGTGAATTAATGGGAACAACGTTTTTTGCCTACTGTCAGGCTCTAGAAAGTTTCGCCAGATACTGAATTTGTTTCTTCCTCCTGTAACAACCGGTTATCATCAACTTGTTTTAGGACCAGATGCAAGAGGAAATAGAAAGTTGGGAATATGAGAGAGGGAAGAAGAACGGAGGGCAAACCCAGAACCAAATCTTGCCATCAGGTCAGCCCCGCAACAGTTAATGCCCTGATCTGTTGCCATGGAAACAAGACCTCTGTCAGACTACGCGGCTGGTTCCAGGGGCATGGAGTATACCTCACCCTTCACTTTATTCAGCTCCAACCAATTACATTTCATTCAGAAAAATCTTCATTTGGGGAGGTCAGTCCTAAATCCTGAAAAAGCCAAAATGTCAGATATATGCTCAATATATTGAGAGTAACGTCATTAGCGAAAACTCACTAACCAACATCACAATCAGCCTCATATTATATCAACGTACCATGAAAGCAAGACCAGGCTGCCCAGAAATAAAATTTTTAAATATGCATAAAACTGAAAATAGGTACCACAATGTGTATATTAATGTTGTTCCCTTTAGATGTCCTTCTCTTGATACCTAGCTCAACAGGACCTCTCCAGTTGAAACATGGCTTTAAATACCTCTTAACATCTTCTTTACACCTGCCTTTACGGAGCAAAGTTGTGAAGTCACCAGACCCTAGACACAGATGGATGGGGTTTGGATCTTGGTGTCACTACTTATTATATTACTTTAGTCTAAATCCCTTACTTTCTATGCCTCCATTTTCTCGTTTGTTAAATAAGGACAGTCATAGTTTCTACCTCATGGGGTCATTGTGAGAATCAAATGAGTGAATACAGACACAGCACTGAGTGCCCGGCATATGACTAACATGATACAAGTGTTTGTCACAATAAAAATAATTATTTTGTTATAATTATAATTACTTGATGAGAGAAATCTTCAATGCTCAGTTTTTATTTTAATTAATTTTGAAAAACCCTATTTGTAGTTCTCTAAGCACTAAAAAGTTATACTTTCATTACATGCAATGGCTCTGTAAGTAATTAGAACATTAAAAAAAAAGGAAAAGGTTCATTCACTTAGGAGGATTTTCTCTTTTTCTTCATTTCTTGCTTTGGAGGTTCTGTGCAAAGCATTTCTACATCAAATCACAGTACAGGACAACCCCTAATGAATGATGAACAGAACAGTTTCCTGACCAACCGGCAGCCCGGCCCATTCATTCTGATTGCAAGACGGGATAAGAAATTACTCTGCGACCTTTGAGTAAATAGTGGGGGAGATTCTGTAGAGCAGTTTCCATCAAGCAATTTGTAATCAAGCAAACATCATTAAAGACTTTCTCCTGGCCATGTTTCCTGAACTCTGCTGATCTTCAAGGCATCAGAATAAACAGGTCCAATTAAAGAAAACAGGGACGTACTCCCCAGATCACGGATGCTGAGAGACATGTGGTCCCAAAGCCCTTGGGAGAATGCTTGACAGATCCTTTGACTCCTATGAAGACAGATACATCTATTACGTAATGGAATGTTGGGTGGTAAATCTTACCAAGGCATAGGGTTAGTGTCTTGTATAAGCATATCTAATTCCTGGGTAGGACCGTCACTTGAATATTTCTTTCCTATGCCACCCTGTGACATGGTTCTGATTCAGTTCTACCATCTACATCTGACCTTCTAAGAGCCTAGGGTCAGAAGGATCTGAGCAATTGAGTTCTGCCTGCTAGTGGTTTTTCTTATAGATGGTAACAGGCTGCAGCATGAATGCTTCCAGTGGTAAATCCCAACCCCCCTTGAGGCAGCTCATCTCCGTACACATTTATGGAGCACCTACTATGTTATATAGATTGGGTTTTGTGCTAGAAATACGAAATCAAACAAAATTAATTCCATGTTTTATAGAAGCATGCTCTCTCTTGAAAAGAAAGGCATGAGAGAACACACAATGACAAAACAGTATGAAATATGTCTAGGGAAGAAGTACAGCAAGCTAGGTGAGTATATAATAATATTTATTGCTAATCAAGCACTATTCTAAAGTTCTGCAGGTATTTTAACTCTTTCATCCTCATGATAGCTTTGCAGTAATCTGAGGTGTTGAGAGGCCTAAATCACATAGTAAACGTTCTAGTGAGTTTAGGAGAAAAAGCAACCCGCCCTGGGGGAATTAAGACGACTACTTGGAAGAAGGAGGCGGACTATGAGATGACATCCGAGAGATGAACATGAGTCAATTCGATAACTGACTCAAGAAGCGCATCCTGGGAGGATGGGGAAAATGTGTGCCAGTACCACGCTGGGAGCCAGAAGTAGGAGCTCTGCTCTGGTGCTCCTCCGGCCGGGCCCCTCCCCACGGGTTCGGAGTCTGTAGTGCCAAGTGTCATGCCCTCCCACAGCCCATTCCCACTCCTTGCAGTCCAGATCATGCTCTAGAAACTGAGCCCCTGGAGGTCCTTGCCCCAGGGGCTCCAGACCCCCTTGCAGAATCTATATGGCTTCTTACATCCTCCCAAGAAGGGGGGCAAGCTGCTTATGTGCTTGCTGCTAAGGAATGGCCATTTGCAGATGGTGTGGATGCACCGGATGTGCTGTCTGGGATGTCCACACACCCACACGCAAAACATGTGGTGCAGGACAGATCAAGGCATGTGCAGAGAAGGTGGGTGGGCTACGTGCTGGGATCGCTCTCCTGTGCTGCCACATTCTCATGTGGAATTCGGAAGGGTCCGAGATTTCAAAACTGAAACCTAGCTTTCCAGGGAGTTATGAAGGTATTTTTGTCAAAGATAGAGGATAGAGGGCTACCTCAGTCAGGAGACCATGGGAGTCTTCTTGTCAGGGTCGTGAGTTAGAGCCCCACATTGGGTGTAGAGATTATAAAGATAAATAAATAAACTTAAAAATAAAAACAGATAGAGGGGGCACCTGAGTGGCTCAATCTGTTGAGCGTCCGACCTTGGCTCAGGTCATGATCTCGTGGTTCGTGAATTCGAGCCCCACATCAGGCTCTCTGCTGTCAGTGCAGAGCCTGCTTCGGATCCTCTGTCTCCCTCTCTCTCTGCCCCTTCCCTGGCCTAATGTGCTCTCTCTCTCAAAAATAAATAAATATTTTTTTAAAAAAAAGATAGAGGTTAGGGGTGCCTGGGTGGCTCAGTCGGTTAACCGTCCGACTTCAGCTCAGGTCATGATCTTGCAGTTTGTGAGTTTGAGCCCCGCTTCTGGCTCTGTGCTGACAGCTCAGAGCCTGGAGTCTGCTTCAGATTCTGGGTCTCCCTCTCTCTCTCTGCCCCTCCCCTGCTCATGCTCTGTCTCCCTCTCTCTGTCAACAATAAATAAACATAAAAAAAAAAGAGGATAGAACATATTTTATATAACAGTGTGTTAGAATTCAGAAATACAGCCTGCACCCTCCATTTGTACTCAAGCCCCCAGCCCTACGAATGTTAGAGGCGGACCTGCTGTGTGAGGGCTGAAGCCGTGAGAGAACACAGCTTGCTTGGGAAGCTAAAAGTAGCTTGGCAAAGCCTGAGCCTAGAATATGAAGCAAAGGGTTCAGGAATGCACTTGCCTGCCTCACAGTTTGAACTTCATTCTGAAGGCAGCAGAGAGATCGTTAGGGATTATGAGCTGGGGAGTAAGCCAGCAGTGGGTCTGGAGCCCTCAGATCACATGTGCCAATCTGCTCTGTCCCCAGAAGAAATACACAAGGATTTTTCTGTTCTCTCTTCTTCACTTCGCCCCTATCCAGAAGCAGGAAAGAAAAAGAATGGTGTTATCGGTTACAGCTGTAGGAGTCCAAATAGCAAAGCCTCGTGCAGTCAGAAAAGCAAACATCTGGGAGAAAAAATAGCAACCCCACATTCTTATCTGGCCTACTCAGCTGGCCAGAGCCTGAAATCACAGACCCAGAGAAGCCAGGTGGCCAAGCTAAAGCCCAAGAGCCCACAGACATCAAGGACAGGACATCTGGGAATGGGACGAGAACATGGTGCTGGACAGGTAATCAAAAAACTGACATAAACCTAGCACCTAAGAGACACACGGAGTGCTTAGAATGAGTCTTGCTTCATCTCCAAGGTTTGCAACGTCTCGGGTGCAGCAGAAACTCTTAGTTATTGATCATTTCCCAGAGCAGGACCAGCTGGGCCGGGTGCTCAGAGCTACAGGGCAGGCCTCTCACAGCATCCATCATGCACAACTGCATGTGTCCATAAATCATGGACACCGGACAAGCAGAATCCCCCTTCAGTAGGTCTCTGTAGACGATATTTATCAAACTTCATTGCCAAGAATAACTTGACTTCCTCATGGGCAATTATCCTTCCACTACCGTATGCGACATGGGAGAAAATGACAAACTCCAACAGAACTTCCCACCGACAGGGCAGCTCTTTGGATTACTGTCCCGCCGCACCTTACAGCCAGGTAGTAGTGATGTGACCTAAGCTCCACTTAGCAAACACCCCAAGACTTTAATCTGTGAGCCAGTGACGTGAGAATGGGAAAACAATTGGGGTGCCAATTATTGCAGCCGCCGCCTCTGCAGCACCAAGAAACGCTGCTCTGATGGCAGCAACTGCCCCGGGAGAATGGCCTTGGAGAAGGAAGATCCTTCCCACCCTTTCCCCAGCACCCTGTGCACTCCCTTCATCCTAGCAATAAATCCCTAAGTGCTCCCATAAAATCAGCTCACTTATCTTCTATTTCATGAGTAGCTCTTGCCTCCCAAACCAGCAGGTCAGCTTGAAACCCTGGAACTGCTGCCCAGAATTGTTTGTGAAGATGCGGAGTTTTCACACAATCGTGGTTTAAACCAGCAAACCAGTGGTCCCTCCGTCTTTAGCTCAGTGTGTTTAACACAACACTACCTTATGTTTCTATGCTCTCTCCCCACATTCCAGGGTGTGCTAATTGTTACAGATCGACTGGGCTATTGCCTTACTCTGGGACAGTGGGCTCCAAAGGAAGAGGAGTTCCTTTTTTTATTTCCCTGGAGCCCTCTGATTCCTGCTACTATGGCGAAAAGTGAGGGGCTGCTGACAGAAAGTCAATTTGCTGAGGCAGAGGGGGAGTGCTCCACTGGCTCTGCTCTCTGCCCTGGGGAATACTCTCGAGCTTGAGCAGGAAGAGAAGTCAACGCATGGGGCAGGCGTGGGGGCCAGGACTTAGCTACTGGCTACTGATCACATTTGGGCAGAGAGATTGTCATCAAAAATGTCATTTTGAAAGTTAGAAAAGCATATACACATATGCAACTCAACAGATGTTCATACCCCTCCTCCTCTTCCTTCTACAACACTCACAGGAAACACATGTCTGTGTTGTCCTAAGTCCAGTTACTAATTAGCACGTTTCAGTAGCACATTTCACGGAGGATAGGGAGGATTTCAAAGGGATTCCTTCCTTTTAAGTTGAGACAGCTGGTGCTAATTACCAAGCAGGAAAAGAATGTGCAAACAGAACATCCAGAAGCCCTCAGTGGAACAGAAGGCTGAGGGGTCTTTTGGTTCTATTGTAGAATTTTTCTGCAGTGGTTGGAAGGGGCTGCAGATGATCTACATCTCCACCTTACCCCCAGGAAGCAGCTGTCCAGTTTCATCACCCTGCAAGTAGGTGGGAAACAAAGTCCGAGAACATGGACTCAAAGGTCATTTCACAGTAAGCATGTAAATTTCACAGAGCTCTACTCAGAGCTCTTGTAGTAAACCAATTTTCCCTCAGTCAAAAATATACAGCGAAATAGAAGCTAAGCATGGCCTTTTCCTTTTTCAGTGATCCAGGGGATTATCAATTTAAAGTTCATCTTTGTAATTGAGTGTTGCTATGAAATGAGAGCAATCAAGCCACTCCAGATCACGTGTGGTAGGGGAAAAGCAAATCTTGATTCTAATTCAGTCATACCTCTAATGGAAAGAACACTAAATGCAAAATCAAGAGGTTTCTGATGCATTCTAAGACTCTAGGAAAGTTATTGGGTTTTTTTAAACGTTTATTTATTATTTTTGAGAGACAGAGACAGAGCATGAGTGGGGTTAGGGGCAGAGAGAGAGAGGGAGACATAGAATCCAAAGAAGGTTTCAGGCTCCCAGCTGTCAGCACAGAGCCCTACACCAGCCTCGAACCTACGAACCGTGAAATCATGACCTGAGCCGAAGTCAGGCGCGCTCAACCGACTGAGCCACCCAGGTGCCTGGGAAAGTTATTTAGTTTTTTCTGAGCTTCAGGTTTTCATCTGTAAAATGGGAATAATGGGGCCTACCCCATCAGCTTTTTGTGAAAGTTTTAGAGTTTGATAGAAGTATACTGTATATTTAATGTGAACCTCTAGATAAAGGTAAAGGTAGTGCAAATCTTTGAAGTTCGGTTTCCAGCAAAAGCCAACCAGAGTAATCTCAGCCCTTTGAAAGTATACAAATAGCTCATTGTGGGAGCTGCTGTCCTGGGTTTTCAGGCTATCTGGAGACTATACAAAGCTTATAGAATAACTAACTGGACATTAGAAACTGGCTTCACAACCAGAAACAATAGAAAGACAGTGAAGCAGAATGACTACAGGTCAACTTTCCTGCCAGTTCTGAAATTCCACTGCCTAGTTTCAAATTCTGCCCTACCACTGCCCACCCATGTGACCCTAGGCAAATCACTTGACCCCAACTGTAATGTAAGAGTAACAGTGACGGCACCAACTCACGGATGGCTTCACTGTGAGGATTAAAACGAAATAGAACGCAGGCACAATGGTTGACATCATTACTTGCGTGTCAAAAAAAAAAAAAAATACCAGTGTATTACTGCAAAGACAAAGTTAGTATTATAATTCCAGAGCTGAGTAACAAGGTCATTTTACTTTATTTTTACTTTCATGATTACTACTAGCTAACATGTATACAGTGCTTGCATTATGCAGCTTTTATGCATGTTGATTCACGTAGTCTTCGTAACAACCCTATGAGATATGCTAGTGAGTAGCAGAGTTGGGATATAAACCGAGGCAGAAGCCCTGCTCTTAATCACGGCGCAAATTAAAGTGGGCTGGAGATTAAGGCCGGGGGGAAGCGTCAGAGTGAACTACTTGCTGCAGTGGTAGTTTGCACAGCTGGATTTGAATATGAAAATATTCTGCACACTTGCTGGGCTAAATATCACCCCTGCACATCATGAGGGCACGTATATTTAGCTACTTCCACATTGTAAAGTCCTCATGCCTTTGACTTACTCGAAGCATTACCATTGGTTCTTTTCTCTTCTTCGATATTTCTGCTTTCAGAAACTGAAAACACTCTGAAAAATAAAGGAGGTGTTCCCCCATTCCAAATATCCTACTAATTTTAAAGACAAAAATAATAAGATAAGTTTGATGAATCAAATAGCATTGAAAACCCTCTTTAACACCCACACTCACTGTCTGTCTGAAAAGTTCCAAGTTCTATCATCTTCAACAAAGCCCAAAGATTTCACTCAGCTCTTTTTTATGTCAAAGAAGAATAAATTTCTGAATCATTGTGAGTGCCTTTTATACAACACCTAATTTTTAGGAACAGTGCCTAGACTCATACCCTGCTCATCAAGGAACTCAGTAATGGCTTGTTGATGGCTTAAATGCTGATGAACAGTGTCTGGTTGATATTACATGATGTTTCCATAAGTTGGAAATCTACCAGTTTTTGTGCAGAGACTCCTTTGAACCTGGGAAGGCGTACCTGGAAGATAGTTAGTTACTGACTGACAAGGAAGGCTGTGGATTAAATATAAACCAGTTGTGTGAGACCAGAGGAGAAAGCTGTTTCACGTTTGAGAAGACATACAGAAAGCCTGAGATGAGACACAGAGGAAGACAGCGACAAGAGCACCAAACAATGCCTTGGGTCATTTACAGAACAGAGCCCCCCCCTGAGAACTCTGAGGTCATGCCAGCTTGTCCAAAAACCTGCTCTCTTCCCTTCTCTGGCTCCCTGTCACAGATTCCGGTTCTCGTCATGCTCATCGCTTGCCAACCAAGTTGCTACATCCTGCATCTGTGCTCTTATTTACGCTTGGCTTCCTCTCCAACTTTTCTTCCGTTTCTAATAATCTGCATCTTACAATTTTCAGACACCTGACTAAAACTCATGCGCCAGCTCCTAGAGGACAGTGGGGTTGTTTTGCACTCAGTAGGCCTTTATACATTGAACAAGGGAGTCCCATATACTCCCTTGAAATTAAGTTCTTGCTATTAATTATTTACCGGGTCTTCCACACTTACAGTATTTCCTCACTAAACTGCTTGAGAATAGGATCCATGATTTCCAAATCTTTTCTGTTTGTCAGTGAATTGCTTCTTGTGCATCATACCCAATAGATATTCCATTACTGTGGTAAATTATCTGTAATCCCACTACCTTCGACTTGCCTGCCATTGAGGTGGCTAGATGAAAGAGGTATCGTTCTTGCTAGAGTGACAAGAAATTGTAGAACCGTCAGTATTGACTCTGCCAAAATCTTCGGATAACATCTGCTTAAATTCTAAAAGTAGGTGTAAAGCTTCAGGATCACAGTTAATGCATGCAAGGCCAGTTAACAGCATGATTTGGGAGTCCAGCTCTCCATTCTCTGCCACTTTATAGTCGGTTGAGCTAATTAACCTCTTTAAAGTCAGCTTTCTCTCCTGTAGGAGAAAGACAATCATAGTATTTGTCTCATAGAGTTTTTATAAAGATAACGAAGATGATATATGTAGTACAGCACCTGGGACAGAGAAAGCCCTCAATAAATGCATGCAATTAATATCATGATTGAAATAATTAACCAAGAACTCAAACACATTTGAAAGACACAATGGACTGTTGCTAATGATATTCAATGTGTCCAATTTTGAAATTTAACTTTTGCCAATACATATATTGAGTATTTGAGACATTTAAAAGTCATAGCCCTAATCTGGAAAGCAGTGTGTATCACCGGGTGTGTATCATCCGGGTATCACCATGGCTTTATAGTCATTCAGATATGGGTAAGAATTCTAGTTTCCCACTTACTTGCTAAATGGCAGAGGACAAGTTGGATAATGTCTTGCAATTTCAGTTTCCTCATCTGATATGAGGAAAAAAGGTAATTCCTACTTTGCAAGATGGTAATAATCTCATATAAATTCTCTAGCAGTCAATGAATGACACCTGTCATTATTTCTGAGCTCTCTGTTTTCCTGATTATTGTAAGGGGCAGCGGCTGTGCACTTTTCAGATAAATCTGTAGCACAAAGCTACGCATCGGGACATTTCACAGAGCTCTGCCGCTTCATCTCCCTAGTAGCATTCTCTCAGAATTAAGAGGCGAGTATTTCTTTGGGAACAGACTCATGTGGGAGAGCTTGGAGTAGGCAATTTGCGGACTCATTTTCTATAGTGTTGGCAGAATGTGGGTTGTCATCACAGGCTGGGTATTGTCTTGCTTCCTGCAGTCTTACAATTGCCACACTGTGGCATGGTGTTATTTGCATCTCCATGATGGGCTGATTATAAGGTAAAGCTGTACCGCCTGACCACTGTGCCAGGTGTCTGCTCTAATAACTCCAAATGTTATTACTTTAAAAAAAAAATAGAGATGTGGAGGGAAAACAGGGAGCCACCAACCAGCAAGCACTTCAGACCTCACCACAAAGAGACCAAATGTTGCTAGACTATATTTTGTTTGGACAAGTTCTGCCTATCTTCCCTGGATCGAGTGAGGAATTCAACCAATGCCTGCCCAGGGCAATGAAATTGACAATTATTTAGCAACATCTGGAACTAAGGGCAGTTCTTTGTTCCTTTTCTCCACTCATAAGGCCGTAAAAAAGCACAGAGGGGGTATACAAAAAGCTATAAAAAGGCCAAACTAAAATTATAGGTAATTCAATTCATGTTTTCCCTACATAATCTATAGGACTGGAACCATTCACTCATTAATCCAAACTTCACTAGGAACTGAAAATTTCAGGGGACATAATTATGACAAGGACAAACATACAAACATAGTCCTTGACCTCAAGAGGCTTATATTCTAAGAAGCTAAAAAGCAAACAAACAAAACAGCAAAATACATACACATGCAAACAACAACAACAAAACATAATTACAAATTAAAATAATAGCTTTAAGCTTTAAAAAGAAAGATGAGAGAGAATCACAAGGAAAGGGTATCTGGTGCAGGAAAAGTCACCTGAAAGAGTGCTCATTTAAGCTGAGATATGAAAGGTAGATAGAGGGAAGCGCTAAGCTGAGGGAAGAGGATGTGTGCAGGGACCCAGAATCGGGTGGGAAATGAGTGTGACAGGGGCCTAAAGAAGAGTGAGTAGTGGGGAGAAGGCAAAGATGAATGTGGAAAAGTAGCTAAGGGCCTACGCATGCAGGGCCATGATTCATGTTGTTCGTAGAATAGAAACGACTGGATAGCTTTTAGAAGGAGAAAGCAGGTGCGATTTAGACAATCTAGCATATCAGCAGACAGGCTCATGAGACAGGTTACTGAGGTTCAGATCCTGTCTCAGTCATGTGTTAGCTGAGTGACCTTAAGCAAATTACTTTGTTTGCTCCTGTGCAAAGAGCAATAATAATAGTATTTACTCCCTTATTGTGACGTTTAAATGAACTATTCCATGGGAAACCCATAGAACAGTGGCTAAGACATAGTAAGTACTCAAGAGCAGTTAGTTACATATAAAACACTATTTCATATATAATATATATTATATATTTCATATATATCCATAGATTTTTATATTTTATATTTATATTTTATATTATATATATTTCATATATAATATATTTCATATATAATATATAATATTATAATATTCATATTATATTAAAATATATTATATTATAAATATATATTATATTATAAATATATATTATATATAATATATAATGAATAGTATATATTAAATAGAACAAAATTATTTTGTTATACATGACAAAATTAGTTACATATACAACACTATTATATGTATATATATACGTGTGTGTGTGTATGTGTGTGTGTGTGTGTGTGTATATATATATAGTTTATACACACACACACATACACAATATGGACTGACTGTGTCCTTCCAAATTTATATGCTGAAATCTTAATCCCCAATATGATGGTATTAAGTGCTCGTCCTTTGGGAAGTAATTAGGTCATGATGGTGGAGCCCTCATTAATGGGATTAGCACTCTTATAAAAGGGACCCCGGAGAATTCTCTCCCCTTTCCACCATGTGAGGATACAATGAGAAGGTGGCAGTCTGCAACTCAGAAGAGGGTCCTCACGAGAACCTGACGGTGTTGGCACCCTGATCTTGAAATTCCAGCCTCCAGAGCTGTGGGAAATAAATTTGTTTTTAGGCCACCCAGTCTATGGGAATTTGTAATAGCAACCCAAACTAAGACAGTATACAAAATAAGTTTCATTTTTTAAAAAAATGTTCATTTTATTTATCTTGAGAGAGAGAATGAGTACACGCACCAGCGGGGGAGGGGCAGAGAGAAAGAGGGAGAACAAGAGAATCCATGCTGTCAGTGCAGAGCCCAAAGTGGGGCTCGATTTCACCAATCGGGAGATCATGACCTAAGCTGAAACCAAGAGTCGGAGGCTTAACCAACTGAGCCACCCAGAAGCCGCAAAATAATTTTAACTTTTTAAAGATCATTTCTCTTGCTGCTGTGTGAACAAAGAATGAAGTTCAAGAAAAGTAGAAGCAGGGAAACCCATCAGGAGAATGTATTTGGTAATGTAGGCGGGAAATAACTGAAGGCCTAAAATAGGGGGGCAGAAGTGGAAATGGTGAGAATGAGATGGATCAAGACATAGTCTCGGAATGAATAAATTGGACTTTCTGAAAGATTGGATATGAAAGTGAGGAGAAAGTAGATAAAGGATGGATCTTAGGCTAGTCAAAGTAGCTGAAAGGTGGCAACAATTCAAATGTTGCATCAATGGATGAATGAACAAATTGCGGTATACACATGTGATGAAATATTATCTAGGCATTAAAGGAATGAAACACTGAAACACTCTACAATGTAGATAAATCTCCAAATGTTATGCTAAGTGAAAGAAGGCAGACACAAGAGTTCACATATTATATGGTTATATTTATGTGAAATATCCAGAATAGGAAAATTCATAAAGATGGAAAACATATTGATAGTTTCCAGAAGCTAGAAGGAGGAGAGGACGGGTAATAACTATTTAATGGGTACAGGGTTTCCTTTTGGGTGAGGAAATATATTTTGAAACCACGTAGAGAAACAACATTATGATTATACTAAATGCTGCCAAATTGTTTGCTTTAAATTGGTTAATTTTATGTTATGTACATTTCACCTCAATATAATTTTGAAAAGAAAGAGTAAATCTCTGGGCACCTGACTGGCTCAGAATGTTAATCTCAGGGTCATGAGTTCGAGCACCATGTTGGGTGCAGAGATTACTTAAATAAATAAATAAATTTTTAAAAAAGAGAAAAATAACATTTTTTTAAAAAAATAGAATTTAAAATTTAAAAAAGGAAAAATAAATCTTAGGTTTTATCTTATCAACTGGATGAAGAGTTGTTCAAGTCAGATGAGAATACAGAGCTCAGTGTTTTATTTGGGGCATTTGAATATGTGATGTTCATAATTTATGCAAGCAAAGGTATAAGAAATAAGTTAGATACCCAATTCTGAGGATCAAAGGAGATATCAGAACTTAATGCATAAAATTAAAACAGTGGAAATGGAGGATGTAAGGGAGAAGAGAAGTTAGGCAAAAGACAGGAGAGAGAGACGTAGGACACGCTCTGAGAAAAGCCAACATTTAAGAAGAGGACCCAACAAAGGAGATTGAAAGTTAGAATAAAATTAATTTAAAAAATCCTGGAAGCTAAGAGATAAGTATACTTAAAGCAAATAGAGTGTCAACTTGAACAAATATTGCTGAAAAGCCAAGTAGGATGAGGAAGGAAGAAATGCATTGGTTTTGGAAGCCCGAAGGTTGTTGTTGATCTTACCAAAGAAGGTTACCGACAGAAGTGTAGAAGCATATTGGGTGGACTGCGTCGAAGAGTGGAGGAAAGATGAGAAGGCAGACAAGGTTTGTCTGGACACTCAGGAATAGGGTTATATAGGAGAACAGAACAATAAGGCAGGAACTGAAAGAATATGTATAGTTATGTGAAAAAAAATATCTTGGAAGATGGGAAATACTAGAACATGTTTATGTGATGGTGGGAATGATGAAATAAAGAGTGAAGTGTTACTGCTGAGGAAAAGCATGAGTGAGTCAAGGAGAAGAGTCTTTGATAACTCAAGAGGCAATAGAGTCCAGAGAAAAAGTGGAGAGATATCCCTTCTTGGAGGAGGAGGAGGAACACTTCCTTCATTGTGGAGGAAGAAGTATTTGGACGCAGATGCACCAAGTTGACAGGTTTTGTGGTGGGAAGATGAGTGAGTTCATTTCCAATGACTTCTATTTTCTCAATGAAGTCTGAGTCTGGGTCATCAGTAGGAGGAGGATGTGTGGGAGGTTTGAGGAAAAAGGAGATGATATGGTACAGTCATCTCATACAGAGGAAGACATTTAATAGAATTCCTGAGCAATCCTTGGTTCATGCTTGAGGTTTCTGAATTCTGAATCAGTCATCTTGGCTTTGTGATTTTCCCCATCAAAGTTGCTTCTTGGGTTTGGGCAAGGGTAAGGCAGGGAAGAGTCCTGCAACCTTATAATAGCCTTTATGATTCAACCCAGACCTATCATCTTCTGTTTCCTGCTCATTGGCTAGTGGGCATTGAAGGAAGTTCAATAAGCCCATCTGGTAAATATAGAAGGGGAGAAACAGCAGCATCAATATATTTTGTGCCTGGACAGCTGCTTGCAGTAGTAACAAGGTTATGTCCAAATCCTTGGCCCAACTAGCCAGTGCATCCAGTAAGAAACAGACTTATAGCCACATGCGCACTGCTGATTGGAAAGAGTTGCTATAGAAATAACCATATTTAGTAGGCCAAAGTTGTTTCAGGAGCTAAAGTGCAGGCTCATTAATTCAGTGTAGGATATATCTGAATTAAAGACAAATGATAGAATAAATGAAAGAACTGAACTTGTGTTTCTTTCCAGGTGTACTGCGATTTATCTATGTGAGCCTAAATTGTATCAAATAATTTCCAAATAAGTGGGGCCCAAGTTAATTACCTGAAAAAGGAAAGTAAGAAAAGAAAAAACAAAACACCTATAGATCCTACTGAAATCACTAAAATGAAAAAGATAAGAAGGATAGATTTTAATGTCAGAAAAGACTTTTATATGGATTAATTGAACAAGAAAAATTGTAGCAACTGATGCTCTTATTATGGACCAGATGAATCTTCTGTGCTTTCCTTTGGGAGTTTTCCTGTCTTTCATCACATTACTTGGCAAGGCTCACATGCCCTCCCCTGATCCTCACCATCTGCCCACACCTACTCCTTCAGGAATCCTTCTCCTCATCATGCTTCAGGTGTTGCTTTAACAAACTCTCCAGAAAGACCTTCCTGTATGCTGCTCAGTCTTGTGTATGTCCTGCCTTCTATGGAGTATGCTTTCTTGAGAACACTTACTACTATTATAATTGTGTTGGGGGGGGGGGGTAATTGTTTAATAGCTGCCTATTTTTGCTAACCACTGTATTCCCGGTTCTTGGCATATATCCTGTCACACAGAGACCAGGACTTAATTGTGGGAGAAAAGAAAGAGAGGGAAGAAGGAAGGAGGGGATTTTTTTTTTTTAAAGAAAGGGAGGAAGAACAACAGGAAGGAATGGACATCCCTCAACCTCCAAACATTTTCTCCTTCCTTTGAATCCATAGGAAGTTGTTTCTATTTAATATTTAAATATATACTACCCTTGTACTTCCCCTCTTGTATTTTCTAACGTGCAAATACTACACAGATAGTAAATATTTAAATGACTAAAACTCACCACTTATATGCAAGGATGTAAGAAATACCATTTGCTAAGGGTGGCATTGAATAGGCCCTCAAACGTGCTGATAGTTTATCAAGAATCTTTTAGAGTTTTATCTGAAATATTCTTGAAGCTGGACCTTGCCATCGAATAATATAATATTTAAATAGTCATGTAAATGTAGCAAGGGCTTCTTGTTTTCTTTTCCACCCTCACTCCCCATCCCCCTCTTCACATTTTAAGCTCTACAACTCTGAACAATCCATAGTTCTTCAGAGTCTTTTCCTTTCTCCTGACTGCAATGTTTCTTTTCTAGGACCAAATTCTAGTCACTCAAGACACCCTACATACTTCACATCATCCAGGAGCTCTCAGGATTCCCAACACTACCTCTCTTCTACTTGAATTACTGTATGAAGCCCCCGTTCGCTGCAGGACTGTATTTCTTCCGTCATTGTATTCCCAGGGCTTAGTGCATGGGTTTAAATCTAGTAGCTACTCAGTAAACATGTATGAAACAGAGCTGTTGTTCATTAGGACACTACAGCTTTGGGGATCTCACAGACTTCACTCACCCTTCCTGAATGTTCTTTCCAGGTCAATTATTGTAATTTATAAGATGACCACATTATAAGAGGAATAATATCTACCAGAAATAGATTTTTCACATTAAACCATTTTTAAATTTTTTTTAATCTTCATTTCTTTTTGAAAGAGAAACATAGCATGAGTGGAGGAGGGGCGGGGGGAGAGGGGGCGCGGACAGAGGATCCAAAGCAGGCCCTGTGCAGAGAACCCAATACGGGGCTCGAACTCACAAACTGTGAGATCATGACCTGAGCTGAAGTTGGATGCTCAACGTATTGAGCCACCTGGGCACCCCTACACTATTTTTTTATTTTAAATTTGTCTTGGTTAGTGGTGACAGAAGATAGCTACACTTGTGGTGAGCACAGCAATAACATACAGACTTGTCAAATCACTATGTGGCACACCTGAAACTAATGTAACATTATGTGTCAACTATACTTCAATAAGAATAATTTAAAAAATAAATAAATTTATCTTGGTTATACAAGTCTGCGTCAGATATTTTACAAAATTATTTATTCCTGTAAAAATTATATTCAAGAATATCATACCAGTAATATCCACAGAAAATGGAATTAGTTTCCACCACACAATAAGAAAAATAAATGGCATTGGGAACACATGGGTGGCTTAGTCGGTTAAGCATCCAACTTCAGCTCAGGTCATGATCTCACGGTTGGTGAGTCTGAGCCCCACATCGGTCTCTGCACTGACAGCTCAGAGCCTGGGGCCTGCTTCGGATTCTGTGTCTCCCTCCCTCTCTGCTCCTCCCCTGCTAGCACTCTGTTTCTCTCTCTCTCTTTCAAGAATAAATAAATCATAAAAATTTTTAAAAAGAAAGAAAGAAATGGCATTAAATGGACATCTTAGAGATAGTATATGCTTTTAGTGCAAGTGAGAAAGGTTGACATATTTTATGTCTCACCACTTTTTCTTCCTCATCCCATCTTCTTGTTCCTTTATTCCATTATTCCTTCTTCTGTTCTTCTCCATTTCCCTTGTATTCTCCAACTGCCAGTGACATAGGACTTGCTTAGGTCTCCGTAGAACAATCACGGGTATTAAGTTTACCAAATTCTTTTCTAGCATGAGAGCTTAGGCAGCAAGTAGTATATAGATTGGAAATGTGGACTTGTGTTCCCAGGTCCTAAATGACACCAAATAATGAAAGAAATGTATTTGTAAAACTGGAGAAGTTCTTTATCTTTCAGTGACCCCCCCATACCATTCTTAGTTAAAAAAAAAAAAAGTCGGGGGGTGGTGGTGGTGAGGGAAAGGGCAAGGAAAAATATAGCACCAAGATGCTTTTCTTCTGGGACATTATAAATAGCATGAAGGAGGATTGAATAAAATTGCAGTTGACAGTGCAAACCTGAAAAGGAGAGGATAGGGAAAGACGGTAAGACCTGTGACAATGTCGACTGAGGATCTGGTGAAAGGGCAGGTTGCCCTCCATCTGTTTGGACAGTGCAGACTGAGCCATCCTTGCGGGGGGGTGGGGGAGGAGCCATCCTCAAGGAAGCTGTGACTCAGTGGCTCTGCCAGCAATGATGTGTGGGCTAAGCAAAGAATTACAGTAAAGAAAATGACTGCTCGGAATGTTGTGGTGACAGCAACACTTACTGGCACCTGTAGTCAGAAAAACTCATTCATTCACCTTTTCAAATGTTATTTATGAGGCACCTACTCTACATAAATCATAGTCCCTAAATAGGCATCCTTTTCCAGATTCTTGTAACCTTGTAGTTAGAGGGTTCCTAAATGGTCTTTTCTCCTCTAGTCTCTCCTTCTTCCAGTCTATCCTGCACATGAAATCCAGGAAATTCTGCCTCCTACACAACAGTGGCTATAAGCATAGGTTCTGGAATTAGACTTCCTAGATTCAAATCTTGGCTCCAGAACTTATTACCCTTGTATCTTAGGCAAATTAGCTAAACTCTCTGAGTGCTTGTGTATCAGTCAGTTTGGACGAAGTAGCAGACACAAATGTCCCCCAGATCTTCATTGTTTTAACAATAATAGCTTATTTTTTGCTCATATTCATGTCCATCATAGTTTGAGGCTACGCTTTGCAATCTCCTTGTTCTGTGACTAAGGCTAAAGATGCAGCCTCATGTAGGCCATGCTGGTATGAAAGCTTGAAAGCTTTTGCAGATTCCTTGTCTGCAAAATAACTTCTTCATACTTTCCTCCTTAATGTCATGCTTGCCTGCCCCTCCCCTCACGTACCAATGTTCAGCCCAGCAAAACCAAAATGCCATTTGTTATTTTTCACCCAATAATTGTTTGATAGTTTCACATACAGTTGGCTCAATTAATATAGAGTAGGGAATCCACCCAGGGAAAGTGGAGATTTCTTTAAAAAAAAAAAAAGTTTTGTTTATAAAATGGAATTAAGATATCAAACCCTCATTGTTACCTTAACATTGAACATGTTACCTCCAACACAGGAATGATGTGGAGGAAAAAACTACATAAGAACCTCCATATTCTCAATGAATAATCCTCAAATTTCCTCAAATAATCCTCAAATTTCCAAACACCTTCATAGCATATCATCTATTCCATAAAATATATCTAAATATGTCATGAAAATAACTGCATTTGTGAAGATGATGAATAAAAAAAATAGCAATGTCACATAGAAGAATGACAGCAGTACTAAAGTCAAGCTAGACTTTTAAAACAAACAACCCCGAATACCAAGAAGTTAACATAAGAAATG
The DNA here is from genome assembly GCF_018350175.1 of Felis catus. Taxonomy (NCBI): domain Eukaryota; kingdom Metazoa; phylum Chordata; class Mammalia; order Carnivora; family Felidae; genus Felis; species Felis catus. The sequence continues at coordinate 111,208,550 of NC_058374.1, forward strand.
TTTATGTCTTCTTCTCATCACATCCATTGAGGCTTGGTGGTGAGGGGTGGGGCGGGGTTCTCATAACAGTGTAAATATGGGTTGATAGTGGCAAGGGGATGGGGCTAGAGTTCTGCCCTATGTACTCATTCAGGAGCCCAGACTCCTTCCGCTTTGCCACATTACTCTCTTGTATCCTTGGAGTCCTCTCCATTCAGATGTGAGATAGAAAGTGCTTAAAGGATCACAATTAGGACAGTTTTAAGACCTAGGCCTGGAAAGAGTGTGTATCACCTCCACCAGATTCATTGACCACAACTCTGACACAAAGCTGCATCTAACTGCAAAGGAGGCTGAGAAATGTAGTCTCGCTGAGTGCCAAAAGGGAGGCAGTGGGGAAAAAGCTAGTTAATCTGTACCACAGTGACCTAGGCTCACTCTTTATCTAGGTGACTTGATGCAGTACACAAGCCTTAATGTCCATGATTCAAAGATGTGAATTTACAAAATCACAAATCACAGCATGTTCTGTACATCTGTCCTCAAGTGCTATGTAGCTTTGCAATGGCAAATGTCTGTTTTGCTATTATAAAGCACCATTCTGATGCAAACTGTTGAATCATTACCTGAAACTAAGGAGTCCGATCCCTGAATTAGGCTACTTATAAGTGAACAGGTAGAAGAGAATAGCCATTCGAATGCTCACCCACAGAACAAACACACGGACACAGAGCACCATCATGCTACGCTTTGTGCAAACACACAAACTCCTCCCACAGAGGCTGACATAATGGAAAAAGAAGGAAAGAAGTGAAAGGATATGTACACAAGGAATTGAACCAAATCAAATGTTTTGGGATACGCTTGACTACCTGCCCTGATAAGAAATAAGATGAATTCATAAGATTTGCCTGGCCTCACAGTCAATAATTGTCAGAAAATTGTCAGGCCCAAGATGGATGACATCATTCAGGACAAATGAAGATCATTTCCTTCTACATTGATTGGTGCTTGGGTTTTGTTTATACCCTAGCTGCCTGGGCCTTGTAAGTAACCAGATATTATAGATTTAAAACAGGCTTTCCATTTGCATCATTGGGCAATGAGAGCGGCCAACAGGAAGCCCAGTGATTCAGATAACTTGTTTTAATTGAAATCAATACCAACACAAGCAAAACTGCCTGGAATGGCAGTACTGTGCTCTGACAGAATATTTTCATGGCCTCTGCCAATAACAACCATTATCAAGAATGAACTATTAACTTCAACAGTGACTCATAGCGCTTTCCAGGAGGGGGAAAAAGGTTTTGGACCAGTGACAGTTTTAAATTATGAAAAAAATATGAAATTTTACCTCTTCAGGTCTCTATCAAGTTTCAGTCATAGACTCAAGTTCAATTACACTTTGGGCTTCCATTTAATGGAAAGACACCATTGGCCTCCCTAGTCCCTCTCTTGCCAACTCTTCTCCATCCTTTCTTTTCTACTCTCACCCAGGTCTGGTGAGAAACAGAATAATTGTGATAGTATTTATTGAGTATTCTAGGTGCAGGGCTATGTTCTATTCCAGGGATCAGCAAAATTTGTCTTTAAAGGGCCAGATAGTACATATTTTAGGCTTTGTGATCCATACTGTCTTGATTGTGACTATTTACTTCTGCTGATATATTGCAGATATATAGACAATACATAATGAATGGGTGCCCCTGCTTCCCAATAAAACTTTATTTACAAAACAAGCAACAGGCCAGATTTATCCAAAAGGCCATAGTTTATGGACCCTGGTCTAGGCTTTATATTTATCCTCACTGAGAAAGGTATTACTATTCTTATTTTATAGATGAAGCTGACACCCTTCAAAGCTTCCCCTCTAGCTCTGGATGATGTTATGCCTAACACCAAAGCAGCCTATACTTTTCCCACTTTGCCACTCTACTGCCTGACTGAACAAGTCAGCCAGACCACCTGTGAGAGAGAGAAAGTTGAACTCCTGGGCCTGATTATTCACAAATGCAGCTGCTAGTTTGAAGAGATGTCCAGTTCTTCTCTCTTTGTGATCCAGTGTTCATCTGACCAAATTTCTATCATGTGATGTCCGCAAGGAGCCATATGCTACTTGCAATAAACTCTATAACAGCTTGTAAACTCCTAAATAAGTCTGCCCCCTATGGCCCCTGGAACCTCCAGTTCAACATAAAATCAAGAATTGAGTCAGATTTGAAGGGTACTTGAGAATGAATTGGATATCTCCCAAGTACCATATTTATAACATTCATGTGTTTAATGCTCATTATAAGGCTAGGGAGAGGGGGTATCTATATCCCCAGAGACTTGCATAGCACCTGACACAGAGAAAGTTCTGAAGAAATACTTATCCCATGTCTTCACGGACATGAAACAGATACTATTTTTGCTCTCTGTAAGCTAACACTCTGATAGAAAAGAATATATATATATATATATATATATATATATATATATATATATATATTCAAATACTATAGTCTTCCCTGCATTACTGCTTAGATTGAAGAGTATTTAAAATTCCTATCATTGTTCAGAAAAGCAAAGAGAGTTTAACTCTTCTCCACAAGCACATCATCATAGAAGGGATGTCATCAAAGCTGGCTCTTGGGACATGAGTAGGATTGGGTAGGTGGAAATGTTGGAGGAATGACATCTCGAGCAAAGGAGACGTAGTGAGCAAATACAGAGAGATGGGAGAAGGTGGCACATCTTAGTAGAATAAAAGCTGCTGGGTTTAAGTAGAGCATTGAGCAAGAGGGGGAGGATAGTAAAAGATAAGACCAGAAAAGTAGGTAGAAGAGTAGGCCAGAAGTAAGAGCTAAGGCCAGAAAAGTAGGAGAAAATACGACTTGAAAAGTTTTTAAATAAAGACTAGTGATGGGGACGGAGCCTGGGTGGCTCAGTCAGTTAAGCGTCTGTCTGACTCTTGGCTTTGGTTCAGGTCATGATCTCACAGTGCATGAGATGGAGCCCCGCATCGGGCTCTGCACTGACAGTGCAGAGCTTCCTTGGAATTCTCTCTCTCCCTCTCCCGCAGCCTCTCTAAATAAATAAATAAATAAACAAACAAACTATCTTAAAAAAAGAAGTAAAAAAAAAAAGCTAATGATGGGAAGTGTATTTCCAAACAGAAAATATTTTAAAGTTTTCCATCTTCTCCAAAAAACAAAGTTATTTCCTAATTCGAAAAGAAATTGACAGGAAAAAAAGTGCTGCTGAAATTGCAATAAGGTAGATAACAATTTATAGTCTTAAGCTGGAGGGTGTTTGTTATCTGCTAGATATGTGAATTTACATCCATTCTAATTTAACTTATCATATCTCAAAGGGTAGTATAACCTCACGAGGTGGGAACTGAATCTATTTTTCTCACTGTTATAGTCTCAATGCCTAGCACAGTGCCTGGTATGAGACAGATGCCCCATAAATATTTAAGGAAGAAATGCATGAAGTAATACTATCCTACATATTGATAAAAACAAACTTTTTTGTTTATTTTTTGGTGTGGGTAAATATATGTCAGCCCTTTGAAAGCCAACTAAGAAATTCACCAATACAAGTTCTATTTAAATACATAATACAACAGCAAACATAACTTAGTTTAAGACCCTTGTCTTGATTTTAGTGTTGATTGACAAAAGAATCGATTAAACCTGGGTTCTGATTTTAAAATCAAAACCTTTTGAAGTTAGCCTTTGGTGAGAGGTCCCTATACCTCACTATTTTCTGATGGCTACAAATAATTTTAACACAGAAATAATCCTATACTTAAATCAAAATAATAATTATCAGCCTTCTAATTTTTCTTCCACCCCACCATCATCACCTACTCCTGTCTGACCTAACTCTAGAGTTTTCGTCTTCAAGTATGACTGAGATTTTAGCACTTGGTAATTCCAGATTAATAGGTCATTTTTAATTAAAATAATTGCAAAATCGTCCTTAGCAATAACCTAGCAAAAATATTACAACAACATAAGGTAAATAATGGCCTGCAGTCTAGAAGGTTTTCATGGGAATTCCTATGTCTGTCTGAGCTAGCCTTTGGGGTCTAGACTGAGGGAAATCACTGCCTACGTTTCCTAATCACTGAAGCTAAAGCAGGATTTCCTTGCCAAGTAGGCAAAGCATAATCCTTAGAGACACTCCTGCTGCAGAGTAAGATGATGAAACCCCCAGATGGTGGCTTGTTATTTCCATACAGCATAGGCAAGGGTCCAATGTCGACCAGGAATGAAACGAGAATGGTAAAGAACAGTGCAAATTTTATGACAAATTCAGGGACCTTTTTCTTTCTCTTTTTCTTTTTCTTTTTCTTTTTCTTTTTCTTTTTATCTTCTTTCTTCTTCTTCTTCTTCTTCTTCTTCTTCTTCTTCTTCTTCTTCTTCTTTTTCATTACCTATTGTTTTATACTTAAGAAAACATGTCTTGGTAGTAGTGGCTACCAGTGGTGGTAGATATCATCCCCCGGTCCTGCAAGCAACAGCAAGCATCTGAGATTGTGGCTATCTGAGCGGTGTGGCTTCCAAAAGCGGAGGTGGAAATTAAATGTCATTTATGTAGCAAAGCTGTAGGGATAATTAGTAATTCGACACACAGCCATCCAGGGCAAGGTCAACAGGAGGAGTAATGTAGCATCATATGATAACCGTTTAATGGGTGTGTGAAATGAGTGGGTGGTCTAGGCTCAGCTCTGGCCAGGTACTGGTTCCCACACTCCCAGGCTCAGGAGAGGGTTCAACTGCATTCAAAGAGTCACACAGACAGCTCTGGCCGGGTACAGTAAGCTGCAAAAGCCCCATTAGAACAGAGGCTGGAGCTCCTGCTGGATAAATAAAGTCATTTAACGAAACTACAGATGTGTGACATTTTAAGTGCACTGACCTAACTAAATTATACAAGTTGGTATAATTTTTCTACTTGAATAGTTTTTCCATTTCTTTGCCACAATATTGTGAAAAGGACTGGGCAAGAGTCATGCGAATCCTAGGGAAAATGAGATGTTTGGATATAAGAAGGAGAGGAAGGCTTCAAGGTTTGCTAGCAGAAAAAAAGTAGATGGATTTCTATTCATGAGAAATTCTTCAGAGTGCCCTGACACCAGTTGGGTGGACCTTGGTCATTTCTAACTGTAATGTTTTCACCCCTCCTTTGCCCTAACTAGAGTCATGAAGGTAACCATTTTCAGTAATACCAACACTTCTTTAACAATAAAGATCACTCTTATTTTTTAACGTTTGTTTGTTTGTTTGTTTGTTTGTTTGTTTGTTTGTTTAGAGGGGTGAGGGAAGAATCCCAAGCAGGCTCCACACCATCAGTTCAGAGTCTACCTCGGGGCTCAATCTCACGGACTACGAGATCAGGACCTGAGCCACAATAGGACACTTAACCGACTGAGCCACGCAGGGCACCCCAACAATAAAGTTCACTCTTAAATGTTCAGTAAAAACAAATTAAACAAGCAGAAAAAGCAAATATTTATGTCACATTACACCAAGAATTGCTAATAACAGTTTGCAGCAATAATGCTTTGTAGGTATTTAATTCAGTTGACATTTGTCACAGGCCTACTGTTGGCTATTCTAGAAGCCAGGCCTCATCTAAAGAGAACCTAAGCATAGGTCAACACATATTTTTCAAATTGTTTACAACAGGGGTCAGCAAACTTTTCTTGTAAAAGGTTAGATAGTTAATACTTTTGGTTTCACAGGCCAAATGTTAGTCTTTGTCACAACTTTTTAGCTCTTGCTTGGTAGGCTAAAAGGAGTTATGGGCGATGTGTCAATGAGCATGTGTCTGTGCACCAATAAAAGTTTCTTTTAAAAGCAGGCAGCAGACCTACAGACTGTAATGTGTCAATCCCTGCTCTAGAACATGTAAAGTTACCTGAACTGAGAGGGAAAGGAAGGAACAGCCAAAGTTTACTAATTTTTTGAAATTGTGATCTAACTTCTCTTAGCCATGCCTATGGAGCCAGATGCAGAAGCAGCTTCACTGTCAGAGTATGTTATTAATTCATGATTTACGCTTCATCTACTTCCAAAAAGAACCCAAGCTGGCTGTCACTGGGAATTTACACATACAGGTTTACCTACATGGTGTTATTTTTTTTTAATTTATATTTTTATTTTACTTTGAAGTTAGCATATGGCACAACAATAATTTGAGGAGTAGATTCCTTAATGCCCCTTACACATTTAGCCCATCCCCTCTCCCACAACCCCTCCAGTAACCCTCTGTTCTCCATATTTAAGAATCTCTTAGGTTTTGTCCCCCTCCCTGTTTTTATATTATTTTTGCTTCCCTTCCCTTATGTTCATCTGTTTTGTATCTTAAAGTCCTCATATGAGTGAAGTCATATGATATTTGTCTTTCTCTAATTTTGTTTAGCATAATACCTTCTAGTTCCATCCACATAGTTGCAAATGGCAAGATTTCATTCTTTTTGATTGCCGAGTAATACCCCATTGCATATATATACCACATCTTCTTTACCCATTCATCCATTGATGGACATTTGAGCTCTTTCCATTCTTTGGCTATTGTTGATAGTGCCACTATAGACATTGGTGTGCATGTGCCCCTTCGAAACAGCATACCTGTATCCCTTGGATAAACACCTAGTAGTGCAATTGCTGGGTCATAGGGTAGTTCTATTTTTAATTTTTTGAGGAACCTCCATACTGTTTTCCAGAGTGGCTGCACCAGTTTGCATTCCCACCAGCAGTGCAAAACAGATCCTCTTTCTCCACATCCTCACCAACATCTGTTGTTGCCTGAGTTGTTAATGTTAGCCATTCTGACAGGCATGAGCTGGTATCTCGTTGTGGTTTGGATTTGTATTTCCCGGATTATGAGTGATGTTGAGCATTTTTTCATGTGTCAGTTGGCCATCTGGTTGTCGTCCTTGGAGAAGTGTCTATTCATGTCTTTTGCCCATTTCTTCATTGGATTATTTGTTTTGGGGGTGTTGAGTTTGATAAGTTCTTTATAGATTTTGGATACTAACCTTTTATCTGATATGTCATTTGCAAATATCTTCTCCCATTCTGTAGGTTGCCTTTGAGTTTTGCTGACTGTTTGCTTCACTGTGCAGAAGCTTTCTATTTTGATGAGGTCCCAGTAGTTCATTTTTGCTTTGGTTTCCCTTGCCTCTGGAGACATGTTGAGTAAGAAGTTGTTGCAGCTGAGGTCAAAGAGGTTTTTGCCTGCTTTCTCCTCGAGGATTTGGATGGCTTCCTGTCTCACATTTAGGTATTTCATCCATTTTGGGTTTATTTTTTGTGTGTGGTGTAAGATAGTGGTCCAGGTTCATTTTTCTGCATGTTGTTGTCCAGTTTTCCCAGCACCATTTGCTGAAGAGACTGTCTGTATTCCATTGGATATTCTTCCCTGCTTTGTCAAAGATTAGTTGACCATACGTTTGTGGGTCCATTTCTGGGTTCTCTATTCTGTTCCAGTGATCTGAGTGTCTGTTTTTGTGCCACTTATGTGGTCTTATTGAAAAGACTTCCTTAACCAATGCAATTCTAGGTAGAATTATATGACATCACTTAGAAATTTATTTGAGGCAACAATTTGCCTTCCTCTGAAACTTAGTTAACATAGGCTATGCCAAGCTTAAGCAAACAAAACCAGCAGGAGGGAGGACTCTTCAGGAATGACCAAAGCTGATCATGATCCAGTAGAGAAAACACTTTTCAAGATAGTGTATGAGTTAAATTTAGAATTAGTATGAAATCATAGCTTTATCCATCATTAAAAGGAAGAGAACAGGGAAGGAAAATAGAACTATTTTTTTTGAGAAATTAGTATATGCCAATCATGGTATTAAGTATTTTTAAATGGGCTATCCATTCAATCTTTTCAGTGATTCAAAGAAAGTATGTTTAGCCACATATAACAGGAAAGAAAAAAATGAAAACATTTGTCTCAAATTTACACAACTAGTAGCTCGTGGAATGGAAATTTGATCTCAGTTCCCTCTAGTTCCAAAATATATATCTTTCTGTTACACAATCCTGCCTCTTGCACACAAAAGACCAGCATTTTGCTCATCTCAATTCAAGAGTTCTCTTACTTCCTCCTAATTCATTTTACCTATGACATGATCTTATTCTCTGCTCATGGTTCAATCAAGTCATATTCAATATGACCTTAAACAAAACCCAATCCTATGAATATAATATAGTTCCTCAGATTTGAAGATACTTGGCTACCAGTAATCAAAGAATAGGCCATATGTCAAAACCTTTTCCCAGTCCTTTCTTACTCAATTAACTGAGGCTGATTTCCAAATAGTTCATAACTCTCATGTATTTAGCTACAAATCAGGCCTGATAGTATAACAATCAGAATACATAACATTTACTTCATGCTATGTATGTGCCAGTGACATCATTCAGAATCCTTTGATAATCTTATGAGATAGGTACTATTATATCTCCATTGTATGGAAACTTTCTCTTAATAAGGGTTAGAACAATTTGCTTTGGACCATCTAATTAATAGGTAGCTGAGCTGAGACTCACATTCACATCTTAAATGATTTCTAAATTCAGATCTTAGAGAAAAATTGCAAGAATATTTTCCCTACTGATCAGTGACAAACCCACCAATGAGGTAGTACTTTCTTTTCTATCACTACCTGAGTGTACTTTTGAACCCCAGGAAAGGAGTTTCAGGAAGAGTAAACAGCTGTCCTATTCCAGTCTGCTCACTCTTCCTGCTAGAAGAAACCTTACACAAACTAGAAGCTGAAAGTAGCACAAAAGAAAAAAAAAAAAAAAGTAGAGGGGACAGACATTTTTGAAGAAGGAACAGCTTAGTAATCAAGTCCTTTCAAAAACTTTCTTTGGAGAATTTACATTTATGTATATCTTGTCCCAAAGGTGATCACAAGTAAAATTCAAATACTGTACTTGTCAGAACCTTTTACTTACATAGAGAATTTGTGTAAAATATAAGAGTTCTTTCCCTCTTTTTTATTTCCCAGCAACCAGCTGTCCAGAGCACCTCATGATAGGTTTTCCAAAGTTACAAATCCATGACTTTTTACTGAATTTCAGGAAGCCCACATTCTATATGCATTCACCTAAGGCTATGAGGCAAATGACAGACTGCATTTTATTCCCAAGTAAGAGCATTCCAGTTTCTCTGACATTGTTTCACATATATTGTCCTTTGAGCCTTTTCTTACAACAGAGTACAATGATAAATCTCTTTGCCTATGTGGAATCAAGATATATTCTTAAACAACAAAGACTGTAATTGTATTAGCAATACAATGAGTCACCCTATCACTTATATCCTGAATAAATGTGAGATGCATCTGTTGAAATGGAATCCGTGGGCTCCCTTTAATGGGCCAAATGTCTCCAAGGACAGAATAGTGGGAGGAAGTGACCCAGCTGCTCAGACTACAGATCTTTTGTTCTTGAACAAAAAATCAGGAAAACATTATATAAAAAATAAATGTACGTACTTTACCTTGGGAAGAGATTAACAAAGCTTAGTTAGAACACTGATCATTTAACTGCTTACGTTTCTATTTACTCCTTACAGGAGAACTGGCAAGAATGAATTTTCTTCCCTGGAATGTTCCTCAAACTATGATTTTCAAGCTTTTTCAAGGTCACTTCAGGGAGGCAAGAGATCATATAATCTACCTGTCTTACCTACTCCAATTGCTACTGGAAAAAAACAAAAACGAAACAAAAAATAACTTCACCAAATGAATGGGAAAAAAAGAGTATTGCTGCTAATAAAGCACCAAAGGAAGAGATGAACAAAATGTCCCATAGTGTAAAAAACAAAAATATAGCCTGAAAATTATTTTATTGTTGGGGAGGGGAGGAGTCATCTCAGCTATCTAAAAATGCTCAGGGCACACATGAATGGTCTTAGCTGATCTGAAAATGCCCAAGGACCATGACAAGACTACTTTGCAAAAGGAAAGAGAATTTTCCTCCTGAGAAAAAGTTGGCTTAGAAGTTAAGGAAGATTAGGGTGCCTGGGTGACTCAGTTGGCTGAGCATCCGGGAGTTCGGGTCCTATGTTGAGCTCTGCACTGACAGTGTGGAGCCTGCTTGGGATTCTGTCTCTCTCTGTCTCTGTCTCTCTCTCTCTGTTCCTCCCCTACCTGTGCTCTCTCTCTCTCTCAAAAGAAATAAATAAACTTAAAAAAATCTTGTAAGAACTTGAGGGAGAAAAAAAGAGGTATGTATTCTAGAAAGAATATAGCTCCAAGTCTCCTGGATTCGACTGCTTGTCTGTATCACTCTCAATTGCCCCCAGTCCACCGATGTAGTGAGAGGGTCACCATCTAAAATCTGTGGGAATACCACAACATTGCTCACTCCAGCCCTCCCACATATGTCCTGGAGAGAGGGAACCCCAAAGCACAAAGGACATATTAGAAAAGCTATGCCTCAGAGATCACCCATCTTCTCACTCTGAGGGGGTCAGCTTAATTTTCTTTTTTTTTTGTTGTGCCAAAGGCAATAAAAGAAAAGAGAGATCCCAACCCTGCTGGGGAAAGGAAGTGAGAGGGGCAGCGCCGAAGATGACAGAGTAGCTCTGGCAAAGGCCATGGCGACTGGTGAATGAAAGTGGAGGTATACACCTGTGCTCACAGGAGAAAAGGATGCCAGGCAAACTGAGCAGCTCAGAGCAGGGGGAGACAGCAGGAGTAGGCAAAGAGGTAAAACAGTCTCTGACCAGCATGTGCAGGAGACATCTGAGGCACCTTTTTCTCCTTGCTGTGAGTAATGATGGGCTGGGAAATGATTGCACTGCTGAAACCAGCCACTGAGAAGACTGGGGACCTCTAAGGAGTTTTGTTAATGGGAGGAGGGTCCTTATCATCAGCATCGCAATGGATATTGATTGGATATTTGCTTTGAGCCAGGCATTGTGTTAAATTTTCCATATGCGTTATCTCTTTAATCTGCATAGCAACTCTATATGGTAGATACTGCGCTTCCCTAGACTGGGATGGCTGTATTACGGATGAGGAAAGGGAGCACCTTGGAGAGTTAAGAATCTTGTCCAAGATAACACAGCTGGCACCTGGCAAAATGAAGATGGTCCTTGAGCCTGTCTTACTTCAAAGCTGGACTCTTGAAATAATGCTGAAGTACTCCCAGCAGCATTGCTATGTCTCTCTCTTGAGGATTTTCATGTATATTCATATTTGTTCATCATTCATGCAACAAAGACCATGTGCCAGGCCCAGCGCTCAGCGCTGGGGAAACACTTGTGGACAAAAATCAGCAGTTCGGTGGATGAGATTGGCATTAGTCAGATAGTTGTACAAATAAATGTAAAATTACAACTGTGATAAATGCTATGTGGGATTTTAAAGCAGATAATGGGGGCATTTACTTGGTCTGAAGTTTCCCTACAAAAGGGACCAGGGAGTTCACCATGCAAGAATAAATAGAAAATAGCTAGGTTAAAGGGTAGTGTTGAGTAAAGCATTTCATCCTGTACTTAAAGCCCTGTAGGGGAAACGGAACAGGACCTGTTGGGGAAAATAATACAAAAGGAAGAGGATATTATTGTGACTCCAGAGGGAGACAAAGGGTCTACAGAGGATTTTTTTAAATAGGAGAATCTTGCGTGTGTTTCACTGTTGTTAGGAAGAATTCAGTAATCATCATAGTCAACACATATCTTGTTGATCATATGCAAGACGATATTCTAAGTGCTTTACATATATTTACTCATTCAATCCTTCTTATACACCTCTGGGGATGGGCCATTTTTTTTATTCTTGTTTTGCAGGTAAGCAAATGGAAGCATAAAATTTAAGTAACTGCCCGGATAGTAAATGCCAGAGTCCTTGATCTTAACCAGTATGGAATCCTATTTCTATCTTTTTACTGGGGGAGGTCATCACAAGGACATAACTGCCACTTGACCTGTGAGCTGAACTCTGGCAATTGGAAGCTCCTCACCCCCTCCCCTGTCCTTGGACTGTAAGTTCTGTTTGCCTTCCCTTCTCCCAAGGATGTAGCCTTGAGATAGTGACATGATATTGAGACCATCTGGATGAAGACAGTTAAGGCCTCTACATAAATTTTTAAGATTTGGTGAATGGGTGCAGGGATTTATTCATTTTGTGGTCACCCCAGACAAGTTTCACCTCCCTTGTTTATGAAACCTGCCACCTACCAATCTGGAAAGAGTGGCCTGCCTCTTTCTTTAATCTCTCTCTGCCCTCTATGTTTGGGGACAAGTTTCAGATCATTCAGATTAAGTTTCAGGGAGCTCCCAAGGAGTTTGTGAACAAACAACAGAGAAGGGGATGAATATACTAGAGAAAGTATAATCAATAGGTTAGGATGGTAGTTCTTAAATATCAGGAGAATGTACATGAGATTCAACAGGTATGCTCATTACAGTTCAGACTCCCATGCCCTAGCTACCTGCTGGGTTTCTGAATTAATAAGTGGCTTTTTTCAGCATTCAGCCCAGATGATTCCAAGGCAAGTGCTCCATGGACCCAATTTTAAGGAATACCCCTTTGCTTTAACAACTGGGAAAAATAGGCATAGGTGCTGGTAGGTTGTATGTTTTGTAAAGGAGCTTGGGGGAGCTCCTCTCTAATGGCTTATGCAAAGTATAATAGAGCACACACAAATCAAACCAGGAAAACCTGGGTGTCACCTGAAAGAGCCTCATCAACTATAAAAGAATTGAGAACAACCCACCCCTGGGTTTGAGAACCACTGTCCCAGTGGATTACTCTGCTACTTGTCCATTCTTGTCCCCAAAGTGGTGAAAGAACACTCTATGTCTATTCCTCAATTTCAGGAAGAAATACATGTCCTAAGAGAGTGAAAGCAAAGCCAGATGACTGAAGAAAGACTAGCTGAAGACTAAAGATAAGTCAAGTCAGCCAAGGTTGCTACAGACTGCACGTCCCAGAAGAGGGGACTTTTAAACTCTCTTCTTCCCAGAAGAGGGAACCGATAAGATCCAGAAGAGGAAAAAATGGATTTTTGACTGAAAGGGAAGCAAATGAGAGACTTGGTTTAGTTACAGTGTGCTTGTGTTTGCAATGAGCATTGTTTAAAACTTACTTTATTCCAGAATTACTTCCCAGAACTTTCTGCTAAGATTTCCGGAACACTGAGATTCACATATGAAAAATCAACAGGGACAAAGGGGACATCTGTCGTCTTCAACTTACATAGCTAATGGCCTTTCCCTGATCCTTACATCACCAAAGAACACCAGCCAACACATGTTGTAAGGATGTGACCAGCTGTAGGAAAAACACTCATTATCAAGGAGAATTGCCTAACTCCCAAGTAATCAGCTACAGAGGAAAAAAAAAATCGACAATGGAAATAAGAAAAGTTGACTTCTCTTAGTTCTTTTACGGGTCATTGTCATTGCCTACCTCAGTTATCCACAAGGAACAAATCCACAGGTTTGAAGTCACATTTGAACTCTGCATATTTCACAATTTACAATCCACATTTTAACCCAAATGCGTCCCTTAGCCAACAATTTCCACTGTTTCCTCCTCCTCATCCATAAATAACTTTCCAGTCACTGTTAACTAGAGGAAAATGCCTAGCTTAAGTTTAACCTTGTCTCCCTTCAGCCTGCTACCATGAGCTGAAATAGTCAACATACAGGTGTAACAGGGTAAAACTTCCGGTTTCTAGGTCTCCTTAGAAGGAGCTTGTAAGTCACTATTTTGTCCTAACAAGAGAAAGCTAAACAGACGGAAAACTCTCGTCTTGTAAGAGAGGGGAGGACATAGGGCAGACCACTGCCCTCAAGCCTGGAGAGACACACAGGCACATACACAGAGTCACAGCTTACAGGAGAGAGATTCTGGAGCAGAAACCACCTCGGGAAACAATGCTGGGCAGAAACACCTGAACTGCATTTGACAAACTGCTGGAGGCTCAGCGTGAACAATTCCGAGAAGGAGAAACTCCAGAGAGACCCAGTCAAGGGGATCTTACGACATCCGCAGTAGTGTAAGAAATCAAAGGAACACCTCCTACCCCATGCAAGTGAACCGGGTGCAAAACGTAGCATCCCCATCTTCAACTCCTCATGGGTTTGGGGGAAGAGAGTATAAGTCATTTACTGAATTGAACTGGAAGCAGAACTTCCCTAGGTAACCGGGGAAAAATGTCCATGAACTCAGGCCAAGCCAAAGCTGCCGTTCCTGGCCTCGTGGGCAGCCAGCCCACCCTTTCGGAAATGCCTCAGACAGGACTCTGCTGTCTTTCTCCGGCAAGGAAGCTTCCTGTAGGTTGCAGTGTCTCCTGCCCTGCCGCTGGGAGAACAGCCAGAGCTCAGTCGTCTCTGCCCCTCTTTCTGTTCAGGGGAACAGTTGGAGAATCCCCACTTAAATAACCTCAGTGGAATTGGTGGAAAAACAGAAGGAGAAAGAGGAAAACCACAGGACGGTCCAAAGGGTTATGGAGAATCATTTAAATATGCATATACATAATACCTAACTGGCATATACATATACTACAGATATGTACCTAATACGTAACACACATAATGTCTTCTAAATATATTTGCAAGTATGCATGTATACATATGTATGAGGGTGCATATATTTTATAAGTTATATATACATTTTATATAGAGACACACATATACACACACCTATTTGTATATCAAATATTGCCCTTCCTTTTACTCAACACATACTGGCTCTGATTTCAGTGTTTCAGAGCATAACCAAAAAGACTCAAGAGAATTAAAATTAAAAACACAGAGCAGGTTTCTAGCAAAGAGGGCTGGCTGTTGTCGAAACTTGATTTGCAAGGCCAGGCTGAAAAGCTGATCCGGCCCACGGCAGACGGGTGCCTGAGGAAAGAAATGATTTGGCAGTCGCTTCCAACATCCTTCCATCTCCAAACATACAAGTTCAACAACCCACGCTGTTCCCTCATTCTTCCTCCAAATAGGAAGAAACACTTCTGGTAAGACATCTGTTTTAGCTCCCAAATGCCCTCCAAACACACTGAACAGCCTGGGACCTGCCTGCTGGGAGGAGGCCAGGGTGGAGAGGGACATGCTTGGGACCATTTGGGTGGCAGGCAGTTCCTTCCGTGCCCAAGGGCACCTGGCCTTGGAAGTTTGGAAAACTTCATCCGTGGCACATGGATTTTCACATACTTTGGTTCTTCAAGACATTAGATGTGAAAAGGATAAACCTGCCTCTGCCAAGGGAAAGGGGAGAGTCAGGGAAGGAGTTAAAGATGTTCACGTTTTCCTGTCACCACAAATAATCCCGTAATGATCAGAGCAGTCTGGGCTAAGCACTGCAGACCTACATCTGCAAAGAGAAAACTCGTCGCTTCCCTTAGGATAATGACATTATTCATGAAAGTGTGTTTGTGAAGTGTAAGTCTCCTTAGGCGACTGGAAAGGTCCTCGTTTAAACCGCAGAATGGGAGCACCTGGGTGGCTCAGTCAGTTAAGCGACTGACTTCGGCTCAGATCATGATCTAGCAGTTCGTGAGTTCGAGCCCCACATCAGGATTTGCTCTGACAGCTCAGAGTCTGGAGCCTGCTTGGTTTCTGTGTCTCCCTCTCTCTGCCCCTCCCCACTTTGTTCTCTCTCTCTCTCTCTCTCAAAAATAAATGAACATTAAAAATAAAATAAAAAATAAACTGCAGAATGGCATCACCTGTCCGGAAGCAAACATGACACCACACTGTGGTTCTTCTCCCAGCCGCTTTTGTTACTTTCCATCTCAGAGGAGCCCAACCTGGCTGCTGTGTCTGCAGGCTGGACTATTCTCCTACTGTTAGAAAGTACATTTAGCTAAAAATCACCAATGCAAACCGCCGGGTATTTAAGCAATTCTAAACAGGAGGCTTGTCCTGTGGGATGGCGTGTTAGAAGCTGACCATGACATAACTGAAGACGGCTGAAATAGGGAACAGCAAGGCCCTTTGCTACCAGGGTGCTTGTAACTACCTCTGTCAGCATTTGAGGCTCCTGACCACCTGTCTCTATCTCCCTTTCTAGGTGTTGCACTCATTGCTTCAAACCAGGTCCTCTTCTCCAGACGCATTAAGCTTCTTCTTGCCTCTCATTAACCATGAATTTATTGCCTCACTGGCTCATCTTGACCTGTCTCCCTCCCCTCACTGTTGCAGTTCCCACCGGCCTGAAGAACCTGGCCCCTTGTGAATGTGAGACTTTAGACCACTGGATTTTCCTTTCTCCAACTTCTGTTGTACACTTAATTGACCCTTCAAACTATTCTGTTCCTTAGTTATTAGCACTGTACAAGTAACTGTTCCTCAAATGTATGTAAACAAATACGTCGATGAACAAAAAATATTAGATGTGGTCTGAAAAAATAAGACACGTTAATGTATAAAAAGGGAGAGCAGGGTGGGAGTGAAATTTTAAGTGGGCAATCAGGGAAGACACCCTGGAGGAGGATACATTTGAAAGGAACAAAGGAGCCAGCCACACACAAGCTGGGGAGGGTAGGGATGCGCAGCATTCCAGGAGGCAAGTCAAAAAGGCCCAAGAGGAAACTCACTAGTGATCCTGGGAGGAACAAAAAGAAAGGTGGCACATGATGGAGGAAGTGATAATGGTGAAGGCAGAAAAGAAGGCGGTGGGAGATTGTGTGGGGCCATGTTTGCTGGATAAGGAGTTTGGGTTTCCTGCTAAGAGCAATGGAAAACCCCTAGAAGACTGTAATAAGGGAACCGATTTAAGCTGGTTTATGTCTTTAACAGATCTCTCAGTTAGCAGCGTGGCGAATAGACCAGAGCCTAGAAACCGAGCTGTTGGGATTCCAGGGGAAAGGTAAGAGAAGCTTGCTCTAGGGTGCTAGCCAAGAAGATGAGAAGTGGTCCAACTGGGGACATATTCTGAAGACAGAGCTGGCAGTATTTGGTGATGGATTGAATACAGGTTATGAGGGAAAGAGAGCAATTAAAAATAATTGCTAGGAAAAATAACTATAATTGCTAGATCTTTGGTCTAAGCAACTGAATGTCACCCGTCCCTAATGGACCAGTGCTTGTATTACATCTCAGTCAATAAACATTATTATCTACCAGTTATTGAATATCTACTATGTGTTGTACATGTTTTAGCCATTATTTGTAACTGCTACATAGGCTCGTGAGGTAGGCATTGTGACCAGCATTTAACCGATGAGGAAAGTGAGCCCCAAGAGGTTAATTTGCCCAAAATCACAGAGCTGAGGCAGGTTTCAAACAACATCTGATGTGACTTCAAAATCTATACTGGTTCCATTTAGTTACAACTCGCTTTACCACTAAGTGCTAGATGTGTATTAGAATAGAAAAGAGACAGTACAGAAAGACAATAAAAGTGAACTTCATTTCTCTCTGGATAGTGGGATTACATAAAATTTTTTTGTCTTTACACATTTCTCAAGTATTTTTTGTGTGATTGGTTATTGGTTTTGTTTGTTTTTTGTTTTCATTTTCTGTAAGGAAAGTTGAGGAATCTAAAAGCCACGTCTGAAAACAAGCAGATTCAAATTCCAGCACTACACCTTAATGGTTTTATATACTTCAGCAAATTTCTTAGCTGCTAAGAAGGTAATTTCCTTCATGATAAAGTAGATGTAATAATAATTACCCTGGGGTAGTGTAAGGATTAAATGAAAAATGTAGGAAGCATTTAACAGAATATCCAGCACAGAGCAAACCCTAAGTAAATAAATGGTATTTATTTTAGTGGTAGCTTCCCAAAGTGGACACAAACAGGATGATTATGCAAGCCAGTATTTTATTCTCTGTGATTTATTTCTATCTCACTAGCTGAGGCAAATCTGACAAAAGAGAAAGTGACTTGTCTAATGGGATAAATTAGAGCGAGGACAAGAATTCTCATTTCTCAATTCCTGAACACATCCACTAATCCCAGTGTCCTGGATATTGTCTATTTTTTTAAATTGCTACCAATTAATTGCTTCTGGATTCTGTAGTCATCCAAATCATAGCTGCTACAGACTAGCCATTCAAATGAATAAACTATAAAGTCCTGTAATCATACTCAAGGAAGACCCCTACATCAACTTTCCACCAAGAATACACAATGCTGAAAAACCTATACTAGCAGGAAAATTATCAATTGTGGCCTTAACGGCATTTTCACTTGGGAGATCTACAATCTGTTAAATATGTGTCTTAAAAGAAATACATTTTCTGGGGCTCCTGGGTGGCTCAATCAGTTAAGCATCCAACTTTGGCTCAGGTCATGATCTCACAGTGCATGGATTCGAGCTCCACATTGGGCTCTCTGCTGACAGCACAGAGCCTGCTTAGGATTCTCTCTCTCTGCCCCTCCCCACACGTTTTCTTTTTCTCTCAAAACAAATAAACTTTAAAAATATATACATTTTCTAATCTACTTTATCAAGGCATGGGACACAAAGAATTCTGAAATCTGCAATACTGAGATCACTTTCTTTTAAGACTAAAACAGTTCCCTTGAGGTGATTAGCTAAAATGGGAAACAATTCTGATAGCTGGGTAATTATCAAAATCATCCGAACAATTTAGTAAAAATTACAGATTTCTCCCAATCCAAATTCTCAGAGATTCTGATCTAGTGTATCTGGGGTAGAATCTAAGAATAAGCGTTTTTTAAAAGCTGATCATTAGTAACCAGGGAAATGCAAATCGAAGCCGCAATGACATACCGTGTCACAACCATTAGCATATAATCAAAAAGATAAGTGTTGGTAAGGATATGGAGAAACTGAAATCCTCATTCACTGCTAGTGGGAATGTAAAATTGTACAGCAGCTTTGGAAAACAGTGACATTTCTTCAGCAGTTTAAACACAGAATTACCTTATGACCCATAAATCTGCTCCTAGGTACATACACAAGAAAACTGAAAACATATGCCCAGACAAAAACTTGTGTATGAGTATTCATAGCTGCATTATTCATAATAGCCAAACAGTGGAAACAGCACAAATGTCCGTCAAAGAATGAACTGATTAGTAAAATGTGGTCTATTTATGCAATGGAATATCATTTGCCCATAAAAAGCAAGGAAGTACTGATACATGCCATGATGTGGATGAATCTTGTGCCAAGTGAAAGAAGCCAGTCACAAAAGACCACCTATTGTCTGATTCCATTTATACAAAATTCCCAGAAAAGGCAGATATATAGAGGCAGAACGTAGATTAGTGGCTGCCTAAAATTTAGGGATGTGAGGGTCGGAATGCCCTTCTAATGAAGATCAAGATTTTTGGGAGGGTGATTAAAATACTCTACAATTTCTTGTAGTGATTGAGGGTTGCACCACTCTGTAGATGTACTAAAGCCATTGAATTGTACCATTTAGATGAGTGAAGTGTCTATTGTCCAGGAGATTTCGATGTGTAGACAGGTTTGATAACCACTGTTCTAAGTCATTGCTACTCAAAGTATGGTCTATCTGCATCCCCTGGGAGCTTGTTAGAAATGCAGATCTCAATGTTGGGGTAAAAGCTGAGATTCTGCATGTTAACAAGAACCCTAGGCGAGGGAAGCACATGTTAAGTTTCAGCAGCTCTGCTCTAAGGTACTATTTTAGAAGCTTCTTAGAACATGTCTACTCAGTCCCAAATAATCAGTCCAAAGGATTTGACCTCCTTAGTGCCAATTATTGGAAAATTTGCCAAAACATCCTTGGGGAAAGCCTCAGAGTGAAGACCTTCGTAACTAAGTCTCCTTAGTGTGTCCCAGCAATTTTAAGTAGTGTCACTATCCCACTGGAGAACTTAATAGTATTTCTGATTTTAGTAGAAGGAAGAGGATGATGTCAACTTGATAGCTGATCTGAGCCAAGGTGAAGAGGTTTAGGTGGTTAGAGTTGAGGGGAAAGCAGATGTTTGCATAATTCAACATACAATGAAGTCTCTCCCTCATTGTTTTTTGTTTGCCTTAACTAATTATAATGAAATTTTTGTGATATTTTTAACACTATCACAAAACAGCTGTGTCTTTTCTTTCACAATTAATGTAGGTCATCACATGTTTTATCATATCTCCACCAGTTAGGGTGGCTTTTTATTTTTTATTTTACTTTTTATAGCTTTTTTGAGGGCATTATGCTAAGAGATACAAGACAGAAAAACAAATACTGGATGATCTCCCTTATATGTGGAATCTTAAAAAGTCAAACTCCTAGAATCAGAGAGTAGGGTGCCTTTTTAAACACTTAATTATGCATCACTGAGATGTAATGTTGGACCCTAGAGGCAATGTTTTTAAGTGGACAGGTACAGCATGTTCACTTGACATTCTAATTAACACCACAGGGTCAACTTACTTCAAATGTGGGTCATCACGCACCCACACAAAATTGTAAAAGCCACAAAACGTTGCAATAAGGGACCATCTTTATGTTCTTATTCTACTCACAGTAGCTGTATTGCCCAGTTATTGGACGAACAGTTGATAGATCAGCTTAGTTTGAATCTCAGGAATACTCTTTAATAGCTGTATGATTTGTGTATGCTATGTAAGCACTTTAAACCTCAGTGTCCTCTTCTCGAAATTGATATAATAACTTCATAAAATTGTCATAAGGAAAAGATGGCATAAAATACTTAATAGACTTCTTAGAACATAGCAAGCTCGCAATAATGTTATCTAGTATTATTACTGTCATCGAGATTCTAAACAAGGATATCCGCAATGTTTGACAGTATATTTGCTTTTAAACCATTTTATGATCTGACTATAATTTAGTATAAAAAAGATGAAACGTATTTATGGTAAGAATTGACAATCTGTAAGACAAAATGAGTTCAGACGTAGGCTATATATAGGACATCAGGTAAGATGTCTGAATGCCTGAGTTAAAGACCCTTACTTACCAGAGAACAGCTGGCTTATGTCAGTCCTCTACATCAATCAGACAAATCAGTTACCAAGAACAACGGGGTTATGAGTTGAGCTGTGTCCTCCTCAATACTCGTATGTTGAAATCCCAACCCTAGTGCCCCAGAAACTGACCTTATTTGGATATAGGGTCAGTGCAGGTGTAACAGGTTACATTAAGATGAGGCCATACTGGAGTAGAGTGAGTCCCTAATCCAATATAACTACCGTCCTTATAAAAGGGGAAGATTTAGACACAGACACACAGGGAGAATACTATGTGGAGATGAAGGCAGAGATTTTGGTGATGCTTCTCCAAGCTCAAGAATGCCAAAGATTGCCCACAAACCTCTAGGAGCTAGGCTGGAGATATAGAACAGATTCTCTCTCACAGCCTTCAGAAGGAACCAACCGTGCCACATCCTGATCTAGAACTTCTAGCCTCCAGAACTGTGAGACTATACCTTTCTGTTGTTTGAGGCATCTGGTTTGTGTGTTGGGTTACAGCAGCCCTAGGAAACCAGTCGAGTGCCAAATGAGTGGCTTGTAGCAAATCATGCAGGCCAATGGTTCCACGTGGCTGGCCTAATTTCACATCACTTAGAGGACTCGTTAAAACACATACAGCTGGGCCTCCACTCCAGAGTTGCTAACTCAGCATATCTGATGCAGGGATGGAGAATTTCTATTTCCCATAAGTTCCTAGGTGTCGCTCAGTCTGCTACTCAATCTCTCTATGACTCAGTTTCCTCTTTTATAGCATGACAATAATAGAAACTATAATCCCGGAGGTGCCAGATGTATCAAATGAATTAGTATATGTAATATAATGGTAAAATGGTATTTGGCACTATGTAATAACTTGTTTTATTATTATTATTATTATTATTAAGCATGTAGGTATTAAAGGGATGCTAATAAGAAGTTGGTGGTGAGAAATAGGAAAAGCTTTTTAGAGCAAAGTGAGTTGTGAGCTGTTCTCATATAAAGAAATAAAAATCAACTGTGTTGATTCATACACTACAGATTTTTCAAAGTCATTATAGTAACCATCAGGGAAAGTGATTAGGAAATTAAATCCTCTAACAAGTATGGATAATAAAACTGGTGACATGTGCCCCAAACCTGCATTTTAAAATAAAATAATGTGGATCAGGGAACAAGAACACCTGAGACATCCTTAGTCAAGTAACCATCATGTTCTCTAGTATTCATCCGTGCATGAGCTGGGTCTGTGTGACACGTGGATGCATATTTGCAAGTTACCTTAATACCCACATTTCTCCAGACACAGCAGAGCCCTGTCTGGTTTAATACTATTCATTACACCATGGTTTGGAAATATTATTTGGCCTATTTGGACTCTCCTCAATTAAATAAGAAAATATATGGAAAGCATCTAGTACTGTACCAAGCACATGAAAAATATTCTAAAGAAAAGATTCTTTAGAATAAAAAGAATTTTCTTTAGAAATAATTTTCTATATATGGAAATAATAAAATAATAAAGAATTTTCTTTAGAATAAAAAGATTCTAAAGAAAACAATGCAACATGGAAAATTCCTACCTCTGTTAAGAACCAAGCAACATAACATAAATAAATGGAGCCCAGGGTGCAAAAAAAAAAAAAAGAAAAAAAATGAGTAAGTAAAACACAGAGAGGATCATGGGTGCTGTCATTGATTTTCCAGCTTTGCCTACATCCAGCACCTTCTGTAGGGCAGATGAGTTATGGAGAAATACCAGGTTTTGCTCAATTCAGGCCTTTGATCCAGAAGAGCCAAGATGAACTCTGAACCTGAGCTGAGTAAATGCATAATCTCAGGGAAGGTGTGTGGGCTTCTCTTTGCTCTCTGGCTGAAAATGAAAGTCCTGTTGAATCCAACAGACCTGGGTTTGGTACCTGGTTCTGTCATTACCTCTGTACTATCTTGAGCAACTTGACCTTTCAAAATCTCCGTCTCTCAATTACTAAAATGGGATTAATAGAAGTAGACACCTCAAAGGGTGTTCATTCACTCAACACATACTTTTTGAGTGCTTCCATTGTGCCTGGTAATGTTTGAGGCCCTGGGAATACAGCGGCGGACAAAGAAAGAATCTCTCCCCATGTTAGGACACAACATGGAACTCACGGTCCAGCTGGGAAGACAGTGGCAGAAAAGTTTGCACAATGGTCCAGACCTGTTGCAGAGCCCTTTCTTGTTCTGGCCCCACTCAAAACCAGCATCTTTTTAGGTGTTATAGCACACTCAAATGAAGTATATCTTGCTGCCATTAATCCAAAGAGGCCTATGATACGTTACTTTTTTTTAGGTGCAGGAACGGAAAACTTAACATTAGAAGGGGTAACTTGACATGTCTCAGACCATTGCACACCTAGAAATTTCAGAGTTGGGAGGCCCCTGAATTTCTGTGGGGTTTACTTCCTACCTCCTAGCAGGCAAATGTGTTTACCAAGTGGCCCAACGAGTTGCTACTTCTTACCAGGTCCAATCAGCATAATACATCACTGGAACAGACCAGTGGGAGGTCTCGTGGTAGAGATTCTGACTGCATAATGGCATTGGGGTGAGTATTTAATGATATACGTGCAAAAGGTGCTTAATGCAGTTCTGGGCCCGAGCAAATCCTTGACAAATGTTACTTATTGCTGCTTTGTTCAACATCGATCCCAGACATCAGGATGCTAGGCAGAGGCCAGCAACCACAGCAGCTGAGGAACGCTGATCATGGAATCGGCTTCTCTTCTACAAACTGCTCTGGGTTTGTCTTTTCCTTATTTACCATTAAATTGTTTTTCAGAAAGATATGAATGAGCGTTTTACACTACACCCCAGTAAATATTTCTAAAATTAAAGAACCACTTAATTGCATCTCAGCAATGCTCCCTTGCGACCACCCCATTAGGCTTAATGAATAATTAATTCAGTGGCTTCCTAGGGTGCATTGTGCTCGTCTTGAGAGCAGGAAGAAATCATTCGCGGCTTGCCTTTTAGCCCCTACCTTTTCCCCTTCACAATGTACACGAGCAGATGTCTAGCGGACAGACCAGCAGGCTGTGGAAGGTAACCGTGACCGGTTAGGTGGGAACCCGGACCCGCCCCCAGCCCCACATCGACCTGGCACAGCAAGGCTGTCTGGGGGCCTCTGCCCTCCTAGACACTTGAACAGCAGCTGCCTCCTAGGCGTTGCAGCTTAAGCCGTGCCGGGCAGAGGGCAAAATAGACCTCAGGCTGCGGGTGAGCTGCAGGTGGCGGGGATTTTGTTCAATGAACTGCAGGCAAAGGGAGGACGCTTGGGATCCACAGGCTGCAACTGCCTGGCGCCAGAAGGTCGGGTGATCACAGTGGCAGCCAGAAGCCTCCTTTCTCCCGGGCGAGCTGCTGGGGCGGGGCGAGGGGGAATGATGAAAGGACTTGTTTTCTGAGATCTTTCATCCACCCCAGGGCATCACCTGTTTGGCGGCAGGGCAAGTCAGAGCCATATGTCCATCTGATTTATTTCTTTTTTACTGTTTCCATTAAAAGCCAAGAATTTCCTTCTACTGTGACTTCTTCCCCCATCCCTGAAGAGAAGCCCTTAGAATTTGCCTGCAAGACTCCAAATATACCAAGATGGAAAGCAAGGTGTGGGCTCTGGCTCTTGCAAAGAGAGCCTGCGTGCCCTTTCATATTAAAATAATACCTATCATGTATACACAGTCAATTCTAGGTCTAACAGGGTTACTTCATCTAATATTCACAAAGCAAATACTATTATTGTCGCCGCAATTTTACAGATGAGAACACTGAGGCTGATAGAGGTGAGTCAACTTGCCTCAGGTCATATAGCTAGAAAGCAAGGAGGCCGGGTTTGAAACTCAGGTGTGGTAGTTTTCCTGCCGTATCTGCTAGGGATCCGTTCCAAGACCCCCAGTGGAGGCCTGACACCGAGCCCTATATATATTACGCTTTTTCTATACATGCATACTTACGATAAACTTTAGCTTATAAATTAGGCACTGTAAGAGATTAACAAGAATAACTGATAACGTAGAATAATTAGAATGTATTTTAATAAAAGTTATGTGAATGTGGTTTGTCTGTTTCTCTCAAAATATCTCCCTGTACTATACTCTTTCTTCTGGTGATGATATGGGTGATAAAATGTTTGCACGATGAGATGCAGCGAGGTCAATGATAGCCATTGTGACAGTATCAGCTACTAGTGACCTTCTTACTATATGTCAGGGGGATCATCTGCTTCCGGGACACGTTGACCGCAGGTAATTAAAACCCCAGAAACGGAAACTTCAGACAAGGGCAGGGTGGTAGGGGGGCGGGGTCTACCATAATCTGATTCCAGAACGAAATTCTCAAATTTTCATATTCTTCCAACCACATCCCATCCCTTTCTTTGACTGGTATCTTTTCTTTTCAATTCTTTTTTTTTTTTCTTTTTAAATTTGGACCCCAGTTTGTGCTTCAATCTATATGCATGATAAACCCTTTGTCTTTATCTGCTCAGTTTGGTAATAAGAATAGTGAATGCCTGGGAATTTGTAAACTTAGTTCTTTTACCCTTTCAAGTTCTCCTTGTTTTTTTGAAACTTGCCTTGGAGACATTTGAAATATAACAGCACAAAAGCCAATACAGTCTAGATTGCCAAGAAACTGAGTACAATTGTATGTAAGAACTGGTGTGACACCAAGTGATATACTGGAGACCTTTGGACTTGAAGTCGGATACCTGGGTTTTAGCGCTGTCTCTGCTCCCTTGTGATCTCGGTGACCCCAAGCTTGTCACTTACCTTCCTGAACTTAGCAAATGAGGGGAGGCTATAATATCTACCCCCGGAACGCTGTTTTGAGGATGACACATGGTAAGGTATGTACAGTTGCTCTTCCTCTCACTGTGACCCTTCCTTCTGCTGCCTTTCATCAATGCTATGCAACCAAGGCAAGGAGGGGGCAATCTGAGAGCTGATGGATGACACCATAAAGCTGCTGCCAGCACAGAAAAGCAGAACAGCTCTTCGACCTTCCTCTGGGACCCTCGTGGGAGGCCCCTCTCTGCCCAGCACTGGCTCCAGCAGCTCCCAGGTCTGAAAGGGTCCAGCTCTGGGGGAAGGTCACATCCTAGTTCCCACAGTTTCAAAACTCGGCTCTAAATCATCACCATTTTCCCTCGTTTCATTGACACAGGCAGCCTATGACAAATGAACAGCAGAATATGCCCATTGTCAGTTCATCGATGATAAAATGAAAATGTGCCCCTTGATTCAGCAGTAAAGCCAGATTGGGGTTCCCGTGCATTCCCTTCAGTACCACAGACATAATTAGAAATTAAGGCACACAATGAAATTATCCTTCATGTGTTAGTTTGTTGTAGGTAGGTTGAAAAAATAAAGGGGAAAATTTTTTTAAAAGATACTTAAAACTTCTGGAAATGATTACAGCCAAAGAGAATTTCTCAGTTTGTCTCTGGAGAACGACTTTGAACTTTGTTTCTTCATTGCACTCCTTATGCCCTGCCAAGGATCATGCGTTATCCTGCATATCAATACCGGGCACTGTCATCTTTCCCCTTCCTTCCCTGGGCGTAACCACTTGTGCGGCAGCCCCTCAGTCACACCAGCTCCCAGCTGCCACCATTCTAACCCCCTGTCTCCATATTTCATTTTTCTCACTACTGCACAGCTCCGCCATGTTATGTTGGCACTGTTCCTAGGTCTGTCTCGAATAAGAAGACATCTCAAGACTTATCAACAGCCTTCACGCCTACAATAAGAGCTTCTTAGGTTCTTTCTTTTTTGGACATGAATATCTTTTTAAATGGAGGAAAGAGGAGAAAGAAGCCAGGCAATTTGTGACAATAAACACACTCTGCAGCAGGACAGGGTGGGGTAGGGATATGGGAGAGAAAGCCTAAGGCCACCTGTTTGGAAGAGATTAGTGAAGTTTAAACAAAAACATCCCCAAGTCTCCACTCAACTTCCAGGATAAGGGTGGATTTTCCAATTCCTTACTCCCACACTTTACCCTAAAAAGGGAGAAATAAAGAGAGACTGACCTGAGACTAAATGGGGCAAGGCTCTCTCAGAGCAAGATGGAGCCTTGACTAGGGCTCACGGGGTGGCCCACATCCTTGTACACAGAGAGTGGGAGAGGAAGCAACAGCTGCAGGAGGCTGTTTCCACTGAGAAAGTGCCAGATGACCCAGAACTAGGGATTTCATTTCATGGAGGGGGGCATGCCCAACCTTCCTGAGATGGGACATTATTCACTCTTTCAGGACAGTAGCTGTACCACAGTAATGGTATTTCCTGAGTTAAAAAGGCAAAGACTTTGTAAATTGGCAAATGCAATTATATAAATAGATTCTATAATGCATCTCTTATAAATACATCTATTAAAAATTAAATAATTTTATTAGGAAATAATAAAATTAAGATAGTCTTTAAAAAATCTTGAATACCTATGTACTATACTCATACTTGTAATCACTCCCTGTAGGGATCCCTTTCGGTATGTGCCTAAGCACATGGGTGCACACGTGCACACACACACACACACACACACACACACTCTTATACACTCAAACATATGCAGGCTTGTTACGTAAGTATTTTGAAACCACTTATCCTGATCATTGATGCATTTCAATCATGTTCTCCTGGAGAAAACTCTAATCCCTGGTAAGGTCCTTATTAGTGAACTTGTAATGCCTGGCTGCTGAGGAAAATGACCATACCGGGTAATGATTATGCTGACATTTAGACAGATTGGCTTGACCTTCAGATTTCACAGTGTGGAACATGCCATTGGGACTTGTTGATTGAAGTCAAAATTAATACAAACTATCCGGAGACTGTTTGGTGATATTAAACGTCCATTCCTTTGACCCAGAAATTCCACTTTTAGAATGTTTGAGGACTTTTGTAACAGCACCATTTTCAGTGTGAAAACTGAAAACAACCTAAATGTCCACCAAGGAGATTGGTTGGTTTATTTGTTATTCCCATTTAAAAAAAAAACACGGTATAGATCCTTATGTACTGACATGTAAGGATGTTCACAATGTAGAGTTTAAGGGAAAATGGGGATTGCAGACAATACACAGAACATGATTAGGTTTTGTTTAATGGAAATATGTATTATGAAACATATGGAAATTTCCATTATGTAATGGAAATATGTACATGCATATGTAATATAATAAACATGCATACATCCAGGTTATGCATGGCAAAAAATCTACAACAAAATATTAACAGGGTTGTATATGGACTATGTGATTATATGTCAAAGTTTTTAAAAATTGTTTTTTGCAATGGGAAAATATTATTCTAGAACCAGGAAACATAACAAAACTATTTTAAGCAAATTGCACCAGGAGGAGGTTCCTTACCTGTGTGTGCATGACCAGTTTTCTCCAAAGCACCTGACACTGGTTCCACAGAGATGGCCAGTTGTCTTCTGGCACCAGTGGAGAGCACTGTGGAGGGCACTCACACTGGAGCCACAGCCGGACTGGCCTCTAAGATCTGTTTACAATTGAGAGTCTGGCATACTGGCAATACTGCATGCCAATCCAAGCACCAAGATGGTGACCAGGCAATTAATGGCACAAATTCAGCCATTACTAATTTGTAATAGATGAGTTGGCTCTTCAGCTTAGAGTTTGGGGAATATAAAGGGTAATTCGCTGAGCACTGACTTGGGATCACTTACTACGGTATTTAGGTGTGCATGTCCACACACACACAAGCCTGTGTAGCATGATTACATTTGGTACATTCACGGATGTGTTGTTCATTCCCAGCAATGTCTATTAGTGCCTATCAGGCAGTAACTGGAGCATTCTAAGTTTTTGTGTGGACGATGATTCAACAGCCAAAACACTCAATTCTTGACTTCTGAATTTCAAAAGAAAAAAAAGCATGTTTGATACAACAGAGACAATAGTATAAGGGAAAAAAATCAAGCAACTGAATAATAGGGCATGATATTGGCATGATATTTTTAGCTCTTAATGAAAATGTGTGTGCGAATGATTCTTTTTATGAGGGTAAGTCATCCATCCCAGCTTCTACCCCATCCCAATGAGAGATAAAATCCTACAGAGTGAAGAAGGTACAAGAGAAGAAGAAAAAGTAAGATGCTTCCATGCTGTTCAGTGCCTCTGAGAAAAGGCTGCATATCCGGCCCTTTCCCACAACCCAAAGCCGGGTGGTGAGAGGACAATATAAAAACACGAAGTCTGTTTGGGATTCTGAGAGCAGAAGAGCAGGTGCCTTGTTTCCCAGAGGAGGAGCTACCCCAGCATAGCATGAGGATCGCAAGCACTCAATGCTTGTGAGTGATGTGGAAGCGGATGAGTCTCCAGGAAGAGGCCCTGCAAGCCCCCCTGACAGGGTGACATGGTGCACAGCCAAGAGCCACACAGATGTGGTGGCAATGGGCTAGGATACTCCAACTCTGCGGTTGGAGTAAGGGAGCATTAGAACTGCTCCCTGATGCTTTGATATTATGCTTGACTCCAAAATGTAAATGCAAAATCAAGAAGAAAATAGGAAGGAAAAAACACACATTTACTGAGTCTACCTAGAGTTTACTCAGCTTAAATTGCCACCACTTGGGAGATTTTGTTAGAAAGAAGTTCCGTTGCAGGAAACTAAAAACATTAATGTACAACCTGAGCTGTGCATGATATTGTACTTGAGTCACATAAGCTAAGGGTCTCAACTGAGGGATTCCTCTCTACCCAAGGAATGCTTGACATCAGTCTGGGCCATTCTCACTGTCAAAGCTAATCTTGCTGACCAGCCCCTGCTATGCTATGTTGATCATTCCAGCTGACTACACACTTAACCAGTATAGCTTCACAGTCAAAATGGGCCTCACACAGGCCACTATATTTTTCTGGCACCCTCCTTCAGTGCATGTGTCACTGGGGAGACCCTCTTATAATTACAAAGACCTTTACATGGTTTGTATTAGAATGTCACTATTCTTCTCTTTAATTTTTTTTAACATTTATTTATTTTTGAGAGACAGATCATGAGCAGGAGAGGTGCAGAGAGAGAGGAAGACACGGAGATCGAAGTAGGCTCCAGGCTTTGAGCTGTCAGCACAGAGCCCGATGCAGGGCTCGAACCCACGAACCATGAGATCGTGACCTGATCCGAAGTTGGATGCTTAACCAACTGAGCCACCCAGGTGCCCCAGAATGTCACTATTCTGAAGGACTTTTTCTAATTTCCCTTTTAAAAACTCTTTCCAATCCTACGCCCCAACACACACACACACACACACACACACACACACACACACACACACATTTCTTTCAACATGCATGTGTCCTTCCAACAATGAGACATAAACATCCTGGTCTTGGCTGTCCAGCTGAAACCAGGAAAGGCAAAAACAAAACAGCCATTCCTGTATCCCAGTGCAAATCCTTTGGTATTTTTCCCATCCTCCCTACATCACCTCTATATGCACATCGGCAGGTAAGAAAAAGAGCATTCTCTAGCCCAGTCCTGAGAAAGAGGGCTGCCAGAGTCCATGGTAGTGCTCAGATTCAAAAAGAATATATAAGAATGACCAGTGATCCCGTCATAAACCATTAAAAGATGTTTGGCTCAAAAAGATGAGCTGGTCCAATGAAAAAAGATGGGCTGCAGAAAGCAGAAAGGACTACCTCTTACAGTCAAAACTTCAAGAGTGATCATTGGAAGCAGCCTGGAAGCAGCCAAAATATAATTTAGACAGAAGTAAATGTAACTTGAATAGCGCTTTTGAGAATTTCAATTCCTCTGAGAGCCCAGAAGTTTGTATAGCTCTTATATTTGATCAACCATTTCACCCTGAAAATGAAAGAGACACAAATGAGACACATTATGTGAAAAATGCATCATTTTTATCTTCCTCCCTACTTTGATGGTCTGCAAAAGACTTACACCCATATCCCACTGGCTTCCAGTTTAACTGTAGAGCTCTACAGTCATTTCAGTACACAAGTAAAATCTCAATATCCATTCTGTAGGGAATTGCCAAGCAACATGGGAATCTGGGGCTGTACATTTCATTGATGGAGAACTCGTGTTTTATTCATTTGGCAGTTATGTGTCAGACCAGGAGGGACCAATTAGGACCCTCTAAAACTGATCACTCTGCAGGGTATTTGCTTGTTTATTTGGCTGCCTGAATGTTAGAATGTGATCTCCATTTGGCCAAGTAGTCTGTTTTTCTTTTTCCCATTATATCCTCAGCCCCCAATTACCATTAAACATTTGAGGAATAAGTGAATGAGATTCTGAAAGGCTTCAAGATCTAGGGTGTACTCAGGGGAAAGCAGTGGCAAAATGCAAGTATTTCCCATGGGGGCCCCTCCAAGAAGATCAGAATGGGATCATACACAAGCATCATGGCCTTCTAAGAAGGTGTCTGGTTCCAGTATACGTGGCATAGTCGAAGACCAGGATCTTCTAACTTTTTAGCCATTAGGTATAAGGCATAAAGCACCAGAGGATCTTTTAAGTGGAAACAGGCCATAGAATGTACACCACCATGGGAACCCTAATGTAATCTATGGACTTTGAATACTAATAATGTGTCAATGTGGCTTCATCAATTGTAACAAATGCACCACTCTGGTAGGGGATGTTGATAATGGGGGAGACCAAGCTGGCAGGGGGGGGATGGGGGCTAAGGGATATGTGGAAACTCTCTGCACCTTCTGTTCAATTTTGCTGTGAACTTAAAATGGCTCTGAACAATAAAGTCTATTTAGGAAAAAACAAACAAACAAACAAACAAACAGGAAAAGGTAAAGAGAGGAAGCAAAAGATAGGGAAAGAAGAATAAAGAACATGAGAGGCCTTGTGCAATTAAGAACCAGTCATTCCTCCTTAGTGGCCATCGGAGCTCAGGCTGGCAACCTGACCCATTCCACCACGTGCATGTATAGGCTGAGAGCCCTGACCTCTGTCTACGGTATTATTATAGCTCATACAGCAAGTGTCTGAGCACTAACGCACGTTGTCTTATGCACAGAGAAGAGGTAATCTGGAAAAATCTAGTTAATTTAGTTATTTCCATGCCTATCACGATGACATTTTCTGACCCAAACTCAGAGTAGAATGTCTGATGTCCATCCTGATGTAAGACAGACTATTTCAGGGGCGCCTGGGTGGCGCAGTCGGTTAAGCGTCTGACTTCAGCCAGGTCACGATCTCGCGATCCGTGAGTTCGAGCCCCACGTCAGGCTCTGGGCTGATGGCTCAGAGCCTGGAGCCTGTTTCCGATTCTGTGTCTCCCTCTCTCTCTGCCCCTCCCCCGTTCATCCTCTGTCTCTCTCTGTCCCAAAAATAAAATAAACGTTGAAAAAAAAATTAAAAAAAAAAAAAGACTGTTTCAGATTTAAAATATATACAACTTATTTTATTGAAACTCCAGACACTGGGGGAAGAAAAGACAAAAGGCATCTAGTATTGTTCTCCACACTCACCCTAATTCTCCAATTCCAAACTCAAGATGGGTTATAGAACTCATAGCCAACTCTCAAATATAAACCATAACTAACAAATGCAAAACTATGAATATATGTTCCATTATCTCCATGTCTTCTTGGCATTTATTTTACTAAAAAGCAGTCGTTCATGAAATGTACATATGCTGGTTTGATTTCTTATAAAATAATTGTTCTTAAATTTTAACTTTGACAAAAAGAAATGCTGAAAGAGTTGTTTTCTTTCAATCAATTCCTTCTTGCTGAATAGCTGCTGTATAAATGGAAGGTCAGGGCAGAGGAGATCACTGTGTTCTGTGTCCCTCCAGTGTTGAAGGGGAACTGGATATAGAGTTGCTCCTATGGCAGATTTAAGTAACATGTTCTACTGAAGATATGCCCTGCCTGTATTTGGAACCTATATCTGTATCATGACCAAGTCAAAGTCAGTACAATGAGTGGAGTTTTGAGAAAAATGCCTAAGGGATAGACCACACGTGGAGGAGTGAGTGTGTTTACGGGTACAAAATCTTGTCAGCGGTTGTCAGTAGGGTGATTGAGCATTTGACAGAAGAAAAGATCAGGAAATCCTCAGTGCCTGTGTGCAGTACAAAGTCTACATGTTTGATATATGTTACATAGTATTTTCTCTCTTGGGGGTAGAAAATAAGTATAAACTACAAGGAAGTTTAGGAAGGTAAGACTCCTTTTAACCACTAACCACATTCTGTCCTCTTTCCTCTTTCTATCCCCTCCATAGGGAACTTGTTAGAAGCTTGATTTTTATTATTCCAGGTTGGTGTATAATTTTCATTACCTGTTATTATTTTATTACTTTATTGCTATGTATTATTTTCTTATTACTATTTGGGTTTCAGTTTTTTCTTTGTTTTAGATTTAAAGTATATTTTACATGCAGTATACCCAATTTTACATGCAGTATACAAAAAGATAGACAACATTTTAAGAATTCAACTCAGTGAATTTTTACATGTGCAACCACTATACCAATTAATATATTAAAACTTTCCACACCCCAGAAGGCTCCCTCAAGTTCTTTCCAAGTCAACATCTCCCAACCTGAAGGCAACCACATTTCTCACTTCCGTTACCATAGGTTGGTTTTGTCCAAGATCAGAATCAACTCTTGGGCCTAAAGAACCTCCTCATCACTGGTGTTTGTGATTATGGATTTTCAGAGAATTATAATATGAACAATAAAACAGACTGGTTGCAAAAGATGTGGGACACTTTGGATGGTTCAGAAAATCCTTCAGTCATTTCTTAAAGTGGTGAGCTGGGCAATAGAGATTTCCTGAATTATTAATTTCCCTCATTCTCTGACCCACAGATGAGAGGCCAGACTGACCTAAACCCAAAGAGAGGTGTAGGTTTCCAGAAGATTGGGAGAGTCGAGCCTCATAAAGAGAGGCCAAAGGTGGAGAGGAAAGTGTACTGCCTAGGGGCTCTCCATCCATCACATGTGCATCCTGAGGAACTGGAAAGGGGCTGCTTTTGGCTACCTGGTCTGCACCATTAGGGTGTGTAACATCAGAACTCGGAAGTCGGTTTGCCCATAAACTCTAGTGGAGAGCAAAAGAGGCACACCAAACGTCCCACCATGCTATGGCCCTATTCCACACACTTGGCTTGTTCCCGTTCATCCCCCTGGGACATAATCTGTTCCAAAATAACTACCATTTACTGAGCATCTACTCTGGGTCAGGCACAGGAGCTATTTTATATACATTAGCTCAATTGATCCTCAGCGACTATCTCATGTTGTTGGCATTATTATTGTTGTTATGGTCATGACAGTCATTTTACAGATGAGGAAATCATGAAGCAAAAAGGTAAGTAATTGTTACAAAAATCACGTAGTAGTAAGGCTTGGCTGGACCCTGGGCCAAGTCTGCCAAACTCCAACTTGTGATTAACTCATGCCTGTGATAAATTAATTATAATAATGGCTCCCAAATCTTTACCCATCCCTAGGTCTCTGTCCCTACCATGTAACTCCACAGTTCCCACCTGTCCTCATGTTGCTCTCAGACACATGCGTCTTGTGTTGGCCAAGGAGATGACACAAACAGACTTGAAAAGTACTTCCTCGACTGTGCTTGCCTGTTCTTATTCATCTGTCATGGCCTGAGACCACATGCGTTCTAAATAGGAGCAGTGCTATCTCAGTGGTCCCACCAAGGCCATCATAAATCAGCTGAAGACAAACAATTCCCTGACGTGAGGGTGCCCAGTCCAGATCGGCTGAGTCCCGTAAACTTGTAAGGTAACCAAATGCTCCTTGTGATAAGCCACTGAGGCCATGTGGTTGTTTATGCAGGGTTATTGTGGCAGTTGATGAGTGACACAGCACACTGCTCCTCTGGTCAGTCTGGGTTGGAAAACCTACCTCCAATACCATCTGGGTAAACTTGGGACATTACCCAACCTCTGTCTCGGTCTTCTCATCTGTATAATGTGGATAATGATAGTATTTCATGAGGTTTTTCTAGAAGTTTAAAAACTTTTTTATGAAGTATAAGTTCTACAAAGCACACTGCATAAATCTTTAGTATACAACCTAAAAGCTTTTTACATTACTTATATACATATGCATGTGCCCACATCAGAATATTTCTGGATCTCCAAAATGTGCCTTTATCTCCTCATAACCAATAACTCTTCAAAAGTCACCACTAGTTGGGGCACCTGAGTGGCTCAGTCGGTTCAGTGTCTGATCTCACAGTTGTGAGTTCGATCCCTGCATAGGGCTCTGCACTGACAGTGTGGAGCCTGCTTGAGATTCTCAGTCTCTCTCTCTCTCTCTCTCTCTCTCTGCCCCTCCCTCATTTATGTTCTCCCTCTTAGAAATAAATAAACATTAAAAAAAAAAAAAAGTAACCACTAGTCTGACTTCTATCATCATAGATTAGTGTGGCCTGGTTCTGAAATGCATAAAAATGAAATCATACAATCATACTCTTTTGTGTTTACTTTCTTTCACTTAATATAGCCATGAGACCATCCATATTTTGTATATGATACTTGTTTGTTCTTTATCATTGCTATGTAATATTTCATTGTACAAATATACCACATTCTATTATCCATTATGTTACTGTTGGACATTTGAGCTGATTCCAGTTTGGAGCTTTTGAAGCATTGTAAGTGTTCTTACACATGTCTTTAGTGAATCTCATTTGTCTTCCACTCATACATCCAGGAGTAGAACTGCCGAATTATAAGACATACATGGTTTGCTTTATGAATATTGCCAAAACAGTTTTCCAAAGTTCTATACCAATTTATAATCCTACTAGCAACATGTAAGAGTTCCAGTTAATTTACATTCTTGCTAACATTAAGAGTGAACAGTTTTCATAGACTGAGAGAAGATTCTGTTATTGACAAAAGACTTGCTGGAGAAAGAACAACAAATCAATTCAACCATCAAAAACTTTTACAAAAAGGGGCAACTGGGTGGCTCAGTCAGTTAAGTGTCTGACTCTTGATTTCGGCTCAGGTCATTATTTCACCGTTGATGCGTTTGAGCCCAATGTTGGGCTCTGCACTGACAGTGTGGAGCCTGCTTGAGATTCTCTGTCTCCCTCTCTCTCTGGCCCTCCCCTGCTCACTCTCTATCTCCTTCTCTCAAAATAAAAAAATTAAAAAAAAATTTTTTTTAATTTCTTTCTAAAGAAAAAAAGACAACCCAACTAAGAATGAGCAAAAGACTTGATCACTCTGCATAAAAGAAGATAGTCCAATGGCCTATCGACAGATGTTCATCATTACCAATTATCAGAAAAAAGCAAATTAAATCACAATGAGGCAACATTACCACTAAGGATGTTAAAAGTGTTTTCCTTTGTTTTTTAATAAATGGCATCCCCCTCTACACCATTCAGTAACTTGGGTCATTCACTCAACAAATGGGCTCAGATATCTGAACATGTTGCCACAAATATCACTGACTCATCCCTTTTAATTCCTCAGAATTCCATAGTATGAAAGTTCCACAATTAATTTCAACATTTCTATTTCAATGGAAATTTAGGTTGTTTCCCAATTTTTTCACTCTTATGAACATTTATATGTCCTCCTTCTGTACGTGTACAAATGCCTCTCCAGGGTAGACAATCAGCAGTAAAATCTGGGTGGCACAGGGAATGTGTATGTTGAGTTTTAATAGGTACTAACAAATGATCTTTCTTATCAGCTATACTAATTATCACTCCAATCGATAACATATGAGAATAGGTTGCATTACTTCTTTACCAGTATTTGCTGCCATCACATTTTTTCATTGTTTTCAAACTGTTGCTTAAAATGGTACATTATCTTAATTTTTTTTTTTTAACAAACTGTTTACTGAATTTTACATCACTATGGGATGTCTCTAGGAATCAGGGAGGTGGTAAGGTGGCCATGGTGAACTTGGGAATGATGATAACGTATATTATCCCATTCTATCCCCACACCACTCTAAGCTTCTAAAGCAAGTCCTTACTGTCCCTACCTCCTTACTCTTTTCCTGGTCAGCCTCCCTCCAAATGTCTTCTCTCAATTGCATGAATCACCGCACCTTTTCCTGTCCCTTCTGTTCATCAACTCTCCTGTCCTCCCCAATGTCTTAATCCAGTAAGAAACTGCTCATTTAAACAAATGAAGCAAGAGAGAAAGGTTAAACTGGTCTTTCCCATCCTAACAGTGTCTAAGTGCTAGCTGCGTCTTTAGTGGATTTTTTTTTCATGTTTACGTATTTATTTTGAGAGAGAGAGAGAGAGAGAGAGAGAGAGAACAAGTGGGGGGGGGGGGGCAGAGGGAGAGGGAGAGAGAATCCCAAACAGGCTCCGCACCATCAGCACAGAGTCCAGCGCTGAACTCGAACTCACAAACTGTAAGATCGTGGCCTGAGCCGAAATGGAGAGCCGGACGTTTAACGGACTGAGCCACCCAGGCACCCCAGTGGAAATTTTAAAAGTCGGAGGGAAGAGAACCAGAGATATAAAGAACTTTAAAGATCCTTTCCCCCTGATTTCTTCTGGTTTCATCTTCAGGGCAACAAAAACCACTGTAATAACTAGCAGGTATTGAACACATACTAAGTGCAAGGCCCTAGGCAAAGCATTTAGCGTGCACCATATTTAAGTTCCCCAACAAGACTGGAAAGTGGGGACAATTATTACCCCCGCTGTGGAGAAAAGGAAACATAAATCCCATGTAGGACGAATAACTTTCCAAGTTGCATAATAAGTAAATTTGGCTAGGAATTAATCCCAGCAGTCTGACTCTAACCTCTGTTCTTAACCCCGACTCCAACCCAGTAACAGTGTGGGAAGAAAGTATGGCGCAAAATAATAGCAGGGGTTATTCTGTCTGACACATATATGCCTGCCTTTATGACACTAAAGCCTGGAAGGTTTTACACATTTCGCTGCTCAGCACAGTAATCATGTTTTTTAGCCACGAAGTATGCCCATATTTTAGGCTAACTACGGGATGGAGATACAGACTCTTAGTTACATAGAAACACAAATTAGGAGCTATGATTCCCCCCAAATGCTCCTGGATCCATGACTGCAGAAAAAGAAATGCACATACCACTTCTGTCTTTTGCAGGATTCTAGGATTTTCAGACTGTGTGGCCTGGAGCATGTCACTTTACTTCACTCTGTCTCAGTCACCTCAGTGGTAATATAGTGATAATAACAGCACTGCGAGCGTTGCTGAAAGGATTAGATGAGCACATATATGGTGCTCGAAAGAGTAGCTGGCACGTCTTAAGCACCATGTGAGGGTTTCTATCATCTTTGAAGCTTTCATAATTCAGGGTAACAAGCGCAAATTTACTCTTATTCTAACATCTCAAACTGGCTTTCCAGTTGAGGGAGTGGTATAGAAATCCAAATATTTGAGTTTTACAAAAGCTTCTGGAAGCTTTCGGCCCTTTATTTTCAGACCTACGCGCTTTTCAAAGACAGTGCGGTGAATGTTTCTGGCTCACTGAAAAGGATATTTGCTTTGCTTCATTTTCCCCTCCCCTCGCTGAAAGTCACTTAGTGTTCATCTGCTATGCCACTTTCAGGAACATAAACAGTTTTAAAAGTCTGTTCCTTTGAACGCGATGTTTTGGCCAAGTACAAATCTTCCATGGTATACGCGTCCTTCTGAGGCTGCCATGGCTGAAGGGCCTCCGTCTGCAAGTGACTCACCAGGAGCCCAGCTGGCCCTCACGCTGGCCTGCCTCCCTGCAGCTTCTAGACTCGTTGCTCGTTCTGGTCAGTGCAGTCTAGACCAGCTGTGACTGACTGGCACAGAAACGTTGCCGAAGAAAGCCTCAGAAGTAGGAACAGGAAGGCTATTCAAGAGTGTCCCTGATACGGATCTGTCCTTCTGCATTGCCCCGCCTGATCCCTCACCCACCTTTTATTTTCCTACTCCCTGTGGCCTTAATTTGACTCTGACTCTTTGACTTTAGGTGCCCTTGAGCTAATCTCTCTCCCGGAAGTTGATTTCTGGTTTTCCAAGGCCCAGGCTGCTCCCTCCCGTGACTAACGCCAGCCTGCCCCAACTGCCTGCCACCTGCACTCACCTTTGGCTTTGGATAGTTGCCCTTGGCTCCAAATCCTAAGTAGTGACTTCAGCCACCTGTGCCACAGTTGACTTACTCCAACCTTTTCTCTTTATGTTTCTATGAAATGCCTTGGCGTTCTAGCCCAGGAAGCTCTCTGGATAAGGAGGCTCAGAGAGATTCGTTTACTCTACCAGGATGTGAGTGATGTATTGTGGCCTTGCAGAGCCAGAGAAAACACATTCAGAAAGCCCTGTTTATTCTTCTTCCACATAATCATGGTATGTTGGGGATTCTAAAACCAAAGTATATAATTTTCTTATGTTATTTTGAGGAAAGGAACTCAGACATTCTGTGCTTGTTAGTGGATGGTTTTTTCTTGTTTCAGGACCACCATATATTTGATAAAAGGACCCAAACCTTAACACAATCCAGAGGCCGGAGTTCATTCCATTTTTGTGGCACCAGCTGTTTGACTTTTGGGAAAGCCTTTTGAATTCCTCCAAACTTCAATTTCTTCTTATATAAAATTGTGACCAAAAAAATCCACTAAACTTTATCCTTTGAGATTAGGAAATATGTCTTGTTTGTATAAGACTCCCCCCCACCACAAGTGACTCAGAGAAAGTGCTCCAAAATTGATCTCATAAGGCTGATAAAAGAATCAAATAAATTAGGGTATGCATAATCACTTTGAAAATTGCAAAGCACAAGATAAATATGTTTTTTGTGACTGTGAATGAGTTGTATGCCAAAAGTTGCTATGGAATTCGGAAACTATTTGCCCCCAAATTTTCCCTCAGGGCTCAAATCAGATGGGACTTGAATCCCATTGCTTCCCCTCCTTTGTACCTTCATCAGGCTTGTCCTATCCTCATTCTAGTATCTCCTTGTCTGAACTCCCCTTCAGACCATAAGCTCCTTGAGGACAACCCATATGGCCCATGTCAGAGTCACTGTACATACTAATAATATAAAAAGTTTTTAGTATTATTGAGGTTTTATTGTAAGTGCTTTATATATATGAACTCATTTTATCCTCATGGATTCCTCTGAGATAGAAATTACTATGACACCCATTTTATAAACGTGGGAACTGAGGCGTGGAGAGGTTAAGTGAACTTCCCAAGCATACATAGCCAGTGAGGGGCAGAGCTGGGCTTTGAAACCAGATAGACTAGTTCCAGGGTCCATGTTGTTAACTACCACATTATATTGCCTTTGTTGGATGGGTAGGTGGGTGAGTAGATTGGTAGGTTATTACATTTATTATTGTCCTTCATTATCTGTAGTCATAGACAATAATGCAAAAAGCATGAAGATCATGATTAAATACACATGAGGTATCAGAGTAGTTTTCCACTCAGTACATAAATGTGTTCAGTGAGGAGCAAACCTGGAAGGTTATCTAATCAATACCTTTTCTTCCATTGCAATCAAAACGACAAAAAAATTATTTAATTTTTTGTATCTAAATAGCAATTACTGGTTACATTTAACTCTACCTTTCTCCTGTTTTAAAATAGAATGTTAAATTTGCTATGTTCAAGATGTGCAAACATTTGTGTGTTGATATATAATGATGGAGAAGGGGAGTATGAAAGGATTATATTTCCCTCTCCCCAACTTATCTGAAAACTAACAGCTCAAAGTCTGGGTCCTTCAAGGCTGAGGTTTTGAACCCTACCCTAAATAAGCTACCCAAAGGATTGTGGTGAGCCCGGAAATGACATCTTTAAAGCAAAAGTGACTCCTGCAAACACAGACACATTCACCCCTCCATTTTGGCCACTCACACAACCCCCAGGTTCACCCTATCCCCAGACATGTTAACTATGGGCTATAAACACAATCATTCTGGTCTAGTTGGTTTGGCTTGGTGCTTCTCCCCCAGACATCTCATTCGCTCCCACGTTTCAAATATCCTCTAAAAAAAACATCAACTCTCATAGTTTCTGTCCTGTTCAGATCTATGTATGGGACTGTTTGCTCATCAGACATTTTTATGGGGATGTTTTACAATAAGCATCTCAAAGTCAATATATCTAAACCAGAACAAATGAACTGCCTCTTCAAATGTGTTCCTTCTAAGAGTAAATGGTACTAGAATGACCAGGTACTCTAAACAGAAACCTGGAAATC
Source organism: Felis catus (assembly GCF_018350175.1). Classification (NCBI taxonomy): domain Eukaryota; kingdom Metazoa; phylum Chordata; class Mammalia; order Carnivora; family Felidae; genus Felis; species Felis catus. Next base: position 111,249,645 of record NC_058374.1, read on the forward strand.
ACATTAATCATCCTCATCTTCACATCTTACTCCTATTCAATGATTCACAAAAACCCAACAACTATATCTGTGAAATATCTTAAAGCTCCATCCCCCCCCTCCTTCCCAGCTCTGTAATCTAAGCCACTGTATCTTATTTAGACAACTCTGGGAGCCTCCTAACAGATCTCTCTTCCATTCTTGCATTACTCCAATCTATTCTAGCCCAACAGATTCGAAAGGAAAACCTACTACGTTTGACCCTTGAAAAATGCAGCAGTTAGTGGCAGTAACCACTATGCAGTCGAAAATCTGCAACTTACCTTTGACTCCTCCAAAACCTAACTACTAATATTCTACTGTTGACCTCACCAATAACATAAACAGCCAGTTAGCACATATTGTGTGGGTTACATGTATTATATACTGTATACTTATAATAAAGCAAGCTAGAGAAAGTAAAATGTTATTAAGAAAATCATGAGGAAGAGAAAATAAATTTACAGCACTGTACTGGATTTGTTGGAAAAACTCTGTGTATAAGTGGACCTGAGCAGTTCAAACCCAGGTTGTTCGAGAGTCAAATATATATTGTTTCCAGCTTAAAGCCTTCCAAAGCCTTCCAAATGCTTTTGGAGGAAAAGGACGACGTCTTTAAGGTGGCCCACAAGACCCTGGGTGATGCTGCTCCCACGTGCTTCTGCAACGTTTCCTCACGGTCCTCTTTCCCTGCTTTCTAAAAACCTACAAACTTAAGGGCCTCTCATGAATTCCCTACCCGTGTCAAGTTCTTTCCTGAAACTTGTATGCCTTTGCACTTGCGAATCCCTCTGTGTGGAACCCTCTCTTCCCCATTTACTGTCTAGTCAATCCCACATTCATCTTTGGGACCTCAGCGTAAATGTCACTTCAGTGGAGAAGCTGGATCACCCACTTGGACAGGCTAGGTCAGATCCCCTGTTACACACTTCCGTGACACAATATAGTTTTCCTTCACTAAATTTGTTGCACTGTGTATTTTCCTTTGCCATCCCTATTACAGTTTGTGATTTTTACGATTATTTGTTGTGGCCTATCTCTTCTATATGTTCCATGAGGTCGAAGACCAGTGTTGTTCACTATTGTGTTTACAGTGACTAACACATCCTTAAGTGAGTCAATGAACGAATGAAGGGGGGAGCTTGGGGGAATCATAATAACAGGCAATCGAGGCATACTTTTCACTCTATCCTCATAACAATTCTGCGAGGAGATATCATCATCACCTTTTTTCATAGGTAAGGAAACCAGAGTTCAGAGTTCACAGACGTGCTGTTACTTGTCCAGGATGTACAGGTCAGTTCTTCCAGGAAAAAGGATCTTTGAGATCAGTCTAAGTTTTAAAAACTAAGTAATTGCCTACTAATAAATTTCTCTGACTGCTTTGTCCTTTGTAAATGCTAAATAGTATTGATATCTCTTTGCCATTTCCCGGAATTCTTCAGGATGAGCAAAACCAGTTACACCCCTTCTCATTGAGGGCAAAGCCTACTAAAAACCCTCAGGGAAAGTTCTGATGAGTGAAGAAAGCATTTCTTATTCATTGAAATGGAAAACACACAGAGAAAGGAGCTGGGTGGATTAAAGCAAATCAGGTAGAAAAAGAAGCTTGTGTGATAAAGGCTGGAACAAAGAAAATGGGCTAGATAAAGAAAGAGTAGAAGAGATAAGTCCAAGGACACAGGGAAACAAAGAAAAACAGACTTCTCGAGTCCTTGGGAAAGTCCAGAAAAGCACACAGTAAGGAAGATGCCCTTTTGTCTGAGCAAAACCAGTGGTGTTTCTGAATACCCAAGGGTTTAGTAGCAAATAGCAAGAGTGTCTGATGGCTACCTGGATTGTTCGCACCAAGATTTTAGAGTTTTTTGATGAATCAAGATTAATGTGGAGTTTTATATTTGCTCCTAATGTATATGTTTGAATATAGATGAAAGTGAGAGGAAATTCGAATAGGAGGACTTCCTCCTCTGCACTAGACCAAAATATATGATGTGTCCCCATCTCCCATGCTCCGTTCCCCATCTGGCACCACTCTGAGGTTCACCCTAACCCCTGTGAAATTAATTAAGCCATAGTGGCCTATGTAAGCAACCCAAAATCGGAGCCTGTAAATGCCTCAAGGTTATGAAATCAAAATCTAAGGACAACCAATTGCCAACAGCCAGCGAGGCTTCAAGCTCCAGCCAGTCAAATAATTTCCTTTCTTCGTTTCCACACTTTCTCTGTAAAAGTCTCTCCCTTTGCTCCTGTTGGCACCACACTCCTAACCACTTCCAGGGTGCGGCTGCCAGATTGGAATCGATCTTTTCTCAAATAAACTCTTAAAATATGTAATATGCCTCAGTTTATCTTTTAACATTCCCTAACTGGGTTCAGCCACGGGAAAGTCATTTTCCTCCTCTAAATCTCTTCCCTTGTCTATAAAGTGGAGAGAATCATTCACAGCTCAGGAGTTGGCTCACGGAATGTCAGGAGGAGGAAGGACTCGAGGAGAGACCTTCTAATACAACCTCAAACAGGATGTGTGAATCTCCATTGCATTATCTCACACACCCACCAACCTTTTTTTTTTTAATTCATTTATTTATTTTGATTGAGAACGCAAGCAGGGGAGGGGCAGAAAGAGAGGGAGACAGAGGATATGAAGTGGGCTCTGTACTGACAAAAAGGAGCCAGATGCGGGGCTCGGACTCATGAACCACAAGATCATGACCTAGGTGTTTACTTATATATATGCTCAACCAACTGAGCCACCCAGGTACCCCTGGACTATATTTTTAAAGGAAATGTGAATTTTTTAATGTTGTTTTGGAACCCAAAGTGGGAGGGAAGTAAGTCTTAAAGGTGCATCCTTGGGATATTGTCCCTCTATACCAGTGGGTCCCAAGGTGTGATCTTGGACCCGCAGTGGGGAGCACCATCTGGGTATGTGTTAGAAATTCAAAATCTCTGGTCCTTCCCCAGACCTACTGAACAAGAGACTCTGAGGTTGAGGATCAGTAATATGTTTCCTGGCGAACCCTGCCCTTTAAAGTTTGAGAACGATTGCTTTATGCTACAAAGTGGTAAGCTTGGGTAGAGGGCTGGTGTAGCAGACAAGAAACAGAACAAGTGTATATTGATGCATTTTCATCATTAAAAATGAAATAATATTAGGGTGAAGCATGTAAAATTGCCAGTAGTCAACTATTTTTGACCTACATAAAAGCAAAGTAAGATTGAATCTAAACGTGTGTATTTTGGGAGGTATTATTATGAAGTTTCCATAACCTATGTGAAAAAAACCTTACAAAGGCTCTGGATATGAAAGTTCAATAAACACTAACTTCTCATCCTTTTTCCTGATCCTCGAAAACATACTGATCAGGACCTCTATTCTCAGAAACAAGCTCTAAAATTATCATGTGTGCCTTCCAGTGCCCAAGAAAGGCCAATGGCAGGCAGCTCATCCCATACTCACCAGAAGGAACTGTGTTCTTAGATAAATAGTGTGCCACCAGCTCCCGTTCCCTCTAAGAAAATAAGTAGTTGTCTCTCTCCAGTAATTAAGACAATCAGAGTAATAAAATGTCTAGATGTTTGCCTACACATACCTCTGGACAAATATAGCAGCTACATTTCCCCTCATCTACCTGCTTCTTTCAGGTATTTATGTATACCTAGTCCTTCCAAAATGTTCTTTCCTTGCAGCTACTTACCTGCAATTACATTCTTGTAAAATAACTGGCTTCTAGGAAGAGCTGGAAATGAGCACAGGGCTCAAAAGCAATTCCAAAGCAAGTCATGAACACAAAATTAAGACTCTTGACTGATGTCAGTGCAAATCAAGAGTGAGTCTCAGGTTTCTCTCGTCATGCTGGGTTTGTCAGTCAATGTGGTGCAATAGGTTGTGTTATTGGAAATGGCCTAGAAAGAAAAAACACAATTTCTAACCAATCTATGTTAACTAGATGAATAATGTTAAGTCTGGATGATTAAGCTAAATGCATCTTATAATCCTTGATCACTTCAAAGGAAAAGGTGGAGATGAAGCTGGAAGAGGAGGAGGAAGAAAGGAGAGGATCTGGAAAGAGAATGGAATGCTTTTCTTGGGTGAGTATGCTCTTTCCCCAAATTAAAGTGCTTAAAGGATCAGAATTCTGTCATTTGCATCTTTAAATAGTGCTCTCCCCCACACAGAGGAGGGAGGGACAGTCAATAGTCAATACTCATGAATGACTGCAGATACTGAGAAGATTAAGGGATCTATAGATTTCCATAGAGTAGATGGTTGACAGGATATACCCTTTTTATAAATGTTTACTTATTTATTTTTGAGAGAGAGAGAGAGAGCACAAGCAGGGGGAGGGGCAGAGAGAGAGGGAGAGAGAGAATCCCAAGCAAGCTCTGCACTGTCAGCACAGACCCCAACACGGGGCTCCATCTGAGAAACCATGAGATCATGACCTGAGCCAAAATCAAGAGTTCGTCGCTTAACCAACTCAGCCACCCATGCAACCCAATACGATATATACACTTTATCAGGTGCCTCAGTTAGTGAAGACTTGCTTTGGACTGAATGTTTGTGTCCCCCAAAATTCATATGCCCAAACCCAAATCCCCAAGGTGATGGTATTTAGAGATGAGGTCTGTGGGGTTAATTAAGTCATGAGGATGGAGCCCTCCTAAATTGAATTAGCTCTTCCCATTTGCCTGCCATATGAGGATACAATGAGAACATGGCTGTCTGTAAACCAGGAAGAAGGGCTTCACCAGAATATGACCATACTGGTACCTTGGTCTTGGACTTCCAGTATCTAAAACAATGAGAAATGAATGTTTGTTGTTTAAGCTACCCAGTCTATGGCATCTTGTTATAGCAGCCCAACTGACTAAAATAACACTTTATTTGCCATTCAGTTTTTGAAATAATGATGCCTTATCCTTACCATCTGCCCCCCTACTTCAACTTGATGTATTATTATCAAAACACCTGTCCATATTGGAAATAGTCCACATGCTCAAGAGATCACTTTTTTTTTTTTTAGAATATTAGTGCCCTGCCTCTTTGTTGGTGTTCACTTAATTGGGGAAATGAATCTGTCCTTCTCAGTTCTTTCCCAGAGCACACAGCCAGATGGATAATGACCTTCCAGCTCAAACGTGAGGTTACAGTGCTCTTGGGAGTTTGTAGTTATGTATTTTCTTCCTAATGACAGTCTCCCTCTTGCTTCCTAGTCCAACCCATCTGACCTCCGTCTTTCAGATCCACCATCTGATGGTGGAGGGCAGGGCCACTTTGCAACCAAATTGGGGTGCGGTATAAACACTACGAGTTATAAAGAGTCTGACAATCTTGAGATAATTGGAACTATGTAAAGGCAATCTGTTATGTATTCTGTTCTTTCTTAATTATTCTCATGCACCCTCCTTTCACACACAATTTTGTTTTGAATACGTATGTGTATCTGATCATAAGAAGAAAAAAAAAAAGCTAGTTGTCATTTACTGTGAACCAACGATGCCTTCATCCATTTTCTGTCACGTAAGTATTCAAATTATATTCCCTTGTAAATAAGACAAAAATACTCCTTTCTATTAACTACAAAAACCTGAGAGTATGTTTTTTTCTTTTCAACCCTAACTTTCTGACTTAGTCAAATAAAATGTTAAACAGGATGAAAAGGTACTTAACTTAAAGTAACATAAGGTCAACATATTTCACACACACACACACACACACACACACACACACACACACAAACACGTCTATGCCTCTCAAGACATGTCAATGGCTTTTCCTTCATTTCATCTCACTCTTTATTCCCACATACAGGCCCCTACAGAATTAGTTAGCCCAAAACACAGCATAAGAGGATCTTGTCAGAGATGTCCAAGAGAGCACCCTTTCTGGCAGCTCTCATCAGCACACAATCCATTCACCCTACTTTTGTCAAATTCATTGACCTTAGCACTTTCCCAGTCCTCTTCCTGCATGCGTTTGCTAGGGCTCCCATAAAAAAGTACCGATGACTGGGTGGCTTAAACTATGGCGGTTGTTTTCCTCAGTTCCAGAGGCTAGAGAATGTCAGCATGGCTGGATTCTTCTCAAGACCTAATTCCTTGCCTGTGTCTTCACCTGGTCTTCCCCCATACGTGCCTGTGTCCGAATTTCCTCTTTTTATAAGTACACCAGCCTGACTGGATTGGGGCCCAACCTAAGGATTTCATTTAACCTTAATTAGCTCTTTAAAAACCTATCTCCAGGGACACCTGGGTGGCTCAGGGACACCTGGGTGGCTCAGTCCATTAAGCATCCGACTCTTGATTTTGACGCATGTCGTCATCTCACAGTGTATGAGTTTAAGCCCCACATTGGGTTCTGTGCTGACAACATGAGGTTTGCTTGGGATTCTGTCTCCCTCTCTCTCTGCCACTCCCCCACTTGCTCTCCCTCTCTTTCAAAATGAATAAATTTTTAAAAGGTTTTTAGATAAAGACCTATCTCCGAATACAGTCACTTCCTGAGGTACTGGAGCTTAGGACTTCAAGATATTTGAGGTGGGGATGGTGTGAAATTTAGCCCAGAATACCCCCTTATAATAGCCAAGATATAAAAACAACCTAAGTGTCCATTGATAGATGAATGGATAAAGAAGAGGTTACACACACACACACACAAAATGTCGTATTACTCAGTCATAAAAAAGAATGAAATCTTGTCATTCATGATGATATGGATAGACCTAGAAAGTATATGCTAAGTGAATATGTCAGATAGAGAAAGATGAATACTATATGACTTCATTTATGTGTGAAGTCTCAAAAAAAAAAAAAAGAACAAACAGTAACAATAAGAAAATAGAACTGGAGTATAGACTCATAAACTGAGAACAAACTGGTGGTTGCCAGAGAAGACTGGGGTGGTGAGATAGGCAAAATAGGGGGATTAATAGGATGTGAGGGCGATCTGGCTGCAACATCTGTCACCCCATTGATCTCCAGGGTTGATTCGGCTGATCTGGCTGGCTAGGCGGGTGTCCCCTTCCTCCCTCACCGCTCCATGTGCTTCCCTCCCGAAGCTGCACGCTCAGTCGAAGAGGACGACATTCCCTGATAGAGGAGGACCGTTCTTCGGTCAAGGGTATACGAGTAGCTATGCTCCCCTGCTAGAACCTCCAAACAAGCTCTCAAGGTCCATTTGTAGGAGAACGTAGGGTAGTCAAGCTTCCAAGACTCCAGACACATCCAAATGAGGCGCTGCACGTGGCAGTCTGCCTTTCTAAAAAAAAAAAAAAAGAAAGAAAAAGAAAAAAGAAAGAAAGAAAGAAAGAAATACAAAATTCCAGTTATAAAATAAATAAGATAAAAAAATATAGCATAGGGGATGTAGTCAATGATATTGTAATAACTCTATATGATGACAGATGGTTACTTTACTTACCATGGTGAGCATTTCCTAATGTGTATAATTGTTGAGTCACTATGTTGTACACCTGGAACTAATATAATATTATATGTCAACTATATTTAAATTTTAAAAAAAAGTAAATCTTGCCATTTGGGACAACATGGTTAGGCTTTGAGGGCATTATGCTAAATGAAATAAGTCAAATAGAGAAAGACAAATACTGTGTGATATCACTTATACTTGGAATCTAAAAAACCTGAACTCATAGAAACAGAGTAGATTGGTGGTTGCTAGGGATTAGGGGTGGGGAAAATGGGAATATCTTAGTCAAAGGGTTTAAACTTCCAGTTATAAGATGAATAAATTCTGAGGATCTAATGTACAGCATGGTGATTATAGTTAACAATGCTATATTACTTGAAAATTGCTAAGAAAATACAGTTGACCTTTAAACAACACGGGTTTGAACTGCACGAGTCCACTTATACTGGATTTTTTTCAATACAGTACAGTGCAATAAATGTATTTTCCTTATAATTTTCTTAATAACATTCCATCTAACTTAGGCTTTAAAAAGATCACTCTGTCAACTTTTTTGAGAACAGAATGTAAATGATGTTTGGCATGGATTGTATCATTTTATTATGTTCAATATTATATGGGCTGGATCCTTTATAAGTCAGCACGCCTAATATCTAAAAACACTTTTAAGTGGCCAAAGGATGAGGAAAGGCCAATGTGGATAAGCAAGTATAAGAATGAAAGGCAGCCAGGAGTTAGGCTAGTGCTGTAGAATAAAAGAGAACATGAGATTTCAATGAGTTGGAATAGATTAAGATCTTGGACCATTTTGAAAGTTTGAGAGCAAAATAAATAAATATTGACCCTGTACCAAAAAAATAAAATACATCTTAAGTTAGATTATGATGGATCATGGCTTTGTAGAGTTTGATTATCAAAGGAAATATAATCACCCCCAAATTAGTAGTTTAAAATAATAACAAAATTTGTTTTGCTCATGAAACTGTAATTTGGGCAGTTTCAGCAAGAACTGCTCTATTTCCACACAGCATCAGCTGGGAAAATTCAAAAGATAAGGGCTGGAGTCATCCATAGTCTTTCTCACATGTCTGATGGCTGATGCTGGAAAACTCAAAGAGAGGGTTAGCACAATTGGGCTTCTGTGATATTGTGATTTAACATAAGAAATATGTATTTGGTTCTCATCCAGTTCTTTCCTGGCACAGAGCACCTAAAATCCTTGAAATTTCCTGTGATGAGAGCGATATAGAGGTGTCTTTTGTTATGTTAATGAGGTGACTTTTGTGAAGCACCTAAGGATGGGGGCTGGTTGCCAGGGGAACCAACTGTGATTAAAAGGTTGGCAACTTTCAGTCCCAGCCCAGACATCCGGGGAGGGGAAAAGGGCTGGAGATTGAGTTCAGTCAGAAATGGCCAAGGACTTAATCAATCTGGCCTATGTAATGAAGCTTCCATAAAAACCCAAAAGGACAGGATTTGGAGAGATTCCAGGTTGGTGTAAACAGGGAGATTTGGGAAGACTGGTGCGTGTGGAGGGGGCATGGAAGCTCCACACACCTTCCCACATATCTTGCTCTATTCATCTTTTTCATCTGGCTGTTCTTGAGTTATATCCTTTTATAATAAACCAGTAATCTAGAAGGCAAAATGTTTGAGGTCTGTGAGACACTCCAGCAAATTAACCAAATGCAAAGGGGAGTCATTGGAACTTCTGATCTATGGCCAATTGGTGAGAAGCATAGGTAACAACCTGGACTTGTGACTGGCATCTGAAGAGGCCATCTTATAAGAGTGAACCCTTAATCTGTGGCATCTGAAGTTGTCTCTGGGTGGTGTCAGGACTGAGTTGAATTGTAGGACACCCAGCTGATGTCACAGAATTGCTTAGCGGTGTGGGGGAACAAAATAACCTGCACATCAGAATTGGTGATCAGGATTTTAGCTCCTGTATGTCTATGTGAACTCTTTACATGATCTCTCCAATATGGCAGTTTCAGGATTACCAGACTTCTTACATATTAATTTGGGACTCCCAAGACAAATGTCTTGAGAGATAGAGGGATCCTGGTAGAAGCTGAATCACCATTTATGATCTGGCCTCAGAAAGCATACAGCTTCACTTCTGCTACTTCCTATTTGCTATCAGCTAGCCACTAAGGCCAGCCTACATTCAAGGGGAAGAGATTTGACTTCACAGTTATATAGAAAAAGTTTCAAATGATTTGTGTACATGCTTTAAAACTACTACATAAATGTTTTGTTTACAGATCTTCAGATTCCTAGAATACACTTACATAAGCCTTAGACTCTGATATTGCCCTCTGAGCATGGCCTCTTCATAGGGCTTTAGCCCTTGCTAATCTTCATTCTGGAGAAGAGGTCTGAAAATAGATGAAGCTCTGGGAGCCCTCCTCTTTATGCTCATCAAGGACCAAAAGGAATAGTTAAGTTCCAAGAAACCATTTTCTGTTGTTTGTGATGATAAAAGGGTGGTCTAATGGAGAAGATGAATAGAAAGTTTGGGTTGGCAATCAAGCAATGCATAAAACTATTAATTCCTGGACATCTCCGCCTAGATATCCAGTCAACACTCTGAACTTAATATAGCCAAGGCTGACTTCAGCTCTACCCTTCCTCAACTATACCCACGTGTATTTCTTATTTTCATTTCCCTACTCACCACTCACTCCCATTGCTCAAATTAGAAATCTGGTAGTCAAGTGGCATCCCCTCCCTCTTTTCCACTACCTATATTAAAAAAGTCTACCCTCAGGGCGCCTGAGTGGCTTGGTCGGTTAAACGTCCAACTCTTGATTTTGGCTCAGGTCATGATCTCTCGGTTCCTGAGTTCAAGCCCCACACTGGGCTCTGTGCTGACAGAATGAAGCTTGCTTGGGATTTTGTCTCCCTCTCTCTCTGCCCATCCCCCCTCAATCTCTCTCTCTCTCTCTCAAAAAAAAAAAGGCCACCCTTCTAAATATGTCTTACATCCATCTCTTCCTCTCCACCTTCATTGCTTCCACCTTAATTCCATCTTCAATGTCTTTCATTCATAGTAACTAATAAACGAGCTATTTAGCCTATCCTATCATTTCATCTTCTACACTATCAGTTATCATCCTTCTGAAACACAGATCTAATAAGGACATTGTCTTGAATAAAACAATGTTTCTTCATTACTCTAATGGTTTATTATTACTTACAAGATTAAGATTCCAGTTTTCAACAGAGCATAAAAAGCCAGGTTTCATTTTTCATCTATACGTGCACTCAATACTTCAATCACTACATCCTTCTTGCCTTTCTCTACACACATCATGTTCTCTCTTGCCTCTATACCTTTAGGTATGGTGTTTCTTCCAGGAAAGTCGTTTATGCCTTGGGTCCATCAGTGAAAATCCTTCATCTTTCAAATCCCAGCTTCAATGTCACCTCTGCTGTAAAATCTTCACTCTAAGGCCATGTTAATTATTTTCTTGTGTTCCATAGCATCTTGTGCTCACTTTTTTTAAATAGTCTTATCATATTATTTCATAACTAACAATTTTCACACCACTGCCCCATGAAATCGGTAAGTTCCTTAAACATACAAAACATACCTTGTCCATCTTTGTATCTTAGCTTTCTAGGACATAAAATATAGTCAATAAATATATATTAAACTAAAGAATGATTTAAGTAAAATTAGTATTTTTTTTAAGCTTGCACAAATTTTACACTTGCTCAAAACTTTCACTGAATTATATCCCTAAAATCACTTTTACTTTTACTTGGATGATTTTTATGGTGCCATTCCAAAGAATATTAGATCTGGCAAGGGATTGAGAGAATACTTAGTTCATTTCTGTCAACTTTAGATAAGGAAGGCAAGGCTCAGAGGAAAAGGAAAGAAACAATCTATTGACCCAGCCATTTCCACATATATATCATATTTAATCTTCATGTCAAACATGTACCTCAGATGATGTTAATTTTTCAATTAAGAAGATACACTTCAGAGAGATTGTTTAACTTCCTCCTCTGTCACAGAGTAAACTGGGCTTTTAACCCCGCTTGCTCATTGTTTTTTCCTATACACTCTAATATCTTTTACCTGTTTTTCCCTCTCATTTATTATTGAGGTATAGTAAATACCTCCATTCATTACTACAACTACATTTAATTTTCTAATTCATTCTGACCTTATTTCTAATGTATCAAAAAAGCAATGGATGTGATCTTCTCCCCAGGGGTAAGGATTTGAATAAACGTATGATATCTGCCAAGAAAAGGGACACAGGAGCAAATCACAAGAGACAAGATAGTAGAGAGGAGAGGTCACAGGCTTTGGAATCAAGTGGACATGAAATTAATTCCTAACTCTACATTTAATTTGGAGCATCATTCTGACCAAATTCCTAAAAGTCAAAGAATAAGTGTATCTCAGAAGACTATAATAAGCATCAATCGTAATTACCTTTATAGGTTCCTAGCACCTCTTACAGTGGTTACAAAAACTCTAGTTTCTTCATTCATTCTTTCTTGAAGTCTTAGAACACACAGCCCAATGGCAGAATTTGCTAATAAGCATTAAGATGTACCATATCTTAGAGACCCAATAAGACAAATTAAAACATATTTTCCCATTAACGTATTTTCAAATTGGTCTTCTATGTAGCCTTTCTCTTTCTTTCTTTCTTTCTTCCTTCTTTTCTTTCTTTCTTTCTTTCTTTCTTTCTTTCTTTCTTTCTTTCCTTTATTATCAGAAAGAACCGTGCTTTCTTAAAGAAGTTTGAACTATATAGTGATCATGTTAACAAAGGAGAGAAGCAGCAGACTATCCTTGTAAATAAAACCCTTATAGATAAAATATGGAAGAATCATATCTAAATTAGCTTAGAGAAACAAAGAAGTCATACGCTTTTGTGAAAAGCAGTGAGGGAGAAGTAAATTTAGATGATTCATGGATAGATATAGCACCAGGTAACTTAAGCCATACTAAATGATTTTGCTTAAGAAAAAGTAACTCCTCGATCTGAAACTTCCCCAGGAAAGTGAGCTATAGGAAATGTAATAGCCCTTCCACCCACAAAGATTCACAGAAAAGAGAAATGGTCAATAATAGGAATGACCAGGATGACCACTGGGTGTTGTATGGAAACCAATTTGACAATAAATTATAAAAAAAAGTAATAATAATAGAAATGACCAGTGCCAGTAAAATGCTCATCAACACTCTGTCAAAAAACAACCAATTCCTTTCATGACAGGGTGATTATGGAATTTAATAATTCTGGCTAGCAATGGAACCACGAAAAGTGTGCAGAATTTCCCAGAATTTATGTATTACATTTTCAAATAAATGCCTTCTCATTTTTATCACATAAAACGTGACTTGTTTCATTATAGCCACCTTTCATGCTACATGCTTATGGAAGGTTAACATCTTTAAAGGAGTAGACAGAGAAGAATGTGCTTAGAGTCCCTCAGCTCACTCCCTGTTGTCCAAGAAAGAGGAGGTGAGATTCATGAATACCAAGGTTTAGTAACCTGGAAGGAAAGGGGTTTTGTGTGTGTGTGTGTGTGTGTGTGTGTGTGTGGTTGTTTTTTGTTTGTTTACTTTGTTTGTTTTGCACAACTGAACAGAGAGGCGTAGCCCTCAAAGCAGAGGGTCAAACACAAAACTGCTTTTCCGTGTGTTCCTCATTGCAAAACTGACAGAAGGGGCCACCTTGGCATATATGAAACATTGCATTTAGTTGTTTCCTATTTGTTCTGTTTTTTCTTTCTTTTTCTTTGCACATATTTCTCTTTTTCCTCTTCATCTCTTTCTTTGTTATCCTTTTCTCCCTCCTTTCTCCTTCTTCTTTTTTAAAAATTTCACCCGCAATTTTCCTTACTCACTTTAGAAATGTCTGCCTTTAGAAAATGGAACCACTACCTCCATATGATGCCACAGATTCAAAAAAAAAAAGTATATGTGCCAATAATGGGGAGAAAAACGCTGCCAAGTCCTGGTTGCACAAATGGTGGAGAGTGAACCTTTCTGTGGGAAAAAAAGCATTCGAATCTTCCCCAAATCACCATCATCTGTGGTGACCTTCAGTCAGTGAAAACAGTATTGGGTTACACTGGTGGTTGGCTTCTCAAAGAATTTCAAAGTGTATTATGAGGAGCCATCTTGGATTAAGTTTTTCCCTCCTCAAAATAATGAGCAATTAACAATTATGGCTTTTTATAAACTGAATAGAAAATTTCATTTCTGAAGACGTTCAGGCAAAAGCAGACAACCACTAATGAAAAATGTTTTAAAGTGGATCTTACTGTGGAGATTTCAGTAAAGTGCCCCTAAGACTCTTCCAAGCGTGAGACTGAATTGCCTGAAGTAACCTACACCATAATGAGAGTAGAGAAAGCAATGCAAACCCCATTTAAACTGAAACAGGAAGAGGCTATTTGTCCATTGATTTACAGGGCTACATTCCAAATCTTCAGATGCCTTGTTATATGTTCTTTCTATTGCAACAGAATAATACCTTCATGCAATATTTTCCAACTCAGAAAATATAAAAGAATAATGACAAAGAAAATGTGAACAAGAAGTGCAAATAGAAATCAAAGCATTCCAGCTCACAAGGCCAACAAATTTTACTGCAGGACCTAGTGATCATTTACCCCAGTCAGGAGGAAAACTGTTGGCTGAAACAAATGAAAGAGATTGAGAAATCCTCTGGTGAAATTGATGACATTTCACCCTATCCAAAGATTAACTCAGTGAATGGTGTAACGGAAAGGATGTGACTAGAAGACATGCCTTGCAAATATTGAAACTCAATGTTTTTCAAAGAGATTACTTCTAATAGTATAAGGGTAAAGCATGCTTCTGATTAATAAGAAAAAAAATCTAATCTGGAAGAGCCTCTTGATTAGATTGGCCATTCCATGCAAAATGTCACAATGATGAGAAAAGTCATCCCTGAAATGCACCATGAAGGGTTTTAAAAAGAATTCGTGTGCCTGTGGAGACTAGGGAGTGATACAATTTAGTGCTTGTGTAAAAGAATCTCAGCCAGAGGAAATGATGGGGTGTCTTTGTGCAGTTCCAGAAAATTGAACAAAGAATTTGAAACAGATTACGTTGCTGCTTCACTCAATTTTCATTACCTCAATGGGTACTCATCCTCTTTCCTTCTCCCCACAATCATGAACAATCTGGAACTCATGACAGAACAGGAAACAGTCATCACCCTAAGACTGCCCTGATCATGTCTGGTCTGCAATTAATTTGAAATAAATAAGGCATGTAACAGGAGGAAGTAGATATATTTTCATAACATAAAAATTAGTAGTCAGCAATTAAACTAGAAATTATTTTATCAATAAAGTTTAAAGTACTTAATATGTATCAGTGGAGGCAGATGTGCGGTTACACAAAAGCCGAGGGGAAGGGAGATTATTAAAAAAAGAAAAAAAGAAACCTGACAATGAAAATACTAGTACTATATTAAAATTCAAAGACATAAATATTTTGGTTGCATTATAAATATGATGATAACATGTTTATATATTCATATAAACATGAAGAATATATCATCAAATGGTGAGATATAAAGGATGATAAAAATGTATGTTCTTTTCTACACTGGAATTATAGGCAGTTTGCATTGAAACTGGATAATATTCCAAAAGTAATTTGAAAGACACTTATTTGGAGTTCAGAATATATGTTCCCATAGAAACATCTTTGAAAAGTGAATTAGGTTCCTAAGTTACCTGTGAATTCTATTTAAGCCAGATACATAGCGAAATGATATTAATTTATATTTTGAGTCAGTAGAAACCTGTTGCATTGAAGCAAGAATTAGTCACAAGACCATGAAAAAATGAAGGAAATAGTTTTATGGAGCTCCTGAGAAAGGTCTTCTGGAGATATCAAAGAAATGAGACGTTGATTGCATCAGATCATCATTCAGGTCCACTTCTACTTCTTTTCTGGCCACATGCTTTCCCTTAGCGATCATCTCCAGTCTGTGGCTTTATGTATCACCTGTATGCTGAGATTTTCCAAATTTATAACTCTAGCTCAGCCCTCTCTGCTAAACTTCAGTCAAGTATATCCAATGCCTTTTTATCTGATAGACATCTCAAACTTAACATGTCTCAAACCTCAAGTTGATAGACATTCCAAACTGGATTCTAATCTCCCCACCACCAAATCAGACCCACCCTCCGTCTTCCCCATCTCAATAAATGGCAACACTAGTCTTCCATTTCTGACTCTTCTTTCCTCTCCTACCCTAAGTCCAATCCTTTACTATATCCTGTCAGCTCTACATTTAATGTTCATCCTGAATCCTACTTCCATTTCCCATTTCCTCTTGTCTAAAATGCCATCACTTCTTAGCCTTATTTTTGCAACTTCCTCCTAACCGCTCTCTCTGACTTACTCTTGCCCCCAAAAGTCTGTTTTCAGCACAGGAGCTAGAAAGACCATGTGAAACCATAAGTTAGACCCACTCAAAGCCCTCCAACAACTCCCACCTCACTCAGGGTAAAGCCACCATGTTTACATTGCTATGTGCCTCATTGCCAACATCTCTGAGCTCATCTTCTAGTCCATTCCCTTTGTTTATGCAACTCCAGCCTTATTGGCCTCTTCACTTTTCCTTAAGAATTCCACTTTTGATGCTCCCTTGGAGTTTTTGAATCTGCTCTTCCCAATGCCTGAAATGTTCTCTAGGTAACCACACGGTTAACTCTCCAACATCACCTTTATTGGGTCCTTATCGAACTTTCACCTCCTTAAGCCTTCATATTCTATGGGGCACCTGGGTGGCTCAGTCAGTTAAGTGTCGAATTCTTGATTTTAGCTCACGTCATGATCTCACAGATTATGAGACTAAGTCCCACGTCAGGCTCTGCACTGACAGAATGGAGCCTGCTTGGGATTCTTTCTTTCTCTCTCTCTCTCTCTCTCTCTCTGCCCCTCCCCCATGCATGCATGCTCTCTCTCTCAAAACAAATAAACTTAAAAAAATTTCTTCGAAAAAAGAAATTCCAACCTCCCCAGCCTGCCTCATCTGTTTTATTTTTCTTCCTAGTCATTATTATCAGCCCCTAACATACTATATATTTAACTTGTGTACTGTCTGTCTGCTCCATTATAGACTATAAGATCCACAAAACAAGCTTTCATCCTCAAAACCTAGAACAATGCCAGGCATAGAGTAGGTATTCAAATATTTGTTGAATAAATTGAATGAATAAGCAAATTAAATACCTGAAGGAATAAATAAATGACTTTATTTCACAAGTGCTCTATTGACATTGTTCTTACTTACCCTATTGTCCATCACAGAGATACATTTTTTAATCACAAATAGAGAGAAAAGAAAAAAATCAATCACATCATATTTGTCTCTCCATCTCTAGTCTTGCCCACTCTTCACTTAATTTCCCACCCGTCAGCTACAATGATCTCTGTAAAACTCAAACCTGCTGAAACTGCATCTATGGAATTCTATGACTTTGAAGATAAAGTCCATCCTTTTAATCTGGCTTATAAGACGTTTCATCGTCCGTCTCGTGCATGCCTTTCCAGTTTCATAGTCAGTTAATCATGTTTCTGATAGGGAAGAACCAAGGCAGCATGGAGATTTTGAATCAGAGACTTCTCCTATAGATCAATGGCTGTTGACGCTGGAACAGGGTGGATTGGTGACTGTTAAGAATATTTTAAAATTTGGCCACCTGCCATTCTTGTGTATGAGGCCGTCATTCATCACTCAGGGTCTCTATCCCTTTTAAGGTTATAGTGCAGTTGGTTTATCTACTCCTTTTTTCTTTAATTAAATGTTATAAAACACCCTAATATAAAAAAACTTTAAGTGAAATTGTTCTGTTTAAGGTAGGGGGGACTTGTGGGGGGGGGGCTTGGAGGGGGTAGCGTTTAAGCCCCGGCCATTCATCACCCAAATACCAGGCATGGCCACTGCAGCCCCCTTGAGCAGCTCACTGCCAGTGAGGCTCAGAGCCCTAATGCCAGGCAGCCTCACCTCACACCGCCACAGAGGAAAGCCTTTCAAAACAGCCACAACTATCGGTTATTTGTAACAATTGCCCCAGTAACTGAAATGCACTTTGCTGTTCTCTCCTCCTGTTCGGCGTGTGACAAATAGCGACATCTCCAAATGGCAGGAAACAACAAAATGAGAAATATGTCAGCGTCTGCATCGCGCAGGAGATAGAACATTATGCAGGTTTTCACCTAATGATTGGCTCCGGGGGAGCAATTAAGATTTGGTGCACTTCTTAACTGGCGCAACCTCGGCTTTTCTGCCAGACGATTCTGAGAAGAGATTTGTTGTTTCAGTTTCCAAATTGCATTTTAGACCGACTCTTTGAATAGAGTGCATGTAGGGACACATTGCATGAATGTTTAGCGATTCTGTCTCTGTGCCTCAGATCCAGGACAGGTTGATTTTTCAGAAATCTCATAAAAAAGTGATATGAAAAAATGGAAAGTGGAGTTTTTAACTGCCAGAAGAAATGATTTTTATTTTTAGATACTGAGATGAGGAGGCTTCAAAGGAGGCTATGTGGGGAGGGGGCGATGCACTTGCAGATGAACAAGTTTATTTTCATATTGAGAAATAAGACCTTATCCAATTTTTAAGACCCGATTTGAGCCAAATAAAGTCAACCTGAAGTATGAGTCCACTTGCAGGAAGGGCAATTGCCGATGCAGATCTAATGTCTCTGACTTGCAAGGAAACACATATACAGAACAATGAATGATTTTACGCCTTTTTAACGCTTCCACACGCCCTCCTCTTCCTCCACGTCCCTTGCAACAGCTCCCCAGAGGATCATGGGCAAAGGAGGCCTATTGGAAGGAACTGGTTAGTCGTTCCTGTCTGCAACCTATCATCACTTTGGAAGAACCAAGAAAAAAGAGCAGTTATTTCTATTACTATTGTATTTAGCTTATTTCAAAGACAGAACCAATTGCCATAATGGTTCTGAATAGCTCTTCAGAGATTCTGAGACACATAAATGGCTACCGGTAGCTATGGCACATACCCGTCTCTCACGTCCACACACACATATACAGACATCATACAGACACCGTATACATAACACACACACGACATGCAAACATATCACACACACCAACAAGAGACACCACGCACAAATACATCCCACATGCAAACACCGCCCCCCACAAGCATACCTATACACACATCATATATACATACCCCACACACATGTACACACTGGCTACATATCGACACTACACACACATACCATATACAAATGCACACAAATACACATTATATACCCGCCATAAATTTCATACCCCTATGCATGCACAATGTACATGAACATACAACCCTTGCAAACACACACCACATACAAATACATACGCACTACATAGAAATTCACTACACACATATGCACACCACCTCAAGTGTATATGCAAATATATACACATACATATCACACATGTACACACATAACACACATGTGCACATCCAGAACAAAGACATACCCCCCCACCTCTTACAAGTGCATCTCACATTCACGCCCCATACGACAAGCATACGTACACCACATACAAATTTGGGGCGCCTGGGTGGCGCAGTCGGTTAAGCGTCCGACTTCAGCCAGGTCACGATCTCGCGGTCCGTGAGTTCGAGCCCCGCGTCGGGCTCTGGGCTGATGGCTCAGAGCCTGGAGCCTGTTTCCGATTCTGTGTCTCCCTCTCTCTCTGCCCCTCCCCCGTTCATGCTCTGTCTCTCTCTGTCCCAAAAATAAATAAACGTTGAAAAAAAAAATCAAATTTACCACACACATATGCACACAATTAAATGTGCACTTAAATTTATACACCTGTACACCCTATATAAACACACCTCCACGCACACAGACACATCACACACAACCATACAATGCAAGCGCACACACAAACCTCATATGCAGATATGCATATATACACATCACAAGCATATACACCCTGTGCACAAATACATATTACACACACATACCACATACCCATATGGTACACACAAATACACAAATACCACACACATACCGCATATGAATACAAAACGCAAACCACATATACACTCATGACACACATACCACATACATATACACACCACACTCATAACTACATACCACATGCGTAACACACACCCCACCACACAACACACATTCACACACACGACACACATATGCACACCCCAAACACTTACAAACTGTGCACTCCACACGTATCCACACCACATCATACATGACATTCATACGTATACCACATCGAAATTCATCTCCATCTTCCCACAGAGGTTCTGGGGGAACCTGGGAAAGAAAATTTAGAGAAGAGAATTCAGACTATGGGGCACAGTGGGGAAGCTGGCTGGACTCCACTTGAATTTCGGTGATCTGCCTTAAGAACCATATTAAACCGCTGCCTACAGATCATTGCTGTTGCTTTTACCCATGTAGGTGGTAGTTCTGAAATCAGATCTTTTAGCATATACTGTGTTACTGAAACATGCCAGCAACTACTAGGTACACACCTTGTGTTTCATCAGCTCATATGTTGAGGTAAGAAATGCACTAGCAGAGAAAGTTTAGGAAAAGGATTTAACCACCCTGCGCCCCCCACCAGAATGACATTTTTATTTTTCTTATAAATATTATTAGATCTTACAGTTTTAAAAAAAGAAAGTGGCTTTTAGTTTCCAAACCTTTGTTCAATCTGCGAAAAAACAGTCTTTTCCAAGATGTGCCTATTACCACCTTTCATAGACCTGCCTCAAGGCTTTAATACATGGAGAAATTACTGCAGGTGCCTGGCTCTGGGCACTGTTCAACTTTAACACACCAGCATTAACAAGTACGCCTTCTGTCCATGATGACGAGCCCAGACCCGGCAGCAAAAAGTGAATCCAAGCTGAAAACAATTTCTTCGAGTAATGAGTCCTTGATTACTTCAACAGCAGGTCTCAGTGAAACACCTCTTCCCATTGATCACAGCCGAGTTATTTTAATTCTTATGTCTCTATGAAAGGTCTGGCTATCCCATTGGACTTCCTGCTTTGGAAATACCAAAGGAAATGCTTGCCCCAAATATACGCTACTGGAAGGCAGTGTGCATGGTAGTTCAACGTGAGGGTTCTGGAACGAGCCTGACAGGGGGAAGCTGAATCCAGCTCTCCTGTTGAGCTGCTTCCCAGTTGGGTGTCCTCAAGTGAGTCATTTAGCCCCCTTGAAAGTCACAGCTTTTCACAGGTCAATTCAAAGTATCTCTAGGTCATGAGATTGTAATGAAGATTAACTGAAACAAAATGCTAAGAAGAGGAGCTGGCAAAAAGTAAGCCCTCAGTAAGTGGTAGGTCCAGTCAATAGGAAAAATGTTTACAAGAGAATTAGGAGGGTCTGCTCTTCTATTATCAGCAAGAAAATTGAGGTGTTTACATTCATTAGGCATCTTCTGAAGTCAAGACTTTGGCCTTCAATAATCCCATAATGTTAGCAATATTATTGCTTCGATTCTTCAGGTATGGAAACTGATGTTCAGAAAAGTTATAGTGACCTTCTTGCTGTCACACAGGTGACAAACTTGGGATTTGAACATAGGGTGCAATAATCCCAAAGCTCTCCTTCTTTCTACCCTTCTACTACATTGTGCATGTTCTAAAAGCCTCTCCTCATCATCCTACAGAATTGTTACCCTACCACCTAAAGGTCAAGTTAATAATATTGGACGGTTGGGCATCCAACTTTGACTCAGGTCATGATCTCACAGTTCACAAGTTCAAGCCCCGCGTTGGGCTCTGTGCTGACAGCTCAGAGCCTGGAGCCTGCTTCACATTTTGTGTCTCCCTCTCTCTCTGCCCCTCCCCTGCTCATGCTCTGTCTCTCTCTGTCTCTCTCTGTCTGTCTGTCAGAAATAAATAAACAATAATAATAATAATATCAGTTCATTCCTAGCAAAATGGATCACATGTAGTATAGAATCATGTAACAGAGTGATCTGGGAAAAGGATCCAAAGCCATCCTGATTATGGAAGTGAAGGTCTACTCCAGAGGAGGTGGGGGAGGTCATTGCAGATAGCTCAAGTTCCTGAGTTGCTTCATAAAAACACACTTCCCAAGACTGTTCCAAAATGCAGAAGGAACTCAACAAGACAATCATGACTTTCTCCTGGTGGCATGTTCAGGAAAAAGACAAAGGAAAATCTGACAGAAAAATGCATAGGAAGGAAGGAAAGAAGGAAGGAAGGAAGGAAGGAAGGAAGGAAGGAAGGAAGGAGAAGAAGGAGGGACAGGAAGGAGACAGTAAGAAAGAAGATCATTTCATCCCAAAAGAATTGCAAGGGAAACACAAGACCCTGCATATCTACCAGTACATCCAAAGGATATTGGGAAAGGAAGTGACGTCCCTCAGGAAGCCAGGATATGAACAAGGCCAGACACCCTGGTTACATAATAGCAGGAGGCCTGTCTTCTTTTTCCAGTTCTTTTTATCTGGCCCGGAGCAAAAAAAGTCTCAGAAAATCAGCCCTCTTAGGGGAGGATTTTTCCGAGTGGCCATTTTCTAGATGTCCCAAAAGAAAGCTAAGTAAAGTGCTGCCAGAGCTCATGGTGGAACATCACCTCCTTCTCTCTTGTTGACTGCAAAAGCTTCCACTTCTTCCACAGGCCACAGAAGCACAGGCCTGGTAAGAGCCTTGAGAAGTGGGGGAGGGGTGGTGTGAAGGTTGCTAGGAAGACGGGAAGAAGAGCTGCCATGACAAGGGCCCCACGTCCCCGGAACGCCGCCCTCTCTGTGGGACTCTGAGATCAGAGTGCCTGCCCCAGCTCTGAGAGTCATTTGACCTTTAGTGCTTTCCTGTCATAGAAGAATACTTGTTTTCAGTTCCAAACAGCCAGGGTGCTTCATGTGTCTGTTTTCCACACTCTCATGTAAATAAGGCGAGATTGTGATGATAGTTCCATGTTCATGCATTTTTCAGGAGCCAGGAAAAAATTCTAGGAGGAAACACCGTTTACGAATGATTAAAAGGCATGCACACACACATGCAGAGAAGAGAGAACAAGTTTAATTTTGTCCTCATGGAGCCATGTCAATGAATAAGACAGTTAAAAGCCAGGAAGGTGAACTCACCTTTGGAACTGATAAGAGCCATTGTTTCCTTTCCCTTTATTCTTTGTTTTGATCTAAGGCTGCCTCTCCTATCACTTTCTTCTTTGACACAGTATCACAATGTCAGCATTGAGACTGAAGAAAATTGTTCATTTCATGTAAGAGCAATGCACTCCCCTCCTTTTGTCTTTTTCAAAATCTGTGGCTCATGTTCCATTAACTGCAGTGTTTTACCTTATCTCATTCCTATGAGTAAAGTGGAAATTTCAAGGCCATAATTTAAAATTATTCTGTCCAATTCATTCTAACTGCTCTCACTGCAACATTTATCTCTAGACCTTACTAAAGATTATATTCAGGCTCACTTGCTGGCTCACAATTGTCATCTTTTTGGAGCAGAGGTCCAATGTAATGAAATGTGACAGCCTTTTGAATTGAGCTCTACAAACTGCCAAATGGATTCTTTGCCATCTTAGAAGCCAGTCTCTACGTTGTTTTATAATTTATTTTACAGGAGGACCTGGGAAACTCTGGGTTTTCTAAATACACAATGCTAGCTCATTGTTCCAGAACAGTCTTACCAAGATTTATTGCTTTTTCTGGTATTCATCTGAATCTTGAGTTTGAAGAGTAACATCTAGTTATCAGACAGAAGCTTCAGTGTGTCCTTCTGTCATGTAAGTACCACAGGTGAGGATGAGCACTAATGATGTAGGCTAATACGGCACCTTTTTACTGTGTGCAATTCAGTTTCAAGAGAAAACTCATAGGGCGACAAGTTGGGTGACCTTCTTCCAGAATGCACCAGCTCCCCCAGATAAATTTTTTAAGAATGGCATTGATTCTGATTACTTGAAACCTATCTTATGCCAACAGCTAAGTAGTTTACTGTCTAGTCTCATTTCTTATTTTAAAAATAAATCAGGTCTCCAAGAAGTTAAATGATTTCCTGGAGTCATATAGATAGTAGATGGCTGAGACCAGGTCATGTCATTTGAATTCCACTTCAATACCCTTTTCACCAACTTGCATAGGCATCCAAATATGTGTAATCATGAACTGTGTTCTAACAAGACTCCACTGTTTCAATAACTAAAAGGGGGCCTTACGATTCAATATAGCAGCTCAGTGATTCTATGGCACTTAATAGAATTCTAAAAATACACAGCTTGTTATAGCTTATAACTAACACAAATATCTCTTCTCAGATCACAGCGTGATAGAAACAGAGCTCAAAAGGGTTCTTCCAGGAGCAAAGGAAAATAAAACTTACCACGTTCTCTGGATCCTAGTCCTGATTGTCACCACTCTTTCTGTGACTCTGGGTAAGTCTTCGGTTTTCACACGTAAAATTGGGCAAGTCTAAAAGGAAGTTGAGATTTTCAGGTGAGTGGTTGAACGAGATGATGACTGACAGTCCTTTCAACACTGAGATTCTATTATTCTCTGATCTGTTTACCAGGAAGTTAGTTGAACACACTCCCCTTACTCACCTCCTCAAGGAGCTTCACTTTTGGCACAGGAGGTACAGTAGAGTTCACTCACAAAGCAGCTCTGATATGGAGAAAACCAACCTATAATTTCAGGTGAGCAATTGTAGCAAAGATAGCTAGCCATTCACCAATATTCACTTCTTCTTTCTGGTATTAAAATCCCCCACACAGATTTTCACTGGGTTCAAGGCCTTCCAACTATTGATGACAATTCTTGGCTTTCCTTGCAACTAGGTGTGGCACTGTGACTAAGTTCTGACTCATGACAAATGAGCCAGAAGTGGTGTGTATAACCTCTAGGTTTTACCCTTAACTGGAAGGGATGTGTCCTCCACTTCCTATTTTTTCCTTCCTAATGTCTGTGGGAGAGTCCCTGTAGCCAACACGGACTGAGATAGAAGCTGTGTGTTATATATAACAGAATTAATATACCCATTTTGCACTGCCTACTTCTGGACAGGCACATAAGAGAAAAATATAATCTAATGACTTTGTGAGTGTCTTTGTTTTCACAGCTTCGATGGTTCACCCAATGGTACAACCCTCAGTGAATGCTGCCACGGAATAAAAATGAAGAATCCAAGCAGGATGCTTCAGACTTAGATTCTATTCAGCAGTGACCAGTAGTGATTAATTGTAATCTAAGGCATCTCAAGTTTCATAGCTCATAAGAAGACTTGATAATTACCAAGACCAATGATGTGTTTTAATCCAATATATCCTGTAAAATGATGGTATCATGAATCCTCATCCTGAATGTATTGTAGCCAAATATACTTTTTAAGAATTCCGATTGTAATAAATGGTCTCACAGAAGTGGTATAGACTGAAAACATGGTATAAAATATAAACACCAGGGCCACCAGTAACAAAGTAAGTATTGGGTTTTCATTACCCACCACATTGTCTTTAGAAAAGCATTTATTCAAATAAATAACCTTTGTGAATCTGGAAATCCCAGGAACCAAGGACCAGAGATCACTAGATACCAGTATACTAACAGAACTATTTACAAAATTTTTACGTTACTGGTTAGTTCACTGCCACATCTATCTTTCAACACTGAGCTCATTCACAAACCATTATGTGAGTACGTAAAACCAATACCTGGTATCTTACCAGCATCTAGCTTGAGAATGAAGAATGAACCACAATTTGGACATGATAATTGTGGCAGGTACTACAGACTGGTTCACTCAACAACAATTCCAGTCTCCCCTGCTGTAGAATAAAGGCTAGAAACCTAAACCTCACATTCCCCAGAGGGTTCTGCATGGGACCCGGGTTCTTCTAAGCCCACTCACATTTTGTAAGCTACCTGATACCTTACATTAAATCTCCTTCTATTTACGCTGGATAACCTTGATTCTACTTCTGCAACTAAGAATCCTGACTACCAGGGTGTTATTTTAATTCTCTGCCTCTGTAAGGATTGAAGACATGAGGTTATTAGAACTTATTTGCTATGGCTATTTTCTTATTACTGGCACATTTAACATTAATTATTTTAATAAGGGAATTTTAATAAGGGAAAGAGAAGGGTGCCTGGGTGGCTCAGTCAGTTAAGCGTCTGACTTAAGCTCAGGTCATGATCTTGAGGTTCGTGGGTTTGAGCCCTGTGTCAGGCTCGGAGTCTGGAGCCTGCTTCAGATTCTGTGTCTCCCTCTCTCTCTCTCTGCCCCTCCCCTGCTCATGCGCTCTCTCTCTCTCTCTCTCTCTCTCAAAAATAAATAAACATTAAAAAATTTTTTTTAATAATAATAAGGGAAAGAGAAGGAAGCACCAGTCAGGAGATGGGGTCATAGATGCTATTTGTGCTAGTCAGAAATGTTAAATAGCTGCCTTCTTTCCAAATTGACTCACTAGCCCTCTGCAAAGACACATAGTCATTTTCACACTCGTCTCAATATGGAAACCAATGCTGCGAGACTACAGAGCACAACTGAGCTTTTGGATGTAGCGCTTTAATAATTTGTTATACTTCCAGAGGCTGAATGAGTAAGCAGTGGGAGCTAGTCTTAGAAACCGTATGGACAGAGGGGTTGTTAAGCCTGTTGCGTGTAAGTTTGTAGTTCCCAAAATATGGTCCCCAACCAGCAGCAGCAGCACATGGAAAGTTCTCAGAAATACAAATTCTCACCTGCATGCACACACCCCAGACCTACAGAATCAGAAACTCAGGCTTGGACCCAGGAATCTGTTTTAGCAAAGCCACAAGATAATTCTGATGTGTGCTCAAGTTTGAGGACCACTGATACAAGTTGACTGACCCTAGCTGAGACTAAATGAGGTTTAAGAAAAATAGTGGCAGTGTAAGAAAAAAAAAAGACAATTGAAGAAACTGAGCTTTGATCACAAAGGAGGCTCATGTCAGAATATAATTTTAAATATTTTCCCATATGAAATGGAGAAAGCATTAGGAGAAAGAGCATTGTGCTGGAAATTTAAATTATTGAATCTGAATGTGGGATTTTTAACTAATAATTAAGTAACTTTAATCACTTAAGTTTTCTGGGATTCCATTTCCTCATTTGTAAAATGAAGTAATGGGATAAGATGTTCTCCAACATTCACAAATTCTGTTTTCTATCAGTGTGGGACAAAACTAACATTGTTATCCCTGATTAGCACCATATTGCTTCCTGAGTATCGTGACCTTTTTAGTATAAACCTGATGATAGAAGTTTTCTAGCATTCTGTTTCTCTACTTAGGACCGGTACCTCAATGGAAAATTACCAAAAGATACATGCAGTTCACCACCTTGAGTTAATGGTCCAGAAGTATACTCCAGCTTAATTCAAGACTGGGGAAATCCTCTAGATATCTGAAAGGCCATACGTAACATATACAACACATTGGAAATTACTAATATTTTAGAAATATGTACAAATTACGTGTATGTGTCTATCATTGATGATTTTGATCATATGTGGGACTTGAACGCTAGGGACTAGATTTGCACACGTCAAGATCCTCTGCGTGTGTTAATTAAATGCTTTAATCTACTTCCAAAATTTAAGAATCGAGAATCGCTGGCATTCAGCCACGGCTGAGGCAGGTAGTAATTACACTTGGGAAAACCACAAAATTACATCCTTTAACAATGTGGAAACATTGCAACATTGACAGGAGATTGTGTCCACTCAGTGAACTTGGGAATTACAGAGGAAAAAAGCCATCTGTGTCATTGAAGTTCGAGTGCATGACGGAAAGGAGGGCTTGGCCAAACTATGAAGCAGCAGGGCCCAAGAGTTAATGAGTTAATGAATTTGTTGAAGATGGAAATGCAAACACACCGCATAGCCATCAAATAGTAGATTAATAAGGAACGCCAGGAGGGTGCATACAGCAAACATGTGTGATCCTTAAGGGTGAGCCTGTATCTTTCTTCCGACCACTTCACTTAATACATATTAGTATTTAGTAAACAGTTGAGATGGGATGAATAAAAATTGAGAATGAAAATATTTTAACTCTTTGTGTATGATTACAAAGAAACACAAATTTTAGCTGTATTTTAAGCAGCGGCAAGTTGCTTTACTTTTAATGAACCTAAAACATAATATTTTTGCAATGCCAGTGGAGTGGCACTTAATTGAAGTTTTATTATGTTGAACCTTGTGAAATTACAGAGATTCACTGCTTTTGGCCTGCAAAAATGGCAAATTTAAATGGCCCCAAGGGTCTTCTTCTTTTTCTTTTTTCTGTTTTTGTCTAGGAGGTATCATCTGCATCTTCA
Organism: Felis catus; assembly: GCF_018350175.1. NCBI lineage: Eukaryota > Metazoa > Chordata > Mammalia > Carnivora > Felidae > Felis > Felis catus. Next base: position 111,277,461 of record NC_058374.1, read on the forward strand.
AAACTGACCAGCACTGTGTTTGTAAACACTGAATCACAAAGAGTGAATGAATCCTGGCACTAGCAAGGATAGAGCTATCGTATGTTATCAAGAACCACACCACCACCCCCCCCTTAAGATACATGACTGCCGATTATCGACAGGTGTAATTTCAGAGCAGAAACCTTCTTAAGAAATAAATAAAACATAGTGCTCTTCTGGAGCTGCTAGAAGAATATAATTAGAAAAGACTCCTAAGAAGGTTTTGAAATGAGATCATGGAGGGGCGCCTGGCTGGGTGGCTCAGTCAGTTGAGTGTCCGACTCTTGATTTTGGCTCAGGTCATGATCTCACAGTCGTGAAATTGAGCCCCGCGTTGGGTTTGGCAGTGAGCGTAGAGACTGCTCGGGATTCTCTTTCACCCTCTCTCTCTGCCCCCTCCCCCACTCACGTGCACACACACGCACTCTCTTGCTCTCTTTTTCCAAATAAACATTTAAAAAAAAATAAGTAAGTAAATGAATAAATAAAATGAGATCATGGTGATGGTTGCACAACTCAGTGGATATACTAAAAACTGTTGAATTATACACTTGAAAAAGTTGAATCTTACGGTATATCTATTATACCTCCACAAAGATGTTTTTTGCTTGTTTGGGGGGTTTTGTTTGTTTGTTTTTTCATAAAAGACTGGAGCTACAGAGAATGGAAATACAAATGCAGTAGGTGGACCATTTGGGGGAGGAAGAGGAGGAGTGCATTACTTGCCAAACCCCAGACATCTGCCTGCTTGCTATCCAACCCTCACAGCATCATCTCTGAGAAGACCGCATATTGCAGCTCATATCCTTGCCAAGTCATGAAAGTAAATATACATGCAGTATTAATAGCCTCTGGTATTTTCAGCACAATGCTTGAACTCTGGAAAGGGATCCCCTGAACATTCCTAACTGAAGCATGGTGAGAAGTGTCATCTTTGCAAACACCATTTGAGTCTTTGTGGGAATGATCTTTTTCAATCCATTTGTCCAGTCGAGTTCATATGGCTGGTTCTAGGACATAGAGTAAATGTAAGAGTTACCTATAAGAAGTGACTCTTCACGTGGGGAGAGAAGTCGGGAATCCTAGATGAAAGGCCGAAATACTTAGAAAACTGTAGATGTGCACAGACTCAATTTCACACACAACATCAAGGGCCCAGAGCCTTTGAATCCCTTCCATGGACTGCAGATTAGGAATCCTTGGTCTGTTTTCTATAGCATGTCTCCACTGCATTCTTTTAGAGTCATTTAGAGAAATTGAACATTGAAAACTAAACACTAGAACCTTGGAAATACTCTAAAGAAGACACCTTTTCTTTCACTATCACAAATACTGGTCTTTACGTTCCTGACTGGAATCTATAGCACTTTCTAATGGAATGTAAATGGCATCTGATAAGGGGGAGGAAGAACCTGGCAGACTAAAATCATAATTCCTTTGTTTTCCTTGCCTTTGGCTTCTCTCTGTTTTTTATTTTCCACTTGTCATCGCATACATTATTATTACATCCTTTGACATTGCATCATCCCTTGATACCTGGGCGAGCATATATATCTTAAAAATTGTTTAGAAGCCCTATTGTTAATAATAGCCACTTCCATCAATTATCACTCACAATTACAATATGTAGCAAAAGACATTTGGAGAGACCAAGAACTGAGTCATTTCTTAAAACTTGTTACCTGGCTCTGATCATGCTGAGTATGGGTGTCAAGACAGATTTTGAATGTATTTGAAAGCATTTATTTTTTAAAAGGGGATGGAATTGGGGCACCTGGATGGCTCAGTTGGTTAAGCGTCCGACTTCGGCTCAGGTCATGATCTCGCGGTCCGTGGGTTCGAGCCCCGCGTCGGGCTCTGTGCTGACAGCTCAGGGCCTGGAGCCTATTTCAGATTCTGTGTCTCCCTCTTTCTCTGACCCTCCCCTGTTCATGCTCTCTTTCTGTCTCAAAAATAAATAAATGTTAAAAAAATATTAAAAAAGGGATGGAATCAAAAGTGGTAGGAATTTATTAAGCACCTACTGTAGTGTCAGCACTAAGTTCAAATGGCATGGAGAACACAAAGGAAAAATAGCTTCTTCCATCAGAGAACTTACCAGCAATTGAGAAGACAAGACAGACAAATAAAGGGCAATGAGAGAATGAAAGAACAATTGGCTCCAAGTATTCAAATTCATAATCCATTAACAAAAAGTTGCAAGTAAAAAGAAAAGTGTTTTATGTTCTATTATTTGCTTGCACTAAAATCTGAAGGCTTTATGAATACTGCCCTGAAAGAGCCAAATTTGTGTTGGGGGGGGGGGGTGGGGGGGGGGCGGGCAACATATGTCAACAATCACCAATAAGCATTTATTTCCTGGCACTCTGTACAACTCCTTACCACTTAACAAATTCACAAGTCATGGCCCTCGTACCTAAGGCCCTCACAATCCAAGTTTGTTTTCCAATTGAAGAGGAAGAAAAAGTGCTTTATTTTTTGGCTACTTGAAGTTCCAACAGGAAATATCAAAGGAGAAATCTGTTCTTGCAAGATTCTCAGCCAGAAACAGAAACATTTCCATCAAAACTATAGCAAATAGGACTGTTCTCCTGAGATTTCTAACCTAATTAGTCAGATGAAAACACCTTTCAGATATTCCTTTGCTAATGTGTTTAGAGATGATAAAAAATCGTGCAGTGTATTTTCTCCTTTGCTATCTATGGAACACAGGCTGTGTCACTTGAGGTAAAAGGAGGCTGACGAAAATGAATTTGTGGGTCATTTGGAAAGAAAGCAGGACTGGAATGAAAATAAAGGAGCCCAGACTAATTCTCAGAGATTCCCAACCAATTCTCATCTAACTTCTACTAATGCTGGATGGTTTGTACCTCTAAACCAAATGGCAAGATTGAGTGGGTAGTTCTGAGTTAATTGAGTGAGGTTAATCGAATCAAGCAGGATTTTACCACAGGATCTTTTGGGTGATAACAACCCCAACCTGAACCACAGTCAGCCAATGAGAGCATGAGCAGGGGAGGGGCAGAGACAGAGGGAGACAAAGAACTCAAAGCAGGCTCTAGGCTCTGCACTGTCGGTACAACTCGTGTCTCGAACTCACAGACCGCGAGACCATGGCCTGAGCCGAAGTCAGACCCTTAACCAACTGAGGCACCCTGGTGCCCCGACAATTACTTAAACAAACAGTCCAGTCCAGGTTAAGAAATACGATATATCAGCTCCGGAGAAGCCCCTGTGTGTACCTCTCCCCCAGAGATTACCACTATCTTTACTTGTGTTAATCATTTTCTTGTTTTTCTTATAGTCTATACTACTTTTTTAAGCATTTCTGAACAATATAGTTTGGTTTTGTCTGGCTTTGAATTTTATAGGAAGAGAATCATAATGGAGGTGTTTTCTATGCCCTGGTTCCTTTGTTTAACCTTAAAATTGTGACAAGTTCCATGATATTGCCTGTAACTATTGTTTGTTCATTTACATTACTGTTTAGCATTCCTTGTATTTATCCATTATCCTGGGGCCCATAGGCAAATTCTCTAGGGTATATTCTGGAATTGCTGGGCCATATGGTATGTATATCTTCAGCTTTCCTCTACAATTCTAAGCTTTCTTGCAGGGTGGATTTTACATCTTAATTTTAGCCCATCTGGTCAGTATATCATTACCATTTCAATTTTCATCTTTCTAATTGCTAATGAGGTTGAGCACCTTTTTCTAGGTCTACTGGCCTCCTTTATTTTTAATTTAATCGTCAACATCTCACATTCATACACAACCAGTAACGTGACTATTTTCCAATCGTTTTGGAATGATTTCTTCACTACGATTTTAAAACTATCATATCAAATTTGCTTCAGTTTTAACCAGGCATTGAAACAGCCTGCAAAAGATAAAATATTTTTTCGTTACATCTGCAGCCTAATGTAATAAATGTTTTTAAGTCCCAGCCTGTATCTAGTCCTTAAACTAATCATGGTGAAGTTGTACAAAGATAAATAATGAAACTTGAACTGTTCTGCCACAAAAAGAAGCCTGTTTAGCACAGAAACTGAGGACTGAAGATCCATCAATGCAGGGCATTATGAAAGTAGCTTATTGAATTGGTTTCTATTTTCTGAGTGCAACTGCAGACTTTGATATTTAGGGTAACACTAGTATTCTCTTCTTCTAACTGAAAGAGGCCTACAATTTCAGAGTAAGAAAGATGTAATGTGCTATTCTGTTTCTTATACAGGCAACCATTAACTATTTACCTCACATGCCCCAAATGGTCAAGGGCAAGCTACGCTCTCACTGATCAAGAGCATTTTCTGAAAGAGTCTCTATTTTGCAGAAATGGGGCCTGCTCTGTATCTGTATAACCTTGAGCATACAGAGCAGAGCCTCCCTGTGCCTGGGATTAATCTTTTAATCCTCTTAGATCATTTGGTTTATTGTCCTAATCTGCCTGTTTTCATTGTCTTTCTATTACAAATCAAAAAGAATCTAGCAAGTACTAGAAAATATTTTTATAAAAGGGATTCGAGACTGCTAATTTGGTGGATATAAACTTAAACGAAACTGTTTCTGTTTCTTTCTCAAATTCCATGCATGTATGTCCATCTTCTAGGGGGGTTTCTTTCCTTTATGAAAAAAACAAATTTTTCTAAGACCTATCCACAAAGTAAGTATGCTGTTAAAGTACATAACTATAAGGAATACGCTTGAAAGTCAGACGATTCAAACTGCGTAATTGCACACACAGCAAAGAACTTGTTCAAAGACCTGCGTCTTCCGGGAAATTTTGTTTATTTTGCTTTTTCCTGTCTTTTTCAGAGTGAATACCAGACTTACCAAGGAGCACTAAATTCAGTATATAAAGGAAAAATAACTTGTATGTGAGATGTGATGTAAAAGCAACTAGCCAACTGTCACTTAGATGAAAATAAAACCGATTGCTGAGCCCGAATTGAATAATACATTTATTCAACAGTTGCTTCAGGAAGCCTGAACGTTTAAGGTTCGTTCCGTTAAACGTCCGACTCTTGATTTCGGCTCAGGTCATGAGCTCATGGTTTCGTGAGTTCAAGCCCCACATGAGGCTCTGCGCTGACAGCACAGAGCCCGCTTGGGAATCTGTCTCCCTCTTTCTCTCCGACCCTCTCTCATTTGCTCTCTCAAAATAAATAAAAACAAACTTGAAAAGAACAGATAGGGGCGGTGGGGGCGAGAAAAAAAAGAACAGTTGCTTCATCTGGCCGTTGGCTTACTGTCTTCAAGAAGCACATCAGAGAAGTAGAATTGCCTCAAGTATGTTAACAATATACTCTTTATCAGTGGTGTGTACATGAGGCAATTTTCCTAAATGGGCAACTGCTTTTAGATTTCTAGCAAACGTTTCTGACAAGGTGAGTTTTACTTCATTTTATATCACAGTATGTTGAACTATTCTTTTGAAACCCATTTCATGTTTGAGACATGATATCAAATACAATATTCCTAGTACCTAGCACAGTGATAAGTACTTAGTACACATTTAAATTTTTTAAAATAAATAAGTGAATTTTGTAGCCTACAACTTACTTCATTTTAAAGGTTTAACTTGAAAAGTACGGTATACTCATTGTTTTTAAATCACAGCATATACAATTTTTGGTTTAGTCCGGTTAAGGCTTTATAACCAGAGCAGAGCAAGAGAATCTTTCATGAACTTTCTCTCCAACAGCCAGCATAAGCTTCAATAATCCAGTCAGGAGATTTTAAATTATAAAAATAATGACTGAAGCCTTGTCTGTCTCATTGGAGGGGAAAAAAATCTCTCTAATAACATTACAGGAAGGATAATTTAGCCCCTTTATCCAAATGCCTCACGGTATATTGGAAAGAACATGGACACTAGCTCCACTCACATTTATTCAGCAAATATCTGTTGAAAACCTATGTCAGGTATTGTGTCAAAAGTGAGCAAAGTAGACAAAAAGTAAAGGAAAGACAAACAAGCAGGTCTGGCCAATCTTACCTTTGTTTGGCATGTTCCATTCAGCCTTGTGTTCAAAATTCATTTTTACCACTTAAATGACTTTAGACAAACTGAGATCCCAAAGTCTCAACCCAACCTGTCATTTGCCTGCTTTCGAAAGAGAAACTGATGTTTAAAATATTGTACTTATACCTTAACTTTACTGTATGACAAACAACCGTCCAACCTGGACCCGAAGTGGCAATTCACTCCCAATGTCAAGGAGACATTGGAGAGTGGAGGGAGCTGTGTCAGATACAGCACACGGCCCTTGGAAGTGGCGTGGGAAGCTCATTCCTCAACTCCAGTCACAGATAATACAGGTCCAGCACGACCAATTCTCTCCATTTCTCAATTTCTCAGAAAGTTAGATTTATGCTTTAGCATTGGAGAAAAAAAAATTTTTTTCCCAATTATAAGCACTCTGAAAAGTCCAACAAAACACATCTGATGGTCAGACGTGCCTTGTGTACTCTTGCTTGGGCCTCCACTAAACATCTACCCTAAAATAATTTTGTGTGTCTGTATGTGTGTGTTGGTTGGAGGTGGTGGTGGTGAGGAAATCAAGGGCATCATGTCCTACAGAGTGGAGAAGTGGAAAAGAAAAGAAGGTGAAAGTTTAGGTCTACTAGAAGTTGAGTTCACATGTTGCCTTGCTTCTTTTCATTAGTTGAAATAATTTATAACCTCTAATTATAAATTAATTGAGATCATTCAGAGCTCTTATAGTAACTTCCCCTCTTCATGAAATCGACCGTGATAGATTTTATTAATTTATGACATCATATCTAACAAAGTTTTGGTGGCTCGAAACTTCTCAAAACCACCAGAAGAACTTGAAAAAATTACTTCTGTGTGCTCCAATTCTGGTGTCCAGCTTAATTGCTTGACTTGATAGAAGATGATAGAAGGGGTCCTATGCCAGTTAGTTTTCTGTCAACTTGACTGGGCTAAGGGATGCCCAGATAGCTGGTAAAATGTTGCTTCCTGGCATGTCTGTGACAGTGTCTCTGGAAGAGATTACATTTGTATTAGTAGACTGAGTAAAGAAAGAACCTCACCAATATAAGTGGGAAAACCATGAGCCAATTTCTGAAATAAATAAATACATAAATCCATCCTAATTATATTTCTCTGGAGAACCCTGTCTAATACAGATATTTTGGTATTTTGGTGAGATTAGTATTTGAAATGATGGGATCAATGAAGTGGGTGACCCTCCCCCCCAATATGGGTGGGCATCATCCAATGCATTTAGCATCTGAATAGAACAAAAGACAAAGGAAGGAGGAATCCATCCCCCTTTTTTTTCCTGTCTCACTGATGAAGCTGGGATGTCTCATCTCATCTTCTTCCTTTGAACATCCACTACCCAGGTTCTCAGGCCTTCAAACTGGGACCGAATTACATCACCAGTTTTCCTGGGTCTCCAGCTTCTAGAGGGCAGATCATGGAACTTCTCAGCCTCCATAATGACATGAACCAACTTCTCGTGAGAAACATGTCCTATTAGCTTTGTTTCTCTGGAGGACCCTGACTAATACAGGTTCTTTTCTGAACCAGAGTAAAAATGTTGCAGACCAGACTGACTCTAGCCAACCCAGGGAGTTTGCTGATTTCCTGCGTCTCAGCTTTCATTGCCTCATAACGGTGACTATCAAAATCTCATCTTCACCATATTTCACTCCCAACATTCTACATTTTTAAATCCTTAATTAATTTTTGGCTTAAATGGAGCATGTTCATAATTCTTCTTTATAAAAATATACTTTAGTAAAAGCTGGTACTTAACTGAACCTTTTTTCAATTTCAGTTGGTCCAATACTTACCTACACTTAACTACCGAAAGAACAACTCTAGCAAGAACAGCCATTCCTAATCAGTGCCAACTGTTCTTTAAAAAAAATGTCAAAGCATTTCCTATCAATGACCTGAAATGACAATAACCTGGATTTCTGACAGCCTACAAGAATAAAAAGGTTTCTTTTCTTGATAATTACACCACATCTGGATAGTGGTGAAATGGGAAGAGTTTCAATGACTCAGTATTGTACAACACCAAAGGGGTAGGGGAAAGACAAGCAAGCACAAGGAAACTAAGAGCTACCAACTTCCTTATTTCAAAGAAACAGAAGTACTGAGAAATGGAAGCTAACTCTATATTATCCAGAAACGGCTTTCAGCTCTCTGATCTTCCCAATCAGTGTTAGTTTTCTGATACTGGTGAAATAATTTATTAATCTCCAGCAAACTCTCAGTTGCACACTCTGAAATGGAAAGATGGAGGTGATACAGAAACATCACATGGGAAAGAATCAATGGAATTTTTTTTTTCAAGTACTGTACATGCTTGGCTTTGGCAGGAACCTCATGCTTTCATGTAGTAACATTATATTTCCTTTCCTAATCAAGTTTGGATTAGTTGAAATGAAAATTAGTTTCTGTTTCCTAAGCCACTGAAAACAAGGGAGGATGGCTTAGAGCATTCTTCTGGCTAAAGCGATTGTTGTTTAACCAAGGACGTGCCGCAAAGCAGAATCCCACACTCCGATAATCTGGAGCTCAATTTAACACAATTCTGCATAAAAGAAATCCAACATTCATGACTAAGAGAACCCAACTCAAAAGCAATAGCATCACCTTCCTTCACTCCCACCAAGTGAAAATAAACTGGAGAATGGCTGGGCTCCAAAACAGTGAGTTGCTAATCATCATGGTTTTCGCCTCTTTCAGAGGAAATGAGATGTAATCCAACGCCTGCATGTGCCTTTTCAGGAAATTGCTCATCTGTCTAATTAAGCTCTTCTTTCTTCACAGGTCTGCAGATACACTGAACAGACATATGGTTTCCAGAAAACCTTCTTGCCCTCTTTCTGTTGGTCACTGGAAATTTCTGAGGTGATGGAATCTCCTTAAAATGGAGATTTTTTTTTAATCTCCATTTTAAGGAGATTCCATCACCTTGTATTAATCACTGGCTACACTTCACTGACACTTCATTAGAAAGTGTCATTTCCTATCGGGAAGCACTTTTGAAAGAGCATAAATTAAAAGGCCTTAGAGACAATGCAGATGGCTTCATAAACCTTGTCACTAGAACTACCATAGAGCATCTAGCTGCTCACAGACTCCAAGTTTATATGTACTCAGGCAAGAATGTTCCAGCTTGTTTATTTGCTTTTCCAGTGGAATAAGTTTTGTACTTTGCCCTCTCCTCCTTTCATAGCATACCACAGAGAACCTGCCCTCTGTCCTACCTTCCACCAATTACCTTTGCTTTATTTCCTGCCCTTGCCAAGTTAGTATAACCTACTTCACTTCTACCACCATCATTTACCATTTCCTTCCTTCTGAGTCAGCTTCTCTATTTCTACTGCAATTAAAGAACAACGTAACAGACATTTTTGGAGTCCAATGTCAGATCCTGGGGACATGAAGCAAAATAAGATGAATATTTTGTCCTCAAGAAACTTGCAGTCCACTGGGAAGAAAAATACCGAATTAACCCCAACCCCCTCATCCCATTACAACACGTGTTAAAAAAGAAAAAGAAAAAAGAGAAATGTCTTATAAAGAGCATGTTAAAGAAGCCAAGAGGAAGATGCAAGACGGACTTATCCTCTCTACTTATGGAAAAAAAACTATTATTACTTTGAAATGCTTTGATACGTTGCCAATAATACTGCTTAAATATATGGTCATTCGTACATAATTAGAGAAGGGTGGCTACCAAGCGTCCTCTGCCACTGGCCTATTGAATCTAAAATACTTACAAGAAAGAAAGCTGATTCTTATTTATGAAGTTACATGCACACAGAATATAATAATAAGTGAAGTTAAAAGAAACGAAGATCATAGCACTGAAGTCTGTTGAAGCCAATAACCTCCACCACCATCTCAAAAAGCATAACACAGGGATAATAGTACAGGCCTAGAACCTACATCTCATTCAGCTTTACCCTCTGCGTAACCTACCTTGAATCAAAACTGCACAACTTCTTAGATCTGTTGAAAGGCATCACAATAGAGATAATTATGGGCCTTCAAGCAAATCTCTGAATTTGAGATTTAACATTCCAGTAGTTCTGGAATGCTTTCAGCTCTATTCATGCACACCAAAATGGTTGGGAAAGGATTTAGTTCATCTCAGTGCAACCCAAGCCTGTAGGCTCCTAACATCTGCTACATTTATAGGGTCAGAGCAGAGCCAGGCCGAGTCAGTTCCATTTCATTCAACAATTATTTGAGCCGAGGGAGTCCTTATTATTTGAACCTACATTATGCCCCATCTCACAGTTACCTGGTCGCTTGGGGAAGCACAGAGGCACCATCCCACAAAAATATTCACAAAGGGGCAGACTGATCTCTTGTAATACTCAGTCGCCACTTACCCTTCACTTGGCCCTAGCTTATATCTCCACCCATCACATCAATACCAACTGTGACTTACAGTTTAGATGTTGTAGACATTTAATCAAACAATGCAAATGCAATGCACTAGATTGCCAAGGAAAATGACAAACATTGCAAAAGTAGTATTTCATAAGATTGGTGAAAGTGATTTTGGAAAACTCCTGGGATCACACACAGAAAAAATGAATTGGCAGAGGTGAATCTATTAAAAAATTAATGAATAGGAGGGGCACCTGGGTGGCTCAGTCAGCTCAACATCTGATTCTTGATTTTGGCTGAGGTCATGATCTCACAGTTCATGAGATCCAGCCCCACGTGGGGCTCTACGCTGACAGAGCAGAGCCTGCTTGGGATTCTCTCTCTTCCTCTGTCTCTGCCCCTTTCCCACTCAAGTGCAGTCTCCTCTGAATCTGTCTGTCTCAAAATAAATAAACTTAAAAAAAATTATGAACAGGAAATCAAAAAAGATATGAGTGTGATAGGCATGGCAAAAAAAAAGAATTATTTGATAAAAGAGATTAACAGAGTCCTTTAGGATAATTGAGAAAGCCCTCACTTAAGGCAAAAAAATAAACTTGATTGTAATACAAAATGTATACATCCATTAAGTGAAGATTTCAATATTGCTGTAGTATCATTTTGTTAGAAAATGAGGCTGAAAAAGAATGATCAGTATTTGACTCCTTTCTGTTTTCTTAAAATACTAAATATAGTTTTTTTCCAGTAACGGATACAATTTTCTCTTTCTTCAACTGGCCATGTTAAACTTAATGAAAATGGCAAGCATTAACAAGGTTCTGGGGAAGATGGACAGTGTACTTAGGAGAATAGTTTGACAATATCTATCAAGATTTTTTTTTTAATGTAGTTGACTCACAATGTTACATTAGTCTCAGGTGTACAACATAGTGATTCAACAAGTCTGTATATTACGTTCTGCTCACCACAAGGGTAGCTACCATCAATCACCCTACAAGGCTCTTACAATACCATTGACTACCTTTCCTATGCTGTACCTTTTCTCCCTGTGACTTACTCTTGCCATAACTGGAAGCCTGTACCTCTGCTCCCCTTCATCCATTTTGCCCGTCTCTCCATCCCCCACTCCTTTGGCGACCATAGTTTGTTCTCCGTACTTCTGGGTCTGATCCTGCTTTTTGTTTGTTTAGTCATTGTTCTGTTCTTAGAGTCCACATATAAGTGAAATCATATGTCGTTTTCTTTCTCTGACTTATTTCTAAAGTGCTAAATACAATTTGACTTAAATTGATTTAAATATAAGCAAGAACAAACAAATGATCACCAGGAGATCTAGTTTCCCTTTGAAGGCACAGAACCAATCATACTTCTTTTTCATTATTCTTATAAAAAAATATTTTAAGTCGATTCATTTTCAAGAGACTTAAAGATATATATTTAAATATGCATATGTATATATTTAGTAATTTTCCTCGGATAATGAAGACCCATTCGCTATTGCAGCCATGGTCCTTGTCCTGAAGAAGCCTCTGAAATCCTGCCAGGCTGCATCACCCATCAAGTCACAGGTGAGGGCTATGGCCGCAGTTAGTGCAGAGGAGTCGTCCGAATGTTGCTCCCACATATCCGTGGTCAATTAACTTGGTGCTGATGAGAGGGTTTTGCTACTTATTGTAACCTAGGCTTTTCCTCTGATTACAAGGAAGGACCTACACACTAACTTCATTTTCCCAGGACTCATGAAAGAACACCCATCAAAGAAAAAAGTCTCTATTGAATTCCAGGTGCCTCAGGTGGCTAAGGATGCTTAGTTGGAAAGGTCAGGTGCAATACTACAAGGCACACATAAGCACAAGAGGATCCTGCCCTAAATCAGCCTTTGGGTAAAGCAAACAGCCTCCTCCACCCCAAACACCCTGGCCCTCTGGTCACGGAAAGTTTTCTGGAACTCTATCGGGAAAACTCTGGTCTCTCTACCATAGGCTACAAAGCCCTCCATGGGAATCAATTTTATATCAGCACTTTTCTTCTGAAGAGGTAACCTTGTACAACATAAAAGAGCCCAGATGTTTGGAGTCAGACAGGGGAGTGTCAAATTCCACCTCTGTATTTACAAACTGTGTAACTGGGACACATTTCCTACCCTTTCAAAGCCTCAGTTTCCACCTCTGTGATATAAAAGTAATAAAAGCTCTGGAAAGCAGTGTGGAGGTTCCTCAGAAAATTAAAAATAGACCTACCCTATGACCCAGCAATAGCACTGCTAGGAATTTATCCAAGGGATACAGGAGTACTGATGCATAGGGCCACTTGTACCCCAATGTTCATAGCAGCACTCTCAACAATAGCCAAATTATGGAAAGAGCCTAAATGTCCATCAACTGATGAATGGATAAAGAAATTGTGGTTTATATACACAATGGAATATTACGTGGCAAGGAGAAAAAATGAAATATGGCCTTTTGTAGCAACGTGGATGGAACTGGAGAGTGTGATGCTAAGTGAAATAAGCCATACAGAGAAAGACAGATACCATATGGTTTCACTCTTATGTGGATCCTGAGAAACTTAACAGGAACCCATGGGGGAGGGGAAGGAAAAAAAAAAAAAAACAGGTTAGAGTGGGAGAGAGCCAAAGCATAAGAGACTCTTAAAAACTGAGAACAAACTGAGGGTTGATGGGGGGTGGGAGGGAGGAGAGGGTGGGTGATGGGTATTGAGGAGGGCACCTTTTGGGATGAGCACTGGGTGTTGTATGGAAACCAATTTGTCAATAAATTTCATATAAAAAAAAAAAAAAAAAGCTACCTCACGGAGCGGCCAAAAGACTGCAAATGAAGCAATGGCTCTGAATGCCCAACAATGTGCAGGCTCCACAGTAGGCACACTTTTAAAAAGAAGTTAGTTCCCACCACTTCCCCCAGGGCTAGAGAGATTATGGGGAAGCAGAACCCCTCTGGCACCTGGTGGGAAAGGAGGAAGTGAAAGGCGAGTAAGGGAGTGAGGAGGAAATGGAGAGGGTGAGACCCACTAGCCTTGCCAGCCCCCCCTCTCCCCCACCCTGTCCCGTTTCACCCACGACTGCTTCTCATTTCACAGGGATGAGGGTGATGTGTCAGAAAGTACAAACTCAGTGCGTCTGACTCAGAAACCGGGCCAAGTTGTCCAGTTTAATACATAATCATAAATAAATACAATCACCCTGATCTAATTCCGAGGCATGGCCACTCCCAGCCGAGAGGTTCTCCTATCACTGGAAGGAAACCCGCTCCGGCCGGCATGTGACAATTGCTAATGGTTTTCTAATCTCAGTGTCAAACCTTTCATGAATGAGCCTTGGGGGGTGTGTGTGTGTGTGTGTGTGTGTGTGTGTTTTAAAATGGTATATAAAAGAAGGTCTTTTTCAGAACTTGGAAAAACATAGATTCAACAAAAAACTGGCCAATGTTTATGTTAGTCTTTATCTTCAAGGTCTGAGTACTTTCATCTGTAATCAGTCAACAAATATTTATTAAACCCTGAGAATATTTGCTGTGCCAGGCACTGTGAGTAATACAGAAGAGGCAGAAGGTGTGGACTCCACTCTCAAGAAAACTGCAACCAGCTGGGGTGCACAAGACCAACCCCAGTATGAAATAACTGGCCAATGGGACAAGACAAAACCTCTATGCTCTGGTGATGGTGTGCAAGAACATCTCCTGCCTCAGAAAGTTGTCCTGAAGCTCACCTACCATGATACAGAGAAGGCTCCTAGCAGGAGCAAGTGTGTTTAACAAATTCATTTTCCCTTCCCCCTGGGAGAGAATCTAGGGCAGAGCAATGTCAAGGCCACAGCAGCAGGCAGTTACAAGGAGGAGGTTATCAACAACTAATGCTGCTGAGAGGTTTTGACAAAAAGGAAGTTACAACTGACCGTTTAGAGAACTCTTTCTGATGTGTGATGATCAAAGTCAGTTAATAGCAAAGAGTTAGGAAACGAAGGCATGTCTAGAAAGTGAAGGCAAACAGGCATAAACTGTACCTTTGAGAGGCTCAGAAGGGAAAAGGAAGAGAGCCACAGGATCTACTGATGGTCATTCTGTTTCTTCTTTACAACATGGATCTCTGTTTAAAAGATTTTTCTACAAAGGGGGAAAGCATTAAAATATTCTAGAACCTTCTACAGCTCGAATCTGAAGCCGATGAGGCGACCACAAGGCATCATGTCTCCAAGGAACCCAAAAATAGATGGAACCAATTCCTTTTTAAATTTTTAATTTAAAACATTCTAAAATAAAAATAAAATCACTTCCCCGGGATTAAAAAAAAATGAACAGCCTTGTTTATTTTATCAGAATGTGATATAACAAGGCAGGCAAAAATAGTGGTTAATTAGTTTTGTCTACAGTATAAAGTTAAGGGACTTTTGCCTAGGATCTTGCTAATCTTTGTTCAAATTATTAAGAGTTAGTCTATCCTTTAAGCCAAGAAACATTGACTTATTATATTGGCTTTTTATATCCTCCTATCACTGAGTAAATATTATAGAAAATATAGGGATGTTCATGGTAAACCCTTTGCCCTCTTCAACTCAATATAGACAGCAGAGAATGTATAAACAACTTGTGTATAAAGGACAGCGTGGCCAATTTAATAAAAGGCTAAAGATATTAGGAGGAGAAAAGAGAAAGAAGTTAATTCTGGGCTGGGAGAATGGAGCTTTCCAAAAAAAAAAAAAAAAGGATTTAAGTTGTGTTTTGAAGAAAACAGGAGTTTCTACGGCAGATAGATACAGCAAAGCCAAAGAAAGGGTGAGGGGAGGTGCGTTTCTGCTGGAATCCAGGCAGGAAGAAGGAACGAACAAAACCAAGGGTCAGGGCGCCTGGGTGGCTCAGTCAGGTAAGCATACAGCTTCAGCTCGGGTCATGATCTCGCGGTTTGTGAGTTTGAGCCCTGCATCAGGCTCTGTGCTGACAGCTCGGAGCCTGCTTCAAATTCTGTCTCGTCTCTCTCTGCACTTCCCCCACTCAGGCTCTCTCAGGCTCTCTCAAAAATAAATAAATGTTAAAAAATTAAAAAACAACAACAACAAGGGTAACGAGGGCAGTCGTCAACAAGACACCAGTGCGACAGCATAAGACATTTGAAACATCCACTGCACCAAAACAGACCTGACCAAATGCAAGTCCTCTA
Organism: Felis catus; assembly: GCF_018350175.1. NCBI lineage: Eukaryota > Metazoa > Chordata > Mammalia > Carnivora > Felidae > Felis > Felis catus. The sequence continues at coordinate 111,293,044 of NC_058374.1, forward strand.
GATGGAATATCCACACCTCTGGGCCTTTCTGTCTCATTCATTATTGCATTATTACTCATGCCTCTGTTTCCTAACTTCACATTTCAGCTCTAGGATCTGTTTTTTTTCCCCCCATTGTACTCATACAGCAGAAAGAGGAAATAACTCATCCAGCAGTGGGGATTTCTTCGTCGGGTGTTGAAGAGAGATGCTGGGGGTGGCTGACTCGGCCAAAATGTTTCCTTTTTCTCTTGCTGTTTGTCAGATATTGCTGTTGAGCAACCCTGGTCAGTGTCATCAACATGCAATCTCATCTGATTTATCTTCCTTTACTCACTCAAACTCAGCCCTTTGCCCCCTTTTTTTTTCTGGCTAATTTAGAGTTTCACAACCTCTTACCTTTAATTGCTGAGTAAGTGTAACATGTTGTGTGTCTGGCATCAGATATTATAATCACCAAGGAAAAGGACTCATGGTCACAGGAATCACTGTGGCTATCCATTGCACCTTAATCTTTTCTTTGCTAGTATTTCATTTTAAAATTACATTTCTATTTTTCTCACAGATTCAGACTCAAAACAATACATTTTTGTGGCTATCTTTTCCTCCAAGTCCTTCCCTTTTGAAATGTGGATGACTGCAATAAACATTCTCACGAGCTCCAGAGAGCCCCTAGCGTCAGGCTCTCTAGAGACCCATAAAAAAAATTCCACACCAATAACCCATTGATACAAGTACAGGCAATGGAATATTTGTGTCTAATGGAATCCTAAAACTGGCTTTCAATGACACACATAGAAGAAATTAACCTCATTTGTAGGTCAAAAGCTTTTACAGTGTCCTAGAGGCAGGGCCACCACGGTTACCTCCTTCACCCTGCAAGCACAGATATGGGACCTTTATACTTTATCCCCAAGTGAACCCGACTTCCTATGGTCAGCCAAGAACACTCTCCCTTCTCCCCCAATTTCTCCTGTGTACATCCATCTCAATAGGAAGAAAAATGACTTGGGTTTTGATAGAGGCTTCTTGAGCACAATTCCAGATCTGATTGTTAAATAAACATATGCAGTTTGAGCCTAGTGAGAGATATGGATGTACTAAAAATGGCTAAATAAAGCAGGAAAGAAAAAAAAAGGCAGCATGTTGATATTTTCAACAGTCTGTAGCTTTTATAGACCCTGTCACTCCATCATGACGGTGTCTGGACTCACAGACTCAGGGGCGACAAGCATTTTTAAAGCATTCAAACCAGGAAGGACTGTAAATACATTACAACGTTTCCAGGATCTCCCTTCACGTCCCTGGATGCAAGCGGGCCACTCTACCTATTATCTTTTTATATAAATATCTTCTCTTGCCCATAAATCCTGAAAGGGTCAAATTCTGGGAAGTCACTTGTTGTCTCTGTCAACACACAGAGGAAGCACGTGCTGTAAGATGTTTCCTGCCTGAGGCCATCTTTGCTTCCAAGTTGCTGCTGTATCCACAAAGCCTTCAACAGCACCTGGAGCTTAGTAGGAGTTCAGCAAATATTTGTTGAATACTGAATAAATTAACAAAGAAAAGAGGCTTATTGTTGGTGAAGTGTCCTCTTAAGTGCCTACCTGGCCAAAAGTCAGCCTGACTGAATCAACCAATCTCGATGCTCTCTAAATCCTTGCCATTTTCTTTTTTATTAGGCTTCCAAGTGTTTCTAACCTTTTGAGTTTAGCCTGGATATGGCCCACCAGCTCCAAGCAGACTAGCAACTTTTAGGGCTGTCTTGTAATGAGATGGCTTATTGAAATGGCTTCAGCACCACTACCTGGCTTATCTTGGTTCTCACAGTCCTCCGTCCTAAATTCCAGAGCTACGTGGATAGAAATCCATATGCATCATGCTAACATAAAAAAGTGAAAACGAGGGGGGAGGTGGTTATGAAATGTGATAAACAGGCTCTAAGATGTCTTCCAATGATCTCTGCCTCTTAGTCTCCGTGCCCTCATATGGTTCCCCCCTTCTTGAGGATGGTCTGGACTTAGTGCTGGCTTTGAACAAATTCAATACTGTAGAAGTTATAGTGTATCAATTCCAAGACTTGACTATAAAAGAGTGCTGATTCCATTTCATCCTCTCTCTCTCTCTCTTTCATCACCTACTCCTGGGAAAGCCAGCTGTCATGTGGAGCAGGCCCATGGAGAACCTTCTGTGGCAAGGAACCGAGGTCTCCACGCCAACAGCCAGTGAGGAACTGAGGTCTGCTGACGACCTCCTGTATGAGCTTGGAAGTGGATTCTTCACCCCCAGGAAAGCCTTCAGATGACTGCAGTCCTGGCCAACAGCTTGACTGCAACCTCAGGAGACACCCTGAGCAGGAATTCCCCACAAGGCAGCCCAGATCTCTGACCCACAGAAACATCAGAAAATAAATGTTTGTTGTTTTAAGCTGCCAGATTTGGGGGTTGTTACATATTTATAGAGAATGACTACATCAAACTGGAGGTCAACAGACACTTTTCTTAAAGGGCCAGTTAGTAAATATTTGGGGATTTGCCGTGTGTCTACTGCATTCGTCCGTTTCTGCCATTGTAGCCCCAAAGCAGTTAGAGACAATTTGTAAATGGTTACACATAGTTGTATTCCTACTTAACTTACAAAAACAGTCAGCCAGTTTGTGGGCTATAATGTGCCGATCCATGCATTAAACCAGTGTATTTTCAGTCTTTATGGTTTCTTCTGTATCCTTGTCCTGAAGCTACCCTATCAAGAAACAAACGTGGTCAATTCAGATGATAGTTTCTTCTATAATGTGAAGGGGATATCCTTCTCTATTAGTACTCTTAAAATTACTGTTAAAAAGGGAGGTTGGGCTACTCTGGGTAAGTCAAGTGAGATGCAGGGAAAGTACCTTCCAGAGTTGGAAAAGAAATAAAAATCCAGACCTTTTTAAACCCAGGAGAATTTAGAAGGAGAATAAAGACAGGTGGTCTGAGGAGATAAGGTGTCCAGCTTCTACAAATCCTTGGCAAACACTATGCACAGTATGAGGGAAATGCTTTAGATACATCTGGATAAGCACAAGAATCCTAAGAATGTCAGAACTGGTCCCCCGTTTGCCTGGGTATAGTGGAACGCTCAAAGCTGTGAGAAGAAACGCTGAGCCATTTAGACCAAAGAAGCCCAAGACTGGTAGCACAGCTTCGGTGAAAGGAGACCTAAAATAAGGTTTATAGCCTCCCATGCGCTTGGCACAGAATAGAGAAGATGCAGAAGTGCTCACGTGGCCACCCAGAAGTTGCAGAAATGCTAAGACCACTTGGTCAGCAGAGTCCAGGGCTGGTTAGGGATGGGACCTCATTGACAAAGGCAATAGCAGTGTCTACTGTAGGTAGCAAGGGAAGAGACTAGATTTTTACTTCTTTCTCCCCTCTGGAAAGAATTCTTTCTGCATCTTACTTTTCTTTTCCCCAAAGGACCATTCTCCTAGTGCATACTCAAAGGTCAGAAGGACCAGCTATAACAGCAGCACATTTAGCAGACACCAACAAGGAAAGATTAGTGGAAACAGATCCACAACCAGAGACTTATGGATAAGCCCTCTCTCCCTCATTCCCAAGAAGATATACGGCCCCCTTCCACACCACTGGCCTATGTGTCCCCTTGGCAAAAAGAGAGAACGGGAAAATAACTCTGGGAGAGCAAACATTTACCCAAAAAGGAACAAGTGACCTCAACACACAACAGTTTAAAGCAGAAGGGGTTGAAATACTTTTACTTGATGAGTTCACATTGTTTTTCCTGCTAGCCAGAGGAATGGGGCCTCATGAGAAAGTTTATCTCAGCTATTATATTAGTTTTCTATTGCTGCCACAACAAATTGCCATAATCAAGTGGCTTAAAAGAGCATGAATTTCTTGATCTTACAGTTCTGTGAGTCAGAAATCCCACATGAGTCTCACTGAGCTAAAATCAAGGTCTCAGAGGCTATTTCCTTTCTGGAGGAGCTATCCTTTCATTTCCCAGCTCCTAGAAATGGCATGTTTCCCTTGGTTCCTGGATCCCTTCTCCCACCTTCAAAGCCAGCAATACGGTATCTCCCTGACCATGTATCCATCATCACATCTCTTCCTCTCACCCAGCTTGTAAGAGATCTCCATTTTTAAGGATTCGTGTGATTAAACTGGACCCACCTAGGTAAGGTGACAAATGCACAGGTTCCATCTGAACATCTTTGGGGAGGGAGGTGACATTCTGTCTACTGCAACTTTGGGGAGGTACATTCCACTTCAATGTGTGCCATCAATAAATTTGGGAGCCTGATGATGATAATACCCAATATTTCACTATAATTTTACTCAGCACATATTGTAATGTAAAAACTTTCCAAATATAACACATTCTACACAAGGAGCTAATTCCTTTACTCTTCAACTAACATTGAATTAAAAATTTAGGGGAAAAATCACAAACTATGCCTATTGGAGGTAGCAGTCTCACTCAAAAAAAAAAAAAATCCAACAGCTCTTACAAACATTCACCTAACCAAAAGCGCATTTCCTTGTAGAATTCTCCAAACAGAAATGTATGAGCTAGTAACCAGTAAGAAATAGACAAGACTCTTCAGGGAAAGGGTCTTAAAACCACCCTTGAAGTCCTGTTTTGCTTCGATTAAAGCCTAACAAGCCAGTATGATCTGTCATTAAATTAGGCAGCCTAATTAATTATAGAATGGCACCAAACATGTAAATCATATAAGAGACTCCTACCAGAATAACACTTAATGTTTGAGGATAACACTTACTATAAATTATGTGCACTCCAAATAAACTAATATTGCAATTATTATAAACATTGATACATGCATATTGCTTGAGAATTTTGTGTTAGTTTTAGTTGTTTGGAGTTCATGTCTTTGTTTTGGGGGCTCTTTTTAGTTTTCAGACTATTATCCAAGTTGAAGCTATATTATGAGAATTATTATTGTTATTCCTTTTAGCCATCTCTTATTACTAGAATTTTAATTTTTTTAATAGTTATTTATTTTTAAGAGAGAGACAGAGCCAGGGAGGAGCAGAGAGAGAGACAGAGGGAATCACAGAATCTGAAACAGGCTCCAGGCTCCAAGCTGTCAACACACAGCCCTACACAGGGCTCGAACCCACAAACCAGGAGATCATGACCTGAACCAAAGTCAGATGCCCAACCGACAACCACCCAGGTGCCCCTTATTGCTAGAATTTTTTTAAAAATGTTTAATAATCAATTATTGATTCAAATAAAACACATCCATGTTGTATACGATGGCCTTATCTCAAATGAGTTTTTAAGCATTGGGTTTGCCATAAGTTAGACCACTTCCGCAAAAGGATGTTTCAAATATAGAGAAGAAAACAATGAATGTATTTGTAAGTGAGCATATCTAGAAATTCCTTTGGAGAAATTAAATGTTTTGGGTTCATATTGGTTGCGGTCATCATTGGTGTCATATGCATTGATAGACTTGTACTTTTCTGAGGTCTTACAGCCACTAAAAAGAGCACATTTTTTAAATTATAAAACATTCAGCTTAATGAAATTGCATAAAGGCCAGTTTTCATTATTTTATTCTTGTTGTTGTTCTGTTTTCTTTAGTTTTTTAGAAGTAGCTGGATTACAGTAGCACCAAAAACCATAAAATACTTAGGAATAAATCTAACCAAAGAGGTGAAAAATCTATACACTGAAAACTATAGAAAACTTATGCAAGAAATTAAAGAAGACGCAAAAAAATGGAAAAATATTCCATGCTCCTGAATAGGAAAAAAAATTGTTAAAATGTCAATACTACCCAAAGCAATCTACATATTCAATGCAATACCTATCAAAATAACACCAGCATTCTTCACAGAGCTAGAACAAACAATCCTAAAATTTGTATGGAACCAGAAAAGACCCCAAATAACCAAAGCAATCTTGAAAAAGAAAACCAAAACTGGAGGCATCATAATCCGGACTTCAAGATGTATTACAAAGCTGTAATCATTAAGACGGTATGGTACTGGCACAAAAACATACACTCAGATCAATGGAACAGAAAAGAGAACCCAGAAATGGACTGACAAGTGTATGGCCAACTAATCTTTGACAAAGCAGGAAAGAATATCCAATGGAATAAAAACAGTCTCTTCAGCAAATGGCTCTGGGAAAACTGGACAGCAACATGCAGAAGAATGAACTTGCACCACTTTCTTACACCGTACACAAAAATAAACTCAAAATGGATGAAAAACCTAAACATAAGACAGGAAGTCATCAAAATCCTAGAGGAGAAACAGGCAAAAACCTCTTTGACCTTGGCTGCAGCAACTTCTTATTCAACACATCTCCAGAGGCAAGGGAAATCAAAGCAAAAATGAACTATTAGGACCTCATCAAAATAAAAAGTTTCTGCATAGCAAAGGAAACAATCAACAAAACTAAAAGGCAACCAACAGAATGGGAGAAGATATTTGCAAATGACATATCAGATAAAGTGTTAGTATCTGAAATCTAGAAAGAACTTATATAACTCAACACCCAAAAAACAAAATCCAGTGAAGAAATGGGCAAAAGACATGAATAGACACTTCTCCAAGTAGGACATCCAGATGGCCAACTGACACACGAGAAAATGCTCAACATCACTCATCATCGGGAAATACAAATCCAAACCACATTGAGGTATCACCTCACACCTGTCAGAATGGCTAACATGAACAACTCAGGCAACAACAGATGTTGGCGAGGATGTGGAGAAAGAGGATCTCTATTGCACTGCTGGTGGGAATGCAAACTGGTGCAGCCACTCTGGAAAACAGTATGGAGGTTCCTGAAAAAATAAAAAATACAACTACCCTACGATCCAGCAATTGCACTACTAGGTATTTATCCAAGGGATGATCAGGTATGCTGTTTCAAAGGGACACATGCACCCCAATGTTTATAGCAGCACTATCAACCATAGCCAAAGTATGGAAAGAGCCCAAATGTCCATCGATGGATGAATGGATAAAGAAGATACACACACACACACACACACACACACACACACGCACGCACACACAGAGTGGAATATTACTTGGCAATCAAAAAGAATGAAATCTTGCCATTTGCAACTACGTGGATGGAACTAGAGGATATTATGCTAAGCAAAATTAGTCAATCAGAGAAAGACAAATATCATATGACTTCACCCATATGAGGACTTTAAGATACAAAACAGATGAACACAAGGGAAGGGAAGCAAAAATAATATAAAAACAGGGAGGGGGACAAAACATAAAAGACTCTTAAATATAGAGAACAAACAGAGGGTTACTGGAGGGGTTGTGGAAGGGGGGATGGGCTAAATGGGTAAGGAGCACTAAGGAACCTACTCCTGAAATCATTGTTGCACCATGTGCTAACTAACTTGGATGTAAATTATAAAAAATAAATAAATTATAGGGAAAAAAATAAACAATTTTTAAAAATAAAATAAAATAAGAACTAATTGCAATTATCTTCAGTCCTTTTCCAAAGCTTGCTTTTCAGGCAAGCTTGTATCCATTTTACAGAAACTTCCCTCAGGAGGAAGGAAAGGATCAAAACATACATATTTTATTATTTTATTTTATTTTATTTATTATGATAAATAAATTTATTTATTATTTTTATTTATTTTGAGAGGAATAGAGCAGGGGAGAGAGAGAGAGAGAGAGAGAGAGAGAGAGAGAGAGAGAGAAAGGGAGAGAGAATCCCAAACAGGCACCACACTGTCAGCACAGAGCCAGATGCAAGGTTGGAACCCCCAAACTGTGAGACCATGACCTGAGTCAAAACTGAGAGTTGGACACCTGTCAGAGCCACCCAGGTGCCCCACAAAACATTCTATTTAATAATTACCTACACTTCTGCAACTTTTCACCTTCTTCTTTGTCCAGTCACCGGAAGACATACAAAGATCAGTGCAATTGGTCATTTGACAAAAACTAGTCGCTTAACAATGAATGAAGCAGCAGCATGTGGACATTTGTCGTATGTGAGACACCTTCAAGTAGCTAAACCAAACATGGACACAACAGAAGGGGAAGGTTGCAAAGGAACGTAAGAAATGTAAGATTAAAAGTTGTGGAAATGTCAAGGATGGAGAGATGGTACAACTGGGTAGGTTAAAAAAAAAAAAGTGTATTATGAGGATGGGGCATTTGAACTGAGCCATGAACATCCAGGTAGCTGTAATGATTGAGGGGAAGGGTTTATCAATCATTAGGAACAGCAATAAAAGTTCTTAATTTTTCAGAGAATCAGAAAGCAACACACATATCCCTATATTTACAAAAATGTAGCAGATACAGATCTTGACCACACAGAGTAGTAGAAAGAGCACAAGGCGTGGCTATAAAAAGACATAGAGAATGAGGAGTGTGGTCTAGTCACCATGTGGTCACTTACAATCCTGTTACCTTAGAGAAATTACTTCATCCTCCTGAGCCTCACTTTAACATTCTGTAAACATTGAGAGTAATAAAAAACAAGTCGGCATTATTGTTTGTTTTTGTAAGCAAGAAGTGTAGCTCCTGGTACAACATGTTATGTTTGAAATAAATGTTAATTATTTTATTGCTATATAGTTTCTCCATAGCAAAGATCTCACAGATCTTACTACTTCCTTACTTGTAGATAAATTTCCTCTTTTAAGATTACTCTGCGTCTAACTTCTAAATTCTCTTTCTAAAATTAACTCTGGGATCTTGAGACTAGAATAATAGAATTCTCACATAAAATTTTTCCAGGAGCCAGCTACTGCAAAACTGCTAAATATAGAATATGCAAAAAAGAGGGGTATGGAAAAGTATGGACATATAGGAAAATGATGGCTATAAAATTTCAAAATCACATTGCAAAATGCCAAATGCTAGAATTTCCTATAAAACTTAATTGTGTTTATTTCAAGAAGAAATATTTCGGAAAGTTTGGTTTGAAAAGTTCCTCACATTTTGGCCTACCACTTCCAATAATGCTGGAAATTCACTATCAGTCCTCATGCTGGAGATGTATCATTATCTAAACAATCATTTCCATTTCACAGAAATCCCAGGACTGTTGTTCTAACAATTGAGCCATAACAGTGCTGTTCCCATGGTTACTAAGAGTTCTAATTTCAGTTCCTCAATATGTATTTTATCATGTAAGATTGTACAATGCTTCAGAATAGGCCACTTTTAGTTCCACATGCTCTTTCTATTATTTTTCTCCAAGTTTCTCACACCCAATCCCCACTTAAGCTTCCTATTTTGCTCATTTTTTGACTAAAGTTTGTGTACCCGATATATATAGTGATCATGTTTCTGGCCAATAAATACAAAGCAGTGGAGAAGTTCAGGGACAGAAATTGGACAAAGATTATAAGAATTAGCTCCTCCTCATTGTCCGTGGCCCTAGATTTAGCCATAATCATGGTGGTAAAGGAAAGAACCACATGAATCCCAGATTATGGGGTCCTCAGTGATTCAGTGATTCCAGTTTTATCTCAGTTTGAATTTATTGACAACAAAGGAGTTTGATGTTCACAGCTCTGAAAGATGCTTTCTCTAGAGATTAGTCTTATACAGAGTCCATAGAACGCACTTCAAAGGTGTTCATCCAAATGTCTGAAATTATGTGTAGAGAGGTGTGTGTGTGTGTGTACATGCACATAACCCCATGTACCTGAGGGAATTCAGCTGTGGAGGTGGGAGACAATGTCCATAGTCTTAATCAGATTCACAGAAACATGCATACAGCAAAGATAGTTTAAAAGACGCTTCTCTTGGGGGCGCCTGGGTGGCTCAGTCAGTTAAGCGACCGATTTTGGCTCAAGTCATGATCCCCTGGTCTGTGGTTTTGAGCCCCACATCGGTCTCTGTCTGACAGCTCAGAGCCTGGAGCCCATTTCAGATTCTGTGTGTGTGTGTCTCTCTCTGCCCCTTCCCTGCTCAGGCTCTGTCTATTTCTCATTCAAAAACAATAAAAAAAAATTTTTTTTTTAAAGACACTTCTCTTGGACAAGATCTGTGTTTTGGGAAAGCACTTGGAAGGGCCAAGTTGTTAATAAAAATTAGTATTATCTCCTCAGTCATTGAGGGGTATTTGGTAACATTAGTATTATCTCCTCAGTCATTGAGGGGTATTAAAATTGGGTATAAAATTTTTGGAAAATCAATATGGAAATGTTTGATAAGACTCATAAAGATGTTCCTCCTCTTTGATCCAGTCACTGTATGATAAGGAATATATTTTTAGGGAAAAAATTCAAGAAGGCAAAAAAGTAAAGACATATTCATTTTGATATTATGAATGATAAGAAAAATTTAGAACCCAATATTAGAAACTTGTTGAATAAAAAATGTGACATCAACACAATGAAACATTATAAGGTCACACCTAAGAATATTTATAGGAAAATATAAAATATTTATGATGAAATATTAAATGAAATCACCAATGCAAGTATGGATAGTATGAGCAAAATGATTATAAAATATGTAAGCTTTTGAACAATAAATTTTGAAGTAGTTATAATAAAATAATGGAATTTGTAGACTTTGTTAGTTTAAAATCCTCCCAAACTTTGATATCCCATAAGGTAAATGTTGAATTAAAAACAGAGACCTTTTGGGAATGCAAACTGGTGCAGCCACTCTGGAAAATAGCGTGAAGTTTTTTCAAAAAATTAAAAACACAACTACCCTACGACCTAGCAATTGCACTACTAGGTATTTATCCAAGGGATGATCAGATATGCTGTTTCAAAGGGACACATGCACCCCAATGTTTATAGAGGCATTATCAACCATAGCCAAAGTATGGAAAGAGCCCAAATGTCCATCGATGGATGAATGGATAAAGAAGATACACACACACATACACACACACACACACGCACGCACACACACACAGAGTGGAATATTACTTGGCAATCAAAAAGAATGAAATCTTGCCATTTGCAACTACGTGGATGGAACTAGAGGATATTATGCTAAGCAAAATTAGTCAATCAGAGAAAGACAAATATCATATGACTTCACCCATACGAGGACTTTAAGATACAAAACAGATGAACACAAGGGAAGTGAAGCAAAAATAATATAAAAACAGGGAGGGGAACAAAACATAATAGACTCTTAAATATAGAGAACAGAGGGTTGCTGGAGGGGTTGAGGGAAGGGGGATGGGCTAAATGGGTAAGGGGCATCAGGGAATCTACCCTTGAAATCATTGTTGCACTATATGCTAACTTGGATGTAAATTTTTTTTAATTAAATAAATAAATAAATAAGAGACTTCTGTTTGAACATGACAATTTGAAGGTATATTTTTAAAATTTTTTTAATCTTTATTTATTTTTGAGAGAAAGAGACAGAGTGTGAGCGGGGGAGAAACAGAGACAGGGGGAGACACAGAATTCAAAGTAGGGTCCAGGCTCTGAGCTGTCAGCATAGAGCCCGTCGCAAGGCTCGAATTCACGAACCGCAAGTTCATGACCTGATCCAAAATTGGATGATTAACGAACTGAGCCACCCAGGCGCCCCAAAGACACATTTTGAGCTTCATTCCTTTCCCACACTTCACTAGAATGATATCTTCACAGAAGATATGGAAGGGGAAAAAAGCAATAAATTTACAAGGAAAATGAGGACAGAGAAAAAAATGACAGCATCAAAATTTGGAATCTATGAAGCCAACAAACGAAGATGACTAACATTAAAAAGGGGAAAAGTTAAACATATGCCAGCAGTGGAATAAAGTCAGGAATAAGCTTGAACCCTGGAACATTTCAAAATCAAAGACATCTTTATCTAAAAGAGACATAGAGGTGTGGCTCAAACAGATTTGAAAGCAAATTCTGGATCATAGCCGAAAACAATTAGACCCATTCCCTGCCCAGGTTCACCTTGCCCAAACTGCTCAGCCAGAGAAGTTTCCCTTCCCCACCCAAGGAAAACTATTCTTTAGAGGGATTAAAGCAGGACAATCTTATACTGTGAACAGCTGAAGTCAAAATGACATTCTGAAAATAAAGCATTTAAGGGACATATCAAAGAGTGGGGTCCCTCTCCCGTCCTCAGTCCCCAGAATGCACCAGCATCCAAATAAGATCCCTGGGAAGGAAATTTTCAGCTGACCAGACTGTGAGAAAAGATCTACAACTATTGATGGTTGTGGTTTGCCCAGTAAAATATTTAAATCATATCATGCTGGAATAAAGCCCATCAGAGATTCCAGACAGCTTCTTAGTGCATTAAACGTAAATATGAATGGACACCCAGAAGACACAAGACATTTGAGGAAAACTTTGAGCATAAGGGACAGCAACCAAAACAAACAGTAAAAGAGACTGGGAGGGATGAGACAGGGTAGAGACAGAAAAATTCTTCTCCAAACAAATATCTACAGAAAGATAAGAAAAGATATTACAGCTATGGAACAGTGAGAAAGATGCTGGTTTTAACAGAACACTAAGAATACAAGAAAGAGCTCTTGAAATGAAAAGTCTGATACTAGAAGTTTAAAATGCAGTAGTGGGATTGGAGGGTAAAGTGGAGACAGCCATCTAGAATGTAAGACAAAAGACAAACAGAAGACAAGAGAGACAGTCCAGAATGCCCAATATTTAACCAACGGAAGTTCTAGATAAAAAGAATGGAGAAAAGAAGAGGCAAGAATGTGATGTGTCCATCACATTCTCAATACAATAAAGAAAACTCCACATTAAGGTTTAAAATCATGAATCTTCAAAATACCAAGAGTGAAGAGATCTCAGATCTTTCCAGAAAGAAAAGCAGATCAGAAGCCAAGAATCAAAATGACATCAGACCTGATTTTATGAAGACAATCTGGGTGAGAAAGTAATGCTTTGAAAATTCTAAGAGGAAATGACATCTAATATTGAAGTCTATACCGAGATAAATTATTCATCAAGAGCGGGAATAGTCTTGAAAGGTTTCAAAACTGTAGTTCCCATGTTCCTTTCCTCTGGAACTAGTGGAAAGGATAAACCAAGAGGAACCAAGAGATGGGAACCAGGAAACAGTCTCCAACACAGGAGAGAGCTGAAGGGAATTTCCATGATGGTGATGATGGAGGGGGATCCCAAAGACAAAGCAGTGCAGCTAGACTAGGGAACATCAAATCTACCCATCCAGGAGGGATAGCTTCAACGCTCTTAACTGAAACCGAGAAATTATTTGATAAGTTTGAATGCACTGAGAGAGGATTTATAATCTGGCAAAAAGTTTGGAGTTGAATTGAGATAGGTACTCGGAAAACGAAACAAAAAGAAAAAAGCTGGACGGTGATGACTCCAGGAAAAATAAAATTTATATGGGAAAAGAAACGAAATGAGAGTCCATTGCCCAGTTCATCTGTGAATGAAGTCTACGTGGTTATAAAAATAAAAACACTGAATATTGATTTCATGTGAAAGAATGAGAAGATTTTATCTGGAAAATGGGGGAGAAAAAGTGTTTCTATTGAGGGGGAGAGGCATGTATCACAAAGTTAAATCCTTGGCTTCAGGGTAAAAAAAAATAATCAGTAGCATCATTTTAGGGAAAAAAAAGTCACCGTAAGTGTGTTATTAGAATGGTGGAAGCAAATACTAGAAGTTATAAGTATGAGAACTTAGAAATGAAAATTGAGGCTAGAGAGGAGTTGAGGAGATGACTGATATTTTTAAAAGTAAGTCTTACTGACTTTCTAAACATGTACATAATGAAGAAAATAAAGTCAAGAGAAGAAAACAGACAATTATAAAACAGGTAAAATAGAATGGGAAAGTAAAACCGAGTCCCTTCCTAGATTCAGTTTCATAAAGGTTCACTATTCCAGAAGACATTCAAACTGCAGCTCCCATTAATATTGTAAAGTGAAATCAGAAAGAAAAAAAAAGAAAAGGACTCAAATTATTAAGAAAAAAAAGACTCATAACAGGAATTTTCCAGGACTAAGAACATGAACATTTCAGTAAAAAGCTTCTACTAAGTGCCTCAAACAATAAAGGAAAAACGCTCCAGCTTAGATGCATCATGATAAATTTTTTTAGAACATGAAGGATAAAGGAAAATCCTAAAAGTTTCTATATAAAGAAAACTGCAAATGGGACTAAGACTGTTATCAGATTTCACAAAAGCAATACTGACTTTATTTTCTTTATTCTGTTTTCCTTAGATTTGCTTTTCTTCTCCTAACGTTAATATAAATGATTATATTTTCTTATTCTCTTTAAATAATGAAAACATTGCAAAGTTATACATGTTAATATGTTTGAAAGCCAGTAGTTAATAAAACGCTTTAAAAAAAAACAGCAGTCACAATGGAAAAAAAACGGTTTTAAAATTAGGGAAAATAATTTTAAACCTACAGCTCCATATCTAGCCAAATTAGCAGTCAAATATAATGTAGAATAAAAACATTTCAAGCATACAAAGACTCAGAATGTTTACTTCCTACACATCCTCTCTTAGGCACTTACTTAAGGATGTTTTCCATGAAAACAAGGGAGGAATCTAAGAAAGAAAAACTTCAAGCCAAAAAATGGGAGAACTATGCCAACACAAAAGACAAACCAAACCGAAACTAAACCAAGAATTAGTACCTGAATGAAAACTGCAAAAAGCTAAAAGATCAGTCTAGATGGAACAGAGACACCCAGAGAAAATAAGGACTTAAAGTTGGTACTTTCCTTAGTAAGCTGAAAGACCTTAAGTATTTAATGAAAAGGAGACAATATAAATTAGAATCTAAGAAAAGCAAGGGTAAAAAAATCTATTTAAGAATGGAAATGAGGAGCGCCTGGGTGGCGCAGTCGGTTAAGCGTCCGACTTCAGCCAGGTCACGATCTCACGGTCCGTGAGTTCGAGCCCCGCGTCAGGCTCTGGGCTGATGGCTCGGAGCCTGGAGCCTGTTTCCGATTCTGTGTCTCCCTCTCTCTCTGCTCCTCCCCCGTTCATGCTCTGTCTCTCTCTGTCCCAAAAATAAATAAACGTTGAAAAAAAAAATTAAAAAAAAAAAAAATAAGAATGGAAATGAGGGGTGCCTGAGTGGCTCAGTCAGTTGAGCGTCCAACTTTGGCTCAGATTGTGATCTTGCAGCTCACAAGTTTGATCCCTGAGTAGGGCTCTGTGCTGACAGCTCGGAGCCTGGAGCCTGCTTCGGATTCAGTTTCCTTCTCTCTCTACCCTTCCCCCATGCATTCTCTCTCTCTCTCTCTCTCTCTCTCTCTCTCTCAAAAATAAATAAAACATAAAAAAAAATAAAAAGAATGGAAATTAGCATTTGATACGCTATGAATGATTTTTGAAAACTATAAAAATATGAATAACATTTACTTATTTATAAACTTTAGACACAATTTATACACCGGAAGTCACAAATTGGTAGCCCAATGGGCTCCATCCAGCAGAAGTGTTTTATTTGACTTAGTGTGTGTGTGTATTTTAATTTAATGAGGCTCAGCATTTTTAAACCAGAAGATTTCACATAAAAATCTGGATTATCAGGCTTCTCTTAAAATACCGGGATATTTTGCATCACTGGGTTCACTTTCATCCAAACAACACTCAGCATACACTCACCAGCTCGCCAAAGTCTACCAGTTTTTAACGCATGCCTGCCTGGTCTCCACAGCTTTTGAAGTTTCAATACATCCCATATACAGTTCAATTATGGTCACAAAATAATAAAGAGGTATTATCAATATTTCTTGACAATGTTGTCAATTACCTTGACAATGTAAAAATTACCCATGACTGAAGTGCGGAGGCGAAAGATGAGATGAAATGAAAGCAAGAATGGAGAGGCTAAAGCCTTCATCGTTCAAAGTCAAAACTCAGGAATCAATAGAATAAGGTATAAATGTTAAGATACATTATTCAAACTTACAAACTCACAAATAGAGGAATTAAAAAAAATAATATAACTATACTGGGATGGGAAAAGCAAAGAGTGAGAGGTTGATTTAGCTGCCATAGCAGATTGTGCATAGATGTCTAAAATTGATATATCAAGGACTAGTCATATACACATTTTAATCACTGATATGCTACTAACCCCCCAAAATTAAAAACAGTAGTTTCAGAGTTCACAATTATCCCTCTAGGACTGAGACTGTGTGTGTAAGGTAGGGTATGGCAGGGGATTGCTGCTTTAAACTAGGAGACATCTATCTTCTCTCCCACCAGCCATTTGGAGTCAGAAGTGAAAATGCCATAAGATTGAGATAATCAAATGAGTAATGTGTTTATTTAATTCTTTCATTTGCAAGTTTTATTTAAGTTTTTAACGTGTGCATAGAAAATTTCAATAATGGGTGAAACACACATAATTTACACATGGAGAAATACACAAAGCAGAAATCTTAGAAAACCCATGGTTTCAACAATCAAAATAATGCAATTGTGCAATATTGATGCAAACGCCAACCTACAAAATGAAACACAAAACACCCGCATATATATGAAATAGGATTTTTAAATGCAACTTTCCACATTATCCCAGTTTCATCTAAGGAATACAACAATACAATTCATCCAAAACAATTCCAAAACTACCATGGCTATGGGTGCTAAGTGATTTCCAAAAACTGTGGGTTGAAACCTGTTTTCCCATCATTACTGTGTGAGAGGTGACTAAGTAATCAGTTGAGAAGACCAGAGAGTGGAAACTGGGGGACAGGCGATAAAGTTGCCCTTGTACCTTAGCATTAAGCTGGTGACCATGAGTGTGAGGGTCTTTTTCCTATTAGATGATAATGCTTATTTTGTTAAATAAGTGTATTCTTGCATATGAAGCCTGAGCCTGCTTGCAGTAGGAACTGAAATGAATTTTTAAGATCCAACTCAGTATGACATCAAAGATCCAAACTTTTATCCCAGAGGAAGCTTGTTTCCTCTTCCCACCGTAGGCCTAATTTGGGCTGTGAAACCTATGTCGGAGACCTGGGACCTGGCTGGTTTCTTCTCTTTCCCCCACTCAACATCCCACACCTTCTTTACCTGGTATTTTTGACCTGCTCTAGGATCAGCCTTAGCAGAAAGATTTAAGAGAAAAAGTCACAGTCTCAGGTGGCTTTGTTAGAAAAGTTAAAGAAAAATAGGCTAGCTAGAATGGACTGCTTAACAATAGAACAAAGACACAAAGCTTTGTTTCCAAGGCTTTGTTTCTCAGAGTACTGTGCCATGGCACAAATTTGGACCGTCTGAGTGCACACTGTGAGTGCCACAGCATCTCGAAATGTACTCCACACAAAAGGATGTCTGAATGAGTGGAGCCACCCAGCAGGGTGGTGACCTGGGAGAAGCCAAGGCCCTGAAGGGACGTCAAAAGCAGACAGTTGAAGGATCTGGTCTAAATCAACAGAAATGGAGTTGAGTTTCCAAGCAATGAGATCTCTGAGGAAACCAATAAAAGTGACATACGAGAGAAGTATTTTACAGGTAATATTTTCCTTAGCATTTTTATGTGAACATATTACATCCATTGTTCTGAACATATTACGTATGTTCATTAATTGAATTTTCACAACAACCCACCATGGTACAATTTGGTATTATGCCCAGATAACAAATTATGAAACAAAAGCACAAAGGGGTTAAATAACTTGGCCCAGGGCACACAGTGCCTAGTAGAGCCATGATTTGAATCCAGAGACTTTGACTCCAGAGTCTAGAATTATATTAAAGGATCCCCTTGAAAAACAGACAATTGTTTATCAATCACACAGAGGCCTCAAAGTCAGGTTGCACCTCTCCCAACCACCCAAATTCTTATGAAGCTCCTCTACTTCTTGTACATTTGCCATGCAAGGAAAACACCTATGATAGTCTGCTAGAGAAGGAAAGCAGCCCAGCTGCTCAGTCATGCCCAGCTAACGGCCAGCCACCTGCCATATGTGACCAAGTTTAACAGAGACCAGAGTGCCCATCCATATTAACTCGTTGGCCCATGAACTCATGAATTAAATAAATGCTTATTGTTTGTTGCAAGCCACTGATTTTCTGGGTAATTCGTAGCAATAGACAATTGATACTCTCTTAGTGAAGATTTCCTTCTGCAGTCACACAGAAAGTAATCAAGGATTTAACCAATGCGTGGGAGTGGTAGTAGGAGTTTTCCAGAGAGTGGCTGCCAGTGTTACCTAGAAGCTAAGGATCTGTTTACAGGGAAGATACAGGATCCACAGGCTGGTCGAATAGTCACATACACAGGGAGAGCTGCCCTAGGGAAGGAAGCTACATGCTCTATTGTGGGTTTTAGACTGGATCATCCATGAAGGTGTTCAGCATGTGCCTTTAGACAGACTCAGCAGATGGCCAGTTAAATAATCAGTCTCCAATACAGTGCTTACAGGCAAGAATTTATATTGTATTTTAAATGTCTGTCTGGCAAGGGGCGCCTGGATGGCTCAGTCAATTGAGTGTCTGACTTCGGCTTAGGTCATGATGTCACAGTTCATGAGTTTGAGCCCCGCATTGGGCTCACTGCTGTCAGCACAGAACCCGCTTCAGATTCTCTGTCCTCTCTCTCTGTGTCTCCCTCGCTCATTCTCTCTCTATCTCTCTCAAAAATAAATAAACGTTGGGGTGCCTGGGTGGTGCAGTCGGTTACGCATCCGACTTCAGCCAGGTCACGATCTCGCTGTCCGTGAGTTCGAGCCCCGCGTCAGGCTCTGGGCTGATGGCTCAGAGCCTGGAGCCTGTTTCCGATTCCGTGTCTCCCTCTCTCTGCCCCTCCTCCGTTCATGCTCTGTCTCTCTCTGTCCCAAAAATAAATAAACGTTGAAAAAAAAATTAAAAAAAAAATACAAAATAAATAAATAAATAAATAAATAAACGTTAAAAAAAATTGTTAATATCAGGCTGGCAAGATAAACCTTAAATGATGCTCATGGAAGGCTAAGTATATTGGACAGGATAGCCTTTGTGAAAACAGTGTAGTCATATATTAAGAACCACAAACATACTCAATACCAATTGACCTAGAAATTTCAATTCTGATCATTTATTCTAAGAAACAAAATTTAAAGGCATTTTAATTTTTTTTCAACCATGTGTTTGTCCGAATTCTCACACCACTCTATCTGGACAGTCATGCAAGTATAGTCCATTACCAGATAGAGAACATTCTCATTCTGTTCACTGAGCATAAACACGCTTGTAGAAAAAGGATAGAGCAACTTCTAATGTCAACTTTTTATTTTGCGTCATCTTTCAGTCAATAGCCTCACATGAATGAGTGGGGAGCCTCATTTGCCACAATCTGCCTGCCTCATTTTTCCTTGATCTTTAAATCACCCTCTAAACTCTCCCCATACATCCATACTCCTTAACTCCATTCTGGTGACATTCCAGAAGGTCAAGGCTGTGAAACTCTTTGCCTCAGGCTCTATCCTGGGAGATAAAACCTGTGGTAGTTCTCCAAAGGAACAGGCTTAGGTCTTCACCTTTTGTGAAGCACGTGCAAGAAAACCAACTTAATTTTATCATCATTCCAGGGGGCTTGATGATAATTTCTTAAAAGATATCTTTCCCATTATAGGTAAGAACAAAGAGGATAAAAAAAACACATAGAATTGGATTTTTTGCAATATGGCTTTTATTAAAATTTTTACTTTATTTCCTAACCATAAGGAATTTCAAATAAATTCTAAATAATTGCTCCCCCCTGCTAGGTTTCCACTTGCTGGCTTCTTCTTACTGTTCTTTACAGAGACCTTGAGAGATTACCACCCACCACCATCCTTCAACAGTTTTTCATTATCTCATTTCTGTGTTTTATTTTTATAATAGCTGTAATCACCAATTAATTACATCTTTTTAAGAATCTGTCTCTAGGTTTATCATCTGTCTTCTCCCATGAAGAGGTAGCCTTTTTGAAGCCAAGAAACTTAGATACTGAGCACGTAATAGGTGTTCAGTAAATATTTGGTGAGGAAATAAATTTTAGATATTAAAATTATAAATGTAAAAATGCATGGCTTGGAAAAAAATCTTATGTTTAGTTGCTTAAACACAAACAACATAAACTGTAATTTTAACAGTGTTGAAATATTTTGCATATGAATTAAATAAATAGCTTAACTCACTGAGAAGAATAATTTTTTGAGACAGAATAATTATAAATAATATTTTTCTTGTATGGTGAGTTGCTTTAATGTCATTAAAATAGTGTTTATGAATTTTTAAGCATCCAGCCTATCCTTGCTTGTGTGTCTCAAATAACACGAAGGGATATCTTGGCTTTTCTGGTGAAAAAAGCTGGTGGACTGAAATATCAACTCAAACCCTTGAAATGCTCAGGGATTAATTTAGATATAAGGAACTAATGTCTTTAACAAGCACTTAATAAAACTTGGTTGAAATTAATGTTTTTCTAAAGTATAAATCATAAGTTCTGAATTAATTGTAGAAGAGTGTTTTGAGCTTGTTAAGGCAGGAAATCAAAACATCAAGCATCATCTTACTTATATGCCTTTAAGCTTTTCTATAAGAAATAATGACTATTCACAAAAGGTTTGTTTTGGCATAGTTGGTCTCATCGCGCCAAGCAGGAAGATGTTGCAACAGCATCATTCCCTAAAAGTCGAGCTCCAGGCTGCATGGTACATGTACCTCCGTTAGGACAATTATCTTGTAGCTTTGTCACTATTTGTTCATATGTATGTCTCCCCCAACCAGCTATAAACTTCTTGAGAGCAGAAGAATATATATGCATAAGTTATTTCTTGGATTAAAATAATTCAATAGTATATACTTGTGTACCTTAGATACTAAAAGGTTACAGGAAATTGACTTTCAGATATGAACACGGATCGGGTACCTACTCTGTATGTTTACTCTCGAACATGATCCAGAAGAATTTGAGCCTGTTCACAACAAAGAAGCATGCAAGACAGTAGCAGATTACAATTCAAAATTTCTAAAGTTAGGGAAAATTCAATTTAAATATATAGTCAAATCAAGGCTAATTATAAGAAAGAAGGGAATTTCACCTCTACAGAACATAAATGTCAACATAGTGGCTGTAGCTGAAGCATGGATTTGGTATTGATATTCCTGGTAACAAAAGCAAAGAAAGGGAGACAGCCAGAGTTTTATTATCATAAAAACCATTTAGGCAAGAGAAGAAACAAATCATTACCTAGATATTAGCTAGGGATTATTCTAGGGATTAGCTAGATATTAGGCGGAATGCTGGCTAATCATATGAATAATATTTTTGTGTAACATCCCCAGAGCAAATGTAATAAAGAATTTTTTATGGCTGTTTCCCAACTCCTCCCCCCACGAAAGCTAACCACCACAAGGTAATTCTGCAAAGGCGATTCATACCGAAAGAACATGGTCCAAGGATGTGAGAAAACTATGATTCCAGGCCAAATTCAGCCCAGTGCCTGTTTTTATAAATAAAGTTTTATCGGAACACAGCCACAGCCATTCATTTGCTCTGTGTCTATGGCTGCTTTAATGCTACAACAATAGAATTGAGTAGTTGCTATAGACTGACCCACAAAGCCTAAAATATTTCCTAACTGGCCCTCTCAGAAAAAGTTTGTCGACCTCTGCTTTAAACCAAACCTCTATTATTATCACTTTTACCCATAGAGCTTTTGATAAGAGCTGGATAGCAAACAACTTGATTTCAGTTGAATTCATACACTTGGCGGAACCACGTGAAACTGCTAATTTTCAATTATTTTTTATCTACAAAACATCAAGTTTTTGAGTTCAATCTAACATTTTAGAAAAAAAATAAGGTTGAAATCTTGCCATGAACATTAAGGAGCTAAACAGGTCTTCTACTTGGATGGGTAATAACCCTCCCATGAGGAGCGAGATAAGAAATAATGTGAAACAAAGCCAGGATGTTTCCGAAGAAGGAATTTTAATCTTCCCACAACATAAAACCAGATCTGACGATATTTCAGTTTTTGAATGCTACCATTCCAAGTAAGAGAAGGAGAAAATACCAATCATCCTAATTAAAAACCCAATTTAGTGTCAAACTCAACAATGATAGCTGCTAATTTGGCATGATGGTTTCTTTTGAACACCTGTTTGTATTTATGATATGTGAAATAGTTGCACAAAAGACTTACCGTTGTGTCCATGGAATTATACCAATTGCTGGGGACATAGTGGTTATTCGGTATATCCCCCTTTAATTCACTAACAGTACATAAAAATGTTATATGAAATTTTAAACAAAACTGTGGACAGATTCATCTATGCACTGAAAATGGTACAGCTTGAAACATCAACAGAACACTTCACCATCAACTAAATTATCAATAATAGATGTTTATACGAGAATAAGTTCATATCTTTCTTGAATGCATAATCAATAGGTCACTAATATCCTACTCTACACGCACGACACTGGTGGCTATAAAAAAATATGTGGCTTAGTTCCTTTGGACAAGGGACTTTCAATCTAGCCAGTGAAACACCTATTAAAAAGATGGAATGGGAGCCCATAAGGCACATCCTCATGAATAAAACTAAAGTGCTAAGTGAATAAAACTGACAATAAGTGAACCATTACTATATTGTGTTCAATTCATTCTCCACAAACATGAAACAGGAAGGAAGTCAAGAGGCTCAGGGTCTAGTTTCGACTGTGACATTTCCTCGCTAGAACATGAATTATTTTATTTAACAGTGTTAAGCTTGTTTATTTTGCTGGATTGCACACACTTCAGTTCAGGAAAGCCTGAAATAATTACCACACCACCACTAACAACTTTTGAGCCCTGGGTTTCTGTGGAAGAACTTCTGTGGAAAGGGCTCAACAGATATTGGACTCAATTTGCATTTTAAGGAGTGTGGAAACATTTTAAATATCATAATATTTAGAACACTCCAAGGAGTTATATGCCAGATGTCAGCACATTGGAAACCACTAATGCATTAACTTGTGTTTCCAGTTTGACTCATTTTTGAGTGGACCTCAGGATAAAAGATTCTCCTCCAAGGATATCCTGAGATTACAAAGGGATCTGCTGAAACCTCCCATTTGCAGCTAGCTGTCTGCGGAAATCGGGATTTTTTTAATCATGTGCAAACACACAAAAATCCTAAAATAAATGAGAAGCTAAGGATTTCATGAAATCACAAGTGACCCACAGTAGCTCTGATTCCAAGCCTTTGTATTAATCAAAACAACTCCATTTAGGTCCATTTGGTTACTATATAAAGAATAAAGATGTTCAATTTAAACTTCTAAGGTCATTTTTACTAATAAAATACCATCTGTTTTTATTTTTTAATTTTTTTAAATGTTTATTTGGAGAGGCGGGGGGCACAGAGCAAGCGGGAGAGGGGTAGAGAGAGAGGAGAGAGAGAAACCCAGACAGGCTCCATGCTGTCAGCACAGAGTCAGATGTGGGGCTCGAACTCACGAAACCGTGAGATCATGACCTGCGCCGAGATCAGAGTCTGATGCTTAAGCAATTAAGCCTCCAGGTGCCCCCATCTGTTTTTATATAGCAGACTTCAATTTACTTTTTTAAATTATTTTTAAGTTTTTTTAATGTTTATTTATTTTTGAGAGAGAGAGAGACACAGAGTGCGAGCAGGGGAGGGGTAGAGAAAGAGGGAAACAGAATCTGAAGCAGGCTCCAGGCTCTGAGCTGTCAGCACAGAACCTGATGTGGGGCTCAAACTCAAGAACCTGGAGATCATGACTATGAATCGGACGCTTAAAACTGAGCCACACTGGAGCCCTTAGCTCCGTTTAAAATTTTATTTGAAAAGAGTTATTTCTGCTAAAAAATAAAAAGCCCATTGGAAGAGATGATCTGAAAAGTCTTTTCCAAATCAAATAGTGTATGAGTCTCTGAGCAAAACTCTCTTACAACAGAAATATAAAACAATTACCTTGTGCCTTAAGATTTTATAATCTCACACGCTATATATAAGGCAACTGCCAAAATCTGCTTACTAGTTATAAAATATTTGCTCTTCCCACTTGCTTTTGCACAACACCTGCAATTTAATCAGGATGTTTTTGGGTGTGCCCACACTTCCCTGTCAACATTACAGTTTTGGGCAAATGCCAACCTGTAAGAGATTTTCATCTTGAGACTATTTCCCTTCTTGCAACATCAGTTGTAATGTTGCCAAAAACATCAACCTACTGAGGGAACATCCCCTTTTACCCACTCCCATCCATTTCTGGACTCAAATAATAAACACTTAGTACCTACATCTGAATCAAGTTTTTTCTGTCCTTTCCTTAGTAACTGGCCCAAAACAATCCTCACCAACCTCATGGTCAATCTTCTTTTGCATGTGTTCTTAATACCCTAAGTGTTAGGCTACCCTCCGTTTTGAATTTTTGCTTTTGTTTCTGTCAAGGAGGATTCTTGTAAGATTTGGTACTTCCAAAATATCTACTCCATCATCCTAAAAGAACTCAGCTCTCTAATTCTACACAGAAGAATAAAAGTCATTTCTGTTTCTACCTATGGTGGTATTTTAGAATGTTAACCTCCTCGGTACCAACAAAGAGCTTTGTCCTTGCTTACGTGGTGGACATTGCTTGTTAAGCGTGATCAAACCCAGAAGCCAATTTCCCAGTGAGATGAAATGCTAGACAGACAGCTCTGATCACCGAACAGAGACTCAGTGTGTTAAAAGGACAAGCCTAACCTGAAACAATGCCATTGAAGATGTGCAAGGTTTCCTGAAAAGTTTATAGACAAGAATGCTGCATTTATTTAGATCTGGATTTGTATTCTGTTAGAAAGACTTTTCATCGCTATTGCATTTTTAATATCAGAGCAAACTATGATTGCTCAAATTGCTCAAAGATGTTAAATATTTATACTTTGAATGCCTTAGGAGGAAATTGCACCTAATAGCAACAATCTGCTGGAGTGGTCAATAGACCTGGTTTGGACTATGGGAAATGATATTATTCAATGTGGTGAATTATTTACACTTGGATATTTTAAGGAGTAGAAATATTTGTTACCTAAAGAGTCTCACACCCAATAATTATCTGTATAATACTGAGCATAAAATACTATGATTTAAAAAAAAAAAAAACCTCTCGTGTCTATTGTCCTGGTATGCTCAGGATTATTGCATAGAGTACAAATTAGAAGCAAATTGACCTTCAAATTATTAAAATAGTGATTGAGATAATGAGTCCAAAGACTAAAGTATAAAATCAAAATTCTTTACTCTGGTTTCCAACACACTTTCTCATATATAATATTTTTTTCCCCTAGCTTATTCCGCACAAGCCACTCTAGACTTCTTCCCATTCTTCAACATATCTGACTTCATACCAGCTTAGAGACTTTCCCCCTGCCACTGCTTTTTCTGAAATGGTTTTCTCCAGTTCTTCATGGAACTTAACTACAAGAGCAGAGACTTTTTAAAGCAGAATTGGGAGCACGAGTCCCAGGACACGTGAATTCATGTATGTAAATGACTAGAATATAATTAAATGCGCAATGATTAAAGACCATTTGTCATTGTTACCCTTCTGTTCTCAGCTCAAATATTACTTCCCCTAAACATTGAATGTAGGGTTTCTCCTGTCTCTCTTCTCCAAACGGTCACTCTCTGTCATATAATTCTTTCATTTCCTTCCCTGCAAATGAGGATTGCCTAACGAGTACCATTTTAGAGAAAAGCTCAGTTCTGGATGGATGACTTTATTCTTAATGGTCAGAAATGCTCTCTTTAGTTTCTGCAGGTAAGAAAATATGTTAAACCTGTCACAGTGATAGTAATGAAAAGTCGGTACTTTTTTTTTTAAATGAATGGAATGACAGTGTAAGTGGCACTGTGGTTTGTTACTTATGGAAAAAGGGGGCTAGCTTAATGAACTAATGATTATATATAACATGCTCTCTTGACTTCTGAGCATCTCAAGGCAATAATATCTCAGGCAGACAGTGACTGGGAAGTCTGTATTCTTATTTTTAAATCTAAGATTTGAAATTACATTGAGCAATTTAAATTTGTGTGGGGAAGATGGATTGAGAAGAGGACAGTCTTGGGAGTGATATTCTAGCTTCATCTCAGAGATAATAATTCTCTATCCCTTATAAAAATTAAAAAATTACTGCTTTATGAAAATAAGCACCCAAAAATATAATATTGGCTGAAAATACACATTTATCCCAGAAAGCGATGGATAAACCCTTGTCCAATAGATCTAGTGAACAATTAAATATAGTACTTATCCTTTAACTTTGGAAAATTATCTTTCTTGGGGACGAACAAGGAAGACAATATCCTTTGGTGCCTATATGAGCAAAGTCCTGGGGTTGAATTGACAGTAACTCTGACCATCCCATCCCCAGCACCAACACCCTGGATCTCTGATATTTCTTCCCATTCCTTTCTCAGCATTCTTTTACTCCTCTCCATGTTTAAACTAAGTAAGAAGCACCAAAACATTTCCAGTATAAGATGGATTAGTGTCAGAATATTTTAGAAAAGTCAGGTCTTTCCTTTTCTTCCCATACTTTAATTTCCAGTCTAAAATCAAGAATCTGGATCTCTTGATTTCTCTGACAGTGATCTTTTCGCCCAACACTTTCCCAGTGCTGCTCACCATAACACATCTCCAGTCACCGGAGGCAACCCAACCTTCCCATTTCACAATCATCTGTTTTACAAACAAGAAAGCTGAAGCCAGGAAACAGCGAACAACTTATCAAGTTTATTTCAGATCGGTGAAGATGATATTGATACTCATGCCCATAAATTTCTTGACTCATGGGTAAAGTGCGAGACAAGATGCCTCATTTCATTCTTTGAAATAACCAAGTATTTATTCTGAATTTTGCTCTTATAAGTATATATTGTCAAGAGCAACCTGACTCTTGCATAATCATTTGGAGTGGGAGAAAGGGAAAGTCCTGTGAGGGCGGGTGGGAAGCAATTAGGAGGGAGAAGGAAGGGTGGAGTGGGCGGAAGCCTAAACCATGGAAGGGTGCTGCATGGGCTGTGAAGAAACAGTGGGTCCTTGGGCCAACTGGTCTGACTCAGCCCTAAGAAATAGATCATTATCATCAACTTTGTCTTTGCAAAAGAAAGATCAGAACTACAAATGAATATGAAAGCACTTGTTAGACAAGTGGAATAGATCTTCATGTTTGCATATATATGATTTATTAAGCACTCAACATGTATAATACATACACTAGAAGCTTTGACTGTATTATTTTATTTAATTTCTACAACAACCCTAGAATGAAGGTGTCACTATCTTCATTTCGGGACTAATGCAAATAAGGCTTAGAGAGGGGCACCTGGGTGGCTCAGTGGGTTGAGCGTATGACTTTGGCTCAGGTAATGATCTCGCGGTTTGTGGGTTTGAGCCCTGCATCGGGCTCTGTGTTGACAGCTCAGAGCCTGGAGCCTACTTCAGATCCTGTCTCCCTCAATCTCTGCCCCTCCCCCCAATCATGTTCTGTCTCTGTCTCTGTCTCTCTCTCAAAAATAAATAAACATTAAATAAGGCTCAGAAAAATTAAGTATCTTGCCCAGATCACATAGCTAACACATGGAGAAATAAAGCTGCTAATCCTGATTTCTAAAGCCTTAAATACCAATAGATAAGCTTTCTATAGAAAAAAAAAATCTCTACTACCATAGTGAAAAGTTGTATGTCTATGTACACACTGGACTTTGCTACTGTATGCTCTTTGAGATCATAAATTTTGGGGTTTGTTTTCATATCTATGTCTTCAAAGCTGCCTACCCCAAATCCTACCATACATGAGCTATTCAATTAATGCCTTTTATTTCCATGTAAGTGCTCACATTAGTAAAGAGCAAACTATGATTAATAATAACAGCAGGAGCTTATAGATAAGTGGCAGCAGTGATCATCTGTCCCCACCCTTACTTACAAAACTCCAAAGGATGATGGACAAAGGAAGTTGTAACAGGCTGCTTTACAAGCAGTCTGACACAAACGAGGAGTTGGAGAAGCCCATCAAAGGGCCACAGGGTCAGCATGCCCTGTCCCACATTCACCACTAACCATGAGGCATAGAAGGTAGTGGGTGTGACTTGTACCACTATAGGCATCATTTTAGAGCACTCTTTGGGCCTCATTGTAACATTTCTCACGGATTACACAGACACACGTTTTGTGTGTATTTTAGTAAGTCTTCTCTCACCTCCCTTCCTCCCCTCACTCATCCCCTCCTCCTTCCACCCCACCATCACCTTGTTTTTCCAAATGCACCCGTCACCTCTAACAGGAACAATGAATACAGAGACTTAAAAACAAATACGCAGGATTCCCTCAGTCTCTCTTTACTAAACTTATAGATTACAATAAACTACAGCTGCTATAAATAATTCTCTAGTTCTTTTTTTTTAAGTTTATTCTTTTATTGAGGGGGGAAGAGAATCCTAAGCAGCTCCATGCTGTGAGAACAGAGCCCAAAGCAGGGCTCGATCTAACAAACTGTGAAGTCATGACCTGCACAGAGATCAAGAATTGTACACTCAGGGCACCTGGGTGGCTCAGTCAGCTAAGTGACTTCAACTCAGGTCATGATCTCACGGCTCGTGGGTTCGAGCCCCGTGTCAGGTTCTGTGCTGACAGCTCAGAGCCTGGACCCTGCTTCAGACTCCCTGTATCCTCCCTCTCTCTCTGCCTTTCCCCCACTCATGTCCTATCTCTTTCTCACTCACAAAAGTAAATAAACATAAAAAAAATTAAAAAAAAAAGAGTTGGACACTCATCCGATTGAGCCACCCAGGCCCCCAATTCTATAGTTCTTTATATTGCATCCTCACAAAGATATTTCAGAAATGAGATTAGACACATGATCTATTTTTTTCCTCTGAACAGAATATGAGAGAAGAATCACTAACAATAACACGTCCTTTTCAAAATTTCTCTCAAAGTGATAATATTTCCAATTACTAAATAGTTAAAAAAATCTTTATTGAGACTCCACTATGTACAAATGCTAATAAATGATTTTGAGTATTCAAAGGAGTATAAGAACAGGTCCCCTGACACTGAATTTACAATCTAGGTGTAAAAAGAAGAGCGTCACGTACCAAGGTCAGCAGAATAAGGGACAGCATGTGCAAGGGGCAGCATGTTACTTCAGGTGAGTCGCAAGTACTCCAGAAGATGTGAGGTGATGGCCAACTGATTTGTGCCTCAGGTGGTCAGAGAAGTTTTAATGAAGTCAAGACATAATCCAGAACTGGAAGGATTGGTTAACAGGAAAAAACTAATTACAGATGTTCCTTGATTCACAATGGGTGACATCCCAACAAACCCATCGTAAGTTGAAAATATCAAAAGTCAAAAATGCATTCAATACACTTAACCTACCGAACGTCATAGCTTAGCCTCACCTACCTTAAACATGTTCAGAACACTTACATGAGTCTACAGTTGGGCACAGTCATCTAATACAAAGCCTAATTTATTATAAAGTGTTGACTATCTTATGTAATTTATTGAATACTGTACTGAAAATGAGAATGGGTGTGCAGAATGGTTGCAAGCATATCTGTTGTTCACCCTCGAGGTCACATGGCCAACTGGAAGCTGTGACTCCTTGTAGCTGCCTAGCATCACCAGAGAGTATCCTGCACATATCACTGCCCTGAGAAAAGATCGAAATTCAAAACTCAAGGTAGAGTTTCTACTGAATGCATATTGTTTTCATACCATGATAAAGTCAAAAAGCCATAAGCCAAATTGTCCTAAATCAGCTACCATCTGTATTTATTAACTGCTCTTAACTATGCCATGCTATGTTTCTTCCCTGACTCTTGATACTTTTCTCAAGCCTCTTCTTCCTCACAGCTGCCCTCTGAAATCCAAAAGCCATCTATGACATCTCCCTCTCCCTCATTTCCCCACATCCAATCAGTCAAGGGAATCAGCTGATTTCCCCAAAAGTGAATATCGAATGCAACCCCTTTTCTCTATTTCCACTGCTAGCACCCTAGTTTGCAATACCACTACATTAGCTCCCTACCTGTTCTCAATAGGCTCCTCTTGCCTTCTTCTAAACACTTCTCCTCATAGTTGCCAATGTAATCTTTTACTAAACCTGAATGGAATTGTTCCTTGGCTAAGGTAATTCAATGGCTCCTAGTAGCCCTGAGAAAAACATAGAATGTCCTTTCATACGCTTCTCAAGGCACTGCTTATTTTTGGTCTTCATTGGCTTCTGCGGCCACTGACTCTTCTACCCTCTCCTAATAACAAACATCACCCTGACAGGACTCTGTAGTGGCCAAACCCACCAAATATTTCCTTCCTATCGTGTTCTGAAATTGTCTTTCCTTCAGTGCTACCAACCCCCCATCCCTGATAATAGCTCTCAAATGCCCTATAATTTACAATTACATATTTAGGGTTTTTCTTAAAGACTATTTATTTTTCCATTAGTCTTGAGGCTCAGTCATAGTAGGAACTATGTGTATTTTACTCGCCATCATAGTTTCAGTTTCTACTCCCTCACCAAAAAATGAATAAATAAGTTACCCAATTTCAACACTTAAGTTAGTTTCCATTCTTTTTGACCAATACTGTTTCATGGTTTACTTTAAGTGTCAAAGCAATTAACATGCTTAAAAATCCTGCAAATTTTCAACATCCAGGGATTACGTATATTTTCTTATTAGTCAGTGCCAGAAGTTCTGCCCCTCCTTCACTCTAAACTCTGAAGAGTTTAGAAAAACAAAAATCCCATGCTTCATGTAGCTTGAAAAACCTTGATTCCACACCTTAACTTACTTAATGTCTTTTTTTTTAATGATTATTATTTCTGACTTTCCTTCTAATTTTTTTTTCAACTGAACTAAGCTTGAATTACACAAATCAGGAAATATCTGTCCTTTTCAAACTACTCTCCATAGGAAAGAAAACTGAAACTTTCCAGTGTCCTCAGATGGAAAGAAAGGGAGAACTCATCTCCCTAGAGTTTTGGAAAGAATGGAACAAGAGTAGCTCACTCTAGAGGCCAGACCCAACCCCCAACCATGTCTTTTCTTCCCAGGGCTTCAAATATAGGCTCTTTTCTCCCCTGGCCTAGTTCTTAATATTGTATCAAAAACATTCATTGGTGGGGCACCTGGGTGGCTCAGTCGGTTGAGCGCCCAACTCTTGATTTCAGTTCAGGTCATGATCTCATGGTTCATGAGCTCAAGCCCCATGTCAGGCTCTGGGCTGACAGTGCAGAGCCTGCTTGAGATTCTCTCTCTCCCTCTCTCTGCCCCTGCCCTGCATTCTCTCTCTCTCTCTCTCTCAAAATAAATAAACATTTAAGAAAATATTTAAAAAAATTCTTTGGTTATGGCAATTCCATGGGGGGGGGAGGGGAAGCAAGAAAAACCCTATAACATCTCTAAGAACATACCCCAAAATTATTATTTAAATTAAAATAATAATAGTTAATTGAGTGCTTATAATGAGCCAGATGCTTGGCTAAATGTTTTACATATATTAAAGCAATTAGTCCCCCTACCCCAATAAACCCTCTGTAGTGGCCATTACTACTGTCACAATTCTGAGGAAATGAGGCCGAAAGAGGGTAATTAGCTTAGTTTCACAGAGCTATTTAATAGGAAAACCACTTTTCTGTGATAAAATTTTACTTATCCACTCTTGTACTTTTGTACATGCTGCCCTTATAGTCCACACTACGTATCTGCAAAAAGGCTAATGGGGTAAATTCTGGCAGATATCCATTCATTCAACACTGTACTGGGCTTTGGAGCTCTGAAGATAAATAAATCATTGTCTTTGCCTCCTAGGGCTTATAGTCCTGGAGAAAGACAAAGCAATGGATAACATAGGAGACTTACCATGAGTAGTGTCAGAGCTCCCAGGGGGAACTTGGCTCTCTCAGTCTAGGAGTGTCTTCTCTGGGAAGGTCACATGTGAATGATGAATAATATAATGAATGAGTAGTAAATGATGTCACAGGTCAATATGGGGCATTGAATATACATACTTACCTCTGAGTAACCTCTTTAAAATTACATAATGTAAATATTTAACCCCAAAATTTAAAATCAATAGAACAAAGAGAATTGGTGAGAAAGTGAGAGATGGACAGAAGCTATTGAGGTGATAAGTGACTGAGCTGAGGGAAGAAGGCTGAAATCTATTGCCTACAGAGGCGGCATCCCAGTACGAGTTGAGTGGATTTGCTCCATAAGATACCAAAAAGACTCAGACAATGGAACCACCAGGTAGCCTCTAAGAGCCAATATTCAGAATGAAACAAGAAAAGGACAGGTTAAAAATCTGGAGCTTTTCGAAGTCTCCTATCCCTTCTACCAGTCTGCACAGCCAGTGAACTATACCTTTGCAACTCTGCGCAGAAGACAAGAGCCTTCCTTCCAGAAAAAGCTGAACCTGAGAGACTCTTAAACACCAAACACAGCTAAGGTCAAGAGCAAGGTGTCATATAAGAAATAGAAGATTAAGTGTAAATCTCTGTACCAGTGAGGTTTCTTGAACTCCTTTCTCAAGTCTGCAGTTACCTCTCTAAGCAGAAAGTTGCAAGATCCTCCTCTGGAAAAACAGAATGGTCCTGGGGGAAGACCTATAGACATTGATAATAGAGGTCTACAAGGAAAGAGCTGGTTCCCATCTCTATTGAAAGCTGGCAGCCAGCCAGTGCTGCCCTGGCACACAGAGCTGTTAATTAGTTTTTCGGGACCCACTCTACACATGGACAGTCAAGGATCTCCAAATATTTGAGGAAGCCCTCTAACATGCAATATAGACCAAAGCAAACAAAAAAAAGTAGAAGACTGGTGAGCAGGAAAAGGCTTTAAGGGGAAAAAAAACTTTAATAAGTAACTTTAGGAAGATGGGATGAGACTAAACTTATAAAACAAAACTAAGAAACTGAAAAAAAGTCGTATTTTAAGCATAAGGATTTTGTTATATTATACTTTATATCATTTATATCATATTTATAAATCTTAAATCTCCTTTATTTGTTTTTGTAAAAACGCAATTACACCAAAATTGAAAAGCTTTATTACTTACAAAAATATATATTATATTATTTATGTATGTTAATATATATTATATTATATTAATTTTCATATCTTCAATAGAACTTTTGATAAATGAAGAACATGAACAGAGCTCACAATTCGTGTGAATAATGAACAACCCAAAAATAAAGAACAGCTCTTGAAATTAAAATGACAATAGAAAAAAAGTCAACAGAGGGTTTTAAGACAAAAATCAAAGACTCTCCTGGCAAGAACAGGAAGATAAATAATTGGAAAATATAAAATAGAAGAAGGAAAATAAGAGAATCAATCTAGGATATTCAACATCTGAATAATCTTTGTTCCCAAAATACAGAGTAAAGCTCCAGCTACCATCTTATTTCTTTTCTTTTTGTTTCTTTTCTTCTTTTGGGGGGGGTGGTTAAAAAATTTATATTTATATTTAGCCAGCTGGACTCAGTTTAGATGATCCCAATTTTGTTGACAACATCCAAAGCATCATAGTCAAGAGCCAGTCGAATATATGCCTTCTCTCCATCCAACCTGATCAGGGTGTTGACCTTGGCCATATCAGTGTCATCAATTTTCTTCCCAGACTGTTTGATCTGGTGCTTGTTGGCCTTGACAACACAAGTGTGTTGTCTTCTATTTTCTTTATGACTGACTCAGTAGTCAGGGGAATTTGACGATGGCATAGTGGTCAAGCTTGTTTCTCCTAGGGATGCTTTTTGGAGGATATTTGGGCTGCCTTCAAAGACATAGTGTCTTGGACCATCAGAAGATAGGTGACATATGGATATTTTTTTGTGACTGTGGACACCTTTCAGTACCACTTTTTTAGCCTCCAAAGCCTTGGCTTTGGTTTTGGCTTTGGCTTTGGCTTTGGGAGGGGCAGAGTTTTCCTTCTTCACCTTGGGGACCATCTTCATAAGAAGATACCATCTTATTTCTCTTATTGCCTTTTTTAGCAAATCTTCTGAAGAAATGTATTTTCACCCACTAATTGAAATTCATTCCCTCCTCTCTCTCTGAATCTACTCCAGTCCAATTTTCACCTCACCACTTCCCTACACCTATTCTCATCAAGATCACCAAAAAAAATTTCACTGGTTCGTCCTCATCTCACTTTGTTTATCAGTAACACCTGACAGAGTTGATTCCCACCTTCTTGGAAAACTTTATTTTCCTTGTGGAACTACACACATACCTGCTTTCCTCCTACACCTTGGCCACTTCCTCTCTGTCTTTCCTGTTTCTTACTCATCAACCTGATCTCTAAATGTGGGCAAGGCCTCCAGACTCAACCTTTAGATTTCCACCCCTCTAATCAGTGTAAAATCTACACCCACTCCCTGGGCTATCTAGTCCTGTCTCATGGTCATATGGACCACCTGAATGCTGAAGGCTTCTACATCTATATCTCTCTAACCCACATATGTCACCTCAACATGCAGAGCTAAATATCAAACTCACAATTTACATCTTTATTTGGGCATGTAACAGACATCTCATACTTCCAGTGCCTAATTCCAAACTTCTAGCTTATATTTTCCTCCCTCTTCCCAGAAATAAAGATAAAAACAATCTTCACCTCCTGTACTTTTCTCCTTTTCAGTTTTTGGCAACTTCTTTTTTTAGGCTCATGCCAAAATCCTGAGTCATCTTCCTTCCTTTTATCTCACACCTCAGATATGGTCTGTCAGCAAAACATGACACTTCTACTTTCAAAACATATAAAGAATTCAACCACATCTCATAATCCTCACTGCCATTACTCTGGTACAAGCCACTATCACTTCTCTCTTGATTTGTTGCAACAGCCTCCGAAATAGTACATTTGCTTCTGTCTTTGCCCTCTTTCAGACTCCCAACATACCAGCCAAAGTGATTCCATTAAGACATATGTTAGATAATGTTATTCCTCTGCTCAAAACCCTCTAATGGTCTCCTTTCTACCTACAAGGCATAATTTGGGCCCCAATTGCTTTTAACCTCATTCCGTCCCACTCTCCTATTTGCTTCTTTTAGTTTGGTCACTCTGGCTTCCTTACTATTCCTAAAATACATCTGTACTTCAAACTTTATATTTTTTCTACCTAAATGGCTTTTCCCCCAGAGATCTACCTAGGTAACTTTTTGATTCCTCTGGTCTTAACTTAAACCTCACTCTCTCAGTGAAGCTTTTTCTGACCCCATATCTAAAATTGCAAATTTCACACACACCCCAAATAATAACTCCCTTCTTGGCCTTTTATTCCTCAGCATTTATCACTAACATACTTTTTAGTTTACTTATTTAACTTATCTATCTCTACCATTAGAAGGTACGCTCCATGAGAATAGGGTTTTTAGTCTTTGCACAGTTATACCCCAAGAACCTAAAAGAATTCACAAACCTCACAAAGACGCTTATTGATAAATGAAATAGCTAAGAAATAAGAGCCATAAATATTTCAAAGAAAGAATTCAAGAAATAATTTGTTAAAACTTAAGAACCTGTTTATAGGGACACCTGGGTGGCTCAGTCAGTTAAGTGTCTGACTTCAGCTCAGGTAATGATCTCATAGTTCATGGGTTTGAGTCCCTGTCAGGCTCTATGCTGACATTTCAGAACCTGGAGCCCA
Organism: Felis catus; assembly: GCF_018350175.1. Classification (NCBI taxonomy): domain Eukaryota; kingdom Metazoa; phylum Chordata; class Mammalia; order Carnivora; family Felidae; genus Felis; species Felis catus. The sequence goes on from NC_058374.1 coordinate 111,328,658, forward strand.
CTTCAGATTCTGTGTCTCCTTGTCTCTCTGCCCCTCCCCCACTCACTCTCTCTGTCTCTCTCTCTCAAAAATAAATAAATATCTTTTAAAAATTTTTTAAAAAGAACTTCAGTTTACAAAATGACACCTGGTACCTTATTAACAAAATAAGACCCACAATAAGACACAACGTTATGAAATCCAAAATGTTAGATATTTAGAAAAAGATACTAAAACTTCCTGTAAGAAAATAACTGATTATATACAAGGAACTGGGAATTAGATTAGTATTAAACTTTTCAGAAGTGGTGCAATATACTAGAAAAAAAATGGAGTGTTTTTAAAATTCTGATAAAATTTTATTTCTAATCAAAAATTCCTTATCCAAATAATTTATTATGTAAATATGAAGGTTAAAAAAGACCATTTCAGGCATTTAAGATTTTAAAATAAATTACCTCCCATGTACTTTTTTTAGGAAGCTACTGGAGGATGTGCTTCACCAACATGAGGTTGTAAACCAAAAAAAAGTAAGGCATTAGATCCAGGAAATAAAGAATATAAAAAAAAAAAACATGCAAAGAGAATTTGGAGAATAGTGTGGAACAGCAAGTCTAAAGGTCAACGAGTTCAAATTGGAACAAGACAACACAAGGTTACAGTAGTAATCTCAAAGACAAAAGAACTGTTAGGTTACCTAACATTTTTATTCGTATTAAAGGAACTTTAATGTTTGGGAAGATTTCTATATTGGCATAGGAAATTAAGTGAACAACAACAAAAATCTATGTTATTTTAAACTCCAGGAAAAATAGAAAGCTTTAGGGGGAGAAAAGTAAAATCATTCTTGCTGGTTTTGCTGAGATATGTAGCATGTATAGAATCATGATAATTTAAATTCTGATTATTGAATTAACTAAAAGTTGTCTACACACACGCACACACACACACACACACACACACACACAAACACATAAACACAAACACACACACTGGGGAAGGAAAGTGTCTTAGCCTTGAATGCTCTGGAAAAATGGGGTCTGGGTCTGACAAAAGAATTTAAATAGTGAGGCTTGGGATGCCTGGGTGGCTCAGCTGGTTAAGTGTACAACTTCAGCTCTGGTCATGATCTCACAGCTCATGAGTTCAAGCTTTGCATCAGGCTCTGTGCAGACAGCTCAGAGCCTGGAGCCTACTTCAGATTCTGTCTATGTCTCTCTCTGCCCTTCCCTCATTCTCTCTCTCTCTCTCTCTTTCTCAAATATAAATAAAATATTTAAAGAAATTTTAATACTGAGATTTTATTGGAGAGGTACAAATCCAGGTCAATGAGTGACAGGAGTATATAAAGCAATGCAACATGATGGTAAGCAATAAAGGCCATTTGTTACATGTTGGCCTCTCATTGGTCAAAATTTACCCACAGATATAATTCTCCTTCATTTCTGAGTTGGGTTATCTGGTCCCTCCAACAGCCATTGGGAAGATGAATTTCACATTCCGAGCACTGGAATTTCATCTAAATCCAGATGTGGTAACAAGAGCCAGAAATGTTAAACCTTGTGTTAGTTGGCCCAGCTGTGCTTCTGGCAGCCAAGAGGAAGGGCCCAAGATTCCAGGGCAAATGACTGATTATCTCCTGGGAGCAGTATCACAGTCTGGGAGCTGGACATCACCCGGGAAACTGAGGAGGCAAATAAGACTTTTACCCAGTACAGAAAGTAAACAAATATTGCAGAAAAAGACTTCAAGGGAGCTAAATTCTAACTTTCTATAGTAGTATTTTGAGATCATGTCTAAATTTTTTTAATTTTTTTTGAAGTTTACTTATTATTTTGAGAGACAGAGAGAGAGAGAACATGAGCAGGAGTAGGGCAGAGAGAGAGAGAGAGAGAGAGAATCCCAAGCAAGCTCCACACTGTCAGTGCAGAGCCTGATGCAGGATTCAATCTCACAAACCATGAGATCATGACCTGAGCTGAAACCAAGAGTCAGACCCTTAAATGACTGAGCCACCCAAGCACCCTTAATGTCTAAATTTTTAAAATCAGAAAAGTGACAACTAGCTAGCTAGACAAATGGATAAAGAAAGAATGAGAAGCACCAGAAACACTAATTATCGAATCTGGTTGCCTCTGGAAATCACACATTTGTCCCTGCTCATGGGGCAAAGCAGGGACAGAACTGAATTATGGTTTGCATGATTAATCTATGTTCATGTATTAAAAATTACATTTCAGTTTAAAGTAGAATGAGTGAAAATTTTATATGGAAAGAAAAAGAGCAATGGTCTCTCAACAGACATGGCAGCCTCTGGAACTGCCACGTATACAGAGGTTGAACATGTGGGTGGGAATGACTGGAGATAAGCCTGGGGACATAGGATGAGGATGATTGTAAGTCATGCTAAGGATGCTTAACTTTATTCTGCAGGACTTGAGGAATCAGTGAAGAGTTTAAAGCAGGGAAGAGATGTGACCATCTTTGTATTTCAGAAAGAATACTCTGGCTGTACTTCAGAAAACACATTCAATGGAGAAAGGCTTGGAGGCAGAGAGTTGCTTTAAGAAGCTAATGGAATATCCAAATGGAAAGATAAAAGTTCCGAATTAAGTATAGTAGAAACAAAGAGAAGAGAGACCTATCAGTTCTTTAGGATCTGTAGACCAATTGGTACCAATCTGCCTTATGAGCCATAAGGAAGAGGTTAAGGATGAGAGAAACAGAAAGAAGCCAATCATCCCACATAGAAATCAAACATGCGGCATTACTCTTGGGAACATCATCCTAACTCATCTCTCTACGTAATCTAGTGCGAAATTCTCCAAAAGAGGTTTCTATTCCCTCAGCAAATCTATCATGCAGTCTACCAACTGTAGTCATAGTTATTTCTTGAATATTTTAAGTGAACATTTATGATGATTGCAATCACGCATTTCTAAATTACTAAGTGGGAGTAAGTTCCTGTGAAAGTGACCTCTTAAAGGAAGAAATATTTTTAAATGCTAACTCCTCCTCATATGACATTTCTTCCCTATAAAAAAAGTCTTGCTCTTACCCATACTGAGAGTGTTGTTTATGGCCCACTCATCTCATTTCTGTACGTCAGTATTTCTCCCCTCCTCCATACCCAGCAATTAAAGTTTCTTTTCCTTTCACTCCATTATGAAAACTGCCAATGAGTTTCTCTTCTAAAATCCCATTTTAACCATCTTATTTATTAATTAAAAATCTTTAGGCTTTTTATCTTCCCGTGCAGTAAATATATAGACACTGTATAGTATATTCTCTATATCACTATTACTGTTAATCATCTCAAATCTAAAAGGTATGATTATCGTCCTTATTCTATAGATAAAAAGATCAAAGGGGAAAAGGCAATTTTTGAATTAAAATTGAGTATCTTTCCACTTCTATTTTTCCCCTACTTCTATTTAGTCTGTTATCAAAGACCCTTCAAAACCCACACACTCCAAAGCTCTCTTCCCATTAGTCTCTTCTGAAATGTAGTTCTTAGGTGGAGGGATTTATGAGCCCCCTGGAACCCTATCTGGTGCCCATGAGTAGACTATACATGTACATAAGCACTTAAAAAGTATATAAATTTTTGCATTTATTTTTGTATGGTCATTTGTTGGAAGGTAATTCAAAGTATTTATCAATTATTTCACACTCCTTACCTTCAAGTACTTCAAATTTAGTTGGAGAAACAGACGCATAAACATTGACCAACAGGATCGTCAATGTCAAAATGCCAGCCGAAAAATATACAAAAACATTAATTAACCTGAGTGCATTTGCTATTTCTCAATTATTAAAATTCTGTTTTCTCAATGATGTCATGAAAATTTTGTCATGAAGCCAAACTCCAAAATATTTGATGATACTATAACACTTTCTCTTCTAGATTATATCTGAGGAGCATTTTTTACTACTGACTAATACACCATGCATCAAAATGGCTCTAAGATGAAAAACAATGTCAAATCAACGTACCATCTCAACATGCAATATCTCGTGCAGAGGACTAAAGCAGCCAACACTGCTTTGATCTGCATTGGCCTGGATTACCTAGAAAACAAAGTTGCGGCACAGACTAAGCTCTAATACTTTTAATGAATGTACAACACCAGGGAAGCATGAGGAAAGGAAAGGGGAAATGAGATAGTGAAGGACCAGAAGGAATACAAGATAATGTGTTACCTTGCTGGCCGCTGATATAAACTGTATTTCAAGAAGGCACATGCAGATGGTAGGCAGGTGACTCCTTTAGGCCACAGGGTATGTATGATACGACATAATACAACTTTAGGCTATACAGAGAAACCATGCCTTAGAGTAGTCCACTGGAAAGAAGAAGGGAGCTAAACCTTCTTTTTCCAGTTCCTTCCTGTCTCTTACCTCCCAGTGGACTTCTGGGTTTCATCACCCGTCTCCATAATGTTTTATCATATTTATCAAGTCTTGACTTCCTATCGAGACATGTGGCTGGTTGGCTTCAAGCAGAAGAATGATGTATCCCAAGAGAGGGAAGAAATGACAAGAGAGTCTGAGGTGGCACGTGAGATGTGTCCCATGCAATATCAGATTCATCAGGCTCTCAGATTCATCAGTCAGGCTGGGAGATGAAAATCAGAATAAGAAGGAGCGAAGTTTGCAAGAAACTGGTTTGGCCATTTGTCACTAACTTGCAAGGTTTTGAGAAAGTGGTACAAAGCAAACATCACAAGCCATGCTAAAGCAGTTGGGTTTAGTGGACAGTGAAGATAATGAGAAACCCTTAGCATCGCAGGTACAGTACTTACACCCAAGGAACTCATTCAATTCCATGCTCATCATTGGTTGTTGACGGGGGAAACAGGAAGAAGAGCCATGAACACTCAGTGCCAAAACTTTAAAAGAACAAAAAATAAAATAAAATAAAATAATTAAATTAAATTAAATGCCCTTGCAAATGAATGTGGCCAGGACAAGTGTTAAAAGCATCATCTTCCAAAATGCAGTTATAAATAGTATTGCAGGGTGTCCATATCAATATGTCCGTTTTAAGTTTGTTGTTTTGTCCCATTGCTTCAGCTAAGGCTTCAGATGGTGGTTTATAGTCATCTGCTGCTGGAATCTCGAACATCAAGAAAGACAGTCTCTGTCCACCAGTTTCTTGGACCTGGACATAGATAAACCTCAGGCATTTCCTGTCCCACTCACTCCCCTACCGGCACAGTGCCCCTTCCCCTTCACCGACAGCAAACAGCAATAGTAACCACCCTTCTATTTTTTTCCTCTCCTTTCACCTCAGCAACCTCTTCAATCTCAGCAACTTTTCAATCAATAACTGTTTTCAAATGGACTTATTTTATTTTGCTACTTGTTATTTGAATTCCTGGTGTAACTCAAACATCATATCATGGTTTCTCTACACTATAGTGCTTGCCATTGCAGGAGGAAGTTATAATTCGTATCTGATACTGCACATTGTTATTGCATTCTGCATTCAAACATTTGCACTAATGACTGATTAATTATTAAATAATTAGATCAGTGGTTTTGTAAAATGCTTTGTATTATGTAAGAAATCCCTTAGAGATTGTAAGTACTTAAAATGCAATAGTGTTATTTGGAGAAACACAATGCACTCTAGTAATGCATTATTTTTTCCATTGAAAACAATGAAATGTGGGCTGTATTTACCAAAACCTTATGTAACACATTAAAAATGCACTTGATCATCAAATAATCCAGCAACCGCACTCCTTGATATTTTCCCAAAGGAGTTGAAAACATACGTCCACACAAAAACCTACCCATGAATCTTTATAACAGCTTTATTCATAATTTCCCAAACCTGGAAGCAGCCAAAATGTTCTTCAGTAGGTGAATGGGATAAATAAACTGTGATACATCCAGACAAGAAATTTTATTTGGTGCTAAAAAGAAATGAACTGTAAAGCCAGGAAAACACATGGAGGAAACTTAAATGCATGTTACTAAATGAAAGAAGCCAATCTGGAAAAACGACATACTATATTATTCCAAATATATGATGTTTTGGAAAGGGCAAAACAGTAAAAAGACAGTAAAAAAGACAGTAAAAAGTTCAATGGTTGCCAGGGGTTGGGGAGGGGGTAATAAGTAGTTGGAGCACAGGGGATTTTTTAGAGCAGTGAAAATACTCTGTATGATTCTGTAACAATGTATACATGCCATTATTCATTTGTCCAAACCCGTAGAATGCACAACATGAACAGTGAACCCTAGTTAATGTAAACCATGGACTTTGGGTGATTATGATGTGTTAACGTAGGTTTATCAATTGTAACAAATGTACCAAACATACTAAATGTTGATAATGGGGAGGCTATGCATGTGTGGGAGCAGGAGGTATATAAGAAATCTCTGTACCTTCCCCTTGATTTTGCTTTGTATCTAAAACTGCTCTAGGGGCACCTGGATGGCTCAGTCGGTTGAGTGGCCGACTTTGGCTCAGGTCATGATCTCACCGTCTGTGAGTTCGAGCCCCGCGTCGGGCTCAGATCCTGGAGCCTGCTTTGGATTCTGTGTCTCCCTTGCTCTCTGACCGTCCCCGGCTCATGCTTTGTCTCTATCTCAAAAATAAATAAACATTAAACAAATTTTTTTAATAAATAAATAAAACTGCTCTAAAAAATCTTTTTTAAAAAATATAAATATAAAATAGTATGTGATTTAGATAACAAAGGAGGCCCTTGTATGTCTATGTATGGCTCCTATAGAAATGTGGGCTTATATATATTTGTGTTTATGTACATGTATATATAAATATACACTCACTTATCTATATCTGTATGAATATATGTATTGTTTGTATATATGTATACATATTTCTCTTTTCAGCATCCCAGTGTGGAAAGAATTAGTCCTTGGCAGCAGATAGACGTAACGCTGAATTCTCGCTCCCCTACTCACTGGGTGACCCTCAAGCTCTTCAGTAATAAAATGGCTAGTCCATATAATATCGACCTTATAATTTTTCCATAAGGATTAAAAGTACTAAAGTATGTAACTGCCCTAAAAAGGTCTACCAGATAGCTCAGTGGTCAACAAATTTTAGCTTCCTCCTTGTATATTCTCATGACTCTCTGTCACTACAGAAGTTCCTTGAATCTAGAATCGGGGCACATTTGTCTTTGTGTTCTCGGCATCTACCCCATAATAAGCACTCTGTGAATGTTAGTTGAATACAATGGAATTACAATGCAGGCTACTAAGAAATCAAATACTCATCACTAAAGGATTTTGAAGTTAGTGGAGGAATCTTATTTAAAGGCTGTCTGGGATCTTATCAAGAACATATCACACACAAAAAATTTTCCTTTTCTTGGACTTTTCAAATGTATTTTCTAACTTACAGTCTTCTAGTGTAAAAGTTACTGTTCTTTGTGTCAGTTTTATTTGAAAGTGGCAATTTCTATATCCCTTGAGAGAGAATGATTGGTTTTCTCTTTCTATAGGAATAAAATAAAATAAAATTTAAGTGCAGGCTAGATCTTAGAACTAAATTTTTTTTTTTTCATTTCAGTCTTTCACCTTTCCAATTTAATTATAGGAAAATTTCTTTTCTTATTTTTCATTCAAGCCCTGTGTTATCAATTTTCATCATTATTATTTGTTTTTAACAAGTTAGACTTTTACATTTGTTTTTCCTATTCACCACTCTGTGGTGCATCTGGCTTCCCATTTGTTAAGAAAATAGGCAGAAGATGCTATTGAACTATTGTATGCTTCCCAAACGGAGGCCTTGATTTCAATCATACCCATGCAAGGACAAAATATGACCCTAGTAAATGCGAAACAGGTGATCATTATAGCCTTGAGATTGGCCAGATCGCAATCAACTGGAACTTCCTCCTACCTAATTTTAATTCCATTTGAGAATTACCCATGATAATTTGACCCAGGTCTCTCCACAAAGTAACATTATCTTAGAGTTTACAATTTCGTTAACCTCTTGTGATTAGAAAAGGGAGTATTTCAAAACTTCCACTTGATTACTCTGAACTGTGACGGTTTCCTTTGCATGGGTTAAGCTTGTGTTACTTGCATTTAACATAGCAAATTCAGTGTGACCAATGCAAGCTGATGCAATGCCTTCACAGAAATAATACTATGAAGGAGGATCTCATTGAAATCATATCCAGCATCAGACTGGCTAAACGGTGATTTTTTGAATCAAAACTACTAAGTAGCAGAGACTATTTTGAACAAATTCAAACTAAAAGATGAATTAATTTAGAATAATTTAAAAACCTACATGACACTGACTTACCTGATTGAATGGACCTTTAATAGCTTACTCTCTTCATCAGAGAATGGAAAATCTTAAAATAAAATCTGGTAATCATTTTTTAAAATCTAAGCTAGAGCTCAGCATAATGAAATGAGAAGTTTGAAATATATATTCTAATCACCAAGCGATTAACAAAATTGCAAACTCTAAGATAATATTGCTTTGTGAAGAGACCTATATCAAATTATCATGAAGTGAAATATGGAATTAAAATTAGGTAGAAGCTGGAGTAACATTTCAGTAAGTCACGTGCATTGCAGTGGATCTAAAAGTTATCATACGTGCTTTAAATGTAATGCTGATCTGATCATGAGGATGAGAACAAATATTTAAGACTTAAAGCCAATCGCCAGGGGGATGTCTAGAACTCTTTTCTTTCTCAGTCCTAAAAACAAAGTTAGAAGATGTGGATTATACTTGAATAAAAAAAAAAAAGTTAGAATGTAATCTTGTAATTCTACCTTAAACTCCTTTTGAAAATAACAATGATAAACAAAATAAGTTTTTGAAGTTTTCAAACGTAATGTGTAAAGATACTGAAAACTTCAAATGAAGTTCATACTTAAGTAGTATGAAAAAAAAAATCTTTCACCTTCTCACAATTAGAAGTATCTGCTCAGTGCAATTCTTGCAGCACTAAAACCATAAGCTCCAAGAGGGCAGGAGCCATGTGTCTTTTGTTTCTGGCTCTATTCCAACAACTAGTGTAATGCTGGCTTCTATTATGTGCTTCACCAATGTTTGTTGAATGGGTGAATAATCATGTACATGCACTAATTACTAAGAGATCCCACTAATTCACTAATAATGGCTCCCATTTGTTCAGTCTTTCAAAACTAACTGAACAAATATGTGTTGAGAAGTTCTATGTACCAAGCTCTGTTCTGGGCACTAGGGATAGAGCTGTGAACGAAGCAGACAAAATGAAATCCTCATCCCATTGAATCTTCTCTTGTAACAGGGAAAGACAACCAATCAATGCTATAAGCAAGTAAAATATATAGAAGGTTAGGTGGTGATAAGTGATTTGTAGAAAATAAAACAGTGGACACAGGTAAAGAGTATTAGGTGGTGGGGAGAACTTTCTGGAATATTGAAGGCACAGTAAGGAGGGGCTAGTGTGTTTGCAACAGACAGTCAAAGGGAGAGAAGAAGGTGAAATTAAAAACATACCAGGGTGCCTGGCTGGCTCAGTTGGTAAAGCATGCAATTCTTTTGTTTTTTTTCTTTTAAGGACTAACTCAATTTATTTTATTTTATTTTATTCATTTATTTATTACTTTAATGTCTATTTATTTTTGAGAGAGAGAGAGACAGAGCATGAGCAGGGGAGGGGAGGAGAGAGAGAAGGAGACACAGAATCCGAAGCAGGCTCCAGGCTCTGAGCTGTTAGCACAGAGCCTGATGCAGGGTGAACCTATGAACTGTGAGATCATGACCTGAGACGCTTAGTCAACTGAGCCACTCAGGTGCTCCAATCATGCAACTCTTGATCTCAGGCTTGTGAGTTCAAGCCCAATGTTGGGTGTAGGGATTACTTTAAAAAATAATATCTTAAAAAAAAATACCAGGCATTTATAATGTTTTTCCTCTGAGTGAATCAGAAACCATCAGAAGGTTTTGAGCAAAGAAATGACACCATCCAACTTACATTGTAACAGGCTCATTCTGGGCTGCCATGTTGAGAATAGAATGAGGCAACGCCGGAGCAGAAGCAGGGACACAAGTAAGGAGGTTACTTCAACCATCTAGGGAGGAAATGATGACTTAAATTTATTGTTCACCATGTTCCAGACATGGTTTATATATGTGAGAATTAGTTTATATATTTCATATTTACATAACCTGTTACCTAATTCTTACAAACTTCTGAGGTTAATATTTTACTGCCATTTTCTAGATCAGGAAATGTTAACAATGTTTAACGTGCCCGAAGTCACTTGGCTAGCAGCTGGCAGATGTGGGATTCAAACACAAGTCTGTGTCACTGTTAACTTCCCCACCGCAATGAGACTCTAAGTTTTTATACATATTTTTCAAATGTTTTTGTAATAACTATCATCAGTATATCCAGAGATTACAATGGTACTCACTCTAGGAATAATATGACATTAATAAGAAACCAAAACATTCTTCCATCTCTGTCCTTAACTTCTCTGTGCCATGAAGCTCTATACCAGCCAAACCAACTGACTATTATCTCCTAAATATTTCTTGAACTTTCCTGATGATCTCACAAATTTAGAATTTTAAGAACCAACTTCACACTCAAAGCAAGAGCCCTGTCTACATAAAGCCTGATATTAGATCATTTGTTCTCTGAATATTTACAATAGTTCTAGGACAAAGAGTTCATTAGTGGCTGTACCTGTTCATGCACTCGTGTGAAACGCCATCTGAGAATCCCAGAAATTCCGGCAATAGATCTTGCAAAGAGCTACCCACATTAAAAGCATGGCTGGTGGGTGATAGCTTTCACATTATTGAACATTCCCCATCTCCCAGGGCTTCTTATGATACAGAATTATGACACTAATGAAAACTGGGACTTACGGTAAAGAAAACAAAATCTTGCTCCTATTGCTATTAGCATACTAAGATTTCTTGGCTTTAGGTCCAAAATTTCATATTTTTAAAATTGTAGTTAATTTTCACTTTCATCTATAACTCATAAAGGAAGCCACTGAATGAGGGGCAGAAAATAGAACCATGAGTTATAATATTAGAATCTCAGTCCTGCATTTACTCCCACCCAGATGTGGGTTTCGGGAAGTGAATATTACCACGTGAACGATCTGTCTATTCTGTGGCCTGACACTTTAAATTCAACCCCAGATAATGCACTAGGATGGAGAGAAGAGGAGAAAATCACAAGAGATTGGGACACTTTGGTAGCTTCGCCTGTTGACCTGGCACTGTGGGATTCTGCTGAGGTGCCTGGATGGGAATAAACTTTCAATTAGCAAAACTATTCTCCCAGAGTTTGGTAAAAGTACAACACAAAAGGCAAGGGACAGGGGATGTGTGGGGATTGTTTTCGGTTCTTCCACATTTTATAGAGCTTCAGACAATAACAATGGAGTAAAGATTGTAAAAGCCATTCATTTCTTTAAAGTTCCTTCTTGCTCCATTCCCTGGCGCTAATGACTGGATGCCAGAAGCTTAGGAAGAACAGGATTCAAGCATCATTAACAGGTGAGATTTAACACAAAAACTTGGAACAATTATCTCCATTGGAACCGTTCAAGTGAACTTAGGAAAGGCAAGTCAACTATCCATTGCTTGCATCCATTTACATCTAAGGCTAAAATTAAAGGCATATCTGCTTTTATCTAACTATATTTTAAACGTCATTTTTGTACTTCTCCTGTGTATTAGCATGGAAAGTTGTAGGCATGCTAAACAGAATTGAGGGTCCGGACCAGAAGTCTAAGTTACTAAAATAAAGAGCTTTGTATGATGGCTTCTCACATTGTTATTACAATGTCATGTAACAACTCTCTCCTTAAAACATCATCCCAGGCTATTGCCTGAGTCATAAGTAAAAACACCGGTATGGTCCTTGGGCCGGCTCTGAAGCAACTTCTTTAGAACAGGATGTGCTTCTTCCTTGAGGTGACAGGTTACATACTGTGAGTTTTTTTCCTCCCTATTGAAAACATCTCATTTGCTGCCAAACTATATGTAAGGCAAAGAAGCACGGTCTGCCCTCAAAGGCTCCTTGGAGACTGAAACCAGAGAATAGCCGGACATACACGCAGTATGAAAAGTCTAAATTAAACAATGGCTTTACAAGAGCTCCTTCCCATGTGACTTTGAATCAGAGTAAAGGGAAGTTCACCAAAATCAAAGCAGTAAAAGGGATCTTTATTTGGAAAGTACTCATTAACTCGGCAAAGCCAAGCTTTAAGAATTAGATCTGTGAGGAAAATCCTCCTGGCAATGAAACCAGGGCTTTGATTTCTACTGGCTCATAAAATAAATAATAATATCCACTTACAGTTCTATCTTACCTTTCAGTGTGCAAAGTGCTTTCCCATACATTATTTTATCTTCACAACATTCTTGTGAGGTATTGAGGCATGATTGCTCCCTTTCATGGGTTAAGAAATTGAGGCTGGGTAAGCAGACAGGATTTCCTCAAGGTCACATAGTAATAACTTATTAAGAAGTAGAGCCCAACCTGCAGTTCTGGTCTCCAGACTCCCATTAGGATCTCCTTCCTCTGTTGCATCTCTAAAGTCAGTAAACCCTAATTCCAGATTATCATATCTAGTTAAATGCTAATTGGGGAAATTCTAAAAGGCCCCTGGTTACCCAAGAGCTTGACAAAAGATAGGCCAGACTTGGAAGAAAGCACACTTCCAAGCTGCTTTATATGTGTTCCCTGTGACAATGGCAAGAACCCAAGGTATATTTTGAGGAAAAACAAAATTTAAATGAACCCTATTTTTGAATTTCATAACAGTAATGTCAAAGGCTGAAGCTATGGCATACAATAGAAGCTCTGCCAGTGAAAAAATACAAAAGAAAAAGTTCCGTGACTAATTTACAAACTTGAAACAAGTCTTCTAAGGTTCTCTGTCAACTGAACTAAACACTATAATTTGACGTGTTGAAAATATTCAAGGGGGCGCTGGTTGGCTCAGGCAGTAGAGCATGAGACTCTTGATCTCGGGGTTGAGTTTGAGCCCCACGTTGGGTGTAGAGATTACTTAAAAATAAAATCTTTAAGAGAGAGAATATTTGAAACTTACTTTTGGTTGGCTGAAATTAGAGGTGTTTTTTGTTTGTTTGTTTTACAAATGTGGGGTGAAAGGCAGAGAGACACAGAGCAGAGAACAATGCTGGAAGGGCATTGTTTTGGTGTCCAGAGAGGTTGGGCTTTGAATCCTGTCTCCTGGAGGCCTGAGCACTCTATGATTTAACTACTGACAGGGGCTATATCTATGAATGGAAGCAAAACTATAAATGCTTGGTGGTTTAGTTAGCTCAAGCTGTGCTTTGACAAAATACCAGAGACTGGATGGCCTGAACATGTATTTTCTCACTGTTCTAGAGGCTGGGAAGTCCAAGATCAAGGTACCAGCAGGGTTGATTCTTGGTGAGAACCCTCTTCCTAATGTGTCGATGGGCACCTTCTTGCTGTGTTCTCACATGACCTTTACTGTGTGTGGCAGGGGGGCAGAAGGAGAAAGGAAGCAAACTCTCTGGTGTCCTTTCTTATAAGGGTGTTAATCTTATGATGGGGACTCTACCCTCATGACTTCATCTGAACCTAATTACTTTCCAAAGGTCCCACCTCCTAATACCATCACATTGGGAGTTTGGAGAAACAATCATTTAGTCCATAGAACTTGGTTCCTACCCTAGCATGAAAGCAAACTGGAAAAATAAGGCAGTTAGAAATAAAATAGCAATATTTTTAATTAAGTAGGTACCCAAAATAGTGAAGACCACTGGAGCCCAAAAGTTCTGAGTCACTAACATTGGTCACAATCTGTCAGGTAGCCCTTAAAAAAATCGAGAACACTGACCAGTATGCCAAGAGAGGATGCTGGACTTGAGATATCAATCATTGTCTGCTGCCCATGACCTATTTTCAGAGAATCCATCTGTTTGTACCAAATGATACCTACCATTAACCGTGATGTGTAAACAGCTGCCCTGAGGAGAAACCAACTATAATTCAGCTGAGCAAATCAGATTCTCTGACATAGGAATGTAGCATTAGATTTAATAGCTGAGATAGTAAGGTGACAGTTGCCTGGGGTAGGGGTGGAGAGACATACTGACAGCTATAGAATGAAAGTCATGTCTGGACCCATAAGCAAAAGCTACATACAAGCGGAGGTTAAGGGGGAATAGGGCAGCCATGGAGAAGGTGGCAAATATGGGGGTGCCTGGGTGGTTCAGTCGACTGAGCGCCCACCTTCGATTCAGGTCATGATCTCGTGGTTCGTGGGTTCGAACCTCATATCAGGGTCTCTGCTGTCAGCACATAGCCCCCTTTGGATCCTCTGTTTCCCTCTCGCGCGCTCTCTCTCTCTCTCTCTCTGCCCCTCCCCCACTGGCACTCTATCTCAAAAGTAAACATTAAAAAAAACCCAAAAAGTTCAACAACAACAACAACGTGGTAAACAGGAAAGCAAAATTGAACAAATGAGCAGAGAAAGTAGACCCAGGAGGCCAGTCATCCAATGAGAGAAGGGAATACACTCAGGTACTGATCTGCAATCCAGGGCCTCCTGTGGCCCGACTGTCCTTTTTTCCCTGCCTCCAGATATTTCAGAGATGCCTGGTCTCCTTTCCATAAACTCTCTTTTTACTAGAAATAGTCTGAATGGCCTTCTGCCTCTTGCAACTAAAAAGCCTTGAACATAAGACCATGAAAGAGGGAGATTAATTTGATTAATACAGATCCGTGTGATAATGGCAAAGAACAATCTAAAAACAACACGGGTGGGGGCTGGGAGAAACACAGTGAGCCTGCAGTCAGAGCTGGGTCAAGCAATCAGAGCTGGGTCAGGTTAACCGAAGAACCCTCCCGAAGAACATGAACCGAGTGAAGTTTGGAAAGAAGAGAGACACTGCCCGCAGGGAGAAAGGCATTTATCTAGGAAAATATCTGCAAAGAGATGTGAAAAGAAAACCACTGAAAGTGAGTTCCAAAGCAAGCCAATAAAATAGCCTGATGTTTCACAGAATAAATCATTCTTAAAATTAATTTCATTTTAAATGCAGTATCTTCTAACCTAATAAAGATTTTCTAATTACTAGATTGCTTTGAAACACCTTCCCTTCAATTCAACAAAAGTGATTTTTTTTATTAGTTTTGCCGTTTTTAATTCCAAAATCAATTGACGCTTTAGTTTCTGGTCAGTTGCTAACTATCAATTTTCAGTGAATCAAGCGTTCACATGCTCAAGTTCTCCTTATGGGACTTACACAGATTTCCTAGTTTGTGGTCTAATTATGAGAGCAAAGAAGCTTTCTGAGGATCCACATTCATGGTTTAATGCTGTGACTTAACGATTTAACTTGATATTAGCCATTAATTCTAACATGCATACACGTTAAAACATCTTGACAGAGAAAGATATTCCTATTACTTGCTTGACCCTCCCGTGTATGCTTTAGCCTCAAAAAATATTATAAGCTCCTCTTATTAGGGGTATGTCACAATGGATTACTATCTGAAGGAGCATTTGAGAGTTTTTGAGCCCTGACCATGCTTGACACAACCAGAGAGTTGTCAGATCAATCAGTAATTGCTGGCAAAGTAACAACAGGTGACTCTAATGGGAATAAATGGACGGGAACAGCTGTTATATGGCAGAGTCTTTCCCTTTGGGGATACTACCAAAAAATCATAAAAGCATAATAAAGGCTAGCTACAACTGCTAGTATCGTGCTACTATATATATATATACATATTTATATATATATATAAATATTTGCAAACAAGTTCGGACTTATTTATTACTCAAGGCTGTTCGTTTGTTCCACAAATATTTATTGAGCTCCTATTATGTGCCAGCCAAGCTCTGGGAGTACATCACTGAAAGAGTCCCTCTTTGTGTCACTTAGGATGTAGGGAGATTTGGGATCTCTTACCTAGAGTTGCTCTGGGATATCTTCCTCACTCATGATTCTGTGCCTTCTAACATGCTGTCACCCCTCTACTGAGGATGTTCCCACAGACGCAAACCACACGCACACACACACACACGTGCAAGGACACACACATGAGGAAGACATTCTTTGGGCAGCTATTTCTTATTCCTCAAATTTCAACCCAAATGTCACCTCCCCTGCAAAGTTTGTTTCTAATTTCCTTTCTTCCGATTTAAATGTGTCACCCTCTGTGCTCCCATATATCTCATCTATGAAAGTATTTACCACAACGTACAATCTGCTATCATCGCTGATTTGTTGTGGGTTTCCCCTGTAAAGATAAGGGCCTACCTCTAGCACAATACTGGACACACAATAGGAGCCCCGGAAGTGTTTCTTAAATGAATAAATGAACTACTAAGAATCAGTGTTGGCAGATGGGCTAAGAAAGGAAACAATTTTAGACATTGTAAACAGTGGTTTGGGTCCAAACCAAAAAGATTTTGATATGTGAACAGGAAGAAAAGACTATTCGTCTCACAATGTCTTAAGAGCTTGGAAACAGATTCTATTTAATACCCGAGTCTCTTAAGAATGTTATAGCCTGGGAGCACCTGGTGGCAGCTGGGGGGCTCAGTCGATTAAGCGTCTGACTCGGTTTCAGCTCAGTTCATGATCTCATGGTGCGTGGGTTCGAGCCCCACGTCAGGCTCTATGCTGACAGCTGGAGCCTGGAGCCTGCTTCAGATTCTGTGTCCCACTCTCTCTGCCCCTCCCCTGCTCGTGCTCTGTCTCTCTCTTTCTCAAAAATAAATAATTGTAATAAATTTTTAAAAAAAAGAATGTTGTACCCTGCCCTGCCCTTCACCAATTCAGTTCTTCAATTTAACAAAAGTCTGGAACTGCAGCCGGTATTCTTTAATACTGATCTATCTACCACACATGACAAGCACATACACACACCCATGCACACACAATGTAAGTCTTCTTCTTAAAGTAAATTCATTGGATGCATTAGCTTACTCTTTGGAACACAGCACACACAAGGTATTACATAAAAGATATTCAACTGGGGAATTTAAAAAAATAAATTCCCTAATTTCAGAAAAAAAAATTATTTTAACAGTCCCATAAGTGAAATTGTAGCAGATGGCGCTAAATAACTTACATCTCTGAGACCTGGCTTATGCCACATTATATGGGGCCACAACTGAACAGCCTGGCCTCCTAATTTAATTGCAACCTAGAGATAGATTTGGCATTTCTATGACATTGAGTGAGAAGCTTCAATTCATGCTCATGTTGCTTTAACACAACCTGAACTCGACATGAGCTAGAGAAGACATGAACTATTCTGTCACTATCATTAGAAAGAAGTCTTGGTGGAGCACCTGGGAGAAGAAGGCCCTGTTTCTCCATCTTAATGGGTCTTTCTCAGACTCTGAGTATTTGGGATTCAGATCATGGGCCATTTCTGGGACAAGGACAAAAGAGATTGGGAAAGTGTCTCTGTACAATTGAGAGCAATCAGGGCAGGGCCCACTGAGCATACACTTGGAACTCAGGGCGATGTCAGATTGCCATAAAAGTTTCTGAATGCTTGTTCTCAATTTCCATACTTGTTTTATTGCAGACTGATACACATAATCCAAAGCCACTCCAATGCCAGTCTGGAGGCTGCACTTTGAGTAGCACTGGTCCAAAACTCTTGGACTTTTTCTGCTTTTTAGGTTCACGACAAGGACCAAACAAGGTGGATGAAGGTGATTGGGGATAATTCGTTGACAGTTTGCTGGTGATGGGCAGCTTATGGTATTCAGTCTAATGGATGCTGACACCAAAAGCTGGTTCAGCAAGGGACTGACTACAAAGATATTGCTTAGAGCCTGCCTGTTTGCAAGAGAGTTGCCTTTTTAAAGGATGCTGTCTAGAGAGTTATGAAGAAGGACAAAACAAAAAACTACAAGTCCAGTTGAAAAAGCATGCTTAACGGGATGTGTGAAAACTGCAAAGACCACGTCAGAGGTAGCAGGAAGTTTACCCCTCTCTCTGTTGTTTATCCTCCTTTTCTGAGCCTTCAGTTTCCTGAATTCTGATAATTCAGATAATAATTGCTAATTTACAGGACTTGAAGGAGTATTTATAAAGAAAATAGATTTAAAATTTTTCAGCCCACCCTAACTCCCTGTTAAAATACTTACGGGGTCACAGAAAATGATCAAAGACAAAAGTTATTACATGTCCAAAAACAAAATTTGTAGCCTTTTGCAAGAATCTATTAGGGATTTCTAATAAGTCTAAGAATAAAGCTGCATTTTAAGAAATTCAGAAGCTGAAGGGCACCAGGGTGGCTCAGTCAATTAAGCATCTGACTCTTGGTTTTGGCTCAGCTCATGATCTCACAGTTCATGAGATCAAGCCCCTATTCAGGCTCTGTGCTGACAGCATGGACCCAGCTTGAGATTCTCGTTCTGCCTCTCTATATGCCCCTCCCCCACTCATGTTTTCTCTCTCTTTCTCTCTCTCTCTCTCTCTCTCAAATAAATAAACTTAAAAAAAAACATGGACTTCAAGATGAATTACAAAGCTGTAATCATCAGAACAGTATGGTACTGGAACAAAAACAGACACTCAGATCCATGGAACAGAAAAGAGAACCCAGAAATGGACCCACAAACATATGGCCAACTAACCTTTGACAAAGCAGGAAAGAATATACAATGGAATACAGACAGTCTCTTCAGCAAATGGTGCTGGGAAAACTGGACAGCAACATGCAGAAGAATGAACCTGCACCACTTTCATACACAAAAATAAACTCAAAATGGATGAAAGATCTAAACATAAGACAGGAAGCCATCAAAATACTCAAGGAGAAAGCAGGCAAAAACCTCTTTGAGCTCGGCTGCAGCAACTTCTTATTCAACACGCCTCCAGAGGCAAGGGAAACCAAAGCAAAAATGAACTATTGGGACCTCATCAAAATAAAAAGCTTCCACACAGCAAAGGAAACAATCAACAAAACTAAAAGGCAACCAATGGAATGGGAGAAGATATTTGCAAACAACATATCAGAAAAAGGGTTAGTATCTAAAATCTATAGAGACCTTATCAAACTCAACACCCCCAAAACAAATAATCCAGTGAAGAAATGGGCAAAAGACATGAATAGACACTTCTCCAAAGAAAACATCCAGGTGGCCAACTGACACATGAAAAAATGCTCCACATCACTCATCATCTGGGAAATACAAATCAAAACCACATTGAGATACCACCTCACACCTGTCAAAATGGCTAACATCAACAACTCAGGCAACAATAGATTTTGGTGAAGATGCAGAGAAAGAGGATCTGTTTTGCACTCCTGGTGGGAATGCAAACTGGCACAGCCACTCTGGAAAACAGTATGGACGTTCCTCAAAAAATTAAAAATACAACTACCCTATGACCCAGCAATCACACTACTAGGTATTTATCCAAGGGATACAGATGTGCTGTTTCGAAGGGACACATGCACCCCAATGTTTATAGCAGCACTATCAACCATAGCCAAACTATGGAAAGAGCCCAAATGTCCATTGATGGATGAATGGATAAAGAAGATGTGGTATATATATATATATATATATATATATATATATATACACACACACAATGGAGTATTATTCAGCAATCAAAAAGAAGAAAATCTTGCCACTTGCAACTATGTGGATGGAACTAGAGGGTATTCTGCTAAGCAAAATTAGTCAGTCAGGGAAAGACAAATATCATATGACTTCACTCATATGAGGACTTTGATGTTCATCCAAAACAGATGAACATAAGGGAAGGGAAGCAAAAAATATATAAAAATGGAGGGGGACAAAGCATAAGAGACTCAAATATAGAGAACAAACAGAAGGTTGCTGGAGGGGTTGTGGGAGGGGAGATGGGCTAAATGGGTAAGGGGCTTAAGGAATCTACTCCTGAAATCATTGTTGTATCATGTGTTAACTAACTTGGATATAAATTATAAAAAATAAATTATTCAATAAAAAAATTAATTGATTTTAAAAATATTTTTAAAAAAGAAATTCAGAAGCCTATTCATGCTTCATTTGTTGAAAGACAATATCTCAGCCACTGAAAAATATGAATAAAAAAATAATAGGAGTCCCTAGGAATCCTCTTTGTTCCTCCTCTAATCTCTTCACTCTTAGAGATGCATAGACCGTAGTCCCACTACTGCATGGCATCTGAGGCAGCTAAAATTAGCTCTTAACCCGGCATCATTCTACAACCAGAGATTAATTCTAAGAGAAAAATAGATGAACACTCTTAAAATGAAGAGGTACAGAAAACATTCCAGCCATTTGTTCTTGGCATTGCTAATCTCCAAGTACACTGCTCTATTACAAAGGAATTCCCTACATGAGGTTCACAGAAGAGTAGCACTATGAAATGGCCTTCCAGGAAGCTTTGTGAACAAAGAATTTGAGGAAGGATGCATAACCCTTTCTTGAATGTTCACAGTGCATGTAACCATTTTCAGATTCCCCACAGGAAACCATCATGTTTAAATTTGTATCCATCATTGCCTAAATTCTTTGGCCTGGATTAAAAATTGATTCACGTAACTCTTAATATCCTACATAACAAGTATCTTCAGAAAACACATTGAGGAAAGCTTATTCAAAGATCAGGAAAAGCAGAAAGTAGTAGTCCCTTTTCTGTATATGACGCTACCCTAGATGAATGTCTGACTGATTGTGAGGGATGGATAAGAAGGCTTGCCCATCAATTACCTAATATAATCAAATTATTCTCCAATTTTGACCTGAAGAGAGAATTCATCTAGGACCAAGTGTCAGTGAGGAAAGCCAAAGACAATCTACAAACCCTAACTGGTCATACACACTAAGTTAAAAAAGAGACTTCTCTCTGTCCCAGGATGAATAAAGAAAAACCAAGTTTAAGTCTATAACTTAGGGCAGAAATAGGAAAAAAGAACATGATCTGAAAGACTTCGAAGGAGATCACTCTCTAGAAATAATTTTACGTGCCACTTAATGTTTTAAATTTTATTTTATTTTTTTTAAATTTTAGAATATCAGCGAAATACACAACTTCAATCAATTGCTAATGGAAAACTTACAAACAAGTCTAGACTTAATAGAGTTGAAATAAATTGAAATATTTATTTTTTCAAAAACTAGTTCAAAAAAAAAAAACAACAACAAACCTCCAGAGTTAACCTACTGTATGGTTGCATTCTTTTAAGAAATACTTACCACATTGGGGCGCCTGGGTGGCTCAGCTGGTTGAGTGGCTGACTTGGCTCAGGTCATGATCTCGAGGTTCATGGGTTTGAGCCTCGTGTCGGGCTCTGTACTGACAGCTTGAAGCCTGGAGCCTGCTTTGGATTCTGTGTCTCCCTCTCTCTCTGTTCCTCCCCTGCTTCCACTCTGTCTCTCTCTCAAAAATAAATAAAGATTAAGAAAAAAATTAAGAAATACCGCGCTACATAGACAATTTCAGGATATATAAAAAGACAAACCCTCCTCATTTACCATATAAAGGTGACATAATCCCGACACTAAAACTACACAAACCATACACACACACACACACACACACACACACAAGTTGCTGCTGCTACTGACACAGTTGAGGACAAATAGTAATAAGCATAAATGCAAAACTCTTAAATAAAATTCGAATATGTATGAAAAGCATAATCCACCATGAAAAAGGAGGATTTACACCAGGCACACAAGGATTGTTGTAGGGCTAATACCCAGTAATTGGCAAAGAACAGTAAAATTAAAACTCTAGCCCTGTGTGTGAAAAGTGTATCATTAAGGCTTCTCTTGACCTGTTTCAAACACATACTTTGGGTCTCAGGGACCCATTTCCAAAGTTTTCTTCAGAGGAAAAGACACAAGCAGCTTAAAGACACAAGCGGCTTTCCTTGTTGGAAAGAACTGCGTTCACCAAAGTGAAGATGAAGACTTCTTGGAGAGGAGAGGTGTCCTTGAAGACAGAGAAAGGAGAGCACATTGGAAAGGGGCAGATGTCAACAGGTGAGTGGTGGCGGAGATCAGGGACCCCTTGGTGTGCTTCCCCAGGAAGACAGCCAGATTTCAGGGTTGTAGGAAGCACATGGGGAGGCTGGGCCCTCAGCAAGAGGCTCTAACCACACCCAGGACTCCTGTGTCTGAAACATGAAACAAAAGCAGCAGAGTCATGAAGAAATCATGCCAATTGAGACCCTCAAAGGTTCTAGAGTGGCTTGAGGACAAATGAGAATTGCCCTCCATTGCCCTTCACCACTGAATGAAGACTTGCAATCCTTCCCCCAGGGCTGGAGTGGGGAAGCAAAAGCCACACAAGATAGGTTCATGCCATTAAGAATCGAATTTATTAATTTACTTACAAATATTTATTACATGCCAGGGGCTAGAGATTCAGCAGGGATAAAAAGACAAATAGCCCTCTGGAATTTACATTCTAAATTGAGGAGGTAGCCATAAACAATTATACAATAAAAAAAAAAGTAAATTATATTGTAGTTAGAAGTTGCAAAAGGCTATGGAGTAAAGAATAAAGACAATGTTTTAAAGGCTATTGTAATCTAGTCAAGAAAACACGGTGGTAGCAGTAGATGTAATAAGAAATGGTCAGATTCTGGATACATTTTGAAGGTAAAGCCAACATTATTTCCTGATAGCCTGGATGTGTGTGAGACAAAAAGGGTAGTCAAGAATTACTCCAGACTTTTCCACTGGAGCAATCAGAAGGAATTACCACCGACTGATATCTGAAAAAGACTGAAGGAAAAGCAGACTGGGAGGAAGGGTTGGGGAGATCTAGACATCCTTGTTGAACATACTGACTTTATTTCCTATTAAACACTCAAATGGAGGTATTGGGTAGGCCCTGAATATAAAAGCCAAGAGATTGTCATTTATGTTAACTTTCAAAAGGGGGGAAGGAAGGAAGGAGGGAGGGAAGAAAGGAGGGAGGGAGGGAGAGAGGGAAAGGAAAGAATAAATTAGTGCCTTTTACACAATAACTTTCTGAACCACAATTCAAATCCACTACATTATCATCAACAACATATAGTGCAATGTTCTAAGGCTTATACATAATTTAGCTGAGGGATGTTGGGAGCCATCAAGGAGATTTCAGAGAGAAAGCGAGAATTAAACTGAGCCTAGAAGCCCATATATGAGCTCACAAGGCTGACAAGGAAGACAAAGCCAAGGTCAGGAATGGAAACGTGAAACTTCAGAGTGTAATGGTAGGTAACCATTTGCATGAGTGAAAGACTGCAAAAGAAGTTGGAAGAGTAAGCTGGATCAGTGTGTGAAGGCTCCTGTATAATTGCTAACAAATTCAACTTATTTTGAATATATTTGTGTAATAGCAATTGACAATAGAATAGAAAAAGGCATGACACTGGAAAAGTAGTTGTTTCCAGTAGGTGGAACAGAATATGCTGCACTCTAAAGCTGGAGTTAATTGCAGATAGACTAGGGGTTGCTGCAAAATACTATATATTTGCTGTAAATTGAGCAGTCGAGGTCTTAGTGTCATCAAAGGAAAACAATGCCATTAGGACAGAAAAGAGACATTATTCTAGACAAATCTGCTAATGGTTTAACTCCTGTCCTAGGGGAGAGCAATGGCAAGATTACCTCAGGACTGTGCTTCAATCTGCCTATAATTCTTTGTATTTACTCTATGGGTCTATGTGTAGCTTAACTAAAAAAATGTTAACGTTTATTTTCTTAGTGCACATTTAGTTCTCAACTAATTATTTTTCTTTTTCTTTTTTAATAAACAATTTTGCATTAACAACCCTTTTGGTAACTTTTAAAGGTGCTTGAACCAGAAAAAAAACAAAAAAACAGCTGATGCTTACATTCAAAATCAACTATTAAATAGCCCAGTTGAACAAGCTCCCAGTGCAGAGACAATTCACATCTCAGACATACATGACTTTTATGGATATTCCCCTCCCCCTGCTTTAAACCCACAGGTTCTATAGCTATGGGACACCTCCCAGCTTGCCAACTATTTACTTTGCCCTAAACTTGACAAGACTCAGACAACCAGACCCATTTCCCTTAGGGTATGAAG
Source organism: Felis catus (assembly GCF_018350175.1). Classification (NCBI taxonomy): domain Eukaryota; kingdom Metazoa; phylum Chordata; class Mammalia; order Carnivora; family Felidae; genus Felis; species Felis catus. The sequence continues at coordinate 111,352,704 of NC_058374.1, forward strand.
ATGGGATTAGGAATAATTTGCCTTCCATGTCAGCCACATGCTTCTCAATTGCACATCTCACATGAAGCCATGATCAAGACCACAGAGGTCGGACGCAAGGTACGGGGACATGCAGGGCACCACTATGAGAAGCACGAACACACATGGTTTGGATTGGGCAGTGCTCCCTGAGACTGCTGCTCACCAGTACACGAAGAACTTTTCCATGCTCTGCATTCTACCTTTTTTTCATCCAAGCCCAGAAATCTTTCCCAAATGACCTCAATATTGCTCTCACTCTTGGACCTAGATATTTTCAGTAATCAACTAAATGTTTCAAACAATCTTCCTCTGTCCTTTGACCTAGGCTTCTTCCTCCCACTGAAAACCCTGGATGTGACAATACCTTTTTTCTTTAGTGGAAGTGATTAAGGAATATTTTTAGGCAAAACATAGCCATTAAAACATATAAAGATTAGGGGCACCTGGGAGGCTCAGTTAAGCATCTGACTTCGGCTCAGGTCATGATCTCACAGTTCCTGGGTTTGAGCCCTGCATCAGGCTCTGCGCTGACATCTCAGAGCCTGAAGCCTTCTTCAGATTCTATGTCTCCCTCTGTCCTGCCCCTCCCCCACTCACGCTCTCTTTCTCTCTCTCAAAAATAAAATTAACATTTAAAAAAAACGTATAAAGACTATATAGATGGTAAATAAACATTCAGAAAAAAACAATGAGATGAAATGTCATGTTGCCCATTTGTAGGTTTAGTTTTAAGCATCCCTCAAAGTGATTACATTTGGTGAAGTTTTATAAAAGTCCTGAATGATTAACCCCTCCAGGGGTAAAACCATCTTCAGAGAATCCAGAACAATGAGGCTGCGAGACTCTCCTTTTCTGGGTGTTAGATACCTCTGGAATTAACCCAAAACTTGCACTGAGTCATCAGATATCTGCATTTTCTTTCAAAAGAAATCAGCCAAATTATTTTTACTTTGGGACTCTGGTGTGGGGCATGAATGTGAGGGCGACAAGTCTTTTTCCTTTTGTTTTTCATCTCATCATGAAATGAACATTCAGTGCTATATATTCCCTCCCAGAAGAAAGGCTAAAAGTTAACCAAAGAGATCTAGTCATAAATTTATACCATCAACTCTAAGTTTAATTATGTAAGTTTATGGATTTTCCAGACCCAGCGGTCAACTAAAATTTCTCTTCTGATATCTTACCATCCATTTTACGTCCTGTTACAAGGACATATTCTTTTATCTTCCCAGCACCTTTCTCCTTTTTGGCAAACCCCACTCTCATTTCCTATTTCCATCTTCTTTTGGGAAACACTCCTCCCCCACCACACCACACACTCCAGGTGAAAGCTACCAACCACAAGAGCCCATCCATTGGCCAGAGAGGCTACATGTGACCTGCACTGGTTTCTCCCGAAGCTTCCACAAATTGGGACTTAAGGAAAAGCGACAAACGATCTTTCTGTGGTGTCAAGCCTTCTGATCTAAGATCCTGGTGACCTTGTGGAGGATGCCTATAGGAAAACATGTTGAAAGGAGTAGAAATGAAAGCTAGAAGAGAGACTTGAAAATATCAGAGTCCCTGTTTCCAGTGATCCTGGAGACCCAGCTATATCCTTTGTCCTTCCCTTTGGCTTAAGCTAGTTCAGGTTGCATTTCTGTCACTTGTATGAAAAGGGTCCTACTTACTATAGACCCTCTCACGATCCCTCCATGAAGAGTAGGATAGAAAGATGAAATCTTAGCCACATCCATTTTTCTTTTGATTAGCAAATCTGGCAAAAAGTTTATTAATTCTAGGAGAATCTGAACCACTAGCCGACTGACATTGAGAGTAAGAAGTGGAAGGAAAAAGTGTGTGTACACGTCTCCGGCACCATGACAAAGGCAGCATGGCATCCAGTGGCTAGTATGGTGAGCACCATAGGCAGATCCTCACATGTGAAAGCTCTTCTTTGCTTTCCCGGTTCCTGGATCCAGATGAGTTCACCAGTGTGACCTCACTTCGGGGAGCATTCAAACGAAAGGAAGTGCGGTGTAGGTGAGTCAAGGGCAGAGGCAAGACCCTCCTCTCAAGTCAAGTTTCCAGGCAAAGGAAGGCAAAGAGCGAAAAGATTCCAAACCCAGCTCACTCTTTAGGCTGGTAACCAATGACTTTGCTCCCTGTGGAAGATTAGCCTCGAGGCCCTGAGGCCAACTCCACAAACAGCTCAGCCACTCCCCCACAGTGCTCATATTTTCATGCTGCAGTAACAGCCACTCCTTTCTCTGGTTTGGGTCCAAAACCCAATCCCTCCCTTCTCCTCTAATACCAGCTTTTCTGTAGTGAGCTCATGTCCTCCCTCTTCCTCTCCTTCTGACTCACAGTGCTCAAAGCTTTAAGAAATAAAAACCTGTTGGATCAGCCAGACTAGAATCATCAACTTCAAATGGGCCAACCCTTCCGTGAAAGGGAATCTTACTTTCATTGTTAGCACCAAGGCTCTGAGTTACTTAACTTGGTCATGAAAAGCCCAGAACCTGACTCGTTCTTTTACAGCAAAAACAATACTGTTCTATGTCTTTAAAAGGAGAGGAAAATATACCTTTGGTAAAAACAAAGTCACTCTGCCATTTCAACATTTTAAAGGAGACGTCGTTCGTGTAGTTTGAAACTGGACAGTGAGGCGATCCCTCTTTACCTTGGTCCCGGTTTTTTAACATAGTTTTTTTGGCTAAGGTGCAAAATGTTTTAAGGAAGCAACATTCAGAAAAGGAAGATTGATCAGTTGAGGACTTGAGTACAGCTTGATCACATTCATCTTTATACATGAAGCACCAAGCACCGTGCCTGAATATTTTAATTTTTTAATAAATATTTATAGAATTTGGCGTGAAGCGATCTGCCATTGGAGAAATAAGAATCAGAATAAAGATTAGTCACCAAGTATTTGGGGAGCAAGGGAGTCCTTATTACCAACATCAGAAAACAATTTGCTAAATCTGAAATTTCTCAGAATTTTTAATGAAAATCTGGATTTTTAATCTCGTTTGTAGGAAAAAAAAAGTTCTCTTCGGTATCAGGACAAATAGAAAATATTTGTGGGGGAGGGGAGGAGCTGTCCCCTTCATCTCCAAGAAGTATCCTTAAAATCAGATTGTCATTTTATTACCTGCCTTTCCCAGACCATGGCCAATAGAATTAAGCAATTCTTGACAAAGACCAAGATTAAGCTCATTTTGCTTCCAACCTAATGATATCTTTTGAAGCCTCGGTACATACCTCTTGTGATAAATGTTCTTAGTTTTGTGCAGGGGAGCAGAGAAAAATAATTTGTTGGTTGAAAACTAAATCCTGGTTCTGAATTTGAACCTGCACTAATCATCAGGCAGTCTATAAAACAAGGTATAATCAAATAAATTAAGCATGGCAATCGTTTTCAGCATCATTGTCCTAACTGGCCAGTGAGCTTTGTGGATGGTTTCAAGTGGTTTGGCTGGTTTTTTTCTGGAGAGTAGTTATCCATGAAGAGATAATTAGCTTTCAAAGACATGTAATGAATACTCACTTGAATTTCTTTTCCCCCACCCCTTTCTCCCTTTAGGGAAAAAAACATACTCAACCTTTCAGACAATTACTCTCTATGAACTATGGCCATATTCCACCAAAAGAATAATGACCAGGAAACATAATCATATGGCTAGTTCTGTTGGTATTTTGCTGGGTTCTTGGCAAAATCATTCCCACTAAGCAGAATAGACCTTGTTATTGAACAAAGGAAGATTCATGGTTCACAGCATATATGCCTTAAGCACCTAAATAAAGATGTAGCAACATACTGTATCAGTCAGTTTACTATGTGTTGGGCTTTCTTATATTATGAAATGAAAGGCTCTTTAATCATTTTTAGCTCTCACTTTAAAATTCACTGGCATGGTCCTTTCTGAAATGGTTCACTTATAACAATACTGCAAATACTACAAAAAAGAGAGAGACAGGGAGAGAGAGAAATCAAGATTGAGAATCAGAGGTGTTAATATCCCTGAGATTGCATAGCTAGCTACTCAATGACAGGGAGAGGATCTAAAATCGAGTCTCTCTGATCTGAAAACCCGCGTGTTATTTTGCTGTTTTGTCTCTCATCAGATAATGTGGGTGAAATACACGTATAAGAGCTCTAAATGTTTTTTAGCTCCTCGGATATATACTTTTTGTAAAACTAGTGAGTGTTTCTACATCCGGTGCTACTGTTTTGGTTAAGAATGCAGCGCAACTCTTTAGGAGAACCCGATTAGGTGAGTTTCCAATTTATCTTGGGTCATTCAGCTCTTAATTCTCCAAATCAGTCTAAAGTGGCAAAGGTCTGACAATACCTTGCTATTCATTTCTGGAATGTGTTTTTGTATTTTGAGAACGAGGGCTTCTCATGTTCCAGTAATCCACACCAACCCAAATGTTTTCAATGAAGCCAGGCTGTGAAGGAACGCAAAAGGAAGTGAAAAAACTCCCTGTGATCGCTCGCAACTCATGCCTGCTCACTCCATTTCACAAACAGCTGGCCTGAACATAAAGCACCATCCCAAATTTAGTATAAAATTTATTTTAAGGAGTCTTTCATGTCTTATCATAATCGAGCTGTATAACAATATGGGCTTTTAATTTCCTTCTCTAAAGTATTACCCTATCCAACAATTAAATCAATATGATTCTTCAGAATCTCCTGATCTCCTTTTTTAAATGATGAAGCTAGCAGCCTGCATCCACTCATCAAAAGTGGTAAAAACGGGATGGGAATTGAATACAACCTCCATGTACATACAGTATCACAACATGGGTTGTGTCTTCTAAGTCAGCGGAAAGGGGGACCATAAAATTTCCCAACAAAAGCTTTCTATATGTGATTGTCTTTCGAAGAGAAAGAGAACGCTTCAATCCCAAGAAAGTATTAACTTAAAATATTTGCATGTAGCATTCTAAGAGTTCATAAAAGCTAACACGAGAATAGTACACATCAATGAAGAACAAACCATTAATAAAGCAGTAACGTGGAAGAATCTCACAGACATTGTGCTAAGTGAAAGAAGCCAAAGTATGATTCTATTTGTATTAACCCATGTATAGAACTCAAAACAGTGGTTTTCATGGTATGGGGGCTGGAGGAGTATTGACCAGGAAAGGACAGAGGGAAGCTTCTGGGTACCAGAAGTGTCCTGTATTCATCATGGTGGTGGTTATGTGGAAATATATATATATATATGTATATATATATATATATACACATATACACATATATACACATATATACACATACACACACACACACACATATATATATATATATATATATATATATATATAGTGAGAGAGAGAGAGAGAGGGAGTGTTTCCACATCCATTGCTACTGTTTTGGCTAAGAATGCAGTGCAACTCTTTAGGAGAACCCAAGCAAATGAGTTTCCAATTTATCTTGGGTCGTTCAGCTCTTAATTCTCCATATCATTCATATATATATATATATATATATATATATATGAATTCCTACATGTTCAAAAAGATATATGTATATATGAAAAGTCATTGGACTGTGTGCTTAAGATCAGTGTTCTCTAAGTTCTTCCTCAATGTATTTATATTTATACTTCAATAACAACCTTGTTGTTTAAAAAAAAAAAAAAAATGTTTAGCCCAGCTATATATCTGAAAGAAAGGTTAAATTCACACCTTGGACATTACCAACGATTCTGTTTTCTGTGGTACACAGGCTTTTTTAAATAGCACTTACCAGGGGCGCCTGGGTGGCTCAGTCGGTTGAGTGGCCGACTTCGGCTCAGGTCACGATCTCGTGGTCTGTGAGTTCGAGCCCCGCGTCAGGCTCTGTGCTGACAGCTCGGAGCCTGGAGCCTGTTTCGGATTCTGTGTCTCCCTCTCTCTGACCCTCCCCCATTCATGCTCTGTCTCTCTCTGTCTCAAAAATAAATAAACATTAAAAAAAATTGAAATGGCACTTACCACAATTCCTTATGAAATCCAAAGATCTTTGAAAGCCTAAGTTTTCCTACTGAACTGAATTGATATGAAGCTATTCAATAGCTTTATTTACTCCATATTCTACCCAGTGCAAATATTTATATGTCTCACTGTGGAAATGAATGATTGTGCAATGCTGCCTACACCCCTATGGTGACGCTAAACAACATATAGTATGTGCAAGAGTGCTCTAAATTTCTAAATGTTTATGAACCCAGTGGTTTCAGGTAGGATATTGTTAAGATTTGTTTATTCGAAGGTGCATTTGGAAAGGTTTAACCCGCATATCACACCTATGATTTCCCAGATATTATTGCTGTAAGATGAAGCTAAATTTATTTAAGTAACCTTTGGGCTAAAACAAACAAACAAACAAATAAAAGGTAGCTCACAGTGGGAATTATAGAAGTGGCAGAGGAGTGACTGAAGTTTAGGAAACATCTTTCCAGCATGTTCTAAAAGATTTCAACATGTCCATACAGAAGACCAAATTGTCTACCTAAGACAAAGGACAGGGGCATTGGCTTTCTTTGAACCTTCCCAGCACCAAGCAGGAACTTGTACGTAGTGGCACTCAACAGAAGCTTGCTGGGTTGAACTGAATTTCCAACATCCCTCATGCTTTGGCTTCTGTTACCATCCCTGCAAAGGGAAAGAGAACATTTTTTTTTTTTTAATAATGTTTAAGACCTCTGGGAACTAGAACTTTGGTTCTTTTTAGTTGATTACAAGAAAATATAGAACCACATCTTGGTTTTTACCTTTTATTTATTTATTTTTGGTGGGGGGAGGGGCAGAGAGAGGGAGAGAGAGAATTCCAAACAGGCATGGCACTGTCAGAGCAGAGCTCCACGTGGAGCTCGAACCCACAAACTGTGAGATCATGACCCAAGCTGAAATCAAGAGTCCGATGCTTAACCGACTGAGCCACGCAGGGGTCACTACCTTTTCACTTTAGGCCATGTCTCTATCTGAAGCCCTCAATGACTCAAAGAAATCACTAAACCCCTACTGTTTATTCTGTCCATCCAAGAACAGAAATCTCACAAATTAACCACATGACATTCACCAATGGTCTAGGAAAAGATCCGCTTTTTTTTATGCTGACTCTACTTTGCACCATAACTTCTGAACTGCTGCTTTCATATTTCTTCCCTTTATTCCTTTATATTTTCCCCAAGGAAAAGAATTCATTGTCTGTGTTCTGCCCAAATATATTCCGGAAGCACAGTAAGTGTTTGCCTCATGCTTCTGTATCAGTTTCAGGACCGTCGTAAATCAACAGTCTGTGGAGTGAGGTACTCAGACCGAAATCATGCCTTTGAAAAATGCATAGCATCACTCTTCTCAAGTGGCTGCAGCCTTTTATTAATGGCTCAGGAGCCTTTCACACCTCCTTTTAAATCCAGTGCATTTGAAGTAATAAAACAGGGGGCAGTTTATAGGCAGGAAATATTAAAATATTTAATTGCTTCTTTTTTCTGGGCACAAGGCAGACAGCCTTAAGCTTTGAGCAACACATGCAAAAAGGACACCTGCCCATGCTTGAATGGACATGAAACAGGGGATTGCTAAATTGAATACATCTGTGACCAAACTGCCTTCAAACCCACATCAAGCCCATTTTTTTTTATTAGTTCTAACCATTTCCCCCCAACTACTTTTCATTTTCTTTTTCCTTCTCCTTGTCTAATTACAACAAAAAATAGATGGGCGTCCATTGATATTGTGCCCAAGACGATTCCCTAATCTATTGCAACCACAAACAGTGTACAAATTGTACCTGAAAATGTTTCCTATTGTCCAGCCCTATAGTTTATAATCTAGAACTATGTGGGTCACAAATCCTTCTCAGATCTAAATGTTAGAGCACAAATGGAGTCGCTAAACCTTTTGACAAGTGTGTCTATGTGGTGGAGTAAGGCAGCACGAGGTCAAGTTCTAGCTCTACCATTTGCTAGTTGAGGGACTTTGTATGGGTTACTTCACTTCTCTGAGCTTCAGTTCCCTCCTCTGTAAAATGGAGATCGTCAATGGTGCCTCTTACATGAGCAGGTTGTAGGCCTTAAATGAGATGTCAAGTGTTGAGTAGCACGTTTGGCACTCTGTGAGACCCTACTGTTAACTCTTCCTTTATTACAATTCAGTCTAAAAAGAATTGTTCCAAGGCAAAAGAAAATGTCGTTAAAACTCTTCCATGAAGAACTAATAGCTGTAAAAGAGTATCCTGCTGAAATATATACGGTTTTCTGTGGCTCCAGAGCAAATTCCCACAACTTTAACTACTTGAAGCAACGTCCATTTATTAGATCACAATTATATATTCAGAAGTCCAGCGAGGCACGGTTGGGTTCTCTTCTCCAAGTATCACAAGGCTGAAATCAAGGTGTGGGCTGGGTTGAGTTCCTGTCTAAACGCTCTAAGACAGAATAATCTGCCTTAGTGTCCACATGGTTGTGGGCTGAATTCATTTCCTCGTAGTTGTAGTACTGAGACCACGTTCCCTTGTTGGCTGTCAGCAAGGTACCTCTCTTATCTCTTAGAGATCACTCTCAGTTTCTTCTGTTGAAAATCCCTGCTTCTTCAAAGTCAGCAACAGAGAATTCCCTTCACGTCAAATCCCTGTAAGGCTTCGATTCTCTCTGAAGTCTGCAACCAGCCGCAGAAAACTCAGCTTTTAAAGAGGCTGTGGGATCTGACTCGTCCAACCCGGATAATCTCCTTATTTTAAGGTAAACTGATAAATGCCTTAATGTCATCGGCAAAAATCTCTTTTGCCATGTAACCCAACATTATCACAAAGTAACACTAGAGAACAGAAATCATGGGGGCCATCTTAGAATTCTATCATAAAATTTAATATTAGGAGTTGGGATGCAAAACCATATTTTAAGGCAGAGCCAGGAAGGAATGTAACAGCCTCCTAACCACCCTTTCTGGTCTCTATGGGAGAACATGGGTGGAAGAGTGGTTTGTGGGGGAAGATAATTATTGCCAAATGGCTTCTGGGATAGCCACTAATTTACAGAGACTATTTCAATTCTTCCTAGCCCACCTGTATGATTCAGCTACATTAAGCAAGAAAAGAAGCCCAGCTTGCTGAGTATAAGGTTAAGAAGGAAAAATACAGAAATGGCACCAGTCGCTTGTTCCCCCAGTTACCCATCTCTGATCCAAAGGGGGAAGATTCTCATCATCTGGGATTTCTTACTCAATATAGGCAAATATAATGGAGAATGATGATAATGACCATTTTCTCTGGCTGTTTTCTCTGTGAGTTGAGCTCTTCTTCCCAGATATCTGTATGGCTCGCCCCTGCCCTCCATTCAGGTCTCTACTTAAATAAACACTATCTAATTAGAGGAGATTGCTGATCACCCTGAATAAAAAGCAAAATCTCCTATGAACACTCCAGCACTCCCTACTCTGCTTTTTCTCCATTGTATTTTTTGACAGAGTGTGTGTGTGTGTGTCATTGTCTTTTTAAGTGGAATAGAAGTACCAGAAAGGCAAGGACTTTGTTTATTCACTGCTGAATCTCTCTCTCTCTCTCTCTCTCTCTCTCTCTCTCTCTCTTTCTCTCTCTCCCTCTCTGTCTCAAACAGTGTTTGGCACACGTAGGCAACCAGTAAATATTTGTTAAGTAGATGAATAAATGCAGGGATGAAGGTCAGTTGCTCAGAAGATTGATCTTGGCTAGATGAAATTATGCAGGAATCATCAGGATAAAAATAGTATTCAAATCATAAGAGTAGATCAATTTTCTCAGGAAGAGAATACAGAGTTAGAAAAGGTCCCTGTGGAATTCCACCATTTACCAACCTCTAAATGATGATCTGTGGGAGAAGAGCCTGCAGCAGAGCGAGAAGGGGCAGTCAGAAGCAGCAGCAGCAGAATGGGAGAGTCAGAGAAGCCAAGGGAGGAGGAGGATTGTGAAAGAGGGGTCAACAGACACAAATGCAACCAAGAAGACAAATAAGACAAGTTCTAGAAAGTCTCCATCAGATTTAGCAACCAAAATGCCATTTGTTACCCTTACTGAGAGCAATCTGGGGGAGAGGGGAGGATGAGAGCTGAATTTCCAAGGACTTGAGATGAAAGACAAGAGAGAAGAGAAAAAAAAAGAAAAAGCAGTCAAGGGAAGTACCTAGAGGGATTCTGGGCTCAGGAGAATTGTTTTTCTTAAAATGGTGGAGGCTTGAACAAATTTAAAGGTTGGTGGGAAAGACACAGTAGAGAGGAAGAGGTTTGAGATAAGAGAGAGCAAAAAAATAATCAATACCAGGAGATCTCTGAACTACAGGAAGGGAGGCTTCCTTTTTCAGGAAGCGTCTTCTGACCTCTCCCTACCCCTCTTCCTCTCCATCCTCCTCACTACAGCCTGGGTAAAGTGTGCATAGGTCTATGATCAAACTTATCCAGTGGAATTGCACCTCTGTTTCTGTCACTGTCATGCCACTAGGCCCTAGCTCCATTAGGAAAGGGACAACTTCTGATTTACCCTTTTATCCCCAGGACCTAGCACAGAATCTGGTACATAATAAATAATAGATCTCTGATGAGAGAATGAGTGAATGAATCAACGAATCAATCAATCAATCAATGAATTAACAAAGAAGTGGATTTATGGACTGATGGGCTCAACACGTATATATTGAATGCCTACTGTATGCCAGGCTCCACTCTGGGCTCTGGTAACTCAGCAGTGAACAAAACAAAGCCCATGAACAAGTGAATTGAGGAAAGACACAAGAATGTGGATGAAAAAAATAAAAGCAAACTTCAAGCAAATGAAACATGAACCAGCACTTCATAAATTCAGGAATGTTGACATTTTAGAAGGGACACCATGCATCTTCACAGCCAATTCGTTTCACATGTGAGGGCATAATTTACTTACCATTTATAAGGATTCATTACAGTCTTGCTTCCTCATTTCCTGTTTTTCATGATACTTGTAATCTCTGAATCACTTGCTTGAATTGGTCTTTCTCCATAAACTTTCAAAAGTGCATTTCACTGCCTTTCCAGTTCTTTACCAAAAGAAAGACATAGATTCAAGTTTTCATGGGACAGTGGGATTAAAGTCTTAACTGTGGCTTATTCCAAGTACCTTCCCAGTCAAAAACCCAGTCTTCATTGTGTTCTCCTACAGGAATTAAATGGAAAAGATGGGAATGGAGGTACAAAATCAGCCATATAGGCATTCCTTTGTAGGACAACAACCAGTAAAGGCAGGGCTTAAGGAGATATTGCTCAAACATTCCCAAATAAGAGTGCCTATGTTTGAATTATTAGTACACATCCAAGAATGCCCCAAGCCCCATGGACAGGAGGGACTGAGGCATCAACTCAGGACAACACTACCGTAATGCCAAGAAGGCATTCTAGATCACTCATACAAGTGACACAAAAGTTATCCAAACAAAATATAAGACAACATGGCAGTCACTGTGGAGTATTTAAGAATCCACGTCCTTAAGTTTCCTAGATATCAGGTGCCTAACACTTGTTGTCTCTTTACTAACTTCCCTTTCTGTGGGTCATATTTGTAAAATTAAGAATTGAATCCTTTGTTGGCTCCTTTTACTCTGAAACCCAGTTTCTAATCTTGGTTTGGCCCTTTACTTTTGTCCAATTATCTCTTCCCCCAGTGATATTATCCAATTGAATAATCACTTCTATATGGATTGCTCCCGGTTCTTTGGTCATGAGATCAAACATTCATTGTTATCTTCCAGCCAGATATTTGGATGTTTCTCCAATAACACAAAGCAAACATGCTCAAAACCAAACTCATCCTTTTCCTCTACAAAACCAGTTCTTCCACACAGCTTCTATTAATGGTGCCACTGTTCCACTACGTAAAATTCTTAATCATCATTGACTCCTTCTTCCCACTATGTAAAATTCTCAATCATCATTGACTCCTTCCTCCTTTTATCTCTTCCTTCCATCCATTCTTAAATTCCGTTGAGAGGTTCTCTAAGACCCACTTTCAATGTACCATTCCCATCCATCCTCCTAAACATTCAACTCCTTTTATTCTGCCTCCACTATAGTACAAGTTCTTGTTTCTTCTCAACTGGATTTTTGCAAACACTGTTACTAGGGGGAATAATTTTCACAGCCAGATAGATTTGTATTTAAATCTTGGTTTCACCTCTTTCTGATTTTGTGATCTTGCACATTTTCCCAAACCCTCTAATCCTCAATTTGCGCCATTAAATGGTGGTTCATTTCAGGAGTATTTAAAATAATATAAGCTAAAGTGCCTAGCAAATAATTCATCAAAGGATCAATGACTCGTCCCCTAAGAAAGTGCTCTGATCGTGTCCTTTCTATACTTATAAACCTCAAATGACCTATCATTTTCTACAAAAACAAGACCCAGTTATTTATTTGCCCTTTACAATATCACCCAAGCTACTTTCCCAGCTTTCATCTTCCAAACTGGCCTTCTCAATCTTCCCCAGATACACCCATGTTTTTACTATGTTCATCTTTCCATCTGATATGATTTTCCAATGAATCTCCACCAGCCAAAATTCTACCTGTCCTTTATTTTTATTTAAAAAAAAAATTTAATGTTTACTTATTTTTGAGAGACAGAGTGCAAGTGGGGGAGGGGCAGAGAGAGAGGGAGATACAGAATCTGAAGCAGGCTCCAGGCTCTGAGCTGTCAGTGCAGAGCCCTATGCAGGGCTCAAACCCATGAACTGTGAGATCATGACCTAAGCCAAAGTCAGACACCTAACTGACTGAGCCACCCAGGGACCCCTCTACCTGTCCTTTAAAACAAAACTCAAATGCCACCCTCCCCATGAGGCTTAATTTTGATATCAAAATATGTGCTCTGCTTTTGAATCCCCACTTCATTTCCTTAATATCTATATTATGGAATTTATCCTATTCTGCAGCTTTGTTTTATTCTAGGTAGAGTACTGCAAACTGTCTAACTTCTTATTCATTTATAAATGAATAAATGAATGATCTCCTGGATTCATGAGCTCAAGCCCCACATCAGGATATCTGCTGTCAATGAAGAGCCCACTTCGGATCTTCCGTACCCCTCTCTCTCTCTCTCTGGCCCTCCCCTGCTTGTGCTCTGTCTCTCTCAAAATAAATAAACTTAAAAAAACAAAAAGAAAGAGAAAGACTATGTCCCTCGAAGAGTAACATTTGTCGGTTAGAATACAAATTCAACAAGAACAATCACTTTTTTCTATTTTAATCAATGATATAACCTGAGTACTAGAACTGTGCTTAAAATAAACTGACTACCCAAAAACTATCTATCAAATGACTATAATCCAAGATTATTCTTTGAGCCAAGAGAAATTCCCATATAATCCAATCTTTTAAAGCGATGCCAATTAGAAACGCCTAAGCTCTGCAGAGTCTCCTCATCCCCTATCAGGGACATCATATCACGTATGATTGACAGGACATGGCACCAGGTGCCCATCCAGAGAGAGCACACAAAGAAGAAAGCCTGACCCACATGAGCTCAGGTGCCCTTGACCAAACAGGCTTCTTTATAGCTGCCTGATATGCCCAGTTGCCCAATATGCACCTTTCTATCTGGCTTAGACACCAGGTCTGCAACTTGGCAGGAGCATAAATTAAAACCCGAGAAAACAATCACAGGAACGCCGGCCTCTGAAGTCAAGGCCAGGCAGCAGTTCGATTCAGGCCCTGATGTCGCCACCCTCTGCTTCAGTCAGAATCCTGAGAGGAGTCACTTGCCAGCCCAGAGTCAGAAGAACACTGCTCGGTTGCTGGCCGGGACCCCTAGGTACACCACAGACTCCATTTTGCTAACTCTGACAAAGGCTGACAAAGCCTTAAGCTGTGCCTATAGATCTACCCGGTTCTGCTCCCTGTGGGGTTAAGCTGAGAGGAAAGAGGGAGTGGGGGGAGCAAAACCTTCAAAATCAGGCAGCTCCAGTTCTGAGTGCTGTGTGGACATAGCATGAGCCTCCCGGCCTGCAGACTCCTTATCTCTAAAATAATACCTACCTTACAGCATTGTTGTCAGAAAGAACGGTAATATATGTAAAGCACCAGACTCCTAGAGATTGCTGTTGGTGTTATTACTATTATTAGATGCGAGAATTAAAGAAAGTAACCACAGAGGTGAAGCCAGCATTCCTAACGCAATCCTAAGAATTCAGCTTCACTAATTGTCTAGAATAAGTCTCGTTTGTCCCTCTCATAATGACAGATTTCCAAGAAAGTAATCAAGTGTCAATACCAAGCATTCTAAAACCCACTGACAATGAAAACTTCCAAATGAATTTCAGGAACTTACTCCTGGCAGAAAGTTCATGAGCTTGCCCTCATTTTCCCTCACCCTTTGAACCTCAAGACTCTTAATGAACGGTCCCTTTGAGGTCCCTATGCCTAAGTCACAGCCACTTACAAGGATTGCCCCTCTTCTCAGTAGTTTGCCCACATCACCCCCTCCCACCACCAACACACACACACACACACACACACACACACTCCCTCAGTCATGCTGACTGTTCCCCAGCACTTACTCAAACACATCCTGCCCTCATTCCTGCGGCTACCAGGGCCCCAGAGAGGGGAAAGGCAGAAGAAGGGACTTTTTTCCCCCACAGCAGCCACCATCTGACAAAATGCCAACCAACTTGGCAATCACAGCAACTGCACACTAACTCACCTGTCACCCGTTGTTCTCACTCTTTAGGTAAGTAAAGTCCCTGGTCTAACTGCATCTGAAATACATACTTTCTAAAGTTTACCTCTTGTATCTTGTATCTTATGCAGACCCTGAGTACGTAAATGACCTAGATTACTAAATGCTACATTCCCCTGCCTAGCCCCTACCTCCCGGAGTAACATTTTGGATGATGTAGTCACAGTTGAATTGTCTGATTTTCTTGAGTTTCTTGTCTGATTCTATGATACCAAGATTAACACGAATTCAGGAATATTCTTCCCAATGGCTCTGGAAGGTAACATCTTAGCTTTTCAACTCGTAGTTGATGTCTAGTGGAGTTGGCCTCTGGAAACTAAAACTGAAATGGAGAAACTGATTGGCATTTGACTTACCCACCATGTCCTATAGCATCTGCCTTATTTTGCTCATTCCCAACTTTCACGGAAATTCCTCAAAATTGCCGAGTTTCAATCAGTCACTTTGTCTCCTCCTCGCTACAACTCCCCCCCACTCCCCGCCACCAGGGCCCACATCATTTCTGATAGGTTTATTGCAAGCACCTCCTAACTCCTGAGTCTGTCTCCAGGCCAACCCCGCTTCAACCCATGCCTCTCTCATACAATCTTCTTAGCAGAGCGATTGCTCCGTACACCGGCTCTTCCTAAATTATTACATTACTTACAAGCTCTTAATGGCTCCTATTGCCACACATAATTCAAACTCCTATGACCAATAAATGGAGCCCTCTGTGATCTCATCCTCAGCACCCTCATCTCTTGCCATAGGCTCCCTGTGTCCTGTGCTGATTATCGAACACACCCCTCTGTTTCCTGTCTTCTTACCTGCAGTTCTCTGTCCAGAAAAGGAACATACTTCCTCACCTACCATCCAGCCCGGAAAGCTCTGAGCCCTCTTTCAAGAATCTTCTCAGGGTGCCTGATGGCTCAGTCAGTTGAGCTTCCGACTTCGGCTCAGGTCATGATCTCGAGGGTCATGAGTTCAAGCCCCACGTTGGGCTCTGTGCTGACAGCTCGGAGCCTGGAGCCTGCGTCAGATTCTGTGTCTCCCTCTCTCTCTGCCCCTAACCCACTCACGTTCTGTTTCTGTCTCTCTCAAAAATAAATAAGCATTAAAAAAAAATTTTTTTTTAAGAAGAATCTTCTCAAGCCTGACCTCATCAGCTAGAGATGCCATCTTCCTTCCTTCTGCCTCTACTCTTCCTCATTCTCTTATTTGTGCTATTGTATCTGTCCCACTGAATGGGTTTTGTTTGTTTCTGCCTTCAACTACTGGCCTATGAACTCTTTAATAAGAACCATGTCTCATTTATTTTTTGCTCCTTAGTACCACACAAAATGTCCAGCACATAGTAGGTGCTCTATAAACATTTATTATGTTGACCTTGTCTGATTCTTTTAGGGAACAAGAATCTGTCCAAAAGTGACATCAGCTTGAAAAGACCAATATTGAAAGATTTATCCCTACATTAACTGGTTGGAGTATCATTTCATATTCCAGGAACATCTGAAATATCTTTTTTTTTAATATTTTTTTCTTAGAAAGTCATCTCATTTTGCCAGTTTGAACAAGCCTGGAAATTTTGGTGTTTGTTTTGAAACTGGAAAGTGCTTCAAGAGGCACTTTGTGCACTTGGACAAGGTTGAGAAGAGACCCGCAGAGATGATTAAAGGCTGAAAAACAGACTAAGAGAACTGGAAGGGAAAGCTAAAGGCAATTTAGTAATCGACGTCACGCATGTGAAAGGCTGTTATTACCAAGGAGGGTAACAAGCCTGTGATGTCCGTACCCTCAAAGGGGAAAGCAACAGGAAGTGAGGTGAGCTGCAGCACAGAAGAATTGGCTTAGATAGGGAGGAACTTTCTGGAAGAAAACATGCCAAACACTGAAGGATCCAACAGAAATGACACCTCAGGCTTTTCTTCCCCAGACATACAGAAACATAAGAAATATTTCCAACTGTCTGGAATGCTCCATGTGCAAAACTACCTACATGCAGGCAAGGATGGAATTACAGTTGACCCTAGACCAACTCAGCAGTTGGGGCACTGACCCCACCCCCCCCCCCAGGCAGTCACAAATCCACACAAAACTTTTGACTCCCACAGAAACTTAACTACTAACAGCCTACTATTGGCTGGAAGCTTAACATATACCGTTGGTTAGCACATACTTTGTAGGTTATATGTACTATATACTGTATTCTTACAATTAAATAAGCTAGAGAAGAGAAAATGTCATTAAGGAAATCATAAGGAAGTGAACACCCACTTACAGTACTCTAATGTATTTATCAAAATAAATCCATGTATAAGTGGGCCTGTGTACTTCAAACCTGTGTTGTTCAAGGGTCAACCGAATATAATTTTAAGGGACAGTATCCAGATGGCACATAGATTTTTGGCACTCAGAGCACACTTGGTCTGACAGAGTCTTTCCAACTCTAAAAGTTTGGAGAAAGTATCTCCGAGGAACTGAACTCAACTGTTACATTTCACTAAGCATTTACTCAGCCCTTTCTCCAGGCCGGCCCCTGTTTTAGGTACCATCGTAATGACTAAGTCATAGCTTATTCCAATAGAGGAGAGAGCTGATTGTCTCCTATCCCTGGCAGGCCTCAGCTCTCAGCATCGATCTGTTTCACACCGCACACACACATACGCTACACAGCAACCACCAAAGCGCTTGCATTTCCTCTGACTGTACTTGCCTCAGCGGCTCTAACCTCTGAGTCTTTACATGTGCTATTTCGTCTTCCCACTTCCTCACTTAGGAAACCCCTTCCTGTCCTTAAAGACATAGTTCATGTGTTAATGTTTTGTCAAAGCTACTACTACTCCCTCTCTAGATTATGACACTGCTTCATGATTTCTGGCCGCAAACATTAAAACCTGATTTGAAGAGGGGCTCCTGGGTGGTGCAGTTGGTTAAGCGTCTGACTCTTGATCTCGGCTCAGGTCATGATCTTACGGTTTGTGAGCTCCAGCCCTTCATTGGGCTCTGCTAACGGCACAGAGCCTACTTGGGATTCTGTCTCTCTTTCTCTCTGCCCTTTCTCTGCTCGTGCTGTCTCCCTCTCTCTCAAAATAAATAAATAAGCTTAAAAAATAAAAAGATAAAAAAAAAAGAAACTGACTTGAAGAAAGTCTAATAAAAAAAGAACTTCCTGGAGGTACATCAGGGGCTCAACAGTAGTTGGAGCGGCAGGCTTGGAAATGCCCCGAATCCAAGGGAGTTAAAGGCAAGAAGCAGAGGGCACACTTGCCTCATAGCCAATAATCAGAGACAGTATTCCCTCCACCTTAGTGTCAAAGTCTCAGAAGAGGGCCTGAATGGCCAACCTTAGGTTCCATTACTGGCCTGACCAGCCTGTGGCTACATTGGAAATTATTCTCCCACTAATACACAATGGAAAGCAAATTCCCCCAAAAGAAATTGGAATAGAGTGGAAGAGGAAATGCATGCTGGACCCCTCTCTCACTCATCATACTACAGCTCAGTCCTTAGTTTTCCTGCTTGTGTTCTTAGTAAGACTGTGTATTTTCATCCCCATATTATACACTGTTGGGTACAGAGTCAGTGACAAATAACCTCTTAGAGACTGGACTCCTGATCCATATTTGTTGGTGATATGTGAAGGTCAGGACACTATTCATCTCTTTGCCTGCCAACTCCAAGCTCAGTCATTTTTTTTACTATATCATAACATTAGCAGGGATGATGTGGTCATCTTTAACCCAGTCATCAGTTTCTTAACATGAAGAGCATATTGTTTGTTTTCTTAACAAATTGATATCACTATCATAAGTCTTGGTTATGGCTGACAAAAGATAAGTCTCAAAATACTCACAGAATTGAAGCCCATGATGGGCAAACAGAGTTTCAAGCATCCTTTTATCTTTAAGTCAAACTAAGCATCCATCAGACTTCTCAGACGATGCTATCCACAGACGGATTTTTCCCTATAGGAAAAGAATAATAAAAATAATACCAAAAGGTTGCAAATAAGTCTTAAACATAGTAAGTGATTATAATAAAATAGTACGTGAGTCTTTTTCCACGGTCACCATCAGTCAGAAAAGAGTGACTCGTTTGGTAGATCCATTTCAGTACCACCAGGGTTCATTAAAAATATCTATGCCCATTTAAGCCTGTGACTTTGCTTAGTTTGTTTAATCCAATTTAAATTTCATTCTGAATCATACTTGGCCCTGTACTGACGATTGCTTTCAATGAGATGAGTAAATACACACCTTATTCAACAGAAAAAAAGTCTTTGGGAATTCACTGGCAGCATTTCAAAAGTTCTGGATTTAGATCTTATAGATGACTAAGAGGTAAGTTGATATTTCCTTGGAGAAATTAACTTTGGACTCCAAACTTACACATTTATATGGCAACAGGCTCAGGAATTAGGTTCTGGGTTTTTCTTCAATAAATATGTTCGCATGAGGCTTTTATATTATCCACATTTTCTATATCACTAAAAAAGACAAGTCACATAACAAGAATTCTGCATATTCAATAGGCTAGACTACATTCAGCATTTGGGGGAAATAATGTTCGCTAATATTAAGCAGCAAGATATTAGCAAGACTGTCACACGGGTTCCAGTTTTGAAGGTTTTGTTCAATCAAACATATTTTAAATTTGAATTTAAGATCAAAGGAGTAGATGGTAGTAATTTGTGCATGTTTATACCATGACTGCCCCCTTTCCATCCCATAGAATTCCACTTAAAAATCATTAAAAAGGCAGAAATGTTAGGACTCATTTATCAAAATCTGGATTTACTGGTTAGCTGCCCTCTGGATATGAAAGACTTGAAAGAAACTATCACCTAGTCTGAAAGTATTTGGACACTGCTTTTGTTGATGGGAATCTATGACAGTGGACCAGTCTGGTAACACTGAATTGTTTTTACTGCAGCTGTGGATTACCTGTGGTTTCAATGGACTACTGTGTACGCTTTGTTTACTTTATCCCTTCTTCCTGTTGGAGAAACAGCTGGAGAACAGACATCCTGCTGTTCAGAGCCTCAGGCCTTGGAATATTAACAGGAAGCCACAATAAGCATCTTCATTACTTCACCTGTGGCATAAATGGCAGAGAGAATGGAGCCCATCAGGAGGAATTGATTTAAAACAGAATGAAGCAGTTTGTGAACCATATGTCCCAACATCCAAGTAACTGCCACTGGCCTCATAAATTGGCTTCCTTCATGGAGAGTTCAACCAGGGGGAAGGGAAAAAGTCAGCTTCCTATAGAAAGAAATAAAGGCAGCCCTCAGTAGCCTGTGGCAATAAGTGGAATAAAATATTTGGTGCATTAGACCAAGAAGTTGTGTCACATAATTTCTGACAGTTGCTTTTAGCTTTTAACAAAAGATGTGGGGGTGGATGTAGGGTTATGTGGATGACAGGGGAGGAAACTAACAGCCTTACAAGATACTTTCATGTGTTTTCCATCATGTATAATTACTCATCCTAAGGCAAGATGGATATTGCAAAAGCATCATTCCAAATATCTTTCCAGGTTATTGGGAGGGCGGGGTGTAGAGATTGGGGGTGGGGAGATGCAGAATGGAGGAGAAGTGAGTATAAATCATCAGTGTCATTGTTCTCCAATGAAGAAACCAGGGCAGGGAGGTTGTATGATCTGTTTAAGTCGACATCAAGAGGGTCAGAAATATTCCCAGAGGTAAAATTGTCTGGTACAGATCTATCTTCCCCTCTTGTATATCGAGGCTATAAAAAATTGTTC
The DNA here is from genome assembly GCF_018350175.1 of Felis catus. Classification (NCBI taxonomy): domain Eukaryota; kingdom Metazoa; phylum Chordata; class Mammalia; order Carnivora; family Felidae; genus Felis; species Felis catus. The sequence continues at coordinate 111,373,183 of NC_058374.1, forward strand.
TAGAAAAAAGTATTTTTCCTTAAACATAAAAAATTGAGCTCCTGGGGGTGCCTGGGTGGCTCAGTTGGTTGAGCAGGCCAGCTTTGGCTTAGGTCATGATCTCGTGGTTCGTGAGTTCAAGTCCTACATGGGGCTTTGTGCTGACAGTGTGAAGCCTGCTTCAGATTCTCTGTCTCCCTCTCTCTCTGCCCCTCCCCCACCCATTCTCTCTCTCTCTCTCTCTCTCTCTCTCCCTCTCCCTCACTCTCTCTCTCAAAGATAAACATTTAAAAAGTAATAATAAAAAATGAGCTATTGAACAGAAGGACAAAAAGGGGATAATAATCTTGACATTTATTAGTGAGCACACACTGGAGCTCTCATCCTACTGTACCTAGGAAACACTTATATACCGGCGGGCTAATCACTTTCTTAGAGCCTTCTTATGCATTCCTCCTACCAGCTTTGCTAAACTTCACTTAAAAAAGAGAATGCAACAGCACAAGCACAGAAAGTTGCCCTCAGAACCAGGATTCTAAAAATCCATCATATCAGAACACCCGGCTGGCTCAGTTGGTTAAACACCTGATTCTTGATTTCAGCTCAGGTCATGATCTCATGGTTCATGAGATCGAGCCCCGCATCGTGCTCCATGTGCTGACAGTGCAAAACCTGCTTGGGAATCTTTCTCCTTCTCTCTCTCAGCCCCTCCCCTGCTCTCTCTGTCTCACTCTCTCTCAAAATAAATTAATAAATATTTAAAAAAAAAACACCTTTATAAAAGTCCACCATATTATGTAATCACTCTGAGCCCATGAATCAGACAGACTGGCTGCAGCCCAGCTATCCCACTTTTGGTTCCATAAACTTGGATAAGTTGCTGGAGGTTCCTGAATATGAGGAAATCCTCCATTTTCCAAAGAAGATTGAAAACTTTTCCTACCTACTAGGGTTATGTAACTTTCAGGAATGTAGATGAACTAACCAAATGTGCACTTACAGTGTTTCATTTATTAATTTAGTCACATACATACATCAAATCATGGACATATCAATTTAGAAAAAATTTTCTTCACTCTCACATGTCAGGAAACTATTTTTGTTCAAGTTCTTAATATGCAGCATTGACATCAGTGCCCCTTGACGTCGTCTTCACGGTATATAACCTTCACCTCCAGGTGGGTTGTTTGATGCTGTCATCGGGACACTGTTGCCCAAACCACAATTACCCATTCATATCACATTAGAACAACTGCTTTGTTCATTCATCCTGTGGGTGAATATTTGCGCTGTTGTGTTCATTTAATGCAATATAATCACTGATCCCTTGCTTTTAAAAGACCTCTTTTAAAGGCTCTTTGTGATGACATCCAACCCTTGCAATTGTGAAGTCATGACTCCACCCCACCCGTCACCAGAATAATGAATAAATCTTTGTCGTTTATTTTTGCCTCCTTTTTTGGGCATCATGAAGGTGACTTCTATCAGCTTTCGACACAAACTTTCTGAGGTCATCTCAGGTTCTGTAGCTTTAAAAAAGTTGAAGTCGCAGAATTCAAGAGACTTTACAAAAATTGAACTGCAGCTGATCCCTTCCTTTCTGAGGGATGGGATTGGAAAAGGATCTCATCTTATATTTTAGCACATAAAGTACTTAATTTCACTGAGCACCTGTTTCCTCCATTGTAGAACAGAGCTGATAATAGTACATTGCCCACAGAACGGTGATTGAGGATGAAATAAAGCAATGTACCACAATGACATACAGTGCAGGGCTGTGCACCGACAAAGTAACCAGCATTATCAATCGCTACAGCCCCAGTCTGGGGTTCTACAAATAAAAATGTAAAACAGTGTGCTATGTCCAAAAAAAAAAAAAAAACCCACAAAGATCCAAAATGAAGCAGATGAGGACAGGTTAAAGGAACCCAGATTATTATTCCAAAGAGTGAGGAAAACAGTAATGCAACAAATTCCTAAAATAGACACGATTGTTACCCAGAGATTAATAAGTATTTCTGCTGTTCTTTTTTACTCAGTGAGATGGCCATGGTATGCATCCAAATGACAGCATAAAGGACTCATGTCATACAGAAGGAAAAATTTGTATTTAGTGAACGTTGTGGAAAAAAAAAAAATGGATCGTTTTCTATTAGAGACTATGAGGGATTTCAAAGACCAGGGATCATTTTGGTATCATTCTATCTAGAGGCAGTGTTCTTGAAGAATGATATTTCAAGGTCCTAATTAACCCTGTGTTTCTGCACATGGAGAGAAGCTACTACATGAAAGTAAAGCATAGGAATATAACACTAGTAATAGAGCATGTAAGCCAGGGGAGTCAGGGGTGGAGACTAAAGAGGTGTCATTTTCCTGCTGACTGCCTTGGGTATCAAGCAAATTTATTTTTTAGTGTCTCTCATCAGGAGATCTCTTTCTTTCCATAGATGGCTATTACTATTGGAAAAAGCATAAGCCTTGGAACTCTGTAGCCCTGAGTTCAAGCCTCCACTCTTCTTCTTACTATGTAACTTTGAACAAGCTTCTGAAACCCTTTGATAGTATATTTCATTATCTGCAGACAGTCATGAAAACATCGACATGAATGGGGCCGTAGGGGGAATGCAAGGAGATGTCTGTGAGGTGGCTAATCTCCGCATCTGGCATACCGTGTGCCATGTTGATTTTCAGTCTCCTCCAGACTGTGCTTCTGAATGTACTCCGGTTGCCAGAAGCTAAAATCATCACACCATTGTCAGCTGAGACCCTTACTGTTGGGGGAGATGCGCCCCTCCATACCTAACAAAGCCACAATATGGCCCGGTTTCATTTGAGGTAACAAATTCCTCAAAGATGGAACTGGACAGAGGTAAACAAACTTCAGCTCCGTCAGTGGCTTCTTGTAAATTTTCCCACTCAGCTGCTGTGCTGAAAATGGTTCTGCTGTCTCCACATACTCTTGAAGGAAACCCCATTCTTGGTCACAGGAATTCCTTGTGGTCGCTACAAACGTCTCCACTGCCTTCTCTTCATCCAGGTATGAATAGATTGGAATAGTGTTAAACACTCTAGCAAGGTACATTAATTGGGGCAGGGATCAGCTGACATAACAAAAACACTCCAAAAACAGTGACCTGAATAAGACAAAAAAGAGAGAGAGAAAGGGACAGAGAGAGAGAAACCAAGAAACGACTCTTCTGTTGAAGTTTTATTTATTTATCTGACAAAGAGAGAGGGAGAGAGAGAGAAAGTGGGGAAAGGCAGAGAAAGAGAGAGAGAATCCCAAGCAGGCTCTGCACTGCTAGCACAGAGCCTGATGCAAGGCACGGTGCGGGACTCAATGCGGGGCTCGATACAGGGGCTTGATACGGGGCTCGAACTCACAAACCAGGAGATCATGACCGGAGCCAAAGTCAGTCACCTAATGGACTGAGCTACCCAGGTGCCCCAGGAAACACACTCTTAACTATGGAGAATAAACTGATGGTTAGTTACCAGAGGGGAGATGGGTGGGGAGATGGGGGAAATAGGGATTGAGTATTGAAGAGTACACTTATCATGGTGAAATAAATAAATAAATAAATAAATAAATATAAATAGATAAATGATAGATAGGTAATAGGTAAGACAGAAAATATTTCTTTCTCATATAGTAGTTCAGAGGCAAGTCATGCAGGGTTTAACGGAAAGTTTTCCCATCCTCAAGACACAGCTTCCATCTCTTGGCCCCAGGCAACTTCCATGCAGTGAGAAGGGCAGACCAGGGAGCATACCACATACCTTTCTAGTTGCTAAACCCATAGGTCACACATACTTCAGATCACAACCCATTGACCAAAATGTAGTCACGTGGCCACACCAGCTACAGGGGAGCCTGGGAAATGCAGCCTCATGCTGGGGAACTCACACACCCAGTAAAATCTCAGGAGGGGAGGGATAATGAATTTGGGAACAAGACGATTAGCAGTGTGTGCTTCATAAAATTAAGGAGAGAAAGTTGTACGGATAATTTAACTCTTTATTCGAAGACCATCTAAATTTTGGAAGTACAGACAATCTACCTTTTCACCGGAAACTCAGTGTACCAGGGATGAATAAAGTGCGATGAGTAAAGACCCTAGCAACATAAATGGAGGCAGTTAGTATAAACCTTTTTGTTTATACAACAGAAACTTGAGTCATCGAGTCTTGTTGAGGCCAAGCTACATCTGGGAAAATCTGAATATGCTGACCCAGAAAAGAGTTGGAGAAAAGAGCTGTGTTGGAACAATGACAGCACTTAGCCTCAATCTTTTAAAAATTCAAAAGTTATGGGGAGGGCCCCCTGAACAAGCCTGGGCTAGCCTAGGAACTCCAAAAGAAGAAAGAGCCCCACTCTGACGCAGAGTTTATGGTTTATGAAACACCAGGTCAGATGAAGTGACAACACCCCCCATTTGACTGTGAGAAAGTATCTCTTGGGCCAAAGAATAGTAATTCCTAGTTGCAGTCAAGAATGGGTTTACCAGATGCCATTTTGCAAAATCTTATGGAAAACTTTTCAAAACCACTTGAGAGGCTGTAGTGTGCTACTTGATCTCATTGTCTGAGCTTCACATTTATTCCACTCCTGCAGAAAATCCAGAATATTTTATCATTAAGTGCTTGTCCATTAACTTTTTTAAAAAGACTTTGTCCTAATCCCATGAAGGCTTTCGTTAACAATTGCTTCTCTTCTTTGACTACTCACCTCCATCCGTTGCAAAGGGGGAGTTTTCCCCATTTTTCTCCAACAAGAACAAGAGACGACACAGGGCTTTTTAGATCTTTGGAGAACAAAGAGAAAACCTCCAAACACAAGCAAACCAAAGATCACCCCAATCACTTGTTTAAAATCAATACAACTAAGAGGAAGTATATCCCTTAAACTGCTCAATAGAGGAACTGGGAAAGTTGCCATAAAATTAAAATAAACAACCACTATCAGTTTTTTAAATTCTTAGGTAAAAAAATAAAAATCATTTTCTGATGGAGAAAATCTTGGACTAAGAAGCAAGAAAATTCAGTTTGGGTCCCAGATCAGCCAGCCAGTAGCTAACTGTGAACTTGGGCAAATCCCATAATGTCTTTGGACTTCAAATTTCTCATTTGTAAAATCAGGAAGTTGAAAGATATTTCAAAGGTCTTTTCTAATTTTAATAGTCCGTGAGTTTATGAAACTGCTAGTTACTGAATTTTTAAAAAATTCCAACATCGCAAATGTCACAGAATCATATTATTTTTTTTTCTCCTACTTCACACACAAATTTAGTGATGATAAATTCCCCCCAGCAATTAGGGGGAAATCCAGATTCTGAAGCCATCTTGAAAAGCTAAAATTCAAAAGAAAAAATTGTTAAAAGAACTGAACTGTCTTTTAAAAAGCTCTCTAGCGTTTAGAGATGCATGTGTCACCTTATTGATTCTTTGTGCCAAAAGGGTATTCGGATCCCTTTTCCAACTTGGATTATTTGGATCCCTCCAAGTTTGGATTATTTATGATTCATATCCTGCTGCCAGTAAAATGTTTATAACAGGTGAGCTCCCCATTAACGTTAGTTTCAAAGGATTAAAGCTAATTATGGCATTGGTCTTGATTACACTTATGCTAACTTAAACTTGCCCTAGAATGACATTACAGTGAACTCCTGACTCCAGTCTCATCTCCTCCAGTGCCAGTCCATCCATGTTCTACATGGCCCCCAGGGCCCTTCCGAAACTACAAGTGACAGTACTTGGCAAGTCCACAAGCTCCACTGCATGGAAGGCAAGCTATGCCGTGATCACTGCACTCCTCCATGGTTTTGCAAGTGCTGCCTCCAATACCTAAAGTGTTGGTCCCAGGGTCTCTTTGTGGCTAGAAGGAAACATTAGTGCTAATTCTCAGTAGACCTCCCCTCTAGGCAGATGCAGTTCCAGAGGCCAGATTCAGAAAGTGGAAGGGAATTTTGTGCAAAGAGAAAGGCATCATCTTCTCTGCAGGGGGAGCAGAGCTGCCGTAGAGTATGTGCAGGATTTCAGAAAAAATACTACACATTTGGACCAGGTGGCCAGGATCCTTTCCCCCTTCCCTACCTTCCCTATTCTCTTGCTGCCTGCCTTGTAAATCCCAACCATTATTAAGAATTGACTAAAATCTCACCTTCTCTGGGAAGGCGTCACTGTCTTCGCTAGAGAAGTTTTCTACTCGTGAGCCCACGGGAATTCATGCCAACCCCTAATGCACCCCATTCTGTTGTCTCTGAATCTCCATTGTACCCCCTTCATTTCTGCCTATTAGGACTATTGGTTTGTTTGCTGTTTCTCTGCAACAAATCATAATCTCCTTATGGGTAAAAAAGTGGTAGTCATCTCTACCTGGATTGCCTAGGATGAGGTCTGTTCACTTCAAGCACTTAGTAAATGCCTGTTTAGAGGAAAGTTTGCCTTGTCAGTGTTCAAGCACTTGCAGCATTTAAAATCCATATAACCCAACACTTCAACAGTAGCATCAAGTGTTGGCTTATGTCCTAAATATATCAATTATACACCCCCATTTTCCTTCTCAAAGAAAGAAAGTGGATTAATAATCTATGTCATTTTTTTTTGAGTTGGGAATGAATGTTTGGAATGAAAATACCACAAAATATGCCCTAATATGACCCTGAATACAGTTTGATTTTTTAGAAGTTCAGAAGTAATTCAGAATCCTAGTGTTCCTTAGTGTCTTCACTGTGAACATGCAATTGTGGGAGCACCAGTTAGGACTAGTAAAAACTACACCCAAAAGATGGTGAAGTGGAAAGTTGAAGCCCTCTGGGTTGTAGATATCTGTAGTATAGTACTGCTATAACAGCAGTGAACTGCCTACATCTTGACTTGAAAGAGAAAGGGAAAGAAAACTTCTATTTTGTTAAGTCACTCTTACGTTGAATATCTGTTCGTCATAGCCACACACATTTAATGTTTAGCATCAGCGTAGATGCTAAACCAAGTGTTTAATACCAAGTGTTAAGCATGTAGACACTGGAGACCAGCAACCCAACGCAACCTACCCAGCCAACCAATCTGTAGCCCTAGGCCTGATGTCTAAAACTTCAAACTATTGCTTCTTATCCCCTCTAATAAATAATCATGAAAGAGATTAGTTCCAGCTAGTACTAACCATTTGCAGAAATGGGAGTGAATACAGTTTGTCTATGGTTTGCAATCTAAGTTACTGGAAAAGCCTATTAAATTTGGAGCCTTTTAAGAACAAAAAAGATAACTGTGTCTATATCCAAACTGAACGCTTTTAAATGCAAATTGTGGAATTGTAGACTTGGAAGAGAAATCCAGTTTTCAGCCTTTACCCTATGAGACTTCTGTCAGACCATGGGAACCAGCCTAGCAACAAAGATCACATTCAAGGTGTTGCCTTCCCATCCAAGCCCGTGTTCTAGGTAACCATGAAGGATAGTGTTATAGACTGAATTGTATTCCCTAGAATTTGCATGTCGAAGTCCTCTCGGAATGTGACTAAATTTGGAAATAGGGTATTTAAAGAAGTAATTAAATTAAAGTCACCAGTGTGAGCCCTAATCCAATGTGACTGGTGTCCTCATAAGAAGAAAAGATTAGGATACAAACAGGCACAGAGGGAAGATCGTGTGAAGACAGAGGGAGATGGCCATTGACAAGCCAAGGAGAGAAGCCTCAGAAGGAATCAACCGTGCTGACACCTTGATCTTGGACTTCTAGCCTCCAGAATTAAGAGAAGACAAATTTCTGTTGTTTAGGCCGCCCTCTCTGTGGTACTTTGCTATGGAAGCCCTAGGAAACGGATATAGGTACGCAGAGTAGTAAGCAAAACACAACAGTCAATAAGTAAAAGACAAAGTCTTCAGATTTAAAAACTACGTGTAAATGAGTCCTTGGGCTTTGCTTACTCAAAGGAGTACTAACTGGAACCAATAGACCAGATACTTACTAGTTTTGTAAAGGAATTGTATTGCCAAAGAAACCACAGGCCTAGTCTGACAAACCTTGTGATCATTCAAGCCCTAAAGCAACCCCTGGAACCCAGATCCCCCACCAGCAGGAAAGAGGCTGAGAATGAGGGCAAACTGTCCAAGGGCTGCTTCAGATGTGGTCAGGGAGGATAACAGAAGAAGAGAGGTCCTCCCAGAGAGTCAGAACCAAGAGCTGACAGATGCTAAGCACAAGATTTAATCCCCCCCACCCCTTCCCCATTCTGGTCCAGCAGGATTTGATAACTAGCACAGCCTCATGACTGAGATGGATTTGCATTCCTTCCTTTTCCAAATAGGAGTTTTTGCTACAGTTGTTATGTTACTACCCCACTGAAGACTATTGGGTGAGATGGAACCAGGAAGTTATGGACCTAAAAGGAACACTAGTCTGACCTTATAGAAGGGCCAATTATCACCCTAAACCTTGAGTTTACTGCAATAACTGGACTGGGTTTTGAAGGAATCCCTTGAGAAAGAGAGTAAGTATAGTCTAAGCGTGCAGAGGAGATACACATAGCTATTTAGGTTTCCCCCTGGACAAACCATGGTAGAAATTGTTGAATATCTCTCAATTCGTTCTCTACTCTTTCCTCATCATTAGAAGTCCACACTTTTAGCTAGGTACATGCAACTAGGTATAGATAGGTGATTAAGCTGTGACCAATGAGATGTAGGCAGAGATGATGTATGTAACTTCTGAGATGTGTCTTTAAAGGTAAGGAACATGCCTTTCCTCATTTCTCTATCTTGTTGCATGGAACGAGAAAGTAAGACCTGTGTTCCGTCCATGAGGATGATGGTCATGTATCCAGTTCATCAACCCGGGTGAGATGGACAGCTGGAAGCAGCCTGTGTTCCAGATGACTCAGAAGCCATCATTTTAGCCTCTATGTCTATACTTTTATATCAGAGAAAAACAAACGCATGTCGCATGTCGGCCACGATATATGGAGGTTCCTGTTATTCACAACAGAACCGATAGCCCAACTAATAGACTGATCTTAAGTGTCTCCTTTTATGGGTACACCTGAAAAAAAGAAAAAGCAATGAAAGAATAAGAATCAAGGCAGAAAACTATCATGACTCTTCATTCCAGTTCCCCTGACCTTTGAGGGAATGTGTCACTCGTATTCTGCATACGTGTACAGCAAATGAGTCTGAGAAAAGCAAAGGAGATAGAGTAGGAAGTTGAATAAAAAAATGGAAAAGTTGTACAGAGGCTGGATGAATGGTTTAGAAGCTGGCCAGTGTGACTCACCTCCCTGAATGCTGTCCTTACGGTGAGTCAAAAGGGAAGATGCTGAGAAAGATGGAAAAGAAATTCAGACCTGCATCCTGAAATGGACTATGCTAATTTTCCCGATTATCCAGGTCCGTCTTTAGCCACAGATGATCTCAAAGTGAAATGATGACTTCCGTAAATTTTTAATTTGCTTCTGAGATAAAGGAAAGAGAAATGGTATCTTGTGTGAAAAGTTCTCATTGGTGCACACATGCTCGCCCAGGAGGGCCATGGTTCCTGCCCACACAATTCCCATTTCTATTAATGAGAACTGTGTTGATAAAACTCCAGCCAACATATTCCATGATTTAGTGAGGCTGCTAGCCTATGCAGTGTGTAGAAGCAGTCTTGGGGATATCACAGCAATTGTTACAGCAAATAACAAGTGCCCTCATCCGTAATAGATTTCCATAATCATAGAGCCCCTTAGCCAAAGCATTTTGAGGGACGTATTGTTTAGCCTGGCAATTTGGTAATAGTAACTGCATAAATCAGTGAGTGTTTGGCTGTAATGTTCTTGAGTTATAGGTAGAGGGAACAGAAGATATTACCTGAATTCAATCAGAAGTCACCGCAATGACCCAAATAAACAAATGTCTTATTCTTGCCACTACATACTTTCACCACATTATTTTTGCCCCTAGCAGCAGGTCTGGTCGAGGCCCAATTTAAATCCCTTATACATTATAATTTCCTGATAAGTGGGGTAAAGAGCACACAGTCTCGGTCACCTGCTAAACATGTGACATGGGGTGTAAATTCATTTATTTGAACCTTAATATTAAAGGACTTTCTTGAATTTAAACCATCCAATACCAAGTTATGACTTCAATCCAAAACAGACATGCCCTGGAGAGTTAAGAGACCTTTTCAAAGACAAAGAGGGCTTCTAACCTGCTCACAATTAGCCATTACGTGCTACTAGGGGCTGTTTAATTGGGACTGCCACTCTCAATTAATCAGCGACAAGTGAACAGAAGAGTGAGTAACCAAAATTTGGTACACATGCTACCAATTACGTCCATTAGGGATTATAATCAGATTGTATGTTTTCCTTTGATTTTTCTTTCTTCCTAGCTCTGAGAAGTTATGTAAATTAAAGTAGTGCGGGAAAGGAGATTAAACATAACTGTTTCCTTCCAAGTGTAAAAGAACCACTGCCCTGAAGCTCCTATACGTCTTCAGCTGTGATATTCCCGTGTGACTTCCGGCATTTGCTCTGCAGTGGAATTTATCAGAATTCCATCTAAGTTCCTCAGAAATAACCAGGTGAGGCTCTTTGTGATTCAAACAGGAGGCTCATTCCTTTTTTTTCTTCACTGAGCAATAAGAGAGATCATTTAGCCAAGGGACAAACTTTCCCTTTTGCCCAATAAAAAGCAAGCATATTCAGTTTCTCTGCTATGATTCACTAGGTTTCTGATTGGCAGTGTTTTATTGGGGAGATGGAAGGGGAGAGAAAGGGAGGCCTCAATGATGATGCATCGAACTGAAAAGATCTTTGGCTTAAAGCTGCATTTGGAGCTGATTAAAATAGCTATCCCCCCAGAACTGCACTTTAAATTTTAACTCCCAGGATCAGACAGCTTTAAAATTTATATTTAAATGTGTGTATTTAAATATACATATTTAAATGTACATACATATTTAAATACAAATTATTTTTAAACTTTTGGGTTGTACAAAGCCCTTGATGTAAATTGATCATGAATGAAAGATAAACTTTAAAGAGAATGTGTACAGGATGTGACCTGATTACCACAAAATATTAACCTTGCTTCATATTTTTATTTGTAGTAAAAAGAAACTACAAGAATCCAGATTTATTTGGAAATTGTAATTTTTTTTCTCTTTAAATATCATCCAGCTCTTTCTAGATTCTATTAAAACAATTGTCTTCCTACGGTTGTGTTTCTGGTGATTCTCCCTAAGAGAATTTGTATGACTTTAAACTGTTCCTTGGACCATGGAGATACCACAGTGTGCAGCTGATGCAAAAGTTACATAACTTTCCATGACTGGCCTTTCTGACATTTATTAAGAGTGCTGAGAATTTGAGTCTTCTAATGATGAGCAGGGTCAAATCAAGAGTTCATGCCCTTTTCAAGGACAGAGACAATTATGTAAATCAGCAGTCTGCAAAGTTCTTTAAGGGCCAGATAACAAATATTTTAAGTTTTCCAGACCACACGGTTATTGCTACAACTACTAAACTCTGATTTCATGCTGAAAGCGGCCATCGAGGATGTGTAAACAAATGAGTGTGGCTGCATTTTAATAAAACTTTATTTACAAAAACAGAGTGCAGGCTAGATTTGGCCCTTAGAGTCTATAGTTTGCTGATCCCGGTTTTAGCCCTACGAAATAATAAAAATGTTGATTGACATGTCCTACCCCAAAATTGTTAGTAAATCTTATACAGGTCCCAGAAATGTGATTTTTTTTTTTAAAGCTCCCGCAGTTGATCCTGATTCAAAGTCAGATTTGTGATTTCTTGGTCCAGATAACAGCCCCAGTTTCTCCAATAACCCTCTAATATTAGAATTATCACCAGTATATTAATCAGGGTAATTAATGCTAGCTGCTACAACAGCAAACCCCAGATCTCAGTGGCTTCATCCAGTAAGAATTTATTTCTCTCTCTTATCACTATGCTCTATCTTAGCACTATGCCATCTGGAACACTTAGAAAAAAGAAATGGAGGAAGCAGGCCAACTCTTAGATGTCAGCACAAAAGAGACACACAAAGCCTCTTCTGCTCACAATTCATTGGCTAGAACTTCACCTGGCTCCAAACTACCTCCAGCCTACCGCAAGGGAGGCAGGGAGAGAAAAAGGAGCAAGTTAATATTTGGTGAGCTCTAACAGCCTCTGATACACCTGCCATGTTTTTTATCTGACTCGTCATCTGTAATTCTGTGATTCCACCTGCGTCCTCCAAATCACACAGAAAGACCAGATGCTCAAATAATGCTTGCCCATCCATTAAACTCCTAGCAACTCTGGAATAGACAACTTAACATCCAAAATATTGCTTACATCTAGCTTTGGGCAAAGGTTTAATTCTTGCAAGTCTGGAGTAGAGCTGATTTTTATAAATCAACTTAGGTTTTTGGGCTGTTTCTGTTTTTGTCTTTGTTTTTATTAACCAGAAATTCATTGTGTGAAACTAGGACTGTTGGGATTTCTGGCTTCTGAATTGGATATACACAGCCAGGTGTCATGGCAAAAGAAAACAGCAGTTTGGCGTTTCATGAATCGTCCTCATATTTGTAGTTACAAAGGTCAGATGTTGGCTCGTTTAAGTAATACCATGTGTGGCCATGACACTCCATGTTAGAAGGGTAGGAAGTAAGGCTGACATTGCCTGCTCTAATCCAGTAACCAGGGCTGGTTTTCAAACGTAGGGGAAAATACTTGAATGGGAGGTATCTGCTTAAATATTTACTGACACAGATATTTCAAAAGTTATAGCCCTCTTAAAGGAAAAAGAAAAAAAAATACCTCCCCCCCCCCCAGGAAGAAAAAGATAAAGAAATGTTATAGATCTCTCAGATGTTATGAGAGAAAAGTAAAATTTCAGGTAAATGCTAGAAAAACTGCATAAATATTTAAGAGGGTGTGGCCTTCCCCACATAGAAACTGAGATAGCATATGAAACTATTCCTTGAAGAAGACTGAGGGGGCAAAAGAGGAAGAACTAATGAAGTCACACTTTCTTACCAATGATAACTTATGGCTTAAATTGTCTACACCCATGATCTGCTCATTCAGACCAAAAAGATATGCTAATCAGCAAAAGGCAGTGTCCTTCAGTGCACAGCCCTTACTCACAATAAACTGTGATCTGAAGTATTGCACAAGAATGTTTTTCTCTAACAGACCTGGGAGTGATAAGAATAAAGTTGTTATTTAAACCCTGCCTTTTAACCTTTCATCTCAGGGCCGGTATCTGAATCCCTTGTCTATTAACCTGATAACGCCCTCACCACAGCTTGTCTTTCAGTTTTTCTGAATAACCAACCACCTAGGAGGAAGCACAAAGCACTTGCTCAGCCGCCATGGTGGTCTTTGGCTGTTCCGCCATCCCCAAAGGATCTTGGTGGATGTACAGCTGCAGGTATGACAGGGCTGCGTGTACTAATTTCAACTGTTGGACTCATTATCTAAATTCTGAAAAATGCTGCAAAATTGTGCAAACACATAAAACCTGGCAAATAAACTGCCTTCTGAAATACAATGGATTCTCTCAGATCCGTTCGCCAGAAAACTATATGGTACAAATAACGATTACAGCACCATGGCTTATAGCTAGTGGCTTCCTCAGAATCTTCAGTCCAGTACCTTTTAAAGAAAACAAACAAGGTTGCTAGAGTATTACGCTGGGAAGAATACCCTTGTTTGTACAGGAAGAGTGGAGTTTTTTGTGAGATATTTTTTCCCTTTGTTTCTTTCTTAGAATATTTACATGCCTGTAAACTCTTTATCTCACAATTACAGAAAGCTTGCATGTTTCATTTCCAGTAGAAAACAAGTCAATAACCCTTCAATAGATAAGGGATTGAAACTAAGCAATTATCTAATAAAAGTGTTTAAATTAAATTGCTAATTAAGACTAATTTCATATGTAGAAATCAGGAGTTTATCATTCATCTATCATAATGCCTAGAACAAGTACATCATAATTACATAGTTTAGAGATATAATTTGTTGACTCATGTATATTACAAACAAATGCCCTTTCCCCTGATTTTAGGATCAACAGGAAGGTGCTGTGATTTTGCCATTTACTTAAGGCCACTGGATTCATAAGTCACAGATATTTAGAACAGACATGATCTTAAAGGATTATCTAATCACAGGTTCGCTTTACAGATGAAGAACAAATCTTAGAAAAAAGACAAAATCCAGGCTAGATTTCTCCAGTCTAACTGTACCTGTTTCTCTTTCTTCATCCCCCATTTTCCAGTTGCACATCAATAAAAGAGGGTGGTTTATCGACGTATGCTTTGGGAAACTGGTAACTAGAAAGATGTTTGAGTGATAAGAATTCATAAGGACTCCTAAAGAAGCAAGAATTGTTGGCTCCAAAGTGACCCACTGCCATTGACAACTTTTCGCTCATCTGTTGAAATGTAGTTATCTTAAAAATAACATTTTTCACTTGTCCCTCATTCATTCTTGTTAACAGTGACACATGACTCATTGAGAAATTACTTTTGGCAGTTTCCAATCTCCTGGTGAATTTTTATAACTGCCTTTTACCAGGTCAAGGAGCAGCCATGTGTAACCCTTTGGGGCCATTACTGGGTGTAAACTCTGTGGCAACTGCACTTGCTACATCATACATTTAATTGGTTCAAGTCTAATACCAGGGAGACCAAAGTTAACATGCTCACAGACAGGATGCCTCATCACAAGCAGGAAAGAGAAATAACAGCCCTTGGCTCCAAACAGACTCACATCAGAGAACATGTAGATAAATGGGAACATATCCACTATCCATAGTATAGCTCTAACCCAAGAGCGTGATCTACTGACTGGGGGGCCCTTGCACTTTTATTTCTACATACAAAAAGTCTGCATACATATTTCCACAGAATTATACAAAATAGAATCCTTTGAGTCACAAGACTTTGAAGCTCTAATGTATTATTTCATAGTTGAGAAAAGAGATACAGGAAGTCTAAAGTATCCACTCAGGATCACACAAGTATTTGACGGTAGAACTCAGACAAGAACCCACTTCTCCTGATACTTATTCTAGTGTATTATTTTTCATCACACTATGGATCACAATATTTCTCTATTATTTCTAACAGGTTTGAGCGTTAAAAAAAAATCTTGTGGGGTACCTGGGTGGCTTAGTCGGTTAAGTGTCCAACTTCGGCTGAGGTCATGATCTCCCAGTTTGTGGGTTTGAGCCCCGCATTAGACTCTCTGCTATCAGCACAGAGCCTGCTTTGGATCCTCTGTCCACCTCCCCCCCACCCCCACCTCTCCTACATGTGCGCTCTCTCTCTCTCTCTCTCTCTCTCTCTCTCAAAAATAAACATTAAACAATAATCTTGCGGGGCACCTGGGTGGCTCAGTCGGTTAGGCGTCTGACTTCGACTTAGGTCATGATCTCTCACTCTGTGAGTTCGAGCCCCGCCTCAGGCCCTGTGCTGACAGCTCTGAGCCTGGAGCCTGCTTCAGATTCTGTGACTCCTCCCCTCTCTGACCCTCCCCTGCTCGTGCTCTGTCTCTCTCTGTCTCTCGATAATAAATAAATGTTAAAAATAATAATAATCTTGCATGATGGCAACATTTAGATTCCTAACTGTATTCTAATCTAATTTTAATCTCTTCTTGAAAATTCTCTTCTGTTTGAACAGTACTTTTGTGGCTTATTGCTATAACTTCTCTTTTTCTCTTCACTAAAAAACTAGTTTAAAACAGAGTGACAACTTTATTGCCCTGCCCAATAGTGTTAATAACACCTGAACTAAAATAAAAATTGTTTTGTCAGGTATACAAGGGATATATTTTTAATTTCCTTTTAGAATGTTTTAAAGTTGATCTCAAAATAGTTACCTTTTGAAATATAGCTTATGCTCTCACTTTGAAAATTATTATGGGATATTTCTAAGGAAAAGGGAGGACCTGAATTGAAGATTAACTTTGAGTTAAAAAGGAAAGCAAAGAGATAAGATCAAAGGCAAAATTGCCCCTAAGGGCTTCAGGATCTCTGGGGAAAATTGTTCTCTTCCCCCAAAATCTCATCAATTAGAAGAAAGCAAATGTACAGCTCTTTACTCAGCCAGATACAATCAAAGCATTACATTCTGTATCCATGAAACAGGAATTTCCACAAACTGACAGAACAGTCTGTTTGGATATAAGGTCAGAGGAGTTCCTTTTACGTTTGCTAGAACTTCTGTTAGTACAGTTATCTTTATCTCTCTCTCTCTTTTTCCAGAAAGTGGATGATTAAGACTACCGTGCTGAAGAAAAATGCCCCACTGAGTCACAAAGCTAAGGATGTCTGTAGTCACTGTCCTAATAGAAGTTTTTTTTGGGGGGGGGAGGTGGGGGGGCGGATTTATACTTGTGCTGATTCACAGCTTCCCACACACTGAGGTGATGAGGAGAAAGTTTCCTCCTCTTCCAGTTAATTATAAAATGCATGAAACTAAATATATATACATATATATCTCATATGGTTATTTCAGACGTTGGACTCTCTGTATTTATAGAAATTAAGATTCCCCAATTAAATATATTTTACAATGAGTCATTTTGGGATGGAGGAAGATAGACTGTGGAGAGAAGAGAATACTCCCTCTGGTTTTCTATTTAAAAAAAAAAAAATCACAAAAACAAATGCAAACCAAATCACACAGTTAAAGATGATCCCAAAGGATGAATGGCACTGGCAAAGAGACCCAGCCGCGACGAACATTTAGACATATCACTAGTTAACATGCTCTTTCCTTCACAAGCAGCAAATCTTCTCCAGGGGAAGGGAAGGGAAACTGACATTTATTTAGGCCTTACTGTGTGCTGCGCCTGAGGCTTGTACTTACTGGATGCCTTTTTTAACCCCCCGTTTAAGCCTGTAGTGGATGATTCCCCCCACTGTATACAGATAAGAAAGGCTCAGACAGGGAAAGGCGAACAACATATATTAACTACATTACGGACATTCTTTCAACAAAGAGTATTTGAACGATTAAGTCCACCTGGAGTCAGGAGATGTGAAAATAGACGGAGTTTGCCTAAAACTAAATCAACAGGGGCGCCTGGGTGGCTCAGTCGGTTAAGCGTCTGACTTTAGCTCAAGTCATGATCTCAAAGTTCATGAGTCCAAACTGTGCGGCATCGGGTTCTGTGCTGACAGCTCAGAGCCTGGAGCTTGCTTTAGAATCTGTGTCTCCCTCTCTCTCTCTCTCTCTGCCCCTCCCCTGCTCGCGCTCTGTCTCTGTCTCAAAACTACAATATAACATTAAAAGAATTTAAAAAAACGAAATTGACAAACCTAATATTCATGGCTCAGAGATACAAGGACTAAGGAAAGTATAAAACACCCATCTCAGTTTACCACCTACAGCATCAAGGATTATCAATCATGCACAGAATACATAAAAATGAACGAGTTGTTCAGAACCCACATCTGTGTGTGAAACCATTCAGCGTTGTGCACTGTGCAGTAAGAGCAGCCACTGGTAATATAGAGCAATTAAATCTAAAGTTAAATTATGTAAAAGTCAATAAAATTAAAATTTAGTGCTTCAGTAACAGTAGCTACATATCAACTGCTCAACAGTCACTTGTGCCGAGTGGCTACTGCGCTAGACAGCACAGATATGGAACACGATCACTGCCGAACGTTCTCCTGGATTCAAAGCCTTCTAAATTAGGAAGAGAAATTAACACACAATCTTGTTTCAGAGGTTTGTGTTTTGTTGTTTTTGTTTTTGTTTTGAAAAATACTACTTTATGTCTCTATAGGACTCCCTGTTTCCCAAAGACTGGAAAAGATTATTTACCTGATCCATGCTAAAATTGCCCCCATACTGTGGTGAAGGAACAAGAAATCCAGAGAAGGTAAGTGACTGGCGAGGTCACATTTCAGCACCCAAGAGCAGAGGAGAATCTAGGTCTGTTAATCCAATATTTTCAAGGCATGGTGCAAAAATGCACACTCCAAAAGCAAATGTGGTTTTGTTTTGTGTGTTTTTTTAACGTTTATTTATTTTTGAGACACAGAGAAACAGAGCATGAACGGGGGAGGGTCAGGGAGAGAGGGAGACACAGAATCTGAAACAAACTCCAGGCTCTGAGCTGTCAGCACAGAGCCTGACGTGGGGCTCGAATTCACGGACCACGAGATCGTGACCTGAGCCGAAGTCAGACGCCCAACCGACTGAGCCACCCAGGAGCCCCGCAAATGTGGTTTTGAATCCCAGCTCCAATACATACACACCAGTTTTGTGACATGGAGCACAAGAAGTGAAATACTTTTCTGGGCTTCGGTTTCCTCCTCTGGAAAACCGGGGTGATAACAACAGCCCTACACAGGGGAGCATCAATCACCAGATGGCTAACCGGATATGCTACCCAGTGAGAGAGCGGCCCTCTTCTTGGACATCGAGCAAGAGTTTTCCTTTTAATCTTAATTGACACTTTTCTTCAATGTTATATGCTACAAATAGAATCAACAGAAGTGGTTCACAATTTAGGAAGCTGATTTTAAGCACGTTGACATTTCCAACTGTTATATATACTCTCCTCCCAGCTGCTGTATTTGTGTTACCTCAGAATTGTTGTCAAGTTTAAATGAGAGTTTAAATAGCATATAAATCTGACATGTATATGTTCCATAAATTCAAGTTCCCTCTGCACCTTCTTCCTCTGCCTTAACTCCCTTTAAGCTTTCCAGGTGTCTGCTCATGGCACCACACAATTTAGGAAGCCTAGATTCTATCCGGAACGGACAAATGACTCAGCAAACTTGTTTGCAATCTGATAATGTAACATATAGTTTCCATAAGAATATAGGTCACATATTACAGTAGAAATCAGTAGTGACATAAGATTAACTCTTCAGAAATCCATTTACAGGAAGCTTTAAGAATGCACCTGTTCTGGGCACCTGGGTGGCTCAGTCGGTTAAGTGTCTGACTGGCTCAGGTCATGATCTCACGGTTCGTGGATTCAAGGAATCTGACAGCTCAGAGTCTGGAGCCTGCTTCCGACTCTGTGTCTCCCTCTCTCTCTGCCCCTCCCCCGCTTGTGCGCTCCCTCTCTCTCAAAAATAAATAAACATGAAAATAACAATAATAACGTACCTCTTCCACATATTGATTATCCAGCTAATGGAGATGTATGTTCTAAAATGTTTCCTCTATTTGATTTAGAAAAGCGTCACAGGATGACCCTGAAGTAAGATTATCTTCCTAATTTTGTTGGGTTCAGGACATTAAACTGAATCTACATGCCCTAGGTCAATGATTTATAATTCTAGGTCAGCTCTGAATTCTTTGAGCAACTCCATTTTATTTCCCTTTAATTTTTCAAAGTGGATTTGTACTATATCGCTCCTCCAAAAAAATCTTGACCCAAGGAAGTGGTGAGAGAATGATCAGCCCGAGGAGTGGATGCTTTAAGCATCTTCTGGCTGGTGCTGAGACCAGCTGGCCTGAGACTAGGTTGACAGATGTGAATCTATAAATGCCTGCCAACAATCTGTCATGGAGAGCTAACATTCTGCCTCTATGGAGGCTCCACATAGACATTTCACTGGAATGTGATACCGAGTCTGTAAAGCCTGAAGTAGGGTAGATATTATCCCATTTTTTCAGGTGAGACCCTGGGCATTCAAGAGATTATTATTATTATGTGGATAATTATCAAATGAAGACTAGAATTCATGTTGTTTCCTCCATATCTGAAGTTTTCTCCATCATCGAAATCACCAAATTAAGTGAAGCTCTCATAAGAATAGGCCTAAACACCCTATCTGTATCTCATCCATTAAATTGAAACCAGTGTGCAGGGAGTGGCCACATGGCCCAAACCATAGATAACCAGGAAATGGAGCCCAGAGAAACCCACCGAGCTCAGACAGGTAGTTAAAGAGCATCAGATTGGAATAAAGTCATTTAGCTCCATCCCTCCAGCTTCATGATCCCTTTCATTTTCTCCAGCATTTTTACTAATCAATGGGAAGAACCATATATAGGCAGAAAGCATATTGAGTTTATAGATGGCACAAATTTAGAAGGAATGGTACGAATCCCAGTGAACAAAATCAACACTGAAAAAATTCTTGGGGCACCTGGATGGCTCAGTCAGTTAAGTGTCTGACTTTGGCTCAGGTCATGATCTCATGGTTTGTGAGTTTGAGCCCCACGTTGGGCTCTGCACTAACAGCACAGAACCTGCTTCAGATCCTCCGTCTCCCTCTCTGTCTCTGCCCCTCCCCTTCTCTCAAAAATAAATAGACATTTATTTAAAAAAAAGAAAGAAAGAAAAAATTCTCAATGAATGAACAATAAATTAAATCTAACAAAAGGGAAATTTTAGTGAGATAAATGTGAGAGCCTCCTGTTATGAGCTAAATCGTGTTCCCCCAAGATTCATAACTTGAAGCTCTAATCCCCAGTACTTACGAATGTGACATATATGAAGATGAGGCCTTTAATGGGGGGGATTAGGTTAAAATGAAACCATTCGAGTGGGCCCCAATCCAATTTTGATTGGTACCCTTATAAGAAGAGGAGATTAGAACACAGCTCACCCACAGACTGAGGGGTGACCACGTGAGGACACAGCAAGAAGGTGGCCAGGCCATCTGCAAGCAAAGAAGAGAGAGGCCTCAGAAGAAACCAGACATGCCAACAACTTAATCTTGGACCTCCAGCCTCCAAAACTGTGAGAAAATAAATGTATATTGTTTGAATCACCCAGCCTATAGTATTTGATTGTGACAGCCATAGCAAACTAATACACCTGCATCTAGGCAACAAACAAACAGAAATACCTGTTGAGTAGAAGAGGGATGATGTCTTGCTTAACAGTGTGCAATAGTGGGGAGAAAGGGAGTCTTCCTTTAAGAGTAAGCCCTGCATAAGTCTATGTGTCTGACTATCAACCACGGATAAATTAGTAAAGGCCTAATGTTATAGGCAGCAAACTCTCTGGTGTCAGACACAACAGATTATTCCAACCCACTCATTTCTTAGTTGTGGTCTTGGGCAGGTCGTCTGTTTCCATGCTTGTAAAATGAGAATACCTACCTACCTCCCGGGGGGATCAAAAGGATCTCAGTATCAAGTGCTTAATACAAAGCATGGCATGAGAGAAGGAATAAGTGAAAGCCACAGTTTTCCTTATCAGTATTGTCCTCACCATCAGTGTGGGAGGATGAGAGTCTCACTCTGCTTGATGATCAGATCACATCTGAGCATCAGTGTTGGTTCTTCAAAGCCTACTTCTAAAAACATGATGATAATAATAAAAAAAAAAAACAGCAAATGCCAGTTTATTTGAGTGTCTCCTCTGTGTCAAGTGTTGCATTTTGCCCCTTTAATTTAATTGCTACAACGCCCCTTTAAACCCTATGTCTTTCTCAACATTTGACAAAAGAAGAAACCGCAAATGGAACACATAAAGCCAGCAAATGGAGGAGGCAGCATTTAAAACTGGGTGTGTCTAACTCCAAATGAGCTTCCTTTCCCTTTCCTGTGTGCCTACACCAAAGAGACTTGAAACAATATCTAATAAGAAAAATCACATGGAGACAGAGATTAAGAACACTCACGAGAACATGGCATTGCTTTTAAATATTATAAAGTCTGTTACTGAGGAAATGGATTAGGTTTCGTATAATCAAAACAAGGGGTGGAAGTTATGGGGGAGAAAGACACCTCAACATAGAATGGTCTAGTAGAAATAAGCAAAAGGAGAAATAGATTCTTCAAGAACATTGACACAACCACTTGGGAGGAATGTTTTCAAGTATCAGCCAAGTAGTTGCAATCGGTGACTTCTGGGGTCGCTCCCGGACCTAAAACAATCTAGGGATCTATATGCACACACCAGGGATCCATAGGTAATAAATAGGAATACTGAGAGAGGCAGAGATCTAAAAACCTGCGATTGCCAAGAATCCTAGAAAACAGTGATCGGCAAGAATATGTACTAGATACTCAACCACAGGGACTAAGATGTGCAACCCAGGACCCAGAAGAATCGGAATGGTAGACAGAGAAAGAGGGATGGTCACAGCATGAAAGGGCATGGCCCAGGGCTCTGGCTACTGATCTGTAGACAGTGGGCAGAGGAAACAAAGCAGAGACCTGTCTGAAGCAGGATGGTTTCATGGCTAAGAGCAGTGAGTAGTGTAGATTTAAATTCCTGTCTCACCACTGACAAACTGTGTTTTTGGCCAAGTTACACAGTGAGTGCTCACTAAAGGTTGGTTCACATCATTATTACTCCTAAGTATAGATTTTGTTCCAGGATATGGAGCAGAGCCTAAGCTAATCATATGTTCCCCTTTCTCTGAAGCCTATAGCGACACAGAAGTCAAGTCTTCAGTAAACCGTGGAGCCCTCTACTTTAAAACTAGAAAACATGAAAAAGCTTGAGAACTTGTCTACTTCTAAGAACCGATACCTACTTACGGAAGTTTCTGAACTTAAGAAAGGATTAAGCTTAAATTGTGGTTAAAGTTTCCTGCCATGGTTCTTCTCTTATGTAAAATAGTTTGTATGCGTAACTCAATTCAAAATCCGTTCACCGGTAGGGCCCAGTGGTTAAGGGTTTGGGCTGCACAACCGTGTTTTCTGTGTTCAAATTCCACGTGGATCATAACTAGATGGGTGATCTTCCGAAGTTATTTAAGATGTCTGGGCCTCGGTTCCTTCATCTATAAAGTGAAGATGGCCACAAAACCTACCTCAGAGGATTGTATGAGGATTTATAGAGCACTTACAAAATTGCCTGCCAACACAGCAAGAGCTAGTTACCCATTATTACAAGTGTGGTTAATTTTGGGGCAACATGATATGCTTAAGAGACACAATAATAAATAAGGCAAGGTTTTGGATCCTAGAGGAGTTTCTGGGCTAGCGAAGAGACAGATTTATAAGCAGAATTCCAATAAAATATGCCAAGTGCAACAATGGCTTACCCTACCACCTGTGTAATGGGGGCAGAGAGAAGAGAGAGTTAATTTAACTTGGGAAGGCTTCCTGGAGAAGGGGATACCTGTACTGCCTTCCAGGTTGAGAAAATGGCAAAGTTCTGGGAATCTTTTAGCCTAAAAACATTTCACCCAAAATGTGAGCAAATAAAATCCGTTCCAATTGCCCTAATTCATTTAATAATAACAATAATAATAATAATAACAACCAGCCAGCAGATTAAGAGAATCCGATCATAGCAGTTGAAACAATCTTTTTGTCCAATTTTTAGCTAATTATTGCCCAGTGATTTAAGTGAACGGATTTTAATTGAGAAGTATTGCTCAGATAATTAAAAAAAAAAAAAAGGCACTTGGAAAACAGGTACTAATGCTCATATCTCAGAGTAGTTGAGAAAGGAAAGAATATAACAAAAAGCTCATTTATATGCAGGTAAATACAAAATAACTAGTGAAATATAACCTGTGAATGAGCCAGTAAACTGGATTCTTCTTAATTTTTTTAATGTTTATTTTTGAGAAAGAGACAGAGACAGAGAGAGCACAAGTGTGGGAGGGGCAGAGAGAGAGGGAGACACAGAATCTGAAGCAGTTTCCAGGCTCTGAGCCATCAGCACAGAGCCCCACGTGGGGCTTGAACTCACGAACCACAAGATCATGACCTGAGCTGAAGTCTGACGCTTAACCTATGGAGACACCCAGTTGTTCCTGGATTCTCTTCAAAGGCAGGGATGTTTCTCACTCTCTTTGTAGCCCCATTTCCTAATGCAGTACTTGGCAATACATGTTTGATTAACTAACATATGAACAAATAGTGTTGAATCACTGGCTTTTAAAAAATGAGAGTGATAAATCATCTTTGAAATGAACTCCATAATAATTACCAGCTTTTATTGACTACTTATAATATGCCAGGCTCTGTACTAAGACTGCCTATGGGTTGTCACAATTTAATCTTGTGAAGTTAGTACAATTTTTATCCCCACTTTACAAATTTATTCGCTGATTTAACAAATATTTGTTCGGAGATTAATACTTTCGGGTACCGTTCTGGGAGCTGCGGACAGAACAGTGAACAATGGAGATGAGGTACTTGCTCTCAGAGGTTGCATTCTAGGGAGAGAGACAAACCATAAATAAGACAGTATCATATAATATAGAATGTAAGGTAAGGTAAGGTCATTAACATAACAACCCAACATAATATAATGTATGGTAATGTAATTAACATAACATAGTACAGTACAATACAATATTGTTTCATGGTGAGTTCAGCAGGAAATAGACTGAGATGGGTGGGAGGTGGGCATGGAAGTAGACTGGGCAGAGGGAGAAGTTGAACTGTGATTCAGGCTGAACAAAGTCCTCAGCATCCCTGCAAAGAGCCCTCAGACTGGAATGGCCTTGAGTCTAGGCATCTGGGCCTTTTTATCTCCATAGTCTTCAGATGCATGCTGCACTAGGAAGAATCCATGACCTTGGGTGAGGTAGCTCTCTTCAGCCAAGGGCAAATCCCAAAGAGGGTTGACAGCTGAGGGCTGACAGCTGGCAACGCTCCCAGCAGCTGGAGATAAGTCCCTCAGTCTTAATTATGATGCTCCTGACTCAGTGTCCGTCTCTCATCCACTAGAATGTAAGCTCCAAAAGAGGAATGACCTGATTTTCTTCTCTGAGGTGTCCCAGGTGCCTAGAACAGAGTACCTGCACATGACAGGCTCTTCACTGTGTTTGGCAACTTGATAAATTAATGGCAATAAATTATTGTACCATAGAACTTAAACCCAAACCAAAAGTTTCTAAAAGATAAGGTCAGTTGGAATACAGGATACTGTTAAATCATTTGAATTTATTATTGTCACTAAACTTTTAAAAGTATGCTTCTTTTTAAAATCTTGTTTAAAAATGTGATAAGTGATTTGAAAATCTGTTTATAAGTTCAGTTAATTTTTAGTAGTTGACTTTAATGGCTATTGTTATGGACTGAATTGTGCCCCAAATCCATTTGTTAAAGTCCTAACCACCCCCCACCAAGTAACTCAAAATGTAACCATATTTGGAGAAGAGATCTTTAAAGAGGCGATTAAATTAAAATTAGGTCTTTAGGCTGGGGCCTAATCTATTATGACTGGTGTCCTTATAAGAAGGGGACGTTTGGACAAAGACACACATGCACACAGAAAAAAACCAAGTGAAGACAGAGGGGAAAAAACAGCCATCTACAAGCCAAGGAGAGGGACCTCAGAAGAAGTCAACCCCTCCCCCCACAGATACTTTGATTTGAACTTCTAACTTCCAGAAACTTAAAGAAATAAATTTCTATTGTTTAAGCACTCCTATCTATGTACTTTGTTATGGCCCTGGAACACTAATATAGCTAAAAAACCAAAAAAAAAAAAAAAAAAAAAGGTACCCTACAGGGGTTCCTGGGTGGTTCATTTGGTTGGGCATCCAACTCTTGATTTCAGCTCAGGTCATGGTCCTTGCATCATGAGATCAAGCCCCATGTCAGGCTCTCTGCTGGGCATGGAGCCTGCTTGTGATTCTCTCTCCTCCTCTCCCTCTGCCCCTCCCCTCCCTTTCTCTCTCTAGAAAAAAAAAAAAAAGGTACCCTACAAAGGCACAAATGCCCATTATACATATAAACTTGGGATGAGGACCATCAGACAACAAACGACAAGAGAGACATGAATGCAGGTGAGGATGCAGAAAAAAAGAAACCCTTGTACATTGTTGGTGAGAATGCAAACTGGTACAACCACTGTGGAAAATAGTATAAAGTTTTCTCAAGAAATTAAAAATAGAACTGCCATATGATTTAGTCATCCCACTTCTGGATGTCTATCGAAAGGAAATTAAATCATTATGTCAATGAGATCTCTGTACTCCTGTGTTCATAGCAATATTATTCACAATAGCCAAGACATGGAAACAACCTAAGTATCTGTCAACAGACAGCTAGATAAAGACAATGTAGTATATGTGCACAAAATGTAGCACAATTCAGCCTTTAGAAAGAAAGAAATCTTGTCATTTGTGACAACATGAATGAACCTAGATGGCATTATGTTAAGCGAAATAAGCTAGAGAGAAAAAGACCAATACTTTATGGTATCACTTTTATATGGAATTTTAAAAAATTGAACTCAAAGAAATAGAGTAAAAAGTGGTTGGCAGGGACGGGGGGGCGGGGGGCGGGGGAGAGGGAGTAATGGGGAGCAGCCGGTAAAAGAGTGCAAACTTTTGCTTATAAGATGAATAAGGCCTTATGATCTAATGTATAACATGGTGACTATAACTGATAGTAACATGTATTGTATAATTAATGTTTGCCAAGAGGGTAGATAGGACTTGTGTTCTCTCTCAAACACACACACACACACACACACACACACACACACACACACAATGGTAAATATGTGAGGGGATGGATACGTTAGTTAACTTGATGGGGGGAGTCCTTTCACACTATATACATATATCAAATCATCACCTTGTACATTTTTAATATTTGACAATTTTGTTTGGCAATTATAACTCAAGAAAGCTGAAAAATAGTGGATATGAACCCACATTTTAAATAATATTCATGACAAACGAAAAAAAAGTAACCTTACTTCTTCATTGATCTGATTTGATCATTTCCTCTTGCCATATGGCTCATATCAGGAAAAGGCAAAAACACCACCATATTATTATTGTCCACTTGTGCCTACATTAATAGTATTCATTTGCAATTCATTTGCAAGGGGCATTTTCAATCCACCTATTTAGTGGACATTCATTAAGTTAAAACAAGATAGAATAATCTGAAAAGCCATTTACTAGACCCTACTTTAAAATATTCTGGAAACCAACAAAAGAGTGAGAATAATGGCCCCCTGCCCATCTCCCCCCTTGTGGAATTCTACTTCCCCACCTCAGTAAAACGTCCACACTTTTCAAGACACAAGGCTGTCTGACATACAGACCCAGGAAGGGTATGGGAGTACCAGTCCCAACCATTCTAATAATACGTGCTAGTAAGCTGAACCCTTTTTTACATTTTCAGATAAAAGTAAATAATAGTGCTAGTATTTTCTTCCCAGACCCCAGATGATGTCTTTAGTCAGCCTCTGGGAGGCATGAACCCCCACCTTGGAGACCAGCCTACTTGAGTAAATGAAGAGAACAGCTGTTTCTTGAATCACTTCTCAGACAAAAGCCATCTCTGCCTGTCTATTCTGTGTAGAATCACTGAGGCCCAGAGTGACCTACCACTCTCTGAAATGCCTCTCAGACAACAAATGCCAGCTTTTGCACTCCTTATCCAAGGGCATTCCCTCTCTTGTGAGCTGCGCCACCTGATTGCCCTGAAGTGTGTCCTTCCCTGGCAGATACAAAATTGTGAAATCACTCAGCATTCCCTAAAGAAAATCCAGGGTCAAGTGTTATTCTTTGGTATTTGAATCTCTGAGTTCAACCCAGAGGATGCACAATTTAGAAGCAATATAATTGAATTTCCTTTCACCAGCCTGCCTGGGCTTGTTGTCTGTCACTCATCAAAGCCAACATCTTTGTAAAGGGCTTTAGGAACCACATCTTAATGTCACTGAGCAGATAACATATTAACTGTTAATTGACACAGGAAAATGTTCCAGGATTGTGTTCCTGTCTTTGTTAGGAGAGGATAAGTGACTTATTATTCACCAGTGCCATTTTGTCTTAGTTTTCAGCGAGGTTATAATCTTAACTCCCCCACCCCCTAAGTGTTGATTTAAGGCAAAGTGTCTCTTTTTGTGGCAACCTTGGTTTTATTATTAAATTATACTAATATCTTTCAGAGTTGAAATGATTTTTAAACTAATTTTCCCTTGGGGTGATGGTGCTTTATTTTGTTTTGTTATGTTTTGTTTTTAAATCACACCAACAAAATTTCCCTTGAGAGAAATTTTCTTAAAATTCTAAAAAGACATGATAAAAAAATGTTCAAGCATTGTTTGTTAACCACTTATATTTCTTCAAATTATTTCCCATTCTTTACTAAGCTCTTTATATGCATTCATATGAAATGTTATTTAGAGTGTACATACATGATCTTGTCTTTGGCTTTTTTCAATTAAGTATGCATTTTTATGTAAATATCGGCTAACTAAATGGGGACCCTTTAGTTCCCCATCTTTAAAATATGAAAAATATCTACCTCTCAAGATTGCTTTGTGGATTAAATTATGCTAATGAAAGTGAAATCACCCACAAAATGAGGGGAACATGATTAAATGTGAGTTTAATGTAAATGTACAGAGTCCACAAAATTATAATTTTAATAATTAATTCCCTCATTGTTTTGAAGCAACTTATTCAGCCAGTTCAAAGTCAATGCCTACAAGTGAAATTGCTAAACACATTTACTATATTCATAAATTGTATCCCACTTGCGTCTGAGAAAGATACAAAGTAACTGAAAATTGTCATCTTTGTTATTAATCTGTCAATAAAAACAGGAAGAAAAACTTACATATATAAATGATTTACCATTTAAATATTTCTTATTCGCTTATTTGAATCCATTATCAACCTTATAAGGTTGATAGCTATTATCCATGCTTTACAAAGAGGAGATAATTGAGCTCCAGAGAGGCCACAGTTTCAGGTAGATTTCAGTCTTCACAATGCAACATTCTTTCCACATATAGCCTGGACACATGGCTCCCCAGAAAGAATTGAGCTTTAGGGTTTTCTTACTGTTGTTTATTTGTGTGAGATTAATAGGTTTTCAAATATGCCTTTTGCATTTCATTGTTTGCAAACAAAACTGTACAATTTGCCACATGTGAGCCTCCTGAATGTTCCATTATGCAAGCTATTCACGCTCTTTGAAGAGACAGGAAATAGAATCTTTCACCACATCCTCTTTAGCCTGCATCTTTAGCCTTATAGTAAACAAAAATTCTTCTGCATTCCTGTCATGTTCAGTTACCTGACAATTATCTACCAGTGAAATTAAATTGTTGGAAAAGATCTTTCTCACAAACCTAAGACGTTCAGCAAAAGTTACGGGAACCAAAGCAACTAACAATTTGTCCTGTACCCTAAAGCCCACAGATCAGTGACTCTTCGGGTTTGGCTCCTTAGGAAGCAGAATGCTTCTGTCTCTATGGACCAGCCACAGCCCCACTAAGTTAGTCCCATTTCTGACCATTTTGGCACTGCTCTGGATACCCAAACAGGTTTCGCACATGTCTTTCAGAGAGGGAATTTCCTAGAACCACAACTGACCTCCACTACCCCAGACTGTCTACACTCTCAGGGTTTGTCTGGAGCCCATCTGGCTTTTGAGATGGAGGAATGGGGGAGGTGGTCAGTTCCTGAGGGCAGTCATTCCATACTGTCTGATTCAGGGAGGGACTTTTTCTGTTGTTTGCTTCCAACCTGTAAGCCCTGCCCGCTTCCACATTTAAGCAGTTAGGCAAAATGATGTTTCCCAAAGGGAAAAGAAGGGAAGACTGTATCAAGAAAATCTCTCTCTTTTTTTAAACTCCTGACTTGATTAAACGTTTGGGAGGACAAAAACTGTTGACAGTCTTAAATATGTTGAGCACAATAAGCCAAAATTAATTCTCAAAGCTAAGTCTTGGCTGTCTAACTTAAATGATTTGGTCATTACCTTTTGGAAAGGCCAACATGAACAATTGAATTTCAATAGTTCACGGAGGCCTAGAAAGAAACAAAGAATTGTTTCAGCAATAGAAGCTAGCATTGTAGACTATAACTGTAAATTTCTAGCATAACAATAATAGTGATAAATTATTTCTTAACTGATATTGGTACATTACCAATACGTTTACCATGGGCTGATATGCATCATCTTATCTGACTTTTGTGGGAAGTGTCAGGGGAATATGATTCCTCTCCATTTTTTTAAATGAAAAAAACAGATTCAGAAAGTTAAGATGTTTTGTCCAAGGTCACAAGCTAGGCAGATACAAGACTAGAAACCAATTATAATGCTCTTATAAGTATTCTGATTCATCTTCTACCTACTAAAGGGAAACATGTTGCATATGTGTGTGAATATGTGTCCTTAAATCTATAAAACCTCCATCATAGCAACAGCTTACTTCTGTATAGGTAGGTTTTTGTCAATTTAATTTTTTTTTCTAATTCTCATTAGAAGCTCTTTTTAAAAGAATTATCTTTTATTTTTTGTTATTGAGAGAGAGAGACTGGGGAACAGGGAGATTGAATCCCAAGCAGGCTCCGTGCTCAGTGCAAGCCCAACACAGGGCTCCATTGCACCATGAGATTAAGAGCTGAACCAAAATCAAGAGTCAGGCACTCAACTAACTGAGCCACTCAGGCGCCTCTAAAATGTTTTTGTTTCCCTGTCTATTAACACCATTATGCAGTGCTAATAGCACTCTGTGAAAAGCATTCATATTAGTTAAATAGACAAACAATTTGATTCTAAATCCAAGAGCACAGTCCTGATTGATGACGATGACATTACACAAGGGTTTTAGGTAGTCACTGCACAATAAGAAACATACTCATCACTGCTGTTTGAATTAGGCACGAATTATAAAGGATAACATTTTGGGGACCAGTTTTTCCCCTTTCATTGTCATAGCTCCGTTTTTCAAAGTTTTCCCTGTTTTACTCTAAATGCAGCCTTTTTGGCTGTGCTTTGCTGCTTTTTCCATTTCTATGTGAAAACTTAAAGAAAGAAACAAAGTCATCTAAGTCTTTCCACCTTGGAAATTAGAGCAGTTTTGTTCCATCCTCTAGCATTCAATTTTGTTCCTTCCTGTTTAAGTTGGACAACTTTTCACCTAGAGGAACTGAATGCGTTCCACCGAGTTCTGCCCCTGCATTCTCCACCATGTGCGGTCAATTAAATCCCAGCAGTATGGAGAGTTTTCATTTAAATCGGTGCACTTCCTGGGAAACAGCGGGGTTTGCATCCAGTTTCTACGTACTGTTGGATTTTGATGGGGACGATTTCTTCTCAACAGCCTCAGCACAGAACACGTTGAGTTAGATGTGACCTCACCTCTATCTAATTTGGCAGCAAATTGCTCTTAAGAAACCTCACTGTTTTCATTAAGGATCTCAGTCGTTCTTACTCGTCATAGATTCTTTATTTTCTGCAAATGCTTTCATGCAGATGCATACCTGGATTTTAAAGTGGATGCACCATCTAGAAAAGCCTATAAGAAATTACCCTTAGCAAAAAAAAAAAAAAAAAAAAAGGAACACAAAACACATGCCTGGAAGGCAATGATGACAAAAATGATGAACGTTAAATAGTAAAAGAGATTTTGCACTTATTTTGGAGGAGATTTTGTTGGTGGTAGTGCTGGTAAGTGTAAAACTGTCAAAATCAATTTTTAAAATATAGTGGAGTGAGACAATGCTTTGTTGTTCTTTTTGGGAAGGGTTCCTTAAATATGGTCATTGAAAAGTATTCTCTTTTGGTTTTAGACACTTATTTAAATGTACCTGAAGTAACCTGATCGTCATTAGATTACACATAGAGGAAGAAGGCATATAATTTATATTGGAGAAGTATTTAAAGAATGTTTTTTACAATAAAACTGTATTAACATGGATTTCTCTCTGACTATATGCAGCCATGCATCCTGGAGATTTTAGCATTTAATAATTACTAACAAATTTAAGTATAAATTGGGTTTCAGGAAATGTTTCCCTACTTAAAAGAGCAAACTGTATCCTAGACTTTGGCTCTTTTTTTATATTTATGTTTATTTGTATTTCATTTTATTTGTTATTTTTTATTTTCTGTTTTTATGCAGAAGAGCATCACTCATTATACTGGAGGGTCTGTAAATTTCAGCTGTTGCAACAAACAACCACCATGTTTTAGTAACACTTTATCTTGTATATGTGCGTTTTCAAGGAAAATTGTTTTTCTATTAAAATCACATAATCCCAATAAACCTTCCTTTTAAAGTGTTTCAGTTAAAGAAGGTGTCTTGTACCTGCTTTAAAATGGCAAGATATCAAAGAACAAAGCCAAAATAGGAGAAACATCAGCTTCTAACTAGAAAAAAAAATTTCCTTAGCTCAATTACAATTGCATGTGTCCCCACACCTGGGTTAAAAGCCATGCAAATAAAAAGGTCAAATTAGGACTGATATTCTCAAGCAGTGCCAGCGTCTGTTGGGGCCCTTACTCCATCATACAATGACTGAAACACAAAAGAAATGTCTTCAATACTGCTGATCTGAAAATAGTCTTTCCAGAATAAACGTTTGCAAAGAGCTAAAAAAAAATCAGGCTTTTTTTTTTTTTCTTTTTTTGAATCAGGCTTTTTGAAAGCCCCTATTGCTTGCTATGGTCCAGCAGCACTGGCATTCAATCTGTTCCTCAGTTAGGTCCAGCTCTGTCCCAGCCAAGCGTTCCCAAAGTCTATTCTCTCTTCCTAGGATACTCCTATTCCTTCTGTTCACCTAACCAGATCTGGGACCTACTCTCTCCCCAAGTGTAAACATCATCTTGTCCAGACATCTTTTCACACCATTCAATCCAAAGTGGGTTCGCAGTTAGTTTCTGTCATAACACCTTTTCTTCATAATACTTGATATAATGTATGCATACAACACCTCATCAAATTTAGAAGGCCGGCAATTGTTAGACATGCCACGGAATTACATATCACAAAGGTGTGGGGGAGGAAGATGCTATGACACTGTCAATTTTAGGATGTTTCCAGATACATTAAAATATGGGGGGGGGGGAATGTGTGCCTTAGAACTGATGGGACATCGTCTATGTGTATATGGATCTGTGACTCTCAGTGGTCAAAAGTGTCACCCTCAAGGGCAAAGAACACGTTTAATGAATAAGTAAGTGGATGGCCAGATGGCCATGAAGATATTTTGTTGTGAAATAATACGTTGTGTGAGAAGGTCTGATTCTCATCCACATGTCCATATTTTTCACACTCTGAAATTATAGTAAAAGATATAGGAAATAGGAAATAAAAGGATTTCCTGGTAGCGCTCCTCTTAACAAACAATATCCTTTTATAGCATTATGATATATATTATGTAATATACATAAGAATTGTAATGTTTGTTCATCTCTAGTTCAACTCATTCCATAAGCTTACAGAACCTGATCATCAAAAGAGGTTAGAAAGGTAGTGTGGCGCAGTTAATTTCTTTAACCATAAACTACCTCATTTGTACCAAGGAAAGATTAACTTAGACAATCTGTACTGTCATTCTGAGCTCTTAGACATTGGGTGGTGCAGAATTTAACAGCTTATAGTTTACGGGTTCACTGTCTATTCCATGTTGTCTGCCTTGCCTTAAAAAAAAAAAAAAAAAAAAAAAAAAAAAACAGAAAAGGAAAAGATTACTCAGCCAGCCAATATTTAGACTCACACTGGCCTGTGGATCCATTTTTTCAGAGATTAGCTACATTTTCTTAATTACTTGGGCATGTTCTACCTGGGAAGTGAACATCTGATACCTCTGTAGCCCCCAAGGAATTCCCCCTGGAAGCTAAAAAGAAGTATAAATGCCTGTTCAGCTTGTAACATTACTGCTTTAGCAAAATAAAAAAGCTGTTGGTGAAAATCCAGCTCTACTGAAACTCTCATCAATGTTCTCTAGACTTGACTACATGTAGGTATAAAAATACATATTAACAGGAGATTAAGTAAGTCATAGTAACAGCAGAAGGTGTGTATTTTGGCATCGTCTGTAATGATGTATTAATTGCTTTGTGGCAGCGTGCCTCTCTTTCTCCTTATTTTCAGTCCATAAACCATGACCTCAGCTGATCTAGGACAGTCACAGAGGCAATGTCTTGCTAACATAATGAGGACAGCACCAACGAAGTTGCCTGGAAAAGATTCCAGGTTACTGGACCGGTTCAACCTAACGCTAATTTGGGCATAGAATTATTTTAAAGCTCTTCAGTATTCTTAGCTGAAAGGCAAGATGACAGGTATGGCAGTTCAAGCATTATTGTACTGCTCCATTGCCTTTTTGCTAGGTGCGAGACAACGCTTTGCCCTGTTAAATCAAAGCAAATAATGTTACGAAGTCATTCCCAAATTTATAGCTCAACCCAGAAGGTTGACGCTTATTGGGAAGTTTCCAGAATTGGATCAAATTTTCAATTCAAATGAATAGAGCAACGATGCGTCCCATGCCTCATAAATCTCCAAATTTAACTTCAAGCCTGTTCCCTTCTTCCAGATGGCTGGGGGGAAAGAGGGAGGATTAGCAGGCAAACCCAAAGAGACACAGTTCCTGTGTATTCAATAATGTCTCCCTTGCAACTAGCTTGTATTGAAGTTAGGCATTACTAAACAGATATTACCCAGATTAACAATACATCTGAAGCCTGTGGAAGGTTTTAACCCCTCAGGGAAGTGCCCTTCTCAAAGCCATTAAACGAGAGGATTTTTTTTCCTCGAAACTCAAATTTTACGTGGACAGAATCAACGACAAAAAACCATTTGCCCAGAAGATATGTAGTGTCACCTCTGCTCTGTTCTAAGACAGTACTTATCTACTCAGGGATGGCTTGTGTCCCCTCACGTCAGGCACTGAGCTCAGGCCTTTGGAATTTTATATGATGAAGAACCCTTTCTGTCACCCTTACTTCATGCCCCAAGGGAAAATGTATGCTAGGCCAAGGTTAAAGAAAGCATGAAGGGAAAGAGCAAAGCAATGAGGAGGAAGAAATCCAATATAGCCTTTTTTCCTCTTCTATCTCCAAAGCTTTTTAATATCAAAAATATGTCATGGTGGGGGGCACCTAGGTGGCTCAGTCAGTTAGGCGTCCAACTCCTGATGACAGCTCAGGTCAGGATCTCACAGTTTTTTAAATTTTTTTTTTCAACGTTTATTTATTTTTTGGGGGGACAGAGAGAGACAGAGCATGAATGGGGGAGGGGCAGAGAGAGAGGGAGACACAGAATCGGAAACAGGCTCCAGGCTCTGAGCCATCAGCCCAGAGCCTGATGCGGGGCTCGAACTCACGGACTGCGAGATCGTGACCTGGCTGAAGTCGGACGCTTAACTGACTGCACCACCCAGGCGCCCCAAGGATCTCACAGTTTTTGAGATCAAGCCAAGCATCAGACTCTGCACTGATAGTGCAGAGCCTGTTTGGGATTTGTCTCTCCCTCTCTCTCTCTCTCTCTCTCTCTCTCTGCCCCTCCCCTGCTCTCTGTCTGTCTCCCTTTAAAAATAAATAAATAATTTTTTTAAAAAATATGTCATGAGGTTATATTTACGCATCTGGTGAAAGTAGCAGACAGCGAAGATATGCGAGCGTACGTACAAAAGATTTAATGCTTACTACTTGCTTACTAGACTCTTCCAATGATGTTTTGGTCTTACATAAGCTCTATTGATTTTTTTTCTACATTTGCTTACTCTTTTTATTTTACTGTATGTTTCTCCCATCGGCATATCTTTATAACTCAAGAATCAGAGCCTCAAATCAGGTGGAGGAGATTTTCTCTGGAAGAAATTGAATTTCACTTAATTTTTTCTGGGGTGATCGAAATGTAACAAAATTCCCTCCACAGCTCACTCAGGTAATCTTCCCCTTCTTTCCTTTGCCTCGTTCTTTATCTTCTCTTCCTAACCTTTCTCATGTTTCTTCTCCATCTTTCCTATCTCCAGAATCTTCACTGATCTCAGAACACTGTGCCTCATGAACATGGCAGATGATAAAAAGTTATGTGTTGGAACTGAGCACAGGGTGAAAAGTGGAAATATCACATGTTTCCAAACACATGGAGCAAATGGGATGCCATTTACTTCTGGTTCTCATTAGCAGATTGGTACGACAATGTTGGAAAACCATCTAGCTATATCTATGAAAGTTGAGCATATGCATACTCTCTGACCAAGAATTTTATTCATAAACCCTCAATAGAAATGAACATGTATCCCTACCAAAAGACATGTGAAAGAGTGTTCATAGCAACGCTGTTCATAACAGCCCAAACCTGGCAATTGCCCAGTTGTCCATCAATAAAACGGATAAATTATATAAATGAAATATTATATAAATATTGAAAGAAGTTATTGCTTCACATAACATGGGTGAATCTCACAAGTACAGTATTAGATTAAAGCAAACAGAAAAAAACAGTGAGTGTTATGGAGAGTAAAGTTTCAAAAACTGGCAAAAAATAACCAGTGAAGGTAAAAAGTCAGAGTAACAGTTATTTAGGATAATGGGCATGAAGGAAGTTTCTGGGTTATTGGTGATGCAGTATATCTTAAACTGAATATTGGTTACTTGAGTGTGTTCACTCTAAAAATTCAAAGACCCTAAGATCTGTACCTATTACTGTTTGTAAATTATGCCTTGGGTTTTTTTTTTTTTTTAAGCCATATTAGCTTGGATTCTGGTTTCTCCACTATAAGAAAATGCTCTTTGTATCCCTCTCTTATAGATCTTCGAGGTGTAGCACTTGAATAAACTTTGTTTCCGTCCTGAATTTCTCCCTAAATTGCACAGCTCAGAATTTGACCTATTATCTGAATGATCTGACTAGCATTGTCTCTAACACAGATCATTAGATAATATCAGTTGACTTCCCAAACCAAGCTTGATCCATGCATGGTGCTGAAAAGTAAAGATTATATATGGCAATGAGCTAATAATTTTTAAGTGGAGAGAAGAAGGAGAAAGCAATCATCATAATTATACTGTACTTAATAAGTATTAGAGGGATAGCAGTCATACGTACAGATTGAGTCTATCTTCTGCCTCAAAGTAATTGGCTGAAACATCCTGAATTATGTTCCCCTAAAGAAAGGTTGAGAGGACGATGGTTGCTAGAAGTGAGAATGGTAATGTGATGATGACTGCTCACATTAGCACCAGATGCCCGTGTTTATCCATCGTTGTGCTGTCTCCCCATCCTGCAGCGCTCTGGAATTATTCTGGCCATGCAGCATCCACACTTAGATTTATATATTCCAGTGTGTCATGTTTGACCTTTATCAACAACACTCCAATCCTGACTTATGCTCAGCTTAGTGTCTGCTCTAACGCCGGATCCTTTTCTGACAGAAAAGTACTTTTCCACAACAAATAATATAAAAAAGTTCATCATCGGAGTGGACTACAATACTGTGTCTGAGTGAAATTAATGTGTAGTTTATTTTTATGACTGTTGAATGTACTTCACTATTATTCAGATTTGGCTTCCAATCTAACGTGGGACTGAGATGACATAGACCATTTTTGCTTCTATAAAAAGCGCATGAGGGCCAGTGGGCCTGCTGGGACACAACACATTCTTGAACGATACATATCATGAGGTTTACACTGTGAAAGAGCCACAAGAAATTTATTTTAGTTTATCTTATTTTATTTTTCGTGTTTATTTATTTTTGAGAGAGAGACAGAGTGTGAGCAGAGGAGGGGCAGAGAAAGAAGGAGACACAGAATCTGAAGCAGTCTCCAGGTTCAGGCTCCGAGATGAGGGACTCCAACCCACCAGCAATGAGATCATGACCTGAGCTGAAGTCAGATGCTTAACCGACTGAGCCACCCAGGCGCCCCAAAAGCCACAAGAAATCTTAATCCCAGAATAAGTCTCCGCCCACTACTATCGTCCATTCTACAATTTAGGATATATGTCAACTAATACTGATATAAATCTAAGAAAAATATTTTAAAAGAAAGTGTGCTAAAATATACTATATATTTGCAAAGTATATGCTTGTATACCCAAAGCCAAATGGAACTGATTTCTTAAAATTACCACGAACTGGGCTATATCCATTCCACGCCTATAAGTGGCTAATACAGATAATCAAAACAAGGTCAAAATTGCTTTGGTGGTAAGAAATTTTTCTTTTCCCACCATCTTCTGGGTCCTTTTTTGGTTTTTAGTTGTTATTCTAAACTATAAAACAAGAATCATCTTATTCATGGTTCCAATTCCCATTGATAGATATAGTTTATTCTCAGAGTTAAATGTATGACCCATATATAATACTCATCCTGTAGATTAGCCCCTTTGGGGCTTCATTATGCGTTTCTTAACTTTATATTCCCATTTCCTAATTTTCCATATCTATTTTATTTTTTTTTAATGTTTATTTTATTTTTGAGAGAGAGGGAGCATGTGTGAGCAAGGGAGGAGCAGAGACAGAGAGAGAATCCCAAGCAGGCTCTCACTGACAGCAGAGAGCCCGATGAGGGGCTCAAACTCACAAGCCATCAGATCATGACCTGAACTGAAGTCAGACGCTTAACCAACTGATCCACCCAGGCGCCCCTCCATGCCTATTTTAAATCTCTCGTCACATCGCTGGTATCTGTGTAAACCACTTTACATCCTTTTTCTGGAAAATGGCAGTTGTGCCAACTGGAATCCTCTGAGAAGCAGACAGCAAATGTGATCAGACACGGAAGAGACTTGCTTCGGAGGCATACTGGGGAAGGATAAAGAAGAGGAAGCAGAAGTAGCCAGAGAGAGAGAGAGTGATGCAGATACGACAGGTTTGAAAGAAAGGGAAAAGGAAGGCTCATTGGAGAAAGAGAGCGTCTGCCCGCACAGCAGCTCTATGAAAGTGTCAGCCAGATGAATGGGGATTTGCTGAGCTAAAACCGATCTTTAGAAAGGTCCTAGATCCTGCGTGCACCCATTGGCTGGAGGCAGCCAGGAGAGTGCGACCACTGTAGTCGATTCTAAGGCAGGTGGCTGTGGCTCTCCTTAGCTACGCTCCCCACAGTAGGTTCTCTTGTAGGAGATGTCAGTGGCAAATTTCCATGGCCATCACAGCAGTATACAAATAAACGAATAAATACACAAGAAAGTATTCACAGACAATCTTGCCTTGGTCATTTTGAAGTTGTCACAGTGATTCTATCCAAACACCTATCTATTTAAACCTAACGTTTTAATGCTTTCAGGTTACAATAGATAAGAATCACCCTGGGATTTATAGTGGCTGAGCCATGTTCGAGTGCCTCCCCTTTGTAATAGACAAAAATCCGTAGGTCGTGCCTTCCTGACACCTGGGATATTGGATTTGTTGCAACGTGTAATTGTTCTCAGCTATTTCCACTGTGGTTATTTTTCATTGTGCCACACGGCACGATAAAAAAAGGAAGGGAATCTCAGGTTTTGCTTTCCCTTCTGTTTCCATGGACACAAGTTTATAATTTTACATGAAAGTCAAAATCTGTCACTCTCATTAAGTCTGCTCTTGGAGCTTACTTTGCTAAGAGCTTAGACTAATGCAGAAAAAAAAAAAAAATTAGCAACCTGCAAAGAAAATACGCAAAACAAAGGAAAATGAGCCTCTTCTTAAAGATGAACGAGAGAGTGGCTGTGGAGTGAGCCCGTGTCTTGGGAAAGGGGTTAAAAGGCAATGAAGTACTTAAAGAATGCAAGTGTTACAGAGCATGGGATGAAATCTCAGCATGCAGTGTGGATGTAGTTTGCTTTTAAACCAGAAACAATAGAATTAATGTTCCTTTTAAGCATAACGCATCCTAATGGTTAGCACTATACCCACCTCCTACTGTCTCTTACACAAATATCTGAATGTATCAGCAGAACAGTTTCAAGAATGTTGCCATCAAAACCTTTACCATTCCAAAAAATTCATAATTATCTTCAGCTTAATTGATTCTGGCTAGTCTACCCTTTTGCGTGCCCCAGCAGCATGGATCTGTGTCATATTGTTCTCATCACGTAAGATTTACTAAGGCCTTATTGTGTGTGAGGGGCCCTGGCAGACAGACTACAATTTAACAGATTTATTTCACTAATGCCACAAAATTAAAATGATTAAATTTGTAATAGACAAACATCTATAGGTTGTGCCCTCCTGACACCTGGGATATTGGATTTATTGCAACATGCAATTGTTCTCAGCTACCGCTGTGTGCTACCCCTGTCCCTGAAGTGTTTGGTGTGGAACCGG
This sequence comes from Felis catus, assembly GCF_018350175.1. NCBI lineage: Eukaryota > Metazoa > Chordata > Mammalia > Carnivora > Felidae > Felis > Felis catus. The sequence goes on from NC_058374.1 coordinate 111,413,076, forward strand.
TTTGTGTTGTTATGGATTCCTATATTCAGAGCTGCCACCTGATTAGGTCAGACCCACCCAAGATAATCTCTTTTGTGAGTAACTTAAAGTCAACTAATGTGGAACCTTCATTCCTTTTGCAGCATCCCTTCACTTTTGCTATATTACTCCTAATCACAGGAGTAAAATCCACCATAGTCACAACCCACCCTCAGGAAAGATTTGGAGATTACACAGAGTACCTATTCCAAAGGCTGGGAATCTTGGAAGCCATCTTAGAATTCTGCCTACTACAGATGAAGACTAAATCTTCTCTTGATAGATAGTGTAGAGTTTTATTGCAATAATGAAATCACAACTGGATTTAATTATTTGTCCAAATACTATGCTGCAGGAGCATCATTACATATTTTTAGCTAGATTTAGGAGTTCCCATACATATAGACTTTGATTAAAGGTAGCCATGGTAACTGGAAATTTCATTACAGTCTTAGTACCAGCATTTTTTCCCTCTGAGTATCATCCCAATCCTGAGACAGTGTGCTTATGTTATGTGTGTGTGCAGTATTGGGGGGTGAGGGTTAGGGGATGTATTTGCCCTAAGTAGAAAGATTGCTATTTAAAATAACTCAGAAACATATCACCAAATGCTTAACAGGTGACAACTGTTGTTCAGATAATATTTTTAATGTAAGAATCACTTCAACTTTTCTTCTTCAGAGAATATGAATGATCTCATCCTCCATATGAATATGAAGATATACATAAATATCTTCTATATACCATATGTATTGGGTATATGGTCTGTATGTGTGTGTGTGTATAAATATATATTTTTTTCTATGCAAGCTTAAACACTACTCAAGGATTGGTCTTCATTTTAAGTTACACATTTAACATCCCTTAGGCTGAAATTACCTCTCCTTGGGGAATCTCACTCTAACAAAGTTTCTCTGACATAAAACTTGCTGATCTAGGCAATGGAATTCTCTATTGAAATAAGCAACATACTTTGCAACAACCTTTCAAGCATCAGGGTTGGAAGTTCATCAAGAATTATTTTCGAGACCTATTGCGTGACAGGCACTGTTCTAGGCTCTGGAAAATAGATGTCTATGTTCTAAAGAAGAATTTAAGCAAGTAAAAATAATAATAAAGAGACAGGAGAGTTGCAGATAAATGATACATGCTATGAAGAGAATAAAATGAGCTGATTGAACAGGACTGAATTAGGAGCCGCCGAGATGAGGGGAGGTTTATTTAAACTATTTGTGACAGAAGTTCTCACTTGAGGAGTTTAGGTTGTAACCTGGAAGACAAAAATGAGGCCAGTTGAGAGAAAAGTTGAAGACAAGAACTTCCCGGTAAAGGAATCAACAGGTGCAAAAACTCATGGTAGAATTACTCTTGGTGTTTTCAAGGAATACGAGGAAAACCAAGCAGTGTTGGAGTCTAGTGAAGGGAGAAAAGAGGAAGAATGGAGGTCAGATTATGGACAATGATTGAGCTTTTGTTTATAGGTGCAATTGGTGACTATTGTAAGACTGATTTGAATTGCATTGTTTTTTTTTAAATCACTATGGATGCTGTATTATGAATGATATTTGATAGCACCTCATCCATATTTGTTGATTATAACTGAAAACACAAATGCATTATTTGTCCAAAGGAAGCAGTCAATTATTTTGTTTTCACTATTTAGTACTTATTTTTGTTGTTTAACATACCTCTCAGTTAGCAAGATATCTTCCTATTTGGCATAAATCCCATAAGAGTTATTTCTGATAAAAACCTTAAAAGGGAAGAAATGTTATAAATTTTTTTTTTCTCCGCTGACTGTTATTTTAAAAAATCCAAAAGAGGGGCACCTGGGTGGCTCTGTCGTTCAGCATCAGGCTCTTGATTTCAGCTCAGGTCATGATCTCACACAGTTCGTGAGTTTGAGTCCCGCGTCGGGTTCTGTGCTGACTGTGGAGACTGCTTGGGAAGTCTCGCTCTTCCTCTCTCTCTCTCTCTCTCTCTCTCTCTCTCTGCCCCTCCCCTGCTTACGCTTGTGTGTGCGTGCTCTCTCTCTCTCTCTCTCTCTCTCTCTCTGTCTCTCAAAGTAAATAAAGTTAAAAAAAATAAAAATAAAAAATCCAAAAGAAATGTGAAGCCCAAACTTGTCCCTTCATCAATTCGTTCTTTTTCCTCCATAAATACACTATGGTTTGTTATTTTAGAGCTGCTAAGGAGTACAAATATGATATTATGGCCTTCTCCTTTTTTAAGTAGAAAAACCAACATTAGCACATGTATTTCTCAGTGGAAAGGAATACAATTTTTTCATGATACAGGAAAGTCAAATTTGACAGGATTTTTTTTCTTTTTAATAGCCTGTTTCAACACTCAGAACTAGTTTTTCCGGCTCTATTTTGGTTGCATCAACATGTCCAGTTGTCCCCTCCAACAAACCTCCTCATTTTGTTCACTTTAAACAGTTAAGATTTTAAACATCCAAGCAACTTACTTTGCAGTGCTAAAACAAAACAAAACAAAACAAAACAAACAAGAATATGAGTAGATTTCAAAAGATTTTCACTTCTTCAAGCAGTATAGAAAATGGAGCCCAGGAAACCTAAAATCAAAAGTCAGAAACACAGGGGCATTCTCAGTTCAGTAATGGCAGACTACTTACTGAGGCCAAGCTCTATGGTATAAATTCTTCCACCTAAAGACATAGAGGAACCAAAACAGCAGTGAAGAAGGACAAAGATCCAAGAGAAGGCAGAAACCCAGAAAGAATAATTCTGCCCTTTTAGGGGCCACTCGTTGTGCCAGTTCCAGAAAAAGTGACCGAGAAGCTGAGAAACCGAACTGGAGAGCTTTTGCCAGTCTACCAGAGCTTGGGGACAAAGTTTGGGGCCAGGATTCACCAAGGAGGAGAGCCCAGGTAAACTCTTCTTGCTTCTATTAAGACCCTGAAAGACGCATCTTATGGATGAATCCAGAGTAGACAGGCATTGAAAGGACTGCGGCACTCCTACAACTTACCATAGTGCAACCACAGTCAGAAGTCTGGGAGAAGAAGATAGTGTTATCCAAGACCTCACATTATTTTTATCAACAGTTGCACGCAAATACAACAAAATACAACCCAAAATAACCAAGCACAAGAGAAATAAAATAACATAAACTTAAAAGACCAGAAAAAATAGACAATAGATATCAAGTAACAATGACACCAAGGGATTAGACTTACCAGACACAGATTTCAGAATAAGAATATTTGCTATGTTGAAGAAGATAAAAGCCATGACTGAGAATTTTGGCAGAGAACTGGAAACTATTAACAAAGAGCCACATAGAAGCTCTATAAACTTCACTGAAAAACACAATTGAACTTCAGAATGTAATGGATGAGATTAACAACAGATTAGATGAAGGGAAAGGAAAACTGTGAAATGTAGGTCATATCAAAAGTAATATCCAGAATAAAATGAGACATACAAAAATGTAGAGACATAGCTGAAGCAGTGAGAAATTCTAATGTATAATAGGACTCACAAAACAGATACAGACAGTTGGGACAGAAGCAATATTTGAAGGATAATGGTAAAAAACACAAAACCAACCATTCAAGAATTCCCCCTAATGCTGCAGTATAATAGCTTTCTCTCTGAGACAAGACCCAAGACAATGAAGCCTCCTATTTCCACTTTTATTCAACATTGAATTAAATATTCTAGCCCATAAAATAAGGCAAAAAAAAAATTAGAAGCTTTAAGAATAAAAAGGAAGAAACGTAGCTGGCATTATTCCAGACATGATTATCTGAATAGAAAATCCAAAAGAATCTATAGTTAAATTATTAAAATGACTGTACATACTCCAACCTGAGTCACAACTACAAGTATTGGCTGAAGATCTCATGCTGATTCAGATTGTATCAGGCACTGTGGGGGCTGGGGAAGTGGTCAGAGTTGATCTTTCTTTACCAAGAGCTCACACTATTTAGAGATGACTATAGATGCCATCATTTGCAAACCAGTGTGAGGTTTCATTTATGCACTTGGGCGTTTGCTCATTCAACAAAGGAATATCAACTTCCTGCCTATTGTGAATCGGGCATTTTTTCTGAAACACTAAGAAATATAAAGATGAATAAGACTTGTTTAATATTTGAAGGATCCTTGTTTAATGTGGGACCAGGAGTGTTCAAAGAGCTAGGCAACAAAGCCCGATGGAAACAGGGAATGCTCCATGGGGGACACAGGACCCGAGCTAAGCTTTCAAGGGTGGACGGAATACGGGTAGAGTCAAGACGGGGGAGGGGGAGGGAATGGAAATAGAGGTGGTGTGGTGACACCTGCAGTGTCCTTAGACCAAAAAGTCCAAAGGGAAATTAGGAGAAATAAATATGGCTTTGTTTTTTAATTAAAAAGCCTGGCAAAGGAGTGTAGAATTCAGGCCATACAGCAATGGGGATGAATTGTGGGTTTTTTACACATAAGTAATGTCAAGGCATACCCATAATTACCTTTACTCTCCATTTCCTAGCATTGACAAGTAGTAACTGCATATCTATTTTAGGTAGATGAGCATAGTGGTTAGAAACATGGATTCCAGAGCCAGACTGCCCGAGCTTGAACCTGCCTCTCCACTTGCTAATTGTAAGCAGCTAAACACTTTGTTCATATGGAAAATGGGATAATAATAGTATTGCCTCATAGATCGTTTTTTAAAAGCTAAATGAATTAATCCACATTATGTTGTTAGACCAGTGCCTGGCACAAAATAAACACTATATAATTCAGCTATAAGCATAATTATTATTAACTGCTTCAGGTACAATATTACCACAAACACTGTGGTAGATGCATTTCTTTTTTAAGTCTCTGCCCTCAAAGACCTTATAATTTGCCTGGGGTTCTGGGATTAAAGGACGTTGCCACCAAAATGTATGATGAAGGATACTTAATATCATGAGGAAATGTTCGAATATATTGAGAAGAGAAAAGGACAAAAAAAAAGGTATATTACAGGACAGAAAGTATAATCCCAAATATCTACAAAAGTACAGAAAAGATTCCTAAAATTTCAGAAGATTCCAGCTACTGCCTCTGGGCACTGGGATCACGAGTGATTTTAAGAAGCATGATTGGATTATGAACTTGAAAGAGAGTCAGTGAGATCCTGGAGTTCACAGGCTTTGGTATTATAAGGAAGTAAGTACACATCTCAGCTAAAGCTCTTATCCGTTCAACCTTGAAAGAGTTACTGTTCCTTTTGTTTGTTTGTTTTTAGCTTGGCCTCTGTTTCTTTATCTACAAAACGGGAGAGTGCCTGGCACCTACTAGATGCTTTATACACTGTGGTTATTTCTACGGGGTAAACTTAATTTCCTTACAGCATTCATTGATAGATAGCGTTTATCACAAGTCACCCATACTTAAACCCTGTCTATACCAATGGCTACTCGTTGTAACCAGTGCTACAGTATGATCATTTGGCCTCAGACATTTTAAAATATCTAGTGATGTCTAAGGCAGCAGAAGAATGCATTTGTTTCTTATTCGTCCAGAAAGAATTCATGTTAAAAACCTGAACTTGCAGTGCTAGGTGCTGGGTGGTAGATTTCGTAAACATCTTGCTTGTCACAAAGTATGAAATTAATATTCATTCTTACTAACATATTCATTCACTCAACAACTATTCATGACTTGTGTTCACTATGCTAAGCAATGAGTATGAAATTAGTTTATCTCCAATTCATTTCTTCCAGTCTCTTACAGAAATTACATTTGGTTCTGCTTGTGGTTTCAAAAGGAGACCTAAAATTGTATTTACCTTTGACTATAAATAGCATTGGAATAAGCACAAGTCAAATAGATTCCCACTGATCAAATCCTAGCAGCTCCTATATGACATTTCAATCCTACCATGCTGTTTTTGAGCTATTTGTGTTGAGGTATTTTGGGTTTGCTTATTTTAAAAGCCAAGATCAGATGCTGTCTCATATTTTGTCACAGTTTCAGGCAACATTGGAAGTAAAAGAAAAGTTTTGATTTAATCCAAAAGGCTGTTATTTAATAAAGAGCCTTAATGCCAGGTAACCAGAACTTGAATGACATTTAAAAAAAAGATATTTAGTCTTTTTCTTCACAGCAGTTTTTCAGATAATATCTATTTCAGAAACCCATACAGAAATAGAAAGATTCAAGAAATGTTCCTCCTGTGAAAAGTTTGCCATCCATTTATGAAGATATTGTTCACAGAGTTGTAATAGAAAAAAGTTCAAAACAATCCAAATATGTAGTAACAGAAGACTGGTTAAAGGAATATGCAGCCATTGAAATGTTATAGAAAAAGTATTTAATGACATGGAGAGTTCGACCAGATAAATTGTTACATACAGATCACATTACAAAATAATATTTACAGGACATTTCAACCCCTCTATTTTTGTCTCGGAGAAAATTTTGACCCTGAGGATGTTTGTAATACAAACATGGTGATCATATTAGGCCTATATTGATAAAATTTTCATCAAGAAATTGGTTCCCAGAGCGAATATCACCAAGCCAAAATATTTCCTTGATCAAAAGAGTATAATAACCATTTACAATATATTTTTTAATTTTCTTCTTTATTTAACTGAGATCATTCCATTGCTATTTGTTGTTTGCCATTTAAATTATAAAATTGCATTTCATTCACCAGTAAGTATTTTGTCATATCAGCTTTTATTGATTCCTTTCTATCCTTGTGAGTTTTCCTCTGTGGTCATTATTTTTACTAAGTTCAGTATCGCTAGATGAGATTTTACTGATCTAAATTTTGTCAAGAAGATCTTGTTCTTCCATTGATTTTTAGCCAATAACAAATATTGCCATGTGCAACTTAAAACATTGTCAGTTTTATTCCATTGAGATTATTTGTACTAGTAATGTTTAATGCAAATATTGCAATTACGTCTCAGTTAATCCATATGAAAATTGTAAGCAACTTTTTAAATGTTTATTTTTTATTTCAAGAGAGAGAGGGGGGCACAGAGAGAAAGGGAGAGGGAGAGAGAATCCCAAGCAGGCTCTGCACCGTCAGGGCAGGGCTCCACCTCACAAACCATGAGATCATGACCTGAGCAGAAATCAAGAGTTGGGGACTTGGGGGCACTTGAGTGGCTCAGTCTGACTTCAGCTCAGGTCACAATCTCATGGTTAGTGAGCTTAAGCACCACGTCGGACTTGCTGCTCTCAGCACAGAGCTGGCTTTGGATCCTCTGTCCCCCTCTCTCTGCCCCTCCCCCGCTCGCTCTCTCTCTCTCTCTCTCTCTCCCTGTCAAAAATAAATAAACCCTAAAAAAAAAAAAAAAAGAGTTGAACACTCAACCGACTGATCCACCCAGGCACCCCTGAAAACTGTAAGCAATTTAATAAAGAGGAAAGAAAGAGGTCAAAGAAGAGAGAGAGGATGGGTGAATGGCAGAGAGAATAGGTGAATGGAGAAGGCAAGAGAGAATGAGGAAAGGGAAAAACAAACAAAGGTAGATCAACACATCTGAATAGTCAAAACAGTGGGATCAAAATGATGGGGTAGGATATGACAAAAATATAGCTTAATAACACTATCTCTTCAAGCTTAATCATGCTAATGCCTTCCCTTGACAGATAAATTCCTGAAAGACTCCTACAGAACATTCCTGAATTTCTTACTTTCAACCTCCCTATCCACTGATATGTATCAGAGAAACAGTGAATTTGCCACATCAGTGAAGGATCTTTCCACGTGACCATATAATAACCAGTTAAAATATGTAACATTTAATAGTGTCTGCTCCACATGCTAAACAGTTAGCTTAAAGTTGTTTATCAAAATGACTGGGTATTTTGACGTTAGCCTGTCTGGGGTATGCAGAGGTTCTGTTGAATCCCCGATATACCATCTCTGAAAATATAGACAGAACTCCTCATGAGATCAAAGATCAGCCTAAGATCAAGATACTGAGTCAGTGAAACGCTGAATGTTGTTCTGCAAGTAAGGGTCAAGGCCATGGAGGTGAGTGAAGGAGTAAGGAAGAAAAGCACAATTAGGTAGAACGCATGAAAACAAAGATGGGAACCCTCCAACTGATATCCTAACTTCTCTGGGCCACCCCCGAGAACCAGGCAAGTTCTTGGTCTCTGCTCGGTCTCTGCTCTTATCACCAGTCCCCACACATTTATCTTTACTGTTCCCAATTATAACTTAGACCAACAGTGTTCAAAACTCTCACCCCTTCTCTGAGGGCACGGACTCTTAAAATCTTACATAAAAGCCTAAATTTTTAAAGCAGGAAAAGTTACTGCTCTAGAATTATAATGGGCCATAAATGGAGCAGGGCTGCGGGAGTTGTGGGTCCCCTACACTCAGGTTCCCGGCTCCTTCCCGCCCCAAACATCCAACAGTGACCTCAGACAGGGTCCCACAGAACCCGGTTTGAACTCCACTAGCTTAGACTTTATGTGCTATATTCTAGAATCTCTGAAGGTAAATTCTGTGAGTATAGGATTCTAGATAAATTCTGCAAGGACAAATGTGCTACTGCTTTCACAGAGCCTCAAAAGGTGAACCAACCTATTATTTTTTTAGGGTTTGTTTGTTTTGTTTTCTAGCTAAAAATTTCAATCTGAAACATTTCTTTAAAATTCACCATTGAGGGGCGCCTGGGTGGCTCAGTCAGTTAAGCATCTGACTTCAGCTCAGGTCATGATCTCACAGCTTATGAGTTCGAGCCCCGCATCGGGCTCTGTGTTGACAGCTCAGAGACTGGAGCCTGGATCCTGCTTCAGCTTCTGTGTCTCCCTCTCTCTCTCTGCCCCTCCCCCACTCACACTCTGTCTCTCTCTCAAAAAAAAAAACATTAAATTTTTTTTTAATTTTTTTCAACTTTTTTTATTTATTTTTGGGACAGAGAGAGACAGAGCATGAACGGGAGAGGGGCAGAGAGAGAGGCAGACACAGAATCAGAAACAGGCTCCAGGCTCTGAGCCATCAGCCCAGAGCCTGACGCCGGGCTCGAACTCCCGGACCACGAGATTGTGACCTGGCTGAAGTCGGACGCTTAACCGACTGCGCCACCCAGGCGCCCCTAATTTTTTTTTTTTTAAATTCACCATTGATTTTTACTTTAAATTATTAAAAATAATGATGATGGGGTGCCTGGGTGGTTCAGTCGGTTGAGCATCTGACTTCGACTCATGTCATGATCTCATGGTTCATGGGTTCAAGCCCCGCATCGCATCGGGCTTTGCCCTGACAGTGCAGAGCCTGCTTTGGATTCGCTCCTCCCCCCTCTCTCTCTCTCTCTGACCCTACACCACTTGCTCTCTCTCTCAAAATAAGTAAATAAACTTTTAAAAAAATTAAAAATAATGATGATGATGATAGCAAAAAATTATGTAGCACCTTCTTTTTTCCTGACAATGCTCTAAGTATTTACATATATTAAGATATTCTCTCAACACTGAGAGGTCAATACTAATATTATTCCCCATTTAGAGATGAAGGAACTGAGACAGAGAGAAGTCAACTAACTTATCAAAGATCATATGCCTTGTAAGTGAAGTGGAAATGGATTAAAATCATAATCTGATGCAGTCTCCATTTGCAGGAGATACACATTATGCTTGAAACCAATTATGGAAAAGTTTCTCCAGTGATTAAACAAATTATATGAAATCTTCTTAATAGTCCTTCCCAAGCAATTTCCGTAGAGTCATAGAAATTAATTCTCCTGGCTCAACTCATAGAAGGCCATGAAAATTTGGTCTAAGTGATTTGTAATCTTTGTAGGAATCTTTGAATTTCAGTAAATTCGTTAGATATGAGTAATCTATGGCAATAATACAAGTCTTCTTTTGCAATCCATCAATAGAATAAAATATACTCCCAAATATATTGTTCCAAATATTTGCTAAGTGTCACAGGGGAAACTAAAGTAAAAAATATTGCCATCATCGGGATGTAACATAAATCAAGAGAGAATAATATGGGAAGATATTGTGACTAGATTACAAAATAATAAGTACAATGGAAGATAAGTAGTATGGGTGGAAATTATCAATAGATGATTTACCTGAATTTTGAAGAACCTCTACAATTTCATTAATGTATTTAAATGATTAATACTTATTGAGTGTCTAACAACAATGAGAGCTTTAACCTTAATTTTGAAGAGCTATCATAATTTTATTACTCATTCAAAAATCAACAGCGATTTATTGACTGGCAATAATAATAACTAACACTGTCTTGGTAATACAGAAGGAAACAAAAAGATTCTGCTTTCTTGGGGCTTATATTCTAATGGAGAGGCAAATGATAAATGAATAAGAAAAGCACTGGGTAGTGACAAGGGCAGACAGAGATGGTGTGATATGACAGTCAGAGTCTGGGTGGCTATAGTAGATTGAGCAGCCAAGAACAGCATCTCTACAGAAACCCATGGGGGAGGGGAAGGAAAAAAAAAAAAAAAAAAGGAGGTTAGAGTGGGAGAGGGCCAAAGCATAAGAGACTCTTAAAAACTGAGAACAAACTGAGGGTTGATGGGGGGTGGGAGGGAGGGGAGGGTGGGTGATGGGTATTGAGGAGGGCACCTTTTGGGATGAGCACTGGGTGTTGTATGGAAACCAATTTGACAATAAACTTCATATATTGAAAAAAAAAAAAAGCATCTCTAAGGAAGTGATATTTAATCTGAGATCTGACTAACAGAAAGGGCCAGCGTTCTGAAGTTGCGAGAAGCAGTAGGAATAGATAGCGGAAAAGCACTCAGATGTGGTCAAATGGGTTTATTCATAGAACAGAAAGAGGGCCAGTGTGACTGGAACAACCTAGTCAATGGCGGAGCATTATAAGAAACAAGGTTGTTTTTGTGAACCTCCCAGAGCAATGATGATAGTGAGAAACGCTGATAAACAAATGAAATAATACTTCCAATGGATAATATGATACAGATAAATATGGACAGCATCCTGTTAGAACATAGAAGCACCTAACCAAGACTGGGAAAAGTGATATTGACTTTGAGCCCTAAACATGAGAGGCAAGGCAAGACCAAAATGCGTTCCAAAGAAAGTTCAGAAAAGCAAATAGGTAATTACAGCCAGAGCCTAGGGTTGGAGGCAAGAGTATGGTGAGTGATGACCTTGGATACATAGGCAAGGACAAAATGATAGCCACAAGAACTCAAAACACCCTAAAGTTAATTTTGTTTCTTTTTTTCTTTTTTTCTTTTTTTCTTTTCTTTTCTTCTCTTTTCTTTTTTCTTTTCTTTTCTTCTCTTTTCTTTTCTTTCTGGTAAATAGGGAATATTTACTTATTTATTTTAGCATTTTTTTTCTAAATTTAAATTCAAATTAGTTAACATAGAGTGTAGTCTTGACTTCAGGAGTAGAATCTAGTGATTCATCTCTTATGTATAACACCCAGTGCTCATCCCAAAAAGTGGCCTTCTTAATGCTCATCACCCATTTTACCCATCCCCCATCACCACCCCTCCAGCAGCCCTCAGTTTGTTCTCTGTATTTAAGAGTCTCATGGTTTGCCTCCCTCTCTGTTTTTATCTTATCTTTCCTTCCCTTCCCCTATGTATATTTGTTTTGTTTCTCAAATTCCACAAATGAACGAAATCATATGGTATCTGTCTTTCTCTGACTTATTTCACTTAACATAATACCCTCTAGTTGACTATGAATGGATAAAGAAGATGTGAGATATATATATAGATACAGATGATATAGATATAAATATAGATATAGATACAGATATATACATACACACACACAATGGAATAGTACTCAGTGATGAAAAAGAATTAAATTTGCAACAATATGGATGGAACTGGAAGGTATTATAAGTTAATTTTTTAACTGAGTGTGTTGAACAACAAGCACAATGAATATGAATGTAATACATACCTCAGAAAGTAGCCTTCAAGAGCCTACTGTTCTTTTTTTTTTAATATATGAAATTTATTGACAAATTGGTTTCCATACAACACCCAGTGCTCATCCCAAAAGGTGCCCTCCTCAATACCCATCACCCACCCTCTCCTCCCTCCCACCCCCCATCAACCCTCAGTTTGTTCTCAGTTTTTAACAGTCTCTTATGCTTTGGCTCTCTCCCACTCTAACCTCTTTTTTTTTTTTTTCCCTTCCCCTCCCCCATGGGTTCCTGTTAAATTTCTCAGGATCCACATAAGAGTGAAACAATATGGTATCTGTCTTTCTCTGTATGGCTTATTTTACTTAGCATCACACTCTCCAGTTCCATCCACGTTGCTACAAAAGGCCATATTTCATTTTTTCTCATTGCCATGTAGTATTCCATTGTGTATATAAACCACAATTTCTTTATCCATTCATCAGTTGATGGACATTTAGAAGAGCCTACTGTTCTAAACAGTGACACATGCTACCCTATTTCTAGCCCCACAGAAGAAATAAAAATAAAAAAGAAGATACTAGTTTTTTGCCAAGCTCAGTTACAAGTTTCAGCCCTTGTCTGGAAATTTCTACGTTCTGTTGACATACTGTCAAATGAAAGTCAATGAATCCTCACTGTAGTAGTTTGTTTGCCAAATATGCCAGTTGCCCACCCTGAAGTGTCCCTCCCTGAGGGAAGAATATACATCGTTGCTCTGATGAACTCAGAAGTGACCGAGTGACTTGCTTTGGCCAGTAACATGTAGACATGAAATAACGTGTGTCTCGTCCAACCAGAAGCTTTCAGATTTGACAAATGATTCCCCATGTTCCTTTTCGCTCTACTAAAGTGACCAAGTGTTCCAGACCGAGGCTGCTCCATCAGGACAGAGAGTGGAACAACAGCCAATCTGGGAAGGATATGGTACAGGAGACATCCATCTATAAGTCGTTGAAATTTGGGGGTGGGAGAGGTGTTACTGTTACTGCGGCACAAGTTGCCTATCCTGACTAATATGTTCATAAACCCAGACTTCTAGAGCAGAAGGGATGAAGCAAGACATGCTAGTAACACCATACACCTATAAGCCTTTGGTCAGGTGAGTACCTGGGGCTTACCCTACTCGGGAATTTCCCCCACAGATTTCACACCAGAACCATGGAAATGAAGCATATTTGATTTTACATTTTCACTCTCTCCCTGCTCGTGACCAAACAATTCAGTACTAATGACTAACTACTCCAACCAGAAAAAAAGTGTGACATGGGATGTAGGCAGCCTGTCTGTGCTCCGTTTGCACAGCCCACAACTATAAATAATACCAGTAGGAAAGCACACATTGCCTTAGATGGAAGGCACAAAGAAAAGCACTTTCTCTGATAGTTTAGCAACACATTCAGATTTCATGTCTCTAGGTAAAAATAGGCCTAACAAATGAATTAAATTTGGAAGCTGAGCCGAAGTGAAGAACACTGGCATTATAAAGATGCCGTGGGAGGGAGAAGAGACTTATAAGGTGCTGTATTCTCTCTGCCGGTGAGCAGGATAGAAGGGTGGAAAGAAAGGATTTTCCTGAGAAATGAAAATAATCATCAAGAGTTTGAAGTTAAAAATATCATCTTTATTAAACTAGTAACCCAAAGGAACTCTGAAAACCATACAGGCTTCAGCAACGGATAAAATAAAACTCAACAGTTAGGATTTTCTTCGGTGCACTTTCAACGTTAAGAAAAGGGGGTGGGGGGAGGGAAACAGATCCAAAGAAAATAGATGTCAAATAGATGTCAAAGAGTGTCTAACAATACATAAACTTCCAACTTAATAACCCACATGGTTTGTTTGTTTGTTTGCTTGTTTCAATAAAGCCCATCCATTTCTATTATAATTTTCAATGCTATTTTTTTAATATTTTATTTTTAAGTGATCTCTACACCCAAGGTGGGGCTCGAACTTTAAATCCTGAGATCAAGAGTTGGATGCTCTACCGACTGAGCCAGCCAGACACCCCTCAGTGCTATTTTTAATGTCTCTGGTACTTGAGCAAAGGAAGCATTAGAAGATAGTATATCTTCCAAAAGAAAAAAAAAGTATCAATCATCAACCTTTCTTAATGCTGTAGTCTAAGGCAAGTACACCTCTCTATCCTATAACATCTGCAAACAAAAAAATGCTATATTATCTTTCTACATCAAAATATATGCTATTTATTTCCAAGTAGAAATGCGTCTAACATTAGATCATAAGCTTCTTGAGGGTATCTCAAGGCTGTCTTCTGTATCTCTCTCAGAGCCTACCTAGTACAGGGGGTAATACCCAGCAGGTACTTCAGACACATTTTTTTTTTTTTTCAACGTTTATTTATTTTTGGGACAGAGAGAGACAGAGCATGAACGGGCGAAGGGCAGAGAGAGAGGGAGACACAGAATCGGAAACAGACTCCAGGCTCTGAGCCATCAGCCCAGAGCCCGACGCGGGGCTCGAACTCATGGACCGCGAGATCGTGACCTGGCTGAAGTTGGACGCTTAACCGACTGCACCACCCAGGCGCCCCCAGACACATTTTTTAATTGAATAGAGTGACTTTTCTCCATGAGCCCTTTTTTGCTCTAAGTGGCCTACTGTCAACAAACTATACCCTATGTTGATAGACAATTGGTGAAATCTTTAGGCCAGCAAAACATCAGCAGATAATAACAGCACATTCTAACTGTGTCCAAATCTGTGGCCTGAAATGTTCCCTAAACTGCACCCCTGGCATCATCACATAGTGAGGATAACTCACTTGAATCACCTCCCTGAGCCGCTGGAGAACTGCCTGCTATGCCAACAGTCCTATGGTCATGGTGATTTGGCCAGATCTCAGTTCCCCAAGGGTAGGCCCTGAACACGGTGAGGGCTTTCCAAGAGATCCAAATGGCTTGAGGATGAAGCTGAGATGACCCACAGCTGTGATCACAAGAACGCAGAGGGCCTTGGGTTTGTTGTAGATACAGGCCTGGAAAAACCTATTCTTGGATATACGCACAATTATTGGGGTCAACTTACCAAGAGTAAAAAATCTAAGTCATCAATCACCTCTTGCAGTCAACACTGTTTGTGTAAGTCCTCAACTCCCACAACAATGCAAGGGCTTCTTGATTAATTTGTGGATAGTCCTGTTGTGCTGCTTTAAGACCAGCTAGCATGTTGGAACAAAGCATTCTAATATCATAAACTGAAGTGTCAATGGTAAGAAACCTTATATTTTATATTTGTTAGAGTACTAGCAGAGATTTCCAGCTGGACACCCCAACTTCGGCAAGGCCTTTTTCTAGCTGTTGTGATGTGGCTCAACAGCAGGACCTAAATTAAGACAAAATAAAGCAAACTTGGTTCACAATCCTGGTTTTTGCGGTTTTTTAGAGTATACACATCATGAACTGTATAGTTTTATCTGGGGGTTAGTAACTTCAGGGTCATTTATGCAAAGACTTCAAGCAAAATTGGAAGTTTCAAACTCACGTTTCATACTGAAATAATTCAACACACATTAATAAATACTATAAGTCAAGTCGTTGGGTCGGGCACTAAGATATAATGATGCACAAATGAATAGGGTGTTATTAAAAGCATATAGCCCTGGGGTGCCTGGGTGGCTCAGTTGGTTAAGGGTCCAACTCTTTATTTCAGCTCAGGTCAGATCTTATGGTCATGTTAGGCTCTGCACTGACAGCATGGAGCCTGCTTTGGATTCTCTCTCTTCCTCTCTCTTTCTGCCCCTTCACCCCTCAAATAAAAAAAAAAATGTGTAGCCCTTGTTGAATGTTGCATAAGTTTATCTTCCATTGTTTCCACAATCAGGATGTCACATTTCCAAACCCAGAAAACAGGCTCTTCACAAATCGATGAAATTTTCAGGTTGGCTTTTAGTTTTGTTGATTGTTTCCTTCGCTGTGCAGAAGCATTTTTATTTTGATATAGTCCCAGTAGTTTATTTTTGCTTTTATTTCTCTTGCCTTAGGAGACTTATCTAGAAAAATGTTATTATAGCCAATGTCAGAAATTACTGCCTGTGCTCTCTGTTAGGATTATTATGGTTTCAAGTCTCGCATTTAGGTCTTTAATCCCTTTTGAGTTTATTTTTGTGTATGCTGTAAGAAAGTGGCCCAGTTTGCATATGTTATCAGGTTTCCCAACACCATTTGTTGAAGAGACTGTGTTTTTCCCATTGTATATTCTTTCCTCCTTTGTCGAAGATTAATTGACCATATAATTGTGGGTTTATTTCTGGGTTTCCTATTCTGTTCCTCTGATCTGTGTCTATTTTTATGCCAGTACCATACTGTTTTGAGTACTAAAGTTTGGTAATATAACTTGAAGTCTGGAATCGTGATAACTCTAGTTTTGTTTTTCTTTTTTAAGATTACTTTGGCTATTCAGGGTCTTTTGTGGTTCCAGATAAATTTTAGGATTGTTTGTTCCAGTTCTATGAAAAATGTTGGTATTTTAATAGGGATTGCATCAATTGAGTACATTGCTTTGGGTAGTATAGACATTTTAACAATATTTATTCTTCCGATCCATGGGCATGGAATGTCTTTTCATTTCTTTCTGTTGTCTTGAATTTCTTTCATCAGTGTTTTATACTTTTCAGACTACAGGTCTTTCACTCTTTGGTTAAGTTTATTCCTAGATATTTTATTGTTTTTTTTGTGCAATTATAAATGGAATTATTTTCTTAATTTCATTTTCTGAATATAACAGATCTCTATATATTGATTTTGTATCCTAAGACTTTACTGAATTCATTAATCAGTTCTAGCAACATTGTGGTGAAATCTTTAGGATTTTCTCTATATAGTATCATGTCATCTGTAAATAGTAAAAGTTTTACTTTTCCTTACCAGTTTCCTTTTATTTCTTTTTGTTGTTTGATTGTTGTGGCTAGAATTTCCTATACTAAGCTGAGTAAAAGTGATGAGAGTGGGCATCCTTGTCTTGTTCCGAAACTTAGGGGGAAAACTTTTTCAGTTTTTCCCCATTGGGTATGATGTTAGCTGTGGACTTTTCATATAAGGCCTTTATTATGTTGAGGTATGTTTCCTCTAATCCTACTTTGTTGAGATTTTTTATCATGAATGGATCTTGTACTTTGTCAAATGCTTTTGATGTATCTATTGAAATGACAACATGATGATATGTGATCTTAGTGATAGGATGTTTCAGGCTCAAAAACATTTTGAAATAAAGACAAAGTTCAGACTTAACCTCAATGAATATGATTGCGTAGCTATCTATAGTAATATTATTAGTATAGATAGTATACTAATAATAGTAGTAACAATTAGACATCATTGATAAGCCTATGCAGGGTCAAATTCTGCAGAGACATGGAACCTAAAAGGAAGAGCAAAAAGTCAATTTACTACAGAATTTTAATATGGATTCATTCATTCATTTATGCATTTTTAATAAATTCATTTATTCAGCATATGTTTATTGAGTCCCTAATATGTTTTTGACATTGGAATAACATCATAAAAGAAACATAAAGTCTTCCTCTCTTTGAGTTTATACTTTAGTGGGAGAGATAGAAATTATAAGGTGACATTTAGTTTCCATTTTAATTAGCAAAATATCAAGAATATTGCTGAAGCAAGGGGGCTACAGGAAGAAAGAACAGGCCCAACATGTCTCAGCTCAACTGTCTGAGACTTCCCAGTCCTCAAAGGGATGTCACAGCTGCCTGTGATTCTCTTCATGCAAGGTAGAGACTAGTATTTTTTGCAGAACAAATTCAGAGTGAAATAAAGTATTAATTAGCTTCTGAGATGCAAAATAAGATAATGTGCCGAGACAACAGCATTACCAGACATATGCATTGGGAAAAGATTTTCTAGATCACTCTATGTTTTCCTGTAGTATATCAAGAATTAAGTTGGCCAGAGTTGTGGAAGAGACATTTCTCCTTCTATCATAGCTAAGTCATCTCTATGATAGACAGAGGATATGTCATAAAAGAAGTAAAACAATGTTTATCCTGGACACAAGATTGGTGAAAAAGAGAAGAGAGGGGGAAAAAAACCCAAACAAACAAGAAAGTAAACATGCATCTCCAAATTTGTCCCATCTTTGCTTCCAGCAGGAAAGAAGGCAATGTTACATAGACGTTACTTGATCAGCAACCCCCAACTGAGACTCTGCCACTTAGCAGAATATCCAAAGCAGACTGCACTAACAGCACAGAACCCGATGTGGGGCTCGAACCCACAAACGGTGAGACCATGACCTGAGCTGAAGCGGGTTGCCCAAACGACTGAGCCACCCAGGCACCCACAAATTGGACCAATGTTAAAACATACTTTAAATTTAATTAAGTTTTCCCTAGAACAAGCAGGAAGACATTCGTGGAAGAGACAGGCTAGGGGCAAAATAAAGGAGGTACATTTCTCTGCACATCTAAATTGTCGTGTGACTGAAATCTGGAATCCTGCCACACAAGCCACACATTTTACCCAACCTCTCTCTCTAACTGCCTGTGGGGTCAATATGCCGCAGTTTGAGAAAGAGCTGCCGCCAGAGACTTGGGTCCAAAATATGCAAAACTGACATAATTTTTACAGGAGAGTTGATCGTTCTATTCAGAATCAAGTTACTAAATTCCTTCTAAATACGTAAGGCAGGAACTACTTTCTGAAGCCTAGTTGTTTAACTGGTATTGAAAAATTTCTTCCACAGATCAGAAAGTTGGTAATTTGTACATCATTGAAGAGCCAGCACCTTCTAGAAATACAATAGGGGCCCCTGGGTGGCTCAGTCAATTAAGCATCTGACTTGGCTCAGGTCGTGATCTCCCGGTTCATGGGTTTGAGCCCCGCTTAGGGCTCTGTGCTGACAGCTCAGAGCCTGGAGCCTGGTTCAGATTCTGTGTCTCCCTCTTTCTCTACCCCTCCACCCCCTTTCTCTCCCTCTTTCTCTCTCTCTCTTTCTCTCAAAACTAAATAAGCATTATGGGGTACCTGGGTGGCTCAGTCAGCTGAGCGTCCGACTTTGGCTGGGGGTCAAAGTTCTTGGTTCGTGGGTTCAAGCCCTGCGTTCGGCTCTGGAGCCTGCTTTGGTTTCTGTGTCTCCCCCTCTCTCTCTGCCCCTCCGCTGCTTGTGTTTTCTCAAATAAAGAAACATTAAAAAAAAAAAGAATTTTCAAACCCTCAAAGTCATGTGTACCCCTTCCTAAAGTGATCTCCCTGGATCCCATTAAAAATAATAAATAAATAAATAAACAAACAAACAAACACACACACACAAACATCAAGAAAATTTTTATAAATAAAAATACAATAGATTCAGAAGCACTTGTTTATAAGAAAAATAGGTGGAAATAATCTGTTCTCCTATAACAAGTATCTCTTTTTGTCAATTTGTACCTGAAATTATTTTCTTTTCTTAATTTTAAAAGATCACAAATAAGCTCAAGATGTAAATAGAAAATATGCTCTCAAATATCAAACCCTATTGTGTATGGGTTTTTTTTTTTTTAAGAGAAATGTAAATGTAATAATGAATAGGGGTTAGCAATGTAGGTGTGATGTTAGAAAAATCTCCTGACAATTAAAGTCCAAATACTAAGATAAAATAAGGTGAATGTTCCTCTACTTAAGCAAAATGTGAAAATAGTGTTAAAAAAAAAAAACACACAAGATTTTCTAAAACTAAGCGATTCTTCCTCTGAAGAGGAGAGAAAAAAAAAAGCAGGTTCATAAATAACATTTTAAAATATTTATTTCCACTATGCTTTTTCCAAAGTTGTATAAAACAGATCTCTGCTAAAATAATTGCAAATTAGCTTGCTGACCAAAACGAACTTTAGAAAGAAAACAGACTCATACCATTGTCGCCTTATTATTTATGCCTCTTTAAAAAAAAAAAAAAAGGCCTGTCTCCATTGTTCTTCTAACATCTTTTTATAATCAGCTTTAATTGATATTATATTACATCTTTTTTATTCTTTTATTTTCTATTTTTTTAATATTTTATTTATTTTTGAGAGAGAGACATAGAAAGACAAAGGGTGAGCAGGAGAGGGGCAGAGAGACAGAGAGAGAGAGACATGGAATCCTAAGCAGGCTCCAGTCTCTGAGCTGTCAGCACATGGGGCTTGAACTCATGAACTATGAGATCATGACCTGAGTTGAAGTCGGACACTTAACTGACTGAGCCACCCAGGCGCCCCTCCCTTTTAGTACATCATCTTTTTTTTTTTTTATTTTTTTTTCAACATTTATTTATTTTTGGGACAGAGAGAGACAGAGCATGAACGGGGGAGGGGCAGAGAGAGAGGGAGACACAGAATCGGAAACAGGCTCCAGGCTCTGAGCCATCAGCCCAGAGCCCGACGCAGGGCTCGAACTCACGGACCGCGAGATCGTGACCTGGCTGAAGTCGGACGCTTAACCGACTGCGCCACCCAGGCGCCCCAGTACATCGTCTTAAATAAAATAATTTATCTATCTTTTATTCCACAAATCAATCAGATGTAACATGTAGGTTACCCTGAATTAAAGGTTTCCTTTGTAGAGCTACTCAGTGAATTCTCATGAACCCCACTGACAGAAAGCATCATTTGTTGTCAAGTAAGTCACTCGACAGAGCTTCCAGCTTAAGTTTTTAAAACACCCTCTCACCCAGCAAAACTTCCCATACCTGATAAATCTTAGAACCTCTGGTAACCTTTACTACTTAGAGGTGAGGAGGTGACTGATCACCCACATTTTCCCAAAAGAGCCCCCTGCTCCTACTTGCCTGTAATGATATTTTAACATTGAACTCAATCTTCTTGCTCCCAAATTACAAGCCTATAACCATTACCTCAAGAGTGGCACCAGGAAACAAGACTGCATTTTTACTACACGATCATCCCTTAACATTTCCAACTTACTCCTTTCATGCCAGGCCTTTGCAAGAGGCCTCATTTATTCCCAAATTCCAGGAGCACAGGAGCTAAGAAAAGCTTTGTTGCATGGCAGAGAGCCCCAGATCTGACATTCACGGGAAGGGGAAATCAAATGGGACCATCCATTAACAGGTCAGTCCAGAATTGTTATGAAACCCCCTGCCTTTTCAAATGACCGATGGGCCTCTCGTCCTTTCTTGGTGCTGGGCCTCCAGACTACGGGCTGTTTGCGTTCAGTCAACACTCCAATTTTATAGGCCTGTGGAGCCAAAGATTACAAGACTTTTGAACTCCAGGCTGCCTTCTGTCTGGCTACACCCTCTGTTTCTGGAGCCCAAGTCTTTTTTAACAAGCCTACAAAAACAAGCAGTTAGGGTAAGGCCTGCTAATCCTCTTTTCTACCTAGAAGTAATTACGTATTTTGAATCAACCAGCAAGGAAGCAGAGTGACCACTACAAATGCGTGGAGCTATTTACAGAAGGATCGTACTGTGCCTCAAAGGGGTTGATCGCTACTGACTCGAGTTCCTTAAAAATGCCCTGCTGTTGCTACACGAGAAGTTACATACAACGCTAGGCCTGGTTTTTAAGGAAAAGAACAAATGTACAAATTTAAATGAACAAAAGATGAAAAGAAAAAGTCAGGAAGGCCTTTTAACAGGCTCCAAATATCCTGGAGCATCCATTGGTCTGTCTTCCTCTAGATAACTGCACATCTGGTTTCTCCGCACATAATTTCACGCCCCTCTTCTTTTTTTCTTAATTTACACGGTTAACGGACTTCAGTCCATCAACAGCTTCGAAGTTGCACCTAGGCATTTTATATTAAGAACATGATGGTCTTTTTAGTTACTCAAAATGATAAACATCTAGTTCAAGAAAATTCATAGCATTCTTTTCAAAATCCGATGTTTAAAACTACCTTTTACCTTCAGTGTAAATTATTGCTTATACAATAAGCAGTTCTTTGTATCGCTGTGGACAAATATTTTGATATAAAATATGTCAGTGGTCAACTCTCGTATCTTGTCAAACAAGTCTGTAATTTTTCTAAAAAGGTTTTGCATTGATACCCAAGTTATACACTTCTTGGGACATAAATATCATAAATTGTAGTAGGCCTACCACTATCACCAAAAGAACAAGGAGTTCCCAATTTACTAATGGGTTGTGTTTCAAAACCTTTTTTTTTTTTTTTTTTTTAAGTATTTAGAGCACAGGGGCGTCTGGATGGCATAGTCAGTTGAGCGTCTGATTCTTGATTCAGGCTCAGGTCACGGTCTCATGGTTCATGGGTTCGAGCCCCTCGTGGGGCTCTGTGGTGGCAGTGCAGAGCCCGCTTGGGATTCTCTCTCTCTCTCTCTGCCCCTACCCTGCTCTCTCTTTCTCTCCCTCAAAAAAATAAGATAAATATTAAAAAAAAAAAAAGGGTGTTTGGAACACAGAATGCATTTTCCCATGGAAACATTGTTGTGGCGATTCCATTCAAAGCGATCTGCCTAACAGCCCTTCATTCACACTCTTTTATGCCCTGCCCCTCTGATTTAACTATTGCAACTCCCTCCTCCTGGAATGCCCTCTACCCCTCCTCTCCCTGATATCCATAGTCAACTCATACCCTTGACAATGAGCTTAAATGCCACTCCATAAAGATTCTCGACAGATGAAACCCATCACTGGATCCTCAGAACTAAAGGGCTCTTCATGGCCCTTCTGTAGTAAATGTGGTTATTTCCCCCAACATCTGTTCTACTCCCCACCCCCACCCAACCTGTGATAACAATCATAGGGTTTTGATGAGATTGATCTCATCCTTATTTCCTGGAACTAGGTCTATGCCAGTGAGGAGAATCCTATCTCTCTTGACCTAGACATTGGTTCAGGTAACCCAGGTTTACACCAATAACTATTTGGCATTTTCTTTTTCTTTTTTTTTTTTATTTTTTTAATGTTTATTTATTTTTGAGAGAGAGAGAGAGAGAGAGAGAGAGAGAGAGAGAGAGAGACCATGAGCAGGGGAGGGGCAGAGAGAGAAGGAAACACAGAATCTGAAGTAGGCTCCAGGCTCCGAGCCATCAGCACAGAGCCCCACACAGGGCTCCAACTCACAAATGGCGAGATCATGACCGTAGCTGAAGTCAGATGCCTAACCAACTGAGCTACCCAGGAACCCCTATTTGGCATGTTCTTGTCCACATGGACTGGTTTAGGTCCAATCAGAACAAATCCTAGGACTTTTGGCCAATGGTTGTGAGACAGTACACTTTCTTCCTGGCTTTGAAAGTTAGAGATTATATGGCTCACGTTCCTATGGGCAGGCATTTTGTTCCCATGAAGGAAGTCAACATCAAGTCGATACCCAGAGGAGGGCAGCACTGAGGGAATCATAGAGAAATGGAGCTAGAATCTTGATAGTGCAAGCTCCTTGAACCTGACCTATCTCTGAACTTTTCAATTACATAAACCAATAATTTCATTCCCTCACATCATTTAAGCCACTTTGAGTTGGGTTTTTGTTACCTCTAATGAAAGCATCCTACTGATACAAGTCTTATCACTTTCTACTTCATACTATTTTTTGTGTGTACCAGTTTTATATTGCCCGTTATACCTTTTAACTTTCTGAGACCAATACCATATCTTCGTACCCACCCTCAGTGCCTAGCGTATACATCTGTATAGGAAAACATAAGTGCGGGTTGGATTGAGCCAACTAACTCAGTATTTTTCAAGCGAATGCCAGTTATGTGGGATGTTAAAACATTTTATGGAGGGAAATAATTCTACCTTTAAATAGGATGGACAAGCACTGGGTTTTTAAAAGGGAGAATAATTTCTTTACCACAGTATTTCTTAAAGTCCTCAATATACTGCACTAATGCACATTGTGACAAAAAGTGAGATCTAATACAGTATATGTGTCAAACGCATTTAACTCCTTACCTCTTTCATACTGCACATCTCGAGGAGCTAATGTTACAAAGAACACGTTACGGAAAATACTATAGTATGTCATAATGATCTAAAAACTCCAACCTGATAGGCTTCAAGGAGTAGAAAGGAAGAGGAAAAGGAAGTTTTCCCCACAATTTCAGAAGGGAAGGTCAGCCAGAGAATTTACTGTTGATGACCTCACCCCTGTCCACACACTGTTTACACAGCTCCAATGGTTTTCCCCCGAGAACTTACCTTTATGCTGATCCACACACACCAACTACCTCTGTAAGTCCTGATCTTCCAATCAAAATGCCCCCTCCTTTGTTCCTCCCTACAATAAAAATTCCCTTTCCTTTCAAACAAGATGTCCAGAAGAACGCAATCTGACTAAATTGTGTCATCTTATATATGAAGTCAGCCAATCCTTCAAATCTCCCATTTTAACAGGTATTATACTTTTTTTCATATTTCTATGAACACTATCCCCTCAAAAATATCTCCAGGTAGCATAGAACATATAACAGTATTACAAACGGAAGTGTCGAGCGAACATTTTTTAACAGTGTTCATATTTAAATGAGATCATTCAGGGGGCGGCTGGGTGGCGCAGTCGGTTAAGCGTCCGACTTCAGCCAGGTCACGATCTCGCGGTCCGTGAGTTCGAGCCCCGCGTCAGGCTCTGGGCTGATGGCTCAGAGCCTGGAGCCTGTTTCTGATTCTGTGTCTGCCTCTCTCTCTGCCCCTCCCCCCATTCATGCTCTGTCTCTCTCCGTCCCAAAAATAAATAAAAACGTTGAAAAAAAAATTTAAAAATAAATAAATAAAAATAAATGAGATCATTCAGTGGAAGACCTTTGACCTTTATGTAGGAAATAAGGGACATTTTGGTTGTCAGGCTCATTATCACCATTGGTTTTAATAATAGTAATTTTTAGGAGAGCCTGGGTGGCTCAGTTGGTTATGCGTCCAATTCTTAGTTTTGGCTCAAGTCATGAGTTCACGGTTTGTAGTTCAAGCCCCACTTTCGGGCTCCACACTGAAAGTGCAAAGCCTGCTTGGGATTCTCTCTTTCTCTCCCTCTTTGTCTGCCCCTCCCCTGCTCGTGCTCTCTCTCTCAAAATAAATAAATAAAGTTTTTAAAAATAAAAAAATAATAATAGTAATTTTTAATAACCTCTTTAGTTACCCGAGGCAGGGGCGGGGGGGGGGGGTGGTAAGGGGTGGGCAAAATGGGTGAAGGTTGTCAAAAGGTACAGACTTCCACATATAAGAAAAATAAGTCCTGGGAATGTAATATCCAATGTGGTGACTATAGTTAACAATTCTGTATTGCATATTTGAGAGTTCCTAAAAGATTAAATCTTAACAATTCTTATCATAAGAAAAAGAATCGCAACTCTGCGTGATGATGGATGTTAACTAAACTTACTGTGGTAATCATTTCACAATATATACATATATCAAATCATTATGTTGTATGCCCAAAACTAGTACAATGTTAGATGTTGATTATATCTCAATGAAAAAAAATAATAATGGTAATTTTTAGGCATTGTCTTCATAATTACCTCAATCACAACTTAGTAATATTTCTTAGACCATCCCAGTCTTCTAAGGTTGCTCTATTTCTATACAATTAGGTTTATTACAAAACCAACCACTCCTGGGGCGCCTGGGTGGCTCAGTCGGTTGAGCGTCCGACTTTGCTCAGGTCATGATCTCACGGTCCGTGAGTTCGAGCCCCGCATCAGGCTCTGTGCCGACAGCTCAGAGCCTGGAGCCTGCTTCAGATTCTGTGTCTCCCTCTCTCTCTGGCCCTCCCCCCATTCATGCTCTGTCTCTCTCTGTCTCAAAAATACATAAATGTTAAAAAAAAAAAAATTTAAAAAAAAAAACCAACCACTCCAAAACTGAATGGCTTAAGCTTTTTGTGACCCAAGAGACCTCTGACCCACCAGTTCCAGTGCCATCCGTGTAGTCCTTCTAATCCTTGTGACCCCTGTCTCCCAATGCCCGCCCTCCTGTGTCCTGGGAGCTGCCTCAGACCCAAGCCGTGCACGGCTTTGATTCTGGAAGCCCTGTAACCGCCACAGACCGTTCTGGCCCAGTGGACCTAAGAGCTGTAGATAGGAACTTCAAAACCCTAGGCACAACACTTTCTCATGAGATCTCTGCCCACAGTCAAGACATAACAGCAGAGAGTATTTCTTGGTGGGTTTTTATACACCAACTTCTGTTGAAAGTAAAAGGCAACATTTTTCTCAAGACACTGATGTGATTAGACTTAATAAAGATTCAGCGAATTACATCTTTATTTTTAATCCATCTACGCCTGAGCCCTATTAATCTTCCAAACTTCCAACTCCTAACTTCCAAACTCGACCTTTATCCATTTAGAAGTGTGTGGCAGGTGCCACCTGATGTTTTTGAAGGTGTGTTAGCTTTTGATCCCCTTTGCTGTGAGGGGGAGACGAAGCAGCTTGCCTAGAGCCTCTCTGGAATCTGCGGGACCAGCGTACCACTCTCTACGCCTCTTTCATTGACTACATGTCTTTGCCAACAGGCGATTCTTGTCTTACAAGTTTCTCAGACTTCACTCAGGCAACAATACCAAGAACAGTATTCTGTGGAATAAAATTTATTAAAATTGCCTTGGATTGCTAGCTAATCATTCAGACTGTTGAAGCACGCAAAGATAGATTTTTAAAAAATCATTGTAGTATATAAGCCTTTTGACCTGGGTAGTAAAAGTGACATATTAAACAAACTACACAGTGAGTATTAAGTGGCGTATAGGGCCAATAATTTATTGTTTCTCTCAGTTCTTCTGACCTGGGTCAACCTGTCACCAATGGAAAGGTCTAAGACGATGACCTCACAAGACTGAGACCTCAGCCAGAACAGCTGAGAAGGCTGGCCTCTCTCTCTAGGTGGTTTCTCCTTCTCCAGGAAGTTAGTTGGGGCTCCTTCCAATGGCGGTCTCTTTCGTTCCCAGCAGCAAGGTTGCGAGCCCCAATGCACACGTGGTTTTCAGATATCTACTGTATCACATTTGCTAATGTCCCATTGGGCAAAATAAGTCCTGAGGTTAACTTCAAATTCAAGGAGGAGAGGAATACACTCCCCTGTTTGCTGAGAGAGCGGCAAAGCCACATTACAAAGGGGCATTTGTGAAGGGAGGGAAGCAATCCTCATGGCCATCTTTGCGAACCGTCCATTTCGCTCCCACTGGCCACAGTGAAAGCTGAGATGAACAGTCCCAGCTGAGTCCAGCACAAATTGCTGACCCATACCGTTGTGCGCAAATACATGATTGTCATTTAGACCACTAAATTTGGGGAAGATGGTCCGACGCCAAAAGCTAACCGGAACCATTTCTGAACCCATAAGGCAGGCAAAAGTTCCAAAATGTTTTCAGTTTCCTTTTTAAAACTCCTCTTATGTTTTAACGCTGAGGTATTTTAAGTACTTCGGAGGTATCACATGACTATTCCTTGCGATTTCTACTAGGCAGGATGGAAAACAGAGGGCTGTTCACATAAGAAAGTCAAGTATAAATCAGGTAGTTGAAATTTGGGGCAAGCCTCTCCTGCCCCGTCTGCACCCCACATGCCAATGAAGAGACGGAAGAGAGAGGGTTTGGAGGAACGATCACAAAAGCCAAACACACGCATTTGATAAAGAAACAGTGTAGGAGAAACAATCGTGTACCTTCATCCTTAATATGACATAGTAAGGCCAAACCATAAGCAACGCACTTCCTTACAAAAGCTCTCAGAATTCATAGAACAGATTGCACAGCAAAGAAAAAGCAGGCAAATGAAGAGGCTGGCAACCCGGCTGTAAGTATGAATTTTAAAAGGAAACAGTCCCACTTTCCCCGCCCACCATGACTCAAACTGTGTTTCCAAACTAGTCCTCTATCAGAATGTAGCAGAATAAGTGCCAATCAGAATTAGGACGCCTGGATTTTCATTTTGCCACTGAGCAGCTGCCAGACCTCCAATAAGTCATTTGACCCCTCTGGGTCTATGCTTTCACAACTATTAATTGAAAGGGTCAGACTAGGCGACCTGCCTAAAAACTGCTCTTCTAGAAATTAAATGCTCCTGTCAGAAGGCTGGGCGGTGTAGCATGTGGTCAAAAACATGACCTCTGTCATCAAAAAGAACCACTTTCAGGTCCAGCTCAGCAACCGACTAGCTGTAGAATCTTGAGCAAGTGTCTTAAATTCTCAGTTTCCTCACCTGGAAGATGAGAACGGTAATTGTATGGGAATCTGCTAATTATGAGATACCACATATCACATATTCAGCATTTGTCTGGCACATTAGGAAGTGCTCAGAAAATACGTCTTCGTGTTGTGAACAAGAAGCTAAACCGTGTCTGTTAATTCTGCCCGTACTGTCATAATACACATAGATTGGTCACACGATCCACAAAGGAATCCTAAAGCTGCCCTCCCCACCACCCCCCGCAGCTACCTGAACCTCAGCTCCGCTTGTGCGTCCTGAGGACAAAGCAGAAGTTGAATATCCAAAATCACCAGAACATTCTGGAACTACTGCTCTCCCTGCCCTAGACGTTTTACTTCCCTTTTTAAAAACTAACATCAAGTCTAAAAGAAAAAAGAGATTTGGGATCCGAGTTTAAAGAAGAAAAAAGCAGTTTGTGCAGACAACTTTGACTTCCCTGCTTTGTGGAGGATCTCCTAGCCGCAGTTCCCAGAGTATCTTTAGCCTCCAGGCGTCTGCTTGAAACAGGATACTCAGTTTAACCAGTAATTCTGGTCTCTCCATTTTCCCCCTATGTACAAGGTATCAAAGGAACAAATAATGCCTAAAACATCAAAATGTTTTTTTTCCTCACCTAAGAACAACTATATCCATGGGCGAAAGGAGAAATAACGGAGAGTAGACCTAGGCAGGAAGACTGCTATTCAATCTTGAAGGGTCTCCGTTGTAATTGCTAAGGATGACAACAAAACAATAGCAACTGGGGGAAAGGGAAGAAGTGTCCAGCACGCCCTACTCATGCCCTCCACCTCATCTAAGCCAGTAGACCCAAGAAAGAACTTACGTGGAAGCAGGGCCCAGGCAGAAAAAGGAATGAATGCCCACATACCATACGAATAAATAATTAAAAGTTATAAAAGCAAGTGAACAACTAGTTTAAAAATATATATACTCTATTTTCCTGCTTTGACAGCTATACCCTTAGTAACTAAGAAGGCCGCGTTGCCATTCAGAGTTCCACATCGAAACCTGGTGACACGGGGAGAGCCGTCCTCTGACCTCTGCCCACCCCTTCTCCATCTCCCGGTTCTATCCAGCACCACAAGCAGCCTCAAAGGCACATTTGGGGATAACTCACTCAGCACATATATCCGAGCAATTCAAACTCCTTCTGCCAGGTGGCCTTTGCCACCTCCATGGGTCCAAAAGTACACAATTGTCTGTGACCAGGAGGACAAACCCAGAGCAGATGCCCCGACAGGCACTGGAATCGGGCCTGGAGAGTTCAGGAGGCCGGGGCATCTGGGACGCCATCTCAAAAAGGAGCATAAACTTTAGATGGGTATATCCCCTTGGTCTCTTAGACTGTTTGCTCAGTATATCCCAAGGAAACCACCTGGGACCGTTTGCCTTGGAGTAGGGGCAGCACTGAGGAGACCACAGCCTTCTCAGAAGCTTCTCAGACCTTATCCCCAGGGGTCGTTCCTCCAAAGAGATGCCTCCACACTCTCTTCCACACACAGATGGGCCTCTTCAACTTCTCTCAGGTGACTCTTCGACTCCCACAACCGTCACCGTAAGTCATAAACAAATGTCAAGCAACAGGTTTCTTCCTAGTGTCTCCCTTTGGCATTCTTCAAACTGAAACCCAAGTTTCTCATTTTCTCCAGATTCAGAAGGCTTGTCTTTTCTTCACATGTTATCCTGCCCTCGGGTGATGCTACTCATCCATTATCTGTATCATAAAGTATGTGTCTCAGATGTGCACAATGTCCGTCTTCAAGTCATGACTCTTCCCTCACTTCCCATGAAATCAGGAAGCCAGGAGATAAAAGAAATATGGAAACTAATGTCCTTTTTTGAAATGTTCCTTTTTAAAATTAGTAATTACTGATATCCAGCTTTGCTTCTTTTTTTTCCCCGGGCCCTGATCATTTCCTGATTTTATTTGTATCCCTTTTTCCTTAAGGTTATTCTTCCCAGTAGCCCCAAAACTAAAATCAATCCAGCCAAAACCACCAAAGTTATCATTCCGGCACACCTTTCTCTGAGCCCGGTGGGTGTTCCTCACCCCTCCGTGCCCAAAGGCCATCACAGACCCTTAGGGCACAGGACAGGCACTCAGGCAGCAGGCTTATTCTCTTTCAGTGAGCCCTTTAATACCTCCTAGCTAAGACCAGGCCAGTTCTAGAAAGAGTAGAGTAAAAAAAAAGGGAGGGCCAGCTTCATGAACATGTAGCCCGTGCTTTCTGGGCCATGCACTTGGTTTAATGTTCTGACGTCACCATTAAGGGTCTCACTAATCCTGTCTTTGAACTTTTTCTTATAAGTGAAGTCCAAGGGGACAATGAGGCTTATGTGTGAACAGAGGCATACACACGCTATGCCTGTCCGCCTTCATCGCCACCCCATTCAACAAAGAGTATTTGCGATGCCCCGTGAGCACAGAACTCATGTGGCTCTACCGTGTTTGGGAGTTCTGCAAGACTAAAAGTGAGTTCAAGGTAAGTGTGTTACATCTGTGGCTGTGTAAGTGGGGGTGCTGACCACACCTGGAGGCCCTGTTTTCTATTCCACCCAGGCTACAAATACAAAAAGACAATGGGGTTCCAAAAGACCCAAACAACCAAGGAAACTACTTTATCTTTTGTTACTCTTGGTACTGCTCTGTAATAATCAACCATTCACCCTAAAAATGATGACACTGAAAAAAGAGAAAGGCAGGGCAACCAATAGCTCCTTTCCCTGTCAGTCCCTTCTTATTCATCAGTAAGCAAAAAGAAGGGTATTGGTACATGTATACCAAGAAGTAGAAACAGTTGAGTTCGTTTTGTGCAGCATTTCCACTGTTCTGGTAGGAACAAAATCCATATGCAAGTATGAACTATAAAACATTGAGAGGTATAGTTTTGTGATTCTGTATACAAGTAAAATCATCTTATATTTTCGTTTAAAACTGGCATTGCACACAAAAAAAAACTAGCTTTGAACAGCATAGAAATGAATGGCAAAATTAATGATAATAATTTTAAATGTTAATGTCTCTTTACTGAGGATTGCACTAAATGGCAAATTTAAAACACTGCGCTAAATTGAAAGAGACGCTGCAAGAGAAAGGAAAAACTTTATATTTTAGTGTCTTTAACAGTACTCTATTTTCTCTTGCTCTTTGAACAAAAGGCCCTACATTCTCTTTTTGCACTGGGCGGTGTGTGTTATGTAGCCCTCCCTCCACCCCCATCCCCCCACCGGCCCCAGTGAACAATGAGAAGAGATTGAGTGGGACAGAGGTGGGCTAAAAGGTGTCAGAGACAGGTCACAGCACAGCAGTATGTAGACATTTGTCTCAGAGCGCTCTTTGATACCAGACCCCCATACTCAAACACCTCCTGTAGTGCCCTGTCTCGTTCAGAGTAAAAGCCAAAATTCTCGCTCTGGCTCCATACCTCTGACACCTTCTCACCTTCCCCACCCACCTCCCTGACCTCATCTCCCACCTTTCACCAGCTTTCTCTGCTCCGCTCCTCTGCCCGGCTGTCCTTGCATCCTCCCACCTGCCAGGCATTCTCCTACACCAAAGCCCTTGTATGTATCGTCACCTCCCCTAGAAAGTTTGTCCCCAGTTATCTGGAGCATCCACCTCCTCAAACCCTCAGGCATCTTATCAAATGTCACTGTACCAAAAAAGCCTTCCCTGACCACATCATATAAACGAGGAATACTTTATTTACCTTGCTTTGTTTTCCTCTTTTGTACTTCTCAGCACGGGGCCTATCGCATAATGCATTTATTTCTTGATTTAAATTCTTGGTCTCAGGGCACCTGGCTGGCTCATTCAGTAGAGAATGCAACTCCTGATATCAGGGTTGTGAGTTCGAGCCCCGCATTGGGTGTAGAGATTACTTAGATGGATGGAAAGAAAGAAAGAAAGAAAAGAAAGAAAGAAAGAAAGAAAGAAAGAAAGAAAGAAAGAAAGAAACAGTTTTTGGCCTCTTCCACTGGAATGTAAGCTCCATGAGAGTAGAGGCTGTCAGTTTTATTCACTGCTATCTACCCAGACTAGAACAGTAAAAATATTTGTTGAATGAATAATGCTAATACACTTCCTAAAATCTGAAGTCATTTAGATGGAGATAAGAAGACATATTTAATACGAAGACATAAAGCTGGATGTGCTTTCATATTACAAAATAGTCTCTAACTTGGATCCACAAATAGTGCCTGATGTCCAAAGTCAGGAAGCATTTTGCTTAGGGAAAAGAAAACCACCCAGCTAGGGCGCCAAGGGGCCCGAGGCTGGGGAAGCAACTCTGTCTTTTTTTTTTTTTTTTTTTTTAATTTTTTTTTCAACGTTTTTTATTTATTTTTGGGACAGAGAGAGACAGAGCATGAACGGGGGAGGGGCAGAGAGAGAGGGAGACACAGAATCGGAAACAGGCTCCAGGCTCCGAGCCATCAGCCCAGAGCCGGACGCGGGGCTCGAACTCACGGACAGCGAGATCGTGACCTGGCTGAAGTCGGATGCTTAACCGACTGCGCCACCCCCAGGCGCCCCCTTTTTTTTTTTTCAACGTTTTTTATTTATTTTTGGGACAGAGAGAGACAGAGCATGAACGGGGGAGGGGCAGAGAGAGAGGGAGACACAGAATCGGAAACAGGCTGCAACTCTGTCTTTAATAAGCTGTGCAATCATACACAGTAACTAGAACCTACTAAAACCTCAAGCCCCTTAGCTATAAAACGCACATGATTTAATAATTCCTGCGCTCTTTATCTCATAGGTTTTTGCGTGTGGTAAATGGGACAATAAATGTAAACATCGTTTTGCAAAGCTGAAATGTTAAAGAAATGCTAGGGACTTGTGCTTGCCCAGCTAAGGAAGGAAACAGTGGGATGAAGGGAGGGGGTTTGTCAGGGCGGTGGGGGAGGGATCACGGATACCAGGACTGTTGGGCCATTGAGCAAAGACTGGTATTTAGAGATCAGAATGAAAGAAGCAACGCAGAACAGCAGATGCCAGGTCCTTGTTGATCTTTCACACGGCGACCCCCATACGTCTCCCATTTGACATGAATGTCACCGAGCCCAATTAGAATTAGCCTTTCACATAACATTCAAATTCCTGGACTTCTGAGAACAGCCATATAAGGGATGAACAGACAGTGCAGATAAGGGGAGAGGAATGGAGAGGCAAAGGTTACAGAAAAACATGAAGAGATTTTTGCATTCCCCAACACAAAGGACAAGATGTTTCAACAAATCCTATAACTTGGGGAAAGATTTAGCTAGAGAATATTTACCCAAGTTGTGGGCCACCCTCTTTCCCAGCATTTTTGTGTGGGGTTTTTTTTAATTAATTTGTTTTTACTTCCAGACCTTATTCTTGTCTTGTTTATTTGTTTTGTTTTTATTTATTTGCTTAATTTTTCATTTCCTTTTGCCGCACTCACTATGTAAGTTGATACATTCCCAGCACCAAAGCCACTCCGTGCCCCCTAATTTAGTCTGCTTCGACACAGAGAGGAACTCGTCATGTCAGGCACTCGCCTCCGCTAGAATATATTTTTAAAATTCATTTTCATGCTAACAATGCCCCTGCGAAGATGGTGAGGCATAGAAAATCAAATTGTGCATGATTCTTAATCAGGAAACGGAAGCATTTTTAAAGGCACCCTTCGACGCCTGAAATGAACCTTTTTGGTAATTTCAAGGGTGCCAGATAACTTCAGCTGAATGGTTTTTAAATAAAAATAAAAATGCCGTGACATGTAACAAAGAAGGGAGGTAGCAGTGGCTGTCAAAAGTGGGCAGCCTGACAGCCTCCTGACAGGGAAACCCTACACTGTATTTTTAAACCAACCTATGTAATTTAGGAGAAAAGTCACCACATCTCCTGATAAAGCTTTTGGGGGCGGCTAGAGGATAAGTTTGCAGTGCTGGAAATGGCAGGGCCTCCCACACTGAGAAGCCTTGAGATTCTGCCTTTTTGCAGGAAGAAAGAAAGAAAGAAAGAAAGAAAGAAAGAAAGGGAGAAAGAAAGAAAAGGAGAAAGAAGAAAGAAAGAAAGAAAGAAAGAAAGAAAGAAAGAAAGAAAGAAAACCCAAAAGCCTGTATTTCCTGAGTAAAATGGAAGCAGCCTGTAAGAGAAAACACAGAAGTTCCCAGATCTTGGAAATCAGCATGAACATCACCTTGTTAGCGTTGATAACAAGCAAGATGTGAGTGACCTGGTCTGAGTGAGTGACGTGGAGAAAAACTGGTAGTGGGTCATAAATAAATGTGGTCGTTTAACATAATTCCAGTAAGGAAGATGGAGTGACTTTGGCAGAATCTGACAGAATGTGAACAGTAGTGCCTCTAATACTCCCATACCTGGTCCTCAGGGAAATGGTGAGGATGGAGATTCTTCTCCACAGGGAGGATGCGAAATGTTTTGGCAGAGAGATTATGGAATCCCACCTCCCAACTTTCTCACTGAGGGTGTACTCTTTAGTTATTTAACTCTCTGAGCCTTCGTTTTCCTGACTTATAAAATGGGACTGATGACATTATACCTGGCAGGGTTGCTGTTAGCATTAAGGAAGAGCCAGAATAAATGCCATTTAGTGAGACCATTAGTGAAGGGCACACTCTAAGTATCTGCCAAGCCCTAAATTTGTCAAAAGGGTGCTTAGTATGAGGGAACAGAAGGCGTTTTCTGGGGGTGCCTGGCTAGCTCATTTGGAAGAGCAAGCTACCCTTGATCTCAGGGTTGTGAGTTCAAGCCCCATGTTGGGTGTAGAGATCACTTAAATGAATAAATAAGAAGTTTAAAAAAGGGAGGGGGCCGAAGGGGGACCACACATATTCTTCTTGGCCATCAAATAAATGCCCCAACTGCCTCCTCTAACTTCTGGATAGACCAATACACACACACACACACACACACACACACACACACACACACCAGGCTGCAGCCAAGAGCACACGCTGTGCCATTGCCCAGCCCTGGGTGACCGACCCTGACACAGGCCCCCGAAAGGGCAGTTGTTTGACTGAATGCAACCTCTTATTAAAAATTAATTTCTGTCAAACCCGATTACATATGAACACAGCCTCATTGTGATCACTACTGTGATTTCTGGAAACAAACATAGGCTCTACTGTTGCCAAAAGCAAGGGGCAGTTTAGGACAATTCTCAGTCTTGATCCATGAACATGGAGACACAGCCAGCAGATTCCCTGAGGCTCACAAAGGCATTTGTCCCCCAAGGACAGCTATCTGCCTCACCCTCCTCCTCCCGTTCCACCCTGCCTCACACCCACTGCCTCACTCCCTGGAGCAAACATGTAGAGAAAGAAAAGCTTGCTCCCTAATGCAAATAGATCCCACACCCAATCCAGATTCTACCTCTTCTATTAGCATGTGCTTTCCCTTTGAGAGCTCAGGGTTCCTCCTCTGTAAATATAGAATAATGATGGCAACACCACTACCCAACCCATAGGGTTGTTGTGGTAGATTAAATGAGACAATATATATAAAGCACCTAGAATATAACGAGCAGAAACTCAAGAAATACTCATCCTATCTCCTATTGCTATCCTGCCTTGTGCAATACTGTACTGGAATGCTGTCTTCTACAATGTTTCTTCTAAATTTAGGGCACAAAATTGGGCTGTTGTTTCCTGGAGAGCAATGAGTTGAAGAGAATAGAGCTCTGTGGCTAACATACTCTAAACCAGATTTATGCACCCCATATATCTCTCATAAAATTAGTTTTTTCCCCCTCTGCATTAATCATTTCTTCTGCTTCCATCTCATGAGATCAAGAAGTTAGAGGTAGAGGGGCGCCTGGGTGGCTCAGTCGGTTATGCATCCGACTTCAGCTCCAGTCATGATCTCGCGGTTCACGAGTCTGAGCCCCGCGTCGGGCACCATGCTGACAGCTCAGAGCCTGGAGCCTGCTTCAGATTCTGTGTCTTTGTCTCTCTCTGCCTCTCTCTCTCTCTCTCTCTCTCTCTCTCTCTCTCTCTCTCAAAAATAAGTAAAAACATTTTTAAAAAAGAAGGTAGAGGTAGAAAATCCACTGTGTCCTCCTCCTCTCCCTACTTTATATATCTTCACTATTTTTGCCATCAACTACTTTGACATGGCACTGCATGCTCTTCTAACATGGTGGAGAGAACACCAACTTCTAAAATGGGTGCTACCCTACTGACGTAGAAAGAATAAAAAGAGTAACAATGTCCGATGAGGTAAGGGTGGCAAGTCTGAAAGAGGGCAAGCAGGCAATATGAATCAGAGATTAAATGTGTGAGATCATTGACCCAGTCATTCCACTTCCAGGAATTTATCCAAAGGAAATAATTAAGCAAGCATACACCAATGGTTTTCATTATAGTATTGCTGATCATGGTGAAAAATTGTAAATAAGCTAATGTTCCTCAATAGGAGGTTGATCATGTAAACTATTGTACATTCATACAATTGAATACGATGTAGTAACTGTTTTAAAAAATGAAATAAAGCTGGGCTTTTGAAATGGAGAGAAACTCTCTATAATTGTTGAAGTTGAAAAATGCTGGTTGCAGAAAAATATGTGAATATAATCCTGTTTATGTAAAAATACAAAAATCTCTTATGTATATTTATATAACCATTTGTAAAACCCAAACTATGCTTTGTCAGACTTTTGAGTGGTTCGTTCTGGTGGGAAGATCATAAGAGTATTTTTAAAAATGTTTTATAAACCCAGACATGATTTTGTAATTTGAGCCCCTACACATTCAGAATCATCCAAACAGAATTTTTAATACAAATAAAATAAACAAAGAAAAGAAAAGAAATGCACGTATGCACCTAATAAGAGAGCAAAAATTGACAGAATTAAAGGGAGAGATAGACAATTCAATAATCAAGTAGCAAATTACCTCTCTCAGTAATTAATAGACCAACTAGACAAAAATGTCAGTAGAGGGGCGCCTGGGTGGCGCAGTCGGTTAAGCGTCCGACTTCAGCCAGGTCACGATCTCGCGGTCCGTGAGTTGGAGCCCCGCATTGGGCTCTGGGCTGATGGCTCAGAGCCTGGAGCCTGTTTCCGATTCTGTGTCTCCCTCTCTCTCTGCCCCTCCCCTGTTCATGCTCTGTCTCTCTCTGTCCCAAAAATAAATAAACGTTGAAAAAAAATTAAAAAAAAAATGTCAGTAGAAATATAGAAGATCTAAACACCATCAACTACTGTGAGCTAGTTGATATTTGTAGGACACATTTTCTCTTCAAGTATATATGTTATGTTCACCAAAATAAACTACATGGTAGGCCATAAAATGAGTCTAGTTTTTTTTTTTTAAGTTTGAAATTATGTGAAGTATATGCTTTGACCAGAGTGGAAGTAAATTAGAAATCAATAACAAACCATCTAGAAAAAAGTCCCAAATGTTTGGAAATCAAGTAACACACTTCTTTTTTTTTTTTTTTTTTTTTGAAGAATGTCTTTTTTAATTTATTTTATTTTAGGGAGAGAGAGAGCGTGAGTGGGAGGAGGGGCAGAGAGAAAGAGAGAGAGAGAGAGAGAGAGAGAGAGAATCCTAAGCAGTCTCCACACTTAGTGCAGAGCCTGACAAGGGGCTTGATCTCACGACTGTGAGATTATGACCTGAGCCAAAACCAAAAGCAAGACGCTTAACAGACTGAGCCACCCAGGTTCCCATCAAGT
This sequence comes from Felis catus, assembly GCF_018350175.1. NCBI lineage: Eukaryota > Metazoa > Chordata > Mammalia > Carnivora > Felidae > Felis > Felis catus. The sequence goes on from NC_058374.1 coordinate 111,450,797, forward strand.
AACTAAGTAATCCATAGGTCCAAGAAGAATTTACAAAGGAAATTAGAAAACATTTTAAGCTGAATAATAATAATAACAATGGAATTTAAACTTTGCGGGATGCAGCTAAAACAGTGATTAGAGGGAAATTTAAGGCTTTGAATGTTTATATAAAATAAAGTCTAAAATCAACAATCTCAAGTTCCTACATTAGAAGCTAAAAAAAGAACAAAGTAAATCACAGTAAGTAGAAGAAATAAAATGATTCAAATAAGAACAGAAATCAAAGAAATGACAAACAGACAAAAGAAAAAAATGAATACAATAGAAGTATTGGATGAAGATCTTTAAGATCCCTTTTTTCCAAACAGTGATGTAATTCTGAGTGCCATTAGGATATCAGATTCCCAAAGACTTTCTACCCATCTGTTTGGGTGACCCGTCATTCTATTTTGCAAACATTCATTGATTTGAATGTTCGTCCTAGGCAAAGCCTCCTAGAAAATAAGCAAGTGTATATACCTATTTAATGAAATGTAGTAACTCAGACCCTTTACAAACATGTACATTATAAATATTTATTAAGAATCTACAAAGTACATGACACCGTGTTTTACATATGATTGCATTTATCCATATGCACAACAGTCCTGTTTGTTCATGCAATATTTACTGAGCATCTGGTATATACCAAGCACCCTTCCAGGTAATGGGTTAACAAGAGTGTTTATAAGCTAGGTATTATTGCTCCCACATCACAGTGGAGGAAACGGAGTGACAGAGAAGTTAAATAGTGGCTCAGGATCTGAGAGTGTTGGTTGAGCAAAGATTTTCAACCCATCTCAAAGCCTGGTTTTCAGCTATCCTATACAAAAGGACTCTAAGACACAAAGATAAAGTGACATAGTTGAACCAACACTTAGAATAGAATATGAAGTACTGTACAAGGGAGATGAAGACATATCACGGGAACATGTCAAAATCTGCTGAAAGGAATCAGAAAGCTTCCCAGAGGAGGGGGCATTGGAGCTGAGATTTGACGGAAGGGGAAAAGTTTGCCAAGAAGGCCGGCAAACACGTCAACACATTTCGGCTGCCCAATAACCCTGGAAGGGTTGCCATTATGACTCTTTCATGGATGAGAAGACGGAGGTCAAGATTGCTGAAAGGATTTGCTTAGGCTTAGTCACTAAGGTACATGTCAGGTTCTGGGTCAAGTGTCTCACAGCCACTGGTCTCAAGACAACCCTGTGTTTCAGACACCTCTTCCCCTCCCCCCGACCCCTCCCCGGTTAACACTACTACCACTGGGTCTTGCCTAGAGCTTGGCAACATCCTGTTCCTGGCTACACTCCCAGCTCAGCCTGACTCCCAAGACCAAACCGTAGGTTCTGTAAAAGTTTTCTGAATTATGAGTCCAAAGTCCTGAGTTCTGAAGAGAAGAGTGACTTTAGGAAAGAAAGAGAGAAAATTCTTTTATTTAGGCACATGTCAAGAAGCTTGTTCTTCCCACCAAAATAAATCATAGGTGTACCTGAAATAAGATAATAAATAATAAATAATAAATTAAATAATAAATAAGATCATAAAATCCAAAACAAACAAACAAAAACCTCTTTCCTTAAACCTCCCTTCTCCGGGCCCCTCCCTGCAAGTTGATTCACGCACACTCTTTCAGCTAAGTCAGGAATGGCCTAACTCTAGTTTCCCTTGTTAGAAGGCATGAATTGAAGCTGCCTTAGCTTCCTCTCTTTTTGTGACCTTCTGATGACCTGGGAGCTCCCCCCCTCCCACTTTAGTTAGGGCCTCTCCATGCCCCAAATCTACACATCAGTGGGATTTATTTTTCCTTTTGTTTTTAATGGTTCCTCGGAACCATACTCATTTAGCAATCCCACCCACTTCCTTTCTTGTTTCTTTGGCCTGTAGGGGTTATAACCCACCTCTCCTCCAGGGCAGGCAGGTTCTTAGGGGCCCAGGGTGATTGATTGATTTATAGTTCTCCTTATGTTTGGTTGTTTTGTTTTGTTTTGTTTTTCCTTCTCCTATGGGGTAAAAAGCCAAATTGTGTTTTTCTTTTACTATTTACAACTTTGGATGTCAGCTAATAATCCTTCGATTTCTCTTCTTGTATTAGCCTTTGTTTTTTAGTGTAATTATAGACCTCAGCACACCAGACAATCTGAGACTAAATTGGCCTATGTTTAGGCTGAAGAAATCATCTTGAAAAGTCAAAACCAGTACAGGCATCATGTTACTAAATTAACATTACTAGGGCCCAACACTAGGAGAAAAAGAAAATATTAAAAAAAAAAAAGAAAATATTTAAGGGGGCGCCTGGCTGGCCTAGTCGGCAGAGCTTGCGACTCTTAATCTTAGGGTTGTGAGTTCGACCCCCAAATTGGGTGTAGAGATTACTTAAAAAAAATAAAATCTTTAAAAAATATATACATATATATGTGTGTATATATATATACATATATATATATATATATATATATATATATCTTGAAAAGAAAGCAAGAAGAGGAAAAAGAGAATTGTACAATGTTTGACTTAGCCGGCTCAAGCATGTAGCCTTCCTATCCACCTTCATGGGGGTCAGGAAAAAGCCTTGGGTGAGCAGAATAACCACCAGCAGCAAAACTCTGTGATTCTGAGATACAACCATGCAATATGCCAAGTGCATCTGGCATAAAAGAAGGACGTTGCACAGAAAATTTTGTGGTTGTGTAAAGAATTCCACAGGTTGAATTAACTACAAAGAAGGCATGCAACAAGCCTTATGACAAGCTTTCAAAAGCCTGACATCTCTCAGTGGTCTCTAAAGTAAACAAATCTCCCCCACCGTAGTATCGATTTCTATGGATTTGAGTTTCTGCTCTGAAATGATGTAACCTTCTACCTGGGGCAGCTCACAACTACCAAATGACAGAGAAACTGAATTCAAGCTCGCTTCTTTCATTCCTTGAAGAGCATGCCCTGCAGGGCTGCACGTTAGTATCCAGCAACCAGGAAATATTTAGTAAACAGAATTTGCACTCCATTTATTCTGAGTTTACTTTAAGAAGCCACTTATCTCTTTTAGAAGGACTTCCCTTGCCAATCACCTTTTGGAAAAAGCCTGAGAGAGACACTCCCCGAGGACGTGCAGAATCCTAGTTCAACAGATTGTTTGATAGAAATAAACAACTAAACCATCTACATCTTAGGATCTTCCCTTTTCCTTCCAAAGACAATCATTCTTTTCAGAGCAACTGAATCACGTACACGGATGTACACGCATGAACATACATGCACAAGCGCACGGGTGCACCCACACGTGCACATACACACTGCAATGTCTCCTCTGATACATCTTGAGAAACAAGGCCATAATTTCTTCTCCAATGATGGCTTATGCTAAAATACCTAAAATAAATAATAATTTGGTGGGGGGGGAGGGGGGTGGATAGGAAGCCCTTAAAAGTCACATTGTTCAACACTTAATTTCACAAATGATAAAACAGAGGCCCAGATTATGCTACATTTCTTCCAAAAAGAATTTTGAGATAAGATTAGAATTTTTCCTTCTCTGATCTCTCACAGTGGGAAGATCAAAGGCTCTGAGGTCAGAGCAGCCTGGGTTCAAATGCTGGCTTTACCATTTACTGCCTTAGTGACCCTAAGTAAATTAATTTCTCTAAGCCTCTTTTTTCCCATCTACAAAATAGAGGTGATAACAGCTAAGGGGATCCTGAATACACCACAGTGAAGAGTGGTTTGTTTGTTTTGTTTTTTTTTAATCTTTCTGAACTCCTCTTATTTGCCTAAGAACAGAGACTCCCCCAAGAATTCAAATGTCATAAATGTCCTTGCCTGGGGTTTCACCAGGAAAGGTTGACTCCTATCACTGGAGATTAGTCAGCACCAGGATAAGAAATCACCTAAATAGACATTGTCACAAAATTATCGTGTCTCTCATCTATTCTCCTAAGGGCCCATGTATTTTCCTAAAAGTCCTTTGTTTTTCCATAAGTGCCCTTTCTCCCTCTCCCTTTCCCCTGTTAAGGTGGTATATAAACCCTAAATTCTCACCACCTCCTTGAGACACAATTTTCTGCGAACTCCAGCAAACATATGTAAATAAGAGTTTGTCTTTTCTCCTGCCACTCTGTCTTTGGCCAGTTTAGTTTGCAGGCCTCTGCTTATTAAACCTAAGAGATCAGAGAAAAAACTTTCCCTCCCTGGCAGAGTTACCCACAATGAGCAAGACGCTGTTCTAAGATCATTTAGTGTATTAATTCATTTGCTTCCCACCACATTCTTATGTTATTTCCATTTTAGAGATGAGGAAACTAAGGCATAAAGAGGTTAGCCAACTTACTTCAAGTCAGACAGCTAGAACTGGTGGTGTGAGGATTCGAAGCTAACAGCTAGCTCCGGAGCCCTTGCGCTTAACCACCGTGTGAGAGTAATCTCTACCTCACGAGAGAGTACCAAAGATTAGACAGGATCCTCTTCATCCAGTCTGACACACAGGAAGGGCTCAAAAAAATGTAGATTCCATTTTTACTATCAGAAAAATGTGATGTGTTGGGGGGCCTGGGTGGCTCAGTCGGTCGATTGACCGACTTTGGCTCAGGTGATGATCTCAAGATTCGTGAGTTCGAGCCCCGCGTCAGGCTGTCTCTCTGTTGTCAGCATGAAGCCCACCTCGGATCTTCTGTCCCCCTCCCTCTACACCTCCACCGCTCATGCTGTCTCTCTCTTTCAAAAATAAATAAACATTTAAAAAAAAAAAAAGAAAAGAAAAATGTGATGTGTCAGTGTGCTGTTGATGAACCTAGAATGTTTCCCTCATCAGGATTAAGGTAGAACAAGGAATCTAATGTATAGCTAATATTTACTATTTTGTGTTTCAATTAGCTATAGCTTGACAGTGTGGAGGGTGTGGGAGTTCCCGAAGGAGGACAAGGACAAGAGAGTCAGCGGGTAAAACTCTGATAGGATTATCCAGCACCACCCAATGGACCCCAACATCCCAGTGACTAAAAAGGTGTGGGTTTTGTTTTGTTTTGCTTGTTTTACCACAGAACAGGAATATTTGTCTCAACCCTGACGGAACGTGGATGAATTATCCCACAAAGTCCCTGGACTCTGATTCCAGGCCTGTCAGCAATCTTGGAATGAGGAGTCCAGCGTGCCCTCCCCTTCATCCTGGGAAGGGAGTGGCCCATGAGATGGGCAATACCCACATTGCTGTGGAGGAGTGTAAAGCAGATGTTAAGAACCTGAGCTTTTGAAGTAAACAGACCCAGGAACAAAAATAGCAGCTTCTCCACAACTTACCTGGGGGACCTTTGGCAAATTAAGCTTCATTTAAACTCTGAATTCCTATTTCCTCAACTCAAAGACGGAGATTTACTATCCCTACAAAATCGATCTCATAGGATAGATGGGCCAGCCTCGCGGTAATAGCGCAAGGCATATTCTTCGGTAAATTTGTAAACTGACTTTGTGATTTATCAGCCACCAGCAGGGAGTCTTCCATGATTCTTTCCTCCCCCACACAGAAAAACCATCCCCTGCCCTCTGAATTCCTGCAGTGCTTCTCCATCTCTTCGGGGGAAATGGGCGATGTTACCTTCTGTATGCCAGAGAAAAGAGCTAAGCACTTGACATGGATTTTTTCCCATTTAATCTTGATAACATTATGAGGTAAGTACTATTATTATCTCCTTTTTTTCACAGATGAAAAGAGGAAAAATTAAATGAGGTTAAGAAGCTGGTCGAAGATTACACAGGTAGCTAGTGATGAAGCTAATATTTGAACCTACAAGAGTCTAAATCCAGAGCCTGTGTTTAAGTTATGTTATGTTAACTTTATGCTCTCTGTTACTCTATACCTCATAATTATTTATATTCATTATTAGTTTCATTCTGAGGCTGAAAGTTCAAATTTGTATCCAATTTATCTTTTTTATGGCACTCAGAACATTCTGTAAACACAATAGGAATTGTGTTTTCTTATTATTGAATGAATGAATGAATGAATGAATGAATGAATAAAAATTATATAACTTTTATTCCCCAGAGCCTGTTCAGTCATAATTATTTGTACTAAGCGCCTTACATCAACTGTCTCATTCAATCCTCACAACTCCATGAGCTAAGGGCAATTATTCCCATTGCTCAGCCAGTGAAACCCCAAGGCTCACCGAGACTAAGTAATTTGTCCAAGGTCGCATCGCTAAGTCACAGATCTGAATTCTCATCTGGGAAGATTGAACACCCTGACCAAGCTTGTAACCATCATTCCACAGCTGAGAACCAGCTCTGAATGGAGGTGGCCTCATCAAACCACAGACACATATCGTGGGCCACTCAGCCAGCATTTCTTCTTTTAAAAGATTTTAACTCTTGGGATGTGTCTGGCTGGCTCAGTCGGTGGAGCATGTGACTTGATCTCAGGCTTGTGAGTTCAAGCCCCACACTGGGTGTGGAGCCTACTTGAAAATCAATCAATAACAAATTAAACTTTTTAACTCCTAATTGCTTTAGTCAAGGAGCAATGTTTTTAAAAATTTAATGTTTATTTTTGAGAGAGAGAGAGAGAGAGAGACAGAATGCAAGTGGGGGAGGGGCAGAGAGAGAGAAGCAGGCTCCAGGCTCCAGGCACAGAGCCCCACGAGGGGGCTCGAACTCATGAGCTGTCAGATCATGACCTGAGCCGAAGTTGAACACTTAATCGACTGAGCCACCCAGGTGCCCCAAGAAGAGCCTTAAATTTTGGATAGAGATCAGTGGCAATTTCAAAATTTCCTCACAGGAAGGGTTTGGGAATAGCAATTTCACTGTAACTGAGGTGGAGAGGGAAGGAAGGACAAGGAGTTTTGTTTTGATTATTATAAAGCTATATTTTCATAGGAGGCTCACTATTTTTTAATCAGGTTCTAGTGTTTTTTGTGCATCGCCAAGAGATAATTGCTCTTCTGTTTGAGGGTATATTTTAAAACGTGTGTTCCATGAATCTGTACGTGGACCGGTCTTGCTTACCATTTCTTTAAAGTGATTTAAACATCAATAAAGTGAAGTCTCAAATTTAGAAAAAGACACCAAGGTTTTCTGGCAATTGCAAAACCAACCAGATAAGAATAAACGTCAAGAGGATCTCGTGGAGCTGCATGAGTGGGCGGAGAACATTTGCGCTCAGTGGAGGTGGTTCACGTAATGCCAACAGGAAAAGAGAACCCCCCTCGTTCTCGGGAGACCAAGGCTTTCTGAGTGCAGACGTGATCCAGGAAAAAGATGATGGCATCATTGCAGCCCATTCCCTGAAGAAGTCGGTCCAAAGCATTGTGGCAGTTACAAAAGCAAGCATCATCAGGAAGGATGTTAAAAACAAAATAGAAAGCACAGTCTTATGAGTGCTCGCGCACACACGCACACACGCACACACGCACACACACATACACACGGAGACACCAGAATTCATCTGCTACAGAAACACTGGGTAGAGTTCCAGTCATTAAACCTCCAAAATGTCATAATGAAACTGGAACATGACCAAAGAAGATCACTCAACAGTGTTAAGGTTTGTAAAGAAACTAGAGAGACTTTCAAACGCTTCAGCCTGAAAAGACAAAATATGAGTGAGCGTTGGTAGGCCAGAATCTAGAAAATCACAAAGGTATTGATAGAGTGACACCAAATCACAGCAGAGCAGACCTAGAAGCCCTGGTGAAATTAGAATAAAGTATTTTTAGGGAGATTCAAGTGCTACTTTATAGAACAGGGAACAAACTAGCAACAACAACAAAAATAACTCTAAGAGAGCCTATAGTAGTGAGCTCATGAAAACTTATGATGCAGTTATAGCTAAACTATGTGCTCAACTTTTTGACGTCCATGTTATGAAAGACATCCATCAAGTTCCCTTTTACTCTATTCTTTGAAGACCCCAGGAGAAGAGATGCTAGAAGAAATTAACTACTGGTTTAAAATCTACAGCATATCTGGTAATTCCCAAACTGGTCAATCAAAAGAATCACTTGTGGACCTTAAAACAAACAAAAGAAAAAAACAGATTACCAGGTCTAATTCAGTAGATCTGGGACTTGGAGACCCAAAGAGAAAAATCCTGTCCATAAAATAAAAAAAAAAAAAATTTTTTTTTTAACCCAAAGAGTAATCTGATTGACTGGATTTGAATCCTGTCTCATCCCTGAACCAATCACTGAGAGGGGAAACTGACACACTCTTCTTGCCCTGGCCTGGATCCTGTACCCTCCGGTATGGTGGAAGTGGGGTTCTCCCCAGAAAGAAAGTGGGTGACTAACATTCAGTCTCCCCTTTTCCCCAAGTAATAAAACCTCAAGTATATTAAGGGAAGTACATGCCCAGCTAAACATTTATATTCCCCAGTCTCTCTAACTATGGCCATGTGGCTAATTTTGGCCATTAAGTGCCTAGAATTTAACTCTGGTACAGGATTTCCAGGAAGCTTCTTTCAGGGAACTGACTCTGCAGGAAGCACACTCTTTTTCTTTCCTCCTTCCTCCTCCCTCCTGACTGAAATGTGGATATGATGACTAGCATGGAGCCACCATATTGTGACTGTGGGAATCAAAGCTTGAGTTTCGAATGATCCCATGAAGTTGCCCTTACCAGGCCAGCATTTCTCACCTCCTGACTTTTACAAAAGAGAATAAATCCTCGCGAGTTTTGACGATTTTTAGTGTTCGTTCACTATTTTAGGCTTCTGAACCTAATTCTCCACTGAAACTGTAGGATTCTGTAACCAGATGTTGTGGTATTATGATTTATAAGAAATACATACGTTGGTCTCTGTCCCAGTTCCTGACACAGGGCTCCTGAAACCCTTGCAATTTCCTGGGTAATAAGGAGTGTCTTTCATTCTCGTGAGGTGACTCTGAGTGGGATCCTAGATGGCTGGTGGGTGAGGTCTGGTTCCAGGAAAGAAAAAGCCATGATTAGAAGTTTGGAATTTTCAGCTCTGCTTCCCATTCCCTTTACAAGGAAGAAAGGCTAAAAAGAAAAAAAAAAAATGGAGTTAATGAGCAGTCATATGCCTGTGTGATGAAACCTCCATAAGAAATCCCAATAGCGTAGGGTTCAGAAAGCTTCTAGGTAGATGAACACATCCCTGACAGAAGTATGGCATGTCCCTATTCCATGGTTCCAGAACCTTCTGCCCTTGGGACCCTCCCCAACTTTGCCCCATTTCTTCACTTAGCTTTATCCTTTAACATATCCTTTTATAATCTAATAAACATGTTTCCCTGAGTTCTGTGAGCTGTTCTAGCAAATTCATTAAACCTGAGTAGAAGGTTGGGGGAACCTCTGATCTGTAGCCAATTTGGGCAGAAGTTGTGTGTAACCTATGGACCCGCTCCTTGCTGTTGGCATCTGAAATAGGGTGGAACCAGTCTTCAGGACTAAGTACTTAACCTGTGGGATTGGACACTATCCCCTGGTAGATAGTGTTAGAATTGAATTACATTGTAGGACGCCCAGCTGGGGTCATAGAGACCCCAGAGAATTGCTTCGTGTGGGAAAAAACGCCACACATTTAGTGACCAGAAGTGTCAGAAGTGAAGTGCTCTGTGAGTAGCCAAGGAGACACAGAGGAAAGACCCACAGGAAGGAAGAACTGGAGTTTTTCCAGTTCAAGATGTAACTAACACGAGAGGTGAGGTTCACCAAAACCACAGTTATTTTTACACTCTGCATATTCTCTTTATTTTTTTTAATGTTTATTCATTTTTGAGAGAGAGAGAGATAGAGTGCAAGTGGGGGAGGGGCAGAGAGAGAGAGAGGGAGAGGGAGACACAGACTCTAAAGCAAGCTCCAGGCTCTGAGCTGTCAGCACAGAGCCTGATGCAGGGCTCGAACTCATCAACTGTGAGAGCATGACCTGAGCCGAAGCTGGACACTTAACCGACTGAGCCACCCAGGCACCCTTGTAAATTCTCTTCAAATTTTATCACTCATATCCCTGAACGTTCTGATTTTTGCTCTCTGTTCTACACTTTGAAAAATACTTTTGCAAGACCTTATGAAGAATTTGTCTTCTACTACTTCCAAAGCTAGCCACAATTCATCACCTACAACTCTAACATCCCTTTTGCTTCTCTGTGAAAAACCACCCTGTCTTCCAAAGTTGGTTCAAGATTTAGTCTACCCCAAAACCCTTCCAGACCAGCCCCACTTAAGTCTAAATCATCAAATGTAGCTATTCTTTCAACTCAGTCTTTCTAACTCTGTTTCCATGTTTATTAAATAGATTCAACTCGTGGTTTTCAAACATTTTAAGCCACAATTCCCTTGATTCGAAAACCATGGGCCTCTAAGACATCCATGCAAGATTATGCAGGTTGGCCATGCATTTTTATCACTGCCTTTCTGATTGGCAACTTTTAGAGTTGTGCAGTGCACAATCCACCCCCAAATGCACCTGCATCCATCCCTGAGGGGGAACAAAGTTTGAAAAGCATTGCACTGATATTTTCAGCGCATATCATCCATAAAAGACTAGTATTTAGAATATCAAAGCACTGCTTATATCAATTTAAAAAAAACCATAAATAACTCAATTGGAAACTTGGCAAGAGATTTGAATGGGAACCTTGCAAAATAAAATCTCCTTTGACCAATCAAGACAAGGACTCACCCTCATGTGGAATCCGATGATGAAAATTAAAATCACAATAAATAATCACTTCATATCCTCAAGGTCAGCAAAAAAAAAAAAAAAACTAAGAAGTCTGACAATGGCAGGTGTGGACAAAAATACGGAACAATATGAAAACTCAAATATTGGTGGTGGTGAGGTGAATTGGCACAACCACCCCATCATCTGAAGTTGGGGATTTACCCAGGTTATGCCAGTTTTACTCCCTGGTATATCCCAGGGAAATGTGTACACGTATGCATCGGGGTACATGCACAAAGATCTACTTAGCAGTATTGTTCATAATAGTTAAAAATGGAAAAAACTCAAATGCCTATCAAAGTAAGATGATCTACTACAATAGAATACTATGAAATACAATAGAATACTAGTTTGCTTGAAAACAATTCGCTGTCATCGCACCCAGTAACTTTGGTGTGAATCTATCTCAAACAACATTTTCTCTGCCAACATGAAAACATTAATATTCTTTTATAAAACTATTTTATATTCTATTTTAGGGTCAATCTTAAGGATTTTTTTTTTGATGGTATTGCTCTGTTGTGAATGTTAGAGACAGACGAAAACAGGGCTGGATTGAGAAAATAATGGCACCAGTTCTTGACAACTATAATGTTGATGAGACGGGATCATGAGACTCATCTGGGTCACTGTGGCTTCTTAAAGTCTGACATTCGGTCTCCACATAAGATGTGGCAGACAGTGTTTCCCCAAAATGGCTACAACAATATTTTCCATCCCATGTTCTCTTCCAGAGTCTTACCCCACCTTCATCTCCTGTCTTTGAATGGCGTAGATATCGGCATATAGCGGAAGTAACTTCGAAGACTAGGTCCTAAAAGTCAGTACAGTTTCCACCAGGCTCTCTCCCTTGGCGTCTCACCTATGGAACTCAGACACCGTACTGTGAGAAAATTTAAGCCACACGGAAAAGAAGCAAAGTTTCTGGCCCTAAGCCCTGACTGTGCTTCTCACTGACGGCCAATACCAACTTGCCAACCATGGGAATGAGCCATCTTGGAAATGGAGCCTCTGGCCCACAGTCGAGTTACTCTAGATAATAAGACCCTGAAGAGAGATCAGCCTTCTCTGCAGAGGTCTGCTCAAATGCAGACTCAGGAAGAGAATAAGTGATTATCGTTGTTTGAAGCCATTAAGTTTTGGGGTGGTCTGTTACATAGCAGTAACAACCAGAACATAAAGGAGTGTTCCTGCTATAATTGCCCTGGGAGCTACGTGCTCCCCCAAATCCCCTTCTTTGTCCTGTCTTCTTTCTTCCTTCTCCTGTTAATATTTGCTGTAGGAATGAAACTGGACCTAATAAAAAAGGCTTAATGTAATACTTAGGTTGTCTCCAAAAGCAGGTAAGGGGGAATTCTAGCTTAGAAGAAGCTCCTTTTTTAGACTTGCTTGATGCTTAGCATATAATCAAGCCTTGAATGGTATTTCTTCTTATTTCCTTTGTGTGTTAAGGGTTCATTTTTGAAGATATAAGCGGTCCAAAACTTCTCTTTCCTAAAAAGCACTGGAGATAAATACACTCTCAAAAGGTATTTTCCATGACAAGACAGGGAGGTAGGTGGGTCAAATTGCATACATGTTGGCTGTCAATCCTTTCATATATAAAATATCATGTCTAAAATGTAATTTTGACTATTGCAGCCTGTAGGGACATACAAGGACCTGCCTGATAGTCCCTTGGGGGATCTGCTTTGATTTGGGATACTAGCAGAAAGATTAAGTGGTCAAACTTCGAAATATGACATTGCCTTCAGCCTTTGAGGGCTCGTTAAGTCTTCCATTGCCTTTGATTTCAACCTTGTTTCATCGAATCAGTGCAACACAGATCAAGGCCTGGATAAATATTTGTGAATTGTTTGAACTTTGTTTTGTGCCCTTAAATACTCTTAGGAGATCAATTTTGAACTTTAAAGAAGTTTGAGGATTCCATCATCAGAACCGGACTGATTCAGGGCCAAATGAGATAAGAACACAAGAGGAGTAAGGGTATTTGAGAGTCCGCAGGATCTTCTCGAAAATGATTATTACTGAGTAACTGCAACTAAATTTGTACCCCCCCCAAATCCTCTTGAAACAGTGTAATGTCCAAAGAATGATTTTTTTTTTAAGATGAATTTTCAAGAATACTTAACGCCAGCTACAGCTGTGTCTCTGTGTCTGTCTCTCTTTCTCTCTCCTCCCACATCAGCTTTCCTTCAGGAGGGATCAGAGTGAGGAAGTGAATTCTTTGGGGTCAGTTCACTGTGTAATCCTGAAAAGGGTGTGTGGGCAGGAGTGCGGGCCAGCTGGACACATGCTAGCCACCCTAGAGATCCTTAGGAAAATCAGTTTTGCAATTTATGTGCTCATGGACCCAGTATAGGGCAGTTTCTCCATGGAGAGAGAAGACGGGACACCACATCCCTCTGGTGACACATCAGCTGGGGTCCTGTGGCTTTCTCATGATTTTACTGTTGAATTTGGGTTTAATTTGGCAGGCCACTTAATCTCTGCTTCCTCCACTGCCTCAGCTATGAAACGGGGTCACCACTTCCTAGCCAACCCAAGGGCACCTTGTAAAAACGAGCAAAGACTGATGACAAACAGTTTATAACAAGAAGAGCTAAAGCTTCAAAGCTGCATTCTACCACTTGCCATTCGATGACTTCAGGCATCTCTCTGCCTCCATTTCTTCAGTGACAAATAAGGATGATAATAGGATCGATCCCACAGAGCTGTTTTGAGCATTAAGTGAGATGATATTGTGCATCTGATACTCTTCATAAATGTTACTTGTTTTCGCCTGCTCCTCATCTCATTTTATCATCTAACATGTGTCACCAATCCGTGACCAGAAGGCTGAAATTATGAGAGAATCCCGGAATGAAAGGTAAAGCCTCTTATTTTACAGACAAGGAGGAAGAAACTTAGGGAGGCTGGGTGACTGGCTCAGAGCATCTGGTTCATTAGTGAGAAAGCAAGAGTTAGAGTTCAGGTCTCCTAATTGCTGGGTCGGGGCAAACCTCCAATTTTCACTCCTTTGGAGGCTGTGCGGATCTTTCTATCCCCAGATAAACCTTTCTTAGTCTGATTTTAATCTTAAGACCAGTAACCAGTGCACTCCCTAAAGTCTCCCACAGCCCCCATGAACCCTGAAGATAACCTCATGTCTGGAAAGGTCGCCTACCCTCCCCCCCCCCCCCCCGACCCCCTAGTAGACCAGGAAAGGTAACGTTTTCTCCTGAGGAAGAGACCTGACGAAGCCACTAATGGGGACAGCAGGTGAGGAGGGAGGCCTGGGAGCCGCAGCTGCTGGCAAAGGTTGCCCTAGTAACCATGCGGGCTCCATTCAGGAAGCAAGCCCAACTCTAAGATGCGAAATGATCGCCTTCACCAGCCCCTGCAAGCACAAAGGAGCCGAGGGGACTGAGGTACAGCCAGGAGAAAGGCAGGCGCAGTGCGAGGTGGGGGCCCATGCTGTCAGTTACAACCTTCCACCTTCCATAGAAGAAAAAGAAAGAGAACGGCTCTTTGAATCTTCTGGCCTGCGTGAACCGTAAAAACCACCCATTTAATAGGAGTCCTTTTGTGGCAACAGAGGGGAAGCGGGCACCACTCTGTCACCAGCCTGATGAAACAATATGCCAGGAGAGGGGGGGTAGAAATCCCAAACACTGCAACTTTATGGGGGCCCTAAACTCTTCTTGCTCCCTCTCCTTTATTCAGACTAATGACAAAGGCCATTTGCTACCAATTTATTGGACTCTTTTTTTCCCCTCACAGCTTGAGCTGCTTAAACGCGGGGAGCCCCTTCTCCCCAAATCGCTGTCAGACACTTGCTGAATGGGCCAGGCTCAATTATGCTCCCTCCACAGGTTCAGCTCACACTGTGACCCTGCATGGCTTCCTGCTATTCATATGTGTTACTTCCCCTTTGTGGTAATGGCTTGTGGCACTTGGCCAGAAAACATTATTAATTTCAGAAGTGCACTGACAAACAACAAACCCACAGTGAAACGAGAGGAAGTGCTGAGGAGGCCAGCTGTCGGCTGGAGCAGAGCGGTAGGGGACTCGATGTATGCAGGTTCCAGGAGGAAAAGAGATGATAATCCACAAAGAGGAAACGCACTAAAATTATCCACAGTGCAGAGTAAAGAAAAAAGAAAGGAAAAAACGAAAGAGAAAAGAAATCAGAGAAAAGAAAGGGGGAGAAAAAGCACGCAGCTACTTGAGCTGCAGCTGGACAGGAAATTGCTAACGCTGCTTGCAAATCCCTACTTTGAACAGGCAGTTTAGGGAATGCCAGGAGCGGAAACCGTTCAGAGCTGGATTAACACGAGCCAAGTTGAACTGCAACCCACTTCTCCTTTCTAAGCTCTGGTTGACTTGGGGCACCCAAATGGGAAAGACGGAGTTGGTACTTTTCTGCACTGTTTCTGTTTGCCCTCTAAACATGCTTAGTTGCCAGAAGTCACCCTGGACTGTTTGATACGATTGCCATAAAATCAGAGCCACTCGCCTCTCATAACGTAGGTCACCAAATGATCCAACTGGCATCTCACACGCACCTGTGGGTGAAAAGCTCCTCTCTCTCCTCGATGCAGGTGAAGGGGCTAAATTCATTTGAAAATTCTAATTCTTTTGATTTCCTACACCCGCCCTTTACTTTTATTTTTGGTTTGTGTGTCTTTACACTTGGGACAAGGAGAGGGGATGTCCCAAGGAAAAAGACAGGGTATTAAGCCTTTACCTCGAAAGGTACTGTTTAAAATAACTTCGACATAAGGTTCAGTAGTAGCGTCTGGCCCACATTCTAAACCAGCTAAGCACAAAGCACATTAGAGCAGGAGTGGCAAAGTTTTAGCTCAAGTGTCAGTGTGAAATTTTAAAGCCCACATCCAGGCTTGGTGAGAAGCTTAGCTATGCCTGCCACATGTGCGGGAGCAAGGAAAGGGGAGACATCATTTCCGATTCACTTGATATTCCGACACTCGGATAGCTTGCAGGTAGAAGTGCCCCAGTAACAAACTGGCGCAACAACTATCCCTAGTTCTCCCAGGCATGTGTATTATCGAGTAGAAGGCCCTGACAGGGAAGGAGAGAGGTTAACACTGTGACTATCTTGTTATTCCGGAACCCCCTCTTTATGACTATTCAGGAATAGCCAAACTTTATACTTCAGCAAGGTGTGCTGTATGGCTTCATTTTCCTTCAAGGGCATCCCTATTTTCTTAAATGAGCCAGAGTTGTATTCATAAAGTGTTGTCGGAACACATCATACAGCCAGTTCATTCTATGATGTCATCTTTATTTGAAGCAAGCGGTTAATGTCATAAACTACACCTGAAAAACATTCCTGGGATTGCTTAGGCGATGGGAACTTTGCCCTGCTGTTCCTGTAGTACTTTACAAGCCAATTTCACTTCCCCGCTGAAAAATTCCTTAAAAGTATCACTTCACAGGTAGGTACAATTAAAGAGAGATTTAAAAAAAAAAAATACACATTCAATAGCCAAAATAGTCATTTATTAATAATTTAAGGTTTTACATTCTTATAATAAATTTCAGCTCAAAACTTTACACCATGAACATAATGGGGCAACTTGACTCTCCCTTTCCACAATCATATGCACTTCACCTATCAACCGGGTACCCAAGCTCACACACACACTTCCAGTTTTATACAAATTTTTTTTTTTAAAAAAAGGAAAGAAACCAACCCAAAGTATTGCATTTGAGGTGACACTCCCTGAAGAATTTTGTACAGAGGTAATATACTGTTTAGCACAGCTGAAGTTTTAAAAAAAAAAAAAAAAGTGAGCCCATGATTTTGGTGTCTTTCCAAGATATCCCCTTTGAGACAACACAAGCCAAAATATTTACAAAGGTAAGGCATAGTCAAACTACATTAAGAAGGGGAAAAAAATCACAAGGAAGATATATGAAAGAGAGTAAAGGCTGCACCATAACAAGGTCTCAGTGAGAACAGTGTCCATGAAAACATGATTCAGAGTTGGTGAAGTCGAGCATGCTGCAAATATACCCTTTGGATTAGAAAAGAGCAAACATTTCTGGTTTTTCTGTTTTAAAAAGTGGCGTACTGCTCTCCCTTTGGATGATTTCTTTTAAACCCATCAAAGAAAAAACAAACACAATTCAAACAAACACGGTCAAGTGATTTAAGATCAAATATTTACAATAATCAAATGGAGTATCAGATTTGTTTTCTTTATTATTACCTTTATTTATTTATTTATTTTATTTTTTATATTTTTTTGCAAACTGATACTACAAATACAGAGCTGAAACCTCTCTTTGGCTCCTCTATATGCAAAATTGAATCCGTCTTCACTGAAGACAGTATGTAATCAGTTCCAGGCGCAAAAAGAAACAGTCATACGAGGCCCTAAACACATGCTCCTCCCCTACCATTTGGTCCTACCCTATATACCTGGCGACCCTAGAATTCCAGTCCCTGCCTGGGTAGGCTGTACACACGGGCGTGGAGCGAACCTATGGCCCGTATCTATACAGCATGTTCTGTTCTTCCGACAAGAATGGAGCAAATCTCTCCCATGGTAATAACCAATTCCACACGTGGGAACCTCGTCTAATACAGACAACTGGTGTCATTCTGACACCTGCGGCCGTGTACAAAGAAAGCAGCCCAGCTGATGCTGCCAAGAGAAACGGCTAAAGGAACGGACACATCCGGTGAGGCGTGTGGGGCCTCTCACGTGGATTGCAGGGAGCCCGCCTGGTAGACGTTCTGGTTGGAGGGGGTGGTGAAATAGAGCTGCTGCGTGGGGGCCCGATTGTCACAGGGGCTGCTGAGTCCAAGCGTCCTCTCGAAGTCCAGCAGCTGGCCCATGAAGTTGAAGTTGGGCGAGATGTTGGATTTCTTCATCTTGACAATGTCATAAGCATCGTTCATTGACAGATTGAGCTTCTGCATAAGATAAGCCACAGTTACAGTGACCGAACGGCTGATGCCAGCCAGGCAATGCACCAAGACGCCACAGTTTTTGCCCCGGGCTTCATCTGTAAACACAAAAAGAAAGGCAAGCTTTCAGTAGACCGAAAACCACGCTTTGTGAATGATTAGCCTAAAAACTGAGTTAAAAGAAAAGACAAAGAAAAGAAAGAAAGAAAGAAAGAAAGAAAGAAAGAAAGAAAGAAAGAAAGAAAAAGAAAGAAAGAAAAAAGAATCGTGTGTGGCAGCTGGACCCTGCAGGCAGCAGAAAATGTATCATTGAGATAAAACATGTACACTGGGCACAATTACATATTTCAGATATTTTCTGAAAAGGGAGCTTTTGTATTAAGTTTCTGCCAACAACAACAACAAAAAATCCTTAATGTGTGCATTCTTTGCCTCAGCATGTGAATACCAGAAACCCTGCAATATGGTCTTGAATGCCTTTTATACAGACAAGCAGACTGCAAGGGTCTATTAAATTATTCTCCAACTGTTGTGCAGCTAACAATGGAGGTATTCAGGCATTTTAAAAGAGAGAGGGAAGTCACAGGGGACAGCCCATTAGGAGGAACAGGATGTCGACATGGCCTGAAAATGAGTTCCTTTGTAATAGGAAATGCATTACAATGCCTGGAGATTCGCTTCTCCAGGCTTCCAGCCCACAGTCCTTCCTGCTGGGCTCAGGTTACCCTCACTGTCTCACTGTGAACCCGTATCACAGTAACATTCAACTGAATTACAACATCTAGCATTCATAGGGCTTTCCAACAACTAACCTGATGTCCTAAAATAACTCTCAGATCTTTTAAAATTATAAAGCAGTGCTAAAATTCCTGTCAATGGGGAGGACTTCTAGCTAGCCTTCTCCGAGTCCAAAGACTGTGAGAAAATTCTGTTGCCCGATAATACACAGCCCGCTCTCAAATGACTGAATTCAAAGTGGCAGAAAGCACCATTTCAAAGACACCTGTGGTCTGCAGCCATGTCAAAAGGCACTTTTTCTTTCTTTCAGCAAGAAGATAAACCAGAATTCCCTGCTTGTAACATTAGAGACCTGCAATCAGACATGCTAACAGGCAGCAAGAAAGGTTAACAGCTTAAGTTCTATGAATGGCTAGGAATTTTGCATTTAAAAGTCTGAGGAAGGACTCTTAATTAGTCTCACCTATGAAAGAAATGGCCTCAGGGAAAAACTGGGACAGGTTTTGACTCCAGTGATCCGAGATGGGGATCTGCTTGTATTTAAACTCTCCTGCGTTCTCAAAGAGATTCGGCAAATTGGGGGTGACGTTCAAGATGTACTTGATGCCGAACTCCTCCAACACGTCCAGGTTGGTGGAGTCCTTGGCACAGCCCAAATAGAGGAAGGGCAAGATCTCCACGGGGAAAGAAGGCTGGCTGTTGGACAGCGGGCTGCCATCCGAGTCCGTTGCACTATTGGGGTCTCGGTCAAGGTCAGACTCAATGTCCGAGGAGGAGTCAGAGCTGATCCGCAGGCCCCCGAGCCCCAGCACTGGCAACGGTGGCGAGCTGCTGCTACATGAGCCGTCTAGATTCGTCTCGCAGTGCAGGGCGAACTCGGCTTGGAACTTACTGAAGCCACCTGCCAGGACGAGAAAGGCAATAGTGTAACCTGAGATCCCGTAGTAGTTTTCACAGCTAGTGAGAGCCGCGGCCGGGCGCAGGAAACACCCCAGCACCCTACGAACCCCCTACACACAGACCCAACTGTAACAGAAAGACACTTAAATGTGTACCCTCGGGAGTGGAACGAACAGGCCCGCCTTCCCTGGAAACCCTTCTTTAAACCCAGAGATGCATAAAAGGGCAACTTTTAAAAATATTTTGAGGGACCAGGAGGTGCGATCTGCACACACACACACACACACACACACACACACACACACACACCCCATGACCTCTCCTGTCCTGCAAATCTCGATTCAAGATCGAACGATAGAAAGCAGGGACAGGTGGAGGAGACTCCCGGTAGACAGGAGGAATCGTTAGAAAGAAACAACCCGTGCCTGTGGCCGGAAGCTGGTGGATTCTGCGCCAGCCTGCTCGCGAGTGCGGGACGCTCGAGGTTCGCAGCCGGTAGCTGGCGGCTGTCCCCCGACCCCGCGGCGCGACTCAGAAGCGCCAGTCAAGCGCAGCAGGGCCACTTGCAGTCCTCGTGCCCTGCCCGCAGCGCACAGCCCCGCGACCCCCGCCCGGCCCCGCGCGCGGGGCTCCCCCGGCGCGTACCTTCCAGGTAGAACGCCCGGCAGCCCTCGTCCTTGAGCTTCTTGAGCAGCAATCCAAGCACCGACTCGCCGCCGGTGTTCTCGTTCCAGTCGCTGCTACTCTCGTCGTAAAGCACCACGGTGTCGGTGCCGCAGCGCCGGGTGAAGCGGTCCCGGTCCTCGCCACGGGTGAAGAGCGCGCGCACCGGCAGGTTGCCCTTTTGCAGGCGCCGCAGCATGATGCCCGGGATGGCCACGTTGATGGCTGACTCGATGTGCGACGACTCATACAGCTCCTGCGGCCGGCAGTCCATCAGCAGCAGCCGCTCGTTGCCCAGCTCCAACTGCTCGTTGAGCCACGCCACGGTCTTGCTGATCGCCATTTCCGACGCGAAGGGCACGGGTCTGAGCGTATCTATCATGGGGGTCGAGCTACCGGAGAGGGCGGGGTGCCTACCAGACGCCCCTCGGGGCAGGCATAGGCCGAGCGCGCTGCGCGAAGCTGCCGCTCTCTGAGCGGGGTTTGATTCCACCTCGTCCTTCCCAGACCGTGTTAGCGGTTGGGGAAAGCGAGACAGAAGTGAAGCCGGCGGTTCCCGCTGCACCCCGCTGCAGCCGCTCGCTCTTGGTGTCAATGAATCTCTTTGAATGAAGCTGCCCAGACAGTTTTGTTCCTCCCCAGTGAATGAAATCCAATTAATTCGGACTCCCTGCTACTAAGAGGGGAGGGGAAAAAAAAAAAAAAAAAAAAAGTCCAGCGGCTCCTAATCCCTCCCTTCAAGGCTGCACCTCAAATCCGCCCAGGCGTCTTTCTCCTCGGATTATTCAAACCTCGATTTGCTCACTCTCCCTTGGACTCAACCCTCGCACACCCCCTGCGCGAGGCAGCTCCTCAATGGATACAAACAGCGAGCGTCTCAATGGATACATTCTCCCGGCCAGCCAATGAGCGCGCTGCGGAAGGGGCTGTTGCCGTGGGGACGGGCCGGCTGGAACAGGTTGTGTTGATGAATTGTTAATGAGTTTGTCATTCACAAAAACGGAAAGGAATTTCCGCTCCGGATAAGCCCCAGTGCAAACAAGCTGCAACAGCGGGCTCGGCGGGAGGAAGGAGAAAGAAGAGGAGGCGGCGGCGGAGGAGGAGCGGGGCACATAAACCAGGGCACTTCAGTTGTCTCATGTTTCCTTCTGTTGAGAGTTCACACTTCGCGTCGGAACTTTTGCGCACAAATGGTGCAATTAGCAGGCACAAAAGCCCTTGTTCGTGACGCCTGTGTTCGCAAGCTAGCTTTAAGAAAACTTGTGCTTTTTTTTCCTTCTATTCCCTTTAAACTCATTTGGACAGGAGTTTCGCCTGAACCCCCCTCCTCCGCCCTTCTTTAGGCGGTGTGTGGCATTTGTTTGCCAGTTTAAAAAGCCCAGCTCTGTTTGCTCTGATGTTCTTTTAGCTGAGGCTGTGTTGGGGCTGGTGAACTGCCTGGGCTTTAGTGACCGATGAGGTGTTAAATGCTAATCCAACATCTTTCGAAACAAACTAGGATTTTGTTGGAACATTTTCAAGCAAGCAAGCAAACAAACAAGTGCCTGGTTGTCCAGATAATAGGAAGGAAGGTTGATGGGGGGTTTTTTGTTTGTTTTTAATAGCGTTTAAATTAATTTTGTTTTTAAACAGTGGAGCCTGCAGAAACAAACTGGTTGGACAGTTCGATGCTTTTATTCCCCTCCAGCGGCCTGGGGCGTTATGAGCCATTGTTCCGGGGATCCAAGCCCTACCCCCCCCCCCCCCCGCCTTCCTGCGGTCACCCACCGCGCGCTGGGGGGTTGCGCTCGTTAATCATTACTGGGCAGCTAGCTCGGCTTCCGACGGAGGAGCCGGTCTGGCGCGGTTGCCGGGTCTAGGTGCATTCTGGGCGCGCGGAGCCGGGCGGGCTGTCCCCACCAGCGGCGTGTCGTGGGGAAGTCCTACCGCAAGGCCTGCGGGGGCCCGCGCAGGCTCCGCGATCAGCTACGGTAGACTAGAGAGGCCTGTCAGAGGGGAGCCTTCGGTCTCACCCTGACAACCCCCTCCACTGCGGGTCGCAGGGCACGAGCGAGCACCAGCTGCGCCTGCGCGCTGCGCTCCTGGCCAGCACCCGGTCGCCCCCGCCTCCTGGCTCAGCTGCGCTGGGCGTTGGGCTACCCTGAGGTCGGGTGGGGGGCCGAAAGCGGGCCTCTGGGGTTCCGACGCGGCCTGGGGTGGGTAAGAGGCGAGGAGGAGTGCCTGCCGGGACCCCTTGCTCCACGGAGGGCTGGGAGTCGCAGGGAACGTCTCGGCCGCTCTGCAGGGCCAGCAGGTAACTGAGGAAGTGCCGGCCAGGCGGGCTCGCTGCTTTCTGCCGCGGCGCCGGGGAGCAGGGCGGGCCGGCCGGGGGCCGGATGGAGGCGTGGCCGGGTGGGGGCCGCGGCGGCGAGGAGGCGCAGACCCCGCGCGCAGAGCTCTATTGTTATATAAAAGTGCCGCGGCCTGCCCCTCCCGAGCGGAAAACCACCTGTGTACCGCCGGCCGGGCGCTGGGGGCAGGGGGGCCCGCGGCCGGAAAGCGCGGGCCCTAATCCGGCCTCCCCTCCCTAACCCCCGGCGGAAAAGAGGCCGCGCATAGTCCCGCCGCCGCCCGGGAGGCGGAAGCGGGGGCAGTGGTTGGAAGGGGAGCGTGTCTCCCCAAGTGCCCCTCCCGGCGCCCACCGCGAGTATAGCGGAGGGCACCTGAGGTCGCGGGGTCTCCCCCAGCCAGACGCCCCGCACCCACGGGCCTGCCTGCTGACGCCCCGGCTCCGATTTGCATTTTTAGTCACCCGCCTCTTCCTTGGTTTGGGGAATGTAGGCTAAAAAAAGGCGGCTGCGAGGCCCAGGTTGCCAATTTTGGAGCTGTGCTGCAAGCAGGCCGCCCCTGGAGGAGCGTGTTCAACGAAGGTGGGGGTTGCCGCGCGCTCTCCCCGCGCCTTTTTTGGGCATCCCTTGGAACAAAATTCCCATATCTCACTGGGTATCATCTAGTTCCAACTGGAGGAGGCCTGCGCTGGAGTTGAAGCCTCCGATCCACCCCCACCTGTTACAGGCCTTCCCACCCCAAGACGTTCCAGTCACTGGGTCCTGGGGGCGAGGCAAGACGCTCTGCAGTAGAACTGCGAAGGGTAAAATCTTTCAGCCTGGGATCTCCAACAGAAGAGACAGGGAGGGAAGTCGGTTGTTACTTCGCTATTGTAGAAGTGCACTACCTGGGCATGAATTTGGGAGGATAACCGCAACACTTCTCAAACCTGAAGACAGAGACGCTTAGTTTGACCTATGCTTACGTCAACGGAATGTCAGTTCTTCTCAGCACTTTCTAGAAAATGCCATTCGGGCCACTCGGTTCTAAGAAGAGGGGCGTAAAGGGTCTTTGAAGCGTGGTGGCCAGGGTTGAAATTGTGCCCCGATCACTTCCTAAACGTGTGGCCTTGGTTAAGTAATCATTTGTAAACCTCATCTTCCATGTGGCATAATGAAGATAATAAAAATATCCATTTCATAGGTTCTCTGAGATGGTTAAATGGGTGAAGCTTCCTAGCATGATGGTGATGTGCTATTGGCTGCTGATGTTTTTATCGCTCTTAATTCCCAGCCTGCACAATGGTCTGAGTCCTTTTCATCCAGATGCCCTTTGAGGCCTGCCTAACAGCCCGCCTGGAGCTTGGCAGTCTACAGAAAAGCCCTCTGAGGAATGCCCCAGGCAGTTTAATCCATCCCAATTCAGCTGTCAAACAAAGCAGGTGCTGTTACAGACCAGTGTCAAAATCCTTTAAGATGGCTAACACAAAGTACCCCGCTACCTTTCTAACTTCTGCCTAACTGGTCCCCTATTAAACACCCTCTTCTCCAGCCACACCAAAATGATAAAATAGAAACAACATGTAGATTGCACATTTACTACGTGGAAGGCTTGGTTTTGATTTCTGTGTTTACATGCATGATTTTGGTCAGTTTCCAGAAAACCCCATGAAAATCATCCCCATTCACGGCGCTTAAGGAATTTGCACGAGGTCACATAGTAACAAACAGTGGGGTCAGGATTTGAGGTCAGACCATTAAGGATTAGCACATATGCGTCTTATAGGGTATGATGGAAACCACGCACTGCGCTGTTCCCTGCCAAAATTTGAAGGATTGAGTTCTACGTTTTGAATTTTGACCACCAGGCCTTTTCAGCTTCACATAGTCTGTTGCACCCTCCCCATCAATGTCAAAGATCAAAAGTTAGACTTATTTCCCTGCCGTTTTATATCTGGTTATCTTCTTTGCACACACCTCTTCATTAGTCAGCCGTGCACTAAATGCTGCATATCTTTCTTCCTCCGAATTTGTCTTAGATTCTAATCCTGACAACTGCCATTACTAATCTAGTGTGTCAGCACTGCACGTGGGCCTGGGTTCAAACCTTAGCTCTGTTACTCACTAGTAGTTTGATAGGAAAAAGTCACTTAGCCTCACTGGCCTCCATTCATTCGTTCATTCATTTGTTTATTCACTCATTCACTCCTTTATTCTGGGCTCCAGGGAATCAGGGAATAAAGTGGGCAAGAATACCTACCCTTCCCCCACTCCAAGCTTATGTTCTGTTGAAGACAGACAATAAAGAAAAGAATTCTACAGTATGTTAGAAAGTGAAAGTGCTGTGGAGAAAAACAAGGGAATTCAGTAGTGTGTAAAATTAGGAATAGTTATACATTCGTTCGTTACGGCCCTAGGAGGATTAGAGACACCCAAAAAGTGTAGGGCACAAAGTGAGTATTCAAAAGATGATGTTTTTAAAACTCACTGCCTCGTTCCTGCAGAAAGTTGACTCCCCGTTGCTGGTGATCTTGCCTTGATCCTCATCATCCTGGCCCTGTTGCCCAGGCTCTCAGGAAAAAGGCTCTCAGAAGAATTCTAGCATCAGGAAGAACCACAGGCTTTCTCATTTCCGGAGGCCCCAGTTCCCTGCTGAGGGTATCATTCATATGCAGAAAACGGTGTTTCCAGATTGGAGCATGAAGCAGGTCTCGCCTTACCCCTCAGAAGTGCACAGAAGCAATGTTACATGTCCTAATTTCTCTGTGTGTGTATGTATTTGTGTGAATGCACCAAGCACTCCCGCTTGAATTTTTTCATCAAGTGTTTCCCCTGGAAAGCCCCTTGAAAGTAAGTCTTTTGTTTATGAATGCTTGCTTGCCTATTGGAGAAGCATTCCAACTTTGCAGACATTTTCCTGTGTTTGAGGACACTTGCAATTTACTAGACCCAGAAGAGTTAGCATGACTTTTAATCTTCTTGAAGTAATCTCTCTGTGAATACAATATTTATTAACACATCGTGTGAAAATAAGTTCAGTTTTCCGTCAATGAGAGTGTTTTGGAAGGTCTGACTTAAAATGTAGTCTTGTGGCATATTCAAGATTCACTTTTAGAAGTCCCAAGGAGGCCCTCAAAGTGACAGCCAGTGGCTTTCTGAACAGCTAAGCCTCAGAACAGAATTTCTCTGCAGTTGAGAAATGTGTTTGACACAGACCTGATTGAAAGGGCATATGGGGTTCACAAAACTCGAGCTGAACTCTCCTGACAGGTGCCTCACAAAGACAGCAAGTTCTGTCTGAACAGCAGGAACTGTGGAACACAAGAGGCCCACAGGCCTGACAATAGGAAACACACATTCTGCACACTGATAGGCCGTGCGTAGGGAAAGCCAAAAGGAGTTTCAAGTATGAGCCCCAAATTAAAATACCACGACTGCTGATCCTGGCTTGCAGTCAAACAGCCTGCCCCTTGATGAGTTGCTGAAGGGTCTTATTAAGCACAGGCTAATGATTTTCCCAAACAACGTGGAGGTGGGGAGAAAGGCAAGCTAGGTTAGACAGCAGCTAACAGGTAGGTAGGGAGCAGCAGTGCCAGAATTACACGTCTACAGTCACATCCAGGGAGTGGTTGGAGCTTTCCTAGAAAGGAGATGGACTTTTGCACCTTGCCAGAATGACATGACCCAAAGGAAACTATGAACCATTGTGAAGTCAGACCTTGGCCTCAGTCAGGCTAAGTTCTGAAAAATTACGGTCTTCATCGGCTCTCTTGTGTTTTTGTTTCCCATCGCCCTGTGGAATGTACATTAATAGACATTCAGGATCCCATAGAGACGGGATCTAGAATATTCTTCCGAAGCTAGACAGTCTAGTAAGGAAATTCGTTGAAAGATAAAATGTTGATTTCTTCTTTCAGATGCATTCGTCCCTTTCCTTCCAGTTGCATACATTCATTGATTCCTCCCTCGTATCCTTTATTTCAGAACGTAAGAACTACAAAAGCATATGTAAATGTGTATGTAAGAAGTCATCAGGAAGTTGGCATCTCTGAGGACAGCTAAGCACACTCGCTGTTTTTTGTTACTGTCGTTGTTTGGAAAAGGACGATGATGCCTTGCTTCCCATTGTACTATTTCCAAAGCCCAGCAATATCCTTAGTGGGAAATTAGGCTTTGCCTTCGGGGGAGGCAAGGGACTATGTCTTGCCAGAAGCTCCCCAGTCATGTCATGAAGCATCATTGATGCTTCCTGGGCATTAGCCATGCTGCAGCTACACGCAGAACATTTGCCTTGTGCCTCCTTGTGTGGGCCTTGGCTCCTCTGGCGACTTTTCTCCTCATCTTGTGTTCCTTTATTTATGCAGGTGTGAACAATACAAATAACTGTTGGGTAAGAGAACTAATTATTATTCTAAGTAGGTGCTATTTCCTCTCAGCCCTTTTGCCTCAGCGATCAGTAGAAATGATTATGTGTGTCCACAAGACAAGCAAGGCACGCTTTAGCTTCATCGATTAAACTTAAGAACTTGCAGATCACCCAGAATACATTGAGGGAACCCCAGGGGCCTCCAAACTCCAGTGTAAGCAACACTGCTTTCGGCCATTTGAGGGGTTAATTACAAAAGTTATATTTGGGTATATTGCGAAAAACACAACGACAACATAAGGGCTACAATCTCTTCTACATCCAGCCTTATAGATGTTAAATTAAGTCTAACTGCTTCCGTGATACGTTTGCCAAGCAGATACACCGTTACTCCAGTTTTATAGTGGGGAAGGCTGGACTCAAATGTCAGGTAATTACACAAGAATCCAAACTTGTACCTCAGTCCCTTGGAAGCTTGTCCAGTAGGTATGTTTTGCTCCCTACTTGATAGGTATAGCTCTAAAGCATGACTCCATGCAGACTGTTGTGAATTCAACCTGTTATAAAACGGCAACTTCTATATAACTTGTTAAATTTTATTTTGCTTGTCAAGACTGGGAGTTCTGGATTGACTCCAGGACTGGGGTTGGTCTGAGACCAACCTGGATTCTAATCCTGACTCACAAATTTTCTAATCATGAGACTCTGGGGGAGATCACATAATCTCCCTATGCCTCAGTGTCCTCATCTGTAAAATGGGGATACTATATTACAGGGCTATTGTAATGAATGACTTCTCTTTGTAAAGGGGTAGGAACAGTCCTGAAACAGTAATAATTCATTGACAGTTACCTGTTTTTATTATTTTTATAATTTTTTTCAACGTTTATTTATTTTTGGGACAGAGAGAGACAGAGCATGAACGGGGGAGGGGCAGAGAGAGAGGGAGACACAGAATCGGAAACAGGCTCCAGGCTCTGAGCCATCAGCCCAGAGCCTGACGTGGGGCTCGAACTCACGGACGGCGAGATCGTGACCTGGCCGAAGTCGGACGCTTAACCGACTGCGCCACCCAGGTGCCCCACCTGTTTTTATTATTAACACGCACACACATACAGTTCTTTTTTTTTTTTTCTTTTAGAGAGAGAGGGGGACAGAGGATCTGAAGGGGACTCAGTGCTGACAGCAGTGAGCCCAATGCAGAGCTCAAACTCACAAACCGCGAGATCATGACCTGAGCCGAATTCGGTTGCTTAACCAACTGAGCCACCCAGGCGCCCTCAACACACAGTTCTTAATAAATGTTTATTGACCTTGCTGAAAGGGGATTATATAGTGGAAAACACGACAGTGTCCGTTTGTTCTCAGGAATAGAAACTATCCATACAAGATTTTGAAAAAAATTTCGGAAAGTCAATTGCTTTACCTCTCAGCAGCCTGGAGATCACAGTTTCTGGTAAATTGGTGACACTGAGGTTGCTGCTGGCCTCAGAGGGACTGCCCAGCAGTCTCGGACTTGCCTGCCGCAGGGCAGCATGTTCTCCCCACCCCCCGGCGCTGCCGGCTCAGGCCAGTCCTGTTGACTGCGTGTTCTGCAAGAGGGCAATTGGGAGGTTACCGGCCCAAGCAATGTAACCACCATCTCTCAGCGACCTGGGTTTGCAGTCTCTAATGGGAGCACCCATTTGTGTCATGGGTCCTCAACTTTTTAAGACCTCCTTGCATCTAAGAAACCTCATCTAATGAGAAGTTCCTTCTTTCCACTGACTTCCTGCCAGGAGGAGATTTTCGTATGGGGTAGAAAAAGGGGATGAGGCAGAGCCAGGTATGAGAGCCAGTGTCCTGTGGAATGGAAAGGAATCTTCCATTTGTGGGGTAAGGGTGCTGTGCTGGAGGACACAATATAGAACCCCCCCCCCCCCAGCCCTAAGTAAACAGACCAGTTGCTTAGCACAGTTTCTGTAGTGATTTTTGCACATGTATGATTCCAAGGCTATTTTTGTTAAACATCTGACAAGGGTGCATCTTTTGGTGAATTCCCATCACGTTTTTCTGGACCCACCAAAACTTTCAGATTCTTTACCCAAACGCCAAAAGTCTAAATGCTTGGTAGGTTATGCCCCCCTCTTCCCACCTTTCCTCTCCTCGATCTTTTGCCTAAGCAGTTCCCAGGGAAAAAGACTCATTATTTATTTATTGTTTGTTTGTTTGTTTGTTTGGAGAATCCCAAGCAGTTCTGCTCTGTCAGCACAGAGCCAACTCAGGGCTCGACCTCATAAGCCGTGAGATCGTGACCTGAGCCGAAATCAAGTTAGACACTTAACCAACCGACTGAGCTACCCAAGCACCCCTTTTTTTGTTTGTCTGTTTTAGTTTGTAGTAAGAAATGTTTATTTCTAAAAATATATATATTTCTACTGCTGAAATTAGTGATTGTCAGAGGAAGTGTGATAGGACCCCCGATCTCGTAGCCCACCTACGTGTATAACCATGTAGCCTCCGGCCCTGGGCCATGTGACCCCCCCCCCCCACTTTACCTAGCATCTTGCCCCCACAAGATTAAAACCCACTGGTTTTGATATTGAACATTGCTGCCTTTCCTTTAGGATGGCCTATTCGTGCAAGGTGCTGTTACTCAAAGCACTGAGGGTAGAGAGAAAGACCTTTCCTCAGCCACACACAGTTTGCATAACCGCACTTACCTATTAAAACATGTATTTTTTTTACTTGTTACATTTGGTATGAGATTTACTTTTCTAGCGAGAGTGAGGTTGAGTGCGGTGAGAAGTGTCATGTAAACAGGAGCTCTAACCACTAGACACGTATGATTTTTGTCCAAAGATTCTGGCATTTATTCTATCCCCAACCTGGTTCAGAAGCAAAGGTTTCAAAAAACACAGGGGCCCAAGTCCCATCTCCAGTAATTCTGATTTAAATGATATAAAGGGGGTCCCGGGGTCTCAAAAATCCCCCAGAGAATTCTCATATGCAACCTGCAGTGAGAACGACTCACTTACAACACCTATCCCCCCCAAATCTCCTTGCCTAGGGGGAGGCTCCCAGCCAGACCAGTGGGTCTCAAATGTTTAGAAACACCTTGGAGGTACTTGCTCGTGGTCCACAGCCTGGCCTCTCACTTAAGGACCCTGATTCAGAATGTCTAGAGCAGGGCCCAGGCAAGTGTTTTGTAATCCAGCAGCCAGGAGTGGCTCACACAAGTGGGCCAGACTTTGGAAAGCTCCGAATGATATCCCAGCCAGCCAGGCTCCTCACCCATCAGCTCTAGTCAGGAAGTATGGAAATGTTTTGGGTGGTTACCTGGAATCAAATAGTACACTGTACCCACAAACATCAGAACTTCATAACAGAAGAATGCAATGTTAAACATAACTAACCTGCTTGTCCTTGAAAGCTCTATTCTTTTTTTTTTTTTGAATGTTTATTTATTTTTGAAACAGAGAGAGACAGAGCTCGAGCAGGGGAGGGGTAGAGAGAGAGGGAGACACAGAATCCAAAGCAGGCTCTAGGCTCTGAGCTGTCAGCACAGCTGACGTGGGTCTCGAACCCACGAACTGTGAGATCGTGACCTGAGCCGAAGTCCGACGCTTAACCGACTGAGCCATCCAGGTGCCCTGAAAGCTCCATTCTTGAACTGGCACTCACTCTGATTTCTTTTCACGAGCCCTGAAACTGTACCCAAAACTGCCTGTGGATTTGCCCGAAGGAAGGTTTTTCTTGAAAATGGCATCAAGCGCAGGGAGCACCCATTGTGTGTCGAACTGAAATGATCGCTGGGGTGTGTGGAGATCAGTCAGATTCAGACCCTGCTGTCCACAAAAAGTAGATTGGACTGGGTAGAATAGACTCATGTCCAGGTAGCTAGAATGTAACAGTTAAAACGATCATTGCAACAGAAAGAAAGCAAGAGGAGGAAATGGTTCCTGGGCCTTGAGTGTTGCAAAGTATCCCAGAGAAAACAATATCTGGATATGCAGATTTCCCCTCTCCCTCATCCCAGAGGGACAAGAGAAGAAAGGCACTCTAGGCCAGAGAGACAGGTGGCATGGCCACCTTGGAGCCATGGCCATGCATGACAACAGTACAGAGGGTGCAGAGCAGCAAAGAACATAAGAAAGATAGTGTAAAGCCAGATGGAAATGGGCTTTGGATGCCATGCTAAGGAGTTTGGAATTTTTCATTAGGCGGTGAGAAGTCATCAGAGATATTTATACGAGGGTGTGACATGATTTCAGAATATGATTCTAATAACAAAGAGGTGAGTAGATTGCAGGGGAGAGGAAAACCAGGGGCAGGAAAACCAATTAGGAAGCAGTTGCAACTGTCCAGGAAAATGATGCTATGCCACCCAAATCATCCTGTTCTTAAAATAACGTGCTCATCATCTTGCGTCGTTTTATTCCTTTTATTTCTGGGGCTAGAAAAATCACTTAGGCCTCCATGACTCAGAATCCCTCCCTATTAATAGAAGATGACAAAATACTCACCTTACCTCACATAGGGAGGTCTGTGAGATGCTTATAATTGTAGCCAGGAAGGAGGGGGCAATGTTATTCTAAATGCCAATGGTTTAATTCCACTCCAGGAGAGAAACTGCCTTTTGCCTCTTACTTTTATTATAAAAATCCCAGCCCCACAGAAAAGCAGAAAGCCCAGTGAAAGCATCAGAAGTGCACCCTGGAGAGAAAAGCCACGGCAGAAGTTTCCAGTGCTTACCATGCTTGCAACATGCTTGGTTGCAAAAGTGAGATTTTGTAAAGAAAGCCTGTCGCTCCATCGTTTCCCATTACAAGCAAAAGTGTAAGGAGTGTTCCTTCTATCGTTCCTGTTGTGGCAGCGGGGGTGGGGAGCATCGGACACTCGCAGAAGGAGTTACACGCGGTCATTTAAGTGAAGAGCTTTCAGGTTGTGCTCGCTTTCTTGGGTCTTGGAGTCTGTCCTCTTAGCAATGGGCACCTGGTCATGCCTTTTCCATCTGCTCCCTGGCCCTTTCCCGCAATGAGATCTCCAAATCACTGCCCCAGACGACATCCGAACTCTCTCGTCTCTTTGGAAAAGTGTCACAGAAAGCACTGCTGACTGAAAATGCTATAAATTTTGCCCAAATCACTTTGTCTTCTACCTCTTAAACAAATCTATGCTCGATATACCTGCTAAGTCGGTGCAAGATATTCTGAGGGATAAAAAGATAAGTCACATGGGGGACCCTCTCCCCTCCCAAAGCTAAGGGTGGGATTGTGACATAAGAGAGAATGTCTCGAACGTAGTATTCAGCAGGCTCTTAGGACAATTCAAAGTTCTAGATCCAAAGGGACGGTCATGTTGGATGACCGACGTGTTCATTCTTCCATCCACAGCACTTGTCTTTATATAGATCAACTACATGGTTACAGACTGATATAGTAAGGGGGCATGTCAGGACCACCTAAAGAGAAGATGATATATGGTGCTTTCTGAGGTGCATTCACCTAAGTAATAAATGGTAAGTTCTAATGAAACACTTGATTTGGTACACTAAATTAGTCTAATTCGTTTGTTCTCTCTTAACATGTACTTCTTGGAAAACTTACTGGTAAAATTGGTCACAAAGAAATTGAGACACTACAGCTTACAGAGAAACAAAAATTTTTAATCCTTACACAAATAGGATCATATTTTAAGGGCAGTTAAAATATCACAGTATCGCCGTCTGCATTTACAGGTACTCGTCCATTACTCGTTAGATTCCTTTACTACAAAGGGCTCCGGGAAACAACTAGAAACATGGCTACGTTGGTAACAAAGAATCAGTTATAAAGGGAAAGTAATAAATATTTATCCATTTATTAATAGGGTAGCCATTTGATAATTTCTGCTTCAGTCTTTAAAATTGTTTTTTTTTTTTTTTGAAAGAGAGAGAGAGAGAGCAGGGGAGGGGCAGAGGGAGAGGAAGACAGAGCATCCGAAGTGTGCTCTGTGCTTACAGCAGTGAGCCCAATGTGGGGCTCAAACTCACAAACCGTGAGATCATGACCTCGGCTAAAGTCAGATGCTCAACTGACCGAGCCACCTAGGCACCCTTCTGCTTCAGTCTTTAATTATTATTATGTTTATTTACTTTGAGAGAGAGAGAGAGAGAGAGAGAGAGAGAGAGACAGAGTGCGAGCGGGGGAGGGGCAGAGAGAGAGGGAGACAGAATCTGAAGCAAGGCTCCAGGCTCTGTGCTATCAGCACAGAACCCAACGCGGTGCTGGAACCCATGAGTGTGAGATCATGACCTGACTTGAAGTCTGACGTTCAACTGACTGACCCACCCAGGCGCCCCTTCAGTCTTTAAAGGTGACATTCATTTCTTTAAAAAAAAAAAATGTGCAAGCCACAGACTGGGAGAAAATTTTTGCAAAAGACACATCTGATAAGGACTGTTATCTAGCATATACAAAGGACTCTTGAAACTCAACAGCAAGAAAATGAACAACCTGATTAAAAAATCGGCCAAAGACTTTAATGGACACCTCATCAAAGAAGATATGCAGATGGCATATGAAAAGAGACTTCACACTCAATGTCCTCAGGGAAATGCGGACCGAATCAACAAAGAGATACCACTGCACACCTATTAGAATGGCCCAAATCCGGAACACTGACAACACCGAAGGCTTGTGAGGATGCGTAACAACAAGAACTCTCATACACTGCTGGTAGGAATGCAAAATGGTATAATCACTTTAGAAGACAGTTTGACAACTTCTTACAGAACTAAACATACTCTTACCATATGATCCGGCACTCATATGCTCCTTAGTATTTGCCCAAGAAGTTGCAAACCGTTCACACAAGACCCTGCACACAGATGTTTATAGCGGCTTCATTGAAAATTGCCCAAACTTGGAAACAATCAAGATGTCCTTGAATTGGTAAAGGGATAAACTGTGATTCGTCCAATGGAATATTATTCAGCACTAAAAAGAAATGAGCTATCAAGCTATGAAAGGACACGGAAGAAACTTATGTGCATATTGCTAAGTGAAAGAAGCCTATCTGAAAAGGCTACGTACTCTGTGATTCCAACTATATGACGCTCTTGAAAGGGCAAAGCTTTGGAGACACTGAAAATATCAAGTAACTGCCCAAGGTTAGTGGGAGGCAGGGATGAACTGGTGGAATACGAAGGATTTTTATGGCTATGAAACTATCTTCTTTTTAAAAAAATTTTTAATGTTCATTTTTGAGAGAGAGCACGAGCAGAGGAGGGGCAGAGAGAGAGGGAGATGCAGAATCTGAAGCGGGCTCCAGGCTCTGAACTGTCAGAACAGAGCCCAACACAGGTCAAACTCACAAACCGTGAGATCATGACCTGAGCTGAAGTGGAACGCTTAACCAACTGAGACACCCAGGCGCCCCGCTAGGAAGCTATCTTGTGTGATACTCTAATGGTGAATACGTGTCATTATACATTTGCCAAAATCCATAGAATGTACTCTATCAAGAGTGAACCCTTATGTAAAGTATGAACTTTGGGTGATAGTGATGTGTCCATGTACGTTCATCAGTTATGATAAATGTACCATGATGGTGCTGGATGTGGGTAGTGGGGGAGGCTATGCATATGTGGGGACGGGGGATCTATAAAAAAAAATCTCTGTACTTCGTGGTCAGTTTTGCTATAAACCTAAAGCTGTTCTAAAAAATAAAGTCTATTTTGAAAAAAATAACAATGTGTATGCTACTGTCAGGGGACTTGGAACTACAGAATGTGTTAGAAGAAAGCTCCTGTTCAAATGTCTCCACATGTTACATAGTTGTTGTTGTTGTTGTTGTTGTTGTTGTTTATCTAACTTACCTATTGATGGATATGGAGGTTGCACATAATCTTTTTTGTTATTGCAAGCAGTGACTGCAATGAATATGACCTTTTGCACATTTACCCCCTTTGTACACAGGTGTATCTGCAGTATGAAGTCTTAAATGTGGCATTGCTTGGTCAGAGCATGTGAATTTATAATTTTGATAGATAGCCCCCAAACGCCCCATTATACTGGTTTGCATTCCCACCAGTAATGTATTTCCCCACACCTTAGCTGACACAGCGTGCTGGCGAACATTTTGCCGATCTGATAGATGATATCAACATCTCCTGGTAACCTTAATGTGCAACTCTCTTATTAAGAGTAAGGTAGAGCATCTGTCTTGTATGTTTAAAAACCGTATGGATTGCCTTTCCTGTGAACTCATCACATTCTCTACCCAGTTTTGACTGCCAAATAAATAAGTAAAATTAAAAAATCCTATTGTATTTTTCAGACCTTACTTTCGACCATAATATTAAGTCATTGTAGCCACTGAACTTAAATACCATTAATGAATCGTTACTTTCAAACAGAAAACACGTAGAGGCACTTGATAAGCCCAAAGAGCATTTTGATACAAAACTCATTGATGTCTGACTCTTCCTTCTCAACTCATTCTAAATCTCATCTTGTAATTAAAACTGCTCTCACTCCTTAGAATTGCTCTGGGTCAAAGAGCCCTGGTTTTTGTTTTGTTTTAATCCCAGAAGGGTTGTTTGTTTTAAGCTCTGCCTCAGCCATTATTATCTATGCGAACCTTCCAAGGAATTTTCACCCATTAAAATAACAACCTTAATATACTCTCCTAGCATTCACAGGACCTGCCTTCTGCCCAAGCAGAAAGGAAAGAGTGATACCAACTAAATATCTAAAAGCTTTTATTCTCACCCCCCGGTTCCCTCCCTGAGAGGAGACTATCTGACCCATTAAACAGAGAAGTGAAAAAGTCCCTTCACTTCTCTTTCTCAGTCTGGGAAAGACTTGTGACACCAAAGTGTCTTGTTTACAGTCCCCAAATAGCACATTGCTCTTGGCAGCTGATGTTCTTTAGCTGCCGATTGAAAGATACATATTTTACACAAAAAAAGAATATCCTGAATCAAGAGGATTTTGAATATTACTTTGAACTGGCTTTATCACAAGTACATATCAGGAATCAGCTGGAAGTGAAATGGGAGGTAAGGACACAATGAAGGTAGAAGAAAGCATCAGAGATGATAAGATGGAGATCAGGAAGTAGGTTTGTAAATAGCAGGGTGGATATAGGAAAAGCCACTCTCTGTTGTCCCGGTTCTCCACACGGAAGTGGCCAGAAGCTTCTCTATCCAGTCCTATTGAGGTGAGAGAAAACTCGCAGGAAAGTTAGATGAGATTTAGGAAACGTATCCTCAACCCAGAGACCCTTAGCTCTAGTTAACCTTAGTAGAGATTATGATCTCCATTCATCGGGAGATTTCTTATTGGGAAGAAAATAGACTGTAGGCAGGAGGTCAGATAGAAGATATGACGTGATTTTTTAAAAATCATTGTCTTAGTAAAATTGTCTAGAAAATAAAACCTGAGGCAAAGCTCTCTTGCTAAGGCTCTGTTGGAAGGTACAATCCCAAGGCTTCCTGGAAGCTGCCTGGAAGACAGGGAGGGGATTGGCCTCGCCGGCACAGATCTGGGTCTTGGAGCCCCTGAGGCTCCGGTTGCAGCAGGTGAGATGCCGTCTCACCAGAATCACATCCTCAGGAATCTGTCCATTCAGGAAGAGGTGAAAGGTTAGAGAACAGGTGGGGCTGGGGACCCTCGAGAGGCACAAAAATTAGTTTAGTAACGTCGTAGTTTAAAATCGTGGAAAGTACAATTTTAAAGCTTTTTAGGATTCAAGAATTCGTGCTTTTGTTAAGGTTCAGATGAATGACTTTCAGATAAATGAGTCATCAAATCATAACGACTGTAAGGGTAGGAATTTTATTATTAATGAGACTTACGATTGATGAAATATTTTTTATGGTTATTCAGATTGGTTCCTGGACTGAGTTTACTCATTCTTAATCAGCTGACTTTTATTATTGAAGTTAATTTTTAAAGGAGTGTTCATGGGGCACCCGGGTGGCTCAGTTGGTTGAGTGCCCGATTTCGGCTCAGGTCACGATCTCACCGCTCGTGTATTCTAGCCCTGCATCGGGCTCTGTGCTGTCAGCTCCGAGCCTGGAGCCTGTGTCTCCCTCTCTCTCTGCCCCTCCCCCACTCACACTCTGTCTCTCTCTCTCTCTCTCTCAAAAATAAATAAACATGGGGAAAAAATAAAGGAGTGTTCATAATTTTAAAAATGCTTTTAACCACAATGCTTTGTTTCCAAATAGTATGTAATTTGTGCTAAGAAATACATTTCAACTTCTAGATGTGTATTTTACGAAAACCCCTAATGCATCAAGGGGAAAGGTGACAAGGTCTAATCTTTCTGCACATTTGTGTGCTCACAGCAGGGTCCTATAGTCTGGATCTAGGGTAGGGAGGGCAGATGGCAGTGATGGAAGTAGGGAAAAATCAATGAAAGAGAGTCTGTCGATGAAGTGAGTTTCATACCTTTAAAAAGTAAAATAACAATGACCCACCCTAGCACATACACCCAGATGACATCTGGAAATTTGTGGAGAAGTAACAGGAGAGCCTAAAGTTTTTCAAACTGTGTGTTCTCTTGAATTCTCAGGATTCTAGAAACACATTTCAGTGATCCAAGAGAAACAGCCACAGTTGGTGTCATCGCCATACATACGGCAAGAAGCTAACTTTGGGGACCAACACATGGGCACTTGTTCCTGAGATTGTAATATCTTTATGTCCTTTTCACGCCCCCACCACCAAAAGCCCCACCAAGAACAACGTGTGTTTTCCTGCTTAATGCATGTTTTATCCGAACGTAAATCTCCCTCCGGCTTCCCTATAGGCATTTGCTGATCCCTGATGAGGTCAGGCGCTTGCACTATGACATAGGAAGAATATTTATGTGCTTACTTCATATCCTGCAGGACAAAGAAGACGGTATGAGAAATTCTGCTGCCACTAATTGTGTGCAGTTTATCGCTTTATCTTTAGAAGGTTTAATGTCAAAACTTGGAGGAGAGGACAACTTGTCCAATCTGGGCCAGAGCCTGAGTTTTCTCCTCTCCCTGGAGTTCAGATGTCTGAGAGGAATCCGTGTGGATGTGGGTTTGCATGTTAGCACCTGAAAGCGGGCACAGCCCCCACCTTGGAATGAATGTACTCTTCCACAGGATTCATTTCCAGAGGGTGGTGGAAGGAACAACAGAGACAGCAATGTGCCCACACACACAGCCATCTGCTATTCCAACCACATGTCTCTGCCCCCCGTTTCCTGCAAATGATTCATCTATTCTTTTTCTCCTCCTTCAAAGATAACTGTGTAGGCATTTAAGGAGGGGAAAGCCATTAAGAAAAGTAGAAGCTGGAGTTCTTGGGATGAGGTAGAGCCGATTAAACAGTCTGGAATTTCACAAAGCAAGCAGTGCGGGCGTGGACTCCGGGTCTCCTCTCTCCTGCGGCTGCATCATTTCATAACAGGTCGACACCAGCCGTCACGAACAGGTGAACAAAAACGGCTGCATGTGAAGTACACGTGCAAGGGCTGCCAAGGAGCAGGAGAGGATGGCAAAACGCAGGAGAAAGATTTTGGAGGGTTTTTGTTTTTTTTTTTAAGTAGGCGGGGCTTGAACTCAAAACCCTGAGACCAAGACCTGAGCTGAGGTCAGGAGTTGGAGGCTCACCCAACGGAACCCCCCAGGCGCCCCAGATTTTGGCTTTTCTAACTGGAGGCGCCACTCATCTCACCCACTGTCACACGTGGCTTCAGTCTCTTTCTCTACTTTTACACCAGTGAATTCGATCTTTGTGACTTTTTTGCAAAGGTTTTTATTTAAATCCCAGTTAGTTAACATACAGTGTAATATTAGTTTCAGGTGTACAGTATAACGATTCAATGCTGCCAGACAACACCCAGTGCTCATGGCAACAAGTGCCCTCCTTTAAAAAAATGCGGAAACCATCACGAAGTTTTAAGTCATCCTTGCCCAGGGGCCGCGCTAATCTTCTCCGTGTCGCTCCAATTTTAGTCTATGTGCTGCCCAAGCGAAGACTGTGACTTTTTAAATAGGTACACCAAAAAGCTGCCTCTGCGTCATGCTTTAAAGGAGACCCTAACCGGAACGCCTGGGTGGCTCAGCCGGTTAAGCGTCTGACTCTTGATTTCAGCTCAGGCCACGATCTCACGGCTCATGGGATAGAGCCCCATGTTCGGCTCTGCGCAGTGAGGAGCCTGCTTGGGATTCTTTCTCTCTCCCTCTCTCTTTCTCTTTCTCTCTCAAAATAAATAAACTTAAAAAAAAAGGCGGGGGGGGGAGGGGAGACTGTACCCAGTAGCCAGAGAAGGTGAGTATGGCCAGTCCTTGACACCAAAGGGTATTGGTGGCAACATGCTCTGTGGGAAGGGGATGAGCACGTCCGCAAGGAGGTGATCCATAGATATTGGTTGAATTGCGTCAAACTGGAGGTTCAAATCCTGGTTCTGCTTCTACCTTCTAGGACATTAGGCAGGTTGCCAAACCTCTGGGAATTTCACATATACATTGAGGGGTGAAGATACCTACTTGATAGGGTAGGGTGAAGACAGAAGAGGGTAAGAGGTATGTAACGGGCTTTGTGTGGCCCTCACAGAAAGGAGACATGTAAATATCAGATGAATAGGAAAGTGCCTTATTTCACTTCCATCTCTGCCACGTCCTACACCTTAAAGCTAGAAGGTAAAGAACTCGGAGGAGAAGTAGGGATCTCTGGCCAACACCAGTGAGGCTTTACCCGTCGGGAAAGGACTTCACGTGGGACTTGCCAGTACAACCGCCTGGGACATAATCTCCTTGTTGATGTAAGGCATGGGGGAAATGGGGGGAGGCAGGCAGAGCCTGATGACACCTTCGTCCCAACCCCCAAGAGCCACCACATCCCCTGTGGCAACGGAGGGGCCCAAGGAATGAGGAATGCTACTGCTGAGTAGAACATACAGATCCCAGATCAGATTGAGTTCTTAAAGATGTTAGCATAATGCCTCCATTTTCTTATCTGCATAATGGGTGTTATAATAGCACTTACATCTTGGGTTGTTGTAAAGATGAAGTAAGATAACCTATGTGAAGAATCGAGCGTAGAAGCCCAGGACAGTGAGCAAGCAGCACACGAATGTCAGCTACTGTGATTATTTTCTATTTTTTGTCAATATACGGCATTGTTAACAATTACTTCGCCCATTACCTTATTTATCAATTGATCGATCTGCATTTAATAAACAGTAGTTCACTCAGTCACTCCATTTATTTATCCTCAAATATTTATTGAGATCTTACATTGTGCCGGTACAATGCTGGCCTCGGGAGATGCCAAGACTCATTTGGCAAGAAATTCGCAGGCTAGTTGGGAGAGAGACTGGTAGAGAAAAACGGGACCAGACAAAGTGTATTAAGTGCCATAATAGAGAGGTGTATAATGTGGTCCTGGAAGCTGGAGGAGCCAGGAAGGGCTTCACAGAGACCATGCTCTTTGAACTGGATCCTGAAAGACGAGCAGCCTGGGGAGTTTGGGCTTACAAATTTCAGGTAAGCAAAAGAGCTTGCAAAAAAGGGTACAAACTTCCAGTCACGGGGAGATAAGGTACAGTGAGATGGCCACAATTCATAATGCTGTATTGTATGTTAGGGGCACCTGGGTGGCTCAGCCAGTGAAGTGACCGACTTCGGCTCAGATTATGATCTCACGGTTCCTAAGTTCAAGCCCCACCTCGGGCTCTCTGCTCTCAGCACAGAGCCTGCTTCAGATCCTCTGTCCCCCTCGCTCCCTGCCCCTCCCCCATCGCTTGCGCTCATGCTCTCTCTCTTAAAAATAAATAAACATTAAAATGAATAAATATTTAAAAGCTGCTGAGAGAGCAGATCTTCAAAGTTCAAAACAAAGCAAAACAAAACAAAAAAGAGACGGGAATGAGGTTGTGACAACAGAAAGGGCTGGGAGCCACGAGGACTTGGGTGTGGGTGGTGTCCCGCCATCTGCCTGGCACCTTGCCCTGAATTCAGGCTCGATCTCTGGCTGGGGCCACAGAGCCCCACCTGCGGCTCAGTCCGAGCCCAGGTGCCGGCCCGAGTCTACTCTAGGGCGGAGGAAATACAAGCAGTTCACCGGGCTCGTTATCTGGTCAGCTGAGCTATGGATTCTGTTCTGAGCTCCCGCTTCCCGTCCAGCTCTGAGATGTCCACTTTATTCCTCGTTGCAGGCTCTCCCTGGTACTCCAGTTCCAGCAACTGCATTCAACTTTTTCTTTCCTCCACATTTCACCTCTAAGTGTCTCTAAAACTGGAATCCTGCCTTTTCTTTTCGGCCCTCCCCAGAGCTTGGGTCTCCTCTCAAGCCCTGGCCTTGGCCCTGGGGCTCACTCCAGGCTGTCTGGTCCATCGACGGTCACTGCTCGCCAGATTCCTCCTCTTCACCCTCCACGGTGACCCCAGAATGGCCTGCAAATGGCTGAGCCATCTCTTTACTGGCTAAACAAAAACTCTCATCTACAGCCTGTTTCAACTGCCTGGCGGCACTGCCCTCAGGACCTTCACACCAGCAAAACTGGTTTGGTTCACCACTGATTGAATTCCTAATTCTACGACTATGGCTGCCGATGCAAAATGCATTCCCTTGGTGTTAAAAGTACCACCAAACATGCACTTTTTAGGATATAGGTATGCCGTAAGCTTTGCAAATTCCCCACAAGAATTTGGACTTACACCAGGCGTCCGATAAAAACTATTAGAACATTCGGTACCAAAGAGTCTTGGTTCTGTGGGCCCAGGCCTGCCTGTACTGATTAGCATTTTGTGGCATGTATCATTTTCCTTGACATCGCTCAGGAGATTAGGACACCAGTCAATATGCTGCCAGCCACAACTTTTAGAAAACAAACTTGGGAATGAAGTCACAAGAGGAAATGAGGACCATTTGGAAATTTGAGAACCCACACGTTCTCTGCTTTTTGGTGGTTTTTTGTTTCGTTTGGGTTTTTTTGTTTTGGTTTTTTTGTTTTTTTGGGGTTTTTTTTTTTGGTTTTTTTCCAGGAAGAATTTCAAAGTTTCAACCTGTTCTAACACTAGCCCATCTGGCTGCTTTATTAGTGACAACAGCAGCATCTTCTAATGCTCTCATCTGAGGCAGTACTTTCCAAAAAATTACAGAAAGAACTTTTGGATTTGATGTACCATATTTTGTCTATTTTTTTTTCTTTGAAAAAATAAATCCCAACTGGAGAGCATTTTAGAGAGATGCTCTAAATTTCTATGTGCATAGAAATATTCAGTGAGTCATGCCTAGTGTTGTAGGTCTATTCCGGTGCGTGGGGTTTCCAGAACAATTACATAAGTGTTAGCATAGCCAGGAACTTTTGACATCTGTGGCAGCTTAATGGAGTTCTTTTCATTATTGAAAATATCCTAATTGTTGTTTCCTTAAATTTAAAATGCATAAAACTGGTGAAGCAGTACAAATTGATTTTGAGGCATTTCTATCAAATGTGCTTTGTTGGCAAAGAGACTGGAGAACATTTATTTGAAACGAAATACAGGTGATGAAGCTGTAACAAATACGATAACCTAATCATCCAACAGAAATCGCCTTAGAGCATAAAGGTACACGAGACACTTTTCTTTTTCCTTCTACCACCCATCAAGATTTCCTTTACAATCTGAGTGTCTGTAGCATGTTGTTTACTTAGGCGGCATTAAATATGGGAGTTATTCAATAATATGGTTTTGAAAATGCTGAGATTCCAAAAGTTACTAGAACATACCCGTAACTTGCTTTTATTTCTCAGAAGACTGCCTAGGAAATAGCGGGATGTTTCAAGTACCACTCATGTTTGTGAAAATGTTAGTTATCTCTTTTGTTTGTTTGTTTTGTTTTGTTTTAGGATCTGAGGTATCTTCCAATAAGAGAAACTAGAGAAAGTCCAGCTAGAGCTGTTATCAATTTATCTTTTCCACCTCAAAAGCGAGCTCCCCCTTCGCCAGTCCAGGGTTTGGGGGCTTTCTAGGGAGGATGACGTCCTCAGTTCTTGTAGATGTTTGCTTAGTGTCTTGCACAACTCCCCTATTGGCTCATTTTCCTGCAGCTAAGAGGTTGTAGTTATGGGTGTCACCATATTCACTGGTTCAAAAGACTGGTACAAAGGACAGGCAGGCAGAGAGGGCAGGGGCTCCCAAAGGTTGTTGTCTGCTTGTCCTTTTGAAGGGAAAGGACAGTCCATCAAGTCCAACTCTGCACCCCCAAGTGCTGTTGGCTTCTTTCCACATGACTGCAAGTACTTGAACACTTTTCCTCTGTGGCAAAGCCTGTAAGCACAGAGCAGCCTGGGAATCCCTATAGGCGAGGCTGTGTGAACCGCGTGGGCTGTGGTTGTGTAGGTGAGAATGTAAATGGGATCACAAATGTAGTAAGTGTGCTTGTGACATACAGTCATCGTTAGAGTTTGCTTGTTGACATTGGAGTACTACGTGCTGTCCAGGACTGCTTCTAAGAATCTACTGAACACGTACCTCTGGGGCTTAGGAGATAAGATGCAAAGAGGAATTTGGTGTCCTTGCCAAGGTTTCTAGATAATGGGAATGACTTTTTAGGAGGAAGTGATGTTCATCCCAGGGCTGGGAGGGTGGGGTGGAAAGAACTATTTAACAGTGTTGTCAGTGCCCTGTCCCAGAAGGAAGGATCTTCCGTCATTCCTGGGGAATTTTTTTCCAGCCTTCTATCCTCTTTTCAAGATTTTGATTCTAAAGCGTGAGCATTGTTCCAGGTTGGTTAGGTGGCTGTTTGTTGGTGAGTAGAGGTTTCAGGGCACCTAGATTTAACAGTCTCCCTACACTTTCCGGTAGGGGAGAGGTAACCCTTCAAAAGGAAATAAAAACAGAATAGATCATGAATGTCCAAAAATCAGCATGTGCCCATGATATGTTGATTATAGAGGGGAGCGCCAGTGCAATGGAAATATACATATATGTGTGTACACACATATATATATGCACACACATATATATACACACACACATATACACACACACACACATATATATCATCCTGCTGTAGTCTGATAGCTTGTTGACTTATCTCTCTTCCCCCATAGACACTGAAGTCATTGAAGGAAGGAACATGTCTTATTCATCTTCGTATGCCCAGACTCTCAAGACACATACAATAAATATTCATTGTATAAAAGGATGAACCAATGTCTGTTTAAATGAAAGCTTTGTTTTATCTAGTCTACAAGCTTCTGAGATTACTTTATGGCCCCCAGTCTTTAGCGATCCTTCTTCCTGAGCTAACCTGCTCAAAGCTGAACTCAGTAGTACTTAGCCTCTCACCCTTGGGTGCTCCCAAAGAGAGAGGTAGAGAACCAAGAGACTATATGTCAAATACGAGCTTCCTTCTGCTTCTGTTCGTTCTTCTTCTCTGTCACCATTTGGTCTTCAGGAACTCCTAACATGCATTTGTTCCTGGGATGCTTAGTAATCCTTGACGAGCTGATATCTAACTATTTCACTTGACATAATGAATGGAAAGAATGTGTTTTGAAATCAAACAGATGTAGGTTCCAATATGAACCCACCAGTTACTAGTTTTGAGACCCTGGATTTTTTTTTAATTGCTCTGGATCTTGGATTACACATGTGTCCCCCGAAGATACTACAAGTGTAAATGAAATAATATATGCAAAAACACTTGTCAAAATGCTTGTCGTGAGACAGGTGTTCAGTGAACATCGGCTCCATTCTGTTTTGGTGGCTTATAGTGAAAGAGGCATGAGAGAAATGTGCAGGACTAGAGTAGGTAATTTGAACGGAAAGGAAAAAGAGGGAAAAGCAGAATGAACACAATGATCTGCTCTAGCATGAATCAAACTCAATTATTAACTTTTCACTGAACTCTGAAACATACTAAAGTTCAAAAAATGTTAAAGAGGGGTGGGTGCCTGAGTGGCTCAGTCGGTTAAGTGTCTGACGCTTGGTTTCGGCTCCGGTCGTGGTCTGACAGTTTGCGAGTTC
Source organism: Felis catus (assembly GCF_018350175.1). Taxonomy (NCBI): domain Eukaryota; kingdom Metazoa; phylum Chordata; class Mammalia; order Carnivora; family Felidae; genus Felis; species Felis catus. Next base: position 111,495,359 of record NC_058374.1, read on the forward strand.
AAGCCCCACATCTTGGGGTTCTCTCTTCCCTTCTTTCTCTGCCCCTACCCCTCTTGTGCACGCTGTCTTGTCTCTCTCAAAATAAATCGACTTAAAAAAATAATAAATTAAAAATGTTAAAGAGTGGGCTTAAGGGAGAAACAAGCCCGTATATATTTCTAAAGCAAAAACAGGATTAGATATTCCCCAAACCAGAACCCGCACAGACATAACACTGGAAGGGACTTCCTCTCTAGTGTGTGGCATTGTTTTGGTCCATTCCGGGATGCATTGGGGTGAAGTCCTGGGTGTCATAACTAGCTATCTACCATCAGCAGAGAGTTCACTTATATGGAACCCCCAAGGAAGAATAGATCAAGGATTGGAGAGACAGCAAGCATCCAAAGGAGCTATTGCCTGGTGGGTGGGGTCCAGAAGGGGCTCTGCTCAATAACTTTTTCCCACTCCTCTGGCCCACTCCTTTTTCTGGTTTATCTCATCAATAAAAGAACATGTTAAATTATGTATGGTATAACTAATTATATAATGTAATAAAAAATCATAGAGAGGTCAGTTGTAGAAAAAGGAATTAAAGAAACATCTTTGGCTGTGACTGTACTTTTGTTTTCTCATTTAAGAAATCACAAATAAAAATTCAAGGCACTGCAGTAGAAATATAACTTGAGTTTCTCTGAAATTCATTTTTGTTAAAAAAAAAAATGGGTTGACCTGAGGAGAAATAAAATCAACTCAACAGCTCACAAGGAGGGTGTGATACCCACTTCTGTCTCCAATATCCCTCATCTTGCCCATTTTTCTTTTTCTTCAAAATTCTAAGCTGCTCATACATCGCAGATTGTTCCCGAGGAGGGGTGTACGCTCGCCCAGTGTGGGAATGCCTAGGGTGGGAATGCTAATTCATGGTCTGGAGGAGAGAGAAGATATGAAGTAGAATTGGAAGACAGTGAGCTAGAAATAGTATAACCCACCTCCACACCTCTCTCCATAAAACTGTACCGCTTCTTTCCTGCCAAAGGAGAGCCACGGTGCCATGGTAAGCCTGATACAGAGAGGCTTGATGTTTTTCTTTGGAGAATCACTTTTCCCTGATAGGAGAAATAGTTATCAATCATGGTACCTTCCCTTAACCCGGCCAAAGGGAGGATAGAGACATGATTGAAACTAGGTCTATCAGAGGCTCTTGACCTGGAATTTTGATGGCAAGAGAAGTGACCCCCAAACTCAGAATGGTCCCAAATCATTTACTCTGATAGCAATGGCCAAAGAAAACTCCATTATTCCTGACACCTGAATTCTTAGAGCTTCTCTTACACTTTCACGCAGCAGACTCTCAGCTTCTGCTGTGCTGTGAGCTACTCTATATCCTAACACATTCATTTGTTTGTTTAAGATCTCCAGACTTCACTTCTGTTATTTCCATCACAGAATTCAGACTAAAATAACTTCTCAGATGCTACAGGCTCCAATATACAATACTAAAGGTCAAAATTTGGAGGGTGGAGGGAGTCACTTGGGGTCAAACATTTACCAAGGTACCCAGTTTAATTTTTCTCAAGCCATTCAAATCCCAGATGTTGGCTTAATGACAATTCTCACAAGCCTGGGAAGGCAAAGGATCCCCGGAGAACATTTTCCCAGGATTAACCTGGTCGAAATCACCAGCTTCCCTAATTCTGCCGAAGTAATTCCAATAAGCCTCACGGCTTCTAGAGAAAAGGTCAGGGGGGCTGGTCTAGATGGTTAAGTTTGAATCAGTCTTCTAAGAGGCAGAACCAAAGTTGCCTGGTGATTATATAACAGATTATGATGGAAAAGCAGCTACTGCAGTTAGGTCAGTAGGCATTTAAAAAAATCACTGCGTGGGAATCTTTTCCAACCACAATCCTCCATGAGGAGCCTACATTTCCCAGAAGATCCTCATTCCCTCATTCGGGCAGCAATTTTAGTCAGCTGGAACCACTGTTTCTGCACGACAGCAGCTGAAAAAGAGTCAGACCGTATTTTACTTTCCTATAAGCAACATCTCCTGGCAATGGCATTTTGTATCCCAAAGATGTCACATTCTTTTGAAGTTATTTTCAGTTTTGGTTTGAAAAGTGTCCTAAATTAGCAATAACCAGCCTTCTTCTCACGGAGTTTTGGAGTTTAGGGAGGTAGGGGGAAGGGGTACATAAGAGAGACAGCTCTCGAGACATTTGCCAGAGTCCTCAATCTGTTGAAATTTCTTCTTTTCAAAATTTGTGGGTTTTTTTTTTTTGGGGGGGGGTAGGTTGCGCCTGGGTGGCTCAGTTGGTTAAGCGTCTGACTCTTGGTTTTGGCAAGGGTTATGACCTCACAGTTCATAAGTTCGAGCCCTGCATTGGGCTCCACGCTGATGGCACAGAACTTGCTTGGGATTCTTTCTCTCTCTCTCTCTCTCTCTCCCTCTTTTTCTCCCATTCCCCTGCTTGTGCTCCTTCTCTCTGCCAAATAAATAAATAAACTTTAAAAAAAGAAATTTATAAAATTTGTTTGTTTTTGCTGCAGGTGCCACTCCAGTGTCCAAATGGGGAAGAGTCTCCATTATTCTTTCTTTCAACATTTGTTGAGTACTTATTAAGTACCAAGCACTATAATCCGTACCTGGTACTGGTAAACCAGACAGGCAAGGTGCTTACCTTTGAGGAACTTCTAATCCAATGGAGGGAGCCAGAAACAAACACAAGTTCAGATCTGCTTGGTGCATGGGCAGCCCCTGGGTCCAACCAGTGGGTTAAGGAGGAGTCTGAGTCCTGACTTTCCAGGTAGAAATGGTTGTATGTGTGAACTAGCAGTTAGGTAGACAAACCCTTCAGACCAGAAAAGATCAAAATGGGAAACTATTGATTTCAAATAAGTTCAAAGAAAGAAAGGCTTTTAGGGAAGGTCTTGCTTCCAATGACATATTTCAGTTATTTCTTTGTTTTGCTCATTTGGAATCTTTTAACAAGTACCTTGCATTTGTAGAGTGCGCTATGATTTTGCAGAGCCCTTTCATTTGGTCCCGAGAGAAGGGCTGCACAGATATTATCGTGATTTCACAGATGAGAAGACACAGGCTCATCCGACCTTCCCAGTGTTCTCAGCTAGCTTTCCTGACTGCAGCCAGGCTTTCCCCTTTTCTGCCGAACACCACGGCCCTCACTTCTCTTCCACCTGTCTCGTCGTCATCTTTTTCACCTGGCACAAAGTCTCTGCGACTTTGGGTTTGACTGGGATTAGCCAGGATATTTTGATTGGGACACAGAACATTCCTCCTGACATGCACACACTCCTAGAAAGTGCATACCCCCCGGATTTGCTACCATCGTTAATCAAAAATTATTATTTTTAAATCTTTCTCTTCCTGGCTCAGAGACAATTGAGAAAAAGAACTAAATTTCCAGTGGGACATTTGCTTTCCCAGCAGGGATGGCCATACAAAGCAATCCAGAGAGGACACTACAAACTTAATTATTGTTTTGCATCAAACACCAGAAGCAGGAACACTGATGCCATGTTAATAGCAGCAACCTCTGAATTTATAACAGTAAGAGTCTGGGCCTTCCATGACCCATTTGCCTGATTCATCCATCCCAATAAAAATTGATTAATTAAAGGAGAATAGGATAGAAACCACACACAGATAAACCTTTATTATAATAATATGGCCTTGACTCATGAAAGGTAACGTTTAACGCCTATTGTAAGCCAGGGCCTATGCTAAGTGTTTCATGTAATTATCTCATTTAATCTTTATCCCAACCTGTTCAGGTAGGAACTTATAACAACTCTACAGATGAGGAAATGAGGCTCTAAAGGTTAACCGTGTGCTCAAGAAGACAAAGCCACTTAGGGATGGAGCCAGTGTTTGACACAAAGGCCATCTGACTGCAGAACCCTCTTATCTAACCTCTGTTCTGCCTAGGGGCACAGATCATTGGAGTTGGCCCTTCATCCAACTCCAGATTTTTGGCACAAGGGAACAGAGGCCCTGGTAAGATGAACGGCCTGCTTAAGGTCACACAATATGTCTTCGCGAACAGAATAGACTCTGCTTCTACGTTGCCCCTCCCAACTGCAGAAAAGCTAGAATGTCTTTGGTATTTGCCTATAAATTTACAGTGGAATATCTTTTAAGAGTTTGAGTTGAGTCCATGCCATGTAAAGTGGAATCTTGACAAACTTATACGCAAGAATCGAGTTACGCGGCTATTTATTCAATTATAAGAAATATTTCTAAACAATCGTAAACTTAGCCATTTTCCAGCAGAAGTCTCCCCTTCCATTTGGAGGTGTTCTGAGAAGAGCGAGCCTTCTCGGATGATTATCTGTTTCATAAGAGTATATTTTTCTCAAGCTTTCAGGGGAGTCATCTTTGAAAAACTCATAAGCAGAAAGTTAATTTGTAATAAGCTGCTGGTGATAATACAGATTTTATTACTTTTGTTGTTTTGGTTGTCTCTTTTCTTCTTTTTTTAAAGAGCCCATAACCACACTGGATGTTAACAATCCATTAGCCCTAGAGGGAACATTTTTAGTTCCCAGAAAACTCATTTTACCTCCCAAAGCTGAACCTGCAAATACAAAAGCTCTTTGTCTTATAAAAAGGATTAGTATTAGTTGTTTCCACAAGATTAGTCCCATTGATCTGAAGCAACTGTGCTTTTAAAAAATGTAGGACGTTATCAATTTTAACCATTTGTCCAGGAAGCTACGCTTAGACTAATGTTATTTGTCCAGCTGGGTATACTGACGAGGAGGGAGAAGATCAAAGCGGTTGGCGATCGTGTAACACCTAAGATCTGTCCTGATCATCAATCAAGCCTGGAGCACATGGACCTGATTACAAACGCCTTCATACACATCCTTTTGGGATGCTGAGAAGTGGAAGGCAGGGCTATCTGTAATGGCCACAATCCACTTCAGGGATTCCTAGGATCTCTTTTTAGGTCACTCTGTAGTCCTGCTTAGTTTTCCACATGGTGAGCACACAGAAAGCCCAAGATGAAACCCTAATGTGCAATTTGCAGCAATGGCCCCCTGGGATTTTTTTTAAGCACATAAAAAGGGGTGTGGGAGGAGACCTGTGGAACTGTGTGTGCCACCCTTCCAGGGGCCTGCCTCCCCTCTCTCCAGGGAGGAAGGCTGAGCTGCTCTATCCCCATTCCTGCCCCCACCTCCTCACTTGCCCTAATGGCAGGAAGGCAGTGGAGAGTAAGGGAAGAGGCACTGAGCAGGGGAAACAGTCCTCATGTGTGCAGGGAAAGCAAGAGGCTGGGGATGGGAGGGCCGGAGCAGGAAGAGGGGAAACACAAGATGGCTCCGCAAGAAAGGAAACATGGAAAGAACAGAAAAATAAATCAATGAAAATAAACGTAACGTCAATACAAAACCCACAGGGGGCATTTACCTGAGAAGCAAGAAAGCTAAGGAGGCAACTGAAAGCAGAACAGTGTAAAAGTGACAGGCAGTGCAGGGAGCCCGGCACCTTCCCCAGCAGGACGGCTGGACGGGCAAATCCATTCCCACCAGGCACCTCCGAGTGATTGCGCTGTGAACGACACGGGCCTCGCTGGGATGCTTGGCAAGGGGCTTGGGAGAAGGGGAGAGGGGAGGGATTGCAGAGAACCTGCCGGCATGCCCCTGCCCTGAGTTTGAAAGCTTCTCAGAGAACGTTAAAGGCTGACGGCTAAATTTAATCAGGGTTAAATCACTGAAGTGATGAAGACGTTCTTAGGCAACACAAATGGAGAGTGAATCCGCCAGCGCTTTCCCTACAAGGTAATGTCACGGGCTCATCAGAGCAGCCCCACAGCTTGGAAATGTTTCCGAGTAAGGGGAGGCAGGGAACGTGAAAGCCTGCCTCACTGCCAATGTCTTCTGGGGACTGGAGTGCTGTAGGTGAAGCAGGCTGGGGCCACAGCAGGTGTTCTGCGTGGACAGAGCTCACCTGCTCTCTCCGTTCAGCAAAACTCTTCGTGCGAGACATCCTAACAGCGTTCTATATTTAAGACAGCCGTTTTTCCTGGGGAACTCCACACGTTTTCCGGAAAAAGAGCTGGCGTAAACCTTCCCACCGGCACTTGGACCGAATGACACATTAGTTTGTTTCAGGGGAGTTCAGCAATCTGACTCTGTGCCATTTCAGTCATTGTAGAAAGTGTACAGGTCCGTTGTGGTTGAGACTGGCTTACCATGTGATTTGTGTTCTTTAAAAATCAATACAAAGTTGGGGCGCCTGGGTGGCTCGGTCAGTTAAGCCTCTGACTCTTGATCTCCACTCAGGTCATGATCTCACTGTTGGTGTTTTCCAGCACTGGCGGCTTTACCTCTGTGGTCATCCTTCCCCAAACCCATAACCCTTGTCAAACCCTGAGAAAAACAGATAAACTCTATGAAAAACATCCTATAAATTACCTAACCGATAATCCACAAGCTGTCAAGGTCATCAAAAACAAAGAAAGCCTGAGAAACTGTTAGAGTCTGGAGGAGACAAAAGAGACATGACAACTAGGGGCACCTGGGTGGCTGAGTGGTTAAGCATCGGCTTCAGCTCAGGTCATGATCTTGCGGCTCAGGAGTTCAAGCCCCGCTTTGGGCTCTGTGCTGACAGCCTGGAGCCTGCTTCAGATTCTGTGTCTTCCTCTCTTTCTCTGCCCCTCCCCTGCTTGCACTCCGTCTCTCTTTCTCTCTCAAAAATAAATAAAAACATTTTTAAAAAATTAAAAAGAGAGAGAGAGACATGACAACTAAAGTAGTGTGGTGTCCTGGATAGGATCCCAGAACAAGAAAGGACCCTAGGTAAAAACTAAGGGAATAAGTATGAGTTTTAGTAAATAATGATGATTCTGTAGTTGTGACAAATGTGCCATGCCGGTGTAAGGTATTAACAATAGGGGAAACCAGGTAGCGGATATATGGGAACTCGCTGTCCTATCTTCACAACTTTTCAGTAATTCTAAAAGTCTTCTAAAATTAAATGTTTATTAAAAAAAAAAAAACCGGGGCGCCTGGGTGGCGCAGTCGGTTAAGCGTCCGACTTCAGCCAGGTCACGATCTCGCGGTCCGTGAGTTCGAGCCCCGCGTCAGGCTCTGGGCTGATGGCTCAGAGCCTGGAGCCTGTTTCCGATTCTGTGTCTCCCTCTCTCTCTGCCCCTCCCCCGTTCATGCTCTGTCTCTCTCTGTCCCAAAAATAAATAAAAATATTGAAAAAAAAATTAAAAAAAATGTTAAAAGTTAAAAGTCCAAGCTCATGGTTCTGTAAACCCAGTCATTTGAATCCATTTCAGGTTTCCGCTTGTGGTTGGCTTAAACTCCTATTCCCAGTGTCCCATTATTACTGATAGAGTTGACCAAGAGGAAAGTTGAAACATAAAGGCAGGACTGAACACAAGGCGAGGGGCCTCTGGAACTCATCTGTTTGCTTCTGCACTCAAGCATGGGGCCTGTGAGACTCGTCCAACTACCTCCTACCAGGATGCTGGGTTATAAAGGAGCTTCAGGTGACACCTTTTTAAGGGTCTATGCCTTCCAATAGGATACTTTGGAATCCTAAGGAATGATTTTATAATGGTAGAATTTCCAAAACAAGAAGCACTTGGTTGGGGATAAAGATTGGCTCCACTGGTCCTCAAGCCCTTTGTACTCACCGGGCCAGCCACTACTCAAATGACACAAGGTCAGCCAGTCGGGATCAGGGCAGTGGCCATAAATCCTGATTCCTAAGGTCACGAGATCCTGGAGTCCATCAGGGGTAAAACGACTTCTCATCTTGCTACGTGCCATACAGTCGGAGTGGGAGCCTTGCAGAGACAACCTGTACCTTGCTTTTTGATCTTTAATAACCTGAGATGTTGCTGCTAGCTATCTAACCAGCTTCTGCGAATGCCACCACAAGAACGTGACAGACTTTGGACTCATAAAATCCTGAGTTCAAGTCCCTACATCCAAGTTGGCCATTTCCTAGCTTTGTGGTTCAGGTCAAGCTATTTAGTCTCGCTGATCTTCAGGTTTTTCATCAGGAACAAGGCTGATCATTATCCCGCTTTGAAGGATTGCCGTGCGGCTTAACCACATGGAGTGTGTGAGAGCCCCTTGCCCAAAGTCTGAAATGTAGCAGGTGCTGACCAAACATTCTTTTCCCTCTTCTTTCCCTTCCTCTCTCACACAGCCAGGACAATGGGGACAGGCACAGCCTGGGCAGCTCAGCCCCTTCCACAAATGGCTCTCTCTGTTCTCACAAGATTAGCATCTCTAATAGGATCAGGAATTCTGCTAATTCATTGATCATTAATCCTGAGGTGTACAACTAATCTCTTCTGATTTGTGCAGATCCAAGCAAATGCTTTCTTAGGGTGTACATTTAATTTTTTTAAGTGTATTTATTTCGAGAGAGAGAGAATCCTAAGTGAGCGCCATGCTGTCAGCACAGAGCCCAACGCAGGGCTCAATCCCATGAACCACGAGATCGCGACATGACCTGAGCTGAAATCAAGAGTTGGATGCTTAACCGACCGACGCCCCAGGGTGTACACTTATCTATTGTTATTTTGTTGCTATCCAGTGGGAAGGCCGAATTTTATCCCACCACACATTGTCCAAGCAGATCCCTTGTTGGACAATGAAAGTTCACTGAATCCAGGAGCTATGCAAAGTAGACACACAAAAAAGTTGTTTAAACCAAGATAGGACACTTCGCTGCAAACGATCCCACTGTATCTCTGGTAGAATTGTGGGAACAAATCAGTAAGAAGCCGGGTGCCTAAGAAGCCTACGAGTAGTGGGGAAAAAGAAGCCAATCTATATATTTAAAATAAATTAATGAAATAAAACAAAGTAAAAGAAAAGAAAATGCGAGTGGCCAGTCAGGGTGAAGGAGAAAAGAACCCTCGATCTGAAGGTGCAAAGGCTGGAGAAAGTTCTGATCTAAAACCCTGATAGGGGCTCAGAAGGGAAAGTTCTCCCGACACACAGGCCATTTATATTTCCGAACGGCGGCCACCTTCCCCGTCAGTGCGTTTCTGTCATGCTAAGTGTAGAAGTGTCCCGTTCTTCCAGGCCTGGTCTTCTCGGCAGTGTGGCCTACGCGTCGTGCAGTTTACATCTAACTGATATAAGAAAGCTTCTGTGTCTTTGTAACTGAGCCAGCGTTAAACAATCAGACTTGCAGTATTTTTATTTTTCACGGTCTGTGGTACAACATAACAGAGACAGCTATCAAGGAAGCCATCATTTAGAACAAACATGATCTTGAGAGATTCCACAGAGATGTTTCTAAACTTGACCCAGATGGGTCTTCTGAACCCTTGGGGGGAGGCAGATCATGGCTTTTAATGCTTTTACTGCCAAGTGTCCTTGCTGTGTTATTTTAGAAAACTTTTTAATCAAACAGGTGTACGTGTTGATGGTGAAAAATTTAATAGCTAAATGAATATCACCCGTTATTTCATTAACTGATGATAACGCTATCATTATTTTCTTTTTCTTTGAAAACTATGCTTACAAAAAATAAAACCGTGTTTGTATTTTTAATGTAAAAGTTTAATAAAAAAAATGTGAAAAGGAAGAAAAAAGCATCCATAATTATGCAACCTTAACTACTATCAGAATTTTGGTAATTTTTTTTCAGGTACTGTTTCCCTCTCTATGCATACTTTTCCTTCTTTAACATGGCAACATATATACCACCTGTATACAAACTATTTGTACAATCTGGTACTGTGACATTTTTACCTGACATTGCCACAAGTTTCTCAAGATTACAAGGTTTCTCTTCATCTTTATTTCTAAAGTCACCCTAATATCACAGACTAGTTGTACTGTTTCTTGTATTTAACTATTTCCCTGTAGTTTATATATATATATGTATATATATATACATATGTATATACACATATATATATACATATATATATATATGTGTGTGTATAAAATTGTTCTAGATTCTGTTGTTAAAAACACCACTCTGGGGGTGCCTGGGTGGCGCAGTCGGTTAAGCGTCCGACTTCAGCTCAGGTCACGATCTCGCGGTCCGTGAGTTCGAGCCCCGTGTCAGGCTCTGGGCTGATGGCTCGGAGCCTGGAGCCTGTTTCCGATTCTGTGTCTCCCTCTCTCTCTGCCCCTCCCCCGTTCGTGCTCTGTCTCTCTCTGTCCCAAAAATAAATAAACGTTGAAAAAAAAAATTAAAAAAAAAAAAAACACCACTCTGTCAAACTAGTACAACCATATTATATTTTTTCTCTTTTTTTTTTTTAAGTTTATTTTATTTTGAGAGAGAGAGAGTGCATGAGCAGCAGAGGGGCAGAGAGAGGGGGAGAGAGAGAATCCCAAACAGGTTCCTCACTGTAAACACAGAGCCTGACACAGGGCTCAATCCCACAAACCATGAGATCACGACCTGAGCCGAAATCAAGAAGTCAGACGCTTAACCGACTGAGCCACCCAGGTGCCCCAGTAACAATATAATAAAAAGAATTTTTTTAAGATCCTGGAAACCGTATGATTTTGTTACCTCAGTTGTTTCTTTTTCTTTTTTAATTAAAAACAATTTTTTTAAGTTTATTTTGGGAGAGACAGAGTGTGAGTGGGAGAGAAGCAGAGGGAGAGGGAAAATCTCAAGCTTGGGCTTGAACTCAAGAAACTGTGAGATCATGACCTGAGCGGAAACCAAGAGTCAGATGCTCAACCCACTGAGCCATCCAGGCGCCCACCTCAGTTGTTTCTATTTACACAACAGACATGTATTGAGGGCAGGGTGCTGGGATACCAGAATGAATGAGCTATAGGCCCTGTACTCAGGAGACCGTAGCGGAGACAGGATATAGTGGAGACAGATGCTTATACGACATGTTGTAGTTCACCTTGAGAAGTACAATAACAGAAGTTAGTGCCAAGTTCTATGAGCTAATGCCTAAAAAATCATTTGCACGATCCCCAGCTCACAGTAAATGCTCAATAACAAAGTGACAACAATGACGATGATTGTGGCCATCGCATTTCTGACAGGATCATTTAAATGCTGGTCTCCATGATTCGTATTTATAGAAAAATAAATAAAAGCGAGACAGTAACAGAGAGTGCTCCTTGAATTATAAAACTTAATGATAACCCATATGTGTCCAGCTTATGCCAGCAAACAGCAGAGATTATCACATTCCTTCTAATTGCTAAAACATAGTTCCCCGTGGAGCAGAAGCTCCTTCCATAGCAATGTTCTAGGGCCGTGATGTCATCCTAGCTTGAATGCTGTCACACGGAATGGCTTTGCTCTTCTGAATATGACATGGGTCAGACAGAGCTATTTTCAGAGAAGAGGTCTTTTATTTCTCTTGGTTTCTTTAAAATGTATATAACATATATGTTAGATATCTATTACATATAATATATTTAAAAAATCAAACTTTGGCCAATCAAGGCAGGTACGAGAACTCTAAGATTTTCCATGGATGGGATTTTTTTTCTGCATTTAATTCCGGATTCCCATCATTGCCTTTAGCAGCCAGGTCTGCTGACCTGAACAATGGTTAATGTTTAAAAAGGTACAGCATGTTCTGGTTCACAGCCCTGCTCATTTCCTCTTCCTGATGGTGCTGTTGTGATTGCAGGACTCAAGTAAGGCTTTCATTACATGCGAATACATGAGAAATGATGCTCAACTCACCGCGAGTGGGAGATTAAGGTTGCCTGAAGATAATGTGTAGCCTTCAGGAAACACTTGAATGGGCTTGGACCTCTACGGGGATAGGTTTACTGTAGTACATGGAAATCGTCCACAGCCACCACTGAAATATGCAGCAGGATTCCCGGCAGGAAACGGAGGAAATGCTGCATTAAACCGAAGGCGCAGTGGGATTTAAATAAGCCAAATATAGACTGTCTGGTGAGAATTTGATCAGGGCACTGCTGGCATTGGCTCACCCTCTCATCTACAGTAGCAAAAAGAATTACACGGCCTGCCCATCAAATCCAGAAAACAAAGTGCTTTCGAGTCCTCCAACTACCCTCCTCTTTCGTTTATTGATCCTATTCTCGCTAATGCCCTCTGCGATGTTCCATGAGACCAGCACAGGGCAGCTGCTGACATTTCCCATAAATGATGTGCTCAGTCTTCTTCCTACCGACCCAATCAGTTCCACACCCTTAAACTTTTACTCAACACTCAACTCTGCTGAGAAGCATTCCCTGATTACCTTGTCGTTCTTCCTTGTCATTGCCAAGCCTCAAGTTGTCTGTCCGTTGATTTGCTCCCTAGTCATGGCTGGGCATTTAATATGCTCAGCATTAGGCTCAGTCCTGCGGCCACATGATGAGTAAGGCCCCAGTCACTGCCCTCACGGAGGTCACAGTCCACACACACAAAAATAGCCTAATAAAATGTGATAAGGGCAATGGTTGAGACAGGCACGCGGAAACGCAAAGACATTCATCCTCTGGGGTGTCAGAAGGTTTCCTGAAAAAGCTGATGTTAGACTGGGGTCTCCCAGGATAGGTAGAAGTTGCGCAGGTAAAGGAAGGTGGGGAGAAGCAAAAGGAAGGCAGGCCAGAGAGGCAGGGCAGGCCCTGTGTGCTGCGTTGCGCGTGGGTATATTAGTCATCTCCTTGCTGATGAGACATCCTCTGAATTTGGGTTCTTTGCGTACAATTGAATTATAAGCTCTTCTGGGGACCATAGTTCCTAGTTTGCCTTTTTCCCCACGGGTCTGCTCTTGGTCCTACTGTTTTCTAAAACACTAAAGAGTGTGCTCCTCCATCCTGGGCAACACTGCCCACTCGCTGGTCACCTCCTGCGCATTCTGTCCCCCAGCGCCGGCAAGACCGTGTGGCCTTGGAAAGATGCGTCAGGCTCTCAGCTGCAACCTAAGACCCAGGAAGACATGCATGTCTGTGACTCAAAGCAAGTATGTGCTGCTTACATGGAGGGACCATCCAAACCACTTAGCCCGAAATTCCGCAGCCCTCATTAGATGCCTACATCTTTCCGCTCTTTCATATTCTTAGCCTTTGTGATAATTTACATTCTATATTCAAAACCTCTGCCCCAATAATTCTATTATAAGTTCATTGGACAATTAAGAACATGTACTGAGCAAGTATGGTAAAGAAGTTTGAATCATCCTGCAGAAGCCAAGCGATCGTTGTTTAAAAGTGGGATCTTAAAAGCCCCCTTTTATTGATAGGATTGCTGGCTACCTCAAGAATTCCAAGTGTTGGGTGGTCGCTGTTGTCTCTTGATCCACTTGATTTTATCTAAAGCTAGAAATAGGGGGCACACAGGCCGGTGTTTTACAAACCTTTGAGAGCTTTGTGGAGTCCCTCTGCTTCACAGCGGGCAGACTGGATGCCTGAGACTGACACGGGGACGTGGGCTGTGTGCGTTGCCCTGGCTGCGCGTTTGGCCTCTCGGTAAAAAGACCGCCACATTCCAAGATGGCAAAATTGCCTCTGTTGTGGATGGTTAAATCCTAACCCCTTTTCCCACTGCCTGGGGTCAGGGGTGGAGGAGAGACAGAGGCAGAACAACAACAACAACAGGGCAAACTCGGTAGAAAAAAAAAAAATGGAGAGAGAAAGCACCAAACAAGTTTTACGGGCTTTGCTGCTCCAACACTGTCATTTCAAGGTCATGGCTTTGGAATGACAGAGGCGGCAGCTTTCCAGCCCAGCACTCCTGGATGCAAACAGCCAGGATCTAGCTTGCCTCTGGAGACAAAAAAGAAAAATCCTGGAACTTGGAGGCAGGTGGGGAATTGTGGCCACTGACACCAGAGTTTCTGGGATGACCGAATGCTACTTGGAAACCTTTGTTTCTCATGGCCCACTAGCAAGGCCCAAGTCATATAGTGTGAAAATTAAACGAATGGCCGGTTTAAAATTCCCCAGCCAGCCTTTCCAAACCCGGGTGATCTTCTAACAAGCAGACACTTCATGCAGGAGGCGGTTAAATAAAGCCACGTGCCAACCAAAGCCTGCATTGATTAACGGGAGAAAGGCACATAGTATTTCCTTACCCAGTTAAACTGCACGTGCCCGGGGAAAGTCATCCATTTCAAGCACATTAAAACGTGTTTGTGAGGGACGCCTGGGTGGCTCCATTGGTGAAGCATCCAACTCTTGATTTTGGCTCGGGTCACAATCTCATGTGCGTGAGACTGAGACCCTCACATCAAGCTCTGCGCTGTCAGCATGGAGCCTGCTTGGGATTCTTTCTCTCCCTCTCTCTGCCCCTCCCCTGCTCTCTCTCTCAAAATAAATAAATAAAACTTAAAAAAAAAAAAAAAAAAAAGAACCTGTATGTGAACCCTCTGGCAAAGCAAATAATGCTTCCTGATTGGCTTTTGCTCCAAGCCTCAGTGTCCTTATTAGTATATCAGAGGTGTTAACACCTAAGTCAATAACACAGTTAGGAGACTGCACAAGATAAGATTTTCAAGCCCTCCCCTCGTAGGCCCCTAAGGGTGATTTGCTTCTACCTTTTCTCCTACTATTCTGACTCCTACTGCTCTTACCCTCTTGGCAGCTGATTGCATAACAAACTCAGGGCACTTTGTTCATCTTTTCTCACCCGGAAGGTTCTCAGAACTCACTGGGGACAGGAACCACGTCAGATGCGCTTCCCACCGAGGACAGCACCAAGTAGAGAGACCGTAGGTGCGGGGCACATACGCTTCTATACCCGCAACGAATCTCTTCCCTCTTGTGTGACTTTTCAATAACATGCAAAGGTTGGCGAAGATGAGGAGAATAAAGGCAAGAGGAACGTAGATGAAGTTAAATTTCCTTACACCTTGCAGCCCACTGATGAATACCTGAGACATGCAGGGTGATATTCCTCAAGGGACTCAAGCTGCCTTCATGTTAATGCTTCGCTAGAGACCCAAAGCAACCTTAGCCTGACAGTAGCCAGACCTCCAGGATCCCGGAAGTCTTCTTTAACATATAGAAATCCCTTTAGAGACTTCCATTATCTCTACCCACCCCCCACGCTTAAAAATATATGAGCAGTCGCAGCCCACAGTCCCAGTGCAGCTCTTTCTGCCCACGGGCTCTGCCCCTGTGCTGTAATAAAAGCACCTTTCTGGGGCGCCTGGGTGGCGCAGTCGGTTAAGCGTCCGACTTCAGCCAGGTCACGATCTCGCGGTCCGTGAGTTCGAGCCCCGCGTCAGGCTCTGGGCTGATGGCTCGGAGCCTGGAGCCTGTTTCCGATTCTGTGTCTCCCTCTCTCTCTGCCCCTCCCCCGTTCATGCTCTGTCTCTCTCTGTCCCAAAAATAAATAAAAAACGTTGAAAAAAAATTTAATAAAAAAAAAAAAAAAGAAAAAAAAAGCACCTTTCTGCACCCTAAAATGTCTCAAGAATTCTTTCTTGACTGTTGTGCTCAACAACCCCGCATCACTTGATTTCCAATACTCCCACCACCTTTCCCCACATTTAAAGACAACAGGGCAACAGGAACGTAACTAGAAGGAGAAAAGCATTTCTTAACATGTGCTGATTTATTTAGAGGGTAACGCCTGTATCTCCCAACCAGGATAGCATGACCAGAAAAATTACCCTCTAAATGGCCTTTTACGTTCAGTCCCAGCAAAATGTAAGTTCAAAGCAATTATCTGGCCAAAAAGGCACGTTATAGATAACTCCCCAGCTTTGCTCTCTAATCAGTACCCTTGCAGCTGCCTTATTGACACCAGTCAACCCCCAGGCAAGGAATGTCTGAGGACACTTGGACTTCTACAGACGGATGACCCCTCTAGACATACAGAAGGACATTCGAGATTGCCACGTCTTTCATTTCACAGATGAGTAAGCGGAAGCCAGAGAAGTTATGTTTTGCCCAAGATCACAGGCTAGTTGGAGGTTGAGCCAGATAAAAAACACAAAAACAAAAACAAAAACCATGGCCAGGGGTTTCTGGCCCAACTGATTCGTTCAATAAATGTTGATTAAATGTCTACAATGTGCTTAATATGTTGGAGAAAGAGACATGCATGACACGATCCTTGTACTCAGGGGTCATATAGTCTAAGAGGGGGTAAGAGACAAGAGAAACAGCCAATTATACAACAATGGAGTCATGGATGTAAGGGGTCCTAGGAGGGCCAGGTGAGAAGAGTGAGGCACTTGGTTGGGGCTCAAAATTCAAGGGACCCCAAAGTCTCAGTAACCAAGATAAAGACTCTTATCATGCTAAAATTTGCTTCTGACTCCAATGTGGAACAACAAACACCATTGCTGCTCCTCTGTTTACCATGTTAATATTTTGCTCATTGTGGATTTTTGGCATCAGTGATGATTGTTTAAAATATTACGTTAAGATATTCTTTATTTTGATGACTGAGTTTTTCTGGTGCCCCCCTCTGGAATTCTGCACCTTTAGACAAGAGCCTCATTCTAGTTTCCAGGGGAGTCTAACGGAGGCTGAGTGGGGAAGGGAGGAAAAGAAGGGTCCTTTAGGGGAGTTCCAGCAGAGGTACGAGGTTTCCAGATTCTGCTTCCTTGAGAACTACACGTTCAAAGAGAGCCCCATCAGAGGAGAGGTAGGACGTTTTTGGCCAGAGCAGCTCAGTTTGGACCTGTTCTGTTTGCTAACATTTTGCGTAAGGGCTGGTCAAATTCCTAATTTGATAGAAAGGGATTCTTAGGTCTAAAAGCTGAAAAGTTCAGGGGCCCCTGGGTGGCTCAGTAGGTTAAGCGTCCCACTTCAGCTCAAGTTATGATCTTGCAGTCCCTGATCTTGTCGATCCCCGCTGACAGCTCAGAGCCCGGAGCCTGCTTCGGATTCTTTGTCTCCATCTCTCTCTGCCCCTCCCCATTTGCTCTCTGTCTGTCTCTCTCTCTCAAAAATAAATAAACATTCCAACAAATAAAAGGAAAATAAAAGCTGAAAAGCTCTTACAGCAACGAGAAAATATTTGATTCAAATACATTAAGGCCCATCACATGTGACACAGGGCCCAAGCGAGGGGCTGAAAGACAGAGTAGACACATGGATCAGGCAAGCATCAGCCCGGAGGAGAGACAGAGTGTGCAGAGCACATGGGATGCTGACTGACTCACCAGAGTCGCTCTGGGTGGCAGAGGTCAGCTGTGGCACTCCTCCCAGGCTCCTTCTATAGCGCCTGTTAGCAGGCTCGCTCGACAGACACGTCTGGTCATTTTACTGGACCAAATGGTTTGCATTCCCTTATTTGTCCACCAAAGAGAGGCTCTAAAAAGATAATTCAAAAAAAAATTGGCTATCACAACAGAAAGTCTGCGATCCTTAGACAAATGCTGACTGGATCACGAGGGGGAAGGACAGAGCCCTTAGAAACGATTCCTAAAACTAAATCAGGTATAATCCAGCCAGATTTGGGGTGGGGGGGGCACCACATTCCACAACTCCGGGGGGTGACTTCTCAGTGGAGTCTGTGTGAATGGCTCCCCCTGGAGTCATGCCATCCACAGTTGACGATACAGGGCCGCTCTCATTTATGACGGCTGCCTAGATGTCCCCTAGGAGATAATGTGTCCACATTTGGCTAATTCGTCATCCTAATTCAAACCATTTGGTTCTTTCGGTTTTAGTAAGCTAGAGTCTCAAATTCTGAAAAAATTCTTGAGCAAGACTGTTCGATTTTCATTCTCTTGGATCCCTGGAATCGTTAGGGAAGAAGGAAGTACTTATGCATAGCGACAAGCAATCAAAGTGACTTGGAAATCCAGGAAGTCACTAAAAGTAGTCAGCTAAGAAAGATTTCAAGGTCAGAGTCAAACTTCTTATACTGCTTGGGTTTTAAACACAACAAATTTTATAAGATCAAGTTTCGGAGGAGAAGATGTAAAAACAGACTCTCACAAACTCCCAGCAAGATTGGTATTTCTCAAAGGCTATGTGGGGTATGTGTTTAAAATTTAAATTATATGCGTACCAATGATTTTAAAGCAGGTTCTAAAACTACGTCTACAGTGACCCCACCAAAAGTACATATGAATACAGGAAAAGAATGTGAGTTTATATGCATTTAAATGATGGTTCTCCAGGGGCATGTGGGTGGCTCAGTCAATTAAGCATCCTACTCTTGATTTTGACTCAGCGCTTGATCTCACGAACCGTGAGACCATGACCTGAGCCAGGCTCTATGCCTAGGATTCTCTATCCCTGTCTCTCTGCCCCTCTCCCACTTGTGCACATATATGCACTCTCTTGCTCTCTCTCAAATAAATAAACTTTTTTTTTTAAGATGGTTCTCTGGGTAGTGTGGTGATGGGTGATTTTTCCCCCAGCTTTACTGAGGTATAATTGACCTAAAATATCGTATAAATATAAGGTGTACAATGTGTGGATTTGATACACTAATATATTGCAAAATAATTACCACCAGAACTTGAACTAACAACCACCATGTTACATAATTACCATTTCTTTTGCTTGGGGGGGGGGGTGATAACATTCAAGATCTATTAGCAACTTTCAAGGATCCAAATACAGTATTATTCGCTATAATCACCATGCTACACATCAGATACCCAGAACTTATAACTGGAAGCTTATATCCTTTGACAGACATTTCCCCATTTCCCCACCCACTAGCCCCTAGTAACTACCCTTTACTCCTTCTTCGATCAGCATTTTTAGATTTCACTTATAAGTGATAGCATCTGGTATCTGTCTTTCTCTATCGGACTTACATCACTTAGCATATGCCTTCAAGATCTATCCCTATTGTCAAAGATGGCAGGATTTCCTTCTTCCTAATGGCTGAATAATAGGCCATTTTTTATTTATGGATGTGTCTCACTCCCCAATTCTCTTATTTTACTTTTCTATTTTCTAAAAATGTGTTCACTCGACAAACATTTATTCAGCACCTGTCACTTGCAGGGGGCTGTTCCAGGTAGAGGAGATACAGTGGCCAAAATCATGGCATTTAGATTCTAATGGGGGGGGGGTGGTGTCTAGGCAACAAAGGAAACACATAAAATGTGTAGTTACATGGAGAAAATAAAGTAGAGAAGCACATCAGGAGTACTGGGGAGGGGGTGGCTTACAAATGTGTCAAGAAAGGCCTCAGAGAAAGGTGATATTTAAGCAAAGGCTGAAAGGAAGACACAGAGTTAGCCTTTTGGTGTCCGTGGAGAAAGCGTTCCATGCAGAAGAAATGACATTGCAAAGGCCCCGAGTGGGAGGAGAATAAATAAGGCAGGGGAAGCAACAGGACCTGAGGTTAGAAAGGCAAGGGGACCGATTCTGTGAGATTCAAAGATCTTTACAAGAAGTTTGCTTTTACTCAGAGATGGAAAGCTACTGTCTGATTTTGAGCAGAAGACTTACAGTATCTGGCACATTCTTCAACAGTATCACTCTGGTGGTGTAGTGGATCAAGGGTAGAAACAAGACCAGTCGTGAGGATATTGCAATAATCCAGGCAAGATGTTCTGGTGGCTCAGACTAGAGTGATGGTGACTGCGGTACAGGACTGGATATATGCTGACAGTGTGGCCAACAGGATTTGCAAGTTTGAGAGACAAAGAGAGATCAAGGAAGGTTCCAAGGTTTCTGGCCTAGTGGGAGTTGCCATTGACTGAGGTAAGGACATCTGTAAGAGGAGCAGATTGGGACGAAGCTGTGCACATGTCAGTTGTGAACATGTTATATTTGCAATGTCAAGGGGCGGTGGGATTTGGAGTCTGGGGGGAAAGCAGGAGAAGGAGCCTGGGCCTGGAGTTACATTTGTGTTTGTCAGCATGTCTATGATGTTAAGGCCACGACACTGAAGACTGGGTTTAAACAGTGAAGCGATATCCAAACCCTGCCTCCTGGGAGGCCAATTCCTGTGCAAGAGAAGGGAGGGCAGGGCTTGTGGCCGTATTGGAAGGCGGATGGATATAGTAGTGGGGATAGTAGAAGTGGTCTGGTTACATCTATTTCTTACTGAAATAAGAAGCAAGTATTGGGAAGATAAACAGGGAGGGTGCCCCTGGGTGGCTCAGACAGTTGAGCGTTTGACTTCAGATCAGGTCATGATCTCACGGTTCCTGAGTTCGAGCCCTGTGTCGGGCTCTGTCTTTGCTGACAGCTCAGAGCCTGGAGCCTGCTTCACATTCTGTGTCTCTCTCTCTCTGTCCCTCCCCTGTTGGTGCTCTGTCTCTCTCTCAAAAATAAATTTTAAAAAAAAAAGAAGAAGAAGAAGATAAATAGGTATTAGTTAAGGACAAAAAAAGAAAGAAAGCTTAGATATGCATTAACTTTGACTTGGCAACATCACTTCCAGGAATTTTTGTTAAGAAAATGATTGGGGGTTGGGCAGGGAGGGGGGTTTCCTGTTTGGCTCAGTCTGTAGAGCATGCGACTCTTGATCTTGGGGTCACGAGTTTAAGCCCCATGTTGGGGGTAGAGTTTATTTACAAGAAGAAAGAAAGAAAGAAAGAAAGAAAGAAAGAAAGAAAGAAAGAAAGAAAGAAAAGGAGGAAAGAAAGAAAGAGAAAAGAAAAAGAAAATGATCAAGGGGTTGGGCGTTAGTTGGTTGGGCGTTAAACTCTTGATTTCAGCTTGATTTCAGCTCAGGTCATGATCTCACAGTTCATGGGTTCGAGCCCCAGGCTGACAGTGTGGAGCCTGCTTTGGATTCTCTCCCTCCCTCTCTCTCTCTGTTCTTCCCCCACTCTCTCTCTCTCTCTCTCTCTCTCTCAAAATAAATAAATAAAATTAAAGGAGAAAAAAGAAGAAAAATGACCAAAAAATTTTGCCAGGGCTGTTTATAAGAGGAAGAAATAACAATCTAGGAGACTCACAGTAGCAGATTGGTTATATTTAACAATTAATTAATGCAGCCTTTCAAAGGTATACATTGATATCAAAAGCTATTGACCATATATTTAAAAGAAAAGGAAAGTTTCCATGTTTGTAAAAAAAAATGTATTTGTATATACCTACCTATATGTATCTACATGTTTAAAATAGATAATTCTCACCACACTGGATTATTGATTGCCAATCCTTTTTGTTGACTATGTTTTGTGATTTTTCTCTGATGAGCACAATGAGAAATTTGCAACAAGAAAACAACACAAGAACATGCTCAATGTTTCTGTGGCAACTTTAGTTTTTTTGTGATTCTCAAGATGTCCTGCAGCGTCAGCCCCTCTGAGCTTCCTTACATGTAAAGCAAACCCTGGCAAAGTCACAGGTGGCTACATTCTTACCTACACTCCCCCGTCAGCCACACTATTCCCACTAAAAGCACCGCAACTAAAATTGATGGGATATTTTTATCTATATGGTAATTTCCTTTAAA
This sequence comes from Felis catus, assembly GCF_018350175.1. Classification (NCBI taxonomy): domain Eukaryota; kingdom Metazoa; phylum Chordata; class Mammalia; order Carnivora; family Felidae; genus Felis; species Felis catus. The sequence goes on from NC_058374.1 coordinate 111,516,630, forward strand.
ATACTTTAGTACAGGGCAGCCTGGGTGGCTCAGTTGGTTAAGCATCTGACTTCAGCTCAGGTCGTGATCTCACTGTTTGTGAGTTCAAGCCCCGCATCGGGCTCTGTGCTGCTGACAGCTCAGAGCCTGGAGACTGTTTTGGATTCTCTGTCTCCGTGTCTCTCTGACCCTCCCCTGCTGGTGTGCTCTCCCCTCCTCTCAAAAATAAAAAACATTTTAAAAATTAAAAAAATAAAAAATAAACAAAACAAAATAAAACAAAATAAAATATTTTAGTATAGGTCCTTTGTGTGGGGGCATTAACTCTAATCAACAATGCGAGGGGTGACTAATTAGCATGTGGAGAGTCTGGATCGAAATCAACACCATATGGTTGGTTCTAGCACAGAGAGTATACTTACATGAATCAATACCTATGGGTAGTTAATTGACATTAGATGTTAGAAACACTGTTTATGGTGAAATTGTGAGTTAGCAGTGGTGAAACAGGACCCATTGACCTTGCACGGGCCATGTGCTCATGGCCACACCCACTCAGATCTGGGTCTTTCAGCCCTGGGTCCCTCCACTCGATGGAGGACCCTCTTGCCTCATCTAACTCAAATGTCACCTATACAATCCTATGAGTATGTCAGCAGGTCCGCATCAAGTAAGATGGTTTTCTGGTAAGATGCTGGTTGACGTGCCTAGTAGCAGAGAGGGAGCTGTCCAAAGCCACGAGTGTTCATGCCTGCCTGCTTCCCAGCTAAAATGTGTGCATATGTTTGCTTGTTTAAGTAAACTCTACTCCCAGTGTGGGACTTGAACTCATGACTACCAAGATCAGGAGTCGCACGCTCTCCCTGCTAAGCCAGCCGGGTGCCCCTGTGTGCATATGTCTGACCTATTTGCTCTGCGACTTGCTTGGATCATGACATACCAACTAGTTTGGGTCAAATAATGCCCACTGGCTTGTTAGAAGAAACTGCAGTTTACCAGGAAGTACCTCATAGTGTTTTCCTCTTCTTTTTTTAGTCTGTATTTATTTTTGAGAGACAGAGTGTGAAAGGGGGAGGGGCAAGGAGAGGGAGACACAGAATCAGAAGCAGGCTCCAGGCTCTGAGCTGTCAGCACAGAGCCTGACGCAGGGCTCGAACTCACAAACCGTGAGATCATGCATGACCTGAGCTGAAGTCGGACGTTTAACTGACTGAGCCACCCAGGCGCCCTAACCAGGAAGCACCTCATAATCTCCACTGACCAGATCGATTTAGGCCATTTGTTACATTTAATACATTTAATACATATAATGGACATTTTCACAGTAATATATAAGGTGGATGTGTACGCATATTTAGAGAATTTTACTACTTTTTTTGACTTGATGTATGTAATTTAAGTTTAAAACAATTTTTTAATGTTGATTTATTTTTGAGAGATAGACAGAGTGAAAGCGGTGGGGGGGGGGGGAGCAGAGAAAGAGGGAGACACAGAACCTGAAGCAGGCTTCAGGCCCTGAGCCGTCAGCCCAGAGCCCAACGCGGGGCTCGAACCCGTGAACCATGAGATCATGACCTGAGCTGAAGTTGGACGCCTGAGCCACCCAGGCCCCCCGCATAATTTAAGTTTTAAAAGTGTGCTGCCTATGACATAGCTTTAAGACAACCCTCAGTCATCCCTCTTTTAACCAGATTGCTGTCCCAGACTCCTGCTCTGTAGGGATTCTGGCACTTCCCCCGCCCCCACAGGGGATTCTGAGTACTCTTTAGAGGGCCATCTGCCTTGTTTCCACAATGTGCCACTTACCTTTGAAACAGCTGCTCCAGAATTCAAATTTCCAGCCCCAAGTTGTCATTTCTCTGATGCATTTGCTACTTCTGCACTATTAATGTTTGGATTATACTAGATAAATTTGGAGGTTAAAATTGATTCATGCAAATGGATGACTGAATAAGCAATAAAAACATGACCTGGAATAATCTCATGGTTGATATGGCAAAAACATGTTTTATAATCTGTTTAACAGCAAACTTGATACTTCCTGAATGTGTCAACCATCACGCACCCTTTTTTGTTAACAGGGAGAAAAAGGAAAACCATATTTTTCTTCTCAATCACACTCAAGGAAATTGTTAAATGAGAAAATCTGGTTGTCCTCAGTAATTCACTTTCTTATACTTTTCTTTTCATCCTGTCTTTTAAAAAATCATCGCCTTGTGCAAGACTGGAGCAAAGACAACTCTCATACTTGGAATGGTAGCATTTAACCTCCTTTGTTATTTGAAATACACCTGCCTGATTCTGACCAGAAATCCAAATGAGCATTGCCAATAATGGGACAGGTTGACATTATGTTCCTTTAGTATGACACACAGAGAGGAACACAGCACCGCTTCCATGATATTCCTGGCAAAATGCATATACTATCAGAAAGAAACATCATACAAACCCATCCTGAGGGAAATTCTACAAAACAACCAGTGTGAGGTCTGCAAGAATATTGAGGTCATAAAAGATAAGGAAAGACTGAAGAATACCAAAGAGACATCAAAAGTAAATGTGACACATTATCCTGGATTGGGTCTAGAAAGGGAAGAAACAATTTTTTTTTTCTGTACATAACAGAACAGGTGAAATTTGAATGGGGTGGGTGGATTGCATGGTGATACTGTATAAATGTCAACTTCCTTCTTTTGATGGCTGGACTATGATTATGTAGGAAAATGTCCTTGTCTCCTAGTAAATACACATTGACATTTCTAATGGGAAGTTTCTAGTGTGACATTTTGTGTCTGCAACTTTTAATTATTTCAGGAAAAGAAATGGGGGGGAGAGAGAGATGATAGATGACACAGATGGATAGAAAATGGATGGGTGGATGGATAAATAGCTGACAGATAGATATGAATGAATAGATATATAAAGAATGATAGATATATAGATGTTGATAAAGCAAAAGTGGCAAGATATTAGCAATTGGGAAACTGGGGTAAAAAAGTATATGGCTTGGTGTTCCTGGGTGGCTCAGTCAGTTAAGCGTCTGACTCTTGATTTTGGCTCAAGTCATGATCTTACGGTTCGTGAGATTGAGCTGCACATCGGGCTCTGCACTGACAGTGCAGGACCTGCTTGGGATTCTCTCTCTCCCTCTCTGTCTGTCTCTCAAAATAAATAAATAAAAACTTTTAAAAAACTAAAAAAAAAAAAAAAAAGAATATGGCATCAGGGCACCTGGCTGGCTCAGTTGGTGGACCATGCAACTCTTGATCTCTTGATCTCAGGGTAAATAAAAATCTTTTTTAAAAAAGTATATGGCTTCATATTATTTTCAACTTTTGAAATTATTTTAAAACAAAAAGTAAAAAAGAAAAGAAATATTAAAGGGTTTTATAAGACAACAACCATTAGGTTATTTGCCATTAGTCTTTTGATTATTTTTTAAGCTTTTAATAAGATTTTTGTTAACGTTTATTCATTTTTGAGATTGAGAGAGGCAGAGCATGAGCAGGGAAGGGGCAGAGAGAGAGACACAGAATCTGAAGCAGGCTCCAGGCTCTGAGCTGTCAGCACAGAGCCTGACACGGGGCTCAAAGTCTCAGACCATGAGATCATGACCTGAGCTGAAGTCGGACGCCCAACCCACTGAGCCACCCAGGTGTCCCAATTTTTTAAGCTTTTTAAAAGTTTATCTATTTATCTTGAGAGAGACAGAGGGCATGCGAGTGTGGGCGGGGGTGGGGTGGGGAGGGTGGCGCGGAGCAGAGAGAGAGAGGGAGAGAAGGAGAATCCCAAGCAGGTTCCACGCAGTCAGTACGCAGAGCCCGATGCGGGGCTCAAACTCACAAAACCATGTGATCATGACCTGAGCCAAAATCAGGAGTTGGACATTTAACCAACTGAGCCAGCCAGGTGCCCCACCATCATTACTCTTAAGATAAGAGTATCACCATAAAACATGGCATATATCTCCACCTATATTATTATATAGAAGATACAGATGGACAGCATCTATCTCTATCTATCTTGTATTATGTACATGTGTATAATTTGCCTGGGATTCTGCAGATCTGCTGAATCAGAACACGGGGGCGCTCCGAGGGTGACGATGGCTCACAGCCAGCATGGCACATCACCCTTGAAGCAAGTCTTGTCAGCTTCTGCTTCCTGTCTTCTCTCGCGTCCTATTTCACTCCCTAAGGTGTAAGCGCCTGATGATGAATGGCTCAGGAGAGCTGCCCAGACTGTGTTCCTCAAAACACTAATGTGTCCTCAGAAAACAAAGGAAGATGAAACCAGAAACTCCATCTGGTCTCAGGTCATGATCTCGCAGGTCATGAATTCAAGCCCTGCATCAGGCTCTGTGCTGACAGCTCAGAGCCTGGAGCCTGCTTCAGATTCTCTCTCTCTCTCTCTCTCTCTCTCTCTCTCTCTCTCTCTCTTTCTGCCCCTCTTCCACTCGTACTCTCTCTCTCTCTCTCAAAAATAAACAAAACATTAAAAATAAAAATAAATAGGTTTTTTTTTGAAGTTTAGTTGACAAACTTTCTGGACATTTATAATATGAATTCATTTATAAATGTTTTACAAATGATTGCCTTCTGTGTAATTGGATATTTTGCAAACATTTTTGGCCATGGAATGCTCTCCCTCCCTTTTAACGGTGATCACATAACATCCAGTGACACTTGTGTCTCTCCTGGCTTCCTTACTCCCAAGGGTGTGCACACCATTCAGGATGCTGAAGAGAACCGCCTAAAGGTGGCCGGGCTTCAGGCAGGGCTCGGCACAGGACATCTGTGGTTCTCACAGCTCTGCCTTCTTGCATGTGTCTCTTTTATCCACAGGGTGACTTCCCTTGTGCGAATTGTGCAATTCCAAGGTACCGTGAGTGGCCCCTGGGTCTGACGCTCCTCCCTTCAGAGTCAGGCAAAGAATAGATCGTACATGTCCTGCTCAGACTGGCCCCGATCCATCCCCAGATCTAGGGAAACCATCCACGGCTCACCCTGTGGCTGTGAGGGTCCCTCTCGCATCTGGTGGCTGCACAAAGGATAGGATGGATGTTTGGCGGAGGGTACCAGAATGTTCTCTGCTGTCAGCGCAGAGCCTGATGTGGGGCTCGAACTCACCAGCCATGAGATCATGACCTGAGCCCGAAATCGAGAGTCGGCCGCCCAGCTGACGGAGCCCCCCGGGCGCCCCCGCAAAGTGGACTTCAGACAGCAGAGAACCGAGGGCATTGCGCCTGGCTCAGGTACACCTCTCCTTACACGGAGCCTCCCAGAAGCTCACCGGCTCCTCAGGTGGCTCTATACCTCAGGTCAGCCTGTCCCTGGGTGGGAAGAAGGGGTCGCTGTGTGTGGTCCCCTCCTCCCCAGGCTGGAGCTCGAGGGCGGCCGCAGACCCGCCACCCCAGCTGCTGCTCCCCGAGGAAAGGATAAGCATGGCAGTGCATGGAGTTGCCTTGTCCACTGTTTTTTCCTCTCTTTATTCCTGTGCTTTCCCACCATTGAGTGTGTCTTTCTCCTTGGGGCCACCCAGATTTCCTCCAGCCCTGGCCTCTAGGAGCACACCTATTCAGGACACTTCTGAAAAGACCACTGAACACAGATTGCTCGCCAGTCCCACAGGCCCCCCCCCCCCCCCGCCATTGAATTCCAAAGGTTATTTTCTTTAAGCCTTCATCTCGACCTTTTGCCTCATAATTTTGAAGTAAAATCCTTCTCGAGACAGGTCCTCACCAAGTGCTAAGAACTAAACAATGAGGCATTATTCCACTAGCGGTGGTTTCCAAATAGCATTGGCGAAGTCGAGTGTGTGTAAGTGACTTAGCAGGGGTCAGCCAGGCTGCAGCGGAGGAGACTCGAGTGAGAGGTAAACCTCCGAGCTTTAGCCTGAGCTAATGCAAGCGAGGAACAGAAAATTAACAGAGGTCGAGTTTTCCTTCTTTTCTTGTGAACTCGTTACCGTCACAAGTCCAGTGCTTTCATGTAACTCTAGCTGGCTCTGAAGGTGGGCCATCCCTCATTCATCACTCAAAGGACGTGACAACTTCTAGGGCTCAGGCCTGCTCACTGTAGGACGGCGCCCGGCGCCCGACCCACGACAGATGCCCAGTGAGGTGTTCTCTCTCCGCTTCCTTCCTCCTCTGTCTTCCTTGACCCAAAGCGCTGCCCCAGCAGAAAAGATCTGCAATCACCGAAAATTAATAGCAAGTGACTCCCACAGCTGCTCTCCTGTGGGAGACTGTAAGCCCCTTCTTACAGTCATCAGTGTCTTATAATTAGGTCACCGCCTAATTCATCTGATAAATTACTATATACACACGTACTTTTAATGTGAGCTCTTCGACAGCTCAGTTCAAAATAGTGACAAGAGCTGAGAATCTCGGGCTTTCTCCTCACCATCAAGTGCTTGCTCCTCTCTTAAGTCAACCCAAAAGGTGAATTGGGTTTGAGAGTTTTTAGGGTCACTTTGGGGTACAAGTGATCCTGTAAAGCCTACAGTTTGTCAAATATCTGCCTCAGAGAAGAGTCAGAGCCTTGCAGTTCTGAAAGTCTCTTGAGGCTCAAGATTCTTCAAGGCCACCTTAGACATGGGAGACTCCTCTGGTCCCAGAATTCCTTCTGCATTTACCAGTTCAGCTGATGCAAACCACAGGTTGACAGAGTCTCAGGGTGGGAAATGATCTTCAATGCATTGTTCTCTATTCTAAGTTACACATTCCCTGCCAAGTGGTAATCTAGCCTTCTTTAAAACATCTCCAGGAAGAAACTACTCTCTATTTCTTTTTTTCCTAATTGTTTTTAATGTTTATTTATTTTTGAGACAGAGAGAGACAGAGTGTGAGTGGGGAAGGGGCAGAGAGAGAGAGAGAGAGGGAGACACAGAATCCGAAGCAGGCTCCAGGCTGTGAGCTGTCAGCCCAGAGCCTGAAGCGGGGCTCGAACTCGTGAACCTTGAGATCATGACCTAAGCCAAAGTCGGATGCTCAACTGACTGAGCCACCAGGTGCCCTGGAACTACTCTCCATTTCTAAAGGAAGTCCATCTTGCTTTCAGATAGTACTGATTGTTTGAAAGTATTCCTTGGATCTGGTTAAAGTCTACTTTTCTATAGTTTCTACCTCCTTCTACTTCCTGAAATAATTTTTTAAATATCCAGAGTTTCTATGTAGCAAATACATAAGTTTCAAATACCTAGAGCCTGCTAGCTCCTACAGAAGAGCTATGGTTGAGCAGGTGGGCTTGCCGTGTTCCCCCATTCCCAGCCACGGGGAGCAACATACTTTCTTGTACCTAAGTGGCCATGTTCTGTGTGCCTCCACAGTTCTGGTCTACCTATGGGCTGATCCATGGCCAATGGGAAGCCCAGCACAAGTGTTTGTCTCACTAGGGATGATGATTAAATTCACCAATGAAAATGTTTCTCTCAAGAATTTGGGCTGGAAAAGTGGGGAGACATCAGTCAGATGGTAACATCAGCAAAGCAGAGACAAAACAAAAGTAGCGAAGTCATGTTAGTGCTGAAGCACCAAGAGCCGGTTACCTGTTCCCTGACACTAGTTACCTGTAATTATGACTTACTCTATCAATACAGTTCACATCCTGCGCTAGATCAAAGTTCTAGGCTCAGTTAGGCCCGGCTAGACCACATTTCCTTTTTTCCGACAAACTTGACTGGGAGCTCTTCCTGGGTTGCCATAATTCCCAGCACTGTATCTGAGATTCCCGCCTGCTTTATTTTCACATAGTCTTCTAAAAATTTCTGCGTTATCTGAAATGAACCAAATGAGTCTCTAATCCTTGAGCCTACAGAATTTAACTAAGAGTTCTCACATCTCCCAAGTCTCTTCTCCGGGCTAAAGATCGCCACACATTTGAACGATCACTATGCAATGGCTTCCAATCTCTTCAGCTTCTCTGCCTCTCTTTGTCCCATCTCCGGTCTCTGAATTTCTAAGTGCCTCCCCGCCCTCCCCCCCACTTTCTCACCTCCAACAGCCAGCATCACAAATGAAGCAGATCAAATGGCAGCCTATCCTAAGCATGTCCTGTGTGTCTCCAGCATAAGCACACGTGTATGAAATCAAGTGTGCATCTCTTTCCATTTCTGGAATGAACAGCGGGAAGATTTCCTTACTTGATCAGCCCCACGAAACCCAAGGATTGTTGAAATCAAACCTGTGAAACGAATTAAAATGGATGATTATTGGGGCACCTGGGTGGCTCCATCGTTTAAGTGACTGACTCTTGATTTTGGCTCAGGTCATGAGGTCAGGGTTCATGAGATCGAGCCCCGTGTTATGTTGAGCTCTGCACTGACAGCACAGAGCCTGCTTGGGATTCTCTCCCTCCCTCTCTCCCTTTCTCTGTCCCTTCCAACTCTCTCTTTCTCTCTCAACATCAATAAATAAACTTAAAAAAAATTAAAAAAATAAAATGGATGATTATCTGCATGCTTTTAAAGGGAATATGGTGTGCAGGCTTCTATTCATCCCCTGACTACCTCTTTTCATTGGATGAGATTATGAAAAGTACTGGCTCGCATTTCAATTTACTTAGGTAGTGTTGGGAAAAGAAGTTAAAAAAAATCTAAGCTCCAGATAATGTGTTTAAATCGATTATCTGAAAGAAAATGTAAATGTTCTTATGTGTATCCACTTTGTTGGCTGCAAGCTATAGAAAACCTCATAATTACATAAACCATAGGACACTGTTTACTGGGGTATCTAAAACTGGGTTCAGGCTCTGGTGATTGTTGTTGTTGTTGTTGTTGTTTCTGTTTGGTTTTCCACTCAAGGTTAGAATCTGTAATCCTGTCTCCAGTATTTTGCCTGGCATTTGCACATAACTGTGTTTAAGACTGAAAATCCTGCAAATCTTGAGCCCCCAGAAGACGCCCCCTTCTATCTCATTGGTCAGGGCACAGGCACTTGGCCAATCTGAGCTATAAGGGAAGGAAGGAAGTGAGTTTCTGGCAAAGGAAAGTAGGATTGTCATGACCAGGCAAAGCGTCTGCTTCAGTGTGCTCAGAAGGTTTAAAAATAGAGTTTTATTTTATTACCACAGTTAGCATATAATTATTAAAGAAAGTTTGGAAAATAGAAGAAAAAAAAATTCCCGAAGGCCCCTAACCAAAGTCTTCTCTCAATGCACTATTTTAACACCATTCTAATCATATTGTACACAGAGTATGATTTTCCTGTCCATTTTTTTTCACCTAACATATGATTATTTTAAAGCTTCATGGTTTTTTTTTAGAGCTTTATGGTTTTTAACATACATTTACCATTTTGAAATAAAATCTATATTAAAGGAGGCAGCACAGAACAGAGGAAAGAGGGCTGGCTCAGGAGCAAAGAGACTGTGCTGTGTCCTGGGTTCTGGCACCCGTTTGTCACTTTATTTCCGTTTCCTCAAGACAAAGAGCTATGTTTCCTTAGACCTACCATTTCCGAGTCTACAAGGTCTTGACAGCTGTACCTTGAAGATACACAAGCCCCACTGTTCAGACACTGATTCAACATAGCGCCAGGCCACGGAGCCAAGCAGACAGGTGAACTGGGAGGCTGCAGCCATGTGAAACTGGATGGCCAGCATAGAAGAACACAGAATACATAATATACGACAATAATGTAATACCAGAGCTTCCGATTTTTGAACAGACCCCAGAAATCTGGATTTTCATGGGAAATTGTTTCATTTTTAAAAAATTTTTTAATTAAAAACATTTTTTTTTTGGTTCTAAGAATTTTTTTATTGTTTATTTACTTTTGAGAGAGAGAGAGAGAGCCAGCATGAGTGGGGGAGGGGCAGAGAGAGAGGGAGACACAGAATCCGAAGCAGGCTCCGGGCTCTGAGCTGTCAGCACAGAGCTTGACATGGGGCTCGAGGTCACAAACCGCGAGATCATGACCTGAGCTGAAGTCAGACGCTCAACCGACTGAGCCACCCAGGCGTCCCCGAAATGGTTTCGTTGTTAAGTCTCGGTACCTACTCTGAAACACTGCAGAGCTGGACCAAAACGTGTCTGCCGAGTGCTGGGTGGCAACCCCAGCTGGACCAGCTGCCGACTTGATCGACACCAGGTAAAAGGACATACAGAGGGGAGTTGCGAGGACCTGCTTGTAAGACATTCTGGCCATACAGCAACTGGGTTATGAGTCTAAAACACCGAATGCTTATAAGAACGGTGAATAAAAATAGGATTTTATCGGGGGGTCTGGGTGGCCCAGTCGTTTGATCGTCCTTCTTCAGCTCAGGTCATGATCTCACAATTCATGACGTTGCATCAGGCTCACTGCTCTCTCAGCCTGTCAGCGCAGGGCCTGCATCGGATCCTCTGTCCCCCTCCCTCTCTGCTCCTTCCCCGCTTATGCTCTCCTTCTCAAAAATAAACAAAACATTAAAAAAAAGTTTTAATAGGATTTTATCACCTCCGGTTTTTTACATTTGCAGTATAATTACTTCCTGTTGCTTATTCCAAAATCCCCCTGGGTATGAGCTGAACTTCCAAGTGCTCTCTTGAATGTGTACTGTTTTGGACCCTCCTTGGACACAACTCCTTTCATATGTATTTTTCACGATCTCATCTGGCTCCAAATCAAGTCCTGTGTCTTTTGCCTTAATCATGAAGTTCATGGAGAAAATGGAAAGGAAAGTGATGAAAGTCTCGGACAGGTGTTCCCTTGAGTAGGAACTGCTGTCTCAAGTGGCTTATTCTCTTCTGGCCCCTAATGTGGGGTCTTCCGTCCCTCCTTATTAGAGAAAGAATGATCAGCATCACGGTGGCGGGGAGTGCCCGCACCGGGCAGTTCTGACTCTCCACTCGCTGAAAGCAATGCCAAAGGAGGATTTGACAACTTTGAACTTTTTCTTTCTTTTTTTTTATTTTGAGAGAAAGAGACATAGCATGCAAGCAGGGGAGGGGCAGAAAGAGATGGAGAGAGAGAGAGAGAGAGAGAGAGAGAGAGAGAGAATCCCAAGCAGGTTCTGCACTGTCAGCACACAGCTGGATGTGGGGCTCGAACCCACAAACTGTGACATCATGACCTGAGCCGAAACCAAGAGTCAGATGCTTAACCGACTGAGCCACCCAGGCGCCCGGACAACTTTGAACTTTTTATGTGATTTTTGCGTTTGACACGGTTGTTATTAAGTGAGTTCTAAAAAAGCAACAGCCCCCTCCAAGAACATCGGGTTTCTAAATGATTCATCTTCTCACAGACCTTGATATTCAATCCAGGTGTAGGAATAAACAGCATAGCCCTCGGGGTCTATCCTTGGGGCTTGGAAAGGCTTCAGTGAAATTCGATAGCAGAAGGCCCAGGCTCTTGGCCGACTTTCTCTTTGTTCTACTAACTTTTTATCTCTGAAAAGCAAAGGGATTTCCTTTGGGGATTAAGTGGAGGAAACAACCTGAGGTGTCGATAGTGTTTCACTAGAATTAGGAGACGCAAAGGTATCCTCAAGTCCAGGGAGCAAGAAGCCCTTTGCCCCAGTCTTGGGCCTCCTCCCTCTCTCCCCAGCAGGGGTCCACAGCCCCCGCCCCGTAGAATTTCTCACTCTCCTTTCTCGGGGGCACAGGAAGATCTGGGGCAAACACAGAGGAGTCCCATCCCACAGTCCCGACATGCTGCCTTTCCCCCCTCCTTTTGTATTTTACAAAGTCATTTTGTAACAGATATTTAAAAATCAGTAAATGCCATTCCCATTCCTGCCAGGTCATGGTTTATGAGCCACTGAACGGAACAGAGGTAGAACAAGGCAGCTGATGAATTTTCTTTACGATCCATTTGTGCCAAGAACGTGAGAAAGAGAAGAGTTTCCTGCTCACAGAAGGCCAGTGTGCTGCCCTACAAGTTTGTCCTGGTCCCACTTTTGATTCCAAACCGGAAGCCTGCAGAAGGATGAGGGTGCGACAGTCAAGGAAACGATCTGTGTCAGAGCATCCACACTAACGCCCGATCTACCCATCACCTGTCAACACAAGGCCAGATAAAAAGTGCATACGTACTGCTACTCGAGAGCCATGAAAAAACTGAAATACACAATTACATAAATTACATCTATCACATTTGTTTCTCCGATTTTTTCGCGCTGACTGGTGGCTGACATTTACTTTAAACACGTTCAATCAAGGGGCGCCTGGGTGGCTCAGTCTGTTGGGCAGCTGACTTTGGCTGAGGTCATGATCTCATAGCTCATGAGTTCGAGCCCCGCATTGGGCTCTGTGCTGACAGCTCAGTGCCCAGAACCTGCTTCAGATACTGTGTCTCCCTCTCTCTCTACCCCTCCCACGCTCATGCTCTCTCTCTCTCAAAAATAAATAAACATTAAATTTTTTTTTAAATGTTCGATCATAACCCGAATGAACAAATTCTGAGCTAGCCATGTTTTTACTGGATTACTTTTGAAGTAAAACAAGTTTTCTTCCTCCTTTAATGACTAACTTTAAAATTTTCAAAGGGCCAACTATTTTTCACATTTTTTATTTGAACTTTGTTTTGTTTTCCTTTCACTTTATTATGATCACTCCTTACATTTTTAGGAAGATACATGGTACACCTTCATCATTTCGGTGGTATCCCACCTAATTTGACAGATTCATTTCTATTTGCATTTAAAAATACTCTCCTCTACATGTTGGGGCTTCTTCACTGGCCCAAATATTATTTTGTGGAGTTTAAGTTTTCTCTTTCATATTTTCTGTGTGATCGAACACTTTATTTTATTATTCCTAATTGTATGATTTACTCTCTGGACATATGGAATATAGCATTGTAACTTATCTGATATCACGTAGCCCAGAACATGGTCAAATTTTGTTTAAAAATACACTTAGTCAAAAAAGAAAATTTTCTTACATTTCCATGTAGTTCTTTGTGTGTATGTTAAGGCTGCCTTATTAGTTTTGTGTAACACTATGATAACACTAATAAAATTCTACATCTATGGGGTGCCTGGGTCGCTCAGTCAGTTAAGTATCTGACTTCAGCTCAGGTCATGATCTTGCTGTCTGTGAGTTCCAGTCCCATGTCAGTCTCTGGGCTGATAGCTCAGAGCCTGGAGCCTGCTTCGGATTCTGTCTCTCCCTCTCTCTGCCCCTCCCCTGCTCACACCTCTGTCTCTCTTTCTCTCAAAAGTAAATAAACATTAAAAAATGGGGGAAAAAATAAAATTCTACTTCTGAACAGTTGATATTCTCATTTGTGTTGCGTTTCTGTCAATTTTTTCCCGCCATGTACTGTTTGCTTTATAAATTTAGAAATTTTACATGATTGGGCTATTTCCCTTACTGCTTTTGTTGTGAAATCTACTTTATTATGAGAAGAATCGCAAATCGGAGACTTTATTTTTACTAGGAACATGTTTGAAAGTTGACTGGGAAGAAAATGCAACTTTTGTACTTTACAAAGAAAAATACTTGTGCACACCCTCTCCACCCCCATTAACCTCCGCCTCTTGGCAAGCCACCGCCCTATTTTCCTAGTAAGCCCAAGCTGCCATTGTGTTACCTGACTGAGTCACAGTTGAGGCTTATGCAGGGCAAACTGGCAATTACACTGTGTTCCTAGATTCAGCGTACATTCATAAATCCCCTGGTGCATGGAGTCTAAAACCTCGTGACTTCATATGGCAAAAACATAGTGGAATATGAAGCATACAACGTCTTAAAGACACAATTCCACTTAAATATCTGTTCGAGACCCATCTATGCTTACCATCAAGTTTGCTCATGAGTTGAACATGATTATTCACCAACAACCTCCAAATAGGGGAATCATTTCGGCACCCAAATATTTCCATCCAGGGATAGAGGGTTCATCTTTCAATCCTCTTAGATGCACAGGATTTATCTTGGGAACAACAGACTCCAAGTTTGCTCCTCACGGGAATGAAACGTTAAGTGACGATCTGGACTGCTTTGTCTTTCAAGAAAAGGCAGAAAGCAAATAATACTTGTTCTCCAAATGTCAGAGGCCAAGGATAATATGAGTTCCGGGTAAGTCTTGGTCTTACTGGCACTTACTGGTTCACATTCCAGGCCCTTCTCCCACTTCCCATTTTTGCCCTGCCTTTATTGAGGGTAATTATGGCATTTGTATTCTCAGGCTGAATTCCTCTGAAGTTGCTCAGAGGCTAGCTTTTGGCCTGAACCTTGAGGTTTTCTGTGTGCGGAAGGCTAATTTCTTTTATGCAGTTATTCTTTTTGTTGTACTTTTAATACCTTAATTTTGGATTACATATCACACTTCCATTCATTACCACGACATACCTGTATCCTTGCCACAGTTACAGTTGAAATAGTATTTGAAAATGCAGTCCGGGGAAACAAAATGATTAATAAATAGCAATAATACCCACCATGTATTGAGCACTTCACTCTGTGATAGCTACTGTGCTAATCATCTCACAAACATAATTCAGTTGTTATTGTCACCTTTTATAGGTAAGGAAAGGCAGCTTTGTGAGTACCTTTCCTAAAGGTCACACAGCTAGGACCTAGCATGTCACTGTTAAGCTATGCAACAAACAGCAAGTCAGAGCAATGCCCCCTCTGCCCCAAACATCAAGCATCTAAATTGCTACCTATGCTATTTCTTCCAATCCCCTCGATCTAGTTTTTACTGCTTTTGGCTGGAAGTGGATTGAACAACAAACATTTTAAAACCACTCGAATCAATGAAAGTTCTCATTTACTCAACAAGTATCTGCCGAGTTCCTGTGCATGAGGCGATGTGCTCGGTGGGGCATCTGAAGATAGCGCTTGATTTTTGAGAACGTAGAGCCACCGTGGAAGAGGCAGAATAGCACCTGTATTGCTGTCTACGTTGGACCGGAGACACGCAGGGAATGAGTGGAAGTGAATGATTTCACACTGGGTGCTCAGGGAGGACACCTCTGAAAAGGCAGGCTGTGAGCGGGGCTGGAATGTTAGGAGGGGACAGTGTTCCAGGCAGAGAGAATGTCAAGTACAAATGCGCTCAGGTGGGAGCTGTTTTACTTCTTCAAAGGCAGGCAAAGAGGCCGCTACGGCCAGAGGGCAGTTAAGGGAGATCCAAGGCAGAAGGGAGAGCAGGTCCACGAGGAGGGGATAGGGGTCACATCACTACTGTCAAGGCTTGAGCTTTGGCTCCGAGTAGGATGGGAAGCCCTGAAAGGTTTTGAGCAGAAGAGCCACACATTTAAACTCGCTTTTCAGTGACCGCTCTGGCCTACCATGCGAGGAGGGCAGCAGGCAGGCCGGCCAGGAGGCACATGTAGTTGTCCAGGTAAGGGGCAACGGTGGCTTGGGCCCTGGCAGGTGATGGAGACGAAATCTGCTGAAGGAATGGAATGTGAGGTGTGAGAGAAAGGAGGCAAGCCTAACTCTAAGGTCTTTGGGCTGAGCACCTGCCAGAAGAGATGGGTAGACTAGGGGAGGAGCTGGCTGGTGGCTGGGGGAGCAGAGTTTGGTTTCGGACATATTCAGAAAGGCCTACTAGTCTTCCAAGTGGAGGTGTTGATGAGGCAGTTGAATACACAGGTTAGGACAGATGAGAGGCTGGAAATCGGATGAAGACCAATTAGAAGCTAGAAAAAGAGGGAAGAGATCATAAGTGACTCTCTTGAACAAGTTCCAAGGCACTAAAAATGTTTTTTTAAACATTTATTTATTTTTAAGAGACAGAGACAGAGGACAAGTCAGGGAGAGGCAGAGAGAGAAGGAGACACAGAATCCGAAGCGGGCTCCAGGCTCTGAGCTGTCAGCACCGAGCCCGACGCGGGGCTCGAACTCACAAACTGTGAGATCATGACCCAAGCTGAAGTCGGACGCCCAACCGACTGAGCCACCCAGATGCCCCAGTTTCGAGGCATGTTAATTTATATCATCACTGTTTTTAGATCCCTTACAAAGGTCTGTGATGGCTGTAAAAATACGTGGGTGTCGTAAGAAGTGGCTATAGCTTCACCACCGGTTTCTACAGCGTGGGCCTTAGGCCAGCCAGCATCTACACCACCTGTGAGCTTCTTCAAGATGCAGACGGTTGGGTCCCAACCAACCTGGTGAGGCGTACACTCAGGGGACAGGGCCCCGGACACTTGGACAGATGCTCCAGGAGATTGTTATACACAGTTAAAGGTGCCTGATCTGGATAAGAAGTTTAGTATTTCAAGGTTTAATCATTTAGAAAGAAAGGAACAACTTTTTTTTTTTTTTAAGGTAAAGTGTCTTTATTGTGTGAGGCTTAAGAAATTGTAAACAAAAAACATTATGACATTTCATTTCTTGGTCTTTTGTACAAGGTTATAAAAATACAATACCACTTAGTCTTTATAAACTCTTGAAAATGTCTACAAGTTCACACTTAGTACAATACAAAAAGGCACTTAAAACACAGAATGAGATGATTTTTTTAAAAACCACCTTATAGATATGATTGAAATTATTTGGGCAAAATTTATAAATACAGAATCGTACATAAATAGGATGTGACTTTTGCTTCTTTTTCAAAACATTTTCCCCATGTTACCTACAGATAGCATAAATGTGACTGCCCTCTCCCACCTTCTTTGTTCTTGATTTAGGTTAACAGAAAAACAAGCTAATATTAATCTGTTTTTCTTCAATTTAATCCCTTGTTTTAGATAAAACAAAATTCTTAATTTGTAACCAAATCACCCTAAGCATTTTTTAGAAGGCCAGCCTCAATTTCATTTTGTTTTAAATCACATTCATTTAAAAAAAAAATAGGAAGACAATGATGTGAATATTATACGGACTTCTTACTCAGCTGCCAAAATCACCCTCAGCAACATTTCTGAAGCATGTGAATGTACATGTGTGTGTATTTGTAAATATCACCGTTGCATCTTTCAAGCTCCAGAGCTTACTGAAACCACTCTTAATGCCGGCTTTGTAAACCAGGGCTTAGGTCTGGACACCACCCAAATCATTCAGTGCACTCATCTACGAGAGGAAAGACGCGTGAGCTTCTCGCATTTTTAGCTCTTCATTTTCTTTCAGGTTGAGCAAAGGATAAGCCATGTACAACATAAGTTAAGTAACAACCCACCGCCCTGTGCCACGTATGTGCTGTTGCTAATTAAAATAAGCGTGTTCTTGCTGTGGAAATTCTACACTTTGGGAATTTTGTAAGATCAGCACTTCAGGGCATTGTTAAGAAAGAATAAATGTTTTTGAGCTAAAAGAAATATGAGTCAGAGCACTAACTCATTCTCTGCATACAGGATGCTGTTTTAGAGGTAACTGTATTACTTCACCCCAACGGCGTTGTTCACTAAAGAAACACATCCATTGCTTTAAGGAATTGCCTGAACGTGATTAACTGCAATGATTTAACAATGAAACTCAAAGATTTGATTACTTTCCTGGCAGGATTTGGACTATAAATGAAAACTGGCATTCAAAATAATATGGGGGAAAATATAGAGCCACTTGAATACTTACCACTTTATTACTGCAATTATAATCAGTAATGATTTGAATTAGTCCTTGACGTTGATTTGTGTGTTTAAATTGGTCGTTAATTGTGCCTTTTCTGCCTTTGGTTCTGTTGCTCACCCTTTTAAGAGATGCCATGATCATTATAATCAGCACGTGGTTGTGTTGCATGAAGGGAGCGTCTCGTACTACCTTCCCGAGCCTACGTACACGTGTTCGTTTATCATGCCTCTGCTCATACTTTTCTATTTAGCTTTTCTGCTGGATAGCACTGAGAAGCCTGTGCTGATTTTCAAGGCAGTCTTTCAGCTTATCCTCTGTCAAAGTCAGTCGCTGCTCCAAGATTGAAACAGTCTGTAAAAGGAGGACAAAATAATCAATGCCTGGTGACCTGATGGTGAGGACGGTGATGGTAATCTCTGCATAGGGGATCCTTTTAGGAACTGGCATGTCCACCCTTTTGCCAGGAAGGGGCTCAAAATTAGCCCCAGGGCTTGTTCAGCTTCTGGGCTCTACCGTGGGGCAAAAAGCACTAGCAAGCAATTTGAGGAAAAGATAAAATCTGACGCCTTTGTTGAGAAAAAAGATGAGGACTCTGTAGACCATTCTTGTCTGGCCTCCTAAGGCACGGATGCCAGGGAAGAGGCCACACGAACCGTTCTAAGTGGGCTTTCATGCTACACGGCAGTGTGGGGAGTGGGGGCGGAGCGCCACCCGCCCAGCCCACGGGCTCCTTAAATGTCATCACTGCCATTCTGGCACGATCAATCCATGATGGACCATAGCTATACCACCCCAGGGAGCTGGAAACCTAGCTTACTTTGAAAATATTGTTAATGACTGGCATCAGTTCTCACAGCCTGAAAATGGTACCAGCACCTCACAGGGTTGTTAGGAAGACTGGATGAAATAATGCATGTAAAATGCTTATGCTGGTGCCTGGCACCCAGGACTTGGTGAATCTTAGCTATTCTAACTCCTTTGGCTAATAAATGAGCTTCTGACTAAACACACACACACACACACACACACACAC
Source organism: Felis catus (assembly GCF_018350175.1). Taxonomy (NCBI): domain Eukaryota; kingdom Metazoa; phylum Chordata; class Mammalia; order Carnivora; family Felidae; genus Felis; species Felis catus. The sequence continues at coordinate 111,535,096 of NC_058374.1, forward strand.
ACACACGGCTACTTTTAAATGTGGCAAGTCCAATTTTTTGTGATATTGACTACTTCATCTTTAATCTTTTCTATTTCTTTTAAACTTTTTATTCTAAAATAAAATGGATTCAGGAAATTGCACAAAACACATGTCCCTTAGTGAATTCTCATGAGAAAAGTACCCTCATAACCAGCACCCAGGTCAAGAACTGGAACGCTGCCAGCCGCCCCAGAGTTACTCCCAGGTGCCTCGCAAAGTCCCCACTTCTGTCCTCCCCCAATAGTAGCCACTTTCCTGACCAAATTACTTTCTTGTGTCTCTTTATGGTTTTATCTTTCAGGTGTACATCCCTAGACACTATAATTTCGTCTCACCCATTTGCAAAGTTTGACATGTCATTTAAAGTTCCTTTTAATCTACAGCTTCTCATCCCCTCTCCCTTTTTTTTCTTTATAATTTGTTTGTTGACAGACTCAGGCCATTTCAAGTAGAGTTTGCCTGTAGCACTGCCACCAGTCTGAAGGTGAAAAAGAGCACGCTGAGGGTACAGTCTGGTCCGTTTGGTTCTCTGTATGCTCTACAAATTGGCAGCTGGATTCAAAGGCTTGAGGAGACTCATATTAGGTCTGTAAGACTACAGATCTACTGAGATCTATAGATAAGACTACAGGTAGTGGTCTATTTTGTTAGAAGCCATGTTAATAAGGTTTGATCATTTCTTTTCTCGTGATGTTGGGAACTGCTCAATGCATAAATCTATTCATTCTTGAGGATTGTAAATGATGATATTCTAATCTCATCCTTTAAAAAAGTATTAGTTGGGATAATTCATTAATAAGAGACACTTTCCTCATCTACTACGTGGCTATCCAGTACTAGAGTTCATATAAGAAAGGCAAAATAGGGGCGACTGGGTGGCTCAGTCGGTTAAGCATCCGACTTCGGCTCAGGTCATGATCTCACACTCCGTGAGTTCGAGCCCCGCGTCGGGCTCTGTGCTGACAGCTCAGAGCCTGGAGCCTGTTTCAGATTCTGTGTCTCCCTCTCTCTCTGACCCTCCCCCATTCATGCTCTGTCTCTCCCTGTCTCAAAAATAAATAAACGTTAAAAAAAATTATTTTTTAATAAAAAAAAAGGCAAAATAAATGCTTGGTTATTTTAGTCAGTAAGTTTCAAGATAATAAATTGATTCCCTATCACCCTCTGAAGGTAAACAATTTTTAAAATACCATTATTTACCAGCTTTTACTTTTATATTTCATACTATATATTTTGACTAATTAAAAAATGATGCTGATAATATTTTTTACCATTTCTTGAGTACGTATATGGACCAAGCATTTTGCCATATATTTTACACACATTATTCCAGTCCCACCGAAGGGATTTATATGTATATTATCAATACCCTGAACACCGGTTAACTCCATTCATCTACCATATAAAATGTAATTTTATTTTAATTTATTTCTAATTACAGTTCAGTACAGATAGGTTATAAACACTGAGTTAGGTGTTCAGTCATCTGTAATTAAAGTGCATCAGAACATGTTTATTTTACTTGCTACGTGCCCACAGATTCAGTGTTTCTATTTTGCAAGTGTGCTGGGCTTGCTTTTAACCTCTTTAATTGTAAAAAGAAAGCCAGCCTTTCACAATTAAAAGGAACAGTCAATAAAGCTTAAAGTGATTCATTTAGCCTTGAATTGGGAGAGATGGATCGAGGCTAAAAGAATAGAGAGTGGACAGACTCATTTGGAAGAGTCTCTAAGAACAACCTGACATCGAATGCAACAGTATAGGTGAAGAAGTTGGGGCAATATGGGAAATAAGCCAACCCAAACTAAATCTGAAAGGGAAACTGCCTTTAAAGGAAAGAAATGTCTGATAAATACAGAGAAAGTCACCTTCAGCACAATATTGCAAAATGAAAACTGGTGATTTTAATATGAGTTTCATTGAACAAATCGTATGATGACTCCAAGTTCTCACCTGGCTCTTTCCCACATTCTGACAGGGCCCCAAATCCACATATATGCCCCTTGCCTCTAAAGGCTCTGAGATGTTATCCCTTGTTTTTAGTATTCATTTAATTAGTGGTTCTAAACCCTGGCTGTAAAACATAATCATATTGGGCAAAGAGACAAATGTCAGGGCCTTACCCCAGACCTATGGCAATGGATTCTGTGGAGATGAGAACTGGCCATCTGTATGCTTTAGAACTGTCCAGGTGATTATAACGTACAGCAGTGATGAGAACAGAATGAGATGATTTCTATGCAAGAGCTATTCCAACATGAAATATGTATTATGGAAAAGTAATCGACATCTCTCCAGTTCACATTATAGCCTCTCTTTCTGTATAACTTAAAACAAGTTCTGCTCATTCTACGTATTGCAGGAAAGTAAGACTTCTTCAAAGGAAACAATCAGCAGAGCTGGAGGAGAAACCTTTGATGTATCCATTTCAACACACAACTTCTCTTAAATGACATCTATTATCTCCTGACCGAGAGTTGGAAGACCTTTGGTACATAAAGATCCATAGTATACCTTCTTTGCAAATGTAAAATGGCATCAACGGACAAGTTAAAATTCTAAAACAAGAATGCAAAAACTATAAAAACTATCACCTCCAGAAGAACACAACATCAATGTAAAAAGCTTTGAAGTGAGGAAAGTTACATCTTGGACAGTGAGAATATCTGCTCCTTGCCTCTAAAGGGGAAGGGAAGAACTCTAAGGGAAGAACTATAAACTGTCAAAATTTCATTCTAACCAAAAACTGTTCACCATTTTTTCAATAGCCCTAAATATTTCTTTGATAATGTCCTAATCTGAACATACTACATCAAAAATCTTAGAGTAAAATGTTATTGGGCAGAATCAAATACATTTACTGCATGGAGTACCAGTGCCATTCTTTATAGTCTCCACCGTGCCCTCTGGCCCCCAGAAGCCAGATAAAGTGCCATGGCAGGTGTGTGTGTGTGTGTGTGTGTGTGTGTGTGTGTGTGTGTGTGTGCGCGCGCGCGCGCACGCACGCGAGCATGTGTATGCGCGCGCACGCGCACATTCACGGGCACACACACGCATGCCCTCTGTAAGATCTTACTAGAGCAGCCCAGCAGAGCATGCCTTGCTATATCAATGGCCACCCTGAGCTTGCCTTTCTGAGAAAAAAGAACTTCCCCCTGCTCTGCAAGTTCTGCAAACTACCGCAACCAGGATTATTTTAACTCACCCTGAAGTACACGTAAAGCACACTAACCCACCTGTGTCAAAACACTGAGTTGTTCCATGATGTGCTCTAAAGCATCGGTCACGGCGAGTGGTATGCTTCTCTGGCTCTCAGAAGGGAAGTCACTCGTGTCTTCTGTTTTCTTTTTCGAGGTTGTTGGTGAACATTCCGATGACAATAAAGAAGGGTTCAAGAAATAACTGTTGATCTCTTCACCTTTGTCTGCTAAGGTTCTAACAGTGGTATCTGTTGTCTTTGACATCATAGAAAAGATAGGAAGAGTTATATTTTCCAAGCCTTAAAAGGAGTTTTCAATATTCCTCTTCTAAATACCCAGCTTTCATTTAATTATTTACCCTCAATTACAGTATTATAGAAATTACTATTGCAGGGAGAAAATAAAGCTAACAATGAATAGAGAAAATTTACTATTTCCCTTGGTATTTTAATGAAATACACTTTGTATGTATCTGTCTTAAAGATGAGGCATTCTACCACTAAAAAGACTGTTAGATGCAGTCCAATTCTTAATTAAAAACAAATACCATATCAAGATGACTATTATTTTTACAAAAATCGAAAATAACAAGTATTGGTGAGGATGTGGAGAAATCAGAACGCTCATGCAATTGCTGGTGGGAATATAAAATGGTGCAGCTGCCGTAGGAAACAGTTTGGCTGTTCCACAAAAAGTTAAACATAGAATTACCATATGATCTAACAATTCCACTCCTAAGGATAAATCCAAAAGAACTGAGAGCAGAGACTTAGATACTTTTACACCATTGTTCATAGCAGCTTTATTCACAATAGCCGAAAGGTGGAAACAACAGGAGTATCCATTAGCAGGTAAACATATAAACAAAATGTGGTATACACATACAATAGAACATTATTTAGCCACAAAAATGACTGGAATTCTGATACATGCTACAACAGGATGAACCCTGAAAATACTATGCTAAGTGAAATAAGCCAAACACAAAGGAAAATAGTGTATGAGTCTACTAATATGAGGTATGTAAAATAGGCAAATTCATAGAGAAATAGTAAAGGTTACTATGGGCAGGAGGGACGGGGAGGGTGGAGTTATTGTTTGATGGGTCCAGAGTTTCTATTTGGAATGGTGAAAAAGTTCTCAAAATAGATAGTGGTGATGATTACACAACACTGTGAATACTTATTGCCAGTAAACTGTGCACTTAAAAATGATCAAAAGGGTAAATTTTATGTTGTGTATATTTTACCACAGCAACACAAAAAACATAAAAACCCTCCAAACAATTGGTAATGAACAACCTGAAAATAAAGTTAAAAAAAAAAAAAAAAACCTCCATTTACAATAGCACCAAAAAGAATAAAATACTTAGGATAAATTTAATAAAAGAAGTGTAAGACTGATACATTGAAAACTGCAAACATCACCGAAAGAAATTAAGGATATAAATAAATGGAAAGGCATCCACACCTGTGACACGTTCATAGACCAACCAGAACACTTAATACTGTTAAGATGGCAATACTCCCCAAATTGATATGTACAGATTCAATACAATTCCTATCAAAATCTTAGCTGCCTGGTTTGCAGAAATTGACAAGCTGATCTAAAATTCATAAGGAATGCAAGGAACCCAGAATAGCCAAAATAATATTGAAGAATAAAGTTAGAGGACTCACACTTCCCAATTTAAAAATTTACTACAAAACTACAGTAGTCATAAAGACAAACATATAGATCAACGGAATAGAACTGAGAGTCCAGAAATAGTCCTTCCACCTATGGTCAACTGTTTTTTTTTTTTTTTTTAACAAGGTTGCCAAGACAATTTAATGGTGAAAGAATAGTGCTTTTCACAAATGATGCTGGAAAAAGTAGATGTCTAATTTCAAAAGAATGGATTTGGACCCTTACCTCACACCATATACAAAATTACCTCAATATGGATCATAGACTTAAATATAAGAACTAAAACTATAAAACTCTGAGAAGAAAACATACAAATTTTCCTGACCTTGGATAGACAGAGGCTATTTAGACACAACACCAAAAGTACAAATAACTGACTAAATAAATTGGACTTTATCAAAATGAAACACTTTTGTACTTCAAAAGACATGATCAAGAAACTGAAAAAAAAAAACTCCACAGAATGGAAGAAAATATTTGCAAATCATATATTTGATAAGAGACTTGTTGATGAACATATAAAGAACATATGAACACTTACAAATCACATATAAAAAGAAAAATACCTCAAAACATGGTGAAAGTATCTGAATAGATGTTTCTCCAAAGATACACAAATGGCAAGTTCAAAGAAAGATGCTCAACATCATTAGCCATCAGGCAAATAAATGCAAATCAAAGCCACAATGAGATACCACTTCACACCCACTAGGATGACTAAAACAAAAAAGACAGAATCTAAGAAATGTTGGTGAAGATGTAGAGAAATTGGAACCCTCAATATATTCACTAGTGCAACTGTATAAAGGTACAACCACTTTGGAAAATAGTTTGGGTAGTTCCTTGAAATGTTAAAGAATTACCAAAAGACCTAGCAATTCCATTCCTTGGTAAATACCCAAGATAAACGAAACTTGCTCATGAATGTCATGGAGGCATTATTCATAATAGCCCAGAAAATGGAAACAATTCATATGCATCCAAATGCTGTGATAATGAATGGATAAACAAAATGTGGTATAACCATACAATGAATGTTATTTACCCAAAAAGGAAAGGAGTACTAATATATGCTACAATGTGAATGAGCCTTGAAAACATTAAGCTAAGTTAAAGAAGCTATATACAAAGGCCATGCTTTGTATGATTTCATGTACGTGAAATGGTCAGAATAGATAAATGTATGAAGACAGACTGAGATTAGTGGTTGCCAGGACCTAGGAGGAGAGAAGAAGGGGGAGATACTGGTAGTGGGTATGAGGGTGATGAAAATGATCTAAAATTCTCAGTCACCTGGCTGGCTCGGTCTGTAAAGCATGGGACTCTTGATCTCAAGGTTGTGAGTTTAAGACCCATGTTGGGTATGGAGCCAAAAAGAGAGAGAGAGAGAGAGAGAGAGAGAGAGAGAGAGAGAGAGAGAGAGAGAGAAAGGAAGGGAGGGAAGGAGGGAGGGAGGGAGGGAAGGAGGAAGGAAGGAAGGAAGGAAGGAAGGAAGGAAGGAAGGAAGGAAGGAAGGAAGGGAGGAAGGAAATAAAATGTTCTAAGATTATTTCTGGAGTGGTAAAATAGTTCTAAAATTAGATACTGGTGATGGTTACACAACTTTGTGAATATACTAAAAACCATTGAATCATACACTTTAATAGGGTGAATTTTATAGTATGTGAAATATATCATGTTAAAGCTATTGTGAAAAACAAACAAAAATCCAAATACATATCACAGAAAAAAATTTAAAGTTTTTAATCAATTTTACATTTCTGGTTATCACATGAGAGTTCCTGAGAGAGGTCACCTCAAACATGTTACCTTAATGATGATGATGATGATGACGGTGACAACAGGGCTTGTTTTATACTTGGTACTGTTTCAAGTACTTTACACACATGATCTGATTTAATTCTCACAATAATCCCATCAAGTAGGTTCTACTAATATTCCCATTTTACAAATGAGGAAACAGAGATACAGAGAGATTGAGTAACTTGCCCAGGGCCATACATACATGTAGGAAAGATGTATGAGATGTAACCAATCATAAATCTCCATGATCCTTCCAACCATTTTTTTAGGAATATGAAAACTTTCAAGTTTCCTCTGTCACAATCTTACAAATTCACCATTTGTTGAAAATAATAAAAAACTCAAAATCCACCATTCACAGTTGAAGTGTATTTTAAAAGTATGTATAAAATGCATCTTTGTACTCCTACCTAGCTAAGTGTATCTGGCTCAGGGTCTCTCTGTTTGTTCACTCAACGAATAGTCCCGGGGCCCTGCTCTGTGCTAGGCACCATTCTAGGCAGTGAGAACCTAGCAGTGGGTAGCATGACCCAAGATTTGGCTCTCCTGAAGCTTGCGCCCTTCAGTCATTTGGTAATACATCTTTTCTACTTTTCACCCTCTGAAATTTATAAACTTATATTTTTGTTTTATTGCCTAGCAGGTTATATTTATCTTCAAAAACCATCCTGGTCACTGAGCATTTTTGCTCTGTACCCCTATTTTCCCCCTTTGTGATGTGCCTGACAATGTTAAAGTGTGAACCCAAAATACCTGAGTGGTATTATTTTAGGATATGAAGCTCTCATTAAAATCCACACCCCAAAACAATCTCATTACTAACCCTTTGAATTATTCATTCCACTGGGGAAGTAAAGCTAAAATTGTCATTAAAATGTCCAGAAGCAAAATTCCTAGCAATCACAGACCATGGAAGAACAAGTTAACACAAAGGATTTTTAATGTTACTGATTAGCCAGAAGCAACTATGACCCACTCATTCATGCTCTGAGCTAAGGGAAGTGGGAAAGAAACATACAGAATTTCTTTACCTGGGTCCCCAGCTAGTGGCTGGTGGCAATGATGGAAATGAAAGCCCCGTAAAGATGAGTATGAAATATAAAAAGGATTTGCTGAGAAGCCCTGCCTCACAATCACGGCCTGCATTCCAGATCCTGGGCAGTCATCTCACCGATCGGGAACAATGTGTGGATGGCCATGTACAACGCAATGATCCTCATCCCAAAATAATTCCTCCTCAAAGAACAGACTTTTTTTTTCTTTTTAACATTGCTTCTGCTCTGCCTGCAATGCCTTCTCTGCCCTTCCAGCAGAACTGAATTCTTTTTGATCTCTAAATGTCGGCTGAATTGTCACTTCAGAAGGTCTTCCCTGACCACCTTCCTGAAACTGGACCGTCCATTCTCCAACATGGCATCCTGATGTTTTCCTCCATAACTGATCAGAGTTGGTGTCTACATATTTGTTCCTAGTTTACTGTCTGTCTCCCTCACTAGACTGTGCTATGCCCACTCCCTTACCACTGCATCCCCTCGACTGGGCAGGAACTTGAATCCTTTTGAATATGTTAAGCGTTTGTATGCAGATTTTATTACTGTTCTCAAAGATGGAAACCAAACACTCCATATGACCAAGGCAGTCTTTTTCACATGGGTCACATCACACCTACATAAGTACATGCAAATATCACTAGTGATGCTATGGCAACAGTTCCAGCCATTCATGGGGAAAGGCCTCAACCTAATTAAGAAACCAGTCATTGAATTCTGGGGCTTTGCAGTCAGAGTGGTTAGTGAAGAAAGGGTAACAGGAAGTGGACAAAGGAAAGATTTTAAGACCCTAGACTGTCTAGGGAGTAAAAGATCTCAATGCAGTCTTAACAATGCTTTTCTTGTTGGGACCAGCATCAAATAGATTACTATGATATGACATGTGGAGATGAATAAAACACAGAAAAGGGTATGGGCAGAGAGAGGGGAAGAACTTGATCTACATTCTACATTAGCCACCTGACGTAGCTGTCTCTCAGAGGTACTGGAGCCTAGAAATTAGCAGATTCTTTCCCATGAACCAACCCCAACTTTGCGTCTTATTTGTACAGGGAGAGAGAGATGCACAGCTTGGGGAAGTTTTAACACACTCATCCATAAAATAAAAAAATTAAAAAAATGAGAAAGGCAAAAATATGTTTAAGATTCTGGGCCATCCAAAGTCGAGCAAGTGAGGCTTTGGTCCCTACTGCTCTCAGTGAATCAGGCCCTCCCCTACCTCAAAGCTGCTAGCATTCATTTCCTGGATAAATGCTTCCCAAGCACCAACATCATACTAAGCATTTACCAACGTTAAATTTTATGTCGCCGACCAAAATGAATGAAATCTTGCCATTTGCAACAACACGGATGGAGTCAGAATATATCATGCTAAGGAAAGTAAGTCAGAGAAAGATAAGTAGCATATGATTTCACCCATATGTGGAATTTAAGACACAAAACAGATGAACATAGGGTAAAGGAAAGAAAAATAAGATAAAAAGAGAGGGAGACAAACCATAAGAAACTCTTAAATATCCACAAACTGAGGGTTTCTGGAGGGGTGTTGGGTGGGGGATGGGCTAAATGGGTGATGGTCATGAAGGAGGGCACTTGTTGGGATGAGCACTGGGTGTTGTAACTAAGTGATGAATCACTAAGTTCTATTCCTGAAAACAATATTACACTATATGTTAACTAATGTGGACCTACATTTTTTTTAAATTGAAAAAAAAAAATAAATGTAAGCATGGTGCAAGAGAAGTGTGTAAGAATTCTGCTCTCGAGAATTCTCTCTTGTGGTGAGAGAATGAAGACAGAGCAAGGCCCAGAACGTTTGCAGCGCCTGGCACATCACTTGCACTGCAGAATGAACAAGAAACACGGGCAGACAAATGACTAGAAGACTGCAGAAAAGAGCAAATGCTTTGGTACTTCATAAAAGGAAGAAATCACACTATGTTCCCTTATCTCTTTTATTGCTGACACGTGAAGTACAGGGAGGTAAGAAGAGCTCTTTCGCTGGCTGAGTCAGCAAACGAAGGCCTCCAATGGTAGGCATTAAAGCCACAGCAAAGAGCAAGGGAGATGTGGCACCTTCCTTCATGGAGCTTATAGTTCTCCAAGGAACCGCTTCCTCCAAAAGGATGGCAGGACAATCACCACCCCTGTCCTTGGATAGGCCCATGGTTGCCATCTCAAAGATGGAAAATGCAGCCTCACCAACTGCATGAATAAATCTGAGTGGCTGAGAAACCCTTATTTCTACACGTTAAAAGGCTTGACTCCCCATCGGAACATACAAAATAAAACAAGAGGTACAGCGTTGACTAATGCCAACAGCTTTGATGGGCTGGAGACCTATATATAAAAGCTCTGATATTCTGGGGTCAAAGGGCTCTTAGCAGGTTGTGTAGATGTCATGGAAAAATTAATGCACAATTTTTCACTCATCACTTAGAGAATGAATTTTTAATACATTAATAGAAATTGAAAATTGTGGCATTTGTAAGCAAATTTTTATCAGGAAATTAACCATGCAACAATGTAATCAAGGGCCCCACATTAAACTATTACTATTTATATAATGAACAATGGAACATTCAAGATACTGTGGTGCTCCATTACACCTGGGAGATCATGTATTACATTCATTCCCTTCCTCTCTTCCCCTCCCCTCCCCTCCCCTCCCCTCCCCTCCCCTCCCCTCCCTCCTCCTCCTCCTCCTCCCCCTCCTCTTCTCACTCACTCCGTCTGGGTGAGCAAGTCAGAACTAATCACGGGTGTAACTTCACTCTCATAAGTCATTATTCCTGCCATCAGTAGAGCACTGTCATTTCTTGTTATATTTGTGTTCATATGTCTATATTCCCAACTAGTTGGTTTATGACAGGTAGTCTCTTGAGTTCAGTGGCCATAACTTTATCTTTTTTTTCTCAGGTGTCTAGTACAGTGCATGAGACACTGATAGGGCTCAGCTGTTGTGGAACTTTGATTGCGATTCACTGAATTCACTGTCCTATATCGGTTGAACCATGAACAAAATATAAATATTGATAATTTGACAGTATTTGGAGAGAAGCAAAAACCCAAAGTTAAGCTAATGCCATTCTCTACTAAAAATTAGTCTGAAATGCCTCTTCAGAGGCACAATAAGGGAGCAATGGAAGCAATTATCACTTAACTACAAATCTGCAAATCACTTCTTGATTTTTACCCACCACCCCCCTCCAGCATACTTGATGGTTTCTAATGGCCTAGCATAAAGACTTTCTGACAAATAGGAATGCAAAAGTAGGCATGTCACATGTAAAGATAACCAATGACGTGGCCTTCAGATATATAATAAATGGGTTAAAATAAGTCAGTGTTGGCTTATAACTAATGATTTTAGTCTTGGTTTAATTCTGAAACTACAGAATAAAACAGACAAAAGTCAGAAAAGTCTATCCAAAGTGGTCTTGATGTGAGCTAATGTGAGTTTCCCATCATTGAAAATGCTAAAATAGACTTGCGATGGTCATTTGTTAGGGATATTATGAAAAATATACAAGCATCAGGTCAGGAAATTCTACTGAATGCCCTTCAAAGTCCCTTCCATTCTGGATATTCTGAAATTTTTAATATTTATTTATTTATTTATTTATTTATTTATTTATTTATTTATTTAGAGACAGAGCATGAGCAGGGGAGGGGCAGAGAGAGAGGGAGACACAGAATCCGAAGCAGGCTCCAGGCTCCGAGCTGTCAGCACAGAGTCTGATGCAGGGCTCAAGCTCACAAACTGCGAGATCATGACCTGAGCCGAAGGATATTCTGAAATTTTTAAATCACTGCACGCTCGCGCGCACACACACACACACACACACACACACACACACACTCACACACACAGTTATAAAATGCCTGCCTGAAACAGACTACGATAACAAAAAAATCTTTTGCTGGACAAAAATAAAGGTAACTATTATTTTTCAAATAAAGAATGGATTATTTACTTTCAATAACATTTAGAATACAAATGTGAAACTTCAATAATCTCTATATGCAATCTAAAATAATGAAGATATAACACTCATTCAAACAGCATTATTTTATTTAGCACCTACACATCAGAGAAATTCTAAATGCCAGGGATACATAAGTGCCTTAGTGTCCTACTGCTGCTGTGACAAATTACAAGTTTAGTTGCTTAAAACAACACAGATTTATTATCTAAAAGTTCTGGAGGTCAGAAGTCCAAGATAGGTTTTGCAGAGGCGCCAGGAGAGCTGTGTTCCTTGTGGAGACCCTTGAGAGAGTCTGTCCCTTGCCTTTTCCGGCTTCTAGAGACTACTGCTTTCCATGGCTCCTGACTGTATTACATTAATCTCTGCTTCCATTACCATATCTCCTTCTCTAATTTTCATGCCTCCTTCCTCCCCTTACAGGCAACTCAGTGATTGTATTGGGCCCACCCGAATAATCCAGGATAATCTCCCCAACTCAAGATCCTTAACATCATCATGTCTGCAAAGTCTTTTTTGCCATGTAAGAAAAGACATTCACATATTCTGGGAATAGAAACATGGATATCTTTAAAGGATCGTTATGCTGCCTACTATAAGGAATGAATAAATGAGATCCCGTCAACATGGGGTTATAATCAAGTGGGTGAAACAAGAAAATAAATATACAGATATGTGACGTAATGTCAGGTAATCACCAGGGCTATGAAGAGAAGGCTGGGTAATGTGCTATCTTACAATGTAGCTTCATTGATGATGTATTTTTTTTTTTAGTAGGAGAGGTAGAACATAAATTTTAAGCATCTCAAGTTTGAGACACTTCCAAAGGGAATAGTCATGAATGCCACTGGAAGTATAGGATTCTAGATTTCTGTGGAGAAGTTGTGGAGAGTGATAAGTGGTATCTATTTACCAGTTTTTATAAATGAACAGCCAGATGAAGAGATACACAGAGCAAGGTCTGGGAAAAGTCCCAAGTACAGGAGCTTCTGTCTCCTTGAAGTTGGGGTGCTCAGCATATAAATATTACAGCCATGGGCCTATGATCACTTGGGTGGGGGAGTCAAACAAGAGAAGAGTTGCAAAGACTTCAAAAGGCAGGAAGAGAAGGAGCAGGAAAGGTGACTAGTGGCTCATGACGTGGGAAGGGTGGTGATCCAAGTGATGGAAGACTTTCAAGGAGAAGGAGGGGTCACCAGGACCAAGTGCTGTAGAAAGCCTGAGATAGATGGATCACTGGGGCCGTGACACAAGCAGAATGGTGGGGCCAAAAATTTAATTGAGGTGGATTCAGAAGAGTGGAAAATGACGAAATAAAGATTGAATATAGGCAGCTCTTTTGGGGAGCTCTGCTTTAAAGGGGAACAGAGCAACGAGACAGGAGCTGGAGAAGGAAGAGGGGTCAGATGAAGTTTTCCTTTTTAAAGACGATGGAAAAGATCTAGTAGCAGAAGGAGAGCACTGATGTCACAGGGCCGTGAGGTGATAGCTACTCAGTGAATGAGTTGGCTAGGCAGTGCTGAGTGCCCTGGAACTTTGTGTAAATACACTTAAGGTGCAATCAGTCAGCATGACTGTCTAGTCAAAATCAGTTGCTTGGGTGTTAGGGCAGAGTAGGCAAAGAAATAGATTTAACCAGGTTGAAAATTTCTGGGTGAGTACAACAGAGGGAGGAAGGGACAAGAGCATGGCCGTAATAATGGACTACAGAATCTGAGGAAAAGGAGAGGGACGCAGACACAGGAGGTGGGCAGTGACAAGGCAGGAGGCTCAATGGATCGGAGACCCTTTTAGAGTTGATGAATTATCAAAATTGGAGGACTGGAGGAAGTGGTGGCCAAAGAGTAGGAGGCTTTACACAGAGTTTAGCACCAGCACAAAGGATTCAGACAGTCACTGGGTTCATCTGAGATTCCTGACAGAGAGAAAATGGCTGTCTTTCAGAAGTGACTCAGAGTGTTGCTCTATCTTTAGCTCTCTCCTTCAGATCAGAAGCCTGTGCTAACAGGAGTAGATAAACCAATCAGGAAAACAGAAAAAGGAGCTATAGAGTCACCCATGTGGGACTGTCACAGGACCACAGCACAAGATTCATTCGCAATTTCTAAAATTGCTAGCAAGGAAATCCTGAAGGAGGTAACCACATCTCTTCTATTGTGTACATCTGCACAGTGTATTGTATAACCTTGTAAAAACATACCCACCTGTGCCAGTCTTACTGGCTTAAGAGTATCTCTTGGATAAAATCAGAGAATGTCATGTGAAATTTGTGTCTCCCAAACTAAATTGGCTGAGCTGACAAAGACTTCTGCTTGTCCCTTGGGAGAAATCATATGTCTTTTCTTCAAAGAAAGAGCCTTCAGGCTTCAGGGATAAGGTTTTACAGAGGGTTTTGATTTTTCTTCTTCAAACCAAATTGGAAATTTTGTTTTTGTCAGAAGACTTGAAAAACACATCCCCATGCAGCTATCAACTATAACATCTGAATGTTTAATTCAATCCCCTTGGAGAAGGCAGCTGTGGCAACAAATCAACTGTCTGTCTTTGTCTTTAATCTTCATTCTCATCTCTAGAGAAGCTTATTAACTTTGAAGGATACACGAACTTGCAGGATACAACGAGGACATATAAAATCTGTACAAAAACGGCCTTATACGATTTACCTCTTACATGATTAGGCAAACGCAAACTATGACACTTCACTCTTTGTTTAAAAAAGGTGCGTGCATGTGCGTGTGTCTAAATTTTGAGGCAGGTAATAGCTTATATTATACAATGATGTGTTTCTTAAAGATATTTTATATTCAAGTATTACATCTTGGAGAAAATGGAAGTTTGACGTGGAAAGCCATATTTGGTTTAGTTTCACCCACATGTCTCAAAAGAGCCATCTGTTCACCTTTTAGAAAACTGCCCTTCTCTGTGTGCACAACAGCAACCGAGAGAATTAAAACATGAGTGATTAAGAAATGCAACCTCACTGCAATCCTAACATTTCTTTAGGTAGGCTCCATGCCCAGCATGGAGCCCAATGTGGGGCTTTAACTTACAATCCTGAGATCAGGTCCCGAGCTGAGATCAAGAGTCAGATGCTTAACGGGTGCCCCATTACTAACATTTTTGGATGAATCAGTAATCCTTCTCTTTTATCCAACTAGTAACTGTCTTTTTAAAAAGTGCCAACTATGCTTTAAAATTTTCAGTAAAAATGTATAGAGAATATTAAAGCAACCTTAAGAAAGAAAGTGGACCCTTTTCTGATCTATCTTCTTTCCTTTCCCTTTTAAAAGATAACACCATCTTGAATATTATCTATCATCCCAATTCATGTCCCTTTACTTTTTACCACATCTGTAGCCATCCCTAAATAATAGTACAGCTTTTGCATGTATTAGAACTACACACTTTAAAAATGCAACGCTACTGTATTATATCCTTTTAGAACTTTTTGTAAATCAACAGTTTTTGATTTGTCTATGGTGATGCAGCCAAGTCTAGTTCACTTTCACTGTCAAATACTATTCCGCTGATCAACTAATCTACAATTTATACATTCTTTCTACTCGCATTAAGGGTTACAATGAGCAGTCTTATAAATGTCTCCTGTATACAGGTGCAACCGTTTCTCTAGACTGGAAAAGTCATAGTTTTACCACATATTTTCCGAAATATTACCCAAACTTATTCTCATATGAGAAGACAATCTCCCCTTTTTTATAAAATAAGTATTTAATTGTTAGACATTTTAAATTTTAACAAAATTATGGCCAGGAAATGGAATTCCATGGTTTTCATTTCACTGTTTACTGGTAACTCGAGTATATTTTATATGTATATTATTTTATCATTTTTATATTATCATTTTTATATATATCATTTATCATTTTTACATATATCATTATCATTTTTATATTTTTATCATTTTTATATATATCATTAAATATATCATTTTTTATATTATCATTTTATATGTATATTATCATTCTTCTGTAAATTGTCTGTTTAAACCCTCTGTCCACTTTTTAATTGGTCTACCTCTCTTCTTCCTAATTTAAGAGTTCTTTATACATTCTGGATACCAGTACTTTGTTGTTTATATGTATAATATGTCTCCTACTCTGTGGTTTGTCTTCACTTCTATTTTATGGGATTGTCTTTATTCATACAAGTTTTTGTTTTAAATGTAGTCAGATTTGCTAAATCTTCCTTTGTAATTTTTGCATTTTGTATTGTGTTTAAGGAATCCTTGCCCACTAGGAATGTATAAGTATATTCTCCTGTTTTCTTTTAGATGTTCTGAGTGTTGCTTTTTGCATTTAGGCCTTTAACCCCTCTGGTATTGATTTTGTTTGTGGCTAAAAGTAAGAAAATAATCATGTATTTTTTCCCAATTAGCCAGTTGTCCCAGCAGCATCTACTGAACGGTCTATTTAGTGACCAGTCCATCTTCATGTGTCTGCAAAGCCGGGCCTTTCACGACCGACCATCTGTAATTGTGTGGCTCTGTTTATGTGCTCCTCATTGTGGGCTCTCTGTCTCCCTGTAACAATACCACATTTAGAGCTTAATGAATCTCCAATCCTCAAATTTCTTCAAAACTGTCCTGTTCCAAAAATTGGCTATTTTTGGCCCTTCCTCTTCCATATGAGCTTTAAAACCAACGTTTTAGGTTTCATTAAAAATCTTACTGGGAGGAAAATAAATAAAAGTTAAAAAAAAAAAGCGGAGGGGGGGGTGCACCTGGGTGGCTCCGTTGATTGAGCATCCGACTTCGGCTCAAGTCTTAATCTCACGGTTTTTGAGTTCGAGCCCCACATCGTGCTCACTGCTGTCAGCACAGAGCCTGCCTGCCTTGGATCTTCTGTACCCTCTAGCACCCCTTCCCAGTTTGCGCTTTCTCTCAAAAATAAATAAATCTTAAAAAAAAATCTTACTGGGAGGTTTATTAGAATTGCCTTGAATTTGTAGATTTATTCAGGAGAATTAACGTCGTAATGACATGGAGCCACCCTATCTACAAACATGACATTCCAAAAATGCCATGTAATGTTTTATTAATTTCATGTTATTCTGTATTCTCTGTATCATTTCAATCTTAACATATGTGCCTCAAAAGCAAATATATCACTACCATGTTGGTATCATAATAGTTATTCAGACAGTGCCCAATTTACGATGATGTTTCAAATTACAATTTTTCAAATGTATGATGGTGTACCAGCAATACACATTCAGTAGAATCACAATTCAGATTTTAAATTTTGATCTTTTCCTGGGCTATCAACATACATGGGGTATGATGCTCACTGGTGATTCTGGGCAAGGGCAATGAGCCACAGCTCCCAGTCAGTCACACAATGTCAACGGTAAACACCTGATACACTTTCAACCATTCTGTTTTTCATCTTCAGTACAATATTCAATAACTTACATAAGATATTCAACAACTCATTATAAAATAGGCTTTGTGTTAGATGATTTTGCCCAACCGCAGGCTAATGTGGAGTTAGCACAATTAAGATAGGCAAGGCTGAGCTATGATGTTTGGCAGGTTAGGTGTATTAAATGCAGTTTATCAGGATGTAACAGTGTTGGGAAGTCGAGAAAGATCTGTACACAGAAAGCCAACCAGATCAACAAGTCAAAGTATATCCTCAAATAACCATCCTCAGTATTTTTGTGAAACATAAAGCTATCCTAGAATCAGGGGCATTATTTGGAAAATGTTTCTGAAAAATTATTTCCTGAGCTTGCTTATTCTCAGAGATGAATGATGCCGTTTCCTTCTCACAGGCTCTATTCTCTGTTCCTCAAAACTCTTCAAGTGCCAGATTCAAAAGAAGTGAGCTGTGTGTTAAAAGTCATGAGATAATTCTTTTCAATTGTACACACAAAGTAAATCATGCTTTGCTCACTTGAATAAGACTTTAGCTCCCTTACTGTATTTGTTTTTTTAATGCTACGAAGAGGCAATTTTAAGACAAGAATTTATCCAATCATTTAACAAAGCTACAATTCAGAAAACTGGCAAGCTTTACAGAACATCTTTTAGAGAGCAAATATTGTATTTATTTATTTATTGTTCTATTCATCATGTAGCATAATGTGAATATTATAGTACAATTAACAATAACTGTGATTATAACAGTTATATATATTCACAGCTGGGTATGAGAACCACTCTTCTGTCTATTTATCATTCATTAAACCTTTCAAAAAACAGAGAGTGAAAGCTTTCTATGAGAATTCAGTATACACAGTGTACATTGTATTAGTTGACTTTAATTTGCATCTGCTAAATAGTGAAGTCTTTCCTTATCTTCCCCAAATAGATGAAATTTGCCCCTCATTTAAATCTCTATAAAAAGTCAATTTTACTTCTTAAGACAATTAACAATTTTTCCTTGCATTTCTGCTATTTGTAACATCATGTAATTTTCTATGCTATAATATGGTGGCCATGTGAATGGGACATCAAGTCACATAGACCGTTAACCCTGTATCTTCTGTGTATTAACTGTATGACATGGGACAAATTACTTGACCTGTCTAGGCCTTAGTTTCCTCATTTATAAAATGAAGAAGACAACATTGAACTACATCATAAGGTTGTTGTGAAAATGTAGGTAAAGAGTTTAATACAGGGGCACCTGGGTGGCTCAGCTAGTTAAGCGTCCGACTTCGGCTCAGGTCACGATCCTGCAGTTCGTGGGTTTGAGGCCCATGTCAGGCTGAGAGCCCAGAGACTGCTTTGGGTTCTGTGCCTCCCTCTCTCTCTCTCTGCCCCTCACGTGCTCACGCTCTTGTCTCTCTCTCAGAAATAAACATTTAAATAATAAATAAATAAATAAATAAGTAAATAAATAATATAGAAGAGTTTAATATATAGTTTGTATTCACTTACCTACCATCATCAGTATTATCTTATTATGTCCTGTCCCAAATCTTATACAATCTAAATTACAAGCTTCTAGAAGGGCAGAAGCCATAGCTACCTTTCTTTACACAGTGACACTTTGCTGAATAAGGTGTAAGGGTCACACAAATTAATAAAATTTGTTGAATTAAAGATATTTCTCTATCCATTATACTCCAAGGATCTCTTTTATACTCCTCTTTATATGTCTGGTTTCTCAAATGAAATAATAAGCCATATAAGGGCTGGTTGCATTTCAATAAATAAATGAATGAACCATTGTAAATGAATGCTATCTGATGGTAAATGAGTAAGTATATGCTGCATGCACATGTAAAATTAAAATCACTGTTTGACAAATCAAAATAAAATATTAAGACATTTGCAGATGTAATTTTAAAAAAGAAAACAGGGGCGCCTGGGTGGCGCAGTCGGTTAAGCGTCCGACTTCAGCCAGGTCACGATCTCGCGGTCCGGGAGTTCGAGCCCCGCGTCAGGCTCTGGGCTGATGGCTCAGAGCCTGGAGCCTGTTTCTGATTCTGTGTCTCCCTCTCTCTCTGCCCCTCCCCTGTTCATGCTCTGTCTCTCTCTGTCCCAAAAATAAATAAACGTTGAAAAAAAAATTTATAAAAAAGAAAACAAACAAACAAACAAGTTTTCCATTGTCAGGCAGTTGCCTGAAAAATGTATGCAATATTTTTAAAAGAAATTTAGTAGGCAAAGATACAACACCTATTTAAAAATTTGGTCTCTTCGTTTTAATGGATAAAAAATGGTTTCCTGATTTTAATACAGGAAGCCAATCTAACATCAAACATTTAAATGTATGAATCTCATCTAAAATATTTAACCCCTTGATGAAGATTATATAACTGGACGTAATTGAAAATTATGGCATAAAACCTCCAGGAAGAATAGCTTATGAGTAGACCATCAGTAACAGATATTTCATTATAAATAACTGAAAATAAGATGCTATGATAATAGTGTACTCTTTGATAGAGATACAATATTTTTCTTTGTTACATTTTTGTGTGTCGAAAGATGTGGGTGTTTCCCCCTTTCTTATTTTGCTGGTGGAAGAAATCCAGAAGCCAAATACAATAAAAATAATGACTGCATTTATAGACAAAGATTTTTTTTTCTTTTTAACTAATTACCATACTTTTTAACTAATTCCCCCCCCCCCCATGGTAATTGAAAGAAATAACTTTCAAATACTGTGACAAAACTCACTTTCTACCCCTAGACACTGCTGAGTAAGCATTAAGGTCTCCCTTCCTGTCCCATCATGCCTAAGTCAGAGTCTCCAAGAGTCCCGACAGCTGTGGAAGCTCTTTATTGGAGATGTGAACTTTGAAACAACCGATGAGAGTCTGAGGAGCCATTCTGAGCAATGGGGAACGCTCACGGACTGTGTGGTAATGAGAGATCCAAACACCAAGCACTGCAGATGCTCTGGGTTTGTCACATATGCCACCGTGGTAGATGCAGCCACAAATGCAAGGCCACACAAAGTGGATGGAAGAATTGCGGAACCAAAGAGCGCTCTCTCAAGAGAAGATTCTCAGAGACTTGGTGTCCACTTAATTGTGAAAAAGATTGTTGGTGGCATTCGAGAAGACATTGAAGAATATCACCTAAGAGATTATTCTGAACAGTATGAAAAAGTTGAAATGACTGACATCATGACTGACAGAGACAGTGGCAACAAGAGGGACTTTGCTTTTGTAGCCTTTCATGACCATGACTCTGTAGACAAGACTGTCATTCAAAAACACCACACTGTGAATGGCCACAACTAAGGAGAGCCCTATCTAAGCAAAAGATGGCTACTGCTTCATCCAGCCAAAGATGGCAAAGTGGTTCAGGAAACTTTGGTGGTGGTCGCGAAGGTGGTTTTGGTGGGAATGAAACTTTGGTCATGGAGGAAATATCCATTGGTCAGGTGGCTTTGGTGGCTACCAAAGTGGTAGTGGTTATGGCGGCAGAGGGGATGGCTAGACTGCATTTGATAATGATGGAAAGTCATTTTAGGGGTGGCAGGAGCTGCGGTGGTTTGGGTAACTACAACAATCTTTAAATTCTGGACCCAGAAAATTTTGGAGGCAGAAGCTCTGGCCACTATGGTGGTGGAGGCCAATACTTTGCCAAACCACGAAACCAAGGTGGCTATGGTGGTTCCAGCAGCAGCAGTAGCTATGGCAGTGGCAGAAGGTTTTAATTACTGCCAGGAAATCAAGCTTAGCAGGAGAGGAAAGCCAGAAAAGTGACAGGGAAGCTACTGGTTACAAGAGATTTATGAACTCAGCCAAGCACAGTGGTAGCAGGGCCTAGCAGCTACAGAGAAATGTTTTAGACAATACTTATGTGTATGGGCAGAAAAGTCGAAGACTATTTGTGATTAATTATATACAGGTTGTTTTACTTTCTGTCATGTGGACAATATAAGGCATTCCAAGAAAGGGTTTTAATGTAGGGTGTTTTTGTTGTTTTGTGTTGTTTTGTTTTGTTGCACCCATGCTGCAAATTGCTAAATGCAATAGTCTGATCATGGTGCTGAGTCAATGTGTCTTTTTTAAAAAGGGGTGTGTAAAGTTAGCTTACTCGGAAGCCACCTTGGTAAACTACCTCAATAATGTAAAGTTAGAATTCCTTCAGAGTGATACCAGGTTCCATTTGAGATTTATTTGCGATGTGCCTGGACATGGAAGCCACAGTCTCCAAAAACTTTGGCGTAGTTGAACTGACAGTTAATGTGTTGTGACCTGGAGTTCATGGTGAAAGGGTCACCCAAGGAAAGTCACAGAGTTTATTTGGTGATTAATATGATCGTTGGCACATCCTATGCAATATATCCAAATTGAATTATGGTATCAGATAAAAGTATAGATGGGACTGAAATTTATGTATCATCCATTATCATGCACAATTAATAAACGACTTAATATCCTCCTGGAAAAAACAAATACTATCATAAAATTCAAACATACTTTTCACAGGTGCCATGAGTCAAAGAGAACATAAACCAGATTCTCTGTGTAAAAGAGTGGTTAGCAACCAGGGTAATCTGTGTGCGGACGTGCACTCCCACACGCACACACACGAAGAGGCAGGAAGTTCTTAAAGAGGAAGCTGTGCCACCACTAAAGCAGGTCCAATACTTACAGCCATCAAACATGACCAGTTTTATCTGTTCCATATTTTAGTCACAGTATGTATCAGATAACCAGTATCTCTCAAAGAGAACAGTCTGATAATGATCCCTCTTGAGGAATGGGGTAAGATTAAAGCTGGTCATCTGTTCATCATAATCACTACAGTATTTACTACAGAGTGAAGTTTAGGGATTGCCCTGTGCGACCTTATGGCTTGATCAATCAATTAAAGATTCTCAAATCTATATGTGGACTGGATGCTCCATACCCAACCGATGTCTATTTCCTAACTTGGTAAACATGCCATTATTTAGCCAGCAGCTCCAAATTTAAGATCAGCCACCTCTTCTTCATTCCCTATGTTACTCGTCTAGACCAAGAACTCCTCACTTTGTATCTGGATTACCACTGCAACTGCCCCCTAATTTTCTATGCCCCCAGTCTCACCTCCCTCTTCTCCCTCCCTTAACACATTTTCAGAGTATTCTGAAATTCAGATTTGCTCATCACTCTCCTGCTTAAAATCCTTCACTGGTCCTCCAAAGATTCTTAGGGTGAATTCAAAAAGCTTCAAATGGTATTCAAGGTCATTCACGATCCAGCCAACCAGTAATGTCCACAGTTTTCTGAATTCACCATCCCCTCTCAAGCCTTCTGGTCTATGTAGAAACTGAGCTCTGTCCTTGCTCCCTGTATCAGAAAAATTCTTAAAGAATCTGCTCAAGTATCAGCCCTCTTTTGGAGGTTATTTCTGATTAAAGTTTCTGTCCCCAATCCTAATTCTCTAGTCTGCACATACATATGTGTGCTTGTGCGCACACACACATACACACACACATTCCTTATTTAGCCACTCTGCTCATGCACTCCCATAGCAACTTAGGCATATATCACTATTTTTGGACTTAGTCTTTCATCTGTACATTCTCACTGCTTGGTATATAACAATGCTCAGCAAATGTATTGAATAAAAAGGAAAGAATAATCTATTCTAGCTGTCTCTTTTGCTCACCCTTCCCCTTGTAGTCACTGTTCAACTCACTTCACACTGGTTTGCACCTGTATTAGTCCATCGAAAAAGCCCTCCAAATCTCTGCTAAACTCATCAAACATTTTCCAGTCCTTCTCTTGGCTTTCAGCTATGTTGATATTACCATTTCCTTGAAACACTCCTCTCTTGGCCGCCAGGATACTACATGCTCCCATCCGTCCCTGGGCTCCAGCCTTCTTTTCAGTCCCTCAGGCATATCAGCTCCCCTGCGAGCCAGTCTCTACACACACACAGTTCCCTCTGTCTAGGACCCTCCAGTACTTCTAACCCTCTCATCTCAACTTCAGCTAAAGCTTCAGATCAGTGTTTCCCATATTTCAATGTAAATCTTATTAAAATGCAGAGTCTAGCTCAGCAGGTCTAGGATAGGACTGGAGAATCTGCATTTCTAAGAAGGTTCCAGGTGATGCTCAAGCAAACCACGCGTGGACGACATTTTGAATAGGAAGACAAGTCAAATGTCTTTGCAGGGGAATGTTCTGTGATTCCACCTTACCCCCCACACTTGATGTAGTCAAATGCCCCCAATTCATACTCTGACCGTACCATGTAATTCCCCATGATATCTGTTGCTTACCATTATAACCTACATGCATCCTTCTCCCCAGACTCCTGCTTCCACTAGGACCTGGAACATTCATTTTTGAGAAATGAATGAACGATGCTTATTGAGCCCACTCCTCATAGGCCGAATCACTTCCCTTCATGACACTAACACAAGGCTCACCACCCTGAGCTCGAGTCCTGCAGAAATCCAGCGCATCTGTGCTTAGTTCTCTGAGCAATCTTCTATTCCTTCCCAAGGGTCACTCAACTGGGGCCTGCTGACCTATGGCCAAAGAGTAAATGGTTCCATATGTACTGGCCTTTTTATTCATCATAACAAGTGTGGTTTTGGCCACAGTTTCCATGTACAGTCGACCAGTACTCCAGATGCTCTTGTGCCAGGCATACCAGAAACAGAGTTAAAAAAAAGCAAATTCTACTTATCATGGCCAGATCCAAATCTCCCGTCCTGGTGTGAGAAATATTTTGGCGCCAGCAGGGATAGAGGCAGGAGGAAAAGACAAAAACTTTTAGTACATTCTGATTTTTTTTTTCCATTTAAAATTCATTGCCTAGATTCTCATAAAATCTCGATCCTCCTTGCGTTTAGGAAAAAAAAAATTGACTAAAAATGCTATTGGAAATATTATATAAGTTAATGGCTAGATACAAGAGCTAGAATATCTGCATGAAAGAATGGAAGAGCTTAACTGCGTAAGACACACGACAGGCAGGACCGACGTCACAGTTGCCGAGAGAACTGCCTGGAGGAAGTGCCAAAGCAAAAACTAAAAATAAACAAAACATAGTCTGAGATACAAACCCCACGGATGTCATTTCCGTTGACTAACGGATAGTTAAAATAGTACTAGCTCAGTCGCACAAATAAAAAGATGTTAACACTTCATTAAAAAGTTAATAATACATCTCAGAGAAAATTGTTGCTCTCTAAATACAGAGTTTTAAGTATACTTCAGAGAAAATTTATTTTATCATTTATTTGAAATTAATTTTTTTTTCTCAATTCTGTTTGGTAAACCTATTAGTATACTTAATTTGAAAAATGGCGATGTATTTCTTTAACGATACTCTTATTTGCATTGAGATTGTTCATGTCACTTAATTGTATACCAGGAAGTGACTGTTTTTCCCAGAGGTGGGAGTAAAGGCTGTGACCCTCTGATATATTCATGCCCAAAATGTAAATAGCCATAGCTTTTTTTTTCTTTAAGTGGATTTTATTTATTTATTTATTTTTGTTTGTTTATTTTGAGATAGAGCCATTGTGAGTGGGGGAGGGATAGAGAGAGAGAGAGAGAGAGAGAGAGAGAGAGAGAGAGAGAATCCCAAGCAGGCTCTGTACTGCCAGTGCAGAGCCCAATGCAGGGCTCGAACCCATGAAGCTAGAAGATGATGACCTGAGCTGAAACCAAGAGTCAGATGCTCAACCGACTGAGCCACCCAGGTGCCCCGGTAAATGGCCATAGTTTTATGCATTTATAATTCACAGAATACTCACACATATAAATGATTTCTTAAAAAAAGAACATAACTTTTTATTTAAAAAAAAATTTTTTTTTCAACGTTTATTTATTTTTGGGACAGAGAGAGACAGAGCATGAACAAGGGAGGGGCAGAGAGAGAGAGGGAGACACATAATTGGAAACAGGCTCCAGGCTCTGAGCCATCAGCCCAGAGCCCGACGCGGGGCTCGAACCCACGGACCGCGAGATCGTGACCTGGCTGAAGTCGGACGCTTAACCGACTGCGCCACCCAGGCACCCCCCACAACATAACTTTTTAAATAGCACTAACATCTTGATTTTTTTTCAGTAATTTTACTGTGTACTGAATTATACAGAAAGTACACAGAATTTTCTAAAAATACAAATCTGGGAGAGTACATTTCTTAGTCAAATTTTTCAAATTTTCCATTGATTTTCCCAAGCACACAATTGTCTTCACTTTATATTAATAATGCATTTCCAATTCTGTTTCAGATAAGAAATTATTGTAATTATTTATCATCCCCAAATTTCATTAAGTTATTAATTATTATCCCAAAGTTCATATTTCAGAATTTGGAATAACATTTCTCAGCATGGTAATTTGCCTGATACTAGACGTCACTTAAAATGAATTCATTTTACATAATATAATTTTACAGAATGGACAAAGTAGGGCACAGATCCACTTTACTGAACCTGAAGCTTCAAACAGAAGCGGTCCAAGTGAACCACAAGACGTCCCCACCTATGGGGACAAGGTAAGACACTGTAACACAATTCTGTTACATAATGGCTCCCAAAGAGGAGATACGAGGGGGGTCTGAGGAGCAGAGAACGTGGAAGGACTGGATCCTTTGGAACTCTGTGATCTAAGAAATAATAACAGCAAGAGACAAAGAAAGTTTGGAGGAGACGGCTAGGATTCTGCAAATAAGTGTATAGCTGAAAAAGTGTCTCAAATCAATAGAAACAAACAAATAAAATATTCTGAGTTTGGGGAGACTTTCGAGCACTGCTCACAAGATTTCTAGCCCAGCAAACTAAGGATATTCACCAAGAAAACCTAGCTCCATTTAAAAATAAAAGTCAGTGGGGGGAAAATATAATAAAATACATAAATAAATAAAAGTCAGTGGAAAACAGGATTCACTTAATAAAAATCACATGTAACCAAATCTAATGGAAACTGATGTTATCATCTGTTCTACAAAGGAAATAAAACCTGCACACACCAATAGCATTAACACCACCAAAGAAAACTTACGCACTTACAATTCCTGCCACAAAGAGTATCCTTTCTTAAAAAACAATGAACAAAATAAAAATGAAAACCAGTTAATAGGATGAGGTTGTGGATCTGGGGGGAGCAGGAAAAGAGACCTCACAACAAAGCCCCGTCAAGGAGGTAAAGCCATAATATTATCATAAATGGGATTTAAAGATATGATAGCTCAACTGTTCTTACCAGGAAGCTATATCCACACAATCAGGCTTGAATAAGCTATGATGAGCACACCATATGGCACACCTCCTGGATAATCAATGACAGACAGTGTGTCTCAAACACAGTTCTCTTTGGTGAGGATTCTAATACTAAGCTAAGGATGTGTGTGCTTGCTAAAGTCTGGTATATGCAGAAGATTTAAGTACTCAGGCAAGTGGGAATAGGTAATGTATAAAATCCCAAAGTAGGCTCTGCAACCAATTATTTATAAGCATTGACACTAGGGCCTATTTCTCCATATGCTCCCAACCAGAGGTCCTCAATACTTGTCCCCCCTCTCTCCCCCCAAAAATACTCATTAGGCTTTTTTGACTACTATATTACACGACAGTGAAAACGTATTTACAGGATAAGCCATGTTGATAACAAGGAAGCTAAAACTAGGATACAAAATGACAAGTCATGTGGTCTGGGTAGCTTAAGTATTTGGGCAGAAGTAGAGTGTAGGAGGTCAGAGTTTGAGCTCCGGATTTAGTCCCATCTTGGCCCTAGCTTGCCTCCATCACTTCATAGTTGGTGTGACTTTGGTCACTTTAACCTCTTTAACACTAATTTGTGGAGAGAGTCTATGTGCATTCTCAAGAAGGAGATAAAATGTTTAGTCGTACATAAAATGGTGGCTGTTTTTATGGAAACCACAGGCACGTAAGGAGAATGCTCCTAATGTCTATAATACTATATACCTGGATGAGCAAACACAAGATGGTAACGTTGGCAATCCTTTTCAAATTATTTTATAAATGGAATGCAACACCCATCAACATTCTAAAAGGATGTTTTTGGAGAACTGACAAAATAATTCTAAAGTTCATATGGATAAATAACAGGCCAGAATATCCAAGAAACATTTGAAGGAAAAGCTTGTGCACTATATTTTGAAGAAATACTTGAAGCAACAATAATGAAAAAGGTATGATAATAGATCGAGAACAAACAGATCAGTAAGACAGAAGACAAAGTCTCAGACACAAGTATATAACAGTTTAGTCTTAAGAAAGTAGAAATCAGTAAGGAAAGCAACAATACAAATGGAAGATAACTTTGTTAACTACAAATCTGTACCTTATGATCAAAATTAATTGATTTAGAATTTAAGATCTAATTGTCAAAAATAAAACCTTAAGAAGAGTAGCTAGAGATATATTCGGGGAGTAGGGAAGGACTTTCTCTGCATCAACTCCAAAGAAACCATAAAATTAAATTAATGATATTTTTCAAGAAGTTAATGCAACTAAACCTATCAATAATCAGAGAATTCAAGGGGAAATAACAAAGAAAACATACTGTAGATAGCAAAGGGGGTCAACCTTATTAATTAAAATGACCTAAGGATCTGGGGCACCTGGGTGGCTCTGTCAGTTAAACATCCCACTCTTGGTTTCTGCTCAGGTCAGGATTTTGCAGTTTGTGGGATCAAGCCCTGCACTGGGCTCTGTGCTAACAGCACAGAGCCTCCTTGGGATTCTCTCCCTCCCTCTCTCCCCTGACCCCTGCTCATTCTCTCTCTCTCTCCCACTCTCAATAAATAAAATAAACTTAAAAAAAATAAAATGACCAATTTTAAAATGAACAAAACAATAGGAAAATGGCCAAAACATACAAATAGGCAATTCTGAGAAATACAAATGAGTAGAAATATGAAAAGAAGTCAAAGCTCACAAGTCACAGTTCTTACCACACACATCAAAATGGTAACCATGGGAGACAACAGGTTAATTATTTTGACAGTGGTACTCATTTTACCATGTACTGATATATTAAAACATCACATTGTACATATTATAACTATATCCAGTTTTTGTAAAAAATGAATATTTTTAAAAAGCTCACAAGTTGTTAAAAAAATTAACATCTATTACAAAGACTTTTTAAAAATTAAACAATAATTAAATAAATATAACACCTGATATACATGTTTTAAGGTATGGGAAATGGGCACTCCCATATATTATTAGTGGGAATCCAAATTTGTATACACATTCTAGAGCGAACTTGACTTACAGTTTGTTTTTAAGTTCTTATCCTTTTTTTTAATGTTTACTTATTTATTTTGAGAGAGAGAAAAAGCGGGGGAGGGGCAGAGGGAGAGGGAGAGAGAGGGAGAGAGAGAAACTCCCAAGCAGGCCCTGTGCTGCCGGCACAAAGCCCAAGGAGTGGCTCGATCTCACGAACCATGAGATCATGACCTGAGCCGAAATCAAGAGTCAGAGGCTTAACCCACGGAGTGCCCCGGGAGCCCCTAAAGTTCCTATCCTTTGATTCAGTAATTCCTCGCACAGAGTGTGCTTCTTGGTTCCAAATCCACCATTCAAACTTTGTTTTGTGATGCTGACACTGGGCCTCTCTGCAAGCTACAGCTTTCTCTTTCCAGGGGCTTCCTTGGTAGGCTTTGCCAAAAGGAGGCCAGAGGCCAGAGGAGAGAGACTCTTCCCCCTGTTTGATTGCTGCTTGAGTCAGCCTCTTCCCACAACAGCCTTGACCCTGACCAGGCACGAGCACCAGGTGGCCGTGCCCCTCACAAGTCTGGGTCCGCCTCTACTGGGTCTGTCCTCTGAGCTTGGAGGGCAGGGCCTCTTCTTCAAGTCTCTGAGCTTCTAACAGCAGCAACCTTCTCCTGGGAGACTATATTTTACATGTTACCAACAGTTGTCTCCTGGTAATTTTATGTTTCTTGTATTTTGTGTGAGGGTGTACATGTGTTTTCTCATTTTTTTTTTTTTACTACTTTTCATTCTTTGTATAATTAGGAAAAGTTACTGCTTTTGTTTTTTTTTCAACATACATATTCACACTACACAGTGGTTAAAAGCACACTCTCTAAAACTAGATAGAGTTCAAAATCCAGTTTTGTTACACACTGACCGGATGACCTTGGGCAAATTTCAGATGCCCAGGTTAGTATAAAATACATACAAGATGCTAAGAATTCCACTAAATGGATAAAAATATTTGTTTCCCTTGACAAAATTAGAATCATATTGCTCATAATACTTTTTTCACTTAATACAAAGATAAATAAAATTCATATTTAAAAACTTTGAAAAATAAAAATCACACTTCCCTATAAAGATATGTAAGTGATTTTTAACTCTCACTTTGAAATAGTTTCAAACATACAGAAAAGTTGCAAAAATAATGAAAAGGACTCTCATATATCCATCTAGATTCATGTGTTGATATTTTCCCACATCTGGTATATCATTATCTATTTTTTTTTTCTGAATCTTTTGGGAGAAGCTATAGACACTATGCCTCTTTTATCTAAATTACTATAGTGGATATTTCCTAAGGACAAGACCGTTTCCATAAATACAAATTTAGCACTGATACTATTATCTAATATTCAGCCCATATTACATTTTTGCCAATTGTCTTAATCATGTCCTTATATAGCAATTTTCCCACTGACCAAGGATCAAATCCAGAATCACACACATTGTATTTAGCTGTTGTTAAATATGGTATGGCTATATAATAAACCATCTACTAAAAAAAAAACAATAATCCATCTACTGATATATACTATGCTTTTATTTAACTAATACTCTCTAAAAGGACATTTGATTTGTGTCCATCTTTTTGTTATTATAAATAATGCTGGAATAAAAGTAACTTGAAAATGAAATTATCTGAAGTCTTTGACAGTACATCTTAGTATTTTTTTTAAAGATGATTTAGGATCTTTAGGATGATCATTTAGGATTCAGCAGGAAAACAGAAATCACAACAGTTATTTTAACAGAGAGAATTTAATACAGGGAACTGGTTAAACAGAGTTTGGAAGCCTGTAAAGGCTAAAAGGGAGCATGGAGGTAAGAAGAAATAGTAAATGCATGAAACAACTACCTCTCTGGGGCTAGAGAAACAAAGGAAATAGGCTGGATTATTGGAAACTGGGCACTTAGGGGCCCCCAGCTAACTTGAGATGGTTTGTTCAAAGGAGAGAAGAGGAGTGTTCATTAAAAAGATATTCTGAAAAAGAAGAGGAAATGACTGGCATTCCTCCTCCATCTCCCCTTCAACTCAAAACAAACAACAAGTAACTTGTATGTGCTTTAGTAAAATAATCCAAACAAATACATGAAAAGTAAAAGAATTTTGCCACCATAAACACTGAAACCTAGCAAAATCCTGTAGTGATTTGGAAGGCAATTTAAAATGTACATGTAATACACAAACCGGGCTTTATGGCAGCCATCATTACCTCATGCAAAGGAAAGAGAAAACGCTGGAGGAATTATTTTTTTTTAAAGGTAAATTATACTAAAACATTCTCCAGTTGTAAAAATCCATTTGAAATTCAAATGATCAAGGTCGGTTCAAAGCAACAGAGTTTTACCTATGCTTGAGCATGTATGACATACCCACAGTATGGGACCTTCTACTGATGCTTACCTCAGAAAGTAAAAGAAAGGAAATTGAAAGACACAGAAAGAAGTAGACAAGGACCAGCACTGGGCCTTAGTAGCCAGTTCACTTGGATTATAAGGGTTTTTAATCTCTCTAAAGCCCTAACATATTTTACAAGTCGTAATTTCATAAAGTCCAAAGAAATGACTGAAAATTCTTATTAGCAGACTTGCTGACTACTTCCGCCAAACAGTTAACTGTCAAGTGGCTAAACAGAGAGAAGGACAAAGCCACCTAGCTTTACTGTGTCTGCAGCACCCAACAACTCAAAACCAGACAGGTAGAGATGTACAGAACCGCCGAAAGCAGAGTTCACGGTTTTCCACGAAACTCTGACAGACCCACAGGTGGCATTTACTCCATAGTAAATCATCCTCTGGGTCAGCAGCAGGAAGCTCATTATGGGCTGACAGTCCAAGAGACTGGGCACTTTTCAGAGTGCTACTGTAGTAATTTCCTGTGTGAAAAGCTCACTGCTGTTCTTGCATTCCTCAGGGTGCATTTCTTCTCATCTCAGAGGATGTTGCTCTTCCACAGGAAGAGGAAGGAACCAGTTGTTACTGGATGTGTGGGCAGAGAGAGCTGTTGGGCATTTTCAGCATGCCTCAGTCTCAGCTGTGGGAACTGGGGGTGCGGCTTAGGGCCCTAGACTCGGACCGAGCGTAGTCCTGCAGCAGTTAGGAGTCATAGCTTACAAAGACAGCATTCCTGACTGACTGGGTGTCATGGGATCTACCCCCAAAACCAAGAGCACACTATACACACTGTATGTTAGTCAACTTGACAATAAATTATATTTGGAAGAAGAAGAAGGAGGAGGAGGAGGAGGAGGAGGAGGAGGAGGAGGAGGAGAGAAAGACAGCAGCTCAGGAATTTGGAAGGCAGAAATAATACCTGGAACTTCACACCTCCAGTTCCTAGAAATGTGCTAATATTCTGAAGGAAATTCTAAAAAGTACTCTGTTGGACTCCTAAGTAACGTATTTTATACAATCTTTTTGGATAGAGTCTCTTTATTTTTGTTTGTTTGTTTTTACATTTCACAGAGAAGAGTTTAAGTCCTAAATCATTTTTGTTGAAATTTAATTAGAATAACAGTTTTTGGTAAAAGGAAACCCTCATTAATGTAAGCTTTCTTTCCTTGTGACCTGGAAATTGGGAATGAAGCTCAAATTAGTATATTTTTCAGTATAGCTAAATCAAACAGTTGGGACTTATGGCCATTATGATTTTTATTAAAAACTACATTTTATTTGAAAGAAAAAAAGAAAGCTTCTGACCCACACTATTAATCTCTTTTTATAGTTGTACTATCTTAGTGAATTTTACAGATGATGAGATCTGTGTCTTCTAAAAAAGAAAAAAGTCATGTTCCTTTAACAGACTAAAAAGTTTTAGTTGGATCCTTTTTTTTAAATCAAAAAACACATTTTTTAAAGGTCAACTATCACATTCACAACTGTTGGTAGTTTTTATAACATATGGGTCATGATATACTTCAAAAGCAAAGATACGACTAATTGAAAATAGTCTCTTTCCATCTCTAATATTTTCGCTCATATCTCTAAAATAACTTGTATCTGGAAAAAAAAGTGGTGTTTTCTTTTAAATGGTAAAGGATCTGTGAAAACATTTTTCTTCATCACCTCTGTTGATTATCATGTATGTCTTATTTGTAAAATGTCTTTTGCAATTACTTCATTTCTTACAATTTCAAAGGGCAATGTTTTAAAATTATTTCTCAGGGCGCCTGGGTGGCTCAGTCGGTTGAGCATCCAGCTTGGGCTCAGGTCATGATCTCACAGTTTGTGAGTTCGAGCCCCGTGTCAG
Organism: Felis catus; assembly: GCF_018350175.1. Classification (NCBI taxonomy): domain Eukaryota; kingdom Metazoa; phylum Chordata; class Mammalia; order Carnivora; family Felidae; genus Felis; species Felis catus. The sequence continues at coordinate 111,567,767 of NC_058374.1, forward strand.
GCTCTGTGCTAACAGCTCAGAGCCTGGAGCCTGCTTCGAATTCTGTGTCTCCCTCTCTCTCTGCTCCTCCCCCACCCATGCTCTGTCTTCTCTCTCCTTCAAAAATAAATAAAAACACTAAAAAAAAAAATTTAAAAAAAAATTATTTCTCAACCCTGATAAGAATTCTTTTGTTTCTACTAAGCATCTTAGAGTTACATTTAACTTTTTGAGTTACCGGATTAAAAGAAAAAAAAATTACTGTATCCTACTTGACATGCTCACTATTGTCGGAAATGAAGACTAAAAGTCTTTTACTAAAAGAAGGAAAACTGTAAAAGGTACCAGCTAGTGAACCCGAATACAGATTCTACAAACACGTATGTTCATTTCCTTTCAAATGCTTAGAGCGAGGGCCAGGAGAAAGATACCCCAGGGCCACTAAACCAATGCCCAAGGATAACATTAAACTGTTTTCCTAAAGCTTAGTAAGCAGCAACAAAATTACAAACAACACACCTAGTTTCAGAAATCCTATGTTAAACTTGCAAATCAAAAGCCACCTTATAAAAATATTGCAAAGTTTAAAAACTTAAAAAAGAATCTCACCTACCTCCAAATTTAGAGGCGGTTTATACGTAAAACCAGCAATGTTAGTGTACAGAAAAGTAGTGAAAGCGGGAGGCTTGTGCAACCTGATTTTTACGGATTTCCCTGGAAAAGTAAATGGGGAAACTGGGGACAATAAATTGCATATTACCATTTTACACTTTCAAAGTGATACATTTTAGTTTTGAGACATTTAGGTTTGCATACACTGTGTTCTTTCAAGTAAGTCTTTCCAAATCTTTGCTTACATAAGCAGTTAGGAACTGGAATCACTCTGAACTAGTTATGCAATGTTGTCTAGTAACCAGGACAAACTGTTGCCACAACATCCGTGGAAATAGTCTCTCTGTATCTGCAAGTTTACTCTTTGTATGTCCATATATTTTGTCAATGCATTAATATTTTTCAGAGAGCATCTACTGTATGACTATCTCCATGAAAGTGGGTAGCATTTTTCTTTCTAAAAATATGCTGAAGCACAAATCTTTCCAACAGGGAAACCAGTGCACTTTGCTGAAAAATACAAATCTAAATGACATCTAGGAAGGAGTCGTGTGTTTTTTACCATTGCGCTCACTTCCTGAAGTCACAGCAATAGCAGAGGATCTCTTGCACTGATTCAACTGATCACTTTCCTGAGCCTAAAAAAGGATGTAGTAAAACCACGGTTCTTTTTCCCTCAGCAACCCCTCTGGCAGAATGATGCAGAGCCAGGAGATAATCTCAGCTGCCCTGAGGATCCTCAAGGGTACACCTTACTGTCCCTGGGGAAAGGAGACAGGGAATTGCACAGCTGACATCAAACCTGTCAGGAAATCCTCTTGGCTCTGCCTTTAAAATACATCCAGAATGGATCACTTATCACCACCTCCTCTGCTACCACCGTGGGTCAAGGGAGGCCTCTTTGCTGACTGTTCATTAGCTTCCTAACCAGCAAGTCTTCTTGTTCCTCCCCACCCCCACCCCCGGGGCGATTCTCCACATGGTGGTGGCCGTGGTGAACCCATTAAAACCTAAGTCACACAAGTCCCACCTCCGAAGGAAAGCCTCTGGAGGCGCCCACCTCACTCTCAACTGGAGCTTCCAGCACTGCTCCCACTTGCCTCGAGTGCCTTCCCAGGTACCCGTGTGGCATGTTCCCTTCATTCCTCACGTCACCTCTCGCATGACCCTTGTCCTGAACATACTACCTAAAATGCACCCTTAGTCCTGTCTGCCTTTAGTGCTTTCTACACCTTTGCATGTTTTGAGCCTATATGCGCTGGGCTCTATTATGCTATACAGTCTGTTTTTTAACCTGTGAACTGCCCGTCTTCCCCACTAGCATGTTGCAAGCCGGCTTCTCTGGGCAGGTACTATTGTTCGCTTTTTCTAAAGTCAAGAACAGTGAATGGCACAGAACAGTTACTAAGTGCAGGCTGAGACACACGTGTGCTGCAAGCAGGCACATCCCTGGCCTTTCACTGCAGGGGCTACCCGGTGAGGCAAGCAACTTAAAGATCCCAAACTAGACTGATGCACTTCTATTACCGTGGTACGTATTTTCAACTATTTCTGAGGTGTCTACTTACAACTTGCTTTCCCCAATTGGAGTGTCCCTATCAAAATCCTATCCAACTCTGGCTAGGTCAAGAATTGGTCAAAAGTTTCCTTCTAGAGGAGTCCTCTAGTTTTCTCCAGCCCATTAGTGATCTTTTCAGAATATTTCCATCAATAATCTCTTATGGCAATCATACACACTTTTCATCTAGTATGCTGAAATTGCCACTTATTTCTTAAACTCATTTCTATTGGGCTAGGTTGTAAGTTTCTTGAAGTCAGGTAGGCAGCTTGACAGGCCACTGAGCATCTCATGTAATGCTTTCATGCACTACAATTTTAAATATCTTGACTGCTGGAGCACCAAAACCCTTGATTTTTTTTTTCCTACAATACAATCGCAAATTCTCAGTGTATTATAAAGATTAATTTGACCTGAAATACTGTCCCCAATTCTAAGGAAAGACATCCACATTACGTTCATCTTCTACACAGTGGCCAGAATGAAGAGGAGAATCACTTTGATTCTCAGAAGAGAGCCCAGTGTTTCGACAATCAGAAGAACGTGTACAACATTATCAATTTCATTTTGTTCATTTGTAGGACAAATAAGAGTAAAATCAACACATCAAACCTTAGGAATATAGTTGACCTAAAATATTTTAATAACTCTAGAGTATTTAAAACAATTTTTTTATAATCAGTATTGTTTTTTTAAAAAAAGACTTTACATTAGGATTCAGAAGAGAAATTCCTATCTTGCCTGCCTTTTGCAGGGGAGGAGTGACGATGGGGAAGGGTCTAGAACATCCCACATCACATGTCAATGCCAATGCTAAATGCTGTTGTACAACTTTGATGATAAAATCTTGGTCTGGTTCTAACCGAATAAACGAAAGCATTAAAAGACTCAATGGAATCTTGCAAAACCCTTAGAAAATCAGTATATAATAAGTAACAATGTAATGAGAATAAAGATTCAGGAATGTGAGATCAACATTTTAAAACTATATCTATATGACAGCCAGTACAACCCTTTACAGCCACTCCCCTCTTTCTTCTTCTTCTTCTTCTTCTTCTTCTTCTTCTTCTTCTTCTTCTTCTTCTTCTTTTTTATTTAAACAATTAAGCTTTAAAAATGCAGATTGGTAACAGCTTATTTTGATGCTAAAATATCGTATCAAATTTCCTGCCTGGCATTGGAGGCACAAGTGCAAGTCACAGAGCTACCAACTGTTACACTGTATGCCACAATTTCTTCTCTGTAGTAAGAAAGCACCAGGGCCCAGATATCAGTATTCTCAGATCTAGAAATCATCCTGAATGTAACAGTAAATCAGGTCAAAGAAGCAACAGAAGCCAACTGTTCCCTATACCATAACAAATCTGCTCTTATCCTACTAGGAAATTTGACAAATTAAGGTTTCAAGAGTAATCTTTTTTATGCCTCATCTTGAAAATTTCTTCCAGTCTTCTACAAAAACCAAACGAATAAATACCCCAAACAAAGAGTGATCACAATAACAAAACCCCAAACCACCTTTAAACACTGTGTTTGGCTTCTAATATTTCTCTGGGTTTTAAAATTACAATGACATGCAAAGTTCACATCACGAATACTCAGCGCAGCGGTGCTTCGTGCCACAGTAGACACAAATATCCTCTACAACTATGCCTGATTTGTTGTGCAGAAGGAACAGAAAAGCAGCCGAAGTACAGAGGGGACTACAGATTAAGACTCGCCAGTAGATTAATGGAACATGAACATTTAAAGAGATTTCACCATAGTTTTTCTTTTTTTAATGTTTTTAATGTGTATTTTAGTTTTGAGAGAGAGAGAGAGAGAGAGAGAGAGAGAGAGAGAGAGAGAGAGCGCGCACAAGTGGGAGAGAGACACAGATAGAGGGAGAGACAGGATCTGAAGCAGGCTCCAGGCTCTGAACTGTCAGCAGTGCCCGAGGCGGGGCTCGAACGCATGAACTACGAGATCATGACCTGAGCCAGTCAGATGCTTAACCAACTGAGCCACCCAGGCGCCCCTCACCATAGTTTTCTAACCAATTATCTAACAGTGAGCTAAAAGAAAGATATATACCTTGACAATTTAAAGGAAGAAGCGTTAAAGATAATCTTTATAAAAAGATGCTTTATGAGCATCTAGTTTTGTCTTCAGAGAATGTCCTAGTAAAATAAGTAACATCAGGAGTCTTTACACCTTACCTGGGGGCAACCAGCTATCTTCCAGATTGTAAAAGAATCTACTTAGAGGGGATTTCATTAACTTAATGCTAAACCAATTTAGAGCAAATATGTTTTTGTTTTCCTATGTTTTGTTTTATTTGTATGAAGCATCAAGCACACAACTCAAAGTAACAGTACAGTCTTCTTTGTAATGTTTATATGTTGGGTTGAACCATGAGGAAATCACTGACATTACACCATTTATGCCTACAGAATGGCAATTTCATATAATCCCACCTAATATCATCCCTTATGTGGACAATAATTGTACTCTTAATCTTATTAGTTTTGTAGCATAGCTGCAAACTTGTTGTGCATTTATCATACAAAATTGTCCTCTCAAAGTCCCATATACATCATAGTCCCTGAGTTAGGGTCCTATAACATGGACTAGTTGACTTGGGCACCCTTGGATTACCATCCAGGGACAGACACCCTGCTATCACTTGCTAGGTGCCAATTATCCCACTTCCATAGCATACTCTCAAAAACATCTGGATCATTCATGTCATGAGACCTTGCAAAGCTTGAAGGGTACTGGCAGGGAGAGTGTAGGCCAAAGATTTTGGATGATCTGTGATATTTTCTAGGTCAGGCATGCCCAACTTTATAGACTGATAACCTCATAAGAAGGCATCAAATCTCAGAAACCACCTAACTTTTTTGCTCCTTTTACTAGAGGCAAAACCCCAACCCATTAGAATTTATAAGTTTCAACAGCATTCCTTTTGAGAAATTCATTGAACAAACATGAATGTATTGAGCACTATTACAAGTCACCAATCAATATGGCAAGAATTGGATGTCTAGTTAATTTTTAATGTCATAAGTAAGCTACTAATGCAGAAATGCTAGGAGGGATATTTTATAAACATGAATACTGTAAGAGACAAGACCACAGGCCTGCTTGAGGTTCTAGGTGTCACCACCGATTACTGGACTTCCTTCCCTCTGACAATCATCCCCTTGGTTACTCGCCCTCCTCCCAAGCCCCCAGGCTGATTTCTTGTGGGTGGAACTTCTCATGAGTGATCTATGAGTATTCTCTCCCTGGGATTAACACTGAAAGAACCCTTGAATACTTTAATAAGTACAGTTCTTTCTGGTACAGGATAGATTCAGGATGGACTAGTCCTTCTGCAGGATTCCTCTACAAAAAATACTATTCTTGACATATGCTGGAAAGTGTACAATGTCATAATGTCAAGTGTTTTGGTTTATTTCCTTTCTTGGCCACACATTAATAATCTCTCCAGAATATTTAACTATACTGACACCATGCGAGTAGTGTCACCAAAGACCATGCATGCAATGCCTCTCATTCATTCTTAGGACTAGTTCTGCATTGACTAGCAGGAGTTGATGGCAACGATGATTAGCCTTGCAAAGGCTAACAGACTCCAATTGAAGTCTGAATCTTTGACTTTACACTGCGCAAATAAATTATATGTATGTAGTTTTTATAAACAAAATTGCAAATACCAAAAATACTTAATCTCTGGATAATCCACCATAGGGATTATCCACTAATAGGGACAAAGGGAAATGGCTGCTTTACTTATAGCTTCTATGGAGAAAACTAGAAGTGAGTTTAGCATCTCTGAAAGGCAATTAACAGAGAAGAAAATCTGTTCTGTGACAACACAGTGAAATATCACCTGGATAGCACCCTAATAGGAAATGAGACAATGAGTACGGGTTAGACTGAGCTCAAGGTTATCAAAGTAAAGCCTTTTCTGATAATTGGTGCTGCTCCCCCTTGTGGCTATTTAGACATATTGTAAATATGACTTTTTGTACAAGGTTTTTTTTTAATGCTAAAATGTTAGGCTATTTAGCCCATTTTTTACCCCCTCTCCCACACACTTTTTAAGGAAAATGGATTCTCCAAATAATTATATGCCACTTAAATGTCAAAGAAAACTTACTGTAGTAGAATCAAAAGAAAGGATGTCCATAACAGGGGGAGAAGAAGTCTGCAAATCGATTACCTCAAGCTTTGGATTAATCTGTGTATATATACAAGAAAAGTTAACATTAGTTTTTTCTACCATAAAAAACGGAATGCTATTTGCAATAACCTAGAAGGTATTCCTAATATATTCTAAAAATTAAAATACATTGCTAAATTCACTAACATGAATACAAAAAATTTTAAGTACAGTATCAGCCTATCAAGTCTATCAATGTATAAGAAATGATCACTATGACCAGGTGAATTTATCCCAGGAATAAAAAGTTGATTTTACATTGGAAAATCAACATAATTTACCTATAAAGGGATTTTTTTTAATAAAATAAAATAAAATGACCCACCTCAGAAGATGCAGAAAAAAGTCCTAGCCAGTTCATTAAAACAAGAAAAGGAAATAAAAGGTGTTAAGATATAAGAATTGGAACAAAAGAAATAAAATTGTTATTCATATATAATTATCTATGGAAAAATTCCAAGAGAATCTACTGCTGACTCATTAGGAAGATCCAAAATTGATACACACAATCAAGTGCACGTCTATACTTCAACACACAGTCAGAAAATGTAAATTTATGGGGTCCCTGGCTGCTCAGTCAGTAGATCAGGTGACTCTTGATCTCAGGGTGGTGAATTCAAGCCCCACATTGGACATTAAACAACTTTTAAAAAGAATAAAAAGATATCATTTACGATACCATAAAAATGTAAATACATCAGAATAAACACACAAAGGTTTGTGTGGGAAAAATAATAAAACTAATGTAAAATATATTTTAAAAGACCTAACTAGGGGAGCCTGGGTGGTTCAGTCAGTTGAGTGTCTGACTCTTGGTCTAGGCTCAGGTCATGATCCCAGGGTCGTGGGATTGAGCCCCAACGTCGGGCTCCATGCTGAGTGTGGAACCTGCTTAAGATTCTCTCATTCTCTCTCTCTCTCTCTAAAAAAAAAAAAAATATATATATATATATACACACACACACATATATATATACATACACACATATATATATAACAACCAATTTTTAAAAACCTCATGCATCTGATTACATCAAACCCAAAAATTTCTTTTTAACAATGGACACCACAAAGTTAACCATTAGAACATGGAAAAGGAGGATAGATTATGATGTCTGAAAGTGAAAAAGTAGGTTTTTCTTGCACATCTACAAATTAATGTGAAAGACAGTGATCCCAAGAAAAAATTATGGAAGAGAAAACCTAACAGTTGACCAGCATATTGAGAGATTTTCAGAAACATTATTAGTAATTAACACAGATTAAAGCGAAATACCACTGAACATCTATTAGGCTCCAAAAAATGAGAAAGCTCAGTGATGCCAACCTTGTTTATGGCAGCACTTTTTACAATGGTGGAAAAAAAACCACACAACCAAAGGCCCCCAAATATTCATCCACAGTGGAAAAGACACATAAATCGTGCAAATTACTACTGTACTAAATTCATTGGGATCCTACCCAGCCGTGAAGATGAATAAAATACAATATGTAACAACATGTGAATGAATGAATGAATGAATGAATGAATGAATGAATGAATTCAGAATCCGTATGTAGGATTCTCAGGATTTTAACGTTAAGTGTAAAAGCGCTTATAGAGAAATATACTCAGTATGACTTCATTTGTATAAAGTTTAAAACCATCTAAAAGTAAATAACATCTAATTATAGATTCAAATATATATAGTAAATGAAAAAGAAAAGCAAGATTGGCTAACTAGATTGCTATTATTTCTGAGGAAGGTCACTTCAGAATTCTAGAAGATGAAAGAAAAAAATAAAAATAAAACCACATCATCATCAATTATTTATTAAAGATCGTGAATACAAGTTGGTTAGCCAAGGGAAACACAGATAGCAGAACTTTGTATCAAATGAATGGTCCCAGCAGTGGGTATATAAGAACCTCAAAGAAGAAACTGTTGGCTTCGTGAGAAAATCTTCCCCATGGAGAAAACACAGGAAGGGCTTAAGATGGATCTTTGAAAGAAAGGTTTAGAAAACAAAAGCCGAGAGACACAGAGGAGGTCAAGAGCATTCCTGAGCACAGAGGCAGAATGCTGATGTGATACCTTTGCACAGGGTAGTAACAGGAGAGGTTGCAAGGGGCAAATTGTGACAGGTGAGGGAATTGGGGAAGGCACAGAAAAGATGGGGCCCACGACATGCTTTAGCAAGACGGATCGGACAGAGGCATATGGGGTAACAGTGAGGACACCATTGCGACAGCCCGGGACTGGGGTGATCAGGGCTGAGACCAGCGGAAGAGGAGCTGAATGATTTTAAAAGCACTTATCACGTTTGATGGGTAAAGCTGTAGTTTGGGAAACATTAAGAGGCTTTTATAATTACCCAGCCACCTGCGTCAGAGGCACAGGCCCCAGAGAAGGGTTAGCACAGCGAAGGATGCAGACGAGGGCCTATCGGCCCAGCCTGCCAGCACCTTGGTTTCTTTCTGGCTGCTCCAGACAGCAGAAAACACAGTCCCCTCCTATCAGCTCTGAGTCCACACTGGGGGCCGAGATAAGAAACCTGAGGATCAGTCACCTTCCTTCCAGTCTCAGCCTAGCCAGGCCACCGGAGAGATTGCCTGCAGACATTTTATTCTCTTTTATCTACTGCCACCTAGTGTACACATGAAATCAATTACGTACGAAAAATACAATCTGGTTTTACCATCTGAAATTGGAAATGTTCAAAAAATCTAAATCCCATGGAAATAGCCTCTCTCGTGGGGAAATCCTTGAGCTGCTTTCTACAAGTTGGAAAACTCCTGATGGAGCTAACAAGTTGCTGACACATACATTAAAATGGAGCAGGACGTTCTTTACGTAAAGCCTTACAGTCTTCTCAAAAAGAGAATGTGTGGAGGGGCTGGTTCTGTGCTAGCTAATCTCCAGGAATATTAACAGTACGTTCTAGCTCTCCATCCTTATTAAAGGGAAGGACCCTGTAATAACTGTGCTCACCTTGAAATGGAGTGGGCTGCGTTTTGAGGGCTGAGTGTTCCATCACTGAACAAGGGCACGTCACGTCAGGGGTTCGTGCATAAAGAAACCCTCACATGCACCACCCACTCTGGGGCTCTGTGAGGAGCACCAGGACTGCTACTAACAAATTCTGAAGGGCAAGGAATACGCACGCCTGTCTTGTTCTTGGTTGCACCCTCTAAAGCTAGTACAATGTCCAGCACATAGATACTCATTCTCTATTAACAGAATAAAATTTAATTTTGATTATTTTGAAGCATTCCATCAAAATGATTAAAAGCACAAAACAGAACCAGTGCACCTGGGTTGAAATGCTAGTATGGCCACTTCCTGACTTTAAGCTTTAACTTACATGTGCCTCGATTTCTCAAGGAATAAAAATAGCACTTTGCAGCGTTTTAAGGAAGATTTAATGACAATTTTTAGAAGCCAATTAGAATAGCTTTGTATGTATTCAATATTATTATTATTACTACTAATATTATTATTATGTAATCTCTGAAGAACATTTATGGAGGCCCAAAACAATATAAGTATGTGCCATGGCTAGAAATAAAATATACAATTTGCAGAGAAGTGGTCATTTTTTACCTGAAATTATGTTTTCAACCTTCGGAGAAGATTAAAATAAAAACCCAGTCTCAGACTTGAAGACTTAAATCGATCCATTCTCAGGAGTGCCTGAATGGTTCAGTTGGTTAAGTGGCTGACTTTTGGCTCAGGTCATGATCTCGCAGTTCATGAGTTCGAGCCCCGCATCAGGCTCTGTTTAGACAGCTCAGAGCCTGGAACCTGCTTCAGATGCTGTGTCTATCTCTCTGCCCCTCCCCAACTTGCACACGTGCACGCGTGTGCACACACACACACACACACTCTCTCTCTCTCTCTCTCTTTTTTCTCTCTCTACATAAACACTAAAAAAATGTTTTTAATTGATCAATTTTCAACAATGAATCATGGGAAGACTATCACAAAATACTATTATATAGATGTTTGGTTAAGTTAAAGGAATTTTTCCTACCTGTTAAATATCACACAGAATTTCCCGTGCAATTTATAGATCAAGTTCATCTCAAATGGCCATTATAAAATTAAAAGCCACCAGAACAATTATTTTATTGATAATTTTGTTTTAGCTAACTAACCATACTCCCCTCCAGTAATATTCTGTAATTCTCCTAGCATAATTTTGATGCCTGTTGCCCTTAGGATGGATTTATTGTCTTCCCATTAAAATATGCAAAAGTCTAGGGTACTGCACATACACTAAGTTCCCACTCAAGAAGGAAAGTTTGATTCTGCCTGGGGGCAGAACTGTGTGATTCGGCTCATACCAGTTTGAAGAAGATAAAGCCAGCACGAATTAATGACGTGCCATAGCACAGCGTGGTCAGAGTTAAGTTACCTAGTTTTCAAATTTGGCTTCTTTCCCACCAAAATGAGAAAAAAAGCTGTCCTCATGTTTTTATTTAAGATGGGAGTACGTAGGGGGTGCCTGTCTGGCTCAGTCCATATAGCATGCAACTCTTGACTTCAGGTTGTAGGTTCGAGCCCTACACTGGGTTTAGAAATTACTTAAAAATAAAATTTAAAAATATGTATTAAAAAAAGAAGGTGTGCCTAGGCCAGGAGTGCTACAAAGGATGTGCAGTTAGGTTACTGGAAAGGACACAGGAGGGGTCTGTTTCACATAGCTAAAGCTAGGATTGCGTGTTTCATGCCTTCTTTCATGCGGCCTTCTCTCATTTATTCTAAAAGTAATCTGTGATCACCCTCTCTATCCATGGAAGGATTAGCAGTTTCCATATTTAGTCAGCTGGTCCCCAAGGTCTAAGACTCTGCAGGACGCCCCACCTTCTAACAAGTGAGGCACACAGAGCTGGCAAATAGGGGCTTTTGCAAAAGGCTGCACGATTTCACCCAGAAGACTGAGGTTATGCCATTCAAATGAACCTCACAGAAGACACATAAAAAACATAAATCATGGGAATACTATGATGCTTCAGACTCAGAAATGGAATCCTCACGGTTACTGTAGAAAGAGCAAGTTAGGAAAATTAATTAGATCACTTAGGAGCCATTTTTTCCACATCTCTTTATCCTGTTAATCATGAATCTTTACCTCAAAAAAAGAGAAAAGTTTTCTAATTTTCAAATATTTCCAAAGTAGCGTATGTAACCTGCCTAAACCTTTGAAAAGAAATGAACCCCCCAAATTTAGTAGTTCAAAGTAAAACTTACTAATCATGAATAGACACAATACAACGTCTATTACGATTCAAACTCTTCCATTCAAGGTGATATTTTTAAACTAACAATCTTTTGATTCTATGAGGGATCCCCAGACATTAACTTGGAGCCTTCAAAAAAATTTGATATTTAACATTTGTTTGTAATATTAAAGATGTCCTCTGTCCAGAACACTTTACACCTTTGCTTTATCATAAGAGCTTTTTAAGGGAAAAAAACAAAAAGCAAACAGTTGGTTGTTCACAGGCAGCGTCCTATCACTTCTGTGGCATTCCACGTCACATGAAATGAAGGTGTTTTGCAGATGAACATTCATACCGTGTACTTAATTTATGCAACCGTGAGTGCTTACAGGTAATTGAAACTGGGTACACGGAGGCTGACATTCTTTAGGACGCAAACAATTCAGTCACAGTGCTCACTTTTCTGTTTAGTATAAGTGAACTCTAATTCCAGGATGAAAAGATGGTTTTGAATAGATTTTTCAAGTGTGCATGTGAAAAGCATGGTTGAGGGTGGCTCTGCATGGCCCGGGTCACCCTGACCTCGCCAAACAAAGGAACCCCGCCACCGCTACTGCTTTCTGGCTGCTGCGTCAGAGCAGCGCTTCTCAGACAACTTGTTGACATTTTAGAGAAAGTCCAGAACTCTTAAGTGGGCCGGGGCTGGCGGGAAACCACAGGGAAAATGGCTTGGCTCTCTAAGGTGGGGGTGGCGTGGTGTCACGGAGAGATCGCTGAATGGGGAGCCCGGTCCCCATTCCTCAGCTGGCAGCTCTACCCGCGCCACCCTGGGAAGGTGGCTGAATGGATGACAGGGCAGCGGCAGCACAGAGGACCAAGCCCGGCCAAGCCCCAGACATGCCAGAATAAAACACACCACGAGTCAACAAAACCAGCTGGGGGTAAAACAAGAAAAGAGAACTTAACCTAAAATATGTCTCCCAAACATTTTAGGTGAATATATGCGATCACAGGGAATCAACAACTACATCTATCACGGCAGACGCTGAAAACAAAATGTGACGAACCACAAATTATATTACATTACTTCTTTCAAACAAGTAAAAAAATGATGATAGAGTAATAATGATGATATAATAATGGCACAAAGAGGTACTAAATACTTTGTTTAGAAGAACTGGAAAGATGGCCAGAAGGTAGAAAGGACAAAAATTGTAGCAAAAAAAAACTGAAAATAAACACCAGCAAGAAAAAATGATGACAGAAATCCCCACATGTGGTTAAACAAAATCTAGAAAAGAATCCAAAAAAGTTAACTTTTAAGGACTGAGGGTACCAAAACCCAAGAATCAAAGAGCTGACTGGGGTGGAAATGCAGGGACCTTCCGTGGAAGGGAGTACGGGACCACGGTGTAAACAGTGCTGGTGACTGAACTGTCACTCAGGAGTACATGTTAAGAACTCAAAACAGCTACTCGAAAAGCAAAGCAAGGCTCTGTCAATGATGAAAAACCAATTCAGATAAATAGGTAATAATGATTTCTGATATCAGTTCTTGGAAGAGAAAGGGGCTTACGAATAATCATGCAAAATGGAAAGAAACACACTAATACCAGCCAAGTATCCAGAAAAGATGAATTTTGTCTTTGAAAAGAGTAGAACATTTAAATCTATAGGACCTGAGGGAACTTGTGAAGCAAAACCTACAGCTACATAGATAATTAAATATTTCAAAATATATGCAGGCAAATAGTAAATAAAATGGTCTCAACTATCAGGTTTAATGCCTACATCTCTTCTTACCGTCCACGAGATTTTTTTCTTTTTGCCATTAAAAGGCTTCACGATACCTATTTCAATGACTGTTATAAACATTCTTGCCCTTTAGCCCTGTTCTTACGACAGCCATTACATACTCTTCCTAAACACACAGGAATACAAAGTTAAGTCAGGCTTCAGGGTCACCGGCCTTACGTTTGATTTCTCATTTCCTACTATTATTGACACAATTTCTAAGCTTTATTTCTAGGCCTTCAAGAAGCAAATACGAGAGGCTTCAGCAGTAATACACACTATCACTATTTATAGTGTTATTGTATCAGTCAACATAATTGTTTCTCAAAGTGATGTTTTAAGGCCTAACTAACGTTTTACAGAATGAAGTCTAGTTGACCAATAGCCCCAAAATGTACACTTACAAACAGTAGAACAAATATGGGCAAAGTACTCACTTCAACAGTCTCCATTTTTCCTTCATGGGGATGTGGTGTTCTTGGGTATATATCAACAAGATGTGGTGATGAATCAAAATGTAATCTTTTGAGATTTCTTTTAATAATGTCTTTACAGTTCAAGCCATCAAAATTAGTCCTCCATAATAAGACCTTTAAAAAATTAGTATGTTGGCAGTTATCCACTTGCATGTGAAAGCACCAGAACTGATTTTTATTTTTACAAAAACCAATATACATAATTGTCCCTTATAATAGGAGAGCTAGATGTATATTTCAACAATGCTATTTTTTTTCAATACTATTTGTCAAGTGTGGAAGGGAAAGACTTAGCACTTGGAATTGCCCTCATGCCCAATTTAAAATTCATACTAAGAAACAACTTACTATTTTAAAATTCCCTTTTATTTTTTCAAGGTTCAAAATCATGTTTTTGGCTTGATAGTCCACCTTATTCAATAAACCTGCCTATGTATGACCCAAAGTCATACGTATGACTTTGGGTCATACATAGGCAAAAATGCAAATTTGCTACATTAACAATTTACATTTACCATCCTCTGAGGAGCTTAACATTTGAAGAACAAGATGTAGAGATAAAAGATGAGGCAGAGTTCAAGTGGAAGTGCCACACCAGTATTGGGAATTCAGTGAGTTACACATATAGTTAAGTGTCCAGATGAGCTGCTGTTTGCATTCCAGAAAGTATCAGAACTGGCACTATTTCAGCTGGGAGACAGCAGACTTCCTGGCATTAAGTTAAAATATAAACTCATTGATAATCCTCTTAACATATACAAAAGAGCTGATTGTAAAAACCTTAGCTGAGGTCTTGGATTCCTTTTCCCTAACCAAATCAGAGAAGGAGATGAAAGATTTACAAACCTGTGCATCTGCACCTCCGGAGCTAAATAGGTCTCCACCTTTTGAAAATGAAACAGTAAAGACAGGTCCCTAAAAAAATAAAGGGAGATTTTTTTTTTTAAGCACTTGGTATTGTTTTCTTATGTCCAGGAAGACTATTCATTTTTCATCCTATTCTATATAGACTACTTATGCAATAAGTCTGATAGAACATATCCAGTTGTTGGCAAATAATGTAGGCAGAGTAAAGATTTCAAAGCACCAACCCAATTATATTTGAACACATATAAATGATACTAGATTTACAAAGCAATACTAATAAAATATGCAATACATGTTTTTCCCTTTAAAGAAAAGCTTGTACGTGTGTAAGTTAACAAGAATGTCTCTGTGGTTAAGTCTCCAACTCTTGATTTCAGCTCAGGTCCTGATTTCATGGTTCATGAGTTCGAGCCCCACATCGGGCTCTGTGCAGACAGCACAGGGCCTGCTTGGGAGAATTGCTGCCTGTCTCTCTGTCTCTCTCTGTCTCTCTCTCTTTTAAAAAATAAATAAATAAAAATTAAAAAAAAAAAGACTTTCTGGCTTTGGACTCTTTTACTCAGAATAACAAATCACTGGCAGAAACCGAATGACAAGTCTGTAGGGAAGACGAACAAAGCCCCTTCCTGACCACAACAGGCTTCACTGAGTTCTCTCTTCACATGGGCAATAGTGAGTCACTGAAAGTTTTGCCAGCAGGACACAGACAGGAGGAGAGCTGTGACTGTTGAACACTGAGGTCACGATTGTGAGAATGATGAATTGGACTGAGAATGAATGGTTGGAGCCAGTTAAGAAATTACTGCAATTACCTAGGTGAGAGGTAGTGAGAACCTGAAATTAAGCCAGGACTCTGGAGTTGGACAAGTCACAAGATGTCCAAGGACGTTAAAAACAAACAGAGGATACTAATGCTTTTTCTATATAAGAAAAATTTGGGGAAACCATCTTGTATTTTTCAAGTAGATCATCACACAGACTTAGGTTATTATAGCCTCATAAGTATCTTTAGACTGAAAAATTCCATCGTGAGTAGTGTTTTCCTCCTAAAATATTTTGCTTATCTTTTTTTCTATTATTCTGTACTTCTTCCATGGATATTTTGATCCTTGACCACTTCTATTGGTTGTTTCTTCAACCTAAATCCATGGATACACACATATCTGAGCTGGTTAGTGTCTATTTCGGATTTGCTCTAACACAGCTGCAGGACAAATGATAAAGCAAAGCAGGAAGCCAGGCAGGATACACGAAGGCAGAAAGAAGTCCTTCTCCCCTAGACCACAAAGCCTATTCTATTTCTGGAGATAAACAGCTTATAATTGGTTAAAAGGAAGTACCTAGGACATCTTTTAAAAAAAAAGAGAGAATGCAGGATGCATTCTAAAAAAACTTAGAGAAGTTTGTATATTTACCCAGAAAGGAGGAATACTTTATACACTTAAGTAGAGTTTTTATTTAGTGCATTATATGCTGGTGAGTGTGTGTGTGTGCACACGCGCGTGTGTCACTGAACAGGCTCAATAAATAGCAAGCCTCTTCCCCACAGGATTCTAAATCAATTGAAAAATAAGACACAGGAATATCATCTTTCTTACTGGTAAGGGCTTTAAAGAGAAAATGTGGCTCTTTATCTGTGGGTAAATGGGCTTTCTAGAACTGAATCCCAGTATGAGTCAGATTTGAGTACCCAGTCATAGGCAAGACCGGACAAGGGCAGGCCTGCCCACAAGAAATAGCAGAGAAAGACAATGAAGACAGACTCCCAAGAGTAGAAGGCACTGGGCTCTACTCATGGAATTTCTCCTTCTAAACTCACCAGTGAGATTAGTGACGAGGAGGGAGAGGGTGTGAGAGGCTCAGTGTCAGAGCTGTGGAACAGCCTCCACATGAGGGGAAAGACCAGAGTAAGGAAAAGGCTTATCCACCGCCATTTGACCAGTCAAACCTATGCTACATACTGAGGAAGACAGCAGTGGGGGATTAATTTCACAGCCATTGAAAGACACACTGATTTTGACAAGAATTACAATAAATAATATTTCTAAGAGTTGCTTCCAGTGGATAAAAACCAAGTCCTGAAAGCAAACATTTTTTGTGATACCAGCAACGTGTGCCACACTTGGAAAGATAATAAAGACATATAAAATGGATCAACACTTTAAATTTTTTTTTTTTCAACGTTTATTTTTGGGACAGAGAGAGACAGAGCATGAACGGGGGAGGGGCAGAGAGAGAGGGAGACACAGAATCGGAAACAGGCTCCAGGCTCTGAGCCATCAGCCCAGAGCCTGACGCGGGGCTCGAACTCACGAACCGTGAGATCGTGACCTGGCTGAAGTTGGACACTTAACCGACTGCGCCACCCAGGCGCC
Source organism: Felis catus (assembly GCF_018350175.1). Classification (NCBI taxonomy): domain Eukaryota; kingdom Metazoa; phylum Chordata; class Mammalia; order Carnivora; family Felidae; genus Felis; species Felis catus. The sequence continues at coordinate 111,584,844 of NC_058374.1, forward strand.
CCGGATCAACACTTTAAAATATACATAATTTAAAAAGCACAAATCTTAGTGTCAAATACCGTATGTCCTTGAAGTGTGTATATAAGTCTTCCTTCTAAGAGATCCAGAATCTTAAGTGTGCCATCTGAAGACGCAGTGATGAGATAGTTACCCGAAGGATGGAATGATACACAATTAACTCCACCGCTGTGAACTGATTTATAGAAAACAAAAGCAAAACGTTCAGAGAACAATTGTCAATTCTAAAGATGTTCTCTTGCCCTATTAGCAATATTAGGCTGGAAACAACAATCAATCAGAGAGACAATGTCTCCACAAAACCAAAATTCCATGTAGCTCACTAAAACAAGTAAGTAGTTTGCCATCATACAGCTTAAACTTCCAGCTAATGAGACAGAATAGCTTTAAAAGTGAAAGTGTGACATGGAAAGATGATCTCGTTAACCATGTAACTCTAAACTCTTCAGATACATTACCCATATAACGTAGCCAACAACTGATCACCACCAGCTCACATAAGATATACAACCTAGCCTTAAATGAAATTTCATAGCCAATTAGTGGCTTGAGGCTCAGGAATGAAGAGTATGGAAGTATATTTGTAGGAGCACATGGTCTTGCCAGCTTGTCCGAGAATTCATTTCTGGACACCATCCTTCCAACAGGAGGCAGTACGACACAGCCATCAGTACTTTGTAAACAGAAGGCCCCAAGCTAGTTCCATCAATTATTTTAGCACGTTACTTACCCTCCTTAACCCTTAATTTCCTTATCTTTAAAATGGGGACAATATTAATAATACTCCTGAGGGCTGTTGCAAGGATTTAACACAGTATCTGCCACGTGGTAAGTATTACACTTATTTTAAAAGGAAAATGTGGATTTAATAGAAATCCAATAAAAAAGAAACAAGAAATCAATTCATTTCTCTTCTAGCTTCAATGCACAGCCATGGCAGGATGTTGTTTTCTACCAATTATAACACCTATTTGTGCTCCTAGAACTCCTTCTGACTCAGAATTCAGAGTCCAATTCTACCCCCGACCTCTCACGTAATGCAGACAACCAACGTGTGAACAGCTTTCAGTTACTTCTTTTTTAACCGCCCTGGCATCATTTTTAAGGTCCCTCCACCTCTCTCTCCACTCTGACATCCACGCCAGCTTCTCAGACCACGCTGTTGATGCAACTAATTGTCCTCTAGTCAAATCAAAGGCAGCCCATGACCCTGTCTGAGAGAGCCACACCCCACTGAGAAGCATAGGCTGCGGGTTTAAGAGTTTCCTGGAGTAGGCCAGGCAGCACCTGGACTCTGTTGTCATGGAAACTGTTACCTTGATAATGCTGGAGCAATTTGTTTACTCTTATATCCCAGATTTTCACGGTATGATCAGAACCTGCTGAAGCTATGCATGTACCAGTAGGGTTAAAACCCACAAAATTTGCAAACCTAGAAGGAAAGAATAAGATAGTCTAATATTTTGATTTCTTCACCTTTATTTCTTTATTTGAACTTAATAATTAAATGCCTCTTTAGCAAACTAACCCATATAACCACATAAATGCCCAAAGAGAATGGACTTACCCTACAGAATCTGAGAAGTTATTAACACACTGCTTATTTGTGGTATCCCAAATTTTAATAGTTTTATCTTCACTACATGATACAATTAGCCTTCCATCAGGTGAAAATCTGGAAAGCACAAGAAGATTATCTTTGTGAAAGGCTCCTGACAATCAACCCCACCCCCTATACACACACACACACACACACACACACACACACACACACACATTCCCCCACACACACGTCAGGCTGTACATATATTAAATACCAGAGACCACTGCTAGCACACCATGCAGCAAAGTCATATCCTACAACCATCTCTCCAACTAAAAATAAGCATAACAAATTATAAGCACAATGACAGACCGTTAAAAAAAATCAAAATATACTATATAGACCAGCCAATTTTCTTTTTTCCTTTTCTTACTTTATTTAAATGATTTAGTTTTATAGCACTTGTTCTAGGTCTTTGATTCAACTTTGCCCTCCTCCTAAGCCAAGTACCTTGTTGTTGTTGTTTTTGTAAGTATTCTTTTTTCTTTTCTTTCTTTTTTTTTTTTTCTACGTTTATTTATTTTTGGGACAGAGAGAGACAGAGCATGAACAGGGGAGGGGCAGAGAGAGAGAGGGAGACACAGAATCGGAAACAGGCTCCAGGCTCTGAGCCATCAGCCCAGAGCCCGACGCGGGGCTCGAACCCACGGACCGCGAGATCGTGACCTGGCTGAAGTCGGACGCTCAACCGACTGCGCCACCCAGGCGCCCCAGTATTCTTTTTTCAAAAAATATTTATTTATTTTTGAGAGACAGAAAGGGGGGGGGAGGGGCAGGGAGAGAGAAGGAGACACAGAAGCTGAAGCAGGCTCCAGGCTCTGAGTCAGCATAGAGCCCGATGAGAAGCTCGAACCCGAGATCACGACCTGAGTCAAAGTCAGACGCTCAACCAACTGAGCCACCCAGGTGGCCCATAAGTATTTTTTGTCTCTTTCTTCTATTTTTGTCATTTTCTGGTATTATCCATGTGACCTAAGAGAGCCTTTACTATTCATCCCACTAACCCTGTACTGAAGCTCTTCAGAAGAAACAGATTGGCATGTTGAGAATTAAAATTAAATGATACTACCAACAAAAGCATCAACTCCCCAAGCCTGTCGTTTCCTGGACCTTGGGAGGCCCTAAATCTCCAGTGGATAGCTCATTTATACAGAACTGAAGGTCCTGATTCATGGACACACCTATCATCCACATGTCCCATTAAAAACAAATGAGTGCATTCTCAGACATTTCATCTACTGTTTTTATGCACTCTCTTCCTTTAAGAATCTTTCCAAAGTTCGTTCTTTTTCCCCTAAGTGGTAGGAGAAAAACAGAAGAGTAGAAGACCAAGAAAAAAAAAACTGAAAATTTTTAGACCATTGGGAAACTATGAATAGTTTTTTATTATTAATATTTTAGTAATAACAACAAAAAACGACAGACTTAGGTCATAGACCAATTATGTTTCATTTTATTTGTACTTTCCCTCTATGCCCAGATTACTATAAAGGTCATCAGTTAAGGGTGTGGATTATAATTGAAGGGGTGTTTCGTGTTCTCTCACTCCTCTCCTCCCTCTCTGTTCTTAAGGCTAACCTAAAAATAATTCTTCCTGACAGAAACTTTGAATCTGTCATTTATGGATTTACCATATAAAAAAAGGGACATAGGAACGTAATTAAGTTCTTTGTGAAATAATCTTTTAAATTCGGGCAAGTAACCTTGCAAGAAAATGTCTTCCGAGCTGGGTAGTTCAGTTTGATTTTATAATAACATAGTATGTTATTAATCTTTTCCTCCAGAAAATATGTGAGAAAGATTAACATATGAAGGACAGTATTATAGAAAGGCTTCAAGTAGATGAAGCATATGTTATACAGACCAGGGAAGAAAAACCTGCTCAGTATCCTTATGAAAATATAATAATACATAGTAATGCAACTAATACATAGAATCAAACTGTTTCTTTTTTTTTTTTTTAACGTTTTATTTATTTTTGAGAGAGGGAGAGACAGAGCATGAACAGGGGAGGGTCAGAGAGAGGGAGACACAGAATCTGAAACAGGCTCCAGGCTCTGAGCTGTCCATACAGAGCCCGCCGTGGGGCTCGAACTCACAGACGGCGAGATCGTGACCTGAGCTAAGTCGGCCGCTTAACCGACTGAGCCACCCAGGCGCCCCTCAAACTGTTTCTTAATGTTATCTTTTTTTAATGTTTATTTATTTTGAGAGAGAAAGAGAGTGAGAGCATTAGTGGGGGAGGGGGAGAGAGAAGGAGAGAGAGAGAATATCCCAAGCAGGCTCTGCACTGTCAGCACAAAGCCCAACATGGGGCTTGATCCCATGAACTGTGAGATCGTGACCTGAGCTGAAATCGAGAGTCAGACGTTTAACCCCCTGAGTCACACAGGTGCCCCAACAAGTTATCTTTTAGAAATCACTTAATGTGAGTATTTTAAATAAGTATTTCTAAGAGATCACTTGATCCTTACATTTTAAGAAAGCCATGACAAAAGAAATGTTTAATATAAAGATGAAGTGATCAAATTAAAAACAAAGTATAAAAATACTCAACTTCGACATTATTGGCCAAATACCACCACCTCCATTATCATCGTTATCCTGCCTACATTTATTGAGCACACATGTCCGAGAATGGTTCTTAACACATTACCTATAACAACTTGTTTAATCCTCAAAATAATCCTACTAAACAGGTGCTACTGGTCGCCTCATATCACAGGTGAATAAACCAAGGCACATAAAGGGATCAGTAAACTGCCAGAGTCACACAGCAGCAAGATTTGAACCAGGCAGTCCGGTTCCACAGCCAAACCTCTCAGTCACTCTGCTTAAGTCCCTGACAGAAAGGCAACTTTCTTCAACTGGCTAAATTATTTAGAGCACAGAAGTTCAGTGTGGCTTCTGGGTAACCACAGAAAGTTCTAAAGTGGAGGGAAACCATGAGGCAGTGCTCTTAGGAAGCCAGGTGACTGGGCTCTACCTGACAGGCTAACCACTAGACTATCCTTTAATAAAAACCGGCCTCTGCTGCCATACGTTGTCAGTGTCCTTGGGGAGTTTCTGGGGGAACATATTCATTGATTCAAATATTTTATACCTCCAAAACCAGGCACTGGGCCCTGTCCTGGGTAACTGGAATACAGTGGTGAATGAGACTGGTAAGATCCCTGCCTTCATGACGTTTGCACTCTAGGAAGGGCTCACAGCAGTATTTTAGATAGTGCTAAGAAAAGAGTTTGAAACAAAAAGGTGCCAATTTGTCAACAGAAGTTCCACGGAAGCAACAGGATTTTAAAGAAACTTGTGAATAAAGAAAAGGGGGTATCTTGGCCGGCTAGAAATTCATCCTGAGCAGGAAGGGCTATAGCCCCGGAGAACTTCTAGGTACTAAAGAAATGAAGGGGATGCAAAAGTCAGATAAGTGGAGGGAAAGGAGGGGAAGAACCTGGTGAGGGGTGGGGTGGGGGGTGTTCTACCCCAGCTCAACATGACCAAAGGGGGACCGGAGATTAAGGCTGCCCCCCTCCTCCGGACACCACGTTATAATGCCTGCATATGTTCTCTATATATGTGTTTTGTTTTGTTTTGTTTTGTTTTGTTTTGTTTTGTTTTGTGGGGGGGGGGGGGTTGCCTTGGGAAGGGTTATAAGTGAGGCTGGTGGTTTGTATCTTCTCTTCTCTCCTTTTATTTTGAATTAGATACATCAAAAATAGGTTGGCACCAATAAAAGAGGCTTCTCTTTGCCCTGACTTCGGTCAGTAAAGGACAGTCCTTTCCTTTGTCAGGGCTTAAGCAACATCTAACTGGGTTATCAATTTTAAGAGTGTTAAGAGGATATAAAATTTCTACTGAGACATCACCAGATTTCTAACTCTCTAATTCAGCACCACTCGACTACCTTTTAAAACTTCCAGAAAGTGTGTCATAGAGATAGACATTATATTAGTCAATAGTGACTGGCAGATGAGCAGACAGGAACTGTCTGTAAGGCATCTGGGAAGTTAATTGAACCACTGTTCAATCTCTTAAATATACTGGTACTTATTTGAGAGAATCAGGAAACTACTGAACTTCTTTCTAGAAAAACTGGTTCACAGGTCATTGAGAATAGCCCAGTGGCATAACAGGAGTTCTTTAACTTGGAATCTATGGAGTTCCTGCAACTGTATGTAAAATTGTATTACCATATGCACAGCCATAGAGCTATTCACATATTAGAGAGCCAAAGGGGTCCATGAACCACATGAGAAGTTTCAAAGTGCTTTCATAAGAAACCAAAAACTTCCTTTGGAAATCTCTTATCATTGGAATAAATGTTCTATAAAAAAAACATTTCCAGCCCTCAGGCTTCTGACACCAAACAGAGTAGGCACTGTTCCATGTCTACTGAGAAATAAATAATTAGTAATTGGACTTTGAAGACAGCAGCTATTCAATAGGAGGGGGAAGCAGTAAAAAGTAGTGGAAATAGACTGTCCAGTCAGTACACGGTCCTGAATTCTAGGGCCAATTCTGCAACTGTCCGGCTATGTAACCCTATGAAATTCAAAACCACACTGGCCACTGTTTTCTATTTGTATAATGAGGGTGTTTGGACTGCATTCAGAACTAAACTTTCATAGACTCATTAAAAAAATATACTGGCAGTCTCAGAGTTTGCTTTGGTGGGATTCTGTGTTTACACACTGAAGGTGAAGTTCAAGGCAATAAGCAAAACATTTATACTTTTTTAAGTGTTGGTCAGCATCAGAAGAGAACCCATCTGTTAATTGCAGTAACAGGATTCATTCCTACAGCTGCTGAGAGACAGAAAGCAGATGAAAGAGATATAAAAAGATTTAAGTATGCCATGACACATGTTAATTATTTGTTGGGTCATTTACCATTTATATGCCCAGACTTCTCTCCTGGGATCTCCACCCATAAGTGTAACTGCCTACTGGGCGTCTCCTCTTGCATATCCTGCAGGCACCTCCAACTCTGAGCTTGTCCAAATCTGAACTCATCGTCTTCCTCCCTAAGCTGTCCTTCTCCAGTGTGCCGTTTCTCAGCAAATAGTCCCTCAGGCCAGAAGCCTAGGAGTCATGCTTTGTGCCTCTTCCTCCTCTACACCTCCACACTCCACACATCAGTTCCTGTCTCTTCAAACCACAGTGGGAACCAATGTCTTCTATCCTCTGCAAGCAACAGAAGTGATCTTTAAACATTGAATCCCATTCCTCTGATTAAAACCCTTTGATGATTTTGCATTTCCCTTGGTGAAAAGCCTAGCATCCTTACCACTGCTTACCAGGTCCTTGGGGTCTGCCCTCCGGTCCCTTTATCACCCTACTCTTCCTGGCACACACCCCTCTTCTCTCAGGTCCTTGCTCCTGCCTCGGGCATTTCCTCATGTGCTGTTCCCTGCGCCTCAAATGGTGCCCCCTACTCTTTATCTAGTTTAAAATACATAAGAAGATTTTACTCATCCTGTAAGTCTCTGCTCAGTGTCACTTCCTCAGGAAGGCTTCCAGACTGCCACCCCCTGACCCCCAGTAGGTTAGTTCCTCAGCATGTGGTCTTAGAGTAGCTCCGGTTCATACTTAGGTCATCCTTGCAATCAAGCATTCTGTTTACTTCCCCAACACATGTAAGCTCCAAGAAGACAGAAACCATGTCTGTCTTGTTCACTGTTGCATCCCCAGACACCGTGCATGGCACGGAGTAGGTCCCTAGGAAACATTTAAGACAGTTAAAAAATTTGTTTAAGATATTTGGGTCTAACTTAATATTAGAGCAAATGAAAGCTGCTGTTTAAAAGCTACAGTTTGTTATACAGCATGAATATGCCTAATGACATCTAACTGTATGTTTTAAAATGGTTAAAATGGTAAGGTCGATTATATACATACATACACACATACATATATCTATTATATGTATATATCTCTTGCCACTACAAAGAAAAATCTCTGCAATTCAGATGGTCAAAAATCACTTGTAACACTACCAACAACTGAAAATTAAAGGTAGACTTTTCCCCTAAAAATTAATCCTGGAAAAGCAATAATGTTGGACAAGTTGGCTCAATAGCCTCTACTTATTTTTGATTGAGGACACTATAAAAAAGCACACATTATCCAAGAATATACATTATTTTAAAAAATACAGGGCTATAATAAGTTTACCTATTAGAAAATTTCTTTGCCACTAAAAAAAGATAACATTATATATATAATGATCAATGTTTTCTTCATTAGTCATTAAAGAAAAATTTAATGTTAAAAAAAGGAAAATACAGTAAGTAAAAAGACAGTCCATAGTGCCATCACTCAAAATCACACTTAACCATTGTACGTATGATAGGTACTTTATCTTTTATATTATAATCTAGAGTTCTGAATTTTGCTCCCCACCCCAACATGAACATTTTCATGTTATTACTTGCATATACTCTCCTTTTAATGGCTACATAATAGTATAAATTTTTTGAAATAGTTTTATTTGGAAAATCGGTTCTTTCCAATATCTCACCATTATAAATTATACTGAAAGCAATACCTCTGAATACAAAGTTTTTTCTTTTGCATACAAAAGGGTATTTAGAATACATTTCCAGTTGTGAAGTCACTGCACCAAAGACATCTGATATAGTTTGCAAATTGATTTCTAAAAAGACTATACTAATTTATATTTTAAAAGCATGAATATATTTTCCAATAGACAGCATATCTTAAAAATATTTCTGTGAATTAAAATGTATCATCATAAATGACACTACTCCACAGAACATAGCTAGTTATTCATCACCTCCTACATGAATAGGCACCATCTCTATGCCACAGAGAATAGGTCGAGGCTCCAAGAACAAACTTATGGTAAGTACTAAACACAGACAGACGCAGAATTTTAATTACTTAAGTCCACGGTGTATGTTTAAAATTCAAATACTAAAGGGAAAAACAATTGCTCTGCTAACCCTCTACATTCATTTCAATACACTGCTCATATATCAGGAGGAAGAGCAGTATCACTTGAACAATTTTTAATATTTAGTTGTTTAATTCATCTACAAATTTGGTAAATGTATGGTATGCAATAGAAATCCCACTTATATTTTTCCAAACAGAAATCCAGTTGTTTTAACTTTATATTAAACAGTCCATCCAGTTCCCCACTGATTGGAAATATCCTCTATCATAAAACATACATGGCTATGCTTCTAGTCTTTCTATGACCTTTTTTTCCTAATATTATACAACTATCACCATATTTTAATTTCTATAATTTTATTTTATTTAAGTTTATTTATTTATTTATTTATTTTTTAATTTTTTTTTCAACGTTTATTTATTTTTTTGGGGGGGGGGGACAGAGAGAGACAGAGCATGAACGGGGGAGGGGCAGAGAGAGAGGGAGACACAGAATCGGAAACAGGCTCCAGGCTCTGAGCCATCAGCCCAGAGCCTGATGCAGGGCTCGAACTCACGGACCGCGAGATCGTGACCTGGCTGAAGTCGGACGCTTAACCGACTGCGCCACCCAGGCGCCCCATTATTTATTTATTTATTTTGAGAGAGAGAGAGGGAGAGAGAAAGAGCACATGCATGTGCACAAGGAGGGGGGGCGGGCAGAGAGAGGGAGCGACAGAATCCCAAACAGACTCCAGACTGCCAACACAGAGCCCAATACAGGGTTCGAACTCACAAACCAGGAGATCATGACTTGAGCCAAGATCAAGAGTCAGATGCCCAACCGACTGAGTCACTCAGGCACCCCTAACTTCTGTAATTTTATACTGTGTTCTGACAGCTGGTTGGACAAGTTTCTTCTTATTCTCTTTCTGGTCATTTTTTTTGTTGGCTATTCTTACACGTTTAACTCACCCATGTGAATTCTGAAATTGGCTTGGTAGGCTCCAATAAATTCCTTTGACAGAAGTTCTAGACAGAGGGATTAATGGTTATCAGACTTATTCTCCTACTATAAACAATCATACAACTGGGCAAAATATATGAAGCAACTGTTTTCAGGCACCGGAGAAGAGATAGCACACAGTTGTGAATCGTGAGAGGCAGATAACACATACGAGGCGAACACCAAACCTAACCCAGATTTCTACCCGGGAGTATTTTCCAAACCATGGCACAAAGACATAGAGCCCAAGGAGACAGCAGCAGTCCAACTGAGCAGAGGAAACAAAAATCAGAATGCAGAACTGGGCTAAAGGGCTGGAAGTTTGAAGACAGGGTGTGAGAGAGGAGCTATGAAGAGCAGAAACCAAAAAAAATCTGCCTCTGAGGCCCCTTGAGTTTGGTCAAAAACAAAGCTGCTAATGCTCTGGGCAAAAAGGCTTGGCAGAGAACAACCACTGAAGACTATGAGCTGAACAAAGATGCCAGAGGTTGCATAGAACTGAGAGATGTTCAAGTTCTGGGCAGATTTTGCAGAATGCTTCAGACATTTGGTGGCAGCCCCAGAAAGGCCACTAGTACTATAGCCCAAGTGTCAAGGCTACTCTAAAACAGTCTAAATCCAAACCTCAAGAGAATCTAGTTGAGCCATCAAAGAGTTAACTGCTTACCAGAACAAAACTCAACACTTTTTAGAGATGATAGAGTACTTTATGTTCTCAAACACTTAGCAATGTTTGGGCACACAATTTTATTTTATTATTATTTTTTTAATATGAAATTTATTGTCAAATTGGTTTCCATACAACACCCAGTGTTCCTCCCAACAAGTGGGCACACAATTTTTAAAAAATCACAAGACATACAAAGAAGCAGAGAATCTTGACCTAGATAGGACATAGATGTTAGAATTAGCAGACAAGAACTTTAAACAATTATTATAAATATGTTTAGGATTTAAAGGAAATGATGGACATAATGAACAAACAAATGAGGTATCTCATCAGAGAAATGGGTAAGCTTACAGTAGATTAGACATTGCTGGAACAGAAACACCAGGGAAGCTGAAGATAGGCCAATAGAAACTATACAAACTGAAGCGCAAAGAGAAAAAAAAATTTGAGAAAACAAGCAAAGCCTCAAAAAACTATGGGATGATATCAAAATTCAACATATGTGAATTTGGAATCCCAGAAAAAGATGAGAAAGAAATGAGGGCAGAAAGATATATGAAGAATAAACAAAAATTTACCAAATGTGATAAAAATATCAATCCTTATATCCACATAGTTCCATAAACCATGAGAAAAATATATGAAACCATAGGTAGGCTCATTACAGTCAGATTGCTATTAAAAAAAAAGGTGCATTACATATAGGAGAATAACAATAAAAATGACTGCTGCCTTCACATGAAAAAAAAAAAAAAGAAAAAATGCAAAGCAGAAGACACTGAAAGGACATCCCCTAAGTCCTAAAAGAAAAAGTATCCACTAAATTAGAATTCTACATCTCAGCAAAAATATTATTTAAAAAGGATAAACAGGGCATATCAAAAATAGCTATTTCTCATACAAATGATTGTATAAGAATTTTTGGAAAAATTTTTATCATGTTTCTTGTCTGATTCCAGGGCCCATGATTGCCCTTTTTTGTAGTGTTTAGTTTCCATATATGAATAAAACTTCATATTAAAAAAAAAGAAAAAAGGATAAACAGGAGTGCCTGGGTGGCTCAGTTGAGGGTCCAACTCTTGATTTCAGCTCAGGTCATAATCTCACAGTTTTGAGATCAAGTCCCATATCAGGCTCTGTATTGGGCATGGAGCCTGCTTAAGAGCATTTCTCTCCCTAACTTGTGCCTTCCCTCTCTCTCAAGATAAGATAAGGTAAGGTAAATCAAAATGGATACACAAAAAGAGAGAATTCATCACCAGGAAACCCACACTACAAGAAATAGTACCTGAAGTTTTTTAGGTTGAAGGGAAATGATACCAGGTGGAAACTTGGATCTAGTTTAAAGAGCACTGGAAAAGTATATGAGGGCAAATATAAAGACTTTTTTGTTTCTTATTTAAAAGAAATGAATTGCGAGCTCATACCATATACAGATGTAAAACTATTAAGAATTGGGAAATTGGAGATAAATTTTTCTAAGTTCTGACATTAGAACTTTTATAAGTTCTAATATTATATATAAAACTGCACAAATTAATTCAAAAGTAGACTGTGATATATTAAGGATGTAGACTGTAACTTCTAGAGGTTACCACTAAACAAAAACCCAAGACAAAGAATAAAGCTAAAAAGCCCAAAGAGGAGATAAAATGGGATACTAAGAAATAAGCAATCCAAAAGAAAGGGAGAAAGAAATAAACAAATGGGACAAATAGAAAACACAGAGTAAGATGGTAGACTTAAAACTAAGCATAGGAAGAGTTACATAAATATAAATGGGTTAAGCTCTCCAATTAAAAGGCAGAGATTTTCAGACCCAAGTATTTAGAAATAAAGTTACCCTCTGATAGTTAAATACATGAAGTACAGCCAATGGATAAATAGTAGCTACTTGTAGTGGCAACCCCAAACACTGTGTGCAAATGTGCGAAATGACTTGGGAACACAACCTAATTGGTGACTCCAGTAAATCTGTAGAAAGAAAAAAAAAAATGGAATATGAGGGAGTTAATAGCTGACATGAACTGACACTTTATATTCACTCACTTTAATTTTCACGAAGACTCTATGAGGAAGGTACCTCTTTGTACCCATTTTATAGGAGAGCAGACCAAGCAAGGCTCGGAGAGATTGAGGCATGTTCCCAGGATCACATGCGAGGGAGCTGTACTACAGGGCACTGCCTCTCTGCTGAATCCAATCAACTGTACTGCAGCACTTGTTACCAGAGAGGAAGCACCCAGCAACCGCCAGAGGCAAGCGTTGTCAGTGTGTCTCCTGCTTGGCCTGGGGGAGGGGGCACCCGACCAGCTGATCATGCAGTTTCCTTGGCAGGTGTGTGCATGTGGCAGAGATGGCCCCATTGCTCTATTCAAACCTGAGAAAACTGTCCATCAAGATTTTGTTTTTTCAACAAACTTTCTTGCTTTCATTCCAGGGCCCTTCGAGCTCTTGTTCTGACTCTGTCAGTGAAGGAGGAAGGCCCTGACTGAGACAGACAAACATTCTAGTCCCTTTGAAAGTTAGTGTTGTTGTCATAAATAAATAAATTGGCATCTGGCTTATGTTTCAGACTCTCCTAAGTTTATTAAGCATGACTCAGTGCCCCCTGAGCATTCTCACCTCTGAGTAAAAAGTGAAAATGGGCCTTCAGAACTTTGGAAGAAAGTCCTGAACTGGGCTGACCCTAGCAAGGCTAAGTTCTCACAGGAAGCTGCACAAACACTGCAGGCTGTCAGCTGGCCTGAGTGGACCTGAGTGGTCAGTTGGGCCCTCTCAATGCTCCTGTTGTCTAACTACAGTAGCATGAGCCAAGGAAAAAAAGATTACAATAAACACATGAGGAAGAATCTCTAAACATGTTGTAGAGCACACATACGGAAAGTTGCCAAGAAGATGAAATCCTTACCCATTCGATTTAACCAAATTATTTATCAAAGAACATTCCTCCAGAGAGACCTCGGAAGAGTTTCACATGAATCACTGATGCCAAACAGTAAGAAAAGAACTGATAAAAACAAAAGAACAGAACCACAAGGCACCAGAGAGATAAAGGCATTCCATTAAGAGTAGGCAAGCTCAGTACAAAATTGTCAATCTGAATAGGGATCGGCCGAAACGGAACAGTGAAGCCCCATAAACATTCTCCTTCGTAACATGCATGTACAGTCCTCCTACGTTCGATATTAAAAACCCACAGAAATGACTCTTCCTTGAAGAAGCCCCTGGAAAACTCCTACCAAAACTACCTGCACACCCCTCACTGATTCATTCAACCCACATTTTTGCACAACTCCTCTGAGACTTCCCCACCCCATCATGACACTGCAGTGCTTCTCACACCGTCTGACTCTGCCTCACACCCGCCTCATCAGCTCCCTCCCTTCAGAGTCACCTAAGCAGGGATGTCTTCCCTGAGCCATGTGTAAAGGAGCACCTGCCAACCCCATCACTCTCTACCTTGTGACTCCACGGTATTTTCCTGCAGGGCACATATCACTAGTACATTTTTTAATTGTCTATCTCCCTTTGGTAGAAGGAGCTCCACGAGACCGGGAGTTTTCTTTTGCTTTCTATGGTATCTACAGAATTTCGAACAGGGCCTGTCAAGAGAATACAATCTGAACAAAATACTTACAATTGAAATCTAATAGGGAAGAGAGGCCTAAGCAGACAGGACCTCATAAGCAAGACAATTCAGTGGCATAGAGGACTCGCAATAAGTGGGGCCTGGGAGAACCGTAAACACTTCCTGGAAGGAGAGCTGCAGAGCCTCATGGGGAAAGGGGTGGTGGATTCGGGGGCATTCCAGGCACAGCGGGCAGCACTTGGAAAAGGCACAGAACGCAGCAGAACACACAGGAGCTCAGTATAGCTGCAAGAAGGGGATGGGGAAGGGGACAAAGACAAAGTTGTGACAGGAAGGCAGAGCAGACAAGCCAGGGCAAGGAGTCACCAATAGCTTTAACCTGAGGAACAGTACAACCAGATTTGCATTTCACAAAGGTCTCTTTGGAGGCGGCAGGGCGGTGGGGGTGGGGGGGTGGGGGGGAGAATGGGGCAAATCTGAAGTTAGGAAGACCATTTAGGAGGTTACTGCAAAAGTGTCTACGAGAGCCCCTGATGCTAAAACTAAGACTGTGGTACTGGGGGTGAAGATAAAACAGATGTCTTGAGTGCACATCACTGGATGTGAGAATAACCCCCACTTTTCCCAAACTCTGTTCTGCTATCACATCTTACAGAAAATGCCTCTTTAAAAAAAAAAGTGAGAGAGGGGTGCCTGGATGCTCAGTCGGTTAAGTGCCCGACTTCGGCTCAGGTCACGATCTCACAGTTCGTGAGTTTGCGCCCCGCGTCACACTCTGTGCTGACAGCTCAGAGCCTGGAGCCTGCTTCGGATTCTGTGTCTCCCTCTCTCCCTGCCCCTTCTCTGCTCACACTCTGTCTCTCTTTCTCTCTCTCAAAAATAAATAAACATTAAAAAAAATTTTTAAAGTGAGAGAATTTTTAAGGCTCATTTCTCACACACACACACACACACACACACACACACACACACACACACGTACACACACAAACACATGTTAATAAAACCAGGTATAACTGTATCCAGAAACCATACCATGTAATCAGATAGCAATTCTTTCTTTCTCAAGCTCACAGCTCTGCTGTCCCCTGAATCAGCACCACTCTCAGGTCAACTGTTAGCCAACGGTGTCCCTCAGTAACCACAGGTTTCAATAAGCCCAAGGGGTGCCTGGCTGGCTCAGTCGGAAGAATACGAGACTCTTGATCTCAGGGTCATGAGTTCGAGCCCCATATGGGGTGTACAGATTATTAAAATAAATAAATAAACTAAAAAAAAAAAGAAGAAGCTTAAAGTAGCAATCTCAGGGGAAAGGCCTGCTGTTCTAACAAGACTCACTAACTCCTATAGGAGGGAGATGCCCTGTTCTGGATGGCAAGCCTGAGCTGAATGCCCTCTCCTGGGACTGGAGATCAGGCCACACCAGTACCTATACACATACAGAGGGACTGTAGGGGAGGGCTCAGGGAAAGCTTAGGGAATGCTTGGGCACCGTCACCAGAAAACAGAACAGATGCTAAGCAGACAGAAGTGCAGGGTTCCACCACTGTCTTCTCCTCTCTAATTGATGAGAGGTTTAAAACCAAATGTTGGGCCCTTCCCCAGTTCCTAAGTCTCTCCCTAATGTTACTCAGCGGGAGGTAGGGCAGGCTTGTGGCGTCATACAGTCCTGAACACTATATTTCTCATCCTCACAACAGTCCAGTTGAGAAGCCTCGTTACCCTCACCTCCCGCTGAGGCTGAGAACCATGGACTAACTCGCCCGAGGGTAACGATGTGACAGGCATGTGAATCCTGACCTATCTCACGCCAACCATCTAAAGCAGTCATGCTGTGGGTTGTAAGAGCATTTTACAAAGAGCTCAGGAACGATCATGCTTCTTCCCAATCCCAAGCCCTCCAGTGTCTCCGTGTTACTTGGAGGATGAAGTCCAAAGTCTTTTCAAAACACCCATGGCCCTGAGCCTTCCCCACCTTTCCTCTCCCTCATCCCACTTTACTTCCTGTGCCAGGCAACAGCTGAAAATTTAACATTCCCAGAGCACAAAACATTTTCCCAGGCCACAGAGCTTACTCCTGCTCCTTCCCTCTGTGAGTGGCAGGCCACCAGTCCCCATCTGACGAGACGGCTGCAAGCCTCTTCTTCTCCTGTCCGTCCCTCAGTGCTGGGCCTGCAATGTCCTCCTTGGTGTTTCCTCACACAAGTCCAGTTCAATGCCCCACTGCCCTTACCCCTTGTGCGTCATCTTCCCATAGGAGACATCATTTTATACTTATTTTGTATGTGTTTTGTTTCCATTGAACCATAAAACAGAAAAGCTCCTTGAGGCTAAGGCTGCAGTTCTCATTTCTACCTACTTGACACGCAGCACAGATATGTGGTACAAAGCAGGAACAAAAAAAAAAACCCAAAACAAACAAAAAAGAATAAAAACTTTGAAGGATTGACCAAAAAAAAATAAAAGGAATATTTTGAAGACCAAAATTTTATATTATTGGTGACCTTTTCAACCTTTTATACATTCCTCTGCCTTACAGTAGCAATACCTTTTCTTAGGCATTTTCAAAAAACATTTATTTTTATGTTAAATGTTTAAAAAACATTTATTTTAAAAAACTGGAGAGCGCAAGCAGGGGAGGGGCATAGAGGATCCGAAGCAGACTCTGCACTGACAGTCTGAGAGCAGTGAGTCCGAAGGGGGTGGGGTGGGGTGTGGTGGGGCTCAAACTCACAAACCGGGAGATCATGACCTGAGCTGAAGTCAGACGCTCAATCCACTGAGCCACCCAGGCGCCCCTTCTTTAGCATTTATATTATACATACATGCTTCGGTACAAGGACAAGGAATAAAATATCTCCTAGAATCTTCTACAGGAAAAATTTTCTCTTATCTGAACAACTTGTCGGGATTCCTTTTTGTTTAAAAACATGAAGACATGTCAGCCACCA
This sequence comes from Felis catus, assembly GCF_018350175.1. Taxonomy (NCBI): domain Eukaryota; kingdom Metazoa; phylum Chordata; class Mammalia; order Carnivora; family Felidae; genus Felis; species Felis catus. The sequence goes on from NC_058374.1 coordinate 111,601,580, forward strand.
TCATTCCATCAATCCCTTGGTTGCAGGAAACTCAGGCTACACCTGCCAAATTTGCACTACCCAAGGTGACATGGTTCTACATAGAAATGTCTCTTCATTCCCTCTAGTTGTTTGGCATTTATTATAAACCACCTTAAATTATTTCAGGAAGAAAACAGACACATAGGGACCCACTGGATAAATAATGGCTCTCATTCAATGGTTTTGCTTTTGATGAGCCACCTGATAAAGGTAACAAAAACCAGTGTCTTTGCCAAACATCTCCAGAGTCAGTCCTAGTGGGGGCTAAATAATGACTCCCAGTACTTGGCCTAGCTTTTTGTGCCTCTGTCTGTTCTCTGGGATTGATCCACTAGATGATAGATCTCTGTGTACATCACTTAATACACAAATACAAGTGATCTGACCAGCCTCTTGGGACCTTCACATATGTCACCTCCTTAGGTGGGAAAAAATTATCAACTCAAGTTATATAATAGCTTTAAAAACAAAACAAGATTGAGATGTCCAATGAGGATGAGGATGATGGTTAAGATTTGTCTAGTGATTACTCCATGGGAGGCATGATTCTAAATGCTTTATGTGTATGTACTCATTTAAATACCATGACAACTTGTGTGGCAGGTTACTATTATCATCAGCCTAATTTTACAGGTAAGAAAACTAAGGCACTGAGAAGTTAGGCAATTTTCCCAAAGGTCACAGAGCTGGTAAGTGCTGGGGCTGGAATTTTAACCTATGTATTTAGGTCCCAGGTCCATGTTCTTGACCACACAGCTATAAGGCATATATAGAAATAATACTTTCTGTATTTCTTTTGGCCAGAGTCAAAAGTAGCTGACAACTCTAGAAGAAAAAAACTATTGGCTAAAAGTAGAACCTTTTGTCTTCTTCTCAGACTCACTACCATAGATTATAATCAGCACCTGAACAATAATGTCCCACTAAGAGCATGATGACAGCAGCACGGGACAGAAGACAAGACAGAACGAGGCTCCCACTACCACTCCACCACGTCAGAGCTGAAGATGCCTGGCACATTGTTTCATACAGTGTGCACACGGTCGGCTGGCTGCAGCCTGCACAGATTCCCCCCCAGGGACCACGTCGATGCCAGCCCCCTTCTTTTAAGAGCTGTCCTCTCTGTCCACCACCAGAACACATGGTTGGTATGCCCTCTCACCCCTCAGACTGGGATGACTGGTCTCTGTCAGGTGCCTGGCTAACCTGTGACAACCACAGTATCTTACTCCCTGGTGAAGGGATGGGCACGGGATCCAAGCTGAGAGTTGCCCATAGTTCTTTTCTAACTGGAGGTAGGAGCTTTTCCTGTCCAGTCGCAAAGCTATGAGGACTTCGGCTTAGAGCTGGCAGTGACCTCACCACCAGGGCATTTGAGAGAGTAGAGCCGGCATGTAGACAGTCTCTCTCGAGGCCTGCAGCCCCTGGTTCTCTACTCCAAGGTCACCAAACATCAGCCAATTAACAACTTGGAGAGGAGAGAAATAATTTCTTTGGGCTTCTATCACTTTCAAATAGACAAGTTCTAACTTTAACTCTGAAACTCACTTCCTTCAGCTGCAAAACAGGGGAAAAAAAACAATAGCCCTAAAAAAAAAATTTAAAACAATAATAATAAAAAAACCCACACAATAGCCCTACTCTCCCAGGGCAGTTCTGATAGGGAATTATTTTAATTCTGATAGGGAATTATTTTAAGTACTTAGGCGGTGTCTCTTGGAAATAGAAAGGGCTCCATGGCTGTTAGTTGACATTGTAACACAATAGTACTTGTCCCAATAGATTGCCAGATTGTGGAGTCACTCTTAGTTCTTCCTTCCCTGTCACATGCAATGTGACAGCAAGTATGTTGGTTGTATCTGCAAATGGCAGGTGGAATCCGACCACTTCTTGAAATCTCCACTGCCAACACCCTGGTCCAAGCTGGATTTGAGCTACTGCACACAGCCTCCTAACGACATCCCCTGCTTCTGCCCTGACGTTGACAGCTTTTCTCCGCACAGCAGTCGGAACCATCGCACTAAAATGTTAGTCAGAGGGGCGCCTGGGTGGCGCAGTCGGTTAAGCGGCCGACTTCAGCTCAGGTCACGATCTCACAGTCCGTGAGTTCGAGCCCCGCATCGGGCTCTGGGCTGATGGCTCAGAGCCTGGAGCCTGCTTCCGATTCTGTGTCTCCCTCTCTCTCTGCCCCTCCCCCATTCATGCTCTGTCTCTCTGTCTCAAAAATAAAAAACGTTAAAAAAAAAAACCATAAAATGTTAGTCAGAGAGATGCACATGCTCCAGTGGCATCTCCTGTCGCTCAGAACATCCGTCAGCTGTTCCCGACCCAGCTGCAGCCTCCCTCCCCGGCGCTCCTGTTGCCTCCCCACACTCTCCTCCACACCAGCCTCCTTGCCGGTCTTCAAACAGCCACCAGCTCCCACCCCAGGGCTTCTGTACTGGTTTCCTCTGAGACAGGCCTTTCCCAAACACATGCAAGCCTCACCCCCTGCCCTCTGTTAGATCTTTGCTTAAAGACCACCTTGTCTTTGCGAGGCGGTTGCTGTTTAAAATTGCAGCCCTCTTCCAATCCAGCTGTTTACCACCATCTGACCTACTGTCTCATTTTCCTACCTGTTTATTATCTAGCTCCCCTTTCTAGAATGGAAGCTCATGACAGTAGGGGGTTTTGACTGTTTTGCTTACTATTATTCCCAGCACATGGCAGGCACATGACAAATACTTGCTGAATGAAAGAATGAATGAATTTGTCCTTGATCCCCTTTTCTGGGAGTTGGGAGGTAAACACAGACCGTAGCAGGAAAAAGAAAATGCGGAAATCTCATTAGGAAACTTCACACTTACTTGGCACAGCGTACCCAGTGGGTATGTCGGTACAAGGAATACAAGAAACGCTGGCGATACATGTTCCATACTTTGATAGATTTGTCTTCAGAAGCTGTAGCTAGAAACTGGCCATCGGCTGAAAAGTCTATACTTCGAACTGGAGCTGTATGAGCTTTAAATTCAGAGGATTTTCCTCTCCTGGAAATAAACAGTGTAATATTTATAAAACTTGATTTAGGTATAATCGATATCTAATCAGTATACAGTCTTTGAAACATTTAAAACAGTTTAACTCCTGTAAAAGAACTGATGAAAGTATGAAAAGTTTCTTCATCAACCCTCTTTAAAGCTAGTTTTATTCACTGAAGTCACAACTGATACTTAACAAGAAAAGACCCTCATGGTCCCACCCAGAAACGCACTTGCTGTTTTTGTTTTAATTAGAAGCTACAGAAACAATATCCTGGACAAATCTCTACCATGAATTTTAAGTTCCTGTTGTTCCTCTAGAAATAGCAGTAAACAGTTTAAGGAACCTGCAACCTAGAAAAGCTAAGATCAATTCAGTGAACAGCTCCAAGGAAGTGTTTTCAAACTGGGGTCACGTGGAAGTTGTGTGGACTGGCAGCCTGGGCTGGGAAGGAAGAGACATCCCTTCTGCCATTTCCCCCTTTACAGAATGTCTCTAGGTAATCTCACTCTCTGACTCACCGGAGTTTCCACCTACCAGCAATGAGAACTCAGACCCCTGGGGCATATCCGAGGCCTTGCTCACCCAGGGCCCAATCTTACACCCACAAGCAAAACAAAGGACAAATGGTAACAACTGTATTCCAATTCTCAATACTTTGAAATTTCAGCTGCTGCTTTTTTTTTTTTTTTTTCTTGGCTAGGATGGGAAAAGGAGAATAGGAAAGAAAAGATGGAGAAAATAATGTGTGGCATTTAGGAAAAACACCAGAAAAAAAAAAAAAAGTTAAAATAGTCAGGGGCAGGCTAGCAGACACTCTGGAGTTCAAAGGTGGCATCTGGGAAATACTACTTGTGTCAGGACTCCAAATTTCCCCCGGATACTTCACTTTATACTACATCCAGACTTAGCAATTTTTTTTTTCCATTTAGAAAGTTGTATTTATACATAACTGTTTGAAACACATCAGGCAACAGAATTTGCAGAGCCTGGAAATCATACTCAACCACTCCCCCTTCTCCTCCCACATCCAATAGGTCGACAAAACCGATTTAGTGATAGAAATACTGCTATCACTTGCCAGATATCCTTTCAATTCTTCCTCTTCCACATCAGCTCTGCTTACATTCAGATAGATACACCCTATGTATCCTTTACCTAGATTTTTGCGAAAGCCTCTTAACTGGTCTCCCTGCTCTAATCTTTTATCCCCTCCAGTCACCTACATACTGTTCTTAGTCCCTCGCTAAAAGCATATTCTAAGCATGTAAATCTCAGTGTAAATGTGTCACAGGCTACCTTCCAAGAAAAGGTACAGTGACCAAGTTCTTCCACAAGGCATCCGGCTGTTACGCTGAACTTTGACTCAGAACAGTCCCAGAGCTTCAAACACACCTCTGGCTTTGCACTTCCTGCTTTTTCTCACCCTGGATTACTTCCCCCACCCTAACCTCCTTGGGCAACCCAGGCAGGCTTAATTGCTCCTTACCTGCTACATCTATTTTGCTTATTACATTATACAGTACTTAAAAAAAAAAAATAGACGTCTTTCCCTTCTATTAAGCTGTGAGTTTTTCTGAGGACAGGAATGATGATTTATTTATCCCTATAAGACCAGCACCAAACATTTAAAAAATTAATTAATTTAAAAAAGGGGGGGGGGTGGGGAACCTGGGTGGCTCAGTCGGTTGGGTGGCCGACTTCAGCTCAGGTCATGATCTCACCACTGGTGGGTTCGAGCCCCTCACGGGGCTCTGTGCTGACAGTTCAGAGCCTAGAGCCTGCTTCAGATTCTGTGTCTCCCTCTCTCTCTGTTCCTCTCCCTCTCCCTCTCTCTCTCTCTCTCTCTCTCTCTCAAAAATGAATAAACATTAAAAAAAATTTTTTTAGGGGTGCCGGTTGAGCATCTGACTTCAGCTCAGGTCATGATCTCACAGCTCATGTGTTCGAGCCCTGCGTCAGACTCTGTGCTGACAGCTCGGAGCCTGGAGCCTGCTTCGGATTCTGTGTCTCCCTCTTAACCCACTTGCATTCTGTCTCTGTCTCTCTCAAAAATAAATAAACATTAAAAAAAATTTTTTTTATTTTTTATTTTTTTTAAGATCAGCCCCTAGCACAATATCAGGCATATGAAAAAAGCTAGATACATTTTGTTGAATTCCACTGGTGAGAGTCACTACTTAAAGGTTCCTAGATCCATCCTGGCTTATCCCTCCAGTGGTCTGTAGAAGGCAAAAGTGACCTGGTAATAAATCTCCATCACCTGATATATATTACTCCAGGAAAAACAAAAATTGATATTTAAAGAAATGGGATGGAGCATTCAGAGCCTGGTTCAGTAAGGTTTCAAGGGGAAGTTCTAGGAGTAGCAGTTAGGAGGGGAGTTTGGCCTAGAGAAAACAAAGACAAGACTGGCATCTGCTGTGGCTGGGAAGCCAGGAGACAGTCCACACTCCAGCAACCTATCCTGCTTGCCTTCTTTCTCAGGGGGTTTCTTCTCGGCTACAGCCTAGTCCAACCCCTGGATCCGGTCTCAACCGGATATAAAAACCCACGACAGGAGTGCCTTGTGTTTGTCGTGCAGCTGTTTAACTGGTTAGCAGTTCCCCACCTTGCCTTGACATTGGCTCTCTGCCTCCCACAAACTTGCCTTCGCTTTCAGCCCAAGTTCTCTGGACTGCCCACTGTGACGAACTCCAGGCCGGAACCGCTTCCACGCTTGCTCCTGCCATTCCTCCTCAGCCTGCCAGTCACCAGCCGTAATGTCTGCACATACAGCTGCCAGCATCCCTCTCATCCCTGTACACACACTGCCCGCCCCCAACTCCCAGGAGGTAGATTCTACCGCTTTCTCCTCCTTCTGAATCTGGGCTGGCTGTGGCTTACTTTGGCCAATAACATGAGGCAGAAGTGACCCCGTGGAAGTTTCCGACCTAGACCTTCAAAGGGCCTAGCAGCTTCCATTTTTACTGTCCTAGAACCCGGCTGGCACATGGTCAGAAGTCCTTATCCTGCTGGAGAGAGGCCACTGGAAGACAGGATGCCCCAGCCAATAACCAGCACCAGGCCCCAGGTACATGAGTGAGGTGCTTAATAAGCTGCATGAGTAAAGCCAACATCAAATGGGGCACAAGAATCACCCAGACAACCCACAAAATTATGAGAAATGACAGTTATTGTATTAAGCTAAGTTTTGAGGATTGTTAAACCGCAATAACTGATATACCAGCTTCCATCCCACTGACATAATCCACGATTGCCCTGGCCCCATATGATTTGATTTAGAAAGAGGAAACAGAGACATCTACATAAGCCTAACTGTTGCACTGGGATCAGCCAGTACAAATAATGACTCAGTGTGCTTTTAGCTCATCTACCCTTGTACAGTTTGTTCACTGAGAGTTCCTAGAATTAGTACTGGGAGCCTGAAGTTGTGATGTGCTGAAGACAGCAAAACCACTAGCCCTAAATCCCCAAAGTTAAGGATTTTAGAAAACATCTTCCCTTTTGGACCCCAAACCAGTCTCCCTCCCTCCTAGTTCCCCTCTACATTGCCACCACAGTGTCATTACAACATGTCACTTCTCTTCAGTAGTTTGTGCTACCATTAGGGTAATGTTCGGATTTCTCAGCATGGAGATTCTCTTGGGTGATGGCACAAAAAAAAAAAAAAAGTGTCCACTGCCATAAAGATGCCCCATGAACTTTCATTTGGGACTGCCTGAGCCTGTTCAGTCACATACCACAAATCAAATCCTGCCACAAAAGACCCAAGGAAAATGCTCAAATGCTTATCCTCTAAGATATTTACTGGGGGATATGATATGATGTGTGGGATTTGTTCTAAAAATAATCTAGCTAAAAAGGGGGGCGGGGAGGATGGGTGAAACAACTGATAGCTGTTGGATCTGGTGGATGAGTATGAGGGAAGGGAGTGTTGTGCTATTTGTTCTATGTTCATGTGTGTTTGAAAACATATAATTAAGAGTTCAAAAAAAAAGTTCAAAAGCTTTTTAAAATATCATGGCTCCATAATGGCTTAAAATAGACAAGCTATCAGCTAGGATTTAAAAAGCCTCGTCCAGAGAGATTTGTCATAATGATTTGTCAAATCAGATTTAAACATCTGTCAGAAACTTTCTTCAGCAAGAAAACTCCAGAGCCCAATAATGAATTATATGCATCAAAGAATAGTTCTGGCACAGGGATTAATAGAGATCCAAAGGCCCACAGAAGATCCACAAACTGGCAATAGTAGATTAATAAACTATAAAATTTCAGTTACATATGTAATTGTGTATCTCTCTGGGGAGATAATGTGAAGGTTACATCAGATTTATAAAAGGGATTGATAACCATCCCCCTGCCAAAAAAAAAACAAAAACAAAAACAAACAAACAAAAACCTGAAGCATATTTCCATGGTTAGAAATAGGTTTCAAATAGAAGAGATAATTCAGAGTTAAAGATGAGGAAAAAATGGTATGAAATAGTTTGCTAACTTTATGACGAGGGCAGTACATCTCGCGTGTGACTCAGGCTAAGAACAGCGCAGGCAACTGGGGGTTCAGGCATTCTAGATCAGTGCAGAAGGAACAGCCAGGCTTATTTTCTTTCACATGCCTAAATCCAGAGTATATCAGGTTACTTTGTTTCTCTTACTTATCAGGAATCCAGAGTCTAATGGTTCTGTCTCTTGAAGCAGATGCCAGTAAGTTTCCAAGTGGGGAAAACTGCACGCTGGTTACCACATCCTTGTGACCCACATATCTGAAAGCTCTAGCTTGTGGCTTGCAATTCCATAGCATGAGGAACGTATCCCAAGAAGCAGTAGCTATGAAGAAAGAGAAGAACAAACCACTGATTGTTAAAATGTGAATGTAGGCACGTCTCATTACAATGGACAGGATATCTAGTAACACGATGTCCAGGTAACAGAGGGGCTGGAGGTTTTTAAGCCTGACCAGGTCATGGAAAAAAAATATTTTTTAAAGTAACTCAAAGCTACATCACTAATGTGCAAGCTTGGCTGTGTTCTATGCAGCCACAAGTCAGGATTACTGGTCCCTTCATCTGGCTGGAGCTCAATGACTATTTACCAGAAGATAGCAGCATAACACAGGCCCTCGGGACTAGGAGTAGTTCTGTCTCTAACTCTCAGGATAACTGGGAAAGTTACTTAACATCTGTGTCATGAAGACTGAATGCTTTTCCTGAGAGAGCTGAGAATGATGATTTTTTAAAAATGTTTATGTGAAGATAATTTCACACTTAAGAGGAAACATAAGAATAGTATAAAGAACATTAATATACCCTTTGCCAGATCTTTTTTTTTTTAATTTAATTTTATTTTTGAGAGAGAGAGAGAGCAAGCAGTGGGGAGGGACAGAGGGAGAAAAACAGAATCTTAAGCAGTCTCCCTGTTCAACAGGAGCCTGGGGCAGGGCTCAATCCCACAATCCTGGGATCATGACTTGAGCTGAAATCAAGAATAGGAGGCTCATCTGACTGAGCCACCCAGCAACCCTACCCTTTGCCAGATCTACTTGTTGTTAATATTTTGCCCCACTTGGTTTATAATTTACTCTTACACTCACTTGTACTCACTCTGTATACATGAACGAGCTTGCATGCTCACATAAGTGCGTGCGTGCGTGCGCGCGCGCGCGCACACACACACACACACACAGTTGTTTTTTTTTCTTTCCCTGAACCATTTGGAAGTGAATACATTATCATGGTGACTTTATTCCTAAATACTTCATTGTGTTTTTCTAAGAATAAGGATGTTCTCTTACATACCCATAGCAGTATCAACTTCAGGAAATTTATTACTGACAATACTTTAATCTACCAACTATTTTCCAATTTTGCTAATTGACCCAGTGATGTCTTTTATGGCTGGAAAAGGTGGTCTTGAAAATCTTTTTCTGCTCTGACATTCTACAATTAATAAAAGAATTGTGTATGTCAGACATTAGCTTAAGGCTTTAAGGAAATAAAGACAAATGCAATCAATGGTGGAAATAAATGCCTTGGACAAAGAATAAACAAATAAACCAATGAACGCTAGATCTAATTCTTGCCCCCAAACCAAATTTTATACATGCATGTAGCCCCCAAATTACCCCAATAATAGGAACCAAGTCAATGAGAATCACTAAGTCTGGACTGCAGAATCTTAGAAAAAAATACGACTTTATAAACTTGAAATAGAATTAGCATTACTGTTAAAAGAGAATATAATGTCACTGAAAACCTTCTCACTTCTTTAGTCATAGATAAAATTCATTGGACTTAAGTATGCACTGTTTCCAGTTAACTTTAAAAAGTTAGAGTTTTAAAGTTTCAAGCTATAATATTGTATACTACCCCTTTCAAAAAATATACAAAAAGTTGATGCTCCACCACAGTTCATAAAATTATTAAATATTTATAGCAGAGTCTAAATTATCTGGAGCTAAGGGAGACAAAATAGGGAAAACAATGAATTATCATGAGCATTACACTATTTAGGTTCTAAAGTATTATGCTACAAATAAGATCTACAAAAAGAAGACAGAATCCCTTACCTCAAGGAATCACAACATCATAGGGGAGACAGTTCATTAACAATATCATATATGTTTTACACCCCAATGTTTATAGCAGCACTATCAACAATAGCCAAAGTGTGGAAAGAGTCCAAATGTCCATCGATGGATGAATGGATAAAGATGTAGTGTACACACACACACACACACACACACACACACACACACACAATGGAGTATTACTTGGCAATCAAAAAGAATGAAATCTTGCCATTTGCAACTATGTGGATGGAACTGGAGGGTATTATGCTAAGCGGAATTAGTCAGAGAAAGACAAATATCATATGACTTCACTCATATGAGGATTTTAAGAGACAAAACAGATGAACATAAGGGAAGGGAAACAAAAATAATATAAAAACAGGGAGGGGGACAAAACATAAGAGACTCTTAAATACAGAGAACAAACAGAATGTTACTGGAGGGGTTGCGTGAGGGGGGATGGGCTAAATGGGTAAGGGGCATTAAGGAATCTACTCCTGAAATCATTGTTGCACTATATGCTAACTAATTTGGATGTGAATTTTAAAAAATTAAATTAAGAAAATATATATGTTCAGAGGACTTTTAGAAATTATTCATCCATTTTCCATACCTCCTACCCCCCTTCACCTACTGTGCCCAGCCTCCCAGCATCCCCACTGGCAAGCACAATATGTTCTTTGTACTTACCGTTTGTTTCTGCTTTTTTTGTGTTCGTTCATTTGTTTTGTCTTTTAGATTCCACATGCAAATGAAATCATATGGTATTTGTCTTTCTCTGACTTATTTCACTTAGCATAATATCTCTGAGGTCCACCTATGTTGCCACAATTCATTCCTTGTTATGGCTGAGTAATATTCCTCTGTGTGTGTGTGTGTGTGTGTGTGTGTGTGTGTGTGTGTGTGTGTGTATACCACATTTTGTTTATCTACTCATCTACTGATGGACACTTGGGTTGCTTCCATATTTTGGCTACTGTAAAAAATGCTATAGTAAACATATGGGTGCATATATCATTTTAAATTAGTGTTTTTATTTTCTTTGGGTAAATACTTAGTAATGGAATTACTGGATCATAAAATTCTATTTTCAATACTTTGAGGAACCTCCATTCTGTTTTTCAGAGTAGCTGTACCAATTTACGATCCCACCAACAGTATATGGAGGGTTCCTCTTTCTTCACATCCTTGCCAACGCTTATTTCTTGTCTCTTTGATTCTAGCCATTCTGACAGGTATAAAGTGATATCTTGTTCTCACAATTAGTGGTGTTGAGCATCTGTATATATTTCTCTTGGCCATACATATGTCTTCTTTAGAAGTATGTCCATTCAGGTCCTCTGCCCATCTTTTAATCATATGATTTGTTTTTTGGGTGTTGAGTTGTAAGTTCTTTATATATTTTGGATATTAATCCCTTATTGGATTCATCATTTGCAAATATCTTCTCCCATTCACTAGGTTGTCTTTTTGTTTTGTTGGTGGTTTCTTTCACTGTGCAAGAGCTTTTTTTTTTTTTAGTATAGTCCCAATAGTTTATTTTGCTTTTGCTTTTGTTTTACTTGAAGATACATACCTAGAAAAATGTTCCTATGGCTGATGTCAAAGAAATTACTGCCTATGTTTTCTTTTTAAAAGTTTTATGGTTTCAGATCTCACATTTAGGTCTTTAACCCATTTTTTTTTCACTGAAATTGAATTTTTATTCCAAATGACTGTAAAGGCTGAAAAGACAACAGACAAAATTGAAAATTACTTGTTTAACTGGAAATGAGAAGTAGTTGATTTGCAGGAGAGTAAATGGTGTGGTGGGAGCCTGGCACTGATAACAGTTGTAATTAAGAAAGCGTAAAAATAACCAGTGTCTTTTAGATATGCAATCTGGATGTGCAGCATGTACAGCAAATAAAATAAAAGGAAAGTAAAAAAAAGGGGGGGGGAGGGTGTGGGGAAAACCCACAAAATCTGAAACCTCAGAAATTAACATTCATTTAAGAACATAGTAGTGAAGGCTTTTCATAGCAAAATTTTCACAATTCTTAAAATGGAAGTCTTCAAAAGAACTTCTTCAAATTGAAAAGCTGAGAACAGTTACACTGCCTTGGAAGAGCTGCTACCTGTCACAAAGATAAAGATGACACTCAGTCCTACTTTCCAACACAGTGATATCTGATGAACCCGACGAACCTGAGCAGAACAGAGAGGCGGCCTGGCGGGCACTGACATCGCTCATTGCGAAACGGTTCACCGATGGTATCACAGATGTTCACAGGACTTTTATACATTCTTCACCCTTAGTGTTGTACGGAGCGGTTAGTGATCCTTCCTGAGGAAAAGGCATTTGAGCAGAGACCTGAGTGCAGTGAGGGGTGATTCAAACTGACATGTGCAGGGAGAACACACTCGGGGCAGACGGGACCCCACGCATGACCGCCTGAGACAATAACGTAGTTAAAAGACTGACGAATAATAGAGAAAGAATAGTAGAGGAAGAATAGTAGCTACAAGGGAGCACAAGGGGGTACTCCTGGGGGCACTAGTAAATGGTTCTTGCTCTGAGTGTTTGTTAAATGGGCATGTCACATTGTGAAAATTCATCAACTTGTCCAATTGGGGTACATAACTTATACTTTGATAAAACATTTAGAAAAAATGTTTAAAAATATCACTCTGCTCACTCTGTGCAGAATATACAGGGTGTAGGGGGGCAGAATTGAAGAAGAAAATCAATTAGGAGGCTACTGCAATAACGCAGTCAGGAGAAGGTGGTGGTTTGGACTAAGCTGGAGGCCACGGAAGTGGGAGAAGTGGTCAATAGTTGGTATGTTTAAAGGTAGAGCCTGTGCAGGCAGCTACTGGATTCGATACAAGGAAGAAAGAAAGCAGAAGCAACCAGGCCAGGCTTTCGGACAGGGCACCCAGATGAATCTCAGGGCCATTTAATGATATTAGAAAAACCAGAAGAGGGGTACGAGGGTGGCTCAGGCAGTTAAGTGTCTGACTCTTAATTTTGGCTCAGGTCACAATCTCACGGTTCATGGGTTCGAGCACCGTGACGGGCACTGCGCCGACAGTGAGGAGCCTCCTTGGGATTCTCTCTCTCTCTCTCTCTCTCTCTCTCTCTCTCTCTCTCCCTCTCTCTGCCCCTCCCTGCTTGCACTGTCTCTGTCTCTCAAAATAAGTAAATAAACTTTTAAAAAATAATGTGTTTAAAAGAAAAACCAGAAGAGATGGAGGTTGACAATGAGGCAGCGTGGGGTGGGAATCAAGAGCTCTTTTCGGGATGCAGTAAGCTGAAGATGCCCATTAGACATACAGGTGGAAATGTCAAGTATGGGGGTAGATATACCCACCGAGAGCTCAGGGAGAGATTTTAAGTGTTACTGTGGTGGTTAAAGGAGCAAACTATAGAATTAGACTCCCTGAGTCAAATCCAAGCTATCGTCTACAAGCTATGTACCCTTGGGCAAGTTACTCAGCCTTTCTATGCCTGCGACACTGAATCTACAAACAAGGTGCTTTAAGTATTACATGAAATGATACTTGGAATCGACGCCTGTCACACGGAAGACACTCAAAGGTACCCATTATTACTATCGGTTTTCTTTGTGCCACCGTCAGCAGCAGCCGCTGTGTAGAGAAGGACTGGACACTGCGTAGGATCACTTGGGGAGTGAATCTAGATGAAGAAGAGGGTGAAGGTACCTAAAGGAGCCGTAAATGAAACGGGAGGGGACAAGCAGATGTTGCTGTCCAGGAACTCAAGAAGTATTCAGAGAGCGTGACAAGCTGTATCAAATGCTTTCAAGAAATTAGAGTAACATCAGGCCTGAAAAGGACCAGCTACGTAATTTGCGGGGCCCAGCACCAATGTCAATGTGGGGGTCCTCGTAGAAAAACTGCTAAGAATTTCAGGACAGTGATAGCAGGGCATTAAACCAGTCCTAAGTGACTACACAGGGCATATGCCCATAAAACTGGCCCTGGGCCCGAGGACCAGTTGTTGATTTGGCAATAAGAACTGCGTCCGTGAAGTGGTGAGATCAGAGCTGGTTGGTGTTGGTTGATGAGAGATGGGAGGGAGGCTGTGGAAAGAGTTAATGTATACAACTGATTCATTAATTCATTGAGGGTTTACAGGCTCCCTAACACTCAACATGATAAGAAGCAGGAAAAAATGGTATTACAGGATCACGGTGACACAACAATTAATGGGGTGAGGGAGGTCACAGGGATAAGAATACGAAGCTTAACTGAGAAGGTGACACAGGACTTGAGACTTCACATATTTTGTCGGAAAAGGAAAAGAGCATCTTAACCAGAGTGGATGCTCAAAATTACAAATATAGAGTCGATGGCTGCATGCCCACATTAAAGCAGCACTTGCTTGCTATCCTGGTGTGAGGCCCGGTGAAGAGAAGTGAGACAGCAGGAGGAAAAGGTGGTTCATAGGACAGGGACAGCCTCACCTTTGGGCAAAGGGGCACTTCAGAGGCCTATTAATTACGAAATACCAGAAGCCAAGATGTCCCAAGTACCACTGTGTGGCTCAGGGTACACTCTATATTTCTTCCACATTTTTCATCGTTACTTCCTTAACCTTATCCCACTAAACTCTAATACTGTGATAATGAAAGGTACTGGACTACGGATATCAATGTTGTAAAGTGTCAACGTGGAATTTACTTTCCTTCATTTCCACTGAACCACACCCTAAATAAACACCACCACCTAATTTCAAATGCCAAAGCTTATATGATTCGTCATCCAACTGGTCTATTTTGAGATAAAATGTCAAAGGGAAGAAGTTAAGAGAAAAGGTTAATTAGTAAATCTACCCTTGAAATTAGTAAATTTTTATCCCCTAACAATAATTCACGGTTTCAGGAAATCTTTATTAGGACAAAAGACAAAACAAAGTCCATGTGCACCCAGGCCAGTGCTATGTCTCTGGAGGTACCAAGGAACGCACCAAGGAGAACATGTTTGCTTTCCATCACGTCCAAAAGGCCAATAGTTACTGTGTCACCTTAACTAGCAATAACTTGAGCCACCCTAAGATCTCTCACTCCTTGTTTTATCCAAACCTGCAGTTACTCAGAGGTTTGCTCCATCAGGAATACTATCTCCTTAGAAACAAACGGTAGTGCCTCCAGTTTGTGAGCTTGCTGTTAAATTATTTTATCTTTTCAACTGGTAATAAATGCACATGTTATCGGTATTTACCAAAATCTCCTTCTGGACCTTGGCCACCTAGCTCCCCTTCCTAGAGGCAAACCAATGTTAACCATTTCTTGAGTACCCTCTTACGTGCTTAAACAAATATGTGCCTATTTACATGTATTTTTTATACAAATGGTAGCATGTTATTTGTCATTCTGCATTTTGCTTCTCTATCTTCCTTTGCCAGCCCACTTGGTATAATATGTTGGAGATCGTGATGTATTAGTACATAGAGCTGTCTTATTCTTTTCCTATTTTTTCATGTTTATTTATATTTGAGAGAGAGAGAGACAGACACACACACACATAGAGCACAGAGGCAGAGAGAGATGGAGACAGAATCTGAAGCAGGCTCTAGGCTCTGAGCTGTCAGCACAAAGCCTGACCCAGGGCTCGAACTCAGGAACCATGAGATCATAACCTAAGCCAAAGTCAGACACTTAACCGACTGAGCCACCCAGGTGACCCATTCCTTTCCTATTTTTTTTTTTTATTTTTTTTTCAACGTTTTTTATTTTATTTTTGGGACAGAGAGAGACAGAGCATGAACAGGGGAGGGGCAGACAGAGAGGGAGACACAGAATCGGAAACAGGCTCCAGGCTCCGAGCCATCAGCCCAGAGCCTGACGCGGGGCTCGAACTCACGGACCGCGAGATCGTGACCTGGCTGAAGTCGGACGCTTAACCGACTGCGCCACCCAGGCGCCCCTCTTTTCCTATTTTTAATAAAACCTTATTTTATTTTATTTTATCTTATTTACATTTATTTATTTTTGAGAGAGAGAGAGCACAAGTGAGGGAGAGGCAGAGAGAGAATGAGACATAGAATCCAAAGCAGGCTCCAGGCTCTGAGCTGTCAGCACAGAGCCCGATGCGGGGCTTGAACTCACAAACCATGAGATCACAACCTGAGCCAAAGTCGGACGCTTAACCAACTGAGCCACCCAGGTGCCCCAAAACCTTAAAGGAAGATTTCCTAAGCCCTTTTTTCTCTTTATTGACCAGATACCCTTAAAGACTACAGACCTGTTATTTTTGTGAGATGTTCATCAGTTTTTTTCTTGATACTCCCTCATGATTAGATTGAGGATACGTATTTTTGATAGGAATCCACAGGTTGTATTGTGCCCTCATCATAGCAGGGTGTTTGTGTCTGTTTGTCCCAGTATCGGTGAGATTTACTTTGATTGCTTGGTCCAGGTGGCATGTTGCTGCTTGGGCTCTACCTCTTGGCTGTTCTGCAGGAAGAGTGCCTCTGAGAAGGAAGCCAAGGCAGCTGCGGGCTCACCGTGTGTGTGTGTGTGTGTGTGTGTGTGTTTCCCTTCTGCCTCGCAGGGACTGTTACAGTTCTGCACTCTCTGTTGCTTGATGACTGAATTCACTTGCCTCATATATGTTGTCTCATTTTACAGTTGTTTTTAGGCTGGAGGGAAAGTTTGGCTACCAATTACTCTGTCAGGACCGGAGGGAGAAGTGTGCTTTACTCTCTTTAATAGCTACATAATATTCTATTGTGTAGCCACACCTTAATTTATTTAACCAGTCTACCCTATTTACCCTTTCACAAATGACACGGTAATATACATGAGTCATTTCTGATGTGTACAAATACATCATTGTGATCAATTCCCAAAAAGATTATTGATGGGTCAAAGAGTACATGTTTTTGAACTCACAAAAAGGTCTGTGTTCACAATATAGTGTCTTTCACAGCTTTATACATTTGGATCATCTCCCTCTCAGGCCTTTCCATCCCATATTCAAGAAAGTCCTAGTAATCCAAATCACCTTCCTATAGAAATTCTTGAATTTTTCAACTATTTCAGGGGTCCTTCTATGTATTTTGGACTCTGATTATGTCTCACTTATACTCCACTACCAGAAGTTAACTCAGATTTCTGGTTTGAGGGCACCATGATTTTGTACTTCCTATAGCATTTCCAGGTTCATGCTGGTCTTTAGGTCACAAAAGAAACTCTAGATGGCCTTCTTCAAGGAAAAATAAACAAGGACATATTCTAAGGAAATCTGTGAGGAGATCTCTATGACTGTTTTTTAAGAAAAAAAATTATCACTCCCAAGCATACACATCTATAAGCTTAGATAAAAGGGAAAGGGCTGCCCAATAAAAAGATAATATTCTAATCTTCACTAGATAAACTTTCATCTCTATCTAATACTTTCAGAGTTAGTTTGTGCTATCCAAGCACTATGTAATAATATAAATAAATGATGGCACTAACTTAAAATTCCTCTGCCCTGAATGAGGGAATATTTAAGCATCTTTTCCTTCTAGCTGACACTAAGTCATTATCTTGCTAGTGTAAGCATGGTCTAAAAGGAGCTGTGGGTGCTTTAAAAATAATCTTCAGTAATGACAATCAGGAGAACTTAATTTAACTTACTCAAATTCCACCTCTCTAGGACGATGGACAATCACAACAACATACACCTTTACAGAGTTGTTACTAGGGGCCAAATACTTTTATAAGCATTATTTTATTTAATCCTCACAACGAGGCAAGTAATTATCATTATCCCTCTTGTTCAGATGAGGAAGTGAGGCTTAGTGAGGTGAAGTAATTTGTCCAAGGTCATGGAGGCAGAAAGCAATGTAGTCCATTTTTAACCCAGTTCTATCAGTCTCCAAAGCCTGGGCATTTAACCAATAACCCAGTGTTTTGAGAAGCACTGGGCATTTATGGATTATCCCTATTACAATTACTGGGAACCTTGTTTAAAATGTGTACTTCCAGTAAATTAAACATTCTTTGGGGTGAGACTGAGGAATCTGATTTTTTTTTTTTTACCACTTTCTCACTTAATTCTGATGTACCTTGGAAGTGGAGACATACCGTGCTCTGCATACACTAACACTTAGGAATAAGTTTTTGAACTGTAACAGTGGGAGAAACTTTAACAAAGCTACTATACAGGTTGCCATCAAAAACCATAATAGGAAAAGAATTTCTGGCAAACTTTTATTATGGTTTCACTGTGAAGAAAACAACTTAGAACTTCCAAATTGCATTCTGCTTCTATTCAATGAAAAAAAGAAAGAAATTAACTTGTTCTTTACCATCATTTATTCTACAAATAACCCACAGGCTAATAGGGATTGGGTCCATGACAGCATAACCTTGAAGGGAAAAAAGGGAGGAAAGTGACAACTTCAGTGTTAAAATTATACAATTTTAAATGGAAACTTGTAAAGTGCGGCTCGGGTTCTACAAACCACGTGACAGTACTTTTAAACTCTTCTAATGTTTGACTAAATTTGAGTGCTGCCTTCTGAGAAGTTGGCCTAATGGAAAAGAATGTGGCTCTAGAATTAGACTCCAATCCAGGCCCAGCCAGGCTGTGCTGCTTACTAGCTATGTAGCTTCAGGAAAGTTCCTGAACCTTCATCCATAAAAAAGGATGGAAACACTTCACAGGTTATTGGTTTCTCCCATCCCTTCTCCTCCAACCACTTCCCAACCCACCCTGTGAAACCCAAGAGCCCAGCACCTTCTGAAAGGCTATCAAGTATAAATCCACCATACTTTATGTTCTGTTTCTCCGAGTCATGACCAGAAGTTTAGGCCTTGAGTTCCTCCAGTCATCATCCACATGCTCTCACTCCTATAACTCTCTGGATGTCGCCTTAGCTGACCCTGACACCCATGCCTTCTCTCCTTCCCAAAAGCCGCCAGTGGGCCAGGGGGACTCCCAGTAGATGATCTCCCTATAACCACATCCTCCTCCTTGAAAGTCCCTCCTCCTCAACCACTTACGCTTAACTCTGCTTGGGAACCCCAAGTTCCCTGAAACCCTTTCAAGTGACAATCATTTTCTCTTTCACATTTCACCTACCTCACGTCACAGTTTTCCTCTCTAGCTCCTGATATTATTAGTTCAGTCAACAGATATCTCACCCTTACACCACATAAGGCATTGTGGACTGGGCAGGGGAAGTCCTAAGGAACAAAATAGGCAAACTTTCTAAATGGGGAGCTGACACTCAGACGAAGAGGAGGAAAACAAGTCAACAAGCAGGCAAACATGACATCTTAAATTGTGCCAACAGACATGAAAGCTACATCAGGAAGTCATAAGGAGAATTTTGTGTGGAGGTAGAATACTTACTTCAGATGGAGTTATCAGTAGCATTTTAAGGAGAGGCAGAAGGACAAGAAGGAGCCAGCCAAGCAGAGTGAGGAAGTGAAGAGCATTTCAGACCAAGGGGACAACCAGAATGCTCCAAGGCCCTTTTCTTCCACGCTTCCTTGGCAATTCATTCCGTGGCCACACTCTGCATCGTGTCATCAGCAGAAACTGAACACTTCCCAGATCATGAATTGAAGCCTGCCATCCTCTGACAAGCTGCTTTCCTTACAGTTTAGTCAAGTAATTTCTATATCACTCCAATCCATTGACCTATATTCTCCATGGAGGCTCTCTTTTCATCACCTTCATTTCTCTCTTTATCCTACTGATAAGCCCCCTCTCACACATATATTCAATCCCCTGACTCTCCCTCCTTCCTTCAAGTTTCCCCAGCTAAATCCCAGTCACTCTGGCTTTTCTGAACCTATATTTATACCAGTGAGAGTAGCTAGACACACCCCCAAACAGATTAGAAACACAGTAAATGTATAACCACTAATGTCACCTGGATCTCTACACTGCCCAGTAGTGCACAATTCTGCAATACTTCCCTCCCTACTCTCCTAATGACTATTTAACATCTCTCTCAATTCCACATTTCTCCCCCACCCTAGACCTTGGCTTTCATGAGACCCTACTGCCATGGCTTTCCTTCTATCTTTCTGATTATTTCTTCTTAGATTCTTTTGCCATTTCTTCTTCTTGTCTAAAGGTTTGGGATCTTTAGGACTAAACTTGGGCTATTTGCCCTCATGGTTCTATGTTCTTCCCAGGTGATCTCAAATATTCCCATGACTTTGCTGAAGTCGAAAACAAATGGAGACCAGCCTTGAAAATTCCCTGAGCAGACAAAAACAGCTTAATCACACAAAGATTAATTTAGCTTATTTTGTCAAACTAACTTGACCTAGGTCATTTCTTGCTTATGTCTCTGGAAATCACAAGCAAAAACTTGAACTGTTTCCCAAGGTAACTCCTGACCAACACCCTATCATTTAAGAGAACTCTAATATTACAAGCAATCAATGTGAAGAATAAAGTCACTGCTTTCTCACTATATAAGCTGCTTTATAACATACCCCTGAGCCTCACTGCATGTTTTGAGTGTTCCCAGTTTGCAAACTATCTTTATGGTATGTGCACAATAAACTTTAACTAATTACTATTTCAGGGATTCCTCAGTTTTACTTCTGTTATTTCTGAACTTTTGACAACTTTAAATACCATCTGTATGCTAATAACTCCCAAATTTCTCTCTTTCCCAGAGCACCACCCTAGTCTGAGCCATCATCAACTCCTGCTGGTAATACTAAAATATCTCCTAATTGACTTCTCTACTAATAGTTCAGTATCCACAGAGCAGAGTGATCTTTTTGAGGTCTAAATCAGATTATGCCATTCTCTTCCTTAACACTCTTCAACAACTTTTCACAACTCTCAGAACAAAATCCTAAAACATGGCCTCCACCTTAGTTTCCTAGGGCTGCCATAACAAATTGCCAAAATCTTGGAGGCTTAAAACAAAGCAAATTTATTCTCGTACAGTCCCCAAGGCCAGAAGTACAAAATCAGGGCATTTGTAGGATTCTCTCTAATGTTCTAAAGGAGATTCCATTCTTTGTCTCTTCCAAGGTCTGGTGCCTCCAGAAGCTCTTTGGCTCCTGGCTGCATGACTCCAATCTCTGCCTCTGGCTTCTTCTCTTATCTCCTCTGTGTCTCTCCTAATAACACTTGTCATTGGATTCAAGGCTCACCAAGATAATCCAGAATGATCTCTTCTTGAGATCCTTAACTTAATTACATCTGGAAAGAACTTTTTTCCCCAAACAAAGTCACATTTACAGGTTTCAGGGACATGAACATATCTTTTAAAGGGCCCCTATTTCACCTGCTCTAGCCTCCAAGGCCTTACTACCTCTGCCTTCCCCTGCAACTTCATCCCCTAAAGCTCTCTCTCTGCCTTCATTTACAGCCTCTACCCCTTCTGGCCTTTCTCTCTCTCTCTCTTTTTTTTTTTTTTTAAAGTAATTTTTTTTAAGTTTTCCTGTTTATGTAATCTCTGCACTCAATGTGGAGCTCTAACTCATGACCCAAGATCAAGAGTCGAATGCTCTTCTGACTGAGCCAGCTAGGTGCCTCTGGCCTTCTTCTATTTCCTTAATCAAGAACAAGTTCTTTCCCACTCTTGGTTTTTGAATATGCAATTCTTTCTCTAGTCTTTGCCTGGCTAACTCCTCCCTCAGGTCCTGAGTTAAATCTAACTTCCACAAAGGAGTATCCTTGACCCCATAAACTTATGTCGCCACTGTTATTCCTCAAAGCACTCTTCCTTTTCTTCACAGCATGCACCCCTTTTCCTGTTTCAGGTTGTACCTGCACACGATTTGTGTGTTTACTTGTTAATATTTGTCTCTATCATCAGACTATGGATTCTTCACACCATGTGAAGAAGCACACCTGTTTTGTTCTCCTCTGTGTGTGTGCACCCAGAGCATAAGCCAGCATCTGGCATACTGTAGCATTAACTAAATAAAGTTCCACTCGATAAATGGGGAACTTTTATTTTTTATATATCATTCCCCCTTTGAACAGGATCAGGTAAGTGCAAATAAGAGGGTCAGAATGGTGACCAGACAGCCAAGGGCACTGCTAGCCTTCAGTGGACAACTCTCCTGGGCCAGCCTGAGAAAGTGGTCGAGCTTGGCATACAGGAAAAGTCATGTCTGATTATTAGCAAGCTGTAAGGACTTGTCTACTCTTCACTTCTACCCTGGACAACTATTCAGTTCAGGAATTTATTTCACCTTTTATAATAATCCCTACGTCCTGGTCAAAACGATTTAGGTTTTTCTGAAATTTTAGGAAAAAATTCCAATACAGATTCTCACTCATGGTCTAATTCACATATATATCTAACTTTCTTAACTCTGTTAAATTACAAAATGACTCAAGTGTTAATAAATCCTGCTGGCCGGTTTTAAAGTCTGGTAGGCACAGAGGGATATAGAAATCTTTTTTGGAATACATGAAATTCTCCAGCCTCTTCTTTTCCCCTAAAGATTTTTTTTTTATAATTGAGATGTAATTCATATACTATAACTTCACCCTTTTATAGTGTATAATTCAGTGTTTTACCCAAAATTGTACCACCATTGTCACTATCTAATTCCAGAACATTCTCATCACACACCCACCCCCTAAAAAACCCATCCTCATTAGCAATCATTCTCTATTCCTTCCTGCCACAGGCCCTGGCAAACACTTTGTACTGTCTATGATTTTTCCAGTCATTTTTTACTTTCATGAAACTGAAGGTGAGAGACAATGATTTGCACAGGGTTGCAGTCACTTAGTAAGACAGCAAGATTCTAGCATACATATTTACAGTAACTTTTTAAACTATACATTAAAAAACCCCAAAAGATCAGTAAAAATATGTTTAGCTCAACTGTACGTATCCTAAATGTGGCTATTAAGACATCTGATGTATAAAGCGGAGTCTTTACAATAGTGATTCCCAAGAAGTGTCTCAGGCACGGGAGAGGCATGGGTGTGGGGCATTAGGCAGAATCACTAAAGAGGAAGAAGAGATGTGGCTGGTGGAAAGGAATTGCACTTCGGATGGGGGGATGCAGAGCGATGGTTGAGGGAAATGTGAGGCTATGTGGTTTACAGAATAGATATATTTCTTTTTAGCCAAAGGTTTTGAAATTCATGTTAATGTGCCCAGGTGTTCACTTGCTTCCTTTTACAGAGCCCCCAGTGGGCCCCAGAGCTCCCAGTCATTTCCTGTTTGTTTATGAGTAGTAAACACAGACATTAATAGTGCTAACACCACTCAGAATACTTGTAGGGTAATGACACCTTGCAAAATAATGCAGGAACTTTGACTTTTTAATATTGTCTGTATTTTCAAATAAGCTAAATAATTACAAGCTTAACTCTCTTCTGTTACCATCAACAAATGTGTACATAGAAACAATGATCCCATAGACTAAAATCATCAGAATCCATTTGCAAAAATAATTAGCAATGCATTTTATTTTATGTCTTAATATTGCAAAAAATCATTAACAAAAGAAAAAAAAAAGGATGGGAACTGCTCAACACATAGAAAAAAATTCATTGTTCAAAAGAGATTAATCTGAACCTCAACCTTTTTTGGGCTCATTTACAAATATTATTAAAACAGCAATTGAAAGGGACAAAGCAGGGATGCCTGGGTAGCTCAGTCGGTGAAGCGTCCAACATCAGCTCAGGTCATGACCTTGCACTCACTCGCTCACTGAGTTCAAGCCCCCGCTTCGCTTCGGGCTCTGTGCTGACAGCTCAGAGCTGGAGCCTGTGTCTCCCTCTCTCTGCCCATCCCCCGCTCACTCTCTGTCTCTCTCTGTCTCAAAAATAAACAAACATTAAAAAAAATTTTAACAAAAGGGACAAACTAATCGAAACCAAATATTTTATTAGTTAAAATTGAGATCCTAAAACCACTAAGACTATACAACTTAAAAATAACCTCTTGGCTCCAACCTAGAAAAGTTTGATTTGACAACATACAATGAACATGCAGGAACCTACTACTACTGAGTAAACAAACTGTCTTTCACAAACAAGTTACTGTGAGTTCTAGAGATCCTGCAGATGATCATTATCATTTGTCTGAAAGACGACTGCTAGAAATGCCTACTTAGTTAATGTACTCATAGAGCTGGACACTGAACGGCATAACGACCATTTGAAGTAGAAACCTCTTGTCTACCAAATATTTTACTGAAACTGATATTAATATGTAAACTAACTTAAAAAGTCAACTCTTAACTGTCTACAGCAAAAGAGAGCTTTGGTACCAATAAATGGGAATTAGGGCATCAAAATAGACATTGTTTGTAGATTTACAGTATTTTTTTTTAATTAAATTGGCAATGCCTATAGACAAAAGCGTGAAAGTCTCATCCTTCTGTTACCTACACTACATGAGGAATGAACAACCAGACTCTTTCAAGTTACTGATCTAAATAAAGCACTATCCTAAAATTTCTTCCAAAACAATTAATGGGTCACATCCTACAATTTAGCAATAGGTAAAAAATTAAGTACTTTACTTTTCAATGCCCCCTTTATCTTTTGACAGGAGCAGCAAGATACTGGGGTAAAAGTAATTCCAATAAGTACTTCCAGAATAATCAATTTTAGTTTTTCCATTTGAAGGGGGGGGAGGGCGGCTAACAAGAACAAATAAGTAAACAAAGGGTGATTTAAATTAAAAAGTAGACTGGGCAAGGGGAGACAGTAGGTTTAGGAGAACAAATGCTGTCAAACAACCATTTTTGCAAAATGCAGAGTATTATTATAAATCCTTCTTAAATTACACCCAGGGCCATGTACCTTGCACATGAAATTTGGATAATTCTTTGATAAACCTCAAGGTTGCTAGATAACTTCACGAAAGTTATTAACACATTTTCATTGTGAGAAGCAAAGGAGAAATAAAAATAATCAAGATACATAGCACTTTTACTTTTTGAAATGGCTATCCTAAAAGTTTTTCTTAAATTCCGATTTTGCAAAGTTCCTTCTCTCCAGTCATCAAGTACACACTGAAAACAACTTTACTTATGAGTACTGTGGACTATCTATGGAGTATGCATTTTTCATAAATGTAGACCAAAGTGAACTAATTGAGATCTGGTTCTAAATTCAGCCTGTGATTCTTGGATATAGCTTTGGAACAAAATGAGTGGTGTATATATATATTTAAGTATAGTTACTTCTTAATTTTGTTGGGAAAATATTTATATTCTCAGCCCAAAAGATTACTTTTAGAGTTTGAAAGATTAAAAAACAAAATTGATTCAACAACTGTCAAATAAAATGAATACAAACACTGACCACAACAACTTTCCACTCAATCCAAAATAAACCACTTCAGTTGAGCTCGGCTCACTTAATTTTAAAAGTATCCCCCTTTTCTAGATTCTTAACTGGACTGATTATTGCCTAACAACATTATCTGTGTTAAAAGGAAGAGATAAAAAGTGTTGTAAAGACTGCATGAGTGATTGTAATGTGTAATCACATTTCAGAGCTGGAAGGGATCTTTGAGATCTAATCCAGCACCCACATTTTATAGACGAGAAAACTGAAGCCCAAACGGAGTCTTTTGGTCAAACGACATGACCAAAATCACATTCCATGGCTGAGCCATTCATTCATTCATTCATCATTCATTCACCCACATACTACTGAAAGCTGCCTAAGTGCCAGGCTTGGTGCTAGGTGCTGAAAACAGGCTATAGGGCAGCAATCGGCAGCGTCCAGGCAACAGGCAAGCTTTTTCCTTGTTTTAAGAGAAATCCTTAAATGTCCTCACCAGGAAGAACTCCTAGAAGACTTCCACAGCCTTTGCAGCACCGGGCCCACTTTCAGTTTCACACATTTCAGTAAACACAGTTGGCTTTAACTTTGCAGAGTCCACAATCATGTTTACTTTAAACAATTAAGCATTAACAAAGGGAAGCACAGTATTGTGAATGAGTCCCTTTCCAGTACATTCATAACTTAAGGAAGTGCAATCAGAAAATGCCCCCCCCCCCACCACACACACACAAGAGTTCACAGAGAGGACAGCTTACAAAATCAGAGCAAAATGAGGTATCAATACAGGCCAGTTAAGTCTAATAGCTCAAGTTTACCAAGTATGGAATGTAAATCTCTCCCCGTTTCATTCAGATGTGGGTATATTTTTCTGAGATGTCTGCATGTTAAAAAGACCTCTAAACTCACATTCAAACTAATGCCCTCTTCCAATGAAACGTACATCTAAACCAGGCCTTTCTCCTTAAGATCAACTTCCTTTGATTTCTAGTTGATTACAGGAAAACTAAAATAAAAAAATGACACCTAATGTGTTGGCTAAAAGAAATTCAAATCCTCATACAATAAGAATAGCAACAGCTCAAACTGCACATTTATGAGTTTTGTTTTTAAAGAGATGGGCAGTGAACTTATCCATCAACATAAATCATCGCTCTTTCTGCTTGGACTTTTACAGTCTTTAATATTAAGTCTGGCACTTAAATGTTTTGTGTATATCAATTCACAGTCAACTTCTTTGAGGAGAAAAAAACCATGTTGACAAAGCTTTTAAATAAAACAACCCATAAGGCACTTTGAAATATTAAACAGCAGCTCTCTGTGCACCCATTTTCAGCGTTCTATACCAAAATGAAACACAGCTTTCACAGAGCTCTCGCAGATGACCAGTGGGTGATTTCTGATAAAACACAACCTCACTGAGGCTCTTTAAAGGCTCTTTGACTTTCTTGAAATGACCAGTGGGTGATTTCTGATAAAACACAATCTCACTGAGGCTCTTTAAAGGCTCTTTGACTTTCTTGGAGCTATTGTCCGTCCGCTCAGGAAGAAAGTGCTGTTGTGCTCTTCTATTTCTCAAACTTCCAGATCTGTTTTTTATCTAGAGCGTCACAAGTTCTCATTTGAACATCAGGGCGACCCTCAGGTGTCCGAAAAGCACTAAGGCACAGTCCCGAGCGGGGATGAAAAATGGTTCCATCTTCTTCAAAATGCCAAATAATGTTTGCTGGAATGGGGAACCCATCTTTTGGACAATTTTGCATTCCTACATAATTTTTTTGCTCAGGAACCTCTGCGCATAACTCTGTCACAGAGTTAAACCTTATTTCCTTGTTTGAAGTGTATTCAAAGAATTGATTGCCTCCTTGGCCGTGGCAGCCGAACAGTGAAAGGTTGGCACCTGTGGGGTTACTGTCAGGAGAGTTATAATCTAAACATTCAGAAGAGATTCCCATACTGCGAATAGCTCCGTGCCAGCCTGGCCTATCCTCTGGAACATGTAAATTAGAAAACACATTTTTCAAATACCAGTCAAAGCTCTTGCACTTCAGCCGTTCTCGTAGTAGTTTTCTTTCAGATATATCACCATAAGCTTCTTTCCTTGCTGGAGGGTTTCGATTGTAGAAATGCTCTTTGTACTGGTCCATCCACACTTCCGCTGCCCGAGCAGTATTCTGTAGGAAATTGGGCCGAGCATATGGCGCCCGCTTGGGGAATACGTGGCCCACGTGGGAACACGGGTGGATCTCCAGTTTACCTCCACACTGCCACACCCTAAAAGATAGCTCCAGGTTCTCACCCCCCCACACTTCCATTCCAGTGTCATATGTTCCAAGGTACTGAAAATATTTCTTGCTGACAGCAAACAGTCCTCCAGCCATGGTGGGAGATCGGATTGGGTCAATTCTCGATTTCCGTCTGTCCCTTTCATGTTTGGGGACTGAATGCCACTGGAAGGTTAAGCGCCAGTCAAATCCACCAATCATGGGCTCCCCCGTCTGCATATAGAACTCAAAAGTATTCCAATCAATGGTGTCTATCACAGGACATACAATTGCCGTTTCATCTTTCCCAATTCTTTCCAAAAGTGGTTCTAACCAACCAGAATTACACTCACAGTGGCAATCCAGGAAAGTGAGGACATCCCCCGTGGCAAAAGTGGCCCCAATCAGGCGGGCTCGAACCAGCCCCTCACGCTTATTTGTTCTAATCAAGCGGACTCTATCGAGATTGCTGATGTAAGTTTCAAGCTGTGTCTTCAAATAAACTCTGTCACTCAAGTCATCCACTAGGATGATTTCCTTCAAGAGGACTGCAGGAGAAGTTTCTAAAACACTGTGGATGGTGCGGAGCAAGGTCGACCAGGCTTCATTATAGAAAGCGATGATAACAGAGGTGGTGGGAAGTCTCCTATAATTAAACTTCTGGGATTTACACTCATACATTCTTTTATCCTCTATGTGGCGGTGCAGGGAAATCCTGTCGCTGAGATAAATATTAATGGCATATCTCTCAATAAGTTCTTCTTGCTGCTTTAGTTCATCCTGGCTGAGCTGGAGTTTGCTGGCTTTCCCCCACTCCCCAAGTGCGTGGAAATCTGCAGGGGGCTTCTCATAAAGCGGTCTAGACAACTCCTCTGCCTTTTCCCAGGGGCCTGAGAGCTGTTTGGGCCCCCTCTCCCTGGCAAGGCCGGCTGCTGAGGAGGCATGGAAAGTAGAGACAGAGAGTTCCACCAGGATATAGGCCACTGTTAAAAGCGCCAGCAACAGGCAGCTCTTGCCTGCCCAGGTCCACCTCACGGCCATCCGGATCCTCATGGTTAAGGCGCAGACGCGGCCACCAGAGCCACCACGCAGGGGAAGGACTTCGGACCAGCAGATTGAGGTCCCGGCTCAGGTAGGAGCGAACTTCCGAGCACGTCCCTCTTTTCACGCAGGCGCTCGTCTTCTTTCCAGCCACAGGGGCTTCGCAGCGGTCACCGGAGACCTCTCTCGGTCCTTGGCCTCCGGCACAGCCCCAACTCCTCTCTCCCCGCTTCCTCCACTTGGTCTCACAACTTTTCACAAACTCTCTGGCCAACACCCCACCCTCCCTGGGCCGAGGACAAACCCCTCCCCTTCCCACTCACTCCTCCTGGCGGTTAGTTCGAGAAAGTCTTCGGCCAGGCCCGGGCCCGGAGGCGACTCGGCGGGGCCGGGCTGGGGGCCAGGACGGGCACGACCCAGGTGCCCGAGGCTGCGGCGCTCTCAACCCCCACACGGGTCCTCAGGGGCTCTCCCGCGGCCCCGCGTGGACAGGAGGCAAGGTTTCCGACCACCTGAGCCATGGCCGCATCACAAAGAGGGGGAGAGAATGCAACTTACCAAGTTGTTTGCCGTTGGGACTGAAGTCCACGGACGTGATCGCAGCTTTGTGGCCCTTAAAATACCGCTCCAGAACGGGGTCCTCCTGGGAAGAAAGTCGTCGGGTTGTGAAAGCAGGTGCAGCCGTCGGGACGCGGGCGTCGCGGGGTCAGCGCGGCCGCCTCCGCCGGAGCCCGGCCCGAGAACCGCCACACGGACGCTGGCCCCGCGGAGCCCGAGGGCCCTGCGCCAGCGCCCGCTCGGACCCCGACTCGGCGAGGCCGAGCGCCTGCCGCCCGCGCGGAGCCCCCCCCACCGCTCGGGCCGCTCCCCAGAGTCGGGCGCCCGCGCGGGACCACCGGGACGGCTCATCGGAATGCACGTTCCCGGGCCCCGGCGCCGGAGCCACCGGCACGAGGCGGGGCCCCGGCTCCGGGGCTTTTGCAAACCCGCCAGGTGATTCTGACGCAGGCGCTCCACTGGAACCCTCCGAGAATTCTGGGGGCCATGGGGCTGCCCGGGCTCCGTCCCGAGCTCCGGGACGCCGGGAGGAGCGCCCGGGATCCGGCCAGGTAGCGCCAGGATCTCCGGCCCGGGATCCAGGGATCCCCCGGAGCGGAGAGTGAGGCGTGGACGCCCCCGGGGCGGGGGGCGCGGGGCGAGCGGCTCAGCACCCGGCTGCGGACGCTTGCCTCCACCTCCCGCCAGGTGCTAGCGCGGCCCCGCGGCACCAGCTCCGGGGAGGCGCCCCCCAGCCCCTCCTTACCGGGGCGGAGGCCATGGGAGGAGCGGCCGGCGCCGGGCTCCAGCCGGCGGGGGGGACCGGGGGAAGGGAGGGGACGGGACGGGAAGGGGGGACCGTGCGGCGCCCGGAACCGTCTGCCCAGAGCGGCGGCGCCTCCCGGTCACTACAACAACGGCGACCCAGTCAAACCCCGCGCTCCAGGCGTGGCCAGTCGAGCCCCGAGGCGGCGCCCGCGCCGGAGGAAGCCGTGCCCG
The DNA here is from genome assembly GCF_018350175.1 of Felis catus. NCBI lineage: Eukaryota > Metazoa > Chordata > Mammalia > Carnivora > Felidae > Felis > Felis catus. The sequence goes on from NC_058374.1 coordinate 111,631,280, forward strand.
GGCCAGCAGGCAGGCGGGACGCTCCAGGGTCAGGTGTGACAACGCACGAAAGCCAACGTTTACTAACACTCGCACTGCCCGCGGCTTGAAACCGTGAAAGAGGGCAGTCACCGCGGTGGCAAGGAGACCGAGGCGAGGGAGAGGGCAAGGAGTTTGTGATCGATGCAATCGGAGTTCGATTACACGTTAAAGAGACAGCGCCCAGGAATTTGAAGAGGGTCCCCGACAGCTTAATGACTGGGGAAGGGAGTTTGGGTCTGAAGTGGGGCAGCTTGCTAAGTATTCATATACGCACAGGAACTAAACCTCTGGAGGACAGATTTTAATTTACTTAATCACTATTTTTCACACAATACCCTTCGTGATATAAATGCTGGAGAGATGAATGAATGAATGAATGAATGAATGTTGTGCATCTACTTAATGTTTTTTCTGCTCTGTGTTTCTATTCTAATCTGCTCGTTAGTGTATGCTTTAGAGCAGCCAATTTCCTCGGCAACAAGTTTAAAGTCTGCAGGAAGCCTTAGAAAGAAACTTTTTGTTTTGTTTAAATTATTAGGCTACATAGTAATATAGCCATTTGTATAGCAGGCTTTCTTACACACAATATCATTGGCGTTTCGGCAACGCCGTGGCGCTGATGCAGTTATAAAATGTTACCAACGTTTGCAAATTGCAAACTTGATTCCTAGATAGTTTACATATAATTGTCAAAGATTACAGAGTCAGATCTTCCAATTCTAAACCCATATTCTCTTTTCCCCTACCTCAAAGCATGAAAGACTCGGCTGAAAATTACATATAAAATAAACATTCTTGGCAGCAAAAAAATGACGTAATAGACCACAGCCAGTAAGACACATATTCTATGTAAATGAAAGGTATAGTACACACCTTAACTGTGGGTTCTCTAGTTGTCTAGTGATAGAATTTAGTTTTAGTAAATACCGCAAATAGCAATTAAACAGACAGGAAATAGCTTTAGGTTTCAGTATTAGTTCAATTCAAGTATAAATTTGCTGACTATCTCCTGTTTGGCTCTGAGGGGTACGCAGGTGACTGAGACATTTTCACTGCCCTCAGGAACTCAACAGACTAGGTTTCTGAGTCTCATATTTTAGTATGTATAACGATGATTTAGGGGACCCCATTCCCAGAGATGCTGATTCAACATGCATAGGGTGGGATCGGGGCTCTATAAATGTAATAAAGAAGTCTTAGCTGTGTACATTGAGAAACATTTTTGTAGTCTAGGAGGTGATGTATCAAGAGTGTCGATACCAGCAACTTACCAACAAACTGTGACAGGACTCTGAGCTTTGCTGCTTATTCCCAGACTAGGTTGGACTTCAAACAAACAAACAAACAAACAAACAAGACTGACATCTGACATGCTTAAAAATAATGCTGGATGCTGGTTTGTGTGGTAGCTCTGTGGAAAACAGTTGTGCAGTTCCTCAAAAAATTAACTCCTAGGCATATAACTCCAAACGTATTGAAAGCAAGGGCTAGAACAGATACTTGGACATCAAGGTTCATAGGAACATTGTTCACAACAGTCCAAAAGTGGAAACAACTCACATGTCTAACAGTGAATCTATAAAGAAAATGTGGTATGGACATACAATGACTGTCATTTGGTCATAAAAAGGAATGAGATTCTGATACATACCACAATGTGAGTGAAATCTGAAAACATTATGCTAACTGAATAAGCTAGACACAAAGGCTAGTTGGATTCATAGAGACAGAAAGTGGAATGCAGGCTGCCATGGGTGCGAGGATAAGAAAGAATGGAGAATTACTGTCTAATCACAGCCGAACTTCTGTTTGAGGTGATGATGTTCTGGAAATAGAGATGGGTGATGGTCCAAAACATTGTGAATGTACTTAATGCCAGTGAATCGTACACTTAAGAATAAAGTTTACATTTTATTTTAATGTATATTTGACTACAATAAAAATAATAATTCTAGAAACTCTGAGGAATGACCAAGACCTCATTATTTCTCATAGCCAAGATATGTCTGATCTTGGGTATAGCAGATTACCAGAAAAAGAATAAGGTAAAAATGTAGAAACTAGTTCAAAAGGAAAGTTTTAAAGTACAGATTTTTCTCTAAGTCTTTTAGTAAAAATACAATTAAGCTTTTTTTCTAGTTATCAAAAAATACATGTTCTTAGCTGCATAGAAGAATAAAACATCACCTATTGGGCCATTACCTAAACGTAGACTTAATTATTATTATTATTATTATTTTTCAGAGCACTTGCAGGTCTCAGTCAGTCAAGCAGTCTTCATGTTTGGCTAAGGGCTAAGGTCACCATCTTGCAGCAGCAGTTTGTGAGTTCCAGCCGGCTCTGTGCTGACAGCTCAGAGCCTGGAGCCTGCTTTGGATTCTTTGTCTCCCTCTCTCTCTGCCCCTCCCCTGCTCACACTGTCTCTCTCTCTCTCTCTCTCCCTCTCTCTCTCTCTCTCTCTCAAAACTAAAAAAAAGAAAAGGGAAGAGAAAAAAAATTAAACAATTTTTTAAATAAAATACTTTTTTCATATACTTATGGTGTGCTCACTACATGCTAAATGCTCTTCTAAGTACCTTGCAAATTTTGACACTCAATCCTCATAAGAATCTTGTCAGAGAGGTGCTCTAATCACCATGTGCATTCCTCTATGAGGAAACTGATGTGCAGAGACATCAAGTTACCTGCTCCAGGTACACAGCTAGGCAGGGTAGATTTCAGTCGGTGCCTCCAGACCCCATTCTTAGTTACTAAGTCCTGACGCCTTTTGCATGGTTGCAGGCATATTGCAAACATGTAAAATTCAGTATCCTAGCCTAACAGTAAATTTTACCCCCCCCCCCAACAAAAGGAACTTCTTTGTTTCCATTCCTCTGTTCTCTTTTATTAGTCCAATGGCCCCTCCCATGGTTCTTTTCCATATTGATTTGATTTTGTTTTGTTTGTTGTTCCTCACCTTTGCAAACCAGCAAAATGTCAGAGATAGATATTTAGAAACATGGCCAAAGTTGGGGATATATATACATATATATATATATATATATATATATATATGTATATATATATATATATATGTATATATATATATGTATATGCATATATATTTTTTTTTCCTAACCTCAAGCCTGCTTGAATTCATGTAATAGCACTTGTCACAATAATTTGGGACCACTCCCAAACGGTAAATTTATTAATCTGGAAGAAAGCCACAATAATCCACAAAATTTAAAAATCTATAGGCTATCATTGGGGGCAAGGTAAAGACAAAACTGATCCTTTCATTAGCTCTCCTTTTCCAGATTCCCTTCAGATTAGAAACTGACCATCTGTACTTGAGCACTATAAAAATTTGTTTTTATGTTAGCAGGAGTCATTCCTGGGTTGGTTCCCTTCGCGGGTTGAAAATTCAGGGATAGCACACAAGTGCCATCTACTGTTCACCTTCCTGTGTGGTTACTTGGAATGAAACTACTTTGTAGCCTGTTTGCAGGCGGTTGCTCCAGAGTATAGGAGAGTACCTAGAAAGGAAGTACCAGATCTGTTTGAATCATGAAAGCATTAGCCTTTTTTTGGTTTTGTTTTGAACACCACCAATGATTTATTTCAATCAACATTCAGTCTCCAAGTCCTATCCATGGTATCCTCCCAATAGAATTTATCTTCCTTTCTGTCCTTATGTCTTCTGCCCTGCTACAGGCCGCCCTCTTCCTCTGCCTCCCAGATCATTTCAGTAACAAGAGCAAAAATTAATAAGTGAGACTACAGCAACCTAAAAAGCTTCTGCGCAGCAGAAGGAAACAAAATGTAAAGGCAACCTCATGCTGTATTGGATCCTTGAAAGTTGACATGATAGATAGTAGAGCTTCAACGTTTTTACCATAACAGCAACAACAATAAAAACAAAATGGTAATGATGCGTTGGAGAGGATGTGTTAACCAACCTTACGGTGGTGAGCATTTCAAGTCGAATAACAAATCACATTGTACACCGAGCAGTGAGCTGGACCTGGGCACTCAGGGGCTCCTCACCCTCTCCGCTGTCCTTGCAAAGCGGGTTCTGCTTGCTTCTCCCACTCCCAAGGGATGCTCCAAGGACAGAGCCTTGAGAGGGGGATGTGATGTTGAAAACACCTGCATGGTATATATAACAAGCCAGCGAGGGCCTCTTTATAAGCTTTTAAGATTTGGAGGACGTGTCCAGGGATCCCGTTACCCTACTACCACCCAAGACAAGCCTCTTATCTTGTCCTTACCACTTTTTATTCACTTACGCAAATTTCCTTTGCTGATATTATAATTGCCACCTACCTGACTCTTTCTTGGGTGTCTTCCTGCCCTCTGCATATGGGAACTGGTTTCAGCTTACACCAGGAGAGCTTCAGAGAGGGTTGCGAACCTACATATACCTTACAAGAGCTCAGATGGTAGCCCCAAACCTTTCATTTCCATTAAAATAAAGGAGAGCCATCCATTTTAGAATTTAGCAACACAGAGATAATATAGGTAGTATTACCACCTGCTGCCTGGCAGATAGTAAGTGCTTGTTAAGAGTTAGATTCTTACGCCTCTGTCTCCTGACCCTTTCAAGGTTTGAGTCAAGACCTTTCATCAGAGAAGGCAGAGGGAGGCAGGCCAGACAACAGCACTGTGATATCTTAGCTTCTGCAGCCCCACAGACTCAGTCCGAATCTCACAAGAGGGGACACAGGACGAAACTGTTTTATGGTCAAGTCTGGTGAGACATCTGGCATAGGCCACACGGCTTGGGCAGCCAGGAGGCTAAGCGGGAACCAGAGTAACAAAGGAGGGAACTCCTACCCAGGTCTGCATGGACAAGAGCATGACCTTGGCACAGTGAAGATTTCAGAGACCTTACTCTACTGCCTTGTTGTGAATTATTTAATTCAATTGGATGATTAAAATCAGTAGTTCTTAACTAGGGCACCCTACCCCCACCTCACATTTGGCAATGTCTAGGGACACTTATGGTTGTCGCAGCTAGGGGTATGGTACTTTTGGGATCTGGTAGACTGGGCTCGGGGGTGCTGATAAACACCCGGCTATGAACAGGACAAGCCCCATGTCAATAGCACTGAGGCTGAGAAACCTCGATTTAAATGAAAGCACTTAGCATATACATGCTCTGTAAATGTTGACTCACCCTTACGGCCTGATCTCCTGGTGTTCACAAGGTTTCAGATAATTAGCAATCCCTAAATGTACCATATATAGCAAAGTTTCTTCATTATAAGACATACTTTTTATTTAAAAAATCATGGTTTTAGGATAGTAGTTACACTTGTAGTGAGCATAGCATAACGTATGGAGAAGTTGAATCACTATGCTGTGCACCTGAAAATAATGTAATACTGTGTGTCCACTGTACTCAAAAAATAATAATAATCACTGTTTTAGTTTTTGAATTCACTTGAGATGGGATAATTTATATATTTTCCCTCTAAGTAGCTGTTACCAAATCATGGTGGGGGTCAGTTAATGACATCTTAAACTACAAAAAAAAAAAAAAAAAAAAAAGTAGTATGCTGTATACATTTCTAAGGTTCTATGCTTCAACTTCCTGTATTAGATCAGAAGTTCTTGAGATAGCGCCTGGGGTCATGAAACAGCAATCTATTCATATGTCCAATGATTCATCATCACCAATTACATAATCGTTAGTTGACTTTTCTCCTGGTGCTGCTGACAAATACCGATGTCGAATTCTGCACACGCTAATCTTTTTTCTGTGATGAATATACAAAACAAGAAAGAAATCAGAAACATCCACTTTGCTAGAGATCCTGGAGAGCAAGTTGATCAATTCCTTCCACGAAGAGATGGGAAACCAGGGCTCCAGGAAGGCTCATTGGACACGCCCAACTCCGTGAGTGACCCAGTCAAGCCCACAAGCCGATGGTCAGGAATTCCAGTCCAGGAATAACCACAAGTGTGTAATCTTTATTCATGATGAGCTCAGCAAGAGGTTACCACTTTTTATTCATCTGATGAGACTCAGTGACATTCTTTACGGGACAGAATTTTGGTCCCCAGACTATATTGCACAAACATTATTGATTGAGCACATCACCAGGCTCCAGGAAGTATATTAGGTATTAAACATACAACGATAAGTAAAAATGGGTACAAGGGTAGGAAACTTACTTACCTTCTAAACCCAAGCAGATAACAAGGATGGGGGCAGGGGGTAGACCACAGGGTTGCCAGATACAGTATGAGGTGCCGTAAATGAATTGCATGAACTACATAGGACATACTTACACTAAGAATAATAAAATCAATGTTTATCTGCACTTCATCTTTAAACTAGACATCTTGCATTTTTATCTGCTAAATCTAGCAACTCTAGCGAGCTGGTAATCTGGGTGAAGGGGAAAGTGCAGGCCTCTTCTAAAGGGGGAGCTGCTGCACAGCATCTCGGGAATGGTTTCCATGAGACATGCAGCCCCAGGGTTAGCAATCATTGGAATTGTTATGATAAGCTAGAAATCCAAGTTTTCAGTTAAAATGTCCCTAATTTTAAAAGTTGTATGCTGGGGGCACCTGGGTGGCTGAGTCAGTTAAGCATCTGACTTCGGCCCAGGTCACGACCTCACAGTTCGTGGGTTCAAACGCCACATTGGACTCTGTGCTGACAGCTTGGAGCCTCGAACCTGCTTGGATTCTCTGTTCCCCTCTCTCTCCGCCCCTCACTCCCTTGAGTTCTCTCTTGCTCTCTCTGTCTCTCAGAAATGAAGATAAATATTTTTTATTAAAGTTGTATGCTGATTTGGAAATTTTTAAAGATTTATGTGGGGAAAAAAATAATTTCTGTAGCTTGTGATGGTATTTAAGTGAGCCCTAGCGAAGACCTCTCTTTCCCACCAGAATAGAGAGGCAGCTGAATGCTACAGGTTTGTGACCTGTAGATGAAAGTCAAACGTCAGCTATGATACTGACGATACAACAATGAAGGATTTGGCTTAAGAGTACAGCCAAACAGGGCTGCTAGCAGGCTCCTCAACTGAACTAAGCCTCCTCTTCCCCCACCCAGCTTTTCCCCCCAACAAGGCAGAGTTTACCCTACGGCCAAGAGAGCAAACAAGAACATTCCCACTTTGCAGACAGAAGGATGTGAAGAGAGGGGAGAGTGGCAGAGACTGAGCTGAGTGGGCTCCCCCACTCTCTTCCCAACTCTCGGGAAAACTCTACCCCCACTCCTCACCCCCCTCGAGCCTACCGCCACCCCAGGACAAGGAAAGCAAAAGGGGAGAGGCCAGGACTATTCCTCCAAGGCAGCCCCTCCTTCTATGGAAACAGGAACTGGAGAATAAGTTCTCCAGGTCCCTCAGCCAGTTGACTCTGGTCCACGAGTTTCCAGTTCTGTCCACCCGACTCGATCACTGACTTTCAAAGTTTACAGTTCGGTAGAAGAATTGATGTAATAGAGTACACTGATGTACTACCAACACTTTAACGCACATCTGTGTGCGATCTGTCTCCACCCCAGTTCTACCTGGAGTAAGGTGCATATAAAGGTTAGGATGCTGCCGAGGGAGACTTCCCACCCTTTCTGTCTCCGTTTCTGCTGAGGCCCCAAGACAAGAGACGGTAGGCACCCCACATTCTAATGGGAAGGGCTGGAACACCTATGCAGGACTTGGAAAGAAGACGCAATAAACCAGTTGTGTGTCTAGAGGCTGAGTTTGGAAATAAGAGGATTTTTGTGGAGAGAGAGTCAGTGTGTTTGTTCCTCAGCCCCCCTTCCCACCTATCGGGGAGGGTAAGGATATCTCTCCCTGCATTCAAGCCTACTGAGAAGAGATTAGAGTATCTTCCAGATATGTACCTCTTGGGATCTGCTGAGCACAATGATGCCCTGTGACACGTGCCTGTGAAAGCAAAAGGCGAGAGGCTGTGGTTGGCCAGTTGCTCTGTGGGCACAGACCAGGCTGCCCTGAGCAGATTCTCCCCACTGGGGGCAAGGATACAAGAGCGTGTTTCCAGGACCAGATGCGTGTGACCTGTGGGGGAGAGAGAGCAGGCCTGCAGCATGACAAAGCCTAAAGCGAAGCCATGAACCCAGTAAGAGGATGGACTGCTGGCGTCCCAGGAGCTGGAGAGGCCATGAGGGTGACATGCGGAGCCAAATGCACCGTTCACGTCACAGGGAGCACAGCTGAACGGTCCCAACGAGGTCCTCTGAGAACCCACAGTAGTGCCCGTGAAAATAGTTCTCTTGGGGCTCAAACCCAGGGAAAGTTCGTATTAAACATTTAAAGAGCAGGACCCAGCACCATATTACTTTCGAGTAAGTTCTTCCTTGTTTCATCCCTCTCCTCCCTCCAGTGCTTTAACTCAGAAGGAGCCGGAGACCTCGCAGCAGATGCGAATAGAATCCACCATCCCCTGTGTTACATGGGGAAACATTCCACTTCCCCATCCCACACCCATTGCAGCTCCTAGGGGCTGGAGTTTGGGGAGGAGAAAGGCTTCATGTTGAATGAATCACAGAGGTTGATCTATCACATCGAAATGGATATTTTAATTATCGAAATAAAACTATTTTGCAATGAGAAGGAGCTAGAAGATATTTTCTCATCAGTAAGACAACAGATAAGTCATAGAGCCCCCCACCCCCACCCACCTTGCACCCTACCAATATTTCATCCAGGGACAGGTGAAGAAGTAACCTTTAGGGTGGTTTTGAATGAGCAGCAGAAGAAAAGGAGTAAGATGTTTTCTAATTGCACCCGGTGAATTCTGCTTTTGTGTCAACACAAATGCTACAGATAGTTTTAGTTTGTAACAGTGAAACCAAACGGGCATAGCAGATTCGGAAACAGTTCGATCAAAGCCACAGCTCTGTGTCTCAGGGGTTCTCTTGACTCTGCCCTCCCTCCCTGCTAGCTTCTTCCTCACAATACCATTCTTCTTGGCTACAGGATGGCTGCCAGTAACACCTGTAACTACATGCTCCCTCTTCACTCTAACGGGGAAAGGGTCATTTCCTGAAACCAAAAAAAACCCAAAACTCCTGCATTTCCTGTGGAGTAGGACACCTGTGAAGAAATCCCCACAGTCAGGGAAGTGGCATGTACTGGTTGGATTAGGTCGATATTAATTAATCCAGTCAACGCTGATGAGGGAGCTAAGGCAAGATGACACCCGCAACACCCCCTACCCTCTACCTGACCCTGCGCCCCCCCCCCCCCAGCTCCTTACAGCAGTGAGATACTTGACCTTCCTCAGGCACTCCCAGCCACCCAAGAACAAAGGAAAAGGGAAAACAAATAATTAACTCCTGGAGATCACAGTCCTGCAGGACACGAGTCTCCATCAGCTTACCAACATTTTAGTAAATTACAAGAAAAAGACAATCTTATCGATAGCCTAATCTCTAGAAACCTTATAGACTCAGTTTCCTACATCACCCTCCCCTCCATAGTGATGTGGGGAACAAAGGCAAGAAGGAAATGGCAGGTAAAATTAAATGTCTGTATAACCGGCAGCTCATTGACAAATACTTGAAGCGAATACACAGAACTTCCTACTGTTTTCATGTTAATGCCTTATTAGAGGGAAAATAGCCTCAGTTTGACAATAGCCAGGCCTCTGGTATTTTCTGAGCCCTCTTTAGCATATCAAAGTCCTTTTGGGGGCCTCCCTTTTGCCTTTCCCTCCCCCAACTCCGAAGTATATAATCAGTTACCCTTCACAACCCCAGTGCAGCTCTTTCTGCCCACAGGTCCTATCCCGGTGCTTTAATAAAATCACTGTTTTGCACCAAAGACGTCTCAAGAATTCCTTCTTGGCCATCAGCTCTGACTCCCCCAAAACTCCAAAAACCCCATCAAATGCCAAATAATTAAACTATGCAGGATCCTCCACAGACTCTAGAGAAAAGGTAAATCCAACCAAAATGCAAGGCCATTACCCAATAGGATAGAAATGGCAGGATGCCAGTGAGATTGAGGGAAAAACTATGCACCACAGGGGATAAGGAAGGACTAAATACAAGACAAGGCCATTTAATCATGGCCTTTAAAGAGGAAGAGGGACTGGGATCAGGTAGGGGCCAGGACGAAAAGCGAATTGTAAGGGGGGGGGGGCGGACACGAAGTATGTAGGGGCATTGCAGATGGACAAATTAACGTGAGAATCCTGGGACAGTAAGCAACATGATTATAGCACAGAAACTATAAGTAGTTGGTTGTTGGAACATGGCGTACTGGGGAAGCGAGGCAGAGAAGAGACTGCTGAGCCAAGGAACTTGGACACAGTGTGCACGGAATCTGGCAGGAAGCAGATGACACACTCAACGGAGGAGAGCTTACTGAAGGGACGATTTACAATGGTGTAGGCAGGATTGAGGGTAATAGCTCATGTGGTGCTGTGTCCTAGGGCTAGCAACAGCAGGGAGCCCTTTCCATCCCTGGGTCTGAAGAGGTAGTGAAGCCAACACTAAGACCCAGAGATCTTAGAGTCTGCTTGGTAGGAGCTGTGGTCTTTGGTGGAAGGGTATTGTTGACTCTAAGCAAACTTAGCTAGGAGGGATCTGGGGAAATAATACCCCAGTCTCTCTCTCTCTCTCTTCTTCCTCAGTGCTGTTGATTTCCATTGGTTAAAATAAACTGGAAGTCAGGGGGCAAGGTAGCCCACAGATGCAGTCTATAGAGGTCAGCATCTTGGGGCCCAGAACAGAGTGGAAAGGACTGGAGAGCAGATGCAGAGGGACAAACAGAAAACACCCAGCACAGAAGGAGGCAGTTGGAACACCCAGAAAATACCAGAAAACATCCTCTGGGGCCAGGGAGGTCATTGAAAGTTTCAAAGTCGGAGCACTGCTGGCCTCTAGAGGGAGCCCAAGGATTTCTTTTCCTCCATCCCCTCCGCTGAGAAGGAACATCCGCAGAGTCTGAGGACCCGACTCCAAGGAAAGGGCTCTCCGCAGGAAGGGAACTAGGAGGTGTAAGGAGATTGCTCCTGGAACAGGAAATTTCCCCCTTTGTGCTTCGATTGGCTACATTTGGGTTGATTTCTAATAATAACATTGGAAATAATCAAAGCTGACACTAAGCATTCACCGTGTGCCAAGTGCGTGACTCTCCTTTTAGTACACCAGCTCTTGGGGGTAACGCCAGGGTCACTGCCATTTTATAGATCAGGAGACCGAGAGAGCCTGGATTTGAATCCATATTACACTGGACGGCTCTCTACTCTTCTGTCATCCTGTTCTGCTGGTTTACTCAGCTGGAGCAGAGGTTGCCCTCACTTAGAAAACCCAGGGCAGGTCCACAGACAAGGAGACCTGAAAAGAGAGGAAACTTTCTGTGTTAGGATTTGTCTGTATTTAACAAGTTTAAGACCACGATTAATGATGAGCACTGGCTACTGAAAAAGAATGCCGTGAGAGACCGCTGTTATCTTCCATTGATAGGGGATGGTGCTAGAACAGGGTTCTCGTGCCTGGAATGTCCCTCCAGCAGGAGCATCTGAGCAGGACTCGGAGGTCCTGAGTGTAGTCACAGACTAAGGTAACTAGCTGGCCCAGTTTGTTCAGGACTGTCCCGATTTTAACATTGAAGTCCCACATCCCAGGAAAGCCCTCAGTCTTGGGCCCAAGCCAATTTGCTTCACAAAGCTTTTCTCCCTTACAACACCTTTTTAAAAATAAGCAAATAAATAAACTATGAACTCTGACCAGTAGAGGTTATTGGTTTTGGTTTTCGTAGCTCAGCCAATTTCAGCCTGTGAAAATGCACAGTGCTCTGTCCCACTGCAATATGCCAGCCTTATATCCCCAAAGTTCTCCCTCACCCCACAACAGCTGACTGCATCGCCCTCTCCTTTCTCAGCGATTTCCCGTGCTATATCCATCGAAGTCTTAGCAGGGAACAGATGGCACCCTCAAAAGGGTTTAACTGAAAAGCATTTCGTGCAGGGATTATTTACAGAGGCATGATCAGGGTTAATGGAAGCAACAAGATCTCGGGAGACACCCAGGGATTAGCCCTCACCTCTGGAGACCTGCAGGGACAGGTAGGGAATGCTGTTCCCAGCCTGGTAAGAGGTGGAGCTGAGGCAGGCCGGCCTGGGGCTGGGATTCGGGGCCTGTGCTGAACTGTGGAGAGAGCAGGAAGAGTGAGGAAGGAGTAAAAATCCCTGACCTTGCTGCCCTCCTCCTGCACGCTGGCCTCTCACCAGTGCCTCGTTGCCAGAGGACAAGGAAAAGCAAGTGAAATGACAAGTTTAGTAGCAGTCGGCCTCCCAGGCCGCAGAGTGCAGCAGGAAAAGGCAGAGAAGAGAGCCGAGAATAACCAGCCAGGCCACCCTGTTGTCACTTAGTTTCCATCCTAGTCCTTTACGTAGCTGAAGAAACTCAGCTTCCCATCACAAGAAAAATAACAAAATCTCATCCACTACTGAGTCACTGAGGGGTGTCAGAGTTCAGTCATTCTCCTTCCTGGAACCTAAACTGTCCACAGCAGTCACCGCCGGGATGTGAAGCAGTAAGAAAAGAGAGAAAGAGAAATAATTCCGAAAAGACAGGTCTAAACTGATCGTCTCAACTTCCTTCTCCCACCACTGATCCCAAGATCCCCTTGCTCTCAACCAGCACGGCAGCAGGGAAGATGCTCTTACCTGATGGGGTGAGCCAGACCTGCGCTCCCACAGGACTCAGGTGCTTAGTGGTTCTGTCTTTATTGAGTTGCTGCTGCTTTCCATTGCCCACTGCGACTAGAGTGCCATCAATCCATGAGCTCTACACAATGTCCCTGTTCTGCAGCAACAATCCAATTTCTCCTTGATAAGCAGAATCGATCCCACTGCCCCATATGCACACCAAATGCACTGTCCTTGGTCGGTGGCATGAACGGGCTGAAATGTCCAGGGGGCATTCTCCGTGTTGTCTGGTGGAAACAATCCCCTCTGTTTGGCAGGAGGATAGACCTCAGACTAACTAGATACAATGTTTCGGGGACAGGAAGAAAGTATTCTTGAAGCGGGTTGTTAAGTATAACTGAGGGAAGCCGCTTCCACCTTCACTCCTGGGTTTCCAGAACAATCTACACTCTCTATTAACACTGACTTGATCACTTAACGGAAAATACCCCAACCTCACAAGATGTTGTCTCTCCGCTGGAGCCACAACTGAGACTTCAGTGGCTATTTCATTATTCCATCAAGCCAGCTGCTTCCAAGTGGTGTAAGAACAATGAATTCCATCGTGTGAACCCAACGCCACGGCCCTTTCACTGCAATCAGTTCTTCAGTCAGAGGAAATGATGTGCGTGAGACTGTGAGAAAGCAAGAATGTCCTGTCTCCTTTAAGGTCCTTCTAGAGGGACTGAGGATCAAATTGACATGAGACAGATTAACAGGAGAAAATCCAATTCAATTTCGTATGTACAGGGAATTCATACAGACATGGAAATTTCAAAGACAGGCAACATAAGATATGTATGTCATTTTGAACTAAGGAAAAGGGAGCAAGGATCTGGGATTTCAAAGAGAAGGAATGCAATTCACAGGAAGATGAAAAAGAGTAAATATTTGGTAAACAAATGCTTGCGGGGCCAGTCTGGCTAGGTTCTTCCCTGATTCCCGTAACTAGTTTGTAGTATCATGTAGTTTTTCATGGTGATATCTCTTTTCCTGGAGCAGGTCCTCTATCTAAATTCTTTTTTAGGTAGTTGTGGGGGACATAAAGTGATCTTGAATCTGCTGGGTTTTAATGGCTTTTTAACTCAAAATAGTCTTCATGGCAAAGTTGTCCATCTTGGGGCAGCCTGCCCCCAGTCCCTACAATACCATGGATGTGAGAAGGCAGTTTATCAACCATATCTGGTGGCACTGGTGAAGTATCATGGACAGTAAAGGGAAATCAGTCTCCAGAATATGCAGCTATGTCTTCCCACGAAGACAAATTGTTGCCCCTTCTATCATGGAACAGTCTAAAGCAATCAACCTGGATGGCTGGTGTCCCCCAGGAAATGGTGCCCAATAAGGGCGCAGTGTTGGCTGCTGTCTTAGGAAGTTGGGCACTCAGCAGCAGCAGAAGTCAGATCACCTGTGGTAAGAGGAAGTCCGCGTTTTTATTCCCATTTATTGCCTCTCTCTGTTTCCAAGGCCACTTCGTACATGGGCCATTTGTGCAAGCATAGAGATGGCCAGGGAGGAGGCCCAACGACAACCACATATGAGTCATATTGACCACCTCCTTATTTTATCCTTCTCCACAGTTGGATGTCCTCTGGGGAACATTTACATGGGGCTCAAATAGCTTCAAAGACTGCCGGCCTTCTCAGAAGTCCATGATATAATTCCTCTTTAGGTGATCTTAGCAACAATCTTCCAGTCACATTTAAAAACTACCAAGTCCCTGGTAGTTTTAGGGATTTAGACCAACGCATCAGCCATGGCGCATGAATCAGTGTCTTTCAGGAAACCTCAACTATTTCTTCTTTCACGTCAAGTGGCCAACCAGATATGATGCCCGAAGTTCTGTCCATTGGGAGATCTCCCTCTGACTTGTGGAGCCTACTTCATACAGATGTACCCTTAAGCCAGACAGCGTCCCCTGTCGTCTCATTAATTGGTCCTGGGGAATTCCCAGGGAGGCCAGAGGAATGGTTTGAGGGAAAGGCGGGAAGTAGCGGGAAGTCTGAGTCATGGGCTTCTGCAGGGAATAGAGGTGCTGAGAATACAGCTGGGTTGTGATGGACAAAGAATAACAGCTCACCCACACATGTGCAAGTTCTTTACTCTGAAGTTTAAATGGAGTGATTCTTCAGCAAGCTTCTTACTTTCTGCGAGAAAATCTTTACCATTATAACAGCATCAGTATCACAAGCCAGTAAGGCAATAAAGAAATATCTTAGCACTCGACATATATTTCTGATGAATAACATTTCACAGTCCTTCCTAAATGTACATGAGGTAAAGGAAGATGCATCTAATACCTATGTTTAATTGATTTTTCCCAGAAAGTGTATCTTGAAATGTGAGCCTCTGATAAATTCCTTATGGGTATACTTTCTAAGACAAGTTCCATTTTTATATTTTCTTTGTCAGTGAGGGGAGAAATCAGGTTAATTCTATAAGATTAGTTTCATAGAAGCATTGTTGAAAGCATTTAAATCCCAATGCAGATTTTTTTTTAATGTTTTATTTATCTCTGAGAGAGAGGAGGAGAGAGAGAGAGCACATGCGAGCAAGAAGGAGAGGGACAGAGAGAGAGAGAGAGACAGGACGAGGATACGAAAGGGGGTCTGCACTGACAGCAGTAAGCCTGAGCCCGACATGGGGCTTGAACCCGTGAACCATGAGATCGTGACCTGAGCCGAAGTCGGACGCTCAACAGATTGAGCGACCCAGGCCCCCCCCCAGTATGGCATCTTTAAAATAAAATGTGCTCAGACCAACCTGGAGTGTTAGAATTCAGGAAGGGAAGCATGAGGGAGCATCTCAGGGCTGGTATTGTTTTATCCTCCTTAGGGTATTGGTCCCGTGGGAGACTTCATTTTGTGAAATTACAATAAGCTGTGCACTTACGACAGATGTACTTTTCTATCTGTATATTGTATTTCAGTGAGAAGGAAAAAATGACACGTGTTTTATATAATGGTGACCTGCTTGCAAGTTTCCATGAACTAGAAACAATATTAGAAAATTTCATGAAATGCTGCCCAATTCAGGCTAAACAGGCTAAACAGCCCTTCAAAATCATTTACTGAAAGCCTGCAGCGCAAGGAACGGCATTAGACACAGACCGAAGTCTTGTGAGCAGGGGGATGTGTCTACGTACAATTAATTCACAAAGCAAAGATTTATTGATCACCTATGACATAGCAGACACTAGTCTAGCCACCTGAGATGACAGGAAATACCGGCAAAAGTCCTCTCCCTGTGGAACTGACCCTGGTGAGAGGAGGCTGACAGCAATAAATAGATTGCCCTGAACACTGAGTAGAAGTCACCCTTTTGTGAGAGATAGTTACAAGCGTGAGGGAAATCCCCATTTGTAAGGGTGTCTCCTTCTCAGTACCAGGAAAAGGAGGATGACTAAAGCTCTAGAAACTCTTATCAATGGAGAAGGTGTGGACTTAAATCTGCATAACAACCATATGCTTGTTTACTGAGCTGTTGCCTGAAAACCTGGTTCTCCCGCCCAACATCTTCTTCTGTCTAGCTAGAGATGGTGTATTAGGTGGCAGCCTGGGCCATTTTAAGGAGTTACTTAGTTCTCCTGGAGCTCACTCCTGTACACAGGAAGTATACATGCTATTAAACATCTGTTTGTTTTTCTCCTGTCTTCTCTTATTACAGGGAGTCTCAGCCAAGGACCTGGAAGAGAAGAAGGAAAATTATTTTCCCTCCTCTCCGAGAGCTAAGAAGCCAGTGTGATTAGGGCGAGGTGAGCAAAGGGGAAAGGAGGTCAGGGAATTAATGAAAGGAAAGGTCATCAGAAGCCGCGGTGGATACTGGTTTTTACTTTCAGTGAAACGCGGCACCGTTGCAGGAATTTGAGCAGGGCGTGGGCTAAGCTAAGTTACATTTTCAAAGGATCTGGCTGCCATTTTGAGAAGACACTGCTGGGGAGAAGGATAGTGGCCGGGAGGTTATTCAGGAGGCTGCTGCAATGATCCAGGTGAAAAATGGTTGTGGCTCGGACCAGGCTGGTAGCAGTGGATTGCAAATAACTGTCAGAATATGGGTATATTTTGAAAATTTGAGCCCACGGGGCTTGTTGACGGATTGGATGTGAGAGTCCAGAAAAGAGAGGGGTCAAGCACATTGTTGAGGCTTAGGGCTCCAACAAGGGTGACGCTGTCCTCCGCTCCGGTGAGGAAGGCTGTGGATAGAGAAGGCTTGGGGAGGAAGATTAGCGGGTCTGTGTTGGGCACATCAGTTTTGAAGTGTCGATTAAATATCCTAATGGAGGGGCGGCTGGGTGGCTCAGTCAGTTAAGCAGCCGACTTCCCTGTTCACGGGTTTGAGCTGTGCACTGGGCTCCCTGCTGTCAGCACAGAGCCCACTTCAGATCCTCTGTCTCGCTCTATCTCTCTGGCCCACTCCCCCCAAAAATAAACAAGCATTTAAACACACACACACACACACACACACACACACACACACATCCTAATGAAGAGGTCAAATAGGCAGTTAAATATATGTGAATTTTAGAGTCCATGATGAATGTGTGGATGCCAATGTAAATTTCAGATTAATAGGCAGAGATTGTATTTATAAAACAGGATGAAATAGCCAAAAAGAAAGCATAAAATAAAGACGGAGCCAACAATTAAAGCCTGGAGAACTCCTAAGAGAGAGAGAGAGAGACCCAGCAATGGAGAAAAAAGGAACAGCCCATTCTGTCCTAGGGTACTCTGAGCCTGCCACAGGACTGGTTGACTTAACACCACTTACCACTGTAATAATTACCTCCCAGGAAAAATAAATCCAAGGACATTTTTCCAGTTTCTATGCCAACTCATGATCATGAGTAATTGCACGGTGACTGGGACATAGTAAGGGCTTCCTAATTATTGCAAATTGTTGAATGAATTATTTCAGGGCTCTGGGTATTGGCCAAATCTCTTGAGACTTGAGCCCTTAGTAGAAAATTCTTGAATTATAAATACATTTAGACGTTCTCCCCCTATATCTCCTCCAGGCACATTAGGGACTAGATGGGTAAAGGTGGTTCCTATCTGGGACTTAGCTAGAAACCTACAGGCTGTTCCACGCAAAGTGTCTGCTCTTCATCCCTGACCAACTCTTTCTGGATCCTTTGTGTTTTTCTTGTCCTTAAACATCTGTTCTGCTCTAACCAAGCATTCTTCTGGCCCAGAGCCTTTCTCACTGTCTCTCATTCTGGACCGTCTCTACTTTGGACAGTGTACTTCACCGAAGCCTTTGCTTGAAGTCCCCTCTTCAGAGAAGCCTACTATCACCATTCGGCCTCAAACTCACTAGTCTCTTCCACTTACCACTCTCTTTATACCACTGACTATTAACTGCCATTATATAATAGAATGGTTTTGATTTGTTTGGTTGGTGCTATGGATTGAATTGCATCTCCCCTAAAATGTGTATGTTGAAGACCTACCCCCCAGGGTGCTATATGTCAAGGAAACTATATGCCAGGAAGGTTTAAACAAGGTCATAGGGAGAAGCCCTGATCCAATACGATTAATGTCCTTATAAGAAGATACCCCAGAAAGTCAGCTCTTTCTCTGCCATATAAGGGCACAGTGAAAAAGTGGCCATGTGCAAGCCAGAAGGAGAGCCCTTGCTAGAAACCCAATCAGCCAGCACCTTGAGCTTGGACTTTCCAGTCTCCGAAACTGTGAGAAAAAAATGTGTATTGTTTCAGCCACCTTGTCTACGGTATTTTGTTATGGCAGTCCCAGCTGACTAAGATAGTTGTTACCTTCTGCCTCTCCCACTAAAACAATCTCTTTCAAGCAGGTAATGTCTTTTGTTCTTTCTTTATCCCCAGTGTAGACATCTAGAACAAAGCCACGTCCAAGGCAGGAACTCATTAAATGTTGATGAATGAATCCACTCTCTCAGATCTGATCTGCTTAACTAAATAATTATATGGATTACCCACCACCGTGTGGAAGGATCTATGCTCCGTGTTAGTAAAAGTGAAGAATATGTGATCCCCGGCTCTAGAAAAGCCTGCGATCTGTTTGCTCTGGGTTAGCTTGTTCTCTTAGGCTGATAGCAGTTCACCTCCCCAAGCTCCAAATTCTGTTTCCTGCCAGGCTCCTGAGAGGAACAGCGGTGCTGTGGATAATAACAACCCTCATGCTAGCACAGATTCCAAGGTGTTTTCCATGAGAGTCATCTCCGGACAAACAGAGCAGGTTTTCAAAGTCAATTTAGCTTCTCATTTGAGGTGAATCATCTGTGTTTTGTCTTATAAATCATGTCCAGCAATCCTTTTCTCAACCTCAGCTCTTGAAGGGTGGAAGAAAATGGTGTTTCTAACCAAACCAGTTTCAGGATGGGAGTCTATTATGAAGCCACTTGCAGGAAAGGGTTTGGAGAAAAACCCATGATTCCCTTGTCAGGAGCCTCTCAATCTTATATCCTTGGTTAAACTCTGACTCTGAAAAGTTCTCAAAGTACACACACACACACACACACACACACACGAATTACTATATTCAGACTGAAACCAGCTGATACCGTGGCACATTGTGCAGAGATTGATCTTTATTGTGACCTGACTCCACGGACATGGATATGAGAGCCAAAACTAGCTTTTTCTGTGGGAAAAGGTAATGATATTATGGACCCACGAGTGCATAAAAGAACAAAAAAGAAAAGAAAAGAAGAAGATAAGCAGTAAGAAAAGCTTTCAGAGTCTCACAGCTCAGTCCACTGTTAGGAGGTAAAGGGTTTTATTTCTGTCTCAAGCGTAGGCTTAGGCAAACCCAAGTCGTGCCCTTTGTGGTGGGCTTCTGAGCAGGGTAAGTGGAAAAAGGGAAATTCCTGGCAAGCCCTGGCTTGGAGATGGTACAAAAAAACCTCAGTGAGTATAGTGTATTTCCTTCTTTTCCTGAATCCATACTAACTTGCCCAGTAAAACTTTCTTTAGTCCTTTACTGATTCCAAAACTTATTTTAATTCTTGCCTTTCACTTCTTATTTCCTTTCCCACAGATGGTACTGGGTAAAATATAAGCCTGTAAAAAGTGAAGCTTAAAAGACTTTCTTTTCTTTTTTTGGCTTTAGAAGGTTTCACATGACTACATGATAGTCCCACCTCATCCACCCACACTTACATTTTTCCTCTTCCTAGCATTAATAGGTCTAAACATTCAGTTAGGCAGGAAATTTAGAATAAGGATCTTCGTCTATCATTATCTTGCCTCTTGAAGGAGTTTTTAAAAATATTGAAGAGTAAATGGAGTAAACACATTCATTCCACCCTGCCCCTCCCACTGACTGCAGCTATAAAGCCTGGATAGAATACATGGGTCATCTGAGGACTGTGAAAGTAAATACTAGTAGGCAGATTGGAAAAGACGAGCAAATTGGTGAGTTTATCACTTTTACCCCTCTGATATCCCCTGAAATGAACTCAGGGCTGCTGAAAATCCAGAGTGGGCACCCAGGCACAGACAAAGCTCCAGGAGACATCCCCTAATTCTGGCTCAAAGAGTCCAAAGGGGAATTCCTAGTACTCAGAGGTACTGGAGGAAACCATTATTTTCATTTGTTTTCTTTTCTCCATTTTTCTTTTCTTTTTTTTTAATTCACTTGTCCTGCTAGAAGTCCTGCAGTAGCGGCCGTAACAGGAGCATATGGGAACCAAAACTCTGAGAAAGAAGCACATTCCTCTCCAGTTGGAGGAGCTGTGATCCCGAGGGGGTGAGGCAAACTACTGTGGTTTTGTCTGTCTCTGTGTTCGCTCATCAGTTGGCCTCAGATGTGGGTCAGTTGCAGGAAGTGAACAACAGAGTAGAGTTACCAAAACCCCAGCTTTCTGGCCACAAGACCAAACGGGGAGCCCCAGAATACCCGAAGGTACCAAGGAGATCACAAGGAGAAGAGAGTTTGGGATTGCAACTCCTTCAAGTTGTTTATGAACTCTTGAGCTTACTCCTGGGTTGCACA
This sequence comes from Felis catus, assembly GCF_018350175.1. NCBI lineage: Eukaryota > Metazoa > Chordata > Mammalia > Carnivora > Felidae > Felis > Felis catus. The sequence goes on from NC_058374.1 coordinate 111,651,937, forward strand.
TGTACGGATCTGACCCTAAACTGCATGAACACGGAGAACTGAGCAACAGGCTTGACCACTGCTCAGACCCTGGACTGGATACTGGGTAGCACATACACGAGACAGATCTGAATAGTACTGCAAAGGCTTTATAAACTGGACTGACACTGGAATCATAAAACACATATGACGGGTTGGAATTTGCCACTTAAACCCAACCGTGTCAGTTGTCTGCTAAAACAAAAATATCGACATTCTTTGTAAGATTTATCCAGAACCTCATAATGTAGTATTCACAATGTTTAGAATACAATCCAAAAGTATGAAGCATAGAAAGTACCAAGAGGATCATGACTCATTCAGGAAGAGACAATCAAGAGATGCCAACTCCAAGGCGACATAGATGTTGGAATTATCAAAGACTCACTAGTGGAGCTCTTATGAAAATGCTCTACCAAGTAAGGAAGCAAACTCTTATATAAGTGGAATGATAGAACTCCTCTGCCAAGAAATAGAATATATAAAGAAGAACCATTTGAAAATGCTAGAACTGAAAAAACATAACCGCTTACAAATGAAAACTTACTGGATAGACCAAATAGCAAAAGAAGTTAACAAAGAAAAAAAAGTGAACTTGAAGATAGATCCAAGTATCTAGTTTGAACAACAACAACAAAAATATTGAAAAAATGATTTTTTTTTTCACTGAAGAAGTGAAGAGATTCAGGGGCCTATAGAACAATACCAGAGAACCTAACATCTGAATCATCAGAGTCTCAGAAAGAGATGGAAAAGGGTGTTGTGCAGAAAAATACTAGAAGAAATAATAGCTGAAAACTTCCCAAGTTTAGCAAGAAAAATAAGCTTACGGACTCAAGAGTCTCAGCATAACACCCAAAAGATAACCCTCAAGAAATCCACTCCCAGACACACGATGATCAAACTGCTAAAAGCTAAGCACAAAGAAAAAAACTATCGAAGGAAATCCTAGAAAAATGATATACATGACTTACAGTGAAATAATGATTTCAATGATTCTTCGTGGGGAAAAATGTGGAACGTGTTTAAAGTGCCGAAAGAAAAGAACTGTCAAACCAGAACATTCCATAACTACTGAAAATATCCTTCAGTAATTATCAAGGGGGGGGGGGAGGACATTTTCAGATGAAGAGAAACCAAGAGAATTCCCTGATGGCAGGCTCACTCTAAGGTAACTGCTACAGAAAGTTCTTCAGACAGAGTGGAATGATACTTGAAGGAAAACTTAAAACATCAGGAATGAAAGAAGAGCAACAGAGATGGTAAATATCTTCTTTTACTGAATATTTTAAACTACATTTGGTGGTTGAAAGCAAAAATTATAATACTGTCTGATGGAGTTTTGATGTTTGTAAGGGTAATGTATGAGACAGCAACACAAAGCAGGAATGAAAAAGAAATCTATGTGATGGAAAATGTTTTATATTCCACATCGAGTAGTAAACTATCAATTCTAAGTACATTTTGAAAAGTTCAGTACGTGTATTGAAATTTATGAGGTACGGCAAAAACAGTGCTTACAGGGAAATTTGTAGCAGTAAATATTTATATTAGAAAAACAGAAGTGTTTCAAATGAATCATGTAAATGCCCAATTCATGAAACTAGAGAAAAGAAAAGCAAAATAAACCCAAGGCAATCAGAAGGAAGAAAATAAAGATGCAATGACGTATCAATAAAATCGAACACAGAGAAAAATAGAAAAGTCAATGAAAACCAAAGTTGTTTCTTTAAAAAGACTATATATATTTTACACACACACACACACACACACACACACACACACCCCTCTAGCAAGACTAAAAAAAAGACACACTTTAACATTATCAAGTATGAAAAGGTATAACACCAGACTGAAGATATTAAAAGGATAATAAGGGATAATAAGGGAATACTACAAATATAAATTTATCAACTTATAAAAATGGATTAATTCATGGATCAACAACAAAAAACCTTAATACTCAAGCAAGAAAAACTAGGTAACCTGAATACTATAACTATTAAATAATTTAATTCCTAACTAAAATCCTTCCAAAAAAGGGAAATTGCCAGGTGCAGGAAGTTTCACTGGTGAATTCTATGAAACATTTAAAGAAATAACACCAATCACACAAAATTTCTTCCAGAAAACAGAAAAGGAAATAATACAGCCTGATTGATTTTATGAGATCAGCATTACTCTCATTGAAAAAGGGATACCTGGGTGGCTCAGTCACTTAAGCATCCAACTTTGGCTCAGGTCATGATCTCACAGTTCGTGGGTTTGAGCCTCACATCGGGCTCTGTGCTGACAGCTCAGAGCCTGAAGCCTGTTTCGGATTCTGTGTTTCCCTCTTTCTCTGTCCCATCCCTGCTCACACTCTGTCTCTGTCTCTGTTTCTGTCTCTCTCTCTCAAAAATGAATAAACTTAAAAAATTAAAAAAAAAAAAGAAAAAGAGAGTTCAAGAAAAGAATACTGGAGACCAATATTCCTCATGAAAATAGATATAAAAATCCTCAACAAAATCAAATTCAACAATATATAAAAACAGTAATATACCATGCTAAGTGGAATTTATCCTGCAAATGCAAGACTGGTTCAATGTTGAATATCAGTCAATAAGATACACCATTTTAACAGTCTAAAGAGTACACACGCACACACACACACACACACAAACACACAGACACGACACCCAAAATATGATCTATAGAGGAAGAAATCAATACATTGGACTTTATGAAAATTAAAAACTTTTGTTCTGCAAAAGGTATTAAAAGCACAAAAAGACAAGCCACAATTCAGTAGAAAATATTTGCAAATCATATTTCCAACAAAGAACTTTTATCCAAAATACATAAAGAACCCTCAAATATCAACAATAAGAAAACAATCCAACTTTAAAATGGACAAAAGACCTGAATAGATACTTTACTAGAGAGGATATATGGGTGGCAGATAAGCCCATGAAAAGATGTTTAATATCATTAACAATTAAAGAAATGCATATTAAAACCACAGTAACACATCTATTAGAATGGCTAAAATAAATACTAAGTGCTGGCATGGATACAGAACAATTGAAACTCTCAGACTTTGCTGGTGGGAATGCAAAATGATGCAAGCAATCTGGAAAAAAGTTTGGAAGTTCCTAAACATATTTACACCCACCATATCCAGCAAACCTACTCCTAAGTATTTACCATAGAAATAAATATGCTTCCAAAAAAACCCCAAAGCAAATCCCTTTGTACATAATTGTTTTACAGTGAATCTAGTCATAATCACACAAAATTGGAGACAACCCAAATGTCCTTCAACTTATAACTAGATAATTGTAGTATATCTAAATAACGCAACCCTACTCAACAATATAATGCAACCTACTCTCGAATCATGCAACAGCTTGGAAGAATCTCAAAGGCATTAAGCTGAGTGAAAGGAGCCAGTCGCAAAAGGTTACGTACTAAATAGTCCCACTGACGTGAAATTCTCTGAAGGACGAAATCACCGGGATGGACAACAGATAAATGATTACTGATCTTTTAGGGATTAGGGCATGGGGGAGACATTGAATGCAAAGAGATAACACGAGGGAGTTTTGGGGGTGATAGAACTGTTCTGTATCTTGATCCTGGTGGTGGCTGCTTGAATTTACAGGCGTGTTAAAATTTATGGAATTATACATATAGAAAAGGTACTTTTTTACAGTATGTTAATTTAAAAAATAAAACTAGAAGAAACACAGAAGATTGCACAGGCATGAAATCATCATTTTACTCCATTTTCCTTTTCCATTTATCTTGGATAAGAAACAGTTTAGGCAATGTACTTTCAGATTTAATACTCTACATGTTTGTTCATTCCCAGCTTCCATCAAAGTATCCATGCAACTTGAGTCACTAAGTACAGATCTGGAGCAAGATAGCTGGGGGAAAGGACAGGCTATCAGAAAGTTAATGACTTGGCCTGATGCCATCTTTTAAAGGAACAAGGAGGACATTCAAACCTTAATGGAAGTATTCAGTCCATGGGACAAGGAGACATGCTTTAGTTTTAATCAGCTTTGCCTGCAATATGTTCCAAGAGATTTCTGGGTCTGCAAATGACCAACTTCAAGTTCTTAAGCTCACAAGAAAGAGAAACGGTTACCTTTCTGTGTTCCTCAAAGCAAAACTCTGTATCCAACAGAATTGTGCCACCAGACTCAAAGAAAGACTATAAGTTTGATGTGCATTTTTGGTAGCCTAATGGGCCCTGAGATCTTATCTGCCTTATGTATAGCTGTTCCCAGTGTCCAGCACATAATAGATGTTCATTTAGTGTTTATTGGACTTAGTTGAATATCAGATGGTAGCTTTTACTTGCTAAGATTATTCTAGGATCCCTAGTTCCAGACTAGATTAGCAGTCATAGTAAAAATAAGAGGAAATTACCTGGTAGAAAAAGGAGGGCTGGTGAAATGTTTTTCATGGTGAGGACATCATGTTCCAGGTCAGAAAAGGGAGGAAGCATCTGATCTAAGTCAGGGGAACTGGCCTTCACTCCATCCTGGGGTCTGGCTCTCCAGTACCTACAGTGTAGACAGCCACGGGGCTAGCAGGTGGAGACAGAGTCTTACCTGTGCCATGGGGAGCAGAAGGCGGTATCTTGTGAACACATCAAGAGTGACCTGGGAACTTGTTTTACCTTGGCTCGATTGTTTTGTTTTGTTTTGTTTTGTTTTTGGCTTGATTGGTTTTCAAGTTACTTCAAGAAAGGCAGGGCGCCTTTGGAGGAGTGCATTGCATTACCTCAGAGAACAGCTCGCGAATGGAGGCAACACCAGCCTAGACCAGCACTGTCTCAGCCTATCTGCTGGGCTCAGCTGTTTGCTCCACTTCCCTCTCTACGCACAGCGTCCTCTGCTTATGCATTTGCTCCTGTTCCCACTACTATCAAACAGATCTTTCAGAAGTTTTTAGTTCCCATGGTTACAGAATTTTATGGGGCTATAGTAGTACATCACAGCCAAGCCAGTGGATGGACCACCCTTGGGTCAGAAACGCCCGTACTTGGGAACACAAGGTCCAAATGTGGCACAAAAAGTCCAGGACTGGGAGTGAAGCCGTTTCCTTCACAAAGTGTGTGTGAGTGGTAGGAGTTGACATTTCAAGGACAAAAGTTTCTTCTGGAGTTTGGGGCTGGGGTTGATAGCGCTTTGGTGCCATGCTTCTTATTCATTTACACTACACAGCGGGTACAGGGGTGGGCAAGGGAAGTGGCTCTCTTACGGCTGGAAGGACAAACTCACGAAGAAAGATGGCAGCACAGAGCTCTTGTTGACCCTCAGGTCCCATGCAGAGATACACTGTTGCTCTCCTGGGATTTGGGGTGTGGGATGCTGCAGAAGTCCTTTGGGGAGACAGTGCACATGGTGACTCAGAACATGATAGAGGTTATCTTGGGCTCTGATCCCAGTATGGCCACTTGCTCTGCGATTTTGAAGAAATAATCTTGCACTCTGAACTTCAGTTCTCTTAGTTATAAAATAGAAATAATTATCTCTTAGCTTGTCTAACACAAAATCGTGAACATCTTGTTCTGCTACCTAAAATTCTACTACCTAAAATGGTCTTCCGATGCTCAGAATCACATCCCAAGTCCTTACTAGCTGACAACGTCCTGAGCAATGTCTGTACCCTCCTTTCTAGGCGTTCTCCCCTGTCTTTCTCTTCGGCAGTCACACCAGCATCCTGGCTATTCCTTGTATGCTCCTGTTGGGCTACTACCTCGGCCCCTTGCCGTAGCTGTACCTTTGTTCTAAAAAACGTTTCATCCAGATAGCTTCAAGATGTACTCCATGATCAACTTCTAGTCTGTGCCCAGACAGTGCTGTTTCAGTAAAGGTTCCCCTGACTACTCCATTTAAAATTATAAACGCTCACTCTTTCCCCTGCATTCTGGATTCCACCTGCCCTGCTCTACTTTTCCTCTGTAACACCGGCCATAATTAATTATTGATCTTGCTTATTTTCTCTCTCCCACAGTAGAATAGAAACCCCGGAGAATGCAAATTTGGTCTGTTTTCTTCACTGATCTGTCTTCAGCACCCAGAACAGAGTAAGCAGTGTAGGTGTTCAACCAATAACTTTGAATGGATGAGTGTGTGTATGTCAACTGCCTTCTAGCTTAATTTCTTTCCATTGCAAACTAGACTTCTGATAATTATTTGAATCGCCCCCTTCATTCATTCATTTATTCATTTGTTGCTTCAATAGTTCTGTATGTGTCCATTCTGTACCAGACATTAGAGATAGAACAATGAGCTCAACTAAGTAACTGCCTCCTTACTTGCCAGGAAGGCAGGCAATAAACACATAAATAAAAATGTGCTATGTTAGATGCTGTAGGATACCAGAATATGCCACCCCGAAATATGACTTTAGATGACCAGAAGATGCTCCAAAATATGTCTCTTTGGCATAATGATTATTTTGAGCTGATGGCTTCAAAAAACAGCAGATACAGAAGGTCTGAAAACAGAATAGAAGTTACCCTTTTGTGAGGGAAATTTGCATTGATAAACTACATCTCCATTTGTAAGGGTGTCTCCATCTCTAGGAGAGAAGGATGAAATCACTAGATTCCAAATCAGAAGAGACTCTCAGCCCGGGAGCCAGCACCTATGTAATCGGCGTAACAAAACCTACCCTTGTTTACCATACTTTTTCTGGTCACTTTCCCATAACTTGCCTCCCCACACCTTTCTTCCTTTGGTTTAGTCCAGGATGGTGTTTAAGCCCATCGAAACCATCTCTTTGAGTTTCTCTTCCTTGAGTTTCTTCTGTATATGTGAGATATACATGTTAATAAACTTCTATTTGTTTTTCTCTTGCTAATCTGTCTTTTGTTACAGAACCTAGAAGGATAGAAGTCAGATTTTTTTTCTCCCTTATGGTGCCATAATGGGCTAATGAAAATAGTGAGGTAGGGTGGCCAGGGGGATATTCTTGTAGAAGTGACATTTGAGGAAGAGTGTGAGTGAAGTGGGATGGTGAGCCATGTGGCTCTGGGGAACAGGCAAGAGAATAGTGAAGGCAGAGAGGCCCAGCAGCAGGGGCATGACTGGCATGTTGTAGCACTCACCCAGCCCAACATCAGGAGGAACTTTCTGCCGTCACCACACCCATGCCTGATCAGCCAAATTCTGCTGGAGGAACTCCCTCCAATGGGCCGACTGTGGCACTGCGGATCTCGCCTCACCTCTCAGATGGGTTCTCAGCACTGCCAGGGCAGCTATTCCAAACATTCACACTTCACTGAGCCAGAAATAATATGAACAACAATAGCAACAACTAACCTTTATTCACACATTCTATGGCTGGTGACATGCTATTTTTCCTTGTTTTTCCTCCATACATTCATTTCACTTAATCTTCACCTCGAACACAGAGGTTAGGTATTGTTCTTTTATAGATGAAGCTTAGAGAAGCTTAGAGAGATTAAGCAACTTGACCAAGGACCCTGCTAGTAACTGGTGAGCTAAGAGTCAATCCATAGCCAAGACTGTACTGACCTAATCCAAGTTCCAGCCCCGTCCCTATCAGCAAACTACCTTATCTCAGCCCCTATTTCATTTGCTCAGACAACTGAGTGTGGAGGTGGCCAAGCATGAAAGTGCTCAGATTACTGGCATAATTACCAGCCAAATTTCAGCAACTCGAAGAGACTATTGATTGTAAAAAGCACCATTAATTCATATAACCCTAAGAAAAAACATTGCAAATAAATCGTGAAACAATATCAAGACAATTGCTATATAAGAGATGTTCCAAGGTGAAAATAAACCTTTTTCAAGATTCAAAACTTGGTCATTTTTTTGTAAGTTTATTTATTTATTTTGAGAGAGACAGCATGAGTGGGGGAGGGGGCCGAGAGAGCCCAGAGCCTGATGCAGGGCTCAAACCCACAAAACCATGAGATCGTGACCTGAGCTGAAACCAAGAGTCAGACACTTAACTGAGCCACCCAGGCACCCTAAAACTTGATTATTTTTAAGGGTGGTACATCTACACCCATCAAAACCTCTTTGTCAAAAGATGAGATGTCACTCCCCAAGACTAGAACCTTCTTCCCATGTTGTTTATTCTCTCTTCCTTGACCTTTTTCCATTGAGTTTTCCTTTCTCTCCAGTGTGTTCAACTCTACCTCCCCCAGACTGAAAACATTTTCAGGTCTATTTCATCCTGACAATCCTCTGCTCGACCCATGCTGTGTTATCCTCTAGTTTGTATTCCGTTTTTTCTAATTCTCTTCGTATTTCCTTTTCCTTCCTGTCTTGTACTTATTTATGTTGAGATCTATAAAGGCTATGACAGAGGCATCAGATATTTGGCTCCTAATTACAGAGCCTCATATTTGTTTGTAACACTTTGCTGTGGTCATATGTGGTTGTGGTTCTCTGCCCAGCAAACCTTCTACTGGGAAAACAACCTTCTTCCACATCATCAAATAGAAATACTGTTCAGTTTATATGGTTCAAGAGGACTGACTACCCCAATCTCTTCCTCCAGGAGTGGGCACATGATCCAGGGCTGACCAGAATATTACATCAAGATCGGCACTGTCCTCAGGTCACAACAAGGGTAGGGACATCATCGAAGCTAGGCCAGTCAGAATTCTACCCAACTTTTCTCTTGGAGCTCTCTGAAAGATGGTCTCTCGGCTAAGATTGTTCTTGCACTGCTGGTGGCCATTTTGTTTGCCGTGTGGAAGTAGCTTAAGAGATGGTGGAAGATATGGGTCCCTGATGTCGTTACTCGATCTCCTAGATCCAAAGATGCCTAAAATCAGACCACTCCTAGATTTTTCAGGCACATAAGCTAAAACATCACCTTTTGTTCATGCCGTTTGATGTTTCTGTCACTTGCAATCAAGAGTGCTAAAGCAGCGTCCTGTTTTTTCTTTGTTTTATTTTATTTATTTTTATTTTTTATGCAATGGTCACTCAAGTACAGCCACAAAAGGAAACACAGGAAAGGCACAAGAAAACAAAGTTTATTATAATAGGTCTAGAGTATAGCAGGGTCACCTCTTGCCCCACAGGGTCACAGGGGAAGGGCCAAGTTTTTGGTCAGGTGGCAGAAGACAGGAGCAAAGGGAAAGATGAGGCTAGAGCCGTTTTGGAGTTTCCATGGGGAAGGAAAGGCAGGGCAGAATAAACAGTCTAGGGTTGGCTAAAATGTTTGAATAACTTCAGCAGGCTGTAAACTGTATGGGTGGTCACTAGTTGCCTGACACCTGGCCCTGGGATGAGGAAGACAAAAGGCTATTGTCTCCTAGGGTGGAGGGCCCGATAAAGCAGATAGGGCTCTGGATTGGTTAGTTTGTATACCAAAGGCATGCTCCTAGCTGAGTACTTCGCTATATTTAAGAATTGGCTAGCCTCAGAAGGGACAGGCTATCCCCAGCCAGAAAGGTGTTTGTTTTTGTTTTTGTTTTTAAGATGTCAAAACATCATAATATACAGAAAATTAAAAAATATATATACAATACCTAAAGCTTGACAGTTTTCAAAGAGCTTTGATATGCATTATTTTACTCGATCCTATGTACTGGTTACAGCACCTGGAACACAAATTTATTCAAGTATTATTTGCTGAATGAATGAGACCTGAGACAGTAGCCTAGGTTGGAGGATGGAGAAGAAATCATAGATTACAGTTGACTCTTGAACAACATGGGGGCTTGGGGCACTGACACCCCTGCCCAGTTGAGAAACCATGTATAACTTTTGACTCCCCCCAAATGTAACTACTAATAGCCTGCTATTGACCAGAATCCCTACCAAAATAAACACATAATGAACACATATTTTGTGGGTGACATGTATTATATACTGCATTTACAAGAAAGTAAGCTAAAAACAAGATAATCATTAGGAAGAGAAAATAGATTTACGATACCGTACAGCATTTATTTTTTAAAAATCTGTGTGTAAGTAGACCACACAGTTCAAACCAGCACGGTTCAAGGGTCAGTTGTATTTTGCCTTGTTAGAGTGGAAAATATGAGTAGTTAGACTTCGAGAAACTAGGAGATACACATCTGGAATTCAGGAGAGAGAAAACCTAGGGCGATATCAGTACACTTTGGGAATTTAGTTTATTCAGAATGACTTAAAAATCAAAGTAATGTGGAGCTGTTTCATGACTCCCATTGCTATAAACCTGACTTTATTAGAGAAAAATCCTCAAAAATCCATTTAGATTGAAATTCTTCCTCAGTCTGGCAAAGGCAAGACGAATTAAAATGTACTAGGTTGTAAGGATGATAATAAATACATACATAGCACCTTCTGTGTGCCAGGCACCCTTCTAAGCCCTCTGCCTCCATTAATTCATTAAGCCTCATAATAACTCTATGAGGTAAGTGTTATAATCATCTCTATTTACAGATAAGAGACATAAAGAACCGAGCAAAAGCTGCTTGCAGCTAGATGAAAGAGGACTGGCTACCTTAGCATAACTTCCTATTATGGGACGTTCTTGTCCAAGCAGATAAAGTTGCAAACTATTTGTTTCAAGAACATCCTGAAAATTTATTTATCTGAAGAATAGACTGTTCAACTGTGAAAACCAGAATGCTTATCAAAGTGTTGTTTACTCATCGAGAGTTACTTCAAAACCCAAGGCTTGCTGAGTTCACCAAACTTAGACTATTATATCACAAACTTATTAAATCTCACCTTAAAGCAGACTGCCTAAACCTTATCAATATTCATCCTTGAAGTCCTTCTTCTGAGACACACTAAAATTTTATCAAGATGGAACTCTCCCTTACTGCAATAAGCAATGTACTTGGCTTTGCTTGACCAACAGGTTATTTTGGTGGGCTTTTCAGGGAGTTGGTAGTTAACAGAATCGAGGGATTAATGTCTCCTGTCCCGTGTTTGCTAACATGTCCATTGATTTTGTGTGGAGAAGGAAATAAGTCCAGGATTTACCATCCAAATGGACACCCACCTCACTTGGGTAAAGTAGGTTAAGTTTTAAGTAAAACTAAGCAGAATTCTTTGTGTCTGTTACAGAGCCCGGCATAGCATTAAACTGAATTAAATATGAACATAGACTAAAAGACATAAGCATATACTTAAATGAGTACAGCCAAAAACATCATCCCAACTGGCCAGGTGACAATGAATGTTAGGGTGGAGGAAGGTCCCAGGAAGTGTCAGGCACAGAGATTAAAAATACTACCTTTGTGGGTGGGGGGGGTGCCTGGGTTTTTCAGTTGGTTAAGCGTCTGACTTTCAATTTCATCTCTTTATCATGAGATCAGGTCCTGCGTCAAGCTCTGCTTGGGATTCTTTCTCTCCCTCTCTCTCTGCCCCTACCCCACTCATGCTCCCTCTGTCTCTATCAAAATAAATAAACATTTTTTAAAAAGTATTACCTTTGAACTCAAAGATGGGTTTAAGTTTCTGGCTCCACTATTTGCCAGAGATTTGACAATTTCCCTGAATCTCAGTAGCTCACCTGTAAAATAGGAACAATGTTAGTACCTACATCACTGAGTTAATATGAGGACTGAAAGGGACTGTGTATGCCAAGAGTTTATCACAGTGTAATTGGTGGTATTTATTGTTATTATTATAATTCACTGCAGGATTTTAGGGCTTGGGGAGAGGGAAGATAAGATCAGTGATACCCTTGAAGGGGAATGGAGAATTCAAAAAGAAGTAACAAAATGTCTTACAAGCTTGGGATTCAGGATAGATTTTTCCAAAGTCATCTGGTATCTTTCTGGGAAGACTGGTGACCAAGGCCAGAAGGGTAGTTTCCCAGCTAAACTCTCTCTCCATGTACTATAGCACTGTTTACCTCTCCATAGGGCTGCCTATGCAGAGTTTAGGACTGTAGCAGAAGTTTGACCTTAAAAGTTTAAGAATCTAGAACCCTGAGAGAGAGGTGAAATCTGTCAGTGAGAAACACCTAAGTGTTTTGTGGGGATATGTAGGAGGTGAGTATTGTTTTTTAGATGTTATCACTGGTGATTCGAAACAACATGAGCTCACTGAGTCCAAGGTTGTTCTTTTCCAAACTTGCTTACTCACCAACCAAGCCAGTCCTTCCCAGAAGTATGGAGAGGAGATGTTAAGTGATCCCAGTGCCTACTGCTTGCCACACCAGTTTGCTATCTGGCCTCCATCGATGAATAATCTTGGGGAGGGAGGTCATACTTCTCATTATTTGTAGAACTACAGAGCTAATGTTTATTTTGTATTTACCATGTATCCCCAGGGGCTGATGCTTGGTGTGCATCATTGATTTATTTTCATTTTTATTTATTTATGTGTTTATTTGAGGCACAAGAACCAAGTTTTTTATTTGTTCATTTCTTGAATTTGCAGTATTCCTTGATGACATCCTTGCTTGGCCTGAGATTCTTTGCCATAGTCATCAACCACCACATGACTGCAACCAACCACTTTGCAGGGTTTTCCCTCTTTGTCAGTTTGACGGAGGCACACTTGTTCCCCTAGTTTTTTGATGTCATTGACCTTAACTAGGTTGCTTTGGTGTTCAGCACAAAGGGCCTCTGCCAACTTGACAGACATATAGCCTCATCATAGTTGGATGCACGTTCACAAAGATGGGCTTGATGCTTGTCTAAGGCTTTGGCAGCTTTGCAAGTGCCACGTGGTAGGCCATCAATTCCATGTGCTTGGCCATCGTGGATGAGGGTGGTCTTCAGCACCTCTCGTAAAGCAGCGTTAATGCCCATTACACCTCCAGCAGCAATGTCTTCCTCAGCCATGGCAGGTGGGTTAAGGCTGGAGCCGAATCTTGAGTGCCCCCAACCTTCCACCTGCGTGTGACTGGCAGGGGCCGGGACAGAGCGCGTCATCTCATTTAATCCTTCTCACAAAAGTTACCAGTTATTATTATCCCCATCGTTGAACTCCTACTTGACTTGTGGTTTCTTATGAAGTACTCCCAACTTGGTGAAAGAGCCCTGGGGTCAAGAAAACTCAACACTTGTAAGCAGACAGGAGAAACGTGGTGTGGTGTTTGCATGCTGGAACAGAGAAGAGTATAGAGAATCAACACTAATGGATTCAAAGCAGAAGTAACAGGGTAGAAGGATGGCAGGGTGAAGAAGAAAGGCTAAGGGCTTCTATTTTATCAGTGTGGCCTTAAGCAGTACCTACACATTCAGGGAAGGGTCTCTAAGCATAAAGATGGGAAGTCATGACTATGAGACCGGAAAGGGTGAACTATTGTCTGATTCTAATGTCCCACTTGGAAAGCTGAACAGTTTTCAGGCCCTAAATGAATTATTGGACCAAGATAAAGGTGTAAAATAGAATACTTTTATATTTATTATATTATTATATTTATATAATTATATAGTTTATAATAATTTTTTTAAAATAATTAAGATTAGGGGCGCCTGGGCGGCGCAGTCGGTTAAGCGTCCGACTTCAGCCAGGTCACGATCTCTCGGTCCGTGAGTTCGAGCCCCATGTCGGGCTCTGGGCTGATGGCTCAGAGCCTGGAGCCTGTTTCCGATTCTGTGTCTCCCTCTCTCTCTGCCCCTCCCCCGTTCATGCTCTGTCTCTCTCTGTCCCAAAAATAAATAAACGTTGAAAAAAAAATTTATTTAAAATAATTAAGATTAGAATAAATCTTAAATTAGAATCACTAGAATATTCTAATTCTAAATCTAAATTAGAATATTTTTATGTTTATTATATTATATTTATATAATTTATAGTTATATAAATTATATAACATTATTATATTTATTGTATTTATATAAAACTTCCAGTTTTATCTTGTATGACTTGCCTTTTAAGTTAAAACCATCTTAAGATGCAGTTCACATGAGTCTTAATAGTTTTAATTCCACCTCTCATCTCTTTATAAGAAATAGGAGAGTGATTCATTTCTTGTTAGTTAACACCAAACCCTTTCTCAGCAATATTTAAAATGTAAATAAAAGTTCTTCAAGAGTAACCCAAAGGCAACAGCTGAGCTGTGCCAACGTTGTGAGGTAAACATAAATCCTTCCACAAATGTTCTAACTTGTTGAACTGTGGATTTCCAAGTTGCAAATGCAAAGGATCCATTAAGCAATCTTAAAAGAGAGGACACCGCCCTAGAAAAACTGAGATTTGCCAAATTCTTCATACCTCTTTCGGGAACTTACCTGACATTCCTGAGTGTCTTCTATGGGCAGTGATCTGTGCAAGCCTCCATAGGGATACAGAAATGGATGAACATGAATTTGGACAAAAATTACAATGCAAATTAGGGAATGAGTCAGTGGCAAACTATACAAAGTTTAAAGAAGTTAGAGAAGGGAGAGAGTGTTAGATGGAAGGCCTTAGAATGTAGGTGGGATTTGAATTTGGTCTTTGATGGGTAAGTGGGTTGAGGTGATGGGGTGGTGGGCAGGGGTAGGGGTTTGGAGTAAGTAGAATGGCTAGCCTATTTTTTTTGTTTATTTATTTATTTTGAGGAGGGGTGGACAGAGAGAGAGAGAGAGAGAGAGAGAGAGAGAGAATCTCAAGCAGGCTGTGCAGTCAGTGCAGAGCTCAATGTGGGACTCGAACTCACGAACCGTAAGATCATGACCTATGGCGAAATCAAGAAATGGACACTTAACTGCCTGAGCCACCCAGGAGCCCAAACAGCATGTTTTGACTGAAGTGGAAATTATAGCTGTCTGGCCCCGATGATAGTGTGGCGCTATAAACTCACTGGTTTGCTTTCTAAAGTGAGCCATTAAAAATTAGGTAAAGTGATTTTCTTTTTTTTTTTTTTTAATTTTTTTTCAACATTTATTTATTTTTGGGACAGAGAGAGACAGAGCATGAACGGGGGAGGGGCAGAGAGAGAGGGAGACACAGAATTGGAAACAGGCTCCAGGCTCTGAGCCATCAGCCCAGAGCCTGACGCAGGGCTCGAACTCCCGGACCGCGAGATCGTGACCTGGCTAAAGTCGGACGCTTAACCGACTGCGCCACCCAGGCGCCCCGGTAAAGTGATTTTCTTTACTGTCACTGAATAATGTGAAAAGTGTCGTTGCCAGATATATCCCTCTGCCCTCTAGACACACTCTCCACCTTTCTTCTCCTCCAAAGACTGGTGTTGAGGATCTTCCCTACCTTTTGGTTTGGTCAGCGGGGTGACCTGTAAAAGATCCAAGGAAAAGAGGTGCATGTAGTGAAGGAATTTATTTCCCTTCTTGCAGGGTCATCCTGGACTATTTCAGCCCACACAAGAATTTCACAACACCTTTTGGCCTTTGGGTTCTGAAATCCTTCTCCTCTTCTGGTTGGGTGTAGGGGTGCAAACATCCTAGTACTACTGTGACCCTATTCCCTACACCCTGTCATGCCTTTGTAAAGAGTCCCTTTATTAAACCTTCCTCAAGTTATCCTAAAATGAGCATATTCTCTTTTCTCCGCGGAGACCTCCATCAGACCGGAGCAACAGGTACACCGGGCCTCCCCTCACCTCAATCCCAGGAGGAGCACCAAGGGCCTCTCTTTATGCTACGGGGTCCCACACTCCAGGCCAAAGTTTATTGGAAGGATATATTGACACCTGAGCAAAATGAGACCAATCGGATACTCAGGGGGAGTTTACATTAAGAAATTCTTCATATGGACTAGAGGAGGTGAAGCCCTTTTTGCACAGTAAGTGGACTGACTGAGAGGCAGAGAAAGTTGGTCTGTAGAGACATTTTACTTATTGAAGTTGTCTGAGTTTAATGGTTTTTCAGTCCTTGGTTCCAGTCCCTCTTGACAGCCAAGTAAACTCTCGTCCCTAGGTCCTGTGAGGTAACTCTTGTTTTCTTATAGAAGTACCACATACACACATTCACGCATGCGCGCACAAGCACACGGTTTTGTTGGTTTAAGCACGTTCAAGTTATTTGCTGTTACTTCCGGCCAGAGACACTTAACTAATAGAAGACTTGCTACATATAATCCCAGTTACTACTTACAGAGTACTTCGTGTATGCCAGACTCCAGCATGACTTATCTTGTTTCATGTTCTCACCTTCTCTGAGAAGTTGTTTTCCCGTGACCCAGACTTTCACTTTCTTGGCTTAAAAGTTCTTTCCGATGACTCCCTCTCTGTGACCCTCATTTTTTTTCTGGGTGTCTCTCCCAAGGGGTGCCTCATTAAATGGTTTCTGATGGCCAAATGCCGAAGGGAGAGCTTTCCCCATACCACCAACACGCACTTCTCAGACACAGGCTGGGTGTCCTACAATGGAACTCGATTCTGACACCATCCAGCCCCAGAGACAGGTAAAGGGCTCAGTCCTGCAGGATCATCCTCCATTTCAGACCCCAGTTGCAAGCCCAGGTTGTTACCTGTACTTCTGACTGACCAGCTCTAAATTAGAGGTTCTCAGTGCCCCCCCCACCTTGGGTTGGATTCATTTGTCAGAGCAGCTCAAAGAGCTCGGGAAACCCGTTTACTCATTAGATTACCCATTTATTGCAAAGGATTTTACAGGATACAAATCAACAGCCAGATGAAGAGAGGCATAGGCAAGGAATGGGCAGAGCGCACAGAGCTTCCATGATCTTCCAAGTTCACCTCTTCCCCGAATCTCCTCGTGCTCACCCATTCTGAAGCTCTCTGCACCCTGGCCTTTGGGTCTTTATGGAGGCTTCGTTACACTGGCATGGTTAATTAAATTTTTTGCCATTGCTAATTGAACTCAATTTTTAGCCCTTCTTGCCTCCTCAATGGGGCGGTGGCAGGGGGCGGGGGCGAGGTGCTGAAAGGGGCTGAAAAGGTTCCAACCCTTAGGCATGGTTAGTTGCCTTGGTAACCAACCCCCATCCCTAGGTGCTTTCCAAAAGTTACCTTATTAACATAAATCGGGGGTGGTGGAAAGGGGCTTCTTATGAATAACAAGACATCCATTTCACCTTTACTGTCTGAAGCGATTTCATGAATTAAGGACAAAAGACCAAACATTATGACAAAAGATGCTCCTACCGCTCTTATCGCTCAGTAAATTCCAAGGATTTGGGCTGCCGTGAGCCAGGAACCATGGATGAAGACCAAATATATGGTCTTCTCACATGATGAATTCTGTTCTTTTTCTTCGTCACAGATGTCACTGCACACCGTGAAAATGACAACAGCTACATCCAACATTCCATCTGCGGATGCTACCAAACATTCTAGTCCTCAGGGTGCCCAAACATTCCTAAGTTTGATGAAAAGAGAGAACGTCTTGTCTCCCTCTGTGTCAACTTGGCCCTTTAGCAGTTCTCCATGGGGCCAGAGGCCTCTAAATTCTCCCGAGGAGATCCATGAGCTAATTGGTAGAGCTTCTCAACCCGGCACCGCAGCACAGGTTATGTGGCATATTGATTCCCCTGGCCCCTGGAACAGCCTGATGGGGACCGGCTGACTAGAGCCCCAGCACTAACCTTGAGCAGTCTTATTTCATCAATCCCAGTGTGGTCTACAGATGTTACCATTTTCTGTAAATACCACGTCAGGAAACTAGCCATGCGCACAAAACCCCTACCCTGTGCCAGTAACAGGAGATGCAAATCCTGTCTGGACCAGGTCAACAATAGGCATTGCGCCGTTACTCGATGCTTGCCTCTTCTGTTTTCTGGTTTCTCTTCTCTGTTAGAAAATGAAACTTGCGTGCAAATGAAGAAGCAGATTGTGGTGTGTGTACGAGTGTGTGGATGTGTATATGTAGGTATCATTAGGGAACAAGAAAGGTGTCGTCTGTACTGCCGTTAGTCAGCCCCAAATGCCTTATTATATATACCGTCCCACTCTGACCAACATGGAGACAGTCATGGAGAGTTAGGTCACCTACCTGACGTTACACACTCAGTGAAAGATCCGGGATTCCAGTTGAGGCCCGCTCAGCTCTGGCGACATATGCCCCATTCCACATTATTGCCACATCCCATCTTTCTGGTGCTCCATTGATTAGGCTAAGACCTTCAACTCTCCATTTAGAGAACAGACTCTGGGGCGGCCGCGGAGATGCCCCCCTTAGAAGCCTCTTCAAGACGCAACTGTCACAAGGAATGCAGTCAGGCCACAGCCTCCGGCTGCAGCCACTTTGGGGTTTGGCGCAACGCTTGGGGCAAAGACGCACCCTCTCCCGGTAGCTCCGGCCAGTGACTGAGCATGCGTGGCAGCGCTACTGGGGTCCGTCCCCTTTGTTCAACCTGACACTCCTCTGGAGGAAATCTGTGAGCTGGAGCCCTTGTTGGGTTGGTCAGGGTGGCCTTAGACCTGCACTCTCGTCAAAAGGCCCACTGGGTGGGGCTCCCTTTCCCCTTTATCATTCAGAGGCATTACCCCCAACAGATCTCTTAGACTTCTGACTCTGTCTCAGTGTCTGCTTCCTGACACAGACTCCCTGAGGGAAGGGCCGTGCCACAGCACCTAGCACAGTACTTTGTACCTAACGAGTTTCATGGAGCTTTTTTTTTTTTAATGACTAAGCATGGTAGCAATGAGCAGTTCCAATGTCTTCTTGTACTAGTTCTGGGGAAACACTGCACCCAAAGGCCCAGAATGCCACAGGCCAGGAAGCTTTAGAGCATCGGGCCACCTGCAGCGTTTAAATGAAGATCCCTGGGTCCCATTCTCAAGGATTTTGCCTCAGTGGCATGTAGGGCCAGGACACTCCATGTTTAGCAAGCACCCCTCATGTGTTTAAAGCCAGGCGGTCCTCAGCCCTCTCTTGAGAGTGACTACACAGCTCTAAAGTTCTCCCCTTTCCCCACCACTACCACATTTGGTGGCATGGGTGTGCCCATGAATTTGGAGACTCTTGGCTTATTCTAGGATTAGGATTTTCTTTATCTCCTGGATATGTTCCAGTCTGCATTTAAAAATGAGTAGGTCCCCAAGGGTAGAGTGTAAAGATTGCCTTGAACTTGGAAGAGACACTCATTGGCGGTACTATCAGCTGACATCTGGATGTGGGCTGGGATTAAGAAAGGTAAGCAAGGCAGTTAGCCTCAGGTCACAGTGTGGATCGCTGACGTGTGAGTCGTGGATGTAGGAGTTCAGTCTAGTCCAGCCCCACTTTGTTATTGAAGCAGAATGTCTTCCATTCATCTCTGTCCTTCCTTCAGAGGTGACCTCAAATACCCCTTTCTGGCTCCTCCAAGTGCACACCTTTTCCCAAGATCCCCTCCCCCTCATACTTCCTTCCACAACAGTACATTATACTTAAATTGCTTACTTTACGTATCTTTCTTTACCCATGCCCGTGAAAATTCTTTGGGATTGAAGTACAATTCTTTTCATCTCTTCATTCCAGTGCCTACCTCAGGTGGTACTTAAAAATGGGAGGAGCTCCACTGATGGGATGGACGGGTGGAGGGAAAGACGGAGGATGGAAAAAAAAATCAAAGGTCAGAGAATGAACGCAGGAATGACCTCAGACGACCAGATACCTTCATTTCAGTGCTTCATCTGACTAGCTTCCCACACACACCTCCAATATCACATTGACGTAAAAATAAATGACTATGAAATATATATTTATTTTCTTTGTGGTTTCAACTGATTTGAATTTACTTTAAGCAAACTGAAAATATTTGTGAGGACATTTTTTTAAAAGTAAAACTTAAAAAATGCCTAGTCAAGATGAAAATTTGGATTACGGGAGGTAGTGTGTTAATAGCAGGCTTTGGAATCGATTAGTCTGAGGTTAAAATCCTGCCTTGTTATTACTTATGTAGCTTCAGGATCCTCATATGTAAAATGGGATCAGTGATGTTTCTACCGCAACAGTTATTAAGCCATTACAAAGTGCTTGGCATATAGTAAGGGCTCAACAAATATTAATTACTTTCTTTTCCTTTGGCCAAAACTTAATCAGATCCTTGTATTTGGAGACCAAATCCATTTTGTCATTTAAAAAATTTTCTAAATGCATACACATGGATCAGATGCTCATAAGTACATGTTACATGAATGAGAAAATTGTTGCATTGCTTCTGCTTTATTTCAAATTCTAATTTTAGTTCACTTCAGTGTTAGGAAGTGAATTTAAAAGCATGGCAACATGACTCAAGAGAATAAGATTTTCTATCCAGAAATCTTGATTTAAATCTTCACTGGTTGACTTTTCAGAAGAGTGCAAATGTTGGCATTATCTTCTTTATTAGCAATTTGTAAAGAACTGGGATCTCACACAGCTGTGTGCAGCTCAAAGATGTACCAAGCAAAGAATAAATTTCCTGCCCACGCAAACTCAAGGCAAAAAACCCACAAACTGTCTTATATTATTCTGACAGCCTGAGCAATGTTTCTTATTTTTCTCATAAAGCAGCTTGACAAAATTACAAGAATTTTCCACTATGTAGAATTTTTACCTTGTGGGATGGTTAAAGCTGATGATATATTTGTTTTAGGAGAGACTAAAGGCTCAGAGTCGCAGAAATGTACAGATTTCACTCTAGCAATTTAGCAAATAAAAATTCCTCTTTTAAGCCTCAAGGTGACCAGTGATATGATCTGGACCAGGTCCACTCAGGCACCTCTCCAAGATGCATTCCAAAAAATACAAGTATTTCGTACTCACAATTGTCGTGTACTCAACACTGTGGCCGGGGTCAAAGGGCGCCAGGCTTCCTCAAAATCCTGCTGGAACCCACCTCTTATTTAAAATGTACACCAGTGGGGGCGCCTGGGTGGCGCAGTCGGTTGAGCGTCCGACTTCAGCCAGGTCACGATCTCGCGTGAGTGCGAGCCCCGCGTCAGGCTCTGGGCTGATGGCTCAGAGCCTGGAGCCTGTTTCCGATTCTGTGTCTCCCTCTCTCTCTGCCCCTTCCCCGTTCATGCTCTGTCTCTCTCTGTCCCAAAAATAAATAAACGTTGAAAAAAAATAAAAATAAAAATAAAAAATAAAAAATAAATAAAAAATAAATAAAATGTACACCAGTGGAGGGGCGCCTGGGTGGCTTAGTCAGCTGAGCGTCCAACTTCCGCTCAGGTCATGATCTCACGGCTTCTGAGTTTGAGCCCCGTGTCAGGCTCTGTGCTGACAGCTTGGAGCCTGGAGCCTGCTTCGGATTCTGTGTCTCCCTCTCTCTCTGCCCCTCCCCTGCTCATGCTCTGTCTCTCTCTGTCTCAAAAATAAATAAACATTACAAAAAAATTTTTTTTTAAATGGACACCAGTGGAAATAAGGAATTCAACAGTGGTCATTCTGCTTACGTCACCATTTACTGGACTCTATCAGTGTAGAACACAGAGATGAATGGAGACATCTAATAGTCTCAGTAAAACCAAGTGCCAGGCAAGGACCAAGGTGTCTCATATATTGGGCACTAATTCTGTGAGAGATGCTTAACATTATTGTGTATTTATATATATTTTTTACTTATACTTCCTTACGTTCTGGAATAGTTGTTTCCAGAACCACTTGTATTTTCTCCACCCTACACCCTCATATCAGTCATTTTTATAAGAGGCCCTGGTTCCTTTTATTGGAGAACATATCACCTTTTACAACCTGTCCTCAAGCCACATGGTTTCTCCTTGCTGGTTGAGTCACAAAGTCCACCCAGGTTGAAAGGGGAAGGGAAATGGATTCCATATCTTGATGGAGGAGTGGAGGTATTGCACAGTTTCAGGATGAGAGTATTTTTATGGCCATATTTAGAAAATACATGCAGTCACAGGTGATCTGGATATCTCAGTGGGAAGGGAAAATTTGAGCAAAAACTTAGAGGAGGCGAGGAATTCAGCTTATCTGTGGGAGCAATGTTCCAGATGGAGGCAACAGTCAATGTAAATAAAAAGGCCTTACAATGAGACTATGTGTTAAAACACTAATGTGTTTTAAAGGAACAGCAAAGGGGCCACCATTGCTAATGGAGGTGTGGTGAAGAGAGTCCTAGAAGAGGAGGATGGTGAGGTAAAGGGAGGACAGATGGGATTGATTATAAAGAACCTAGAGGACATGGTGAGGATTTGAGTGAACAGCCATTGCCAGGTATGGAGTGATGGGATTTTAAATATTTTATTTTAACTTGGTCACCCTCAACATTTAAAATGTTGATCACCCTCAACAGGACCACCCTGTTGTGACTTGACTTCAGAGGACAAGGGTGGAAGGAGGTAAGGCGGTCAGGATGCTGTCGCAGTAATCTACTACACAGGGGTGATGGTGGTTTGGACCAGGGTGGTAGCAGTGGAGGTGGCGCAGAGTGCTTGGATTCTGAACAACTTCTGAAGCTAGAGCTAACAAACTTTCCTGCTGGAATGAAGATGGAGTGTCAGAGAAAGAGGAAAACTGATGATGACGTCAATATTGGCCTATAAAGCTGCAAGGAAAGGTTGTTGTCAGTTGAGATGACTATGGATGGGAGAGAGATCAGGAGCTTATTTTTGGAAATGCTGATTTCCAGATATCTCTTGGACATCCAAGTTGAGAAGTCGAGAAAGCTTTGGGGATTCACATTTGGAATTCAGTAGAGGAGTCTGGACTGGAAATATACGTTTGGATGTGATTGCATCTAGATTTGTGTTTCAGGTCATAATGGCATCCCCAAGAAAGTGGGTAAATATAGAGGAGAGAATCGAATATAGAGGAGAGTACCTCAGAGGACTGATCCCTGGGATACTCCACATTAAGAAGAAGGAATCGTCAAAAGGGATGGGGAGTAACCAGTAAAAGAGAAGAACATGTTGTGTCTGGGAAGGAAATGAAAAAAAAGTGTGCCGTGGAGGAAAGAGTCATCGACTGCCAAATGATGTCCCTCAGTTCAGGAAAATGAGGATCCGGAATCTGACCATTGGATTAAACAATATGGAGGTCACTGGTTTTCCTTGACAAGAGCAGTTTGGGTGGAATTATAGAGCTGAGTGTAGCAGTTTGAAGAGAGAATGTGAAGAGAGGATTTAGAGATGGTATAGATACCTCTTTGAGGATTTTTACTGCAAAAAGGAGTAAAAATAATTTTGTGGTGACTCGTCAGGGAAAATGAGTTCAAGTGAAGATTTACATGCCTATGGAAATAAGCCAGTAAAAAGTAAAAGACCGATGATTTAGGAGAGAAGTGGCAAATTGCTGAAGTAAGGTCCTTGTGCAGGTGAGGGGGACAGAGATCTAGTGTCCAGGGGCTTTAGTAGGAGCACATATAATTCCTCTGATTCCAGGCAGAGAGGCACAGCGTGTGAGCGCAGTTGCTGGTAAGTCAGTGTGGTGTGTGTGTGTGTGGGGTGGGGGGGTGGTCAGTTGAAATTCTCTTGCAATTGATTCAATTTTTCTAGTGAAATAGGAAACAAGGTCATCAGCTGAAGGTGAAAGTGGGGGAGGGTGTGTTAGAGGTTTGAGGAAAAAGGTAAAGGGGTAGAGTAGGCACGTTACAGCATGGGAGAGTGATTAGGGACACAGAGATTAGGGACACAGAGTATGAATTCCTGGAAGCACCATGGGGCCATCTGAGGGTTGTCTTACCTTCAGCAACTTGTGTTACAGTCAGCACCACCTGTTTTATGTTTCTCCACCCACCTTCAGGGGCAGGTGTGAGTAGGCAGAGAGGTGAATTTGACCAGGGCATGATGAAGTGAGAGAGGACAATGGAGATGAAGGTGTAAGCGAGGGAGTGGTTACAATGACTGACCATGGAATTTAAGCGGAGTAGGGAGGATAGTGAGGACACATCGAGGGGGTGAGAAGACAATGCAAAGTCTGTCAGATCATTGCGCTGAATGTTTTAGCGAGCGAAACGCCCAAGGGTGTCAGGTGGCCCCCCCCTACCCTTCAGTTTAATAAATATACAAATCAATAGCCAATTCCTACTTCCTCGCCCTGGACAACTTCCTAGGGAAAAACCCAAATTAGGTTGAAAGAAGACAGAAATACCTCCCTTGGCAATAATATCTACAAAAATTAGACAAGGTAATAAATGGATTTCTTTGGGCACGTAGTAAATGCAACGATGGGTTTCGACTAGTCTTTTTGTCTCGTAACAGCCTCTGGTTTCATATGCTAAGGCTCAGTGCTGCCATTTAGTCCCGGCTTGTGGTTGTCCCATGAAGGGTGGGATTGACACCCCTTCCCCAAAATCTGTTTGGATAAAATGGTGCCACATGAACCCCAGAAGAGTATGGAGAGATTTATTATTCACACATTGAGGCTTCTGGGGATCAGGGCAGTCCCCCAAGGTGGTCTGGAAATGGCTTGAGAGAAGGAAGGGGTGAGTGGCTTTCGTGTGTTCGGTTAGGAGGTGGGCTGGGGTGCGGTGAACTTCCTTGTGGGCACCAAGAGAGGAAAGATGCAGGCTTCCACATAGGCTTGCCCGGACGTGTGGCAAAAAGAAGCAGAAGGGGTGGGAACCTGAAAGCTGTCCGCTGTCCAGTATTAGAAATGAGGTCAAAGTCTTTATTACAAGTGTGTGCCACAAACCTATGGGCAACAAGTCTTGCATGTGCTTAAAATCTTAAGCTTTGGAGTCAGGCTGGCGTTGAAATCCTGGCTCTTTAAGCTGTGTGGTTCTCAATTAGCTACTTGACCTTAGTTAGGCAAATTACTTAGTTTTTCTGCTGTGTCTCAGTTTCCTCACCAGGCAAAGCGGTACAAGAGTGGGTAACTCCTGGGTTGTCGCAAAGCATAATAATGTTGGTAAACTGCTCAGCACAGCTTTGCAATTTAGCAAGCCGCGTGCTAATTTCTGAAAATTCTGTGATTGACGTTTCTATCTTAGGTAAGTGTAGTCTTCAAGGTGGAACAGTGTCACGTTGCCAATGCCTCTGAAGATGTTACTTTTCAATAATTTCTTTCCTTTACCTTTGAGAGCATCACATATTCGCTACACAAAAAATAATTCTTCTGTTGAAGCTCCTCTAATAGTTTATAGTTAGAAAGCAAAACTTAACACTAGAAAAATAAGGGAAGGAATCTTGGGTGAATCAGTTGGTGAAGGGCTTGAAATTCCTTTATCTCTGAAGTTCAAGTTTTCATACACAGAATCTCTTAAATCATAGGATACGTTCCGCTTGTTTTGGGAAAGTGAAGCAGGACGTTCTGATGTTGTTTACTGGCATCTCTTGTGTGCTCCACACTCATTCATTCACCAAGTAACTTTTGAGCACTGACCTTGCTTGAAACAAAGGAACGGGCCCCAGGGATTACGCCGTGTGAACAAGCAGACACAGACTCTACTCTCCTGGGACTTGGTAGTTTGGTGGGTTCTACCGACAATCAAATAATGCCAGGCTCACAGTCAAGGCTTTTGCTTGCAAAAGACAGAAACCAGCTCTGGTCACCACAAAGGGAGGAGGCGCTTTTGGAATGATGGTGGGTAACCCACGGATACCACAGGAAATCTGGAGAGCAATCTCACTTGAAAAGGGACTTGCTAGGGGAGCCTCAGCTCCTGAGCCAGGTCAAAGCCCGGTCGGGGAATTTCTGCTGCCCCTGCTGAATCCTGCCAGGGAAATCACCGCCACCGTAGGACAGTTGGGCAGCCACTGAGCTGCTACGGCCATGGCCATAATGAGTCCTAAGCTTCCCTTGCTTCTTCTTCTTCTTCTTTTTTTTTTTTTTTATTATTTTATTTTGAGAGAGGGAGAAAGTGCTAGTGGGGGAGGGGCATAGAGAAAGGGAGAGAGAGAGAGAGAGAGAGACAGAGACAGAGGCAGAGACAGAGAGAGAGGGAGAGAATCCCAAGCAGGGTCCACACTGTCAGCACAGAGCCCCATGCAGGGCTTGAGCCCACAAACTGTGAAATCATGACCTGAGCTGAAGTCAGATGCTTAACGGACTGAGCCACCCAGGCGCCCCTGCCCTTGCTTGTTCATGGCACTTGCTCTGTATTCATCCAGGAGCAGAAGCATCCAATTGGTGGTACCCACAGCCTTATGCCCACCGCCTTACTGTCAAATTGAGGAGGTCAAAAGAAGCCACTTTGTTTTCTGTGCTGGGGGGTAGGAAATGCTGGGCAACCAGTCATATAAACAAATGCATTAGAAAAATCAAAAGAGGATTTAGAAAAGGGACAAATCTTCAAACTTTATATTTTAGGGGTTTTTACTGGTTTTAATCTTAGAAAGAGAGAGAGAGTGCATGAGCAAGGGAGAGAGGCAGGGGAGAGAGAGAATCTTAAGCAGGCTCCATACTCAGCAGGGAGCCCGACTCGGTCTCGGTCCCACAACGCTGGGGTGAAGACTTGAGCAGAAATCCAGAGTTGGACGCTCAACAGACTGAGCGACCCAGGTGCCCCTTTAGAGCTTTTGGAATGCTCTCTGGGCACCATTTCAGATTAACTTTTAGGGGCGTCTGGGTGGCTCAGTCAGTTGAGCATCCAACTTTGGCTCAGATCATGATCTCACGGTTGGTGAGTTCCAGCCCCACAGCTCACTGACAGTCAATGCGGAGCCTGCTTCAGATCCTCTGTCTCCCTCTCTCTCTGCTTCTCCCTCTCTCTCAAAAATAGATAAACATTAAATACAAACTTAAAAAAAATAACTTTCACACCATTACTGGCACATGTTCTATGCTTTGGGTGATAAATATTAGAAAGAGCATGGGCTTAAAAATGGAAAAGGTTTGAGTTTGAATTTCGGCTCCCGCACCTATTAGCCCTGTGATGTTAGGCACATGATATAACCTCTCTGAGCCTCACTATATCCATCTGTAAAATAGATGCAATAATGCCAGATTTCTTGGTGTGTTCAACAGATCAGTGCTTTCCAAACTATATTGTGCATACAAATTACCCGGGGAGCTTGCTAAAATGTAGATTCTGATTTGGTAGGTCTGGGATGAGGCCTGAGGTTCTGCATTTCTCATAAAATCCCCGGGGATGCCGACGCTGATGCTGTGATTTTGTGGACCTCACTTTAAGCAGCAAGGTTCTATTCCGTGCTGTCAATATGGTAGTCACCAGCCACATGTGGCTTTCGAGCCCTTGAAATGTGGCCTAGTGTACCTAAGGAATGGAAAGAATACTTTTATTTAATTTTGATTAACTTCTGAGCACTGATACTTGGTTTAGCTATAGGAAAACAATTTCTAGTATACTTTTATTTTTACTTTTTTTATTAAAAAAATTTTTTTTAATGTTTGTTTATTATTGAGAGACAGAGAGACACAGAGTGTGAACAGGGGAGGGTTAGACAGAGGGGAGAGACACAGAATCCGAAGCAGGCTCCAGGCTCTGAGCTGTCAGCACAGAGTCGGATGCGGGGCTTGAACTCACAAACTGCGACATCATGACCTGAGCCGAAGTCGATTGCCCAACCGACTGAGCCACCCAGGCGCCCCAATTTCTAGTATACTTGGCACAACTTGTAACTCTATCTTTTCAGCTGTTCATTTTATGAAACGTAGTTAACTGAACATCTATTTCCAGTGGAAAGTTAATGCCTGCATTGAGAAAGGCTCCAAGTGTAAAATAAACAACACATTTTGAAGACTCAGTTGAAAAAAAAAAGTAAAATGCCTTGTTAATAAGTTTGATATTGATTGCAGGTTGACATGATAATATTTTGGGATAAGACATATTATTGAAATTAATTTCATTTGTTTCTTTTTACTTTTTTTGATGTAGCCACAAGAAAATTTAAAATTACTCAAGTAGCTTATGTTATACTCCTATTGGACAGCGTAGGTACAGGCCAGGGAGCACTGGGCCCAGCCCATCAGCCCCCTTCATCCTGTCTCAGTTAGGTGGGTGTCCTCTGGATGGAAAGAGGAGGTGAGGTGGTGGAAAGAGACAAGGTTTCTTCCTTCCCAGCAGGAGGCTGTAGCAAAAGCCAAAATTCCCAGCAAAAGTTTTTGGGCTCAGAGACTATTTCTTCTGTGGTGGGTTATTTCCACTACATTCCAAGGCAGGCTTTGCTTTCTGCAGAGGTGAAAAAGGAACATTTCCGCGGTCCACAGTAAGTTGCTCAAAGCTGGCTCTCATAAGAAGACGCTCACTTTTCAAGTTACAGGTCATGGCGAAGGGCTCGCTTGACCCAGCCTCCTCTGTGATACTAAGGGGAGTTAATGAAAACAGTGTGAGCTCCTGTAAATGTGCTGCATGATTTCTTGGTTGATTCAGCAGTTCCCGGGGAGGCTCCAAGTTTAATGAAAAACAGTAATGAGGCCATCTACAAATTTGACAACAGCCAAGAAATTAGCAAAAAGAAGTGCGTAGAAGTGAAAGAAAGGTTTCTCATATCGTAAAATGCATTATGGCAACCTCCGTTCCCCCACTCTTGTGAAAAGTTCTTTTTTCAACAACTCAGGCAAATATTTACATGTAGAATCAGACCTGGCAGCAAATTCAAAGAAAACTATTAAGGCCAGAAAAAGCCGCTTCTGTATCAGAGGCTTGGAGACTCCAGGTCTCAATTAACCTTTTTAAATGGGAACTGACAGCCTTGGATGGAAAATGTGGGGGGAAAGTAAAATGTTTTTGAAGAATGTTTGACTACAAAGTAAACAGCCTGAATAGAAAATATTAAATCAGATGCTCCCTCCGCATTCCATAAGACAGTACGCAGTAAAGTATACTGTAATAATTAAAAGGCTTGGATAAAAGAAATATGAAACAATTTTAGTCTAGTGATAATTCAAACTTCATGGCCCTAGTTATGTTGGCAAAAGACAGAGAATTTATTTTTTCTTTTAATGTCAGATCTCGACATGAAGTTGTACAGTCGGCAGTGAAGGAATGACTTTGAAGATATTTATCGTTAAGCCTTCTTGTCCTTTCTGTCACCAAATCAAACCACGAGAAAATATTTATTAGGCAGATTATTCACCAAGGAGTAGAATGTCCTCTTCATAAGCTCCCAAATTTATTTTTTTCCACAAAATTGTACAGTAAATATTTATTATTCTGAACCAGGATTTATTTTGCATTAGACGGAAGTGAAAGGAAGGCGGGTGTAGCCAATTCACAGTATAATCGAGATTATAAAGGGAAAGGTTTAAACAGTGGAACAGAACACATTAGAAGTACGCATTTATAAGCCACTGTTGCACTGTCAGTTTCTAAAAATCTATTATCCAACAGTTATTCTCATCTGAATGCCTTCACATATTTAAAAGCAATGCAATCCCACATCTCAAAGAGTCTAGTTAATCAAGATAAGCCTTTCCCATTAGCTTGTTCTAGAGAGATTGTGACTATATTTTAAACACCTATAATTCAATTAAACTTAAAAGGTAGTGAATTCAGATCTATTGCTTACCTGATGGGCTTGCAGATGGTGGAGGAAAGATGTCTCCCCTGCTTCTCTGCCCCAGCTGTTTTCTCTGTGTGGCCCGCCTCTTGGGTGGAGCCCTGTCCAGCTCTCAAGTCCTGTCCCAGGGGTTTCTCTGCTCTGCATTCTTTTTTTTTTTTTTAATGTTTATTTACTTTTGAGAGAGAGAGAGAGAGAGAGAGAGAGAGAGAGAGAGAGAGAGAGAAACAGCGCGAGCAAGCGAGGGAGGGACCAAGAGAGAGGGAGACACAGAATCTGAAGCAGGCTCCAGGCTCTGAGCTGTCAGCACAGAGCCTGACATGGGGCTTGAACTGTGAGATAATGACCTGAGCTGAAGTCAGATGCTTAACAGACTGAGCCACCCCAGGCATCCCTGTGCTCTGCATACTTTAACTGTGGATTTCCATTCTTGTTGGAGTTAATACTCCAATGTAGCCTGTCTGGCATGGCTATTGCACTTAACTGCAATATTATAATTGTTCCTGTATCAGTCTCAGATACTGGGGATTGTGTCTTTTCCACACCTGCCTAGATGCCCAGCGAGGTTTCTGGACCAGAATTTAAAGCATCACTTCGAGTTAGTCGCGTGACGGGACTGCTTATTCCTGTAAGCACTGCTTTGCTCTGGTCTGTTCTCTCACTGTCACTCAGCTTGGGTCTTCCATTTGAATCTCTTCCTAGAAGCTGACCTCCATCTCCCTCTCTCTGATGGAGAAATAGCTTTTCTGTTTATGTCCTTCTCTCAACTTATGAGGATCCCACAGAAGAGTGGCTTGGGCCATTGCTGTTTGACTCTACGGCCCTCTGGAGAGATGCCCTTGATCGCATCTTGCTGAGCGATTCAATACACAGCTCTTTTAACTTTTACTTCTTTCTTCAAGGGAGCCTCTTGTGAACCAAGATCCTCTGCTCCTTCCCCTCAGCTGGCCTGGTCACTGAAATTGGTGTGCCATGGTTTACACCTTCATGTGGATTGTTTTTCTTTCTAAATCTGGGTGATGAGATTAACTATAGTTTTCCTTGTCACTACATACTTCCCTTATTTAATAATGAGTGGGGATTAGTCTCATAATCTAAAATAAAAACCAAAGCTATTTGTATCTGAGAATGTTTCATAACAAATATAATCCAAAAATCTCCCGTATGAATTTGTTTCCAATCCAACGATAAAAGGTTATGTTCCAAACGGGAAAGCGTAAAAAGTTGTTTTCTCGATAACACTATTAGCGATCATTCTTTTGTTCTACCTTCAAATTAACTCAATTAGTCACATGGCAAATCTCAGGAGAACTTTACATTTTTATACATCCTAATAATGCCTCATTTATTTAGCACAGATCCGAGTATGAATTATCCACATCATCTGCTTTCCAACTCCTTTGCACTGTCTCCCTTTCCAGAAACTGGAGAGGAAAGGAGAAGAACATAAAAATGAAATGATGTAATTCAGTCACTTGTTATTTGTATTAAGTAATGTTTTGGAGAAGCCTGAAATTAATAGTTAAAAGAAATTATACATATATCTGTGGATCTGTTTCTCATGGGTCTCCCAGTTCCACAGGTAATCACGAGCCACTGAAGTCTTCCCCAGGTATCCTAAACCACAATAACCTCAACATACATGTTTCAAGGTTGTATGGACTTCAAGGGACAAGCTCTATCCAAGTTCTCCATTCTTTAAAAAAAGGAAAATCAGTATGCAACACACAATACCTTTTAAATGGTCTCTTTAAATTTGCTACAAGCATTGTTGCAAAGCTAATTACGATAAAAAGTTTCTTGAAGTTATTAGGCTATGTTAAACATCGGCATTTAGAAAGCTGTGAATTGCATGTTTCGTAGAAGGAAGAAGTATTGAGGGCTTGTTGACTCTAAGCAGAATTCATTTATATTAATTTCCATTATTTAAAAATTAGGACAAAACTAATAAAACTCTTAAGAGTCCAATATTAGAGAGACAACACTTTAGAGCTAGGTTCAGCCTCAACTTTGTTTTTAGCCAGTACCTTGGGTGAGTCACAATCTCCTGGGGGGTCTTAACTCACTCTTCTACACAATGAAGGAAAGAGAGGATTGTCTGGTCCAACAGGCTGGTTCCTTGTGGCTCTGGCATTTAGGAGCAGCTACTGCCTGCATACAAATGCCTATGGGGCAGGGGCAGGGGCAGGGGCAAGTAACATACATGAGTGAACAAGACCAGAGCGAGAAGAATTTTTGTTGGGAGTGAATCTTGATATTATCAATCTTTCATTATTCCACACTCCAAAGCAATAAAAACATTTCACTTTCTTCTTAGTTTTGCTATAAGAGAAACAATAATAAATGGTCACAGATACTAGTAAATGATAGTGGTGTAGAGACCATAGGGATTGGTGGGGACTGTGGCAAACTGGAGAAGATAAAGAACCAAACTATTATCATATGGGACTGAGGGGCTAATGTTGCCAGATGCTACCAGTTTGGGTGCTTTCAGGGAAATCTAATGGTCAATGCAGGCAATCAATTAAAAACATTAAACAAAACACCCTATATCGGCCATTACCAGTTTGGCGAAACAAAACACTTCGATAGATCAAATGGGGTTGATTGGCTATCAGCTTATGCCACCTGATCTACTTTGTCCCCCTCATTGTACTGGGATCAGCACATATTACATCATTTGCGAATAATACCACTTTAATGAAAGTTCTTCCTACCATAAACCAGAGTATTTACTGAATTCTTTTCCAGGTTGTGCTCTGTACCAGGACTTTCTGACTTTTCATCTTACTTGATTGTCACAATAACCCTGAGACATAGGGGGATATGTGATTATCCCAACTTTACAGGATGAAGTAAGGCCCCTAGAGACCAAATAATATGTCCTACTCACACAACTTATTTTGTTATAATCGAGTCTAAGATATTGACGTGGAAACATTTACAATATTACGCTGAATGAAGAAAAGGTGGCTATAAAAAGTATGCATGATACTTTTTAAACTGCTTTTGAAAACATTTTAAACTGCTTTTTAAAACATTTTTAACGACTGAACATTCTATCATGAAGATATGCCATAACATACATAAACAGGCCTCTACCGTTAAACACGAGTTGCTACTAAATTCATCTAGGGAACTAGTTTTTTCTTTAAATCATGACTTCATTCACTTATTTAGGGTCATCAGTTGACGGCCTCTATGTCAGTCACGTTATTGGATGCTGTCCTCAAAGGGAAATCTGATTCGTAATGTGTCCGGTAAGCAAGATTTATCTTATATATATTTTTAAAAAGCCACAGGCCTTCTTTGAACTTTAAGCAGGGATTCAGCTCAGCTATGTGGATTTTTAAGGTACTTAAGCCATCACCTCTGAATCAGTGGTCGGGTCCCAACTTACAGCTCAGCCTTTGGGTGGAAAGAAGGTCGGTTCCCCCAGATAGCCTAGTTTGAAGAACTACACAATGTATTACAGTGACCCCCTCAGCCAGAAACTGAGATTTTGAGATTTAGGAACTGAACTTTGAGAGCTATCCTGCTAGCAGGATATCCTTTGGCTACCCTTTGTGATCTATACAGATGACAAAAGGGGGCTCTGCATCTTTTCTCCATTTGCCATTAGAATTGCCAATAACACAATTTCAAAATAACAGCTTCCATGTCATAGACACAGAGGGATATAAACACATTAGAGGAAAATGACAAAGATGATGATGAAGCTTGAAAGTATGTAATTTGGGGGGGCACCTGGGTGGCTCAGTCAGTTGAGCATCCGACTTCAGCTCAAGTCATGATCTCTTGGTTCGTGAGTTCGAGCTCTGCATCGGGCTCTCTGCCATCAGCCTATCAGAGCAGAGCCCACTTGGGATCCTCTGTCCCCTTCCCTCTGCCCCTCCCCCACCGTGCTCTCTCAAAAGTAAATAAATATTAAAAAAAAAAAAAAGAAAGTATATAATTTTTTATCATTCAAGCTAGCACACTTTTGAGTGTGAAAGGGGGAGCTCTTAACACTGACATTGGATGGCAGGCTTGTACTCAGGCTAAGCCTGGTAACCTGGGGTGTACATAGGGTCCCCCTACTGTTTAGAACAGTGGTAGAAATTGGAGATGGTTGAGCATGGAAAAGATGGGGATGGAACTTAGAGGGCGGGGGATGTGCAGGCTGTCTTTAGACATTTGGAAAACTCCATGAAGAACTGGTTTGATACGATTTTAATTCTGACACTTGGAGCGACTGGACCATGCTGAAGAAGCTGGACAGTCTGATATAATGGTTTTGTTTGGTTGTTGAGCAGATCCCAGAGTGATTCAAATGCCGGATGATATTAACTGTGTGGCCATAAACAAATTTCTTAACTTCTTCATTATATAAGGGGGCTAGAATTATAACGATTTGCTGAGGTAATACAGGAAAGCGAGTGACCCCCGAGGGGGCCTCAATAAATGTTAGTGTATGCATTGTAACTAATGCTGGAAATATTCAAGCATAGGGACAGACCACCAGTTGGCTCGTGTTATGGGATCATTAAGAGATTAACTAAATGGATGGTTAGAGCCAACTTTTTTGGATAATTTAACTTAGAAATTGTTCTTAGAAATAGAAAAAAATCAACTAGTAATTTTTTCCAGATATGAAATAAGGTGATTTTATGTAAAATCTTAAAGAGGTATAGTTTTAAATATTGTATTATAATTTAATATTCATCATAAATGACATTCATCAACACGTCAAGTGATAGATGCCATTTACTTTCAACTACGTAAAAAAAGCATAATGTGCTAGAAATACATATTTTAAAGTTATGTATTTATTTATGTATTTATTTATTTAGAGAGCACACAGGAGAGGCAGAGAAAGAGGAAGAGACAGAATCCCAAGCAGGCTCCGTGATGACAGCCTGATATCAGTGGGGCTCGAACTCTCCAACCATGAGATCATGACCTGGGCTGAAATCAAGAGTCAGACGCTTAACCGACTGAGCCACCCAGGTGCCCCTAGAAATATATATATTTTTTTAAATGGCATATTGCTTGAGTTTGAGACTGTATCTATAAATAGAGACTAGAAATTTCAAAACCAAGTAAGCAATAAGACCTGATATTTGACATCATTTCATTTTGCTTTTATAAAACCAACTAGTTTATTTTAGAATTGGCTAGAATTTTTCATGTCATGTGATAAAGAGGTTTTAGCTTATTAGTAAGCACATTTCAAAAAAATACATTTCAGGTTAGTTTTTAAAGTAAATTAAAAAAAACTAAATTGAATATAATCCATACACACTCTCTTCTTAACATTGATTTTTAAAGTACTGGAAACAACCTGATATTTTGAAAGCATTTTGTCCAAGCAAGTAGACTCTGGTACTGAACATCATCTTACTGGGCAAATTTATACAAAATTATCATGTTTTTTGATTAGCTACTTGCATTTCAGCATCGTAGTTCTCAATGTTTCCTTCTACTTAACCAGTACTTCCCAGACCTTGGCTGCATATTAGAATCATGTGGGAAATTAAAAAAAAACAAACCCTCACGGCCAGGCCACATCTTTGTCCACACTGCCTGGGACTGGAGTCTGGTACCAGGGTGTTTTAAAACTCCTCAGGTGACTTCAATGTGCAGCAGTTTGGGAAATAATGCATTTATCCCATAGTCCAGTATGGGGATACAAATATGACCAGGAACCAAAAAAGCAGTTCCAACTAGGTAATGGTCCCACGCTCTCGGAACATATAGTGGTGTTCCGCTGAATGAAAACAAAGTTAACAAAAGCTAAATGACTAGGTCACTAGTACACTCATCTGGCCTCTCCCTCCTAGATGTGCAAGAGGCGAGCAAGCTGCTTCTTTTTAAAAGGGAAAAGGTTTCTACTGACTAAAAACAGAGGGAAAAAAGGAATGGAAGCAAACACGTATAATGAGGTGAATCTTCAGGGTAATCTTCACAGGCCTTAGGTGTTTATGAACCAGTTGGGGCTTAAGGGTCCTTTCAACTCAGAATCTTCTACTTAAACCAATTTATTGGGAGAGGCAGGAACAGGTTTTCACAGAATTGTTTCTGTTGCTATTGAGTGAATAGCGCCATCTTGCATTGCCCTTATAATTGTGAAAGTGCTTTCATGTTTCCAAGTTCACCTGAATATCCAAAAGCGAGGCAGGAATTGTAATGCAATCCTGTTGAGGAAAACAAAGTTTCAAATATTAAAAACTGGTACAAGACGGAGTTGGGACCAGAACCCAGGTCTGCTGACTCACAGGCAAGTGCTCTTTGGACATAATACTGCCTCTGCCTGAAGAGAGACCCACTGTTTGAGCTTCAGCACTGTCCTGGAGAGGCGATTTTCCTCTGAAAATAGCACTCTTCACCATTTCTTGCTTACATGTCAATTGTGTTGACTGGCTGGTGCATGTGCTGTGAAGAGGTAGGAAGTGCAAGAGGGGCCGGGAACAGGGCGATAGTTTCAAGGAGGAATTTACAGGAGAGGGAACAACACAGAGGATGAGCTCATAGCAGAGGAGAGAGGGGCAGGTGACAACGATGAGGCCAAAGACTTGTGAAGGAGCAAATAAAGAGCCATTCAAAAGCTTATTATTTAATCATCTATTTTTTGAGGAGGGGAGGGGTGATGTGGGCTAAGGGGCCATTTAGGAAGGTTTGGATTATGTGATGGATAGATTGGTGATGGGAGAGGTGGAAGGTAGGGATATAGAGAGAACCATTGAGAAACCTAAGTGAAAGCGTCTGAGGTGAAGAGTGAACAGACTAGGGTAGTAAGAGTGAAAATAAAGACTGTCCAAAGAGCACCTGAGGGGCACGTGGGTGGCTCAGTCGGTTAAGCATCTGATTCTTGGTTTCAGCTCAGATCACGAAATGACGGTTCATGAGGTCAAGCCGCACGTAGGGCTCTGTGCTGACAGCATAGAGTCTGCTTGGAATTCTCTCTCTGCCCCTAGTGCACTCTTTCTCTCTCAAAATAAGTAAACATTAAAAAAAGAGCACCTGAAACTAAGAAAGAACTATTAGGAGCAAAATAGGAAAGGTAGTAGATAGCATTTCAAGACATCATCCATTTCTGGATCTGATGGCCATTTTTGTGTAAAAAACATTTTTTTTTTTTTTTCCAAGTAGGCTCCATGCCCAACGTGGGGCTTGAGCTTCCCACCCTGAGATCAAGAATCACGTGCTCTACCGACTGAATCAGCCAGGTAATTAGTGATTCCTAATTGGTTGAATGACTGGATTAAGTGTACATTAATAATTCTGCATTATAGGTAAAGTGCAAAGTAAGGCAAAGGGTGGTTGGCAGACCTGTCTTTCAGTTTTGTTGTGAAATAGTGGTTTCCATAAAGGGGTAGAAGGAACGCAAATCACTGTCTTGGGCAACATTAAAGCTGAGAAGAGTTGAGAAAAAACTAGATGATAAAATTATTAGTCAAAGTAATAAGGGCTGACTAAAACAATAGTTTAATATAGACATAAACTCGTTTGTGGGGATGCCAAACCAGTAACAAAAGCACAAGGAGAGGCTGCTAAAATGTGTGAAAAACAAACAAACAAACAAGCAAACAAACAAACAAACACCACAGGGCTGATTGACCATGAGAGGTAGAATGGAAAAGGCATGTTCTAGAGTCAGGCCATGCCTTGACTCTTTTTGGGTGACAGGAAATGGACAGGTTCTGAGAAAAATGCAAAGGTTTGGAATAAATGCAATGAAGGAAGAATGACCCTAAAAAGAATGAGAGACCAATTAAAGGTTGGTTTGAGTATCAGTGAGGAAAACCAGGAAATGAGTGTGAATTTTTTGGTCACCAGCGAGTTTGTGAGCACACTCTGAAGCTGAGGACAGACACAAAGTTAAAGGTGCTTCAGATTTAGGTACCAAGATAGTGAAATGTCAAGGAGGCAAAGCCATCTAGGTCAATGAGAGAGCGGGAGTGAGGCAGCCAACTCAAGTGCGTTGGTCAGGATGGAATCCGTGAAGGTTAGTAGGCTAACAAAGACTGGAAGACGCTGCAAGAAATGAAAAGACTAGCAATCATCCCTATTAGTATACAGGGTAAGTTAGTAGGTGTAAAGAGCTTAAAGAAATTTTTTTAAATGTTTATTTATTTTTGAGAGAGAGAGAGAGAGAGAGAGAGAGAGAGAGAGAGAGAAGCGGGGGAGGGCCAGAGAGGGAGACACAGAATCCGAAGCAGGCTCCAGGCTGAGCTGTCAGCACAGAGCCTGACGCAGGGCTTGAACCCATGAACCATGAGATCAGGACCTGAGCCAAAGTCAGACGCTTAACAAACTAAGCCACTAAGGTGTTCCTAAAGAACTTTTAAAAGCAAGGAAAATTTAAGGTGCCAAATATAATCCTAGAGACCAAACAGCTGAGAGATGGCCATCTTCTATCTGTGACCATCCTGCTGAATAACAGAGCAAAAGCAAAGGCTACTGTGATCCATGCGGGAAACTGCAGCTAGCCTAAAGCAAATGAGGAAAATACGTAGGTTCTCCAGGGTTGACTGTCAAAATGATGGTAGTCTTGTGTCATCTCAGAAAGCAGGACAAGCACGAAGTTAGAAAAGGTAAAGGAGTCTACAGGCTCTTTAGAAGGGGGCTACAAAAAGGCAGAAAAAGCTAAATTGGAATGAAATGAGTCTAAAAAGGTTAGCTTCCTAACTGGTTTCCTAACCTCCAGTCTCTCTCTCCAGAGCAGTCAGTGATCCTTTCAGAGGTCAGATTATGTTGCTGCTCTGCTCAAAATCATCCACTGGCTTCCCAACTCAGCATAAAAGCCAGAATTCTTGCCAAGGCTTAGAACTGTAAGATTAGGCCTGGTCTCCCGTTACGTGCCCAAGCTTGCCTCCTACCACTCTCCCAACTGGCTCACTGCTCTCAAGCTACAATGGCCTCCTTGTGTCCTCTCACGCTTGCCAAGCATTATTTACCGGAACCTCTCTCTGGGAGTCTCTTCCAGACAACCAACTGGCTCCTTCCCTTCCTTCAGGTTTCTGCTGAAACGTCACCTTATCTAAGACAATGTCTCTGACCCTACTCTAGAACACAGCACTCTTCCCTACCAGGTGACAGAGGTCTCTTACTATAACATAAACTCTGAGGGGAAGGGCCTGACTTGGTTCCCCCAAGTCTAGAACTGTTTGAATCCCCCAGGCCAGGTACCAAGTATGTGTTGAATGAACCAATGAATGGCAAACAGGAAATGGGAGATAAAAAGCATGAAAGCGGGTGGCAGTTAAGAGAATTTTGGGTGACAGGAAATGGGGGACAGTCAGTAGTGTTTGTAGGAGTCCCAGACTCAGGAGACTTGGTATGGCTTCACTTGTTACAATTTCTCCTCTCCCCCATCACACCTCACACGTTGAGACCAAGCTCACGTCTCCAGCAGTGAGAAAGCGAAAGATGAACAATTCTAGCTACTACACACCCTCCTCAGAGGGTCTGAAGCTAAATGAAAGAGCAAGCTTATGAATTAGAATACCAGATACATGAGAAACACCCTCATTTCAATTGCTAACCTCAGATATCATCAGTCTCCCTAAGGTCTCATTCTTACTTTTTTACACTCATTCGCGAGCTATTTGTGAAGGTATGACTTAGACTATTTATGATCTCAAAGGAGCCTAACAGAAAAAAACTTTCATTTATTTTATCTTGATTCACTAAGATAAATGTTACCTTAAAGACTATATAAATTAGTAAGCATCTCATTTTTAGACTACAAGGGTGGCCAGTTGATTATTCATAAACCATAAACAACATCAATGTAAAATGGTATTAAAATAGTAGTGAAGGGGTGCCTGGGTGGCTCAGTCGGTTAAGTGTCTGACTTCGACTCAGGTCGTGATCTCGTGGCTTGTGGGTTCGAGCCCACAAGCTCTGTGCTAGCCTGGAGCCTGCTTCAGGTTCTGTGTCTCTCTGTCTCTCTCTGCCCCTCCCCTGTTCGTGCTCGGTCTCTCAAAAAGAAACAAAAACATTTAAAAAACAGTAGTGAAATAATGGCTGCAATTTTTATTTTAAGAATTGCACATTTAAAAAGGGCAAAATAATTTTTCAAAAAATGCAAAAGTAGGTAGGTCCTGTTTCACAAATTTCAAGAAAAATGCACAGTATATCATCAATGTGATAAACTTACTTTCATTCCAAGTTATTTGGGAAATAGAGCAGTGACCTGTTAATAGGTTATTTATGGAACTTAGAATATAGGTGTATTCTAATGTATCTATCTTAAAAGTAAAGAATCACAAAAGTCTCTAATGGAAGTATGCTAGTAAAAGCGCCATTCTACTGAGTTTAATTTTGACTCTTCAGTTACAGGAAGTCTGAGTAAGGAAGGCATGGGTTATGCATCTTAATTGGGGACCCTTTACCTCAGTCTCTTGAGTGATCCTCCAGGACGTTCTTGAAGACTATCTCTGGAGCATTTGGTATCAGAAAAGTACAACACTGGAGGACTTTAAAGTTAAGCCCAGAATTTTAGACGCTGGGCCCTGACTCAGGTTAGCAATGTGCTAGTACGGCAGAAAAGACCCACCAGCCTGGGCTCTTGAGAAGGTCTGCGTTAAGTGTGAATCCCCGGTGTGCCATGTGACCTTAAACTCCTTAAGCCTGTTTCCCTGTATGTAAGATGGCAGTAGTCATACACGGCTATTTACATAATCTACACAAAGTGCTTAGCATATTTAATAATAAATTAAATATTAATTTATGTGTGATGATATTCCTTTTAATACCTAAGGAAAGTTATCAGTGCTTACACTTCATGATCTGAAAAGCAATTTGGAAATTATGCGGTCCTTGTAACCCTGCCTTAAATTAAGAATCTCAGGGTCTTCCTGCATTGAACCCATAGCTGGACTTGGGTTAATACAGATTCTGGAAACAGTTTTCCTAGGATATGGTGCTGGTGAAGAAAGCTGTGCCAAAGACGGATGCTGTATAAGCACACAGGCACATTTCTTATTTTAATTGCCTACTTCAGAACAATTAATATTACATAGTTCAAGAGTGATAACTTTGGAT
The DNA here is from genome assembly GCF_018350175.1 of Felis catus. Lineage (NCBI taxonomy): Eukaryota > Metazoa > Chordata > Mammalia > Carnivora > Felidae > Felis > Felis catus. The sequence goes on from NC_058374.1 coordinate 111,692,170, forward strand.
TCAGAGAACCCAGATTAGACGTGTCTACGTTTAGCAGAATATCTGGAGGCTGAAGCGTTTTTCTAAAAGAGGGAAAATGTTAAAGAAGTAGTTAAGCTGAAAAGCATAAAAGTAAACTCCCAATTGAGAGTTTCAGGGACGAAATTATTGGTCTGTTGAAAAGGAAACTACGTTATAAGGATAAAGACAATTCCTTTTTTGAAATCTAGTCATGAGAGAAGTACAGGAATACAGTCACAACTTCTTCCTGCATGAAATGCTCTTTACGGTATTATTATAGTGCTTATTCTAAAAGAAAGATTATTTTTCAAGAATCTTACAAAGATTAGTTTTTAGTTAGATGGTACTAATTATGCTAATAAAAGTATATACACACATGTATATACACATATATACATGTATGTATATACACATGTATGTATATATACATGTATGTACATACACATATATACATGTATGTACACACACATATTTTTGGCCTACAAATGAGTGCAACATCGTAATTTAAAAACAAAGGTTGGGATGGCATTTGGACACAGAATCTGAAGGGTAGCAGAGGTTAGAAGAACATCGCAGCTGCAATAGGACAGTTATCTAAAGACACAGGGAAGCAAAAATATCAACAAAGACTTACAGAAACTCCCCTTTCTTACTTAATTTTACAAAGGGAACTTAATCCTAATACATGACACATATATAAAATCTAACTTGACAAAATGGAAAACATCTCAGATCATGTCATAAATGTGGTACTTACAAATACTCAATAATTTACTAATAATTTTTACTAATGGAAAAATAATCACTTAAAGTTCAGTATTTCAACAAAGTTGCCAATTTATGTGAATAATTTATTATAAAAAATCAACTAAGGGCAATTTGATTAATTTTGTTACCACAGAGTTCAGATAATTGCTATTGACAATTTGGATCATTTAATGAAAAAAAGGAGCTCTAACAGTTATTGTGAAAAACTAATCTTTTCTAAAACCAAAACATTACACGCTCATAGACTGTAGAAATGATCTAATGTTGCTGCAAGGATTGAAGACCATGGGTAGAAGAGTTAAGGACAAGATACCCACTTTCGGTCTAGGGGCAAGGTCATGTGTATTAGAATATCGATTCCGTTGTAACACAACCACAACATTTCAAGTACATTACAGCATTTTCATTAACCAGATTTTCAAAATTTCAAGTAGAAAAAAGTAATTCCAAAATATGATGTTCTGATCAGTTCCAATATTCAAAAAGTTCAGTCCCCATTCAGAAACAGATAAACAGTATATTTATTAAATGAGTTAAGACAAATAAACTTTACAAATAGACAAATAATAAAAGGCTCAGTGGCTAAAATAGATGGTAAGCATCATTGAAAGAAATCAACACCATCACGGTATCTCAGTTGGCTTACACGTGTAAAAAGAAATTTTCAAAGAGCAATTTCACAGAAATGAAGCCAGTTTTTTTTTTTCTTATAAACAAATCATCATTTCTTGGTTCAAAACTGACATCTGTTATGAAAATTACCATATCACATATTTGTAAGATGACAAGGAGTAACTCATCTTCAAAGTGCAAGTAAGTCTATTTACAACCACAAAAAAGGCAATGATGAGGAGAAAAGGAGTTTTAAAAAATATACAAAGATTAAAAACATTTGGGATGCAAAATTAAACAATTTTTTGGTTAGAGGATAAAAGAGAAAAAGTGATTGAATTACAGATGCTGATTTCAGCTATACATACTATATAATGGGATCCAAGATCTTGAACAGCTTGCTTGCATTTTTTTCTACTTACATAATGCTCTGGAAATTTCTGGTAGAAATTACAGTGTCTCAAAGAGAGAAATACACACTAAGCATGTCTTGCTACTAATTCATGGATGTCATAAGACCCGTTTATGGATTAGAGTTGGTGTAAAAAGCCATTGCCTTGAGTTGAAAAATGAATACTGTAAGAGCTCAATACAAATCCTCCAAAGCACATGCACGTCTAAATCTTTTGGTAATTACATTCATATTTAAGCATAACCAAAATAAAAAAGAAAACTAAAAACATTTCCCTTTTCTCTATTCCCTATGCCTTGTAGGCTCTCCAGTTGCTAGGGTCAATTTTTAGAGTTGAAAGGGTTCTTCGAGATAGTCTAGTCCACCACCCTCATTTAGGGTAAATGATTTTCCCAAGGTCATGCAGCACGTTAATGGCAAAACCAAGACTAGAAACCAGGCTGTGACTCCTAGCCTCGTATGCTTTCCAGCATATCATGCTACCTCTTTTTACAGTATGATTCACTATAAATACCTGATGAATAAATGTACAGTTACAAATGCTGACAGAGCCAATGTGTTTCTAAGACTTGCAGAGGATTACTGCAAAGGATTGATGGAGAGAAAAAGATTTTCCTCCACCCACCAAAAATATCAAGCACCATCAAACTAAACGTTTCTTTGCTAGGTCAGCATGCTCAGATGTCATAGTCCTCGTAAACTTTATGTCAGCCTGAGGATTGTATACCTGGTGAAATCTGGGCCCTAACACAACGCCAGTTCCTAAAAGGTAAAGACAGAGGCAAAAAAGGGGAGAAGGTAGACAAAAGAAACAAAGACTGAAAGAACCCAATTGGCTTAGAGATAGGCATTCATTCCAGTATATGGTTTACTGTTATATCTAAGTATGTATGTTTTAGGACCTTTTTCCACCTTTTCATATAAATCTCATTTTACCTAATTTGTTATTTGGCCACTTACAAATTAAAATAAATGTATCAAAGATAATGGTGATAATTATTATTTTCTTAGACTGTGAGACTATTTTAGACAAACTAAATTCTATGAAGAATATGTCAAATGGTGATTCTATTGGATTACCACTGGGGATCTATACCACAAGCGGTATTTCATGGGGCTGTTACCATCTTGAAATTCATTCCAATTGTGGTTAAAGAGAATAGACTGATGCACCATATATGCAGAATTAAGTAAAGAAGCTGCAATTTCTTTTTAAAAAAACATTGCCGTGTATTTATTTAATAAAAGGGCATATTTATGTTTACAAACAAGTTTCAAAAACAAAAGGAAAAACACGTATGCTTCCACCTGTTAACCTTTTTCAAAATGCCAACAGCCCTCATGCTGTATGAAGGTTTCTAAGGATTAGAAAAATCAATACAGTTCACTCACAGTTCACCAAGACATCACTGAACTAACATGTTTAGACAAAAACAAAAAGGACTAAGGTTCTCTTGTAGTTTGATAGTTTGATTTAATTTGATTTGCCTGAAATAACAAAAGCATTTCAAGCATCTTTCATTATGTAGTTGATGTCCCACATTAAACAATCTACTAAATTCTGAACAAAGGTTATTAGCAAGTTTTCAAAAATTTTAAAAATTAAACAGTTGTTTCAAAACCATTAAGTAGTAAATGTATTTAAGAAACTAATTAGGACAGATGCCATAACTTCATTAAACACCACTGCTCATGTTTTTTTGTTTTGTTTTGTTTTGTTTTTTTTGTTTTTTTTTTAAACAAAGCATTAGTGTTATCTATTTGGCTATTAGTATTAGCAATTTATCTACAATATTTAACAAGGTAAATTGTAGGCAAAAATTTAGTACAGTTTCAATAGAAACACCCCTTTTTGTTTTCCTGAAAATACAGCAGTATTTGAAGGACTAATTTTTCTCTGCATCAGTTATAAGGAAGCTTCCCATCTATGAACAGGAACAAAAAAAGTATCTACAAACCTTGTAAACAGATCTGTATCATTTATAAACATAAATAATCCAAATTATTAACAGCCAACAGCAGAAATTAAAGTATCAATTCAATGATCCAGGGTTTTGCTCGCTGTACCCTCCCCCTCTCCCATCAAGGACTGAGATAAACTAACGCTCTGCTAATACACTGTTCAGGACCATTCTTAGGTACTACTGATGATCCACAGGTCAGCATATGCTGAGTTTACTGTTTATCTGTCAGTTCGTTTCTCCCACCCCCCAAAAAGCACCCTCAGTCTGGCAGAAAGCTTTGCTTTTTTTTTTTTAAAAAAATAAATCTACATTCGTACAAGTGTGTCTTCTGTTGAAGTCCAAAGACAAGAATACGATCTTGTCCATCACAATATGTGAAAAGACCCAGTTTCAATTTGTTTCTTTACAATGCAGCTAGTGTGTTAACATTCAGCTTACAATCAGAGTGATGTTTCCAAACTATGTAGTGGGCTTCCTGGGGATGAAGAGGTAGCAGACTTGTTCATTTCTATTGTAAGGTGAATCCCGCTGTCAACAGCATTGTTATTTTTGTTGGGAGAGGGTGGAGGACTGGAGTTACGTTTTGTAGGAGCATCATCTTCAGCATCAGTGTCATCAATAAGGGGGATATGAGGCTCTGAATCTTCTATCCTAAACTCAGGATGTGTCATAAAGTTGTGAATCGAACTTCTTGATTCCGGTTTTTCTAACCCTTCGTATAAAGAACTACGAAATGCATTCACCACTCGAATCTGTAAATATCAGAAAACATAGAAAGATGTCAGTATGCTATTTGCTTAATTTAAAAATGGTTCATTTATGAGTTTGAATCCACAAACAGCTAGGTATGAGTGAATCATATTTGCATGTAATGCAGTGGGACTTGCAATACACTGTAAAAAAAATGAATATTTTAGTAGGACACTACAGAACAACAAAACCACATACGCTAAGAATTAAGAGTTACAGAATTCAAAGTAATACTGACTGAGAAAATCTCATGGTCACTGGCTAAAAATTTAATAGCCATTTTATAGGACTTTTTTTCCCTAAGAAAACAAACACAAACAAACAAAACAAAAACTTAATCATACACAAGCTTTAGCTGAGTTTTAAAATTAAAAAAAAAATGTAATTTTTGAAAACAATTCAAGTAAGTTAAACAAAGTCAAGCACAGAGGGTTACTATTTATCATGCTAGGAATTAGGGGGTCACCGACTATGAAAAAGCCAAGCAAATATAAGCTGAATGCCACAATGAACTCACATCTACCCCACTAGTCCATTAATTAAAAAATAAAAATAAAGACAAAACCCAAATAAATATCTATAAAATGCCATTAAACAGCTATAAATATTTGAGTATATGCCATTTGTCTATAAAGCATTAGTATTTTTCCTCTATAATAGATTAAAACATAAATCACTTTATATACTACAGTTCACTGGAAACAGATTTAAAACAAAACCAAAACCCTCTGGCATTCTTCTATAAACAACTCCGCAGTAAGACACAAAACTTTTTGGTATTTTTGCCCCTAAACAAACAGCCCAACAATTGACCCTCCTTCTTAGAAGTCTGCTGTATACGTGAAAAGAGGTTAATGGGTAATTAACTTAAAAACACTGTTGCACACACTGACATTAGGTCTCATTAACCCACGTCATACAGATTTTCAAAACAAAAAAAGGGACAAAATCCAAACAGTTGAGCATCTACTAAACATCAATCCAAATACAGTGTTTACTTTTGCATTGATTCTAATGAATCCTGTTTAGTAATGAAGACATCATTTACTCAAATGTTAAGAGAAATCACTAACATCAACCTTCATCAGAATCATCTCATATGACAATGATAATGAAAAAAATTAATGAATTTCTTCAAATGAACATTTGAATGTATTTTTAGAACAGGGAACAGGGGTGCCTGGGTGGCTCAGTTGGTTAAGTGCCCGACTTCAGTTCAGGTCATGATCTCACAGCTCGTGAATTCGAGCCCTGCGTCAGGCTCTGTGCTGACACCTCAGAGACTGAAGCCTGCTTCAGATTCTGTGTGTCTCTCTCTCTGTCCCTCTCCCACTCATGCTCTGTCTCTCTCTCTCTCAAATATAAATAACCATTAAAAAAGAAAGTAACAGATTTATGTCCACTTCTTTTTTTAATTGTATATATCTAAGATGTACAAATTGATGATTTGATATACATATATACACTGTGAAATAATCATGATGGACAGTCAAGCTAATTAACATAATACATCCCTACACACTCTTATCATTTGTGTGTGTGTGTGTGTGTGTGTGTGTGTGTGTGTGTGTAAGAGTCTATCCTCTTAGCACATTTCAGGTATAGAAGTATTGTTACCTACGGTCACCATGCTATACATTACATCTCCAAAACTTACTGGTCTTACATAACTGAAACTTTGTACCCCTTGATAAACAGTTCCGTATCTCTCCCTACCCCTAACTGCCATTCTACTCTCCATTTCTATGCGTTTGACTATTTTAGACTCCCATTTCCAGGAATTTATCCAGAGGATTAAAATCAGGATCTTGAAGAGATACCTGCATTCCTATATTGCAGCATTATTTACAACAGGCAAGATACGGAAGCAACCTAAATGTCCACTGACAGTTGAACAGATAAAGAGAATGTGGCATATACATATAAGGAAATATTATTCAGCCTTGAAAAGGGAATTCTGTCATTTGTAACTACATATGCTAAGTTCTGATTAAAACATCATCTCTCCTCCCTGTTGTCTTCTCTCATTTACCAAGCCCTGTCTGCTGGAGGCTGCTTTACCTCTTGTTCATTTAGCTCTTATACACAGAAAGAAGATAGCATGGTAAAGTGAAGAATATAGAGGTGAAAGGTCTGGGTGTGAATTCCAGCTGGGCCACCTCCTAGCTGAGGGATGCTGGACAAACCTATTTCCTCAACTATAAAATGGGAAATAATAATGGCACCTACCTTACAGAGTTGTTACGGGAGATTAGTTAGTTAATACATGAACAAATTCAGAACAGTGTTAGCTCACAAGTAGCAATGTCATGTCAGGGCTTTTCAAACTTTAATGTGCATGCAAAGCACCTGCGGGTCTTGTTAAAATGCAGATTCTGATTCAGGAGGGGCTCTCAGTGGATCTGATATTTAATGTAAAGTCTGCAACACAACTCTACAGAAATATGGTAAAGATAGCACATCTAAGGTCATATGACACCCTCCAAATGAAGAGCCAGTTATTCAAAATTTTGCTGAATAAAAATGAATATATACCACCCGGAAGATGAATTTGTCTAGGAAGTTTAACATGAAGTTAATCATGCAGAAACAATTAGATAAATCCAGAATGTAGGATAAGGCAATTGGCCTTGTTTCTTCCAAAAGGTCAAGGTCATAAAAAAAAAAAAGAAAAAAAAAGGAGAGACAAAATGGATCAAAAATGCTATATACTATAGGACATTGCAGGGACAACTGGAGAAATCTGAATAGGGCTGTACATGACACAATGGCCATCAATGTTAAAGTTCCTGGATGTGATAATACAGTATGATTACATAGCACACTTATTTTTAGGAGGTATATGCTAAAGTATTACGAGATGAAATGTCAGGATATCTGCCACTTACTTTCAAATGGTTCACAAAAAATGTATATACCAATATGTAGACAGATATATACTACTAATGTATAGACAGATAAAGCCGACATTATAAAGTATTAAGAGTAGTAAATTCAGGTGACGGGTATTCATGTATTAATCTTTCCAATTATCTGTCAGTTTGAAGGTTTTCAAATATAAAATTTTGAGGGGTGGAGGTCCTTCAGGATAAAGTCTCATTTTGCATCCTTCTTACAAGATATACACAGACCCTAACCCCTACCTTCCATTCCAGTGTCATCTTAGCACCTGTCCCTGAGGCCCACTTTCCTCAACTGGCAAATTTCTATTAAGGGTCAGCTTGGGAGAATTTCTTTCAGGTAATTTTTCCTGACTTCCCAGGGTGGGTTAAGGACCCGGTTGTAATAGTCCATGTTTCGTTGCCATGTAGAAACACATTTGTTTCCTATACTAGATTGCAAAGTCTGGTGGTTCTAGCACATAGCCCTGGCATATGGTAGGCCTTCCACAAGTGTTTACAGATCACAACTAAAGAAACATGAATTAACAGTAGCGGATGAAAGGGCGAGTGGTAATAAGCCCTCAAAAGCCAGGATGATGTGAAATCCATAAATACAGGGAAGGAGGGATGCAACCAACACTAGCTGTCCTAGGCATAACGCCAGGCAATTTACGTACACCATTTCATTTAGGTAGGTGCAGACCTGGGGTAATTTTTAAAAGCAAGTCCTATCTGTGGATGTATGTAAATTTAACATCCTAACTTTACAGGGTGGTCTGTCCTTGGAGTACTTGGACAAGCCACTTAAACCTCAAGTCAGTTTTCACATCTGCAAAATGGGGACAGTTCCTGTTCTTCCTGTTTTCCAACACTGCCGAAAGTGACAAATGAAAATTACTTAAGCAAACTGAACAAATAGGCACTGTGTAAACCGTCCTCCTTAAAATAGCACTCTTTTCTTCTTCAGCTCATCGCCTGTCTAGCTTTCTCGTTCTTCCTAGTCTTTAACTGGTGGAGGACCAAATGGAAAAGACAGGTCTCTGCCCAAATACGAGATTAAGCGTAAGTATTTTCAGCTGATTTTGGGGATGGGTTGAATGGTGGGGTGAGCTTTATATCTTTAGTGCCTCCAATATTCTTAAAATTCACCATGAAATCAAGACTCTAATGCATAGTAAAGATGATAGAGGTTAAAAGGCTTTTGGGGAATTTGCCATTTATTAAAAACCTGAAAGAAAATGCATTATTCTAGTCAATTAATGGAAATCATGACATGTAATGGTTTAAGAATTGATCAATGGTACACCTTCCTACTTCCTTGGAAAACTTGACAGAACATTTCTTACCCAGGATAAAATTTTCATTAAACTGATTATATAAATGAAAAAAAAATACCCATAAATGCCACAAAACTTTGAAGCTTATACAGGGACCCCTTCTCAAAAATAAACAAGCAAGTAAATAAATAAATTCAAAGCAATGCCACAAAGTCAGGACTAAGAAGGTAAACAACTGGCTGTATACTGAGATCTTTTCTTCAGGGTACTAACCTAACTTTGCAAACCGAACAAAGATAAAAGTCAAGATGTTAGATTAATATTTAGCTTTAAAAATGTAAATTCTTGGTTCTGTTAGAGCAGTTTCAAATCACATGCTTTTGGGAACCATGCAGTAGGAACATGTTTAAAGGCATATACTCAAAAATTTATAGTAGTTTCACAAATTCTAAGCTACAATTTTATTCCCCATATTAACTATCAGAGTTAGCACAGAGACAAGCTCACAGATTTCGTATCTAATCTTTGGTTGCAACTGTTCCACCTGTTAGCTAGCCCTCTAAGAAATAAAACAACAACAACGACAACACTTTGAGGTCTCAATCCACTTTACGAAAAGAAAGCTTTATGAAAAGCCTGAACAATGAATTTAAACATTAAGGAGAAAATGAGAAACGTTAGGTGTGTGAAGTAGGAAATGTTAATTTCATGCACTTAGGAACACACACTCACACCCCACAGTAGTAGAAGCAGTAGAAGAGGAAAACACTACATGTGTAGGGGTAGAAATATTTGTTACATCATGATGCTGGCTGGCGATGGAGGGTTGCCGCCTTAGAGCCCCCTGAATGGAACTTCCACTCTGGAAAGCATTCACTACATCCATCTGCAAGGAATCAGAGATTGTGACAGCTTGCTCAGCAAGAGAGAGAGAGAACAAGAGAAAGGACCATTCCATCTATCAACATATAAAAAGTAAAGAAAAAGGCACTTTTTACAGAGCAGATAAATAGGCAAGAGTAGCATTTTGAGATGAAGGGGGGAAAAAAGCTAGGAAAAAAGGAGCTGAGGGGCATATAGACACATTCCTTCACGATGAGTTAAAACTTTCACTCATTCCAGGCACCAGTATTATTTTTCAAAAGAATAAGTTTTGTGGGTTGGGAAGGCTAGAAAGGAAGTTAAGGAGGGCATTCAAACCTCCTCCCCAGGTCTAAAAGCCCTTGGCCCCCACTCCCATCACTGCTCCTACCTCTCTACCAGGCCCATACCTGCGTCTGGATTCTGTTCAGACCTCTAAACCACAAGATCTGGCCGCGCCGCAACTCCCTTTCAGCATGGTCAATCTCTTCCACGTCCTCTGCTAGCTCCTCCTCAGGTATTTCTTCCTTTTGTGTTCCATGACCAGCTTCTTTTAGGAATTTTAAGCGGCTAGTTGGAATTGTTGAAATAAGCTACAACACAGGGGAAAGAACTTAGAAATAAATCAAAACCGAGTAAAATTAAACCAATCAACTGTAATACAAAAGGCACGAAAAGTTGCGAGTGTGGCCAACTATCGTCACCAATGGAGCAATTAGATCCTGTCCATCAGGCTTTGTTTCTCAGAACCACAATAAAATGCTCTTTCCTTAGCTCCACAGAAGATTTAAGTTTGAAAAGCAAAAAGTTGTCCTGAGTGGAAATAACCTGATTATAGCTTTCTTATTTTAAGAAAGACATTCAAAGACAGTAAAATACACAGACACGCCCTGACCTATATATATTAAGTTCATATTAGTTATATTGATTTCAAATAAAAGAAAAATGGCAAGTAGTCTTACTGGATGCAAAACAAGTTCATGTTTCATTAGTGCAGGGAAGAGTTCAATGAAAAGAAACATACCCAAATCAAAAAATCTTCAAGGTTAAACTGAAAATAGTTTTTCTGTTTATTAAATGCATCTATTTTTACAAAATGAAGCTCTTTAAGATTGGATTAATACTGATTTATCATGACACCAACAGGAACAGATGCCCCAGGAAACACAAAGAGCATAAAAAACAGTAATAAGGATGTATTAACTTGTAAGCATTAATAGCCACTAAGTGCTTAAGGAAGTCTGGATTATCGGGGGGAAACAAGCATGCGGCCAAAATCAGAGCTGCTTGAAGAGCTTCTAGTCCAACCACCTCATTTCACAGAGGTGCTGGAACAGACTCAGACACATAAGACCTAAGGTCTCCTGACAACCAAAAGCAGTGCTCTTTCTACGGCAGCACACGTAAAATCAATAGACGACATCAACCAAAGCCAGCAACCGGTCCCTGTTGGGTATGTCGGCTGTACTGAACTTCCTCTTCCTGAAATGAGCCAGATGTTTTGGGAGGTTGTGGGGTTCTGTTTTGCCTATGAGGAACATTATGAAATAACTAAAAAGGTAATCAAAAAAGAAAGGAGGCCCAGGTATGGATCCTACTTATAAGAAGATCTCTATTAATGAATAATGCAACAGGAGTAAGAAGAGAAACCCCAGAACCTAGAAACATAATTAAGAAAAAGGTGAGATAAAGGCACATGAAGATTGAGTTAAGTTTCAGTAAAACCTGGATATTTACTTAGACTGACTTGCAGAACAATAAATTAGGTCATACAAGTTACACACCACAGCCTAATCGTTTATGGAAATGTTAGTACAGACTATCAGTTACTTTTACAGTAATGGTAACGGACTTAAAATGAACAGGGAACACACACCACTGCCACTTATCGTTTTTAAAAAAATGACAGGCATTTGTAAGCTGCTTATACCAAGGATGAAATAGATCTCATTTTTCAGGTATTGTATTTTATATGTATATTGTCAAAGCCAATCAATCCAAATAACTGAAAATGTCATTTTGTGGCCCATTTATCCAGGTACCATTATTTTTACAGAAGTATCCTCTAAATGAACTGAAATTCAAGCTTTTTCCTTAACTGTATTTTGGATTAAATTACGTAACAAAATGATGAAAAGTCCAGTAAAAATATTTACTCTGACAATGCAAAAATAGGTCATAGAGCAAAAGATAGAGATATTAGCATCTAAACCAGTTATAAATACATCATCTTAATAATGGTTATAAACCTTGCTCTAACGAACAAATTAAAAAAAATAGGTAAGAAATTTAAAGTTTTATTATATTGGCATAACCATAACAAACAATAATAACATATGAGAATAAATATTACATTTAAAAAACCCTCATGCCCCCGAATGCCCTTTCATGATCTAGAATGGCAACTACTTAGAATTAAGTAACAGAACTGATTAAAGAAAATACATACTGGAAATTAAAAAAAAAAAAAAAATCACTTCAGGTTTCAACATAAAATGATGAGCTTTTTACCTGGCCCCAGAGTAACGTTCCCATTCCTAGGAATATTGACCATAGCCACTGTTCTATTGAAAGTTCTGAACAACTGAAAGGTTTTCCACCAAACTGCACAATTATTATCTGGAGGAATAATCAAGAGTAAATTTATTTAAATCTTTTAAACTTTACATTTCATATACTTCAAAAATTACCCAAATTTGTATCCTTTAAAACTCAAGCTGAGTAACGATTATTCTGATGGTGACAGGCATTATCATATTCACAGCTGAAAATAAGACAAATGAAAATAAATTAAAATCTCTCTGCTGAAAATTTTAAATGCATGTATATTTCATGTTTAAATTATGTTCACTAAAAACTAAAAAAAACCCAAAAAACTCCTAACCAGGAAAGATAACTTTACGCTATTTCTGGTACGATCGAAGTAACTATGTGTCCTTGTATTTAGTATAATTCTTTGCGTAATTTTACTGTATTTTTGTGGAAAAGACCACAAACTATGAAAAGCGAACATAATATCCAATCTTGTTTTCCTCCTCCACAGCTGTTCATTCTTTGTTCACATTTAGATGTCAGGACAAACATGAATAGTAAGAGAGGACAAGCAACTTGCAAAGTTCCATGAAATACATGCTTATTTAGGTGGTGAATCCTCAGAAATTTGGTCTCCCTTATAAAGGGAGAGAAGTCTAATGATCTGCATGAATAAAATCCTTAATCCAGTGCTTATGCTGCTCTTATTTTAAAGGAATATTAAGAATTAAATATCAATATTCACCTTCTCGTGAGTCTGACAGGCTTCTCTTTCATATGGCAGTTAGTAGCTACCAAATACTGACATTAAAAGGAATCAATTTGGTATTAACATTTTTAAATGTTTCAAGTTATGCATTCCATTCTTTATAGCTGTACTTGATCCCAAATTCAAGTGATATGTGTTTGTCAATTCCACTGTTCTTCAAAATCAAGACTATTTGTATGCTTTAAAAATAGATTTCTTTTTTTTTTTTTTCCAGCAGCCCAACCAGTCAATTATAACTGACCTGGCAATCTTGCTTGGATTTTAATAGAGATATCGAACTAAAATAATTTTCTTTCATAAACTGAAAGCTCAATATTTATTTGTGGGTTTCTATTTTTTTAAAAATTTGAACTTTATCTTTTGGTATAATAAGGATGTGAAAAACATATTAAGATGTTGGGCAAACAATCAACAATTAATATGATTGGACTGATTTAATTTTGTAGTTTCAGATTTTTTAAATTTTTATTTATTTTTTGAGAAAGAAAGAGAGACAGAGCGTAAACAGGGGAGGGGCAGGGAGAGAGGGAGACAAAGAATCCAAAGCAAGCTCCAGGCTCTGAGCTGTCAGCACAGAGCCCGATGCAGGGTTCAAACTCACAGACCGTGAGATCATGACCTGAGCTAAGTTGGATGCTTAACTGACTGAGCCACCCAGGTGCCCTGGACTGATTTCATTTTGTGAGAAATAATCTTTCATTTTAGAGTTGTAAGGAATAAAACTGAATAGTTGTAGCATTTACTTCTAAGAGCAAGAGACTAAGTTTCCACATATTCCTCAATATATGCCTTACTTAGATCAACAAAATACTACAGAACTGTGTAATTGTGCACTGAAGCATTTTCTAAATGTGTGCTGAGGGAGCCTTGAATTAGGTGTTATCTAAATTTAGAAGTAGCTGGTTTAAAAATATTTTTTTTTAATGTTTATTTTTGAGAGAGAGAGAGAGACAGAGACAAAACCTGAGTGGGGGAGGGGCAGGAAAAAAGGGAGACACAAAATCCAAAGCAGGCTCCAGGCTCTGAGCTGTCAGCACATTGCCTGACATGGGGCTGGAACCCACAAACTGTGAGATCATGACCTGAGCTGAAGTCGGACACTTAAGTGACTGAGCCATCCAGGGGCCCCTGGATTATTTTTTAAAACTTTTTTTACCTATATTTGAGAGAGAGGGGGGCAGAGAAAGAGAGAGGGAGACAGAATCTGAAGCAGGTGCCAGGCTCTGAGTTGTCAGCACAGAGCCTGACTCGGGGCTCAAACCAGGAACCGTGAGATCATGACCTGAGCTGAAGTTGGATGCTCAACCGACTGACCCACCCAGGCAACACTAGAAGTAGCTGGATTAAACAGAGTTCAACAAGTTCCTTAACTGTAGGATTTCCCAAAGACTTTGAACTGTTAATTTAAAAAAAAAAAAAAAAAAAGGAAAAAAAAATGCTGCGGACATTTGGGTAATTTTCCCTTCCAAGCACTAAGCTCAGAGCTTCTTCACATGCATGGTCTCTCTTAATGATTCAGTAATTCTGTGATGTGACCCAATTATTATCCTCCCCATTTCAGAGATGAAGCAACTGCAGCTTGTCAAGGTCACACAATTACTAAGAGGCAATGACCTGACTCCACGACTAAGTGACTCCCAAGTTTGTACTTGTAACTACTGTGTTCTATTGTTTGAAGAAACTCCAAGGGGGCGCCTGGGTGGCTCAGTTGGCTGAGCATCCTATTCTTGACTTCAGCTCAGGTCAGGATCTCACAATTCCTGAGTTTGGGCCCTGTGTTGGGCTCTGCGCTGACAGTGTGACACTTACTTGGGTTTCTTTCTCTCCCTCCCTCTCTGCCCTTCCGCAGCTTGTGTGTGCGGTCTCTCAAAATAAATAAATAAATAAATAACCTTAAAAAAAAAAAAAAAAGAAAGAAAGAAACTCCAAGAGGTAAATAGGCAATATTTCCTTAACTTCTCTAAGGGTGTAAGAGGAACTAAAGGAACCAATGTTTCATGAGACATATTTTGAAAACACTAATTGTTTTAATTGCTACAAAGTAGAAGAGAGACAAAATATTTACAAAGAACTAAGGATTATTCTATACTTCATGACCTGTCCAAAAAAAAAAAAAAAAAAAAAAAAAGAGAAGAAAAATCAGCTAGTAAATAAAAAGAGACAGAAATTAAATTTAATACAATTTATAAGGTGAACTCTTCAAGTACCTCAGCTCTACAATCAAGATTTTGGCTAGACTATCTGTGTAAATCAACGGCCATGTTTTCCTACCCAGCTGAAACTGTCCACAAAAATACTAATCAAAGTGCTGATCCATGGTAAGAAGATAAGGAACAGGCACCAAAGTACAAATCAATGCACTGTTTGCACAGCGTTACCACTGCGGCTGCTACTACATGCAAAAAGAAAAAAAAACACAGAAACCTCCAGCAACATATAAAAAACTCTCAGTTGAAATACAGTGTGATTAATGAAACTTGTTAATTTACATTCTGACACATGGTCCTTATCTCACTGTGGACCTGTAATAAATGGACCAGTAGCTGGTCCAAGGACCACACTTTGAACAGTACTGGCTTATTTATAAGGTATTGAAGAATGATATCTCACATTAACTGTTTTGGGTAGATCAATCTTTGCTGGGAACCAAATTACCAGATTTGCCTGATAGACAGTTAAATTTTTTGCAACTCCCACATATTACAAAGATAACTTCAATTTTATAGCAAGTAAAACTTTAGCATGTCATGAACAATGATTTTTTAACAAACATAAACAAAATACTTCCAGAAAATACTTGATAAAGTAAGCAACGTTTCTCCTAAAGTTTATGGAAATTGAAAGCTAAAACAGAAACAATTAAGTCTGGGGTTTTGGTACCTAGAGTACACAAGCTATGGCTGAATAAACTGTTTAAAATTCTTCAATCTTCATTTCAAAACAAGCACTATCACTGCCTGGTTCCTTTGTTGAAAAAGCTCACTATTTAATTTTCAATCTTGTTTGACAGTACAGGTAACCCATGAACAACACGGGTTTAAACTCTGTGGGTCCACTTATACATGGATCTTTTTCAGTAAACACAGTACAGTACTGTAAACGTATTTTCTCCTTATGATTTCTTAGTAGCATTTTTTCAACATTTTTTCTCTACCTTACATTATTGTAAGAACACAATATTTAGTATTTGTATAACATTCAAAACTATGTGTTAATTGACTAAGTTATTGGTAAGGCTTCTGGTCAATAGTAAGCTATTAGTAGTTGAGTTCTGGGAGAGTTCCAAAGTTATATTCAGATTTTCAACTGTGCAGGGGTGAGCTGGGGTGAGGAAAGGGTGTGGGCTGGTGCCCCTATCCCGTGTTGTTCAAGGGCCAAATGAAAAACTGGCATGTACCAACTCAGAGAGCAGCATTCAGAATCACATGAATTTTAGAATATTCATTTCAGATATTATTATTTAATAACAGACTCAACTGTAGACAAAGGATTACTATCAACTGTGGGACGCAATTAAGCGATCCCTGTAGCTAGATTAGAAACTGGTTAACTAAGATTTATCTTAAGTAACATTAAAATTATAATAGTTTGATCATGATATACAATGAAGAATCAGTATCAGATTCAGTAAAAAGTATCACAACCACAGAATTGGTAGTGCAATTAAAATAGTATTAGCTTAATATGATCTTCAGGATTTCAGGATAGAAATGATCATACTTTCACTGGAAGTATGATATTTAAAACTTTTTTTAGGTGTCATTAAGGCAATACATAGAAGCCCCACACATGTAGCAGTCAAGTAATTTCTGGAACAAGCTACCTGTTTATCTAGTATCTCCTACATAATAATCAAATGTGAAACTATCTTTTCCAATTACCCACCTGTACCACAAAAGTGCCTAAAACAATTGTGCAGAAGATGGCATTATTAAAGATTCCTTCGAATACATTTCTTTCACCATGAATTTTCCGGGCATTTATTTCGTTGAAAAGTTGCATCAGCACAAAGGTATTAAAAACAATAGTATAATGTTCGGAAGGAGGAGCATGCAAAGGAGCATTTCTTCCACTATCAATATCAAAAAACTTTTCTCCTGAAAGAATGAAAAATTACGATTTTGTAATTAACCATACAAAATAATTTAACATTTCAAGAAAAGTATGCAGTAATAAAACCTAGCCAGACCTTTATTTGATCTCCAATGACAGCACAGGAAAAGTTGGAAGGAACCTGGGGTTATCTAATACAACTCTCCTGTTTTATAGACGAGGACATGGAACCCCCCAAATTATGATATCGAAGTTAGTGGCAGAACCAGGACAAGAAACGAGGATTCTTTTTACTTCCTCCCACTATCTATTGTAGTGCCTTCCTAATAAGCATCATCCACTGACAAAGAGGAGAAAGTAAAGATAAATGGGGGTCAGAAACAGAACAACTGCTGTTCTTGAAGAAGTTGTAACATTAAAACATCTGGGATTACATTAGCTTGGAATAAAAACAACCAAAGCTTTATCAGGCATTGAATTCTTACCAGCAAATAAGAGTGTAAAGACTACTACAAGTTGATAGAATGCATGACCCAAAATATTCTTCATCATCGTGCGTGAGATGAGAGGCTTATTTCTACCATAAGGCTTCCGGAGCAAGAGAGACTCAGTGGGGGGTTCAGTCGCCAGAGCCAGGGAAGCGAGCGTATCCATTATGAGGTTCACCCACAGCATCTGTACAGCCTTAAGTGGTGAATCCTAGAAAAGACAGGTTTCCTAATAGACATTCATAACTATTCAGGGACTCAGAAATTCTCAGGAAGCCTTTTGTATTTAAGAACTTACAGAACAGAACAGGATTACATTTTTATATTAATTAACCTATAATATTAAGGTTCAGTTTATTCAACTATTTAAGTACTTTAACGCAGCAGATTATACATACAGTTTTGCTTTAAAACAACCATGTTTTAATAATAAAAACTGTGAACCTACTTGAGTAATACAGGCGCCCGTGAAAGCAACAATCACTGCTACTACATTAACTGTGAGCTGGAACTGAAGGAATTTGGAGATGCTGTCATAGACATTTCGTCCCCACATAACTGCCTTAACAATGCTCGTAAAGTTGTCATCTGTGAGAATAATATCAGATGCTTCTTTAGCTACGTCAGTTCCAGCGATACCCTATTAAAAAAAATTCTGTGAATTAGACTCAATGTTTAAAGTATAACCTTTAAATATCCGAAAGGGTAGTAAATAACAAAAATTGTTACCTCCATACTTAGTAACTAAGGACTTAAATTTACTGTAAAAGAAGGTAATATACTTATTCTGAGATACCTGTCAGGAAGATATTCCATCTAAAGCAAAAATCAAAGAATAAGATATTGCATGAAATATAAGTACAAACCAAATATTTCCAATGAAAACCTAGTGTTGTAATTGAGATATGCTGTAAGTATAAAATATGCACTGGTTCTGAAGACTTAATACAAAAAAGAAAAAAGAAAGCTCAACAGCTCACTAATTATTTTTTCATTGGTTACACTTTTAAGGGATATTTTGGATTCACTGGGTTAAATAAAATAATTATTAAAAGTTAAAAAGGAGAAAAGAAAGTTCAAACTTGGCTTGAAAACAATGAGGAATGAACACAGGCATCACCCAAGTTCCTCCCAACAGTCACACAAAAAGATACATTCAACAATAACAACTCACAACAACGTTAGTGAGAAAGGAGTGCAAAGAAATCCTAAAAGGCTAGAAAGGAGATAACCAAACTGTAAGCCGGCAGACCCTAGAGAACGGAATCCAGGTAGCACTGAAGGAGGGTTGAGGGTACGAATGAAAAGAGAAGGAATTCTTGTAAGTCGATCAAAGACACTGAAGAAGTACCAAGAAGGTCCAAACTAAGAACCACGTCCGTCAAGAGTAGAATGGGATGCATTAATAAACTGTGGATTAATCAAAACAACACAGGTGAATCTCATAAGCATAATGATGGATCAAGAATACTGGACTCATGGGGCACCCGGGTAGATCAGCCGGTTGTTTACATGTCTGACTTTGGCTCAGATCATGATCTCGCAGTTCACAGGTTCAAGCTGGACTCAAAATAACACGTAACACAATTTTCTTATGTTCAAAGTTTGGTAACAGGCAAAAGTAATCTTCAGACTACTAGTTATCTTTGCAGAGAAACAGGGCAATGATTAGAAGACGGTGTGACTGACACACCTATGGGAATAGGTAATAATCTATTTCTCGCCTTGCATAGTAGAACAGGTCTGTTCATTTGTGATAATCCATTCAGTTGTACATTTATTTATGTATTTTTTTAATTTTTAAAGTTTATTTCGAGAGAGAGAGAATGAGTGGGGGGTGGGCAGAGACAGAGGGGGACAGAGGATCCAAAGCCAGTTCTGTGCTGACAGCAGAGCCGGATGTGGGGCTCGAACTCATGAACTGTGAGACCATGACCTGAGCTGAAACTGGACACTTAACCAACTGAACCACCCAGGTGCCCCTCAGTTGTGCATTTATGACTTAGGCACTTTTCCGTATGTGTGTTACACGTTAATAATAAAATTAAAAGAAAAGGCACCTAGATCCTCAAGGCCTCTTCCCAAGTCCATGCAACCAAGTGACAATTTGGTGAGCCCTATGACCTGGACGAAGACTACCTGCTAATTTATCAGAGAGGGTATGACAAAGAAGGTCCAGACTGAAGGATACCAAGCACTGCTGAATATAGGGGTGCTACCCTGAAAAAAAAAAAGAGGCTAAGAGTAACTCTGTTTATTGAGTGCTGAGACCACGACCCTTTTTTCTCTACTTGTTGCCCAGTACTGTACCAGTATTAAGGTACAGATTTGACAATTATTTTCTGAGAAATCTTAAGAGAAAAGACCTAAAAATACAATTCAATGTACCCTAAGGAAGTGAAATGGCCAAGCCAGAACACTTTACTGAGAGGCTTCTGTTTGACAAATTCCACCTACAGGTCCAAGGCTTTCCAGCTTTCCACTGGTAGACACTCAGAGACAACCGAGAATCACCTGACATCTGAGGAAAGACTAATCTGAAAGAGACTAAACCAAAAGGCAAATGGACACACAGACTCTGCAGAGACAAAAATTTATTTTAAAAAGTCAAATCCTTCGAAAGGTACATCAGTGAAACATGAATAGGATGCTAAAACAAGAACAAAAAACTTAGAGATCCAAAAACAACTCTTGGAAATTACAATATATGATCACAGAAATGAAAAAAACAAAAACAAAAACCCAAAACTAAAACAAAACAGAAACCGAGGAAATATCCCTGAAAATAAAGCAAGATGACAAAGGTATGGTAAATACGAAAAAAGGAGACCAGATAGTAAGTCCAAGCAGATCAAGAACTGGGAAGGACGTAGCACTTTTACGGGCTCACCAGGCACAGGGTGGGAAGGAGGGTGGGTATTCCAAAAGAACAAACAGTGGCGATGAAATGACTATTACAAAAAAATTTCACAAAATTGAAGAAAATGAGTTTATTTCATAACAGAAAGTCGTTCCATGACAAAAAATCATTACATTTCAGGAGGCTGGAAACTAAGACGTATATACTTCCAGAAAGTAAAACAAAAAAAGAAAACAACACAAGAGGTTCAAAATTCAAAATGGTTCGTAACAATAGAGGAATGAATTCAAAATTCTGAGTGGAAAAAATGATTTTCAAACTAGACCTTTATACCAAGTCAGATTAAGAATCAAGAGTGAGGAAAGGGTGGAGACTTCAGTCATAAAAGTTATAAAAGAGTTTACCTCTCCTGAATTGTTTTTTGTCAGGAAGTTATTGGAGAAGACGACATTACTATATGAGGGAGTACACCAAAACAGATGATGACATCGAGTCCAGGAAATACAAGAGCCGACATGAGAGAGGAAAAGGAAATCCTCAGGTACGGAGAAAACAAGACAGCTGGGTCGCAGGCCTAGCCAACAGTCCACATTGAAGCATGTCAGAAGGTCTGGGAGAGGAGGCTCTAAGAAGGTAAAAATGTAAAAGCGCCAGATGATTCTGACGTAAAGAAAGGAGAATTTGATGATGAATTAGTGTTGGAGTACACAGAAAAGCAAGAGTGAACAAATTAAAAAAAAAAGATTTAAAAAAGTCAATGAAAAAGATAATTTATAGGGAATACAAAAAGTTGTGCAAGCAAGTAAGACTTATCAGTAGGCCACACGGCTCAGCTTGGATCAGCATTTACAATCACAATGCTGATCAATATGCTGATCTATCTGAAATCATGCTCTAACTCTGGGGGAAGAGTGATAGGATAGGTAGTGTGCATGTATGCAGTTATGGAAGTGACCGTGGTGTGTGCCTGGTGAGCCCATAAAAGTGCTACATCTGCACCTTCCTTGGCGAGAAGTCAATAGCCAGTGCTTAAGAAAACAAAAAAGCACCATCATGTCATTTAGATATGTGGACGCAAACAACTAAGGAAAACAAACAGCTAAACTAGTCGGTTTCCTTTCATCAAAAAAATGAGCTGGAATAATACTTATCACTGGGGACCTAAGTAGTAAATCTTGCGAAGTGATCTGACTTTTTAAATGCATATATTGTTTTGATAAATAAGCTTTTCTCAAAAATATTCAAGGGGAAACAATCTTAATTTAAAATTTGAGTCTCTAGCTTCTAATTGGAATATTTGACTTGGAACGTGAACCGTATCTAAAACATCCGAGCCCTATAGGTTTCCCTGTTTCTCGGCACCCCTGTCTTGTACAAATGCAAACCTCACCATACCCTTGTTCAGAATCCTTCAAACTTTAAAGAGTAATTTTGAGATGTTAATTTGTGTCCAAATAAAAATGAGTTCCATAGTCAAGTAAGTTTGGGAAACTTCCATCAGAAAAAGTTAAACAGCTTTTTTGTGAGCTTCTCTGAGCCGTGTGCCACCCTGTGTTGTGAGTATCCAAGCTTCCTTTACTCCGCTGGAAGTCTGCTCGGGAAAGGGCTGGTCTACTGGATGAAAGAACGAACTCTCTTTTCTCAGCATTTAAGGCCCTTTTCGGGTCCCCAATCAGCCTGGCCTCATAGTCCATTACCTCCCAAGAGCACACACCCCCTTCTAGTCAAGTTAAACTTCCTGCAGCCCCACTGAGGGTCTCTGGGCTGTACTTCCGCACCTCCTCTTCTCTCTCCCTCAACTCCAATTGGTGCTTCTTTCAGAAACCCTTTCCCAGTCGCTCCAGGCAGTCTTCCTCCTTGCAGCACTCCGCGTGTTGTGTCTGGGCCTTCACTTGGTGCCACCATGCTCTGATTATTTATTTCTCTGCCTGCTGAACCTTCAGGAGGCAACTACTCATCTCTAATGTTTCTGGACCAGAATACTGAAAATGGCTTCTTAATGTTTGGAGAATAAACAAACAAATCCTTTAGTAATCCAAAGTTTAAAAAGACAGGATCTTAATTACCTTAGGGAAGATTTTACTGCCAAAGATGTATTTGGTTATAGAAATACATCATGGTACTCAGACTCTGAGGACAGAAATATCGGTATGTTATGGTAAAGTGAATTTTGGTAAGAATAATGTAATATAATAAAATAATATAATCATATTTTAAATGTACCACGGAGGCTTGCAATCTTAAGGAATCTATGGGGCATGGCTAAATAGAGGAAAAAGTCAGACTTCTTTGCAAGCTAATAATGTACTTTTTTTTTTTTAAGTACATATTGTATTTATTTTTGAGAAACAAAGAGAGATAGAGCACTAGAGCACAAACGGGGGAGGCGCAAAGAGAGAATGAGACAAAGAATCCAAAGCAAGCTCCAGGCTCTGAGCTGTTAGCACAGAGCCTGGCGTGGGGCTCCAACTCACAAACCATGAGATCATGGCCTGAGCTGAAGTCGGACGCTTAACCGACTGAGTCACCCAGGTGCCCTGCAAGCTAATAATGTACTTAGAGTCCTTTTGTAAATGTCACTTTTATGTTGAAATTTTTTTTAAATGTTGAATTTTCTAAATATCAGTATGTATAGTGTGTGTGTATATATACATTATATATACATATATATACATATATAAATACACATACATATACATATATATACATATATACGTGTGTATATATATAGATATACATACATATATATGTACATATATAGAGAGACAGAGACAGAGAGGGAGAATACACAGATAGTATTTCTAAAATGGCTATTTCTGCCTGCAAAGTAAGAGACAAATTTAAAAAGGACTAATCAATAGTCATTTCTTGCGGGTATCTATTAAAAACTCAAGCCAAATAATTTTGTCTTTCAGTTTTAAAATGTAAGATTGAAAAACTGAATAAATACACAAAGTAAACTTAAGCTTGACTGAACAAAAGTGCTTTCAAGTTCAAGTCATTCTTCCTCTGTCTTTTTAAAATAGATTTAGATGTCTGATGTGCTAACTTAAAAAGAATAAGTGGTACAATGGGCCTAAAACCTTCCGGGCTTAAACAAAGCAGCCACTGTACTGTTCTATCTGTAATACTATATTTACCTGTATGTTTTGAAACCTCTTAGCATCTGCCTTAAACACTGAAGTTTTGGGAAGAAAGCTTTTTAGTTTTTAAAATGCACTGCAAAAGCCTTCCTGGCTGGCTGTCCAGATGAAAGTAACAGTCAGAGTCCTGGTAAATGCTCAAGAGCAGCAGAGTGTGATCCCGTGTTCCTAAAGTGAACAATGATCCTATCTGCCCACAGCCAAAGGAAAGGCACTTCAATATTCCTTCTCCCTTCATCTACCTTTCACAAGTCTTCAGAAGTTCAGACAAACTTGCTGCCAACCCTACTGAGTTTGGAACAGGGTAGGGTGGGGCTCTTGGGGTTCACAGCTTTCGGCTGAGAGCACTTCACCCACAGAATTTCCTCTTTCCATCTCTCTCATGCCAGTTGAAAGGCTGTCACCATGGTGATGGTTCTGCTAAACCCCTATTTTAGCAGCAAAATATCAGGGGGACGAATTACACAAATAAACATTGGTACACATATATAATCTTGTATCTGAAACGTGTAGGGCCAGACTATGCTTCACGATTCAAGTCTCCCATATTTTAGAAAGACGATGAGGCACATAATTCCCATCACAAATTCCCCTGGAGGGGGCAAGTGCCCCCCAAAAACTTTAATACCTATACAATGGCTATGAAGGTTCACAGGAAGAAATTGATTCAAAGATATGAAAAACCTACTATCAATCATTAAACATTTATGTAGTACATATATTTCATGATAGCAATTTTATAGTAAATACTTAATCAGTACACTATCAGTATTATGGCTAGAGTAAAAGAAAATAATAATGAAATGCTGAGATTTTCTAGCACTTTAAATAATCAAATCTAAATCCAAGACTTGTGGAGGAGGGAAGTACATTTTTTCCAATTGAAAGAGGATTATAGCTATTATATATGAAATGATGATTCAGTGACTCTTTAACAGACATTTTCAGTTGAGTGGAAGATTCTCAAATCATATTTTTAACTTAGATACACACACACACGCACACACACACACACACACACACACACGCACTCCCTCTCTCATCTGTTCAAAGCCTGTCTCTCAAGAGGATTGCTGAAAGGTTCAGATCAGATGACAGATACATATATACATTTTGCAGAGTATAAGGTAAATGCATGATGTTGTAAGTGTTCAAGAGTCACCTTCTAGCCAGATTTCACTGCATCAAATAAATGTAGTTACAAACTACTCAGACTTATATTTCAATTTAGAGACATACTTTGACTCAAATCTTGAGGTACAGAGTTTAGTATCAATAGCAATTTAGTAATAAACAACTCAGCCAGTAAATTATATCTGAATACTTAAACAGGTAAGTTCCTACCATTGCAAATCCAACATCGGCTTTCTTTAGTGCTGGGCCATCATTTGTACCATCACCAGTTACAGCTACAACCTGGCGTTGTTCTGAGACAGTGCTGTCAATTATACCTAAAACAAAAGTAATATTTTTGCTGTAAAAACATCCCCTTTAATTAATAAGATGATTCTGCAGAGTACCCTGACCAGCCAGTTTTACAGACCTGAAGTTAAAAAGAAACAAACACACATAGAGAAATGAAAACTGCTGAGACGCTGGGCAAGGACCAAGTCCAGAAACTAAGGTTACATTAGGAGCAATATCCTGTTTTACTGAAGATAAACACAATTAACCAAAGGTGTGAATAGGAAATATATTCATAGGGTGCCTGGTGGCTCAGTGGGTTAAGTGTCTAACTTTGGCTCAGGTCATGATCTCCTGGTTCGTGCGTTCAAGCCTCACATCAGGCTATGTGCTGACAGTTCAGAGCCTGGAGTCTGCTTTGGATTGTGTCTCCCTCTCTCTCTGTTCCTCCCTCAATCATGCTCTATTTCTCTCTCTCAAACATAAACAAACATTAAAAGAAATAAAAAAATAAAAAGGAAATGTATTTAGACTTTATTGGAAAAGACAACATCCTAGAGTCAATAAATCTATTATTCAGTATCTATTACTATTTTCAGAAGAACACATTTCTGTTATTAAGAAATTGTGAAATAACTGTAAAACCTACTCACCTTTAACCAGTGTATGTTTGTCAGTAGGAGAAGATCTTGCAAGTACTCGAAGCTTTGGCCAAATCTTGTCTATCCTCTCTTGCTCAATCTATAAATGTTTATGACAGTTAAAATGCACCCAAATCTAGTTTTATAGTTCCCCAATTAGCAATCTGGCATATGTATCAGCAGTTCTCAAAAGTATGGTTAACAGACCAGAACCATCAGCAACTCCGGGGAACTTGTCAGAAATGCAAATTTTTGAACAAGGCACCAAGCCTATCATCTTATCAAATAACAACTCTGGGTTGGGGCCTAGCAGTCAAGGTTTTTAAAAAACTCTCCAGGTCACTGTGATGCATACTCAAGGTTGAGAACCACTACTGTATATGATCAAAATTAGAAAATCTTCCTACTGTCTATGAAAATGAAAACTCCTTAGCACAGTATAAAAAGCTCAGAAGAGTTTGAGGTGCCCTAAAATATGCTCCGTTATCAACCTTTTCAAATTCCTCCTCCCACATTCACTTACACATACACTTCTGAAATTGGCCTAGACTGAAAAAAAGAAGTGCTCTTTTTTGTCCCTTTAGGACAAATCTCCAGATCATGAAATCCTAAAACTTTAGTGTTTTTGTGCTTCAGGTGCAGGCTGCATTTATTCATGGTGATACCTAACACATGGTGCATATTCAGTATGTTATTTGTGGAATGAAATTCCCAATGTATGAAAAATTTATCAACATAAAAAAAACCAAAAAACAAAAAACAATCCTTACCTCTCCTTTTTCATTTCGTATTCTTCTGTTGAAATCTTTACCTTCTAAGCATAGAAAATCTTCCCCAGGATGTAAAATACCACATTTGGTAGCAATAGCCCGAGCGGTATTAATATTATCACCAGTGACCATCCGCACAGTAATTCCAGCCCTCTGACACTTCCTTATTGCTTCTGGTACCTGGTTTACACAGAAAAAAAAAATCATATTATGAAAGAAAATTAATATTTCCGGGGGGGGGAACCCACTGCATAATGCATTACTGCATCGTCCCACAGATAATGAAAATTTAAATTTCATCTCAATATATTCAGTATTTCTTCAATTGTTCCCAATAATCTCTTCTTTCCTCTTCTACTTCCATAGTCCTAGTTCAGGCTTCATTTTCAGTTGTGATTCTATTTTATGTTTGCATTATTTATTTACCAAAGCCTTCTTAAAATGCTCCCCCTCCCCAACCATTATGCAGTTCTTTTCTGGTTGGCTTTCTACCTTTCTGGGTTTACTGCCCAGACCACACCACAGTAAAATGCTGATGTATTCTTGAGAGTATAGTATGGGTGGCTCACTTCCTGCCCCCTGCTCCCCCCACTCCTTATCTTCTAAGGATGACTTTACCTACTCTTGTAACTTCAACTGTCATGTATGTGCTAATAACTTTCAAATTTACATTTTTCTCCCACCTCATTGTGAGTGCTGGGTTCATAATTCCATCAGAGAAGTGGACATTGGAATTTGGGTGTCCAAAAAGGGGACGATGTTTCTTAAACCTATGTATCTAACAGAAACCTAAGGGCCATCATCATGACGTCTTCCATTTCCTTTATCCTATCCATCTTTAAAGGACAGGGAATCTTGTGGATTCTACCTCAAACCTTCCCTGCACCTTGTTCCCTCTACCTGGTATCCTTGTCTATGTTTGTTCTTCCTGTAAAACATCTGATAGACTTGACAGAATTATTCTTCTAATAGATTTTCTTAAAATTATGTGATGATTCCTCTACTATTATACTATAAACCACAAAGTTCTTAGTATAATAAAGTATCACACTTGAGCCTCAGAATAGTTTTCCAGTTTATCTACAATTCTCCTCTACTACACAACTTGACGGATGAATAATCTATATGTTGTTTCTGTGTCTCTGCTTCTAGCAATTCCTTTTGCCTACAAAATCCTTCCCTACTCTTCTCTAACAGGAAATCCATACTGATCCCTCTAGAGCAGAGGATGCAGATGCAAATGCAAATGCCTACAGAGCCATGTGGGTAACATAAATGAGGAAAACACTCTCACAGTTACAAACCCCAAACTAATGCCTCATGAGAGAGAGATTCCGCTCCAGCTTGTTTTCACTATGGTGGAGTAAGCATCTAATATTGATAGAACCTACAACTTCAAGAGAAAACAGAAAGCTCGATTTGTGTATGCTCTCTCAATACATAACTCTTTAAACACACACACACACACACGGTCCAAGGAAAATTTGACTGAAGGCTAAATTTGGTCTGCAGGCTGACAGTTTATGATTTCTTTTATAAATACAGTTTAAATGTAATGTCTCTGGAAGCAGCTTTCATGGCCTATCTACACAAAATTGTGTCTTTGTATAGTGCATACCTCTATCTACACAAAACTGTGTCTTTGTATAGTGCATACCTCTATTTAAAAAAGAAATCAAAATTTGATTTTGAAAACAATGGTTTGCTGTATAAATGTAATATATATTTGGATATCTTATTGGAGATAAAAAAATAACTCAAGATTGTCTACCCAAGAACTCACTGATTGGGTGCTATCCCAAGATCATTTGAAATAGGAAGACAATGAATAAGAGGAAGAAGCTGCTCTCAGGTTAAAAAGATGTGGCAAATAATATTTAACAAGGACAAACTAACATTTATTGATGGCCCACTAACCACACCAAATACTTCCACTCAAAGCTGACAAACTACCTCCACTTTTAGAGATAGGAAACTGAAGAGAAGCCAATTACCACGTTCAAGAACCTATGCAAATGCAATAAAGCTGGATTTATTCTAGATACCTGATTTATCAAAATTCTCTATATCAGAAATGCACAGTCCAGAATACCCACCAAGAGAAAGCTGTTGTATATCACGTTGTCTCACTTTAGTCTGAAAGTACCTATCTCATTTGGTGATACTAAAAAAATTAAGTGCCACTTACATGTTTAAAAAAAGATGAAACTCTCCCATCAACCTCAATGCCAAGAGCATGATAAAAGCCATATATTTTCCAAAGGACAAAAGTTGTAGACACCTGATTTAATACTACATTTAGGTAAGATTTAAGGCATAAATCCATGAATAAAACTTTGGTTTCCCTTTGACCAAAGGTTGGGAAACATTACCCACCTGTATATTTCATAAGCATTTGAAACTCTAAAACCCCAAATGGAATTTACCTTGATCTCTATATAGGCTGTTTCTGATTCTCTTATTCCACCGGTAGTACCATCACCCAGTTATGCAAGCAGACTGTCCTCTATAGGGCATCTAATTGTAGAGCTATACTTTCCCCAGGAGATCTCTGGGAACCCCTCATGTGGATATCCCAGCCTAGGCCACTTTCAGGCTACTAGGTCCAAATGCCCACATGACATACATTTGGATGTTTCAGACACCTCAACAATGTCAAAAACAGTATATCCCAACCCAACAGATTCATTCCTATTGGTTCTACCTCCATTTACTTTGAAATCATCCTTTTCTTTTCATCTGCCCTGCCACACTATGTGAAGTGCTAAGCATGACCATCTCTTGCCTGCGATCACTGCAATAATCTTCCGGCTTCCCTGCTTCACCTCCTCTGTTTCTTACACAGTACCCAAGATAGTCTCTTAACAACACAAATCATGTCACTTCCCAGCCTGAATTACTTCCCACTGAGTTTCAGAATACAATTCAGAACCCTTATTGTCTTTATAAGACCAAAGATAATCCTACCTGCCCCTTCTTGTCCATACTTCTGGCCATACTGGCCTCCTTTCTATCTTTGAAATGGCTAGGACTTTCTCACCATCAGGCCTCTCTGTATTTTTGGTTCCGTTTGCCTGGAATATTCTTCTCACAACTATTAAAATGGCGGGCTCACTTTCAGCCATCAGATCTCAATACAAATGTCTTATCTTCAGACATTCTTAACGTGGTCTCTCTGTTACCTATTTCATCACCCTGTGCCTATCCCTTGTAGCTCTTTTCACACTTGTAATTGTCTTATCTGATATCACCCTCCCAACTACCCCCACATGCCAGTCAGAATATAAAGCCTTTGAGGGTGGGGACCAAGCCTTATTCCTCACAGTATGTATTTTCTCTTGGCATAGTAAGTACCTATTATTTTGTCTGTTTGGCCTCCTTACTTCTCTAGAATATAAACTTCATGACAATTTTGTGTACTGCAGTATTTCTAGTTCCTAAAGAAGTACTTGGTTCTACACATTGGGTGCTGCTGACAGTGAGGAGCCTGCTTGGGATTCTCTCTCTCCCCCTCGTTCTCTGCCATTCCCCTGTTCATGTTTTCTCTCTCTCTCTCTCCCCCCCCCCCCCCACACACACACCCTTCTCATAATAAATAAACTTTAAAAAAAGAAACATTTTCAATATAAAAGAATATATATATATGGCATAGTGGTCTTTTAAGAACATGTGTTTTAGACAAAGCCAAAATTTGAACATATTAGTTCTATGGTCTAGAGCTAACCTCTACACACCTTGACTTTTTTTCATCTGTCAAATTAGACTAATAATTAATAGAGGTGAACATGAAATAATACATGTAAAGCAGGTGGCACAGTATCTGGCACACAGTAAGAATTCAATAAAAAGATGCTATTGCTTTAGACAAAGTTGGGGCTCATGTTGTTTACGTGTTTGCTCATTCCCACCCAAGAGTGACTTCTTTGAGGCCGGGGAACAAATCTCAAAAATCTTTATGTCTACAGTACCCTAGCATAGTGACTGGCACACAGCAGTTGCTCAATAAACTTTAAAATAAAAAGAAGAGAAACAAAGTCTAGAGATGCATGCTGTCCAGTATGGTAACAAGATGTTTCCATTCAAATTAAATAAAGCTTAAAAATTCTGTTTTTCAGTTGTACTAGCCATACTTCAAAAACTCGTAAGTCCCATGTGGTGAGTGGCTACTGTGTTGAACAACATCTAGAAAACTTCTATCATCACAAGAAAGTTCTATTGAGCAGTGGTGGTCTACAAACTATGAAAGCACATAATTTAATGCATCTATTATTCAACATAAATATGATTGGAAAAACCTACTGAGTTCAAGGTACTGTGTTAGGTTATGGTGCTATCAGTACGTAAGATCCTCAAGGGAAGCGGTCTAATTAAAAACTGTACATGGGGGTAGGGGGCGGCGCCTGGGTGGCTCAGTCGGTTAAGCATCTGACTCTTGATTTCAGCTCAGGTCATGATCTCGTGGTGTGTAAGGTCAAGCCCCGCATCGGGCACTGTGCTGTCAGCAGAGGGATCCTCTGCTTGGGATCCTCTCTCTCCCTTTCTCTCTCTGCCCATCCCTGCCATCTCTCTCTCTCTCTCTCTCTCTCACTCAAAATAAATAAACTTAAAAAGAAAAAAACTATACATAGGTAGCATATGCATCACAAGCACTATATTTTCTTCACCTTTTGGACTGACACAGAAAAAAAAATTAAATCACAAACACCAAGAAGGTTACTAGAAAAGTGGCTGTAGTCAGTGCCTAGATGCCCTGGGGTTGAGAGATTCTGCACATGCAGAGCACGGAACGGTTCACCACCTCGGGTCTCACAGGGTCTTCAATCCCCACAACAGCAATGCACGTAAGGCCGGTGACAATATCATTTTCATTATCCCACTCGGGTTCTGGTTCTCCTGCTGGGAAATCTCTGAACGCAAGACATATGGTTCTCAAGCCTTCTGAAGCCATCGGTTCAATCACTGTTTTTACAATATCATCACGGTCCCTTGGTCTGAACACTTTTGCCTCACCATTAGCACTCAAGATTTTGAAACACCTAAAAGGAAATGTTGAATCCAAACATCAATAATTAACAAAAATAATGGTTAATGCCACTTAAGTGAATGGGAAGGGCTAGAAATCATGGGATCTGACAACTGGAATTTAGAGAAATTATGTATGCTGCATTTCTACATACTTAAATTACATTCACTTTTCACCCTCCCCTTTACAAAAACAGTTCTAAATTTTTATGGTTCTCATTTGATAGTTCTCCACTTTATCAGTTACTCTAGATATTCTCTAAACCTTCTCTTTTGGAAACGCAAGGCTTTTACATTTTTGCAAAGAACCCCTAGTGGCAGAAGAGGATACACGATACACCTGTCCATTCTGGTACAGAATGAGGCATTAACTTTAACAAAAAAATTCACAAATATTCTTCTTTTAAAGTAAAAAGCCAAGTTCAATCAACCCCTTACCTGAGATGTTGTTTCATCACCTATATTGTTTTAACCATGAAAAAAAAAAAATAACTTGTTGTTAAAATAAGCATTCTATTGGAAGGAGAGAGATAATGCCAAAATAGTTTCAATTTCAGTGACACTAACTACAAACTTTTAATTATGTAGTAAATAAAGGTCACACTATGTACTTCCCTATTTAAAGTTTATTTTTCATGACTCCTTTCTCTGCTCCTCTCCCTTGGTGATGCGACCTCCTCCTGTTCTAGGCAGGTGACTGTCAAATCCACATCTTCTGTTTTGATGGTTTTCCAAAGCTCTCCATCACTGCTCGGGAACTCCATTCAGATGCTGTACCAACACCTAAATCTACTGCATGCAAGTCTAAACGCTGCCTTTTCAATATTAACATCAACGTCAGCCCAGTAATTTCAATGTAAATCTTAAATCTCACCTGAACACTTCCTTTTTCCTCGCCACTTATATATGATCAGCTCCTGAGTCTCCTCTGTTTGTCCTTGTAACAGGCTCCTGAATGGTACCTCCTGAATGGTGCCTCTTCTTTCTGTTCCCCCCTGCTACTGCCTTCTTCAGGCTCTTACTTTGAGCTACAGCTATTGTAACAGCTTTTTAATTAATATGTCTCCAGTCCATCCTTTCTTTCCCCCCCAACCCACCTTACTCCCTGATGATGGAAAACATACTCCAGTTACATCATCTGGCCCACTTCCTTTTTACTGCTCAGCCTAAGGTGTAAGAGCCCCATGACAAAATGTAGGACTAGTTACTGTATACTTATTATCTATCAGACTCCTAGCTAGATGGTTCACATGCATCATTTTATTTCACCGTTGCAGAGTTGGTGGTCAAAAAGCCTGATCGGTTTTGATTCAAAAACCTCCCTGTACCACCTATCTGGTATTCAGCAAGCCATGGATGAGACAGATTTCTAAACTTTCATACTGAAATCAGATAACCAAGTGTACATTTAAGGGAAGAAAGCTCTACGTGGCGTGTGTGTCACAAAACCCATTATTACCCAGCTGAACTGTGCACCTAGATACCTCCCCAATATGGCCAGCATATTCCCACCTCCTTCCCTTTGATGCGGCTTCCTTTCCCTTCGTGCTCTTACTTTATGCCAAAACCTTTCTAAAGTGCCACATGTTTGGAATAAAAGACTCTTAAAGTTAATCCTACTTCTGAGATTTCTTAAAAAAATAACGAAGTGTCACATCCTTCTTAAGAGTATGAACTCATCCTAAAACTGTACCTATCTGTCATATGCTGCCTTTTCAGTGATTTATTTACAGACCTGTCTCTTAAACTTGTTAGAGTACAATCTGTCAAGTATTCATTAAGGTTAATGCTGGATTATAATCTACACATAAGCAAATTAAAAGTAAAAATTTTTTAAATGTTATAATTTCAAATGAGCTTTAATTTTCCAAAGCTGCTTTTAAATTGGTTTTAAATTCTCTACTTCTCTCTGGAATAAAGGAAACCAAAATAATTTCAACACCTGTAATAACATATAAACACCAGAGAAATTATACATAAATGTGTAATGTCAAAACTGAAACTACTGCTCTGTAAAAGGACAATAAAAAAGAAAGATAATGACTCAAAATGACAGGAGATATTTAAATATGACAATGCAGCAGCATAAATACGAAACCTGATTGGAGAATTCTCAAGATCTACTAGTTTTAATGCTTTGCTGTTCTAAAAACTAATCTATAATTCATCCATCACATTTTTCGAGTTCACTATCTACAATGCTGCGTTGAAGATGTAAACTTGAGTTTTTCTTCCCAGGAGGCTTTTATTTTTCATGATCCTCTATAACCACGGAATCAACATGTCTAAAAACAAAGAGCAAGGTTTACTTTATAAAGTCCACCAGATTGAAAGTAATGGGCAGAGTTTCCCTATAGAAAAATACTATGAAATAAAAGAAGCTGAAGTATGAAAATGGCAGAACACCATGGGCAAGTATCTAGATACCGTTAAAATATACTGGAAAGCTCTGAGGTCCTATCAAATGCCTGATGTTCACAAAAAAATGAAATAGCAACAATAGCAACATAGTAGGTATTCCATAAAGCAACTATAGTGAGCAATTTATTCATCTAAGCATTTTACTCTTACTTTTTCAGAATTATCTCAGATGCACCCTTGCTGAATATTCGATAACTTCCATCTGAATTTTTCAGGACAGTACTCATGGACTTCCTAACAGAATTGAAGGTGTAGACTTTGTACAGTGCTTCTTCTGGGATTTCATTTCTAACATCCTGATAATCTCGTTTTAAATCCAAAAGAAGTCCCAACAAGGCACATTCAGTTTTATTACCAACATGACGAGGTAATCCACCCTCTTTCTCTGGTGGCTATAAGAGAAAAAGGTTTAGAAGCTAGTATCATCTTGTTTCTCTATGACAGTTTAATTTATAATGTAAAATAGAATGCGACATTCTAAAACAAAATTATATAGGAAACTTCTAATAGCAGCATTTCAAAGAGGGACACAAAAAGGTACAGTAGAAAGGATCTCTGGGGCAAGAATGACATGAATTCCAATCTCAGCCCTGCCAGTTACTAGCTATGTGAATTTTTGGCAAGTTACCCCACTGCTGTGGTCCTTGGCTTCAGCATCTGGAAAACAGGTGCACTTATGACCCAAGAATTAAGTGAGATAAGGCATGTAAAGCTTACAGTTGGTTCTTGACACATAGTGGGATTTCATAAATTTTAATTCCTTTCCTTTTCTCTTCCTGTTTCCATTGAACATTTACATTAACTCAAAATTCGGTCTACTTTACAAGTTTTTTAACTTAAAATAAAAGTAATGCATTAAAATAGATCACTGTTGCCTTAAACATACATAAAAGCTTTACTTCTTCATAGTATCTTCCCAAATACCACCTTATATAATTGCCACTGCACTAATAAGGGCAGATGTGATAGTCTTTACTTAACAATTGAAGAAAGTGAAGCTCGGACTTTTAGCTAGTAAAAGGCAAAGCTAGATCTAGAACCAAGATCCCATAACTTTTCAGTCTAATAATCTAATTCATGCATATCTTCACTAGACAACTTGCAATATCAATTTTGTTCATGGTCTTCCTCCATAAATCAATAGAACACATACCAACTCAAGCAATTTCATACTTCATGTTGTAAATAACACTTTTAACTTGCAAAGTTAAAAATATTTTATTTTAAGGCAGCACAAAGTCTAGAATTACTTTACTGAGTTAGTTTCAAAAGGTCTAAGGATGACCTCAGGGGTAGGATCTACTGAGAAAGCAAAGAGAGCATATAGCAAGCATATATAAAAACATACTCAGTTGAAATCTGGCTTCAAAATTTTCTCTAGAAAATTCTACAGTAAGATAATCTGGACTTTCACAAAATAGGCTTAGTAAGAATTTAAAATTAGTAACTTGCTCTGGTTATAAGTCTTGACAGTTTCTAAACATGGGACATTCAAAACATAGGAGGAAAATACAAGTAAATAGAAGATATAAGTCCATCAACAGATCTTACTCATAATACAAATTGTATCAAAGAAACTTATATTAACTGAACACATGACTTTTAAAAACATAACATAATTCAGTTCTTCAATTTATATATAATAAGGGTAGGTCTGAAGAGCTACATATAGTCTAATCATTACACATTTAAAAATTAATTTTCATATATAAATTAATTATTAAAGAAACCTTACCAATATTTTTGATGTATAAGCACAATTCACAGAAATCCCTGTTACAAGATAGGACAAAATATTTGGTGGAATAGCTTCTGGTTCAGGAATCTTTTTATAATGTTTTTCATTTATGTAAGCTTGAACAACTGTCATCCTGTTCATTGTCAATGTCCCTGTTTTATCTGAACAAATAGCTGTAGCGTTTCCCATGGTTTCACAAGCATCCAGATGCCTTACTAAGTTATTGTCTTTCATCATTTTCTATGGTGATAAAAAAGAACAAAAACAAAAACCTAGTTAAGCTACATACAAAACTAATCACCTCATTACACAAAATTGTAAAATGCTTTAAAATAAGAACAAAAACTCCCAGCTACATACAAATACACAGTATAAAGCACCAACTGGAAGAATTTTAGTATATTTGACCTATTCAAATAAAGCTAAAGATCATACCAGTTTTCTGTGGTTTCAATCTTCTTTTTTTTTTTTTACCACGATATAACATAATCTGGTAAATGAATACAGATACCTGTACTCATATGCAAATCATGTTGACTATATGCCCCCAACAGCCTCTGTAAGTGTCTTCACATTATAAGAGCATTGACAATTTGTATTCCCAAGTACAAAGGTACTTACAACCTTGTAAAAAATATATTACATTTAAGGATTAAGTCTCCTTACAAAGTGGAAAGCAAATCACCAAGGAAAAAGTAGCTTTATCAGTTAAAATACAGAGCCTGTGGGCACGCAGTTGTTTCATTTTTTTTTTTCCCTTTTGACTCTGATAGATTGACATAACAGATCAAAACCAGAGTGGGTCTTTTTTATCCTTTCCATATACTAGACACCTGGTATTCTCATCTTAGGATAATCTCCTCCTCTAATTTACACGAACAAAAATACACACTTTCTAAACAACCAAGAGTTTTCACAGTAGCCTCAAAAGGCATTCGAATTAAAATGCTTGATATTTCATTCTCAAAAATGAAGAATGGGTTAAAAACCACACAGAGCTGTTTTACCAAGTATGTTCTGTGACTGCTAACATGCTAGATACTGCAAGAACTGGTTCCTGGAAGAAATAAAAATGGGGAAGAAAAAGGTGTACCCTCTGAAATTACTTACGATTTGCATTAATATTGATGCAAATATTAATACTAAAAAAACTAAGTTCTACAGTGAAAAAAAGTTGTTTCACTTTGCAAAGTACTAACAAAGCATCCATAAATACGACACAGCTCCGTGAAAAAGAGCAGTAATTGGTAACATTTGGGCTAAACCGTTAATAAAAGCCTAAAGAACAGTAGTTACAATGCTCTTACTCATTTTCTATTAAAGAAATGTAAATTCTGCCTACATCTTTTGATCAACTGAAAAATTAATGTTATTGGTGACTATCAAAATGAACTGGCAGTACTGATAAAATGATCATCTAAAACTTATTTACCCCAATTATTTCAAAATATCAAAAAACAGGACAAATAGATGATTACACTTCATCACCCTGAAAACGTTTACTATTTTATTTTTGAAACGGAAGATGTTAAATGGCTGAAAAGAAAATAAACCCAAACAGTAAGCAAAATATTCTTATCCTAATAGGCTTATTGCAAAGCATGCTGGAATACTGAAGATCAGAGCGCTAAAGCTGAAACTGTTTCTTCTGTTGTTCATCACCATCACTACTGCTTAAGGAGAAGAGCTAATTAACATCAGAAAATTGACAACAGAAGCATTCTTCCATTAAGTATAATTTTACCTGCAAGTCATTTTGAAAGATCAAAATTATCCAAACTAAACCTTTCTAAAAACCCAATCCACCATTTCCATTTAAGATATAAAACTAATAAAAATAAATTAATAATTGTC
Source organism: Felis catus (assembly GCF_018350175.1). NCBI lineage: Eukaryota > Metazoa > Chordata > Mammalia > Carnivora > Felidae > Felis > Felis catus. The sequence continues at coordinate 111,729,391 of NC_058374.1, forward strand.
AACCAGATGATGACTTTAGTAAACAGTAGTTGGCAAAGGTGTCAAAGCTCAGGTTTAGAATTCTACCTGGAAAACAAGAATCGAGCTTCCAGAGGTGACACCAGGAGACACCTGAATAAAGTAAGAGCAGATGATCCACGGGAAGAACAACTGGGCCCTGAAGTATGTGACAAACTACAGGGGGGCTGGTGACGCTGGACCAGAGGGACAGAGGTACAAGATGAGCACCGAGGGGTCAGCAGGGCCACACTGCCTGGGGCCTGCAGGCCACGGTGAGCTTGGATTTTTCTAAGTGTGACGAGAAGCCACTGGAGTTTTACGCAAGGAAATAACACGGGTGGATTATATTTTAAAAGGAGTCTGCCTACTGTGTGGAAGCTCGGCTATGTTGTGATGAGGGCAGAAGAGTGGAAACAAGGAGGCCTTACAAGCTTGGACTTGGAGAGAAGCCTCTTGGCTCTTGTCCCACAGGTGAATGACAAACACTTGAATTTTACAGATGGGAAAAAGGAGGCAATGTGACTTGCAACATAACTATCATACAGTGAAAATTAAACTAGAACTTTGCCTAGCAGGGTTGCACTGGGTGTCGTGTCCAGGCTGCCCTGGGAGGAAATACAGAAGTCTTGATGAACAGAGACCTTCACCTTGGGGAGTGGGGGGTGGGAAAGGGAGAGGGGGGTTGGGGAGGGGTGCGAGGGGAGGAGGAAACCTGTGACAACATTTCTAAAGGAAACTAAATTTATGGAAAGCTCCTACTTTCAGAACCAGGAAAAAGAGTAACCAGATGTGAATTTTCTCCACCAACTAAGGCTTTAAACTTAGTAAGTGTACTTAGCTCTTTTCTGCTTACCTTGACAGAATAAGCCAGGGAGATGGTGACTGCAAGTGGAAGGCCTTCTGGCACGGCGACCACTAAAACTGTAACTCCAATAATGAAGAACTTCACAAAATATTGTATATAAATTGGCGTGCACTCGGCAAGCCATGGTCTCTTCTGAACCCAGAACGTATCAATTACAAAATATAACACTAGAATGATAACTGTGATGGCAGACATCAACAAACCTTTCAGTATATAAAAAAAAAGAAAGAAAAAAGAAAAGAAAAGAAAAGTTGTGATTATTTCAGTAGTCCAGACACTACCCACTGCCAATTACATATTAGCCACTGGAAGAATTACCATGGGTTAGATAATACTTACTTTAAGTTCTTTGATAAACTGTTACCTTTTTGTTTTGTTTTTTTTATACCTAACTCATCATTCAGCATTGTCAGATTTAATTTCTGCTTCCAAGTCTAGCCCTGTCCCCGGGAGAACTGGTAGAAAAGCATTTATGATTCTTTCCTAGACTTAATTGTATCTTCAGCCTTCTACTAAAGCTAAGACAAAATAACAGGCAATGACAAGGAAACACCAAAAGCTTAGAATAAGCGGGCAGTTTACATGTTGTCAACTGCTTAATGCTGAAAGAGAAGCTGATCAATGGGGAGACTTGGAATTAAACATTCAACTCTATTTTTTATTAAAAAAATACATTCTCTGAATTATTTTTTTCATCTATCCTTAGTGCTTCATTAAGTTAAAAAACCAAGAGTTAATCATGTTTTACAAACCATTTCCCTATTTTGTGGACTATGTAGCCTTTTACAAATGAATATTAAAAGATAAGACAAATCCACATATCTGCATCTGATAATCCAGCCCAGTGTCTGCTACCTGTATCACCACCATCTAAAATCCACCCTTTTCCCCAACATGGAGTCCATATTACCATACGGCTATATGTTACAGAAAGCAAATATTTGCTATTGGAAAACAAACTTATTGAGAACAGAAGCAAAAACCTCACTTTTTCCGACATACTCCTAAGAAGCAGAATTATAGAATTTAAGTGATTTTAATAAAATATGCTGATTTATCCACATGTGATCTTTCATACAGATGATACTGTTGGAGGGCATGCTCTGTTTTTAGCTAAAAGCTCTGCTTCCGCTTTTTCTCCCCCTAAAGAGTGTAACAGGTGTTTTCTAGGGGTGCCTGGGTGGCTCAGTCAGTTATACATCCAACTTCAGCTCAGGTCATGATCTCACAGCTTGTGGGTTCAAGCCCCGCGTCGGGCTCTGTGCTGACAGCTCACAGCCTGGAGCCTGCTTTGGATTCTGTGTCTCCCTCTCTCTCCGTACCTTCCCCTGCTCACACTCTGTCTGTCTCTCTCTTCCTCTCAAAAATAAACATTAAAAAAATTAAAAAAATAAAATCGTAACAGGTGTTTTCTAGTGAAGATAGTAATTTAGTAAATTTCAGCTTCAGCAGGATGGTGCTCCAACTAATCCATTCAATTTAACTAAGCTGTAAGTTTTAGAAAAATATATACCAAATTTTTTTCATCGTCAGTAAAAAGATGAGAAAATGGGTGGTGAAATTTCTTTTTATTAAAATGTAGCTGGGTACCTGTACTGAGTATCTTAACAGCCCTCTCTCTATTGCTTCCAGAAATCCTGAGAAATTCAGAGATGAGAGCATGGGCTTCTGAATAAACTGGGCAGACTCGGGTACTAATCCTAACCCGACCACTTATTAGCTGGTTGACAGAGGACACCTCCTTCCACGTGAGATGGGGTAAGAGCCCCCCAAGCTGCCATGATATTGTGAGGATCTGCAAGAACTCAAAAGACCTGGTATATTGCGGATAAAAGTGAAAATACTTTTTAGCTCCCCTTCCACTCACAAAAGCAATGATTTGTAGCCTTAAGTGGGTCAAAAGACGATTTTCAAGCATAAAGCCAGTATATTTTAAAAGCAAAACACCATATTTTCTTGTTTATCATACCTGCTTTGCCAATCTGAACAGCCAGCTTTGTAAGCTTCCCTTGTAAGACAGATTTTTCCTTTTTTGGCAAATTTGCTTTCTTTTTGTCTTTTTCATCACCATCTCCACCTTCTTCACTCTTCAAAGGCTGCATTTCCATGGCTGCACCATCCTGGGCTTTTGCTACATTTAAGAGCAAATATAACCTCACTACATTTTAAACGCACCCATAACTACTAATATTTTGAAACAATTTTGAAACAAATCAGTTTCATATAGGAACTAGAAAAGATTTAAACACTCAGCTTCGTGTATGCAGGGTTGTATGTCTTACTTTCTCTGGCATACAGACAAATGTACGCCAGAGAAAATAAGACAATAGTGACACTAGGTTGCGAGTCTTCATACCAGACTTGAGAATGTTGTGCCGGTAACAGGGATGAGGCATAAGAAGAAACATAGTCCTTAAACCGAGAACTAAACACCAAACCATTTCTCTTCCCCTGTGCTGTGTTTGATAAGACTTATCCCAAACACTATAAAACCTGCCCACGTGTGACCATAATGGAGAATGTTATGTATAACCACACAGATAGAGAAACGTACTTGTGTTTACAAATCTAAATAAATGCAAAAAACCATTTAGGTTGTATACTTTGTTTCTTACAGTTTTCCTGGCAATAATATAGTAACCAATGCTAAAATACTTGACTTAATACTTGCTTAAGCTGAGAGTTACCTCACATCTGGATTTTTCTAAGTTTACTACCACAAATCACAGTTAAAATCTTATTACCATTGTAAAGGCAGCATGACTAAGGCACTGGCAGGAAGAGGTGTTAATAACCCAAGTTAACATAAACTGATTGCCCTTGCTACCCGTCTCCTACTTTTGGATAAATACAGTCCACGGTAGATACATTTTTGGATACAATGAAAACAAGCTAACTGTACTTTTAATCCTTGCGAACTCACCTTTGTTGCGATTCTCAATAGCTCCATCTTGTTTCTTATCTGTAGGAACAAAATGGGAATTAAAGCTTTCCAAAAGAAATAAAGGCAGCCATGCTAAATTATGCGAAGGCAGTTCACATCTGTGTAACGGAACTGTTACACCACGGTGTGTGCTGGTACAGATTAGAAAGCATTTGGCCTGTAATGACCCGCTGGGTCAATCACTCCCCAGGCTCAACCGGAAGTACCCCAATACATTTTGGGGCACCTATTCTTGTTTGGATTCTCTGTAAGACTTTACTCCTTTATATGCTCTAATGAACCCAGAAATAGTACAAGAGGTTTCAAACTAAACACACATATAATTCTCAGAAAGTAGAAAACAGCAGGGGTAGAGGGGGAGGGAGCAATGCCATCAAGACAACAGGCACGCGAGAGAGCTGTGAGGAAGAGGACAGCAAACACCAGGTATACAAGACAGAGGAGATGCAAGTAAGTAAACCCGGAATGTGCATGTAAAGAATAGGCCAGTGAGGCCACCAGTGACGGGGATTCCCCAAGTTAGCTTAAATTTGGACAGAACAGAAAGATGATGATGTCTGCAGCAAGAAAATCATCAAGAAGGGAATGAGTCTACTGTTCGGAGCAGGCAGTGGAATACTGAAAATGGCAAAGAGGAGGCAGAGCCATTCGGCTAATTTTTCTTCCAACTTTTCTATCTAGAAGAGTGATCTTGAAACTGGGAAACGTGGAACAAATAGAAAGGAACAGATGCTCAAGATAGATGAGGAGACAGTAAGAGAATATCTAGCTACTTTCAACGAGCTCTGAATCTGGAGAGATACCAGACGGCTACATTCCAGACTAGGAAGGAAACACAGACAGATTACCCTGAACCGCTTTTGAGTAACGGCCAAAGCCGTCAAGGGAATGGAAGAAGGGCTGAAGTCCACAGACAGAAAAATGTCCTGTTCTGTGAAGAAAACAAATGAGTAACACAAATGAAGAAAACAAAAGAATAAAAAATGATACACAATGAGTTAGATGTTCATTCCTGGGAATATTTTTGATCGGATTAACAAAAAAACAGAGGTAAAAGATCTCAGAAAAAATAGCGTTTATTGGAAAAGACACTGTGGGGTGAATTAAACAAAGTCATGATACAAACTTCCCTTCCTTTTCAAACAGGGTTCCACTGACCTCAGACTCCTATAAATTAGGATGCAGCACAGTGTATGGTTAAGAGCACAGACTCTTGAGCCAAATAAGCAGGTCTGATCTGCCACTTACTAGATCTTTGACCTGGAGTAAGTACTTAACCTCTTTAAGCCTCAGGTTACTCATCAATAAAAAGAATAATGTCTTTCTGTCATATGGCTGGGAGTATTAAGGAGATAATGCACATAGCATTCAGTAAATGGCAACATTTAAGCTGCCTTCCACTCTACCTTAAACCTAGGGAGGTACAGCGAGGGCTGCCATGAGGACTGGGGACAGGAGAACTTACGAGGAGGGTCTTGTTACATTCATTTGCAGTCACCACTTTTCAGATACACTTTTGTTTGAACTAAAAATTTCAAAACTGAAGACAAAACCCAAAGAACAAAACATCCAAATATCAAAAACATGGTTTTAGTTACAGCAAGCCAAGGTTTTAGCAAGGTTTTTATTTTAGAAGAACTCAAAGCGCTTGTGTGAAAGAGAGAAATATGGGCTTACTATCTTAGGTAAAATTAAACAAATCCAAGTGGTTAAGCCACAGTAAACTGCTGTCAACCTGAAGAGAAAAACTTGTAGAGGAGCAAGTGGGAGAAAAGGGTAGTACAGCAGATACTTAGAAGCAGGCTGGGGAGGGCTTTTTCAAAAAAGTGACATGCCCCCAGCTAAGTAATTCTGAGCTGTCTCCTTACATACGACGGAGTTATTACTTGTGAGATCCTTGTGCATAAACTATGGTTATCAATTTCTGCTGAGGATAGATCACTTGTAGGGATAGCAAGCAGATACAATGGGTCAAGATCAAATTTCTAAAAACTTCCTATCTAACACTTTGGACTAAATGTAACAAAATAGACATAACAGGTGTCAAAGTAAAGTCTTCACCTTATATCCAAAAACCAGCTACTTAAGTATGGACTGGGAAATGTGAAGAGTAGAAAACCTGAAACAGATTAAAAGCTCACTGAGGCCAAAATGAATTTGCAGAAAATATAACCAAATAGGAAGTTAGAGTTTAATTCATTTTGCTGGTCAGATAATAGAAAGATGCTAAAACTAAAGAATAAACAGAACAAAGCCAATGAAAGTGTTCAAGGAGATGGTGAATTTGTCTGGCTATGGTAAAGGGGACTGACATAGTCACTAAAGGCCCCTGATCGACTGTAAAGTCAACAAGAAAAACTGAGAAATGGAGAGGACTCCACTCCACTCGAAAGCACTACAGTGCGTAATTAACTTTTTGTACAACTTTTCATATCAGAACTTCCTAAGAGAAGTGAAATTTTTGTACCAGTCCTTATAACCAGTTCCCTTATTTCCAAATACCGATTCTCAAAGAAAATTGCTTATCTTACTTTTCTTTTCCTTTTTCTTTTCATCTTTCTTCTCTTCCTCTTCACCTCCAGCTCCAAGTAAGGTAAAGATAATTCCAGTCTGAGAATTAACACCTACAGCAGTAACTACCATTCTTCCAGAGCCTTCCATTACATGAGTACCTATGACAGAAAATTCGTTATGGATTTTTTCCTCCCACTTTCATATTTCAAATTTTAGTCATATTGTCTTTAATATCTAGTATGTAACAAGATAAATTCAATAAGATATTAAATAAAGCCTAAATTCTTATGTTTAAGGTTTAAACTCTGTAATCCATGTTATACGAATTCAAAGCTCACTCCACCACTCATTTATCGCCATGTGATATTGGGCAAATTATAATACCTCAATTCCTCACCCATAAAATGAGGATAATAGTACCTGCAGTTGATAAAAACAATGAGAGTCAAATAAGCCTACAAATAAATGTAAAGTGCTTTGCACACTGCCTGGAATTCAGGGGGGTTCAAGGAATGCACATTATTTTTAGTTATAAAATTATTACAGTGATCATTATTGACATTTCTCTGAGAAAAACAAATGTCCCATTTACCACACCCAACCCCAAACCTGTACCTAAAGCCAGCTTTCATCCCAGCCAGTCTACATTACTGCAACAGCCTCCCAGCTAGTCTCTGTCTTTCCAGTTCATCCTGGAATCAGTTTTAATTTTCCTAAAATGTGAACGTTATCATAATTGTCTCATGGCTCAAAAACCTTTGATTCTGCATTGCCTACTGGATTAAGTCCAAGGTCTTCACCTTGAGACCAACCAACCTTTCAAACTTTCATCCACTACTCTAACATAAAATTCCATTATAGAAAGCCTGGGAACAAAGATGGGAACACTGACTGTATTCTGACAATCCCTTACAACAATCTTGCAAGATGTTAGGCATTATTATTCCTATTTTCCCAAAGTTACACAACTATTAAGTGGCAAGACAAAGATTCAATCCAGTCCTGTCTGGAGACAAAGGGCATATTCTCCAACCCTCTCCAAAGGGTACTGTTCTCCAACTTGTACATCCACATCCCTGCATCTTTCCTTACTAATTAAAAGACTTCTCATCTCTCTACTGCAATATTTTTGTGAATTTTAAGTAGCTTTCAAAACCAACTCTTTTTTCTGAACTCTCAACAGTCTTCTTTATAGTTATCACATATTTCCTTGATCTCCTAGTTTACAACCATGTGGAGGATAGGTCCCATAGCCCCTATCACCATCTAATAGGCCAAGTCAATACACTGAGGTTATTTGTTAAATAAAGTCATAAAGCATATGTACTTATTCCAGAAGTTATAAACTTATATTTGTCTATTAATTACTGGGGAACTTCTCCAATGTGAATTTTTTAGGCCTTTGGTTTTCTTGCTTTTTAAAAAAAATCTCTATTCTGAATATTTCACTAATTATTAGCTTCTCTGCCAGTGAAAAGGCAAGGGAAACAAGAAATGAAGTTCAAGATAGTGAAATAGTATTTAATGAGGAACTTCTACATGTAAAAGACAATTTCTTTCTTCTGACAATTCAGGCTTTTGGCAGATTTCAATTTTTTATGTTCTGTTCCTCCTTACCACAGGTAATCAGATGATGGCAGTTAATGTGCTCAGGCAAAGTAAACAGTTTTTGTTCTGGTCATATCCCCACGGCTAACTGAATAACTGCCTTTAAAAATCTAAATTTAAAAAGCCAAGAACAGCAGTGAGAGATGGCATCATGAGAATAAATTTAAAAATAAATGCATTTTATGTTTTTTATTACATTTTTGGAATAGGGAAATAAATGCAGAAAAACTTTCCCACCCACATTACGATAAGGGACTCTGCAAAGTTATTTCAGTCTTTTCTTAACCATGGAAAATTTACAGAGTTTTTGTGGTACACTTGGTGTGTTAGGGACCTGAGTCGACATAAAGCTTACTAGCAATCTCTGTTAAAATAGAAAAGGACCAACGTTCAGTTAAAGAACATCAACCTGAAGAGCTAATAAGCACTTTGTAAATGAGCTGGATGTACATAAAAGTCCATGCAGTATATATGGCAAAATGGCAAGAATACCATCTCAGGTTGCCAAATATCATGGTCCAGACAGTCTACGGTGGTTAAGGTATGATTTGATTGCTTCCCTTCCTTGGAAAAACTACAGATTTTTATTTGGTTAATAATTACAGTTTCTTAGAGGTATAGCAAGGAATAAGTAAAATGAGTATACGTTATACTTAAATACACCATACTTACATATCCAAGAATATTTCCGTCTATTTGAAATGAATTACAACTACACGCATGTAAAGAAAAGGCTAAACAGAATGTTCTTGGTAGAGCAGGATTTTGAAGGTGTACGTACAAAATCCCAAGATATTTCTGAAGAAGTTAAGTCTGTTGTAATTGGGAATGCTACCCTTTTATAATGGTGTTTATAAATGCATACATATGTAATTACTCTGATTTTTAGTGGTAGGATGTTTTGCAATAAGCTTTTTAGGCACATGTTTGCCAGTCTTCAAAAGGTAATAGTTAAATTTAAATATACACCTGGAAGTTGTGATTCTCACTTAGCTGATTCTTGTCACAGTGACTCTGGTTTCAGTGAAGCCATGTTCAATCAATCAAAATATAAAATTCACAAAGAACTGACAAATTATAGCTGCCAAGTTATTATACAGTTAATTCAGCAGAAATCTCCTTACACTGTATAAAATGTTAGCCCTCCACTAACATCTGAAAATGATAATAGAAGACAAATAGGCAACCTTCTGCTTGTTCCAAATTCTGGTATAATTTGATCTAATAAACACATGTAAACAACTGTCCTACAGGCAATTTTGTAAATTCTATAGAGAATACTAGAAAATTAAGAATAAAAACCTGGAAATCCAACGTAAAAGAACTGGCATACTTTTGGAGGCAAGCTGTGGTACTCTTGCTTCCTCTCACGTGACATTTTAGAAGGCCGCCTGTGAATCTTCCCATCATCCCTTCCGTTTCATCTCTCATTAACCTCAGGTCAGGCTATCACAGTTACTGTTACAAGAGCCTCCCAAGTTGACACCCAGCTCCCCATTTCAAATAGTGCCCTCACCTGTACCAATCCTCTTCATTCTCAGAACATGTCCTACTTGTGTGCAAATTCAATCCTCCCTAGTACATGTGGTGCTACTTCTGGGCCTACTGTTGATTAGCCATGTGATCTTCAATAAATAGTTTATCTCATATTTATTCCTTGACAGTTAAATGCGGGAGTCGGATTAGACAAATTTTAAGGATTTTATCGGTTCCTTAAAAAAAAAAACACAACAAAACCCTATCCTTTATAGATCACCATAGACAGTTCATTAATTTGCTTTAAAAATACAATCATTCTGGGCGACTGGGTGGCTCAGTCGGTTGAGCGTCTGACTTCGGCTCAGGTCCTGATCTCGCTGTTCACGAGTTTGAGCCCCACATCAGGCTCTGTGCTGACACCTCAGAGCCTGGAGCCTGTTTAGATTCTGTGTCTCCTTTTTTCTCTGCTTCTCCCCGGCTCATGCTCTGTCTCTCTCTTTCTCTCTCAAAAATAAACATTACCAAAAATAAACAATGAAAAATAATCATTCTTTAATTTTACACATCAATAGGCCTTAAGAATAATGTAATACAGGAAAACACAACAGAAGTCATCAGGCTTATATTTTAGTTTTATCACTAACTAACATCACTGACTCTCAAAATCTCTTGATTTTTTTTTTTCATGTTCCTCATTTGTAAAATATGACTCTGGATTCAAAGACCTCTAATATCTCTGGCAATAAGATAATAATATCTCTGGCAACTTAGAGGAAAAAAAAACCCAAAACAACTCCCTAAGGATTATAAGGGTAGAAGCTAACATAAAATACAGAATCCTTCACCATGTAGGCTCTTAGGCAGAACTGTTTACTGACAGTGGAAGAGAAAAAAGTTCAAAGATACAAAAGCAATTCATACCTGATAGAAGTAAGGGATCCTTATCTAAAGACTTCTTGACATGATCAGATTCACCAGTCAATGAACTTTCATCAATTTTAAGATCATTGCCTTGAATTAGTATGCCATCAGCAGGAAGAAGATCACCTAAAACAAAGAGCAACTGTAATGCACACTGTAAACAAGATTACAATGACTTTACCTCTAACCTAAAAGGGGTTGCTCTTTTTCACTTACCGTATTTCACCTGAGCAATATCTCCAACAGTAATGTCAGCTACAGGTATCTGAATGACCTGACCACCCCTGATGACTGTGAACTTCTGTTCTTGTTCAATTCGACTCTGCAAACCTCTAAACTGTTTTTCCTTACTCCAGTCATTGAAAGCTGTTACTAACACCACACACACTACTGATAAGAGGATTGCAGCTCCTTCAATCCAACCAGTTTCACCTTCACCTTCTTCCTCTCCAACAGAAACTTCTCCACAAACTATATGAAAAGAAAGAAAATGCTTATCAAAAAAAGATTCTGAATTGATGGCAAAGACAAGCAGTAAGTTAATTATGATGTTTACATACCTTGCTAATTTTACTCTAAGTACCTTACTGAACTCAAAGCATTCCATAATGGCAAGAATGCAAACTACGTCAATTTCAAGTTCCCTGCATATGAAGATTCTCTCCCTCAGGACAGGGAGGCAATCTAGGGCACTAAGATAAGCATAAGGACACTGAGGAAGATTAAACCTCAGCCTCAAGGCAAGTTCTTAATCTGTCAACACCACCTACCCCAGAGTCCTGAGGATTAAACGAGAGAACATTTGGAAAGCAGGTAGACCAGTGACTGAGAAAAATGGTTAATGCTATTAATTATTACATATGTTAGACAAGATATACATGAAAACCCACGAATCATGCTTACTTATTATATAAATTTTACAGGAGTACAAGCAAAACTTGGTTTCCATAACATGAAAAGGTAAGCAAAGTGCTACTCAACCCAACTATTTGGGCATCTACTCTAGATGCCAGGCATAATTTTAGGATCTGAGGACATGGCAGTAAACAAGACCCAAGCTCCCTCTCCTCACAAAACCCATACTTAGATTGGTAGGTGCAGACAGTGTATGAAGAATTCACGTAATAAAACAAATAATCAATTTCAGATATGGTAAATGCCATAAAGAAAACAAAGGGCGGTGATATGCTATCAAATGAAGAAAGGAAGTAACTGGTTGTGTGAACACAGAAGGTCCTTCTGAGGTGTCCATGATGTTTGAGCTAGGAGCCAAGTGATAAAAAGGAACTAGCCATATAATTGCTTTAAAGCATTCCAGGAAGAGCATTCCAGGGAAAGATTAAAATCAGTAAAAAGGCTTTATGGCACAAAAAAGTTTACAGAAGAATGGAGGGGGGAAGAACCCCCCAAAACTCAAAATTTAAGGTAAAAAATATTGAAGAAAGAACAGTGAAATAGTGCTGTTTTGACTGCGGGTTATAATCTGTTTGGAGTCTAAAATCAATTCAGTGGCTCATGACTAGCATTTTGAAAAACGAAACAGAACAAAATAAAAAGGATATACGTATAATAAAGGTAAGCATTTTTTTCTTGAAAGTTTCCATTGGGTATTTACAAATTCACATGAATGAATAGGCTCTGCATTCCTCTTTAAAGTTCTTTCTTACTGAGGGTTGAGCTGAAAAGTCTGAAAAATCAGTGGTTCTCTTAGGACATGTAAAGCAGGAAAAAAATTATTCAGAAGAAAAGAATGAGTAAATGAATGATACTAGAAACGATTAAAGCATGTTCCAGAATACAGTGCATGAGCCAAAGAAATGATGTGAAGTATAAAGATGCTGAATAAAGAAAGACTAATCCAGGAGAAGTATGTGGGACAGATGAGGTCAGGGAAGACAGAGAGTAGAATAAAATCAACTGGTGGTGGTGAAATGGAAGGAATGATGAGATTAAAACAAAACAAAACAAAACAAACAAAAAAAAACCCAAAATCCTGAGGACCATCAGCAGGATTCAGCCATCAATAGGTACAAGAGCATGTTCTCCAAAGGAGATGGCTGGACAATCCATCGAGAGTGCTGGCTTCTCCATCCAAATATTAAAACCTCTCTTTGAATTACATTCAGGACGAAGAAATGACCACGTACCATTGTACACAATAACCAGTTAAATGAATTTATGGTTTACAATGTTCGAAACAGAAGTGGTAGGACAGTTTCTCCTTCCCCTTCCACCTGCCCAGAAGACTCGAGATGTACTCCAGGTAGACCAAATCAGGATGAGAGTTGAAATGCCATGTTGACCACTTTCACCAACTTGAAATATAGCTAAAATATTATCTTCCCAATGAAGCATTTCAACAGGTTTGATCTCATTGGTTAAAAATGTAAAAATGCAATACTTTCCAATAGTATGTAAGAACAATACATTGAAAGCAGAAGATGGACGGGGGGGCACCTGGGTGGCTCAGTCAGTTAAGTGTCTGACTTCGGCTCAGGTTATGATCTCACTGTTCATGAGTTCAAGCCCCACGTTCGTCTCTGTGCTGACAACTCAAAGCCTGGAGCCTGCTTCCGATTCTGTCTGTCTCTCTTTTCTCTCTCTGCCCTTCCCCCACTTGTACTCTCTCTAAACATTAAAAAAAAATTTTTAAAAAGAAGATGGAATTTACCAGTCATATGTCAAAAAAATTTTGTGTAACTGGTGGATGGGAGTGAAGATATCATTAGTGAGTACACTTCTTACATGTGGATTTACAAAATGTTGTAAGTTTCTTTTCAGCTGTGAGAAACATTAAAACCAAGTTCTAGGGGCGCCTGGGTGGCTCAGTCGGTTAAGCGTCCGACTTCAGCTCAGGTCACGATCTCGCGGTCCGTGAGTTCGAGCCCCGCGTCGGGCTCTGGGCTGATGGCTCAGAGCCTGGAGCCTGCTTCCGATTCTGTGTCTCCCTCTCTCTCTACCCCTCCCTCGTTCATGCTCTGTCTCTCTGTCTCAAAAATAAATTAAAAAAAAAACGTTAAAAAAAAAATTAAAAAAAAAAAAAACAAAACCAAGTTCTGAAATAAAGCAAACTCAGACCCAAATCAAGGGAAATCAAGGTTAAATCAAAATTATAAAATAATGTATATTCAATCAGGCTATCAATAATGATATTTTATGGTTACTAAACATCAAAATTTTAAACCTCATTTCATCTTTTTAACATTTCAGTTTATATTTTTGCATATGTTTAAAACTATACATATTATAAAGTATAAACATTATACATACATTATATAGATAGCTTTACATATATATAATTCATAAATGCATCCTTTGAATATATGCTCATATTTCTTCCTGATAAGGTATACAACCAAAAAAAGTTTAAAGATCAATGCAACAGAGATTAAGGGGAAAAGAATTATGAGACAATTATATCATTTTCAGCTTTAAATCTCACATGCATATTTAGAACTACATGACTAAATATTTCAAAAGAGAACATGAAACAAGTTGATGCCATATTTCATTTCATATATAGTTCTACCTTAAATTACAGATAAATTTAGAATGATTTTGAAACAGATGGTAGTAAAATACTTCCAAAAATTAAATCCTTTTCCTGCTGCTGATCGCTACAAATTTTTAGAGTAGCTGCAGTGAAAAAATAATTGCAAAAATCAAAGTTACAAAAGGACTGTCCTATACTTTCAGTAAAGTCGGAGTATAAATACAATAAAAATCTATTTAACCAAAGGTGTTCCCCTGTAAACATATTCACCTGAGAGAGATGCACAATCTAAATTCAGTCTGTGCTCTACCATAAGGCAAATATTCCATTCTTAAAATTCTCCATTTGGGCTATTTCTTGGATGGTGCATCAAGTATGTACATTAACAGTATAAAGAATCAGTTCTCAAAAAGTGTTGTCTAGGAACCCCAGGAGGATCCCCCAAGGTCAAAACTATGTAATAATACCAAGATGTAATTTGCATTCTATTTCAGGAATGTGTAGTGGAATTTTCCAAAGACTACACTACAGGTGCTAACACAAGACACTAAATGCAGAAGCAGATTATCTTCAATTATGCCAGACCTTAAAGAGATACAAGGAAATGAAGAAGACTGCTAATTCTCTCTTTATAATTTCACTTAAGATTTCATTAATAATTATAGCAATTATATTTATTATAATACAACACTTAGATACAACTTAAATGCACTGATACAGTATTTTTAAATTTCTCAATTTTAATTAAGAATACAGTAAATATCTACAGATATAGCTCATATAATCAAAATCTGTTTGTGGAGTCCTTAGCATTTTGAGTATAAAGGGGCCCTCAGACCAAAAGGTTTGAGAACCTTGGTATTATACTAGTAACTAAAGATGTGTTTATTGTATGGGTTATAATGCTTATTTTTATACTATCAGTACTAGTAAGAAATTTTGATAATATAGTCTATGACTACAGATTTACTACTTAGTGTTAAAATATACGTGATGAAAAGACACATGAAGTACACTAATAAATGTTAAAAAAATGCAAATACTAACATTTCACCATGGAACAAAAATATCTTTGTATGTTTTACTAACACCTTCTAGCAGATTTTGACTGTTTTTAAAGTGTCTTATGACACTGACAATTTTAGAGTATCTTCCCAGTTGGATCTAATGCCAGTATTCTCCTTAAGCAAATTTGGGAAAGGGCTTGTCACTACATCCTACAAATGAAGCAGTCCAAATTCCAAAAAGATTTGTCCTTGTTAGTAACAAAATCCATTCCTGTTGAAAATATTTTTCTTTAGTCTTCTTATAATCTTAGGGAAAAAAATGTTAAAAGTAAAGAAACATTTCATAATCTGCGAACTCGCTGAATTCTAGAATACCAATTCCCAATATTCTATAATGATAGTTGGGTAAATTGAACGCTAGAGAATTTACCTATATGTTGATGAACATGGTATGACCTTCCCTTTTCATATAAAACATTTCATATACACACAGTTACACGCCCTCGTGCCTACCCACATATGCACACATACACATACGTGAGTACCCACAGACATACAAAACATATTTTAAAATCTGGGAGAATATGAGAATGGTATAGCAGTAATCTCTAAGAAGTGAGATTTTCGGTGAATATTATTTCCTATGAATTGTCATTTTTCCCTCCTAATATTTCTACAGCAAAATATGTATTATTTATTTAATAAAAACAAAAGTTTAAAAAATAATTTGGCTCAATGTTGACAAGAATATTGCCTAAATTTTTTCTTATTTAGACAAGTGATTCTCAACCATAGACAATTTTGCCCCCTATCAGAAACCTGGCGGGGCACCTGGGTGGCGCAGTCGGTTAAGCGTACGACTTCAGCCAGGTCACGATCTCGCGGTCTGTGAGTTCGAGCCCCGCGTCAGGCTCTGGGCTGATGGCTCAGAGCCTGGAGCCTGCTTCGGATTCTGTGTCTCCTTCTCTCTCTGCCCCTCCCCCATTCATGCTCTGTCTCTCTCTGTCTCAAAAATAAATAAATGTTAAAAAAATTAAAAAAAAAAAAAAAAAAAAAAGAAATCTGGCAATGTCTGGAAAAGTTCTGGTGGCCTCAACTGGAGGGTAGTACAGTGCAGGGTGACAAAGAATGCTCTGGTGTAAAATGTAAACAAAGCTGTTGCTGAAAAACCCTGCTCTCCGATAAACTGACTTCTTCAGTGACCTACTTTCTAAAATAAACAAACAAAAAACACAACTCTCACATGAGCTCCAGGCATACCTTTAATGGCATTACTTTAAATTTTTACTTAACCCTACTTTTAGAGTTAGCTAATGTTTATTTAACTCTTCATAACTTGAAAGGCATAAGAATAAAGTTTTTACAAAGAAAAATATTGGTATATCACTCTCCTGATATATAAAATACTACTGGTTCACTCTATAGCTATTTAAATATAGTGACCAAAACCCAAGCTAAGTTTCTTAGCAGTTACAGAATGTACTGTCAAGGACTATCTATTTTAAATAAATTGATTAAAAAGAGAGTAAGAAATTTTAAAAGAGAAATGAAGAACATAGGCAGGAGAAAGACAAAACCATTGTAGCTACAAGTTAAAGCAGATCTACCACTGTATGATGTACTTTTCCTTTGGTCAAGATAAGTTGTAGTATAAACATTTCTAGAATGGCAAGGCAATTACCCGAATCATGCCTATAATAACAACTTAAGAACTTGAAAAATAATGAATCAGGGAAGAGAACAGAATTTTGCTTTCATAATGATTTCCAAAAGATTAAAAAAAAAAACCCAAAATTAAAAACTGTAATTATTTCAATTTAATGTTCAAAGACCTTAAAAACCATGATGGCACAAACCACACTGTATATGTGACTTAGCTCTTTGCCAACACGTGGCATACACACATTGGCAGGTTATTTAACCTCTGTATCAAACGTGGAAGTGACACTAGCTCATAGGGTTATTGTAAAATTATCTGAGATGGTATATTTAAAGAACACTTAAAAACACTGCTAGAATGCTATCTAGCACACTTCCCTGACCTTTACTTATGTTTTCCCTCCCAAACGCCAACCTATTATTATATTTTAATTAAGCAAATGAATTGAATTTATTAACATCACACATGAAAGTCTGTTTTTTTCCCCCTCCCCAATTTACTTACGTGCATTATCCCCTTCTGGAGGTTGATAAAAAGAAAGGCCCAATGATACTATGGCTGCAATTTCTAATATAATTAAAGTGACATCTTGTAATGCTTCCCATACTAACTGAAGAAAGGTTTTTGGCTTTTTAGGAGGTATAAAATTCTTTCCAAACACTGCTTCTCTTCTCTCTATATCTGCAGGGTTTCCGCTCAAACCTAGTGAAAAGAAACAAATTTCAGTCAAAAGTTTCACTACTTACAAAAGGAAATACCTATTTTACTCAAAACATTAATTCATTACACTTTATTTAAAAAAAATTTTTTTAATGTTTACTTATTTTTGAGAGAGAGAGAGAGAGAGAGAGAGAGAGAGAGAGAGAGAGAAAGCATGAGCAGGGGAGGGGCAGGGAGAGAGGGAGAAAGAGAATCCCAAGCAGGCTCCAGGCTCTGAGCTGTCAGCACAGAGCCCAATGCAGGGCTCGAACCCACAGACCGTGAGATCATGACCCGAGCTGAAGTTGGATGCTCAACCGACTGAGCCACCCAGGTGCCCCTTCATTCATTGCACTTCAGATTCCAATTCATAAGACCCAATCAAACTGACCTTTACACATTATATCAAAGTAATAGAATGTAAATCACTGAAAAACATGCACAGTGCTTTAAAAGAACAATTCACGTAGACAGGTCAAGACTGGATTAAAAATTTTCACTTTTCCAAAATGTTCATTTTTGATATTACCTTATACCATCTTGTAGGCTGCCAGAGACCAGAGTGATATGACAGTTGGATGGGTTTTATATTGGAATTAAAAATTTCCCTGACCTTTACTTATGATGTTTTCCCTCCCAAAATGGGGAATTATGTATTTATTTGATTTACTTACAGCATCTTGGTCTCCCTAATCAGAGAAAGTCTTTGATTTTCACTCTTATTTACTAAAGAACAATGAAACATTTATCACAAGCTATAAAATTTCTCCATTAAAATGTCTGTTATACATGGACTGATAAATGATTTGCATGTCACAAAAAAAAAAAAAAAGGAAATTATGGGATGACCTTTCTTTTGAATTTTATTTTTAGGATTTCCAGCTTGAGAAACCGGTACTTCTATTGACTGATAGCGCCCACTGTCACTGTAAGGGAAAAGGTGCATGATAGGACATAATATTTATTGCCTGGAATGTGGAATTGGAAGGTTATGAGGAAAGAGGTTAAGAGAGAGTTGGATGACATGAATTTTGCCTTTCCCTTACCCCATCAAGCAGGTCCTCCTCAAACTTAACCGTGCTGATCCAATCAAACCTAGATATATCCCAAATAGCTAAAGCGAAGTACATACAGATTTATATTTTTGTGGGAGGTATGAAAACAGGCAGGAGTGACAAATGACATGTTTCTGAGTCTGCTTAAAAATATCAAAGAAGGCAAAGATATCAGAATGATACAACTTTCAATTTATCATCATAAATTTAAATTTATAATTAATTTAGTTAACATAAACTCTTTTTTTGGCAAGAGCTCATCCCAAGAGAACAGCAAAGGAGCGAGACAGGAAAACAGCAGATTACTGGGAGGCTCTTGGTTTTAGGTGTTTCGACTAGTAATCTCAGTGTGGAGGCAGGCAGAGAGTAGAAGAGAGAGAACAAAGAAAGTACGCTTTTAGAATAAACAATAAGAAATGAACACAGACATTTTAAAGTCATTATTTATTTGGTTAAAGGTATCAATAAGATTCCAGAGAATGTTTTCATTAGCAACTGTAACAAGGTCCGTCCATACTGGGCAGAAAGATTTGAGATTTCTGATGACAAAAGTCATCATCTGAAAGCTTCCACAGAGCTCCAGGCTTTGAGACAGTTCAACAGAAAGAAAGGAATGAAAGGATTGTAGTAATCGTGACTGAGGGAAAGAGAATATGAGAGAAGAAACTTGCAAACTGTAATTTAGAATCCACAGTTTCTTCAGACTAGAGCAATGCTCCCCAATCACACCTGGCTGAAACCAGTTAACACTGGTCCATGGTTTAATTGAGGGACAGAGGAATCAATGCAGTAAGGTTTTCCACAAAACAAAATTTGTTTTAAAGGACTAAACTTTGAGATGTTCTGAGATTATGTGCTTGCCGCTTTTTAAATTTAAGTGCCCTTTCTCTTATAAAAAGATAGTAAGTTTGTTATATCTTGTATTTCAATGACCTTACTAGAAAAAATAAAAGACAACCTTCCCTAGCTGTCAGTCTCCAATCTTTTTTTCTATGAAATCTGAAGATATTGGTTTTATCAGTTTAACTCACACTTAATAGAACCTACTATTAATTACAAGTATATAACACCTAGTAGTTTTAAGTAGCACCACTATAACTATAAAAATAATTGACCCAAACCTACATTAATTATAATGGAGGCCAACATTTTATGTTAATGCTGATAAAAAGAGCCACAGAGCTAAAGAGAGCTTAAAAGCCTATCCGAAAGGGTGCCTGGGTGGCTCAGTCAGGTAAATGTCCAACTGTTGATTTGGGCTCAGGTCATGATCTCCTTCCTGGTTGGTGGGCTCAAGCCCTGCATCCAGGAGCATCAGTGCAGAGCCTGCGTGGGATTCTCTCTTCCTCTCTCTCTGCCTCCACCTCAAAATAAACTCTAAAAAAAATGTATCTGGAGGGAATCTGGGAATTAAAAAAGCAGCCGGTCCTAAAGGTTACTGCAATTCTTCTAAACCACTACCACACATACAAGCACTCACCTAAGACACTACATCAATAAAGTCATCTGGGTTACAAACTAGAAGACCTAGATTCCAGTTCACCTACTGAAATTTTACGCATGTCACTTAATGTCTGTGGCAGTTGGGGTAGAGGCATTAATATTTGTTGGTGTATCTTACAAACTTGTTTGGAAGGGCCTAAGAAGGTACAATGGATCAAAGCATATACTACAGAGTAACAGTGACTGAGCTCAGTAAGGGGATGACAAGTTATAAACTGGACATTACAGGTTTTAATTCCACTTTGGGGGAAATTAATTTCCATAAACGCAGAATAATAAACTCACATAATCTAAATATAATGAAGTTAAGAGTTTTGTAACAATAGTCTGTTCCCCACCCTATATTTACTTAACATCTACTACTTGCAGGGACTATTCTACATCCTGAGGAGTCAGTATAAACATGCTATATATTCAGCAATCTTATACTGGAGGGAAACAAAGAGATTATTAAAGTAACACAGCGAGAAGACTAGTACTATTCTAAGTGCAACAGAAACCTTTCTAAAACAGAAGGGATTTAAAGCACCATAGAGTATGGTAGTAATAATTGATCTCATTTAAATTGTTGTGTGAAGTATAAATTGAAGAGAGCAAGAGTGGAGGGAAAAGACCAGTAAGGAGGCTGTTTAAGTAGAAAGTAAGAGGTGATCGTGGCTAGTATTTGAGGTTTTTAACTGAATCTGCCAATTATCCTATAAAAAGATCAGACAGGACTTGCTAAACGACTGGATGTGGATGAAAGGAAAAGAATAAAGAATGATATCTAAGTTTTTTTTTTTTTTTTTTGTCTATACACTTAAATGATTGGATAGTAAAGACATTCACCAAGATAGAGCAGGCCTTTGGGAATTGCAGAATTAAGTGGAAAAAGAGAGGCAAGAGTTAACAGTTTCATTTTACAGATTTACACCTGAGATGCCCATTTGTTTTTTAATGTTTATTTATTTTTGAGACAGAGAGAGACAGAGCATGAGCTGTCAGCACACAGCCTGACACTGGGCTCGAACTCACGAGCTGCGAGATCAAGACCTGAGCCGAAGTTGGACGCTTAACTGACTGGGCCACCCAGGCGCCCCTGAGATGCCTATTTAATAAATAAACAAGTGGAGAGGTCTGTAGACAGCTGGCTAGCCACATTCGGAACTCAGAAGAGGTCTGCGCCAGAAAATCATCAATGCACAGATGATTCTGGAGTCATGGACCCAAAGAGAGCTCCTAGAAAGCAGACAAGAGAGAAGGGTTAAGGCTAGAAACTTGGAATAGTCCCCAACATTTAATGATCAGATAGGGGAAGAAAAGGCAACCCGGGGCGCCTGGGTGGCGCAGTCGGTTAGGCGTCCGACTTCAGCCAGGTCACGATCTCGCGGTCCGTGAGTTCGAGCCCCGCGTCGGGCTCTGGGCTGATGGCTCAGAGCCTGGAGCCTGTTTCCGATTCTGTGTCTCCCTCTCTCTCTGCCCCTCCCCCATTCATGCTCTGTCTCTCTCTGTCCCAAAAATAAATAAACGTTGAAAAAAGAATTAAAAAAAAAAAAAAAAAAGAAAAGGCAACCCAAAGAAACGGGCAGGGGGAGGTGGCTGGCTCAAAAACAGGCTCGTGTAAAATTATGGAAGCCTACAAAAGGAGCGTTTTTTAAAAAAGAGGAAGATGATGTGGATGATGACATCAAATGAGTAAGATGAAGCCAGAAAATAAGACTGGCTTTGTTTAGCTGGAGGCCCATGCCCTTGAGAAGAAATTTTCCAGTGGAATGCTGTGAAGCAAGTCTGATTAGAAAGAACTGAAGATAGAATAAGAATTAGAAAATGGATGGAAACTATGATTATACAACTTTTTCCACGAGTATGATGCAGCAGAGAAAAATAAAGCAGTAAAGGTGAATTAAAGTGGATAAATAAACCCATTATGCTTTTTTAAAGATGAGTGATAGATATCAAGGCAAGTAATTTACCAGCGGAAATAATCAAGTAGAGAAGACAACACTGATGATACAAGAGACACAGGCTAACACTGGAGTAAAGCCTCTGAAGAGGCAAGGGGAATGGAATCCAGGGTGTAGGTGTCAGCCTCCTCTAAGGGCAAGAAGAGGCTTCCATTGCTAGGAGAGAGAAAGCAAAGTTCTTGAGGGAAGGGAAATAGCCAAGCTGGTAAAACTGGTCTTAGTTTTGAAAATAGAGTAGATATGACATGAAATCATTAAGTATAACTTATGAATAAATATACTGACAACTCTTCTGCCTGGTCCCATTGGCTCAGTTGACTGTAGAATAGTGGCAATGAGGCCAAGGGCATGTGTGGCATCTGATCTCCTTATGCCCCAATTAGCTTCACAAAGAGACAATATATTTAAAAAAACCATCAAAGCAGCTGTGAAAATGAATCAAGGAAACCGATTTAAAATGGAGTTCGGAAGCCATGAGGAGACAGTTCTTGGGCATGTAGCACTCCTCTCAGCTTACATGAGCAGCAGGAAGGAGGAAGATTTCCACATGCCTCAGTAACAGCAAACTTCTCACCACCTGCAGCCAGTGAGAAACCACCACAACCTGGAGCTCTTGTTCTTCTCCAATGAAGTTATTTTCAAAATGACTCACCCCATGTCCTCCCAGCACCTCATAAAAGCTAGCCTCCCCTCTGTCTCTTCAGACTTGCCTATGGTTTGCCACAGTCTGCTTGTCCTGAATGGCAACGCCACTGTTATTCCTGAATAAACTCATCTTTATTTAATTAAATTACCATTTGTTTCACTTAAGGTTGATTACATGGTGTCATGAAGTGGGACCAGAAGGTGCAGAACCCCTGGGGAACTAATGACTGTTTGTGGGTCCCACTTGAGCCCCTTGTCCTCTCCATTTCTGTGAGCCGCCTTTTTCCTTTTGGTTCAGTGGGTTTCCTCTTGGATTCGAATTTAGTTTCTTTGGTTCAGCTCCCTATCTGCTTTTGTGAATGCATTACCCTTCTTGGTGAGTTCTCTTTTGTTTTCTGTACTTCTACTTTGAGTAATGGGATCCGTAAAATCCAAAGAGTTAAGCAGGTCACCTTCTGGCACACCTATCTTTTTTATGTCTAAAAACTATGGTTTCAGAAGTTGTAAAATATCTACAAAAATGGCAAAATCTTACTAAAGACAATCCAAAATCACAATGGCCATTACGAGAAATGTTCCAGTTAGATAGGATCATTTAAGAAGTGCATTTGAAAGCAAAGGAGTCCCAAATCAAACAGAATGGGGCACCTATTTTTATTGGTACGCAGAAGTTTCCAAACTTCAAAATTCCAAAATAGCTTCATTGAAAGATTTGTTGTAAAAGGCTAATGAAAAAGTAAAGATACAAGAGGTACCAAAAACAAAAGGCTTTAAGACTGACATAATACTCTTACTGTGACATAATACTCCTACTGCTCCCCTCTTTCTTCCTCTGAGTACTCATTCTAGCAATCCTCTGTCTGAATTGCCTTTACACTCTGAAGAGACTATTAAATTACCTTTTAAAATAACACCGCCTGAGACTACAGGTGATTCTCTTCAGTTACTTTTCACTCCTTGGTCAAAGGCCACGCTAAAGGCCAAATGAAGTTAGGGCTATAGTTAACTAATTTCTTGAACTCAAGAGAAAATTCTCTAACAGTTTTAATAACTGGATTAACTCCAGAGATTACTGGAAACATAAAAAGGCAGAAAATAAGATGAGAGGCACTAGTCGGAGCCTGACAGAAAATTTTGTTAAGGCACTCTTCCCTCTGCTCATTGTGGATAATGTAGTTGGATCAGTGGAACAAGCTATAATGTCACTTAAGTTGCAACTCAATTCGTTGAGGAATTGAGAACAACAAACCTTATCTTGCAAATCCTTGTGAAACTAGAAATGCAACTCTAGAGACAATTCAAAGTGTATCCATTTCTTTTTTGCCAATACCCAAACCTCCCCTACTAATCTTTAAAGGTTTGTAACTTGCATTCTTCCTTGTGCCTCTGAGATGTAAATGCTAAAGTGCAAACTTCAGGGAAGTAATTCTTACCAGAAGAAAAACAAAAGGGGGAAAGGTCCTTCAAAACTTAGCTTTAGCTCTCTGGGCAGGTAGCCTTAACTAATTTCATCTACCAGAAAAGTTAGATCCAACTTTTATCATGAGTGAAATGGAAGCCTCTGTTTATGTCTGTCTGTATGTTTAAGTGTGCCTATGCATGTGTGTTGTATATATGTAGTACTGTCTACCTCCAATAGTATTACTACAATCAATTTGTAAAAGACTTCTATTTAACTGACTCAAATGTGAATTAAGTATTCATAGAAATTCTCAAAAATGTAATAGAAAGTAACCTAAATGTTTTTCAGGTTCCCCTGAGTTTGGCAAACAAAAGCTGGCCTTAAGTTTGGTTTAACTAAAATAGGCATGTCTTCAGAGTTACCAGGATTAAATATAATGTAAACATACAACTTTTATTCTAGCCGGTTTTAGTAGTCAAGTAAGTTCACGTTATCTCTGTTACAAAATCTGTCAACAAGAATAACAGCTTGGGAAGATGGTTGATTTTGTCTAATGTCTCATGAAGTTTTTGTGGGATCTAAACATAATTGTGTTTTTTTTTTAATTTTTTTTTTAACATTTATTTATTTTTGAGACAGAGAGAGACAGAGAATGAACAGGGGAGAGGCAGAGAGAGAGGGAGACACAGAATCTGAAACAGGCTCCAGGCTCTGAGCTGTCAGCACAGAGCCCGACGCGGGGCTCGAACTCACGGACTGCGAGATCATGACCTGAGCCGAAGTCGGACACTTAACCAACCAAGCCACCCAGGCGCTCCTAAACATAATTGTTAAGAGCAAGTAAACTAAATAGAAGTAAGTAGGATAAAAAGGTTTTAGGTGAACTTTTCAAATAATTTACCCAAGTCTTTTTGGGGAACCTTAAAGTTTTGCTGCATTAAATATGAGTTAAATTCATTAAATATCCAGATCATTTCCAAGTAAGATAAAATATTGCAACACAGATTACTGAACATAGGTTTTTTTGCTTCCTTTTACAGAGGAACTAAAGATATTTGAGTCTAACAGTAAACATGTTTTAGCCATGCTTAAAAATTTTCTATGAAAAAAGCATGTTTTCAGAAATCATAAAAAGAATTTATAAATCTGCCAATTCACAGAATGTTAATGTAAAGGCCAGTTCTTAATTGTTTACTTCTTAATTAAAGTTGCTAAGGGTTAAGAATTCTAATTAATATGTGTGCTTAAAGCTACTAGAAATAATAAGGGAAACACCTCTATATGCAAAAAAATTATGACATGGGCTTTTGGTAAAAGAAGGTATAAGGAATATAAATGCACTTTTTAGAGGGAAAATTTGTCCTAGTGAGGCTAGTTATTTAAAAAGAGAAAAGAGGATAAAATCTGAATGTAAAACGAAAGTTGTAGGTTTGTGGAAAAGGAATCTTTGGGCATTTTAATGTACACTCAAGCTGGTTAAGATTAAAATAAATTTATTTAAAAATGAGTTTTAACTTCAAAAGTACAGTGGTACAAAATTGGAATTTGTTCTCTTTCCTGTCAAAAGAACAATGTTTTCAGGGACCCTGGGTGGCTCAGTAGGTTAAGTGTCTGACTCTTGGTTTCACCTAAGGTCATGATTTCGCAGTTTTGTGGGTTTGAGCCCTGTGTCAGGCTCTGCAGCGTGAAGTCTGCTTGGGATTCTCTCTCCCTCTCTCTCTCTCTCTGCCCTTCCTCCGCTCAAGCTGTCTCTCTCTCAAAATAAATAAATAAACTTAAAAAAAAAAAAAGAACAATGTTTTCTTACATTATTGATCTGCTCTTAAGAACAAATTGTAAACAAAGGTTTTCCTTTACTTTTAATGTAATCTTCCTAGAAAAACAAAGATTGTGTGTTTTGCTTTCATCACGTCTTTGGTTACTTAAAAAAAAAAAAAGCTGAGTCTTTTCAATATTAAAGAAGCTAAGGCTTTTTACAACTATTTAACTTTCTGTATTTTTCTGCAAAGTCTTTGTCACTTTGATTAAATGGATACCTAAAGTATTGTTTCACGGTGACATATGATCCTCTTTGACCAAAGGTCCAAATCGTTTGATATTTAAAAAAAAAGTGTCTGTTTATTTTGGAGAGACAGAGCACAAGTGGGGGAGGGGCAGAGAAAGAGAGAGAGGAAGACATAGAATTAATCCAAAGCAGGTTCCAGTCTCTGAGCTGGCAGCACAGAGCCTAGTACAGGCTCGAACTCATGAAAGGCAAGATCGTGACCTGAACCAAAGTCGGGCACTTAACTGACTGAACCACCCAGGTGCCTTGAAATCTTTTGATATTTTTGACAAACTTCCCAAAATATCAAATTCAAAAGGAAGTATTTTGATCTTGAACTAACTTTAGGTTTTTACAGAGGGCCCCTAGAACGTATCAAAGGACTTGTTCTCCTTATAAAGAAGGATATGTTAAACTAATTAGACTTATTTGATATGTTAAATTACCTGGGAAGTATTGTTAAAAACAGGTGACGCTAAACCTTCTTAGAATAAATTTGCATGGAAATGTTATTAATGTGTCCCAATAATAGCATGAAATTTCTAAAGATCTTATATGCCTTTTTATCACGTTAACATTTGTAATTCTGGTTACTATCATAAAGGGTAAGTCACAAAATTACCAAATTTCCTTGTCAACTGCATTATAATGAACTCTCATCGGGTTTTTAACCATGGCCACTTTTAAGTGTTTTGGCCATTTACAGACAGTTACCGTTTTACTCTGATGCTTATACAAGTGTTTCTGCAAAAGTACTTCATCTTCAAGAAGCTTCAGGAAAGGATGGTTTTCTGATAACTTTAAGACAATAGAACTGAACTTGGTAAGAATTTCCAGAACTAGTGGCAAAACTGAATGCAAGAAGAACAACAATTAAAAACATGGGACTAAATGAACTGAGAGGATTGTTATAATTTTTATAGCTTCTTGTTTAAAACATTACTGATTCTGTAATATTTTGCTTTCCCAGGTTTTAGGAAACCCTTTTCTCTCTTAAGCTATCAATAATTTGGTAAGATACACCTTTGTGAATAAAGACAAAACATTTACTTTTTCTCTCTATGTGATCCCTCCAGAATTTGCAAACTCTTTGTGAGTATTCTTATTTTTATGACAATAATTTGCATAAATTCAGTAAGAATCTTTTCTCTTTGTATCAGGACAGAGAAACACTGGTTGTATTACCAAAGCTTTGACTGGAATATCGTATTTGAGAAATGTGCATAGATTCAGATACAACCAGAGAGTTTTAAAGAACACAGTTTGACTTTACAGAGCCAATAAATAAAGCCCTCTGAAGGAAAAATCAACTTGGGACCTTGCTTACAAAATTCCAGGAAAGCAGTCTTAAAAAGAGCTTAGATGGTTAATCACTTTTCTTGCTGCACTAATGCAAATAATCAAGCAATGTTTCATGCAAAGAAATTATTTTTACTATAAAAAATGAGGGTACTTGAAGAGAGAACAAATTATGTTTACCTCTTTGTCTATATCAGATTCTAATCCTATTAACTGTCCTTGAGTTTCTGTTATATACTTGTAAATTGAACTGGATCCTGAATTCTAGCTTCCTCAAAAATCTGGCTACAACTCTCCAAAGTAACATTTCCAATTTTCTCCCACCCTTTTGATTTGGAATCAGTTTGAACAAAGACTGCCCCAAGAATCTAGTTGGAAAGGACTATGCCAGGTCCTCCTCACCACCCAGATGGCAGCCAGACTTCAGGGACTTAAACCTTGAATATGTATCTCACAGATGAAAAAGGCTCCACCTGACATTTGGCCCTACACAGATAGAGACCTCTGAATCAAACTGACTAGAAAAAGAAGTAGCTGACATAGAGGATGACTACTTACTCACCCTGATGCTTAATCAAGACTTCATCTCAAACATGAAACTTTTGTCTTTCCCTTTCTTTTTTCAACTCTGGCACTGGCCTGGAAAGATAACATCTTCATCTGTTTCTCCCAGGCCTTTGTTAAGGAGGGGTAACTTTTGCCTTTCAGACTGTCGGACTTGTCATTTAAAACTGTTATCTATCTATTAACAGTGCCACCTTAGTGAGAGTGATTCGTACCCCAACAGGATTTATGTTTATCTGGGGTGGTTATCATTCATTCACCTTGGGCCTATACAGCTAGCATATAGCAAAGCAAGGTCTCTTAAGCTACCCCTAACTTTTCACAAACCAACTCAAGCACCTTCCTTAGTTGAATCCCCTGCACTGTCAAATCAGAAAGGACCTACCAGGAGGTTTTATGATTCAGGGTTCACTTCTGTTAGCAGGGCCATACTTCCCTGGTTAGGAGTAAATGTGAACAGGAATATAGCGAGAAATCTCTCCTTAACTCTTAGAGATACTGCAGAATCAGTGCCAAGACAACACCTGCCCAAAAAAGAGCCTTAGACTCTTTGACCAAAGTTGATAATAGGTCAGTCCTTGACTAGCTTTTAGCTGAGCAAGGAGGTGTCTGCACTGTGGCCAACACCACCTGCTGCACCTGGATTAACACTTCTGGGGAAGTTAAAACTCAGTTACGTAAGATCATTGAGCAACCCACTTGGCTTAAAAAGGAAGTTGACCAGCCAACCTGGAATTTCCTAGTCAGCACTAGGAGATTTGGTGGCGGCAGGAGGACCAAAGGAGATTTCCAACAGCTCTGGGGACAAAGAGAAATACAGGCGTGGTACCTGCAAACCCTTTTTTGAGTTTAGTCTTTCCGGCTGTTTCCGAAGGCCATGAAAATAATATAGCAAACAGAATGTTAGCCCAATGCCTTGAGATGATCTCCAAGGTTTCTAAGCTTAATAAGATATAAATTTATGCATGGGAAATGCCTGACAGCTCCTCCTGGTATTTGCCCTGTTACTCAAAAGTGGCATCCATGGTTTCCACTTTCTACCCATTCCTCCTCCCCCCACCAAAACCCCCATGTGAGACATGACTCCTGGGAAAGGTCCTTCCAAGCACCAATTGACAAATAGAGAAAAATATTTCAATCAAAATGAATGATCTGATGCTTGATCAGTGATGATTTCTGAGAAACATCTTAATCAAAAGGGGGAAAAGTGAAAACAAATCAAGGAAATCTGATTTAAAATGCAGTTGGGAAGCCATGAAGGGAGAGTTCCCATGCACACAGTGCTCATCTCAGCTTACATGAGCAACAGGAAGGAGGAAGGTTTCCACATGCCTCAGTAATAGCAAACTGCTCACCACTTGCAGCCAGTGAGAAACCACCACAGTCTTAAACTCTTCTTCTCTAATACAATTATGTTCAGAACAACCCTCTTTAATTTCCTCCCAGAGCCTCGTACTGTCTTCCTCAGACTTATCTACAGTTTGCCATAATTTGCTTGTCCTGAATTACAATTCCCCTGCTATTCCTGAATAAACTCATCTTTGTTTAATTAAATTACCACTTGTTTTATTTAAGGTTAACAATCTCAGAATTATGTTCTTTTGGGTTTTTTTTCCCTAGGTCTTAGCAACTGAGTGTGAGTGGGTGAAAGTTTCCTGTCAAAGTCCAGGCCACTTAAAAGACATATGTAATTGGAATGCCTGGGTGGTTCAGTTGGTTAAGCGTCTGACTCTCGATTTTAGCTCAGGTCATGATCTCAAAGTTCATGGGTTTGAGCTCTGCGTCACGCTCTGCTTGCTTGAGATTCTCTCTCTTCTCCTCTCTCTCTCAAAAATAAACAAACATTTTAGGAGGAAAAAAAAAAGATGTATATAATGATTTTGTTAGAAAAGGGAAAAAGAGAGTATGCTTTCAGAAGGTAAAGCCTGGAAAGGTTGAGAAAATAAGATGCCTAAAACGAATGAGGCTTCTAGGCTGAAGGCTTGGGGTAAAAATGTGGACTGGAGCCACAAGAAACACCAGAATCCGGATGACATGTGAAGTCTTAGATGTGCATGGCATCATCCAAGGAGAGTATACAAAGAGGAGTGTGCACAGATAAATGGAAACCTGAGGCCCACCAACATCTAAAGGAAAACACAGAAGGCTGATACATGACCGGCCAAATAGGAAGAAAGAAAACGCTAAGAATCTAATATTAAGAAAACCAGAACAGAATGGTTTGAAAAGGAAATATAAAGGTGCTTGGTTAGCTCAGTTAGAAGAGCATGCAACTCTTGGGGTGCCTGGGTGGCTCAGTAGGTTAATAAGCATCTGACTCTTGATTTTAGCTCAGGTCATGAACTCATAGTCATGAGATCAAGCCCCGTGTGGGGCTCTGCAATGACAGCGTACAGCCTGCTTGGGATTCTCTCTCCCTCTTTCTCTGTCCCTCCCCTGCTCATTCTCTCAAATAAATAAACCTTAAAAAAAAAAAAGAACAACATGCAACTCTTGATGTTGGGGTAGTGAGTTTGAGTCCCATGTTGGGTGTAGAGATTACTAAAAAAATAAAAAATAAAAAAATAAAATAAAAAGGAAGTAAGTCTATCGCACTCAGAAAAGTGAACTTAAAACAACTCTAATATTATACTACTTCAGGCTCTATCAAGTACAACTTTAAGAAATAATATATATGCAACAAAGTTAGAGAAGTAGTGTTACAATTACCTTCAAAAAATTCGTAAGCAATGAAAACTAGTGAGCTGAGCAGGTATTCAATTAAATGCATAATTATTATAGCAGCAATAAATTTCCAGGACAAGGTCATGCAGGATTATCAATATCAAACCCTTGTTGGTAACTCTGTACAAGTATTAAAATATGCGTGGCTGGCATACCATGGCGATGGGAATCCTTCCTGAGTGCCTGAAAGAGCTGTGCCAACCTGTATAACCAAGCACATCCATCAGAGCATCAGAGGATTCTTGCAGTAGCCTATAAGTCAACAATGATTCATGCTGGGCAGCGGATGATTTTTTTTTTAGAGTTAAAATATATTTCCATGTGTGAATGTTAGTTTTCTTGTATTACATCATGAAGACCTGGTCAAAAGCACACCATTACTAACAGTCTTACCTCTAGGAGTGTGAACATAAACTGCCAGCATTATGGAAACATTAGTCAGCCAGAGACGATTACTGTTGACTTTACCTTGCTTTCTACCACACACCTCTTTTGTTTCTTTCTACCAGTTTCCTTTTCTTATTCCCTTTGCTTTTTTTCTCTCTTATACCTAATTTTAGCAACTACTACTTCAGAAACTTAGTGTCTCATTTGCTTTCTTGCCTCTTTACAACGCTATGGAGCCATCCGTGTCTCTTACAGAATACCACTCAGTACCTGTCTTTAATCTGTATACATTCATTGTTACCCCTTATTTAACGTGGTACTACTGGATGATAAACATGCTACCAGGGCTAGAGACCTGCGTGCCAGAAATCTCTTTATTAGACAGTCTCCTCTACCATCCAATATAAAATATAACATAGATAACATAGGAACACATTAAAATGGAAAAGATACCGAAAGCTAGGTTAAAAGTAAAAGGATCAATAAATAGGATTTATAACAGGAATAAGAAAATCAATACAGGAAAACAATAAAGATAATGAAAAAAACTACAGGGATAATTGCATGTAGTTAGGATGTTGTAAGAAGGTAATTCTGTCATAAAAGTATATTCCTAGATTCTGACTACTCTTGAGAGGTGCTTTCTCTAATAGACAAAGCAGAAATATGAGGTGACAAGTCTTTATTTCAGTTAACCTTGAAATTTATACTTCCAATTCTTTTAAGAGTAGAGATGGCTACATTTTTAATATGGAAATCACATCTGGCTCAAAACACTTCCTATTCATCAGTACACATTAAGAATGTCTCAAATCCAGTTAAAGGAGTACTCTGCTGGAAGACGAGCAGTAAATTAGCAGGCCAAATGAGGAAGCACACAGATACAACTTCCTGAACAGGGCATATTTTAAAAAGACTGACTGAGCAACAGAACCTTTATTAAACTCAAAACTGTTTTCACTATAAAACTCCTGCCAACCAAAAACACTATTTGAGAAGACAGAACACAGGTACCTCTTTCTTAATATTGTCAACTCTTTTGTAAGTTGTATGAGCTGAACTTTCGTAACAGGCGATATAATATAGTGGTTAAAAGCATGTAGCTAGCATGTCAAGGTTTGAATCCCTGCTCTGGCACCTTAAGAGCTGTGAGACTTTGAGTAAGCCGATTAACCTTTTTGTGTTGTGGATTCTTTGGCTGTACAAAAAGGTAAGGCTGTTGTGAGGATAAAGTGAATTAATATTTGTAAGTGCTAACAACAACCTACTGGGAACAAAAAAGCATTACCTATGTATTATTTTTGTTGTAACTGCTCTTAAGAAATGTCTTAAGCTGTTCCTCCTCCAGATTTTATAGCAATCTAATAGCCACATCCCCAATATTTCTGATTTTCCTTTTCCACTCAATTTTCTCTTAAGCAGACATCAATAATACACTATGCATTTCATCTAGCTGTCTTGTAAATTTGTCTCCCCCTTGTAGAAATAAGTCAGGGATTGTTTTATTGACGAATATATCTACCCAGCCAAGAAAAGTACCTACCACAGAGCAGGCAGAATATCCCAGCAATTCTAAGGTGCACATATTCTTACACTGTGTTAACACTGATGAGATTGGGATGTAACTTAATTACACACTTATAATTATCTTACGATTAAAACTGCCAACACTAATTCTTTCTTTAGAGGGAATAAACACCATATGGCAATTAACAACCTAGATCTGATGAAAGACTATATGTATCAATGAATAAATTAATGAATGAAAGAATTAAAGAAACAAACTTCAGTTTTCCTAACCAAACTTCATGTTCTTTAAAAAATTATTTTAATCTCACTTTCCCTCACGATAAGCAGCTTATATTAACAAAAGAGTACTTATTGTCTGGATCATTTTCTTGGGCAAACCCCTGGCTGATTACCCCTGATGATGATTTATTTACTATCATTTGCCTAGTTGATCAGTGACAAAATGTTCATTAGCTTTCTTAATAAATTATTTCTAAATTAAACTAAAACTGTTCCTCTGGAAACAATATTCTTATGAAGGCTGGTGCTGTTTTTATTTAATCTTACAACTGTAAACACAAATATAATGCTTAAAATGGTTTGTTCATATTCTTTAAAAGAATCTTTCAAAGTGACAAACTGTTTATATACAACCAGTAAAGACAAAAGTTTGTACAAATTTTAACAAAAATTCACAATACTAGGAAGAAGATGAGCAAGAATTTTCTAAGAATAAAAGAGGGAAATAGATTTCATATATTTATTTCATAGCACAAAGCAGCAACAATGAACATCAAATTTTGAGTGTTTAAGTGAATTATTTCTGGTAATTACCTACAGCTCCCATCATATTGTAAGAAAGATACATAACCATCTCCTCCCCAAATTTCAAAACTATTGTACTAAATGCAAAATTTTTCAGTTAACTTAATAAACTTCACTAATTAAACTAAAATCAATGTAAGGAGTACAGCCCAAAATAACAAAAAAGAATACAAAAAATAAACAAAAGAAAGTGCAATACAAACTAATGAGAATCACGTCTATTAAAAATGAGAACAGACCATGTTGGGGTGTTAAGTTATTAGAAGACAAGAATTTTGATTAACTTATAGCAGAGGAATACAAAGACATGGTTGAAGGATGTGTAGTTAGGTGATGAAACTGAAGTTCATTATCACCTTTTATGAACAAACTATGTAATTATATTGAGGATTTTTTATAATGTTTCCTATTAATTTGGTGATTATGAAACATCCAACAATTAGGTTTTAGGTTAAATGGATAAAGTACATATAGTTGAATTAATGAATATACTGAGAACAGCACATCAATATACAATTCTCTAAACAGGATATAAAGTTAGCTAATATTTCAAAATGGGTTTGAATAACGAACAAGCTACAAATTTTGTTAAATTACTATCTGTTACAGTCCATGGGTTTGTTCCTGAATCCTAGAATTTACATCAACAACAGGGATCCTAGCTACCTTAAAATGGTACAGCATATTAAGGTATAACTAAGAAGCTCATGTTTCTAAGTAGTTCTGACTTAAGGAAAAGATCCAGAAGATACGAAGGCTTAACAGGTCTTACAGAAAAAAAGAACATACTCCAAGTGATCAAGGAAGCCCTTTCCAGACATGTGTGAATGATGTGTAAATGCTGATACTGGATTCGTCAAGATCATGCTACTTCAGAAAAATTAATTACCTACCACTTCTTTAAAACAATTAGGAATTTAAACAGCAATTCAAATGTGTATATATACATTTTATAGATATATAGGGTTAAAGAAATTTTTAATGAAATTTAAAATTAAAAAAAATTTTTAAACAATTTTGGAAGTAACTTTTTGCTATTACTTTTAATTTTGTGACAGTATGGCATAAGATGTTTCAAAAAAAAATATTCAAGAAAAACATTTCTGGGGGCACCTGGCTGGCTCAGTTGCAAGAGCATGAGACTCCTGATCTCAGGGTTCTGAGTTCAAGCCCCATGTTGGGTGTAGAGATTACTTAAAAATAAATAAATGAACTTAAAGAAGGAAAAACATTTTTGCATAATTTCCCTGGAACTGGCTTTGGAATGTGTACTAGTCTACTTCAACTTTTACATTAATAACTGCCCATCCCTACTAAAATAAAGTACAATCATCAAACATTCAGCTCCTTTGTTTGTAAACATTCTCTCCTTTGTTTGTAAACAGGAAATGCCTTTCTGAAACTTTCTAAACCTTAATTTTCTCTTCAACATGATGAATGTATAAAAGGTCATCTATCTCAAACCGTTTCAAAGACCATAATGCAATAAAGTCATAACTTTTCCTTTCTTGATTCTCAAGAAGAAACTTACTACAAATTGAGAATTATGAAAGCAAAGACTTCCTTGAAACAGGCAAACTGAACATAATTCTAAGACTGAAAATTAGTTTTCATTAAAGAAAAGGTCTGCTACGTAAAAAATTGGCATCTAATCTTTAGGATCTTCTGAACTAATTATTAAAGTTTAGGGTAAAAACAAATTGGTCAGCTACTGGCAGTGACAACTATTTTAAGCCACCTTATAAAATGAAGGATAAGTGAGGATTTATTTTCACTGAATCCCCTGGGTGGGTGGGTGGGGGGGGATTCCATCCTCTATAATTCCAGCAGAAAGGCAAACTTGTTATTGTAAACAAGCAGCAATAACATGCACACTAGTACAAGTATTTCTTCCCACCAACCTAAAATATATAAATTAGGTGCGCCTAGGTGGCTTAGTTGGTTAAGCGTCAGACTTCAGCTCAGGTCATGATCTCACAGTTCGTGAGTTCGAGCCCCACATTGGGCTCTGTGCTGACAGCTCAGAGCCTGGAGCCTAACTCAGAAACTGTGTCTCCCCCTCTCTCTCTGCCCCTCCCCCACTCGTGTTCTGTCTCTGTCTCTCAAAAATGAATAAATGTTAAAAAAAAAATATATATATATATGTAAGTTAATTTGCAACATTATTTCTTGATCTAAAGTTCTGTTAATTGCACAATCTGATAACTGACTCATCTTAATGTCACTAAAATTATGATATAATCATACAATAACCAAGACAACATAAACATGTTTACAAATCTACAGTACTCTTCGTACAAAGAACTAAAAACAAACATAACACAACTCACCTTCATTGGGAGATGTTTTCAACCTGCTGCAAATTCCATAGACATCTCCATAGCTTTCCTGTATTTTTCGTAATGCATCCGTAGACCTGAGCTCCATGAGAGCCCGCAGCTCCGCGAGCGTAATTCCAAAGTCTCCATCATGATTAGCTTCCTTCAAAGAGTTTTTTACTCCACTATATGCAACTGAGTTGTTTGCCATGTCGCCCATTACAAGTATTATTTATTAGGAGGAAAATGTTTCCCAAAAGACTCTAATTTTCACTTGATGTATTTCCAAGTTGAAAATTTTTTAAATATGAAAATCTTTCTTAAACCAAACACTCATTGTAGGACTTTCTAGAGCAGCATCAGCAGCATTTCCCAGAGAAGTATCTTGACCTTTGGCCCATGACTAGTTTCTTCATATCAATCATGAGATGTACATATCTGTAAGAAAATATTTAAAAGTTAATAAAATCCATCTTTTACAGCATTATGCATATAAGCATATTTTCTAAATGTCATCAGGTAACTAATGAAAAACATCATAAAAATATTTTTAACTGTAGTCTCATGCGTGTAAAGTTTTTGCATGACAAAAGATCAAAGTATAACCACGAAATAAAATTGTATTTCAACATATTAGATCCCATCGTTATTAAATGAAACTGCATTTCACATGACTGAATTTTATGTTTCCATTCAGTATTATGGTTATTAATAGTTATCATTAAGCACTTACATTCCAAGCACTATTTCTTTAAGTTCATTCCATTTAATCATCACAATGTAATCCCACGAGGTGTTATTCACTCCTTATTCTACTGAGAAGAGTAAGCCTCAGAGAATTTGAGGAGTTTCTGCACACCTAACAAATGCCTAAAACAGATGAGCTGTGATGTCTCCAACCCATGTTCCTTCTAATACGTGGACCATTGTCTCCAAACCTTTCATACAAAATAGACCTTGAAAGGGCACAAAGCACAACAAACACCCCACTGTGCTTTCCTGCAATTTTCCTTGGCCACTCTGTGACACCACCATCTTTTGTCTTCCTAAAACTATCTTCCACCATGATTTGTCACGTCACCACCTCCATTCTTCCCTTGACCCGCCATCCAAAGAAATTCTCTACCCATGAGTCACTCTTTATTACTACTCTGGTTTTTTTTGCTGGCCTTTAGTATTATCTAAAATTACCGTGTTTATTTGTCAGGTTTGCCCATTAGTACATCCTGGGAATCGAGAACAGTGCCAGGCACATGGCAGACATTCAGTAAGTGTTTAAGCAATAAATGGATGCATTATGGGGCACCTGGGTGGCTCAGCTGGTTAAGTGTCTCACTTTAGCTCAGGTCATGATCTCATAGTTCGTGAGTTCGGGCCCTGTGTCGGGCTGTGTGCTGACAGCTCAGAGCCTGGACCCTGCTTCAGATTCTGTCTTCCTCTCTCTCTGTTCCTCTCCAACTCATGCTCTCTCTCTCAAAAATAAACATTAAAAAAACTTAAAAAATAAATGGATGCATTACTTAAATTTTCCTGATAATAATTTCAAGTTCTCCTTGTACTCTAAACTACCCAAAGATGAGTGTTCAACTTTTATCTCCATCCATGTCCTTTAATCACCTCAACCTTAACATGACCAACAACGGATTCATCTTATTCCCTAAATAGGTAACTCCCTTCCTCCGTCACCATTATTCTAATCACCTGGGCTTGGAATCCTAAGTCATCTTTGATTCCATTCACTTCAGCTTCAATCAGTCACTGAGTTAATTCTTCCTTTGAAAATCCCGTTTTACATAACCTTTTTCTTTCTCATCATCAAGTCCCTCCTCCACAAATTATAATCACTACCCCGTATGTTCTCTCTCATTCTAATATTCCTTTTATCCAATGGCATGCTCTTTGCTGCCACTTTTTTTTTTTTTTTTTTTTTTTTTTTTTTTTTAAGTAGGCTTCATACCCAGTGCAGAGCCCAATGAGAAGCCCAATGCAGGGCTTGAACTCACAACTGTGAGATCAAGACCTGAGCTGAGATCAAGAGTCGGACACATAACTAAGCCACCCAGGTGCCCCAACCGCTACAGTTAGTTTTTGAAACAGTTTTCATGCCATTATATCTAAACTTACAGGGTGAAAATACAGCTCTACTGCTTATGCCTGTTTGGCACTCAAACCTAAGCTTTATTTTATCTATTCAGTCTCTCTCCCTCCCCAAGTACCCACTCTTCAATATTTAATAAATAAGATGTTCAGTGATTGGGAACTAGAAAAGATTACTGGCAAGCACAATTAATCTTCATTTATTAAGCTGTTATGAGAATGTTTGTAATGGTATGTGATTCTCATAGTTCAATATGCATCCAGATGCCTGGGCCTCAACTCCACAGTTTAGATTCAGTAGGATTAGGGTAGGCTCCATCATTTGCCTTTTTTTTTTTTTTTTAATATTTTTTTAAAGTTTATTGTATCTCTTTTGAGAGAGAGACAGAGAGTCAGAGACAGAGAATCCCAGGCAGAGCTTGAACTCAGGAACTGTGAGATCATGACCTGAGCCGAAATCAAGGGTCGGATGCTTAACTGACTGAGCCACACAGGTGTCCCTTCAACATTTGCCTTTCTGACAATTCCTAGGTGATACATATGCTGTCAGTCCATGCAGCACACTGTGAGAACCAGTGGACAGGAGAATGGGTTAAAAACTTTGAAATTCATACCAGCTGGTTGAGGAAAATTTCCTTGCCTTGGGTTAAATGTGCAAGGATGTGATAGCTATAGATTCTATAAGACAATTTCTTT
Organism: Felis catus; assembly: GCF_018350175.1. Classification (NCBI taxonomy): domain Eukaryota; kingdom Metazoa; phylum Chordata; class Mammalia; order Carnivora; family Felidae; genus Felis; species Felis catus. The sequence goes on from NC_058374.1 coordinate 111,767,592, forward strand.
CATTGCCTGCTTCCTCCCACTTCACAAATCCTCCCTGTTTGCCCAATTATTACCAATTTTACTCATCTCCTAGGAAAAGTGGTTCCCTCCTAGTCACACATCAATTATTATAATAACTCAACTCCAAAATCTAGAGAGGGTGGTTATTTGATAATATCCCTGAGTTTCCAACCCAAATTTGCTGGCATCTGAATTATTATGCTAATCCTAAATAAATTATTATTTGTTCAAGAGATAAATTCCTAACGAAGTCTCTGTGTCGGAGGCATCTATGTCATCAGTCCTCTGGTTTCCTCCACAAAGAGGAATTTTCCTCAACAGTGGCTTCCTACCCCATCAATTACCACTGAGGTAAAACAAGCTGCCTGACAGATTTTCCAAAAGTAACTAGGCAGATGTGGTTTCTTCACCTTTCTGCCTTCTTTTGGAAGCCAGATGTCTGCAGAACTCATACACATCGGTCTGAGACAGACCCCCGGTTAAAAAAAAAAAAAAAACTACTACCGTTCAAAGTTGCTGGGGTGGGGTACATAACTATGCCTGTAGTTTGGGGTTCAACATTAGAGCTTCCCTGTTGTCACACAAAAAACAAATCCTCCATTTCAGCTTCCGTCAGTATTAAAACTAATATTTTTACTCCTATGTGTCAGTCGTTGCCTTTGCTCTTGACAGAATGCAAAAACGGGAGAAATGAGTGTTAAAGGGTTCTGTTCCATTTCTCAACAATAAGAAGACATATCAGAGCTAGGATCTGAATTTCTGTTTGTGACTCAAAAGCCATGCTCCCTTCCCTACACTGCCTCTACTTTAGGTCTTCACATTTATTAGATTCAAATAGAAATTGTCATAGGTCAAAAAACAGCCAAATGTACCAGTTTATATAATAAAATCAGAATTCAAGACACTACAGTGGGTATTTGTTATTTGCCAGCTCAGCATCCTTTCCCCCACTTTTCAGCAATAGTCCCACTTTTGTTTAGGGATCTGCCCTTCCCCGACTCTCAGTGTAGTCTCATGAGGTTCCATCCCACATCCAAACATTCCCCTGGCCATAATAACTGGTTCAGGAATGCTCATATGACCCAACAAAGGCCAAGAGGGCAAGGAGGCTTCTGCTGTGACTCTGGGGCAGAGACTTGTCTCTTCTTACTGAACTTAAATCTGACATGGCAAAAACCTCTGTGACTGGATCCAAAAGGGAAGGAAAGACAGAGAGGGAGGAAAGGAGAGAGGAAAGGAATGTGCCTGTCAGTGCTGGATCACTTGAGCCCCTTGGTCAATCCATGTCTCAAATCTGTTCTATCCCTGGATTTTTTTTAGTAATTTGTCAGTAAGTTCCCTAACGAGGTTGAATTTTCTATCACTCTGCAAACCACATAGCTTTGTTAAATACATGATTACCAATTATATCCAGTCCCCCTACTGTTTAAAGAAGTCCAGGCAAAAGCACCAAATGCAAAATGAGCCACTTTCCAAAGGAGGGCGATTTGTAACTACCTACAAGTTATATCATCAGCATGTTGTGTATTTCGGGATCTACTATAGCCTTCTCCACTATTTTCCTTTCTATCCACTTTCATTCCTCCATTCACTGAACTAGCGGACAAAGGTGCTTAGAACAATAAAGTTTTGTTGTTTATTCACTACAAAATGACAAGAGGGGGGCACACTATTTGAGATCGTGATACAACAGAAAGTAGATCTGTTTTGCTTTTCTGTGTTGTCTAAAAGATTTTGATCTTCCATTTGAAAAATTTATGAAGAAATCCTGTTATGTGGAAGCTGAGGCCCTAACAAGGGGGATTTTTAAAGAAAACACACAGCTACTCTATGGGGGCCTACTGGCCTCCATAACTTATCCCTGATCCCCAGATGACCTCTCTAGCCAAATGACTACTGGTAGTCTTTGAGGGATTATGAAAAAAGACAGAGGTAGTTTAAGACTGGAGTTAGGCAAAAACAGTTACAGTGTTCAAAAAGCAGGATAAGATGGAATCCAACTGACACATGAGCTTTACTATGAATGAGCAGGGCCCTCAAAAGACCAAAACATGACTTGAGGTCCCAGCAATGAGTGGAGCTCATAATTAATCACTAATTGCAATTTCAATTCCTTCTTTCACAAGAACACTTAACTTACAGAGATCATGAAATGGTTGTATGGACGTTATCTAGACTCAACAATGAAAACCACAAAGACTGCATATCAGAAAAACTCAAAGAAAAACAGGCAAACAGTTAATTGTGGGATGAAATATGAAGATGGAGCTTCATTTCAGAGCTCTAAAAAGGATTATTATTATTATTATTACTATTATATTATTACATAGTAACATGAAATTCTTGCAGACCAAGTATAAAATATGTCCTCCTGAAGTGTATTAGAACAAAGACGGACAACCTGGAAGACATTACTGGGTTCCTCATTCCTGACTTCTAAACTATTGTTGGTGATTTACAAACACAGTATTTCTGTTTCTCCAGTCTATAGATGGCTTGAAGCTAGGTGAGCCAGCATCAGGATCCTGATGACAGAATCAGGATCCATAAAGACAGGTAGGAATGAGAAGATATATTTAATTGTTACAAAATGCACTAACTTGATGTTAGTTAACACGAGGTAAGTGCTTCCACTGGGCCCCAAAGCGAGTATGTTCTTAGGCAGCAATGCATCAATACAGTTAGGAAACAGACCTATTCTGCTTTGCCTTGGACATACACACCAATAATATTACTGGCTCGTCTATAAAATATAGATACAAAAACAGTACCCATCTCTTTAAATGTGTTAATATATGGAAAACTATTTGAACTTAGCCTAGAACACAGTTAATGGTAAACACGTTAGCTACTTTTATTGTTAAGAATGTTTGCAGATATATTCTACAGAGAATATCCCCGCTCTCCTCAAATGAGAAGGGCCGCTGAGCCATTTCAGATGAGGAATGTTTGAAGGAATAAGATTTCTAAGCCTAAAGGAAAAGATTCTATTTTTTTAATTAAAAAAAATTTTTTTTAACATTTATTCATTTTTGAGAGACAGAGACAGTGTGAGAGAGGGAGGGGCAGAGAGAGGGAGGCACAGAATCCGAAGCAGGCTTCAGGCTCCAAGCTATCAGCACAGAGCCTGATGCGGGGCTCGAACCCACGAACCGTGAGATCATGACCTGAGCCAAAGTTGGACACTTAACCAACTGAGTCACCAAGGAGCCCCAGGAAAAGAGGATTCTGATGACAGTCCAATATAAAAGAAACTCTGTTATACAGATAAAACATATGGTGACTCAATGTATCAAAAAGACTGATGAATGACAGAAAGAGAGGCACCAACTTCTATTTGTATTATACATAACAGGCCCACTAGACTTTGCACTGGTATGGTATGAACAATAATAATAATCATAAACAATCTTTAATAATAAAGAGAACACTGAAGAGTCAAGAAACTAGTGCATTTAAGAAATGGAGGAGGGGCGCCTGAGTGGCGCAGTCGGTTAAGCGTCCGACTTCAGCCAGGTCACGATCTCGCGGTCCGTGAGTTCGAGCCCCGCGTCAGGCTCTGGGCTGATGGCTCGGAGCCTGGAGCCTGTTTCCGATTCTGTGTCTCCCTCTCTCTCTGCCCATCCCCCGTTCATGCTCTGTCTTTCTCTGTCCCAAAAATAAATTAAAACCGTTGAAAAAAAAATTTTTAAAAGAAATGGAGGAAACTTAGTCTAGGGGACAAATGACCTCTGATGGCAAACTTCAAACATTTGAAATTTTATAGTGTAGAAAGTGACTAGATAGATGTTGTGGAGTACTAGAGGACAAAACTAGAATGTAAACAGAGTAAGCTACAGACGAGTAGTTTTTGGCTACATAAGGCAGAACTCTTGTAACAAGTGATCCAAAATTGGAATAGGTCTATAACAGTTAATTTTACGGCAACTTGACTGGATCACAGGGCGCTCCGATATCTGGTTAAACATTACTTCTGTGTGTACCTACGAGGGTGTTTCTGAATGAGATTAGCATTTGAATAGGCAGACTAAATAAAGCAGACTGCCCTCCCCAGGGTGGGTGGGCATCCCAATTCATGCAGGGCCTGAAATAGAACACAACTTGAAGAGGGACTTCGGAACACCTCTCAGCCTTCGTGCTCTGGCTGAGACATCCATCTCCCACCCTCAGACAGAAAATTACACCACTGGCTTTCCAGGGTCTTTGGTTTGAAGAAGGCAGATTGTGGGACTTCTCAGCCTCCATAAATGCCTGAGAAAATTCCTCATAATAAATCACTCTACGTATATATTTCCAATTGGTTCTGTTTCTCTGGAGGACCCTAGTAAAGGGCCCCTAGGCCAGTGAGAACTCTCTCAGAGGCCTGGCGTTGATCAAGCAAGATACTAAAAGAATGTATGGTTAGAGTGCTCAATACCTAAAGACAGCCCATGCCCTTTTTGTGACAACTCTAATTTTTAAAATTCCAATCCTATTTTAATTTTTAAAAATGTTTTGAAGAGAAAGCGCGCACACACACACACACACACACACACACACACACGTATGCACAAGCAGGGGAGGGGCAGAAAGAAAGAGGGAGAGAGAGAATCTCAAGCAGGCTTTGCACTGCCAGCACAGAGCCCTACACGGGGCTTGAACCGTGAGATCATGACTCGAGCAGAAATCAAGAGTCGGACGCTTAACAGAATGAGCCACCCAGGTGCCCCTGAAACGCCATTCCTATTTTATTTTATTTTTTTTTTAATTTTTTTTTCAACGTTTATTTATTTTTGGGACAGAGAGAGACAGAGCATGAACGGGGGAGGGGCAGAGAGAGAGAGGGAGACACAGAATCGGAAACAGGCTCCAGGCTCTGAGCCATCATCAGCCCAGAGCCCGACGCGGGGCTCGAACTCCCGGACCGCGAGATCGTGACCTGGCTGAAGTCGGACGCTTAACCGACTGCGCCACCCAGGCGCCCCGCCATTCCTATTTTAAAAGGTAACTCCACTGGTCTAATGCACTGAGCATGTTCTATACACATACATAACTGACTTCCTGTCAGCATCCCATTCTCCACTGACTCTGTTCAGCTTTTAAAAATCAAGACTCCATTTATGCAAGATTACTTCAAAGACAACAAACCCCAGACAGAAAAAGTATTCTTCCTTGTACATGATGTATGAAAGATCATGTACATACATTCAAATTAGATTTGAATATCTAATTTGAATATCTGCTAATTGTGGTCATAAGCTTAGAAAAGTCATTTAATTTCAATTCCAAATTTAAACAAATTGGTTATAAATCAAAAGTAATTTGTTAGAAGCCAATCCTTTTGTTTAAACTTTCATTAGTCTCTTTAAATGTCCACTGAATCAACTACAGATTCTCAAGTAATCTTGATTTTTTTTTATATCACCCCAAATTCAGAATGAAATTTCAAAACATAAAAATTTGTACTCCTCAATCTTACTCTTCAATTTTCTAATACTTGTAGATTTTGTAACTATTCAGCACATGAAGTTACTTTTGATTTCATATACTCTTTCCCCAAAATATTCAGTTTTCTTAAGGTATCTACACTGAAACAGCTCAATAAATGTCTTTGGGATATGCTGAAATAACTTAAGGGTTTAAGCCAAATTTCTATTTCCTAGCTCTAGCTCTAATATATGTCTCATTAAATTTTTAAAAGTACAAAATTAGTATCCACAAAGGTTTTTAATCTATGACTGGCTTTATAGGAACACAAATTATGGATCTGAGGCTTAAAAAAAAAAAGCTGGGGGTGCCTGGGTAGCTCAGTCAGTTAAGCACCGACTGATGATTTCACTTAAGGTCATGATCGCACAGTTATGGGATCCAGCCCCAGTAGGGCTTTGTGCTGACAGAGTGTAGCCTGCTTGGGATTCTCTCTCTCCCTCTCTCTCATTCTCTCACTCTTAAAAATAAACATTTAAAATAAATAAAAATGGTTTAAAAGTTGAAGCTAAAGAGATTTTCGCTCATTTAATAAGAGAATAATTGTTTAAAAATTTCTAAGTCAAAATAAAATACTAATCACAAACAAATTTTAAAAGGCCATCATTCTGTTAAAAAAAAAATGGTTACAAAGTAATCATAGAATTTAACAGCTGAAAGGGATGTTGATCAAATCCAGTTGCTCATTTTATACCCGTAGAAACCAAACACACCCATAATCTTCTACTTCCAAAAAGAATAAAAATGCTTATAATAAAAGAAAGCAAGCATTGAATACTCACAAAATCATTTAAAGAAAAAAAAAAAAAAGAGTGAATGACCAAAATTAAATCACAGGATAGATCATAACAATGTACAGGTTGTAAAGAGGCTACTCCATGGAAATAGCTGGCATTTATTGTGCTTCAAAGTGGATACTGACACCCTAGCTGTTAGACACAACATTTGACTGACAAAAAGCTAAAAAATTGCTTTTGACTGCAGTCTTTCAAAAAGAATACTCACGAATCTTCATTTTCTTAAGTTTCTTTTTTTCTTTTAACATAAAAATTAATCCATCCTCCTTTGTAGACAAGTAGTTGGTGAGAAGAGGGATAACCAGGTTTGATAGCTGTTTCTCACTGTGGCTGCTATTGGTGCTTTCTTGTCAGTGCTAGCTCACCAATGAAGAAATCCAGCCTGGCCCGCACCGCTCCATTAGATAATAGGAGTGATCTTCTGTCCTAGGGACAACCTAAAACTTGCCACTTTGAGTGCCCCTCTGGAAGGCTGGATAGTAGGACTACTATATAACTAAGTGTAAATTTAGGCCCATTATACTTAAATTTATATAAAGGCAAAAACCCTGCCTTTTTCATCTTTAATCTCCCGTATCTTACCAAGAGGTACCTATGATCATTCAAAATATAGTCACTTTGCAGGGGAAAAAACAAAAAATAAAAGAAAACCTTATACCTGATTCACATCCTACAAATGTAAAGTCTTCCAACAATTAAAACAATTTTTAAGAAGAAATGATAAAAATGTGCTGTAAACTGAAATAATGTGTAATATCAGATTAATGGTAGAAAGAAGATGCTTTATCCATAAGATGCATATCAAAGAGCAGAAACTTCAAGATCAAGAATGGTCACGTTTCTTTTACAGTTTTGTTATGCTCAGAGTGTTTTAATGAAATAACGTGAGCATAACAAAACTGTAGGGACCAAGGACCAACTGTAAGAACCAAGGGATAACTCAATTTTAATATTCTCTGAACTCACACTTTTCATTTTTTAAGAGGCTCAAAAGAAAGCACACACACTGCATGAAGGAACATAAAGACTATAAAGCTTGTTTAGAAAAGTAATTTATATCAGGTGAGTAAAGAATGATACATATAAACAAGATTAAATTTACCAAACATGATTTCAGTTTTATAGAACTGATAAAAGCAGAAAATAAACATTGTCTACAATGTCTGATTTATTGGTCTCACAGGATCCATAACTACCATCACTGTGTCTGAGTTGACTAAAATTAGTCTCACTCCCCTCAGTAAATTACTTATCATCTACTAGACTCTTCCAGAGGCAGAGACTAAGTACAATACTTTGAAGGGCAAGTTACAGCTGCTGTCAGTGATAAATTCAGCAGGACCACTTTCGCAAATCTCTCAGGGTGGGCAACAAGTAGATTAGAATAGAGGAGGCACTAATTTGTTCTTCTCTTATAGCTTTTATTGCACAGCTGCAATGATTTGTTTACCTCTCTGTCTTCCCCAATGAACTGGGAACTCAAGGCAGGATTTGTGGCATTTAATTTTAACCCCCAGCACTGTCTGGAATACTATAGATGCTCCATATTTATTGAATAGAAATGTTCCTGTTTGAAACTTAAGCTAAAAATCAATTTGGAAAACTGGTTTTACAACTGTAAACAAAGACATTTTAAATAGAGCAAAAGAAAACCTCATAACCCTGTGTTTAAAATAATATGCTAGGCACATAGGGAGTTAAGAGTAGGTCATAGTATTCAAGGAATATTCACGCCACCTTGATATATAAGATATACAAGCTTAACTTTCCTTTAAATCCTTTCACATAATATTAAAAAGTACTTAAGATTTTCAAATGAACTATACAATGACTGTTACATAACAATGGTTTTTAACCAGGGTCCTATATCCTTGAGGCTATGAAAAGTAATAATGCTGAGTTTCAATATTTCATAAACCCTGGAGTAACTGATACATTTACTTGAGAAATCATTTGTTAGGATTACCCATACTAAATTAAAATTATACCAAATCAATATGGTAGTAAGGTTAGCAACTAGTTCTAAATAATACATAAAAATCTCACCCAGTTGGGGCCAATGGATAACAAAATCCTGAACTCCATACCTAACGTCATCTTTTCTGAAATTTGCTATTTCTACTTCATCTCCAATGCACAGATCAACCCATTCCAGGCTAGCTGCTTCTGTGCTACATCAAAACTACTCTTCGAGGTGACCACTGACTCCTCTTGTCCTAAATCTAAAGGGCATATTTAGTCCTTCTTATCTAACCTACTGACAACCTTTGCCACTGCTAACCACTCCCTCACTCCTGAAATGTTCCGTTGCCTTAATTTCTCTGATGCTCCATTTCTGTTCCCACCACACTGCCATCTCTGGCTGCTTGTTTTCGTTTTCCACTGCTTGTTCCTATTCTTGAACAATTGTCAAGGGAGTCAGTGGGGAGGGGTTGGGTGGCACTGTAAGCCTGACCATAATTGCTTTCATCTGTTTTTAGTGAGAGCATGAGATCAGTTTATAGATAATAGTTAAAATTTATTTGCATGTGCATTTACAAGGTTTATTTTTTTTCTGTCTCTCTCGTATTTGGAACCTCACAATTCAATTAAAATGATAAAACCACACTATAACCTTCTGGCTCAAAGTGTGAATGAAATCACCTCGTTTCCTTTTCCTAGCCTGAAACACAGCCCCTATTCCCCACAGCCTTTAGTTTATAAAGAAATATGTCAGCCCAAAGAAGAGATTCTATAAATTGATGATTCATCCCCCCTCCCCAGGGCTGTAAGACAACTACTCTTGCTTTTGATGGCACAGATTGTTTATGCCAACAAAGTACTTAATTAAGCAGAGTATGTGATAAAATTTTAATGTGAATGATCCCAAACACAGATATCTTGAAGATCACTATAGGTATTTTTGCTTTATGGTCAAGTCAGCTGGAATCCTCTTATTCCAAACACTGATGATATACCCCCTATCTCTTAAAAAGTTGTTCTAATTTGCAATACTGATGATACCCATATATCTTAAAAGGCTGTTCTAATTTTGCAAAGTTGTACTTGATATAGTCAAAAAACACAATCCTTCTGAATGTACCACAGCTTGGTCACACACTGGATTATTAAAAGCATTTATATACTAATTCTACATATTTCAGATCAGTCATTCTCAAATTTCAGCATGCATCATAATCACATGAAGGGCTCCTTAAAAGAGGATCGCTGGACCCCACCTGCACAGTCTCAATTCACTAGTAGATCTGGGGTAAGGAGCAAGAATTTACATTTCTAACAGCTTCTCAGGCGAAGGTGATGCCGATGCTGCCTGCTACTGATCTGTGGAGAGGCACTATTGTAGACCACTGTGCCCTGAACTTCGACTGTTGGATTATCACTTTAGTCCAAAATTCCCTGACGATAATATAAGCAAATTACTCATGGTTCCTCATTATGCGATTCTCAATTTGCATGAATAATTGAAAGCAGATCATTTCTAAAAATATTCTGTGAGCTGTTATTTTAAATTGCCTTGATTTTTAATACCAAGTATATTGATATACAAACACTGAAAATAATTTTTCATTCAAAGAAATAGAGACTCATACTGTTTCATTTGAACAAATGTAAAATGACTTTAAACACCTAGAAGTATTAAATTTTAAGGAATTTAACAGAGAACTATAATTTTGATACCTACCTTCTCCTGCTGTTCCCCCCAAATAAACTAGACTTTGTTTTGTCCTATTCTATTGTTCTATCTAGGCATTTCAGGAACTCTCATCCTAAGAGGAACAGTTTGCTAGCAAAAGGTAAGCCTTTGAAAAGCTCAAAATTAAGGAAAGTTAATTTTATATAATCCTGTACAGCTTACCACCAAATGTAAGAACATATTATATCTCTAGTTATACATGAGAACGAAATGTTCTATCATTTTCTAGTTTCACTGGTTTTGAGAATTTGAACTATAGTCAAGGAAGAGATTTCTAAATTAAAACACTGTTTTTCCCCCTTCTGTTCAGGAGCAAGAAGGCAATATGAACACTTGAATGTCACACCAGCTGCTCCATCAGCCTACTCAGTCCTTACGAGCTTCTATCCTGTCAGTTCACAAGAACCTACACTTAAATGCTTAAGGAAACAGGATGCTCATTATGTCACGAACAAGCTCACAAAAATAAAGTTGGCAATATTTAGGGAGGCAGAACTCTTATCTGTAAATTTAACATGAGCTTTCTGTTTTCTTAATTAAAAACTGTAAATTTCAAGGAGTTTTTATCCCAATATTTAAACAACTGAATGCAGAAATAAGGAGAGACAACACTTTCCCATTTCTTTATCTTCTTTTTCTTTATTTACACGGTTTGACGGCTGGTGGTTTTTTGCAATTTCCAGCTGTAGTTACTAAAGAACAGCACAGTAAATCAATACCCACTTTTGCAACACATTCAAAGACTCTGGCTGAAAAATAAGGTAAGCGGTATTTTAAGAGGATGTTAGGCAAGAATCTTAGAGTTAATTCACCAAAGTGCAAAGAATAATGGAAAGCAGGGGATGTGTTGAACCATAACCACTCCATCCTACCTTGCTGATGATCCTTCAAACTGGTTTCACACTTCCTGACCTTCATTCCAAGGCTTTGATTTGTACTCTGCTATTCAAGGGTAGAGCCACACATGAAAAGTCATCTTCATGTGGACGGTTTTATTTTCAGGACTTCTCCAAAACAACTGATCTCTACTCTCCTCATTTACATGGAACCTCCTGTACACATTCTGGCCTCCATGCTCAAAGGCAGTCAAGACCTCTTCTGATCATACTGGCTTCCCTAAAAAAGTCAACTTCCCAATAGTCAGGGACTCCAGTGTTGCTCTCATGTCTCACTTGCTCTTGTATTCTCCCGCTACACCCATCTGGCTCATTAGCTACCCCTGAATAGATATACCGTCTGGCTGAGCAATGCTGGTTACAACTTTTAAAACTGAGTTCTCGGGTCCACTGGAGACGTGTTTTTCTCCGTTGTATATGATCCACTGGCACATATGTTTCCCTAGCATGTTCCTCTTTCTATTCCAAATCTCCCAAATCACTCCAGCTCTTGTCTCTATGCAGGCTACGAGAAGTCTACTCCAACACTTTACTTCCTTGATTGTCATTGCAAGCCACTGCCACCACTTCACACAGATTCCTTCACTTAGCTTAACCAATATTCAGATGCATTCTACCACACGGAAGACTGTTCCCTCCTCTCCCCCCACCCCCTATCCCCAAATAAGCCTCTCCTGGATTCTGTTAATCAAACAAGTTGTCCTTCCCCACTCCACCTTCTTACCACACCTCTTGATAAGATCTATCCTTATCCTTCTCACCATGAACCCTGGCAAACTGGGTCCATCCTCACATTCCTGAGCTGGCTGCCTGTGGTAAGATTTGATCTCTGGCTTTCTCTCAGTCTTTATCTTCCTATACACCTTTGTGTCATTTGACAGTACTCTTCCCTCTTATCCATTCTGTTGCTTACTTTGTTCTTCCCGGCACTTCAGAAATCCTCCTCAGCCCACATTCCTTGGCTTTGTTTTTGTTTTCCTAAGATGGCTAGATGCAAGACTGGTCTTTCTTGGGCAGAAAATTTAGGGCAGATCTCATCTGCTCCTGGCTCAAGTCTGGCCATTAGGCCAGTGCTATCAGATGGGGCCACAATGGTGGGCTGATGTCTTAGGATGCAGGAGGCTCAAGCCATGGCAATTTGGAAGAGACAACTCCTCCCTGGGACCTGTCTTATATGACAAGGCCAAGGGCAGGGCACTCACTGTGCCACAGAGGTTCATCTAGCCCACCGCCTGTGACATCCTCACTTATTAACCTGCATGTTGTCTCACCAGGAGGGGACTCCTCCTGGCAGGAACTGGGTGAGGACTTTTTACTTTGGGATGTTCAGTGCCCCAAACAGAGCCTGGCATGGACAACACACCCAGTGAGTGACTGTAGACCAGAACTACACCAAAGCTGGGTGTGAAATTCTCAGAGACTGTAGTTAGTTGAGATGTTGAGAGGAAGAAAAGGGCTGTTCTTGCTGCCATAACCAAATGCCACAGACTGGCTGGCTTAAGCAACAGAAATTTATTTTTTTTCTTTAATATTTACTTAAGTAATCTCTACACCCAATGTGGGACTCGAACTCACAACCCCAAGATCAAGAGTCACACTCCTTTGGACTGAGCCAATCAGGCATCCCCAGAAATTGATTTCTCCCAGTTCTAGAGCCTACGAAGTCCAAGATCAAGGTGCCAGCAATTTGGTTGCTGGTGGAGAACCAACCCTCCTGGCTGTGGACAGCTGTTTTCTTGCTGTGTTCTCAACAGTGTCTCCTGAGCCTCAGTACAGGACTGGGCTCACTTTTAGGGGCTTGTCTTGCTGTGACTTGCTGGGGGGGGGGGGGGGGGGGGGTGCTGTACATCACCTCTCTGTGCCTCAGTTTCCTGTCCTCTCTTTTTATTCCTTCTTGTTGTGCCTTGATCTTTCTCTCTGCTGAAATGGGAGTGCTCTGGTCCTTCTGGATTCTGGAGTGAAGGTCAGCTGGGGGCCCACACCTCCCTTGGGTGGTTAGGGGAGGAGCTGCACGTGACCAAAGACCAGATTCTCTCACTTTTCAGGGGGAGTTTTCTGACTGTGGGTACAGCATGGGCAGAGACTCCCCTGGCTCTCCTGGTGGGGTCAGGGGCTAGGCTCCCCACTAAGCTGGGGGGTCCTGTGCCAGTGTCAGTCCATTGCTCTGACACTAAGGTCCTATTCCCAGGTATCCCTCCTTGGCTTTTTTAATCACTACTATACTCTAAGTGAGGTTATCATGCAGGGATCCATGTGCAGACCTCTTTTCCCTCGTGGCAGCTGATACCACAGCATGACCCACATCTAAGGCCTTGATCAAGCTCCAGGGCCATATTTTCAACTGTTAACACACAACTCCATTTGAATATCTTACAGCACAAACTCAACCATCAATATTAAACTTATCACAGTCACTCCTAAACCTGTTGTTCTTCTCTGAAGTTCCTATCAGTCCCAAATATGTCAGTAAGCCCTATGTCCAAGGCTCCTTCTTCAAGGAGTTTACAGACTAAATGAGGGATAAAGACAAGTATACAAGCAAGTCCAATTAAGTGTTAGAGAGCTCATCATAAAAAAAAAGTGGTGAACACACAAACAAAGGATAAAGTGTTAAATGAATATGTGGCTTCAAGAAAGGCTTCACTGTCTAGGACACATCTAAACTGAGGCAGACTGGGGCCTGAGTGGGAAGGAGATCAAGACACAGAGATGTGTCTGATAGCTGATATAACTGAGCACAGGACAACAAGGAGGCAGTAAAAGTGAGTGCTGATACTGTGATTAAAAAAACAGTATCAGGGCGCCTGGGTGGCTCAGTTCGTTGAGCGTCTGACTTTGGCTGACTTTGAATCAGGTCATGATTCACGGTTCATGAGTTCAAGCCCTCCATAGGACTCACTGCTATCAGTGCAGAACCAACTTCGGATCCTCTGCCCCCCCCACCTCAAAAATAAGTAGACATATATTAAAAAAAATCTATTTTGTACCTCTGGAGGGCTTCTTGAAATTCAATCTTCTTTCCTCAAATACAATGTAAGCTTCTTGAGGACAGGAGCCACAATCTGTGCTCTTTTTATAGCTCTTACAGAAGTGAGTAATAAATTACTTAACAGTTCACTTGAATAAAAATGGATAAGAATAAAGCTGACATTGTGAAAAGATAAATGTAATTAAAGTCCTCAAGTTCCTCTAACAGAAAACTGAAATAAAGTCAACAGGCACACACATAAAAAGAAAATAACTGAAACTTCAGGTTAATATAGCACTGAGAGGGGGAAAACACAGTTTTCAGAAGGTCCTGACTTCCTAATTCTTTCTGATAACTTTTGAATACACATGATTTAAATCACCTCATAAAACTAATGAGAGATATGCATCATCTTTTGAGTAGGTCAGAACACGTTTGATTTCCTTTTGTAGCAATCACGGCAAATAAAATGAAGGGACGAGGGAGGGAGAGATCAGAAGGAAGTACTTTCAAGGCAGTGACAGATCCCGGGCACCTTGCAGCCTGTGAGCATCTTCCTTCTGCAGAGCTCTTCAACAGAGGACGTGTGGATGGGGACAGCTTCAGCATGGCTGTCTTTACCAAATCTGCAAACTTCCTCTCTTCCGTTTGTTTGAGTACTGCTCTCACACTCCCCACCTCCTTTTTCTTTGGACAAGTTTCAAATAGCAGTCTCTTACTGCCGTTTTCCCTAATGAATTTTCCCTAATAAAAGCTGGCCTCTTCCCTTTGCCTTTCTATGAACTTCTCCTTCAAGGAACAGTTAACATGTCCTCTCTATCCTAATCCCATTACATGAAATTAGTCTGTGTGTTTCTATCTACATCTGTAGTCTTTTTGAGACACTATAACATTCAGTATGTACTACTATAATTATTTGTATGCACAGCTTTCGAATGTGCATACAGTCGACTTGTGCATACAGTCGATTCAGCTTGACTGAACTGTAAGCTCTGAGGGCAGGATGGTCTTGCCCATTTCTGTATCTCCTGATGACCACTAGAGCAACAGCACCTTGCCATGGAAAGTACCCCTACAGGATAACTGAATTGAACTGGAGCACACAACACAATGCACTGAAGACAGTGGTCCTTTAGTAAGGCCCATCGTGGGTGCCAGCAAATGAGAACCTCAATTCTAGGGAAGCAGAGACTCTGCCATCAAGAGGATGCCCAGCTCACCACCATACAGTAGGTACTCAGCAGGTCCATAACATCTAAGCTTTTCATCCCAGCACTTTCCTGCACTGGCTGAGTGACTCTGGATAATTTACTCCATGTTTCAGCTTCCTCGTTTGTAAAATGGGGATAATATCTATCTCCTAATTGGTGTAGAGATTTCAATGAGTTAATAATACAAATTATTTAAAAATCATCCCCATTTCTTAGTGCCTGGCACTAATAGTAAACATTCAATAGACTATAAGTATTTAATTGTTATAATTAGCAGTAAGAGATTTTAAATTAGTTTCCAATAAACTGTCATATTTAGCACACATTATATAATACTTATGTTAGCCTACCGACAAGAAGACACATAATACATATTTGTTAAATAAATGAAAACCTTTAATTCAGTATTTCAATGTGATGTCCTTATATATAATGACACCTAACAGTATTTAAGAATTAAAAACCAAGAGGGCTGTATCACACAGCCAGAATTTTGTAACAGCTGATCTACAAACCAGATTGGTTGACTTTAAAAAAGAACAGGGGAGTGACACTCTAGAGAGAAAAGGGTTTTCTTCTTAAAATTAAAATTAGATGATTAACTATTGAAGATTCTTAAAAACTTAAAAATAACAGTTAAGAAAACTAAACACCAACCTGGAAAAACTCTTTTTGACACAAGCTTCATGGGGAAAACACATAAATACATCTATCCAATTATTATAACCACTTAGAATTCACATACTATAAATAGACACAAACCAGAAAATAAGAGGGAAAATGAGCTAATTTGTCAGATTATTTTCTTTCCTAAATGATTTGGCTGTTATTTAAGAATATAAAACTGAAGAATTTCCCTTCAACTGTTAGGCATTCTGACTTTGATCTGTCAGCATTATATTGAAGTTCCAGTGCAACGAAAGAATTTACCAACTATGGTTTTGACCCATAATATCCACACCAACTTTTTAAAGTTAATGGCTATGATCTAGAGTATCATGTACAGAAGTATACTAAGCAGCAAACATTGGTTTAATAATCTTAATAACTTTAAGAATGAACTATGTAGGGGCTCCTGGGTGGTTCAGTTGGTTGAGCATTCAACTCTTTTTTAAATAAATTTTTTTAATGTTTATTTATTTCTGAGACAGAGAGAGACAGAGCACGAGTGAGGGAGGGGCAAAGAGAGTGGGAGACACAGAATCCGAAGCAGGCTCCAGGCTCTGAGCTGTCAGCACAGAGCCTGATGTGGGGCTTGAATTCACAAACGGTGAGATCATGACCTGAGCCAAAGTGAGTGGTTCAACCGACTGAGCCACCCAGGCACCACGAGTGTCCAACTCTTGATTTCAGCTCAGGTTGCGATCCCAAGGTCGTGGAATTGAGCCCCACGTCAGTCTATGATTCCCACGCAAAGCCCGTCAGAGAGAGAGACAGGGATTCCGAGTCCCCTGTCTTGCAGCTATGGAGGCTCCACAGACCCGCTCATCCCATCCCCGGACACCAGGCAGACCCAACCCTGGTGGGAAAGGCTGTCTCCAGCTCAGCACTGCACACGTGGGCTCCAAATGCTTCTTCAAATCCTGCAGTTTCACATGAAGCAAGAGAGGAGAAACTCAGAACACAAACTGACAGCGAGAAGACAAGAAAACCCAAGCAGCTGTACATACAGACTGTCACTTTCCACTTTTCACACTCAGCATGGAACCTACTTGAAATTCTCTCTCTCCCTCTCTCTGTCCCTCCCCTGCTTGTCTGCACACATGCTCTCTCTAAAATAAAATAAATAAAAGTGAATAAAAATTCACTATGTAACTATCAATCAAGGAAGTACAAATGATCATGCATACCTTCAATGTTGACCTGGGCAAAAAAAAAAAAAAAAAAAAAAAGAAACTAAATGTAAAGAGAAGAGGAAAAATGACACACTACACAAAAGCATACATGCAATAATATAAGAACTTCCTCTGAACGTGATCACAAGAAAGGGGGCATAATGGTTCAGCCCTTTGCATTTAAAGGAAATGCTTCAGCACTTGTCAACAGACTTAGCCTCTCATAATAGGAACTGTTGGAACCATCTGGGAGGAATTAAATTTTAAAACTAGTATATTAGATTAAGCCATATGAGACTGCTATTTTTATAGATGAAAACCAGCAGAGTATCAGCAGTTTCATATGGTTCATCCTAATATAATTGATTGAGCTGAGCATCTACAGCAAGCATCCTACAAAGAGCAAAATGGAACCCAAGACTCAAGATCTGACATAAGCTAGACAGAATGAGTCAATTTAACCTAATGGAGGAAGAATACAAACAAACACATAACAGTCAGAAATGGACTGGTCAACCAGGAAAGCACAGGAAAAGGACAATCATTAGAACAGAAAAAGAAAACCTGGCCTTGCTCATTAAGCACAGTTTAGGAGAGACAGTATTCTAAGCCAATATTGTTTGTATACTGTGAAGAATTGTAACACTGATATTAGTTATCAGAGGTAAAGAGGAGAACGGCAGTGCCAGGTACCGAGCTAAGAAATTTACAATATACTCTACCTAATCCTCCCAACATCTTCTAAACAAGGTACTATTACTACCCCCAACTGCCAGATGAAGTAATTGGTCTTTGAAAGGTTAAGAAAGTCTGACTCCATTATACATTCCAAACATGCTACACCCCTGGTTCTACCTATATGGCTTCCTATGTGGCAAATCTGTGTCAGAGAAGGGAACGTGCTAGCCAGGACTTAAGAGTCTGTGTCCCAAGGCAGATTTTGCTTTGCTTTACTGTAAGTTAAATAAATTGACATTGTGATTTTTGTATCAATCTCATGAACTTTATTTTTTTTTTTAATTTTTTTTTTCAGCGTTTATTTATTTTTGGGACAGAGAGAGACAGAGCATGAACGGGGGAGGGGCAGAGAGAGAGGGAGACACAGAATCGGAAACAGGCTCCAGGCTCTGAGCCATCAGCCCAGAGCCCGACGCGGGGCTCGAACTCACGGACCGCGAGATCGTGACCTGGCTGAAGTCGGACGCTTAACCGACTGCGCCACCCAGGCGCCCCTCATGAACTTTAATAATACAAGCCTGACCCCAAAATCAATTATAAAAGAGTTCAGATGAACCAGGTTTCAAACCCTGAAAATCTTACTCTTGCCATCTACTAAGGGATGCAATCCCCATCCTGGGAGGGCCCTTTGGGGGACAGCCAATCCTCATTCTCCCAAGAGAGGAGATACCTCAACATCATCAACAGCAGTCTCTTCCTTTTTGGAATCTCTAGAGTACAAAGAACGAAGGGACAAGAGTCTATTCCTGCCTCCACTCTGAGCACATTTAATACAGAGCAAATCACTTCTCTCATTCCTCAGTCTCCTTTTTCTTATGTATAAATAGAGGAGTTAAGATCTTATTCCTTTCTTACCTAATATCTATGGCTGCCTATCCCATGAAACACTGTTCTCTTGCCTTCCATGTAAAATCCCTAGTTTTAGATCTCTAGCTCTGAGCATTCCTTTGGTCTCTGACTGGCTCTGTCATCTACTTTCTGCCTCTATACCCATCCCAGCAAAGTCAGGGGTCCCCTACTCTTATCTCACAGTACTCACAGTTATGACTTCAGATTTGTATTTACAAACATGACTTGTATCCTCATTATCTGGCTACTGTGGATTATACAGAATCCCATATGATGTTTATATATACTTGGGGTACTGAAAAGCTGTGCCTTTATCTGAAAGACCCACATGCAATTCAACAGTCTTAGGGTCAGGATTACAACTGGTTATTAGTATTTTCTTTTCCAAGTTTTGTCTCCTGTTTCCACTCAGTGTGCCTACAAAACTATACTTGCAAGCCTCATTTCTCTCTCATCTCCAAAACCTTGATGGTAATTTAATTTTTAGTTATAACCTCAAGTTTAAACCTCAAAACTCCATTCCTATTACCAAACGCCAAATTCCTCTAAACCAGACTTTTCCAAACTGGTGTCTTAGAGAAAGCTAATTTATAGTATGTTAATAGCTATGATGTGAAAAGGTCAGCACAGTACATAGGTTTCTTTAGTCAGACTTTTCATAGCCTTGCACATTTGTGAATTTACAAGAGGGAAATATTATATGTAGCATTTCCTGAACTTATTTTTAACTACTCTTTTTTTTTTTTTTCCATGGAGCACCTATTAATATCTCCTGGAACCAGTGTTTCACAGAATACTTTGGGAAACACTGTTCTGCTCTTTCCTGTTTCAAACTGTCAACCACATAAGCTCAAAAACACCTTTGATTTCTCACTCTCTCCTCAATATCCAATTAGTAGCTAAACACCTTTTCTTTCCTAATGTTATCATATTTATCCTTTCTATTCCCTCTGCGAAACTGAATTTCAGACTCTGTCACATATGTTATATATCATGTCTATAAAATAAATATTAGATAATGTTGCTATCAATCCCTTAAGGCTGCCATGAGGATTAAAAAAGGAATGAATGTAATAACTTCTTGCATAACGTGTCTTTCATAAGCATCCAATATTTCTCCCTAAAAGTTAGTTAGTATTTGTTCTTTACTATGGTAAAGTTTAATTCAAAGCTTAAGGAAAGCCATCTCCATGATAAGGGCAGAGCTGGCCTTATATGTATTAGCCATGATTGGGAACTTTTCTTAAAAAGTTTTCATTTAAGGGGCGCCTGGGTGGCTCAGTCGGTAGAGCGTCCGACCTCTACTCAGGTCATGATCTCACAGCTCGCGAGTTCGAGACCCGTGTCCGGGCTCTGTGCTGACAGCTCAGAGCCTGAAGCCTGCTTCGGATTCTGTGTCGCCCGCTCTCTCTCTGCCCCTCCCCCACTCACATTCTGTCTCTCTCTCAAAAATAAGTAAACATAAAAAAATTTTTTTTAAGTTTTCACTTAAATTCCAGTTAATATACAGTGTAATATTAGTTTCAGGTGTATAATACAGTGATTCAACAGCTCTATACAACACCTGGTGCTAATTGCAAGTTCACTCCTAAATCCCTATCATCTATTTCATCCATCCCCCCCACCTCCCCTCTGGTAACCGTCACATTATTTTCTATAGTTAAGAGTCTGTTTCTTGGTTTGCCTCTTTTTTTTTTTCCATTTGCTTGTTTGTTGCTTAAGTTCCACATATGAGTGAAATCATACAGTATTTGTCTTTCTCTGACTTATTTCACTTAGCATAAACGACTGGGAACTTTCAAATGAGGTAAGTAAGAAATGCAAATAATATGAATATAGCATGAGTAACGATAGTGACACATACCTAGCTAGCACTGAGTCACCATCCCCTTCAAAATATAACCAGGAAGTACATAGGTAACAGCTTATACCTTTCTCAGTTATTCAAGCATGTAAAGTTGGGTTTTTCTAATTCTGTACCTATAAACTGCATACCTCCTCATGGAGCCCACGTTTCAGAAAGGTGAAGAACATTATTCAAGTATGTTTATATTTGTAATCCCTTGCCGAAATTAGCATGAAAATAACAGGCATTCATACAAGGTTTCCTCATTCAAGGTGTACCTAAGGAATAGGTGTTGAGGACGCAGAAGAGAACAAGACAGAATCATCCCTGTCTCCCCAGAACACATTCTTCTGGAGGAAATAAATATGAAACTATAATTGTACAATTACTTAATTACAATTGTGGTAAGTATGCATCAGTTGATTCTTTTTTAACCTTTGGTTATTCATAATTTGGTAGCAAGGAGAAAAAAACATGGGCATTAAGCTCATACAGGGTTCCAAACTGCATGTATCATTAGAACATTTCAGAATTGGCCAGGAAAATGCAAAATGAACGTTAGGTTATTTGGGGGAAGACAAGGAAGGCCAAGGCTGGGTGTCGGGGAGATCTCTGGCCACAAGGTAGGAATAAGTAAGTACATTCTTTGAAATTGTACCTGACAGCAAAAACACAAGTACTACCTCTGTGGCTTGATGCCAAATGTAAAAAAGAAAAACCACCCCATTTTGAATGCTTACAATACAGAGAACACCGTGCTATCAATTTTACATAAAGTTGAAGGATTATCAAGGGATGGTAAAATAACAACTAACATTTTCATAGTGTTTTAGTTTACTATGTGGCCCTATGAGATTGGTACTATTACTTTCCATTTTATAGGTGAGTAAACTAAACCAAAGCAGGTTAAGTAATTTGTACAAGGTCACAAAGCTATTAAGGACAAAGCTGGAATTCACACCCAGGCAGTGTGGTTTGCTTCTCACCACTCTGCCCTACTTTTGCATATATATTCATGGAGGCATGTTCACCTATTCAGAAATTCAGCACATACAATTATCTGTCACTAAAATTCTCTTAGAATTTTGAATTCTGAAGGATCCTATGTTTAAAAGATCAGGAATTTTCATTATTATCAATATTTACTGAAGCTCATTATGTGAAAAGCATTATACTATATTACGATATTAAAAAACAGACTAAAAAAAAGAAAAGATAATGTCTGGCTTATGTACCAAGAAGAAAATTCTTCAAAATAGACTAGAAAACCTCAATGTGTTGTAGCAATTAGGCTTACACTCTCACTTTTTGCAATTAAGAGATATATATAATAGTATACAGGGAGCCCTATCATATAAATGCCAATTTATCTCTTTCAGAGCTAAAATATTAAACCCATCTATTCTGAAGGATGGTATACTTCTATTCTGAAAGCAGCATTACTAGGAACTGTTATTTTGAACTTTGAGAATAGTTGTGTTGCTGCTATATTCACAATGAATCGCCTAAGATGTTCAAGCTGCTTTTACCTTGAGTGGAGCATGTAGTCTGGCACAAGGTGGGCAATTAAGTGTTTACTAAATGAAGAGAATACTATTTTACTATAATGCTAGAAAAAGTATGCAAATATAAAATTTATACTCTCTGCAACTGCTGTTACATAATTTAAACTAAAGCAATGAAGTACTTTTACTACATTCCAGAAAAGTGGCCATCACAACTCAAGTTCATGATCATCAAAATCCTTCACATGATCCAACCATTAGTTACCAATATTATAAGCAGGTAAGAAAAGGGTCCTTTCTTGTTGCCCAGACTCCATTACAAGTGGCTATCTATGTTCTGGGGGAGGATGCTGCTTTTACCCCAGAGCCCTAACTAGCCAGGACTCATTTTTAGGTATAATTACTTCAAAAACAAATGATAAAAGAGGTTCTCAGAAAGTAATGTTACTTAAAGAGTATTTAAATCTATTTAGGCCAGAAGAATTATTTTGACAACCTCAGAGATTTACTGTCATCAAAATGTTTCTTCACTGCATAAAGGGGGTTAATTAATAGGAGTTAACTTTTAAGGCAGCTAACCCACTGATTGTGGGTGTTTAGCATGTAAAACACAAAATCCTAGCTGGGGATGGGCACTGGGGATGGGGAGAGATGTACAGGGACGGAGAATCTACAAATCTCCTCTCTCAGTGCAGGAGCTCTTAGGAGGCTCTAGAAAGTACAGATTAAAGGCTAAAACCAAAGGCTTCCATTTATTCTCAACAATAAATAGTTCCTGAATTCACCTTGGATGCACAGAACCACAAAAAGCACTGTGAAAGAATTATAGACATGGTTTATACAGAATTACTAGTGACAGATTTTAGACCGCGTGTGTCAGCATCAGACATAACTGCATATAACTTGGGACACTCATTTAACAATTACAATGTTCTCCTAGAAAAGAGCTAAAAAAAATAAGCATTTACTATAATTTTTAAGTGAGAATAGTGTTTCTACTATTGCTGTTTTTGTAGACATTATTCAAGTTAAAAGAATGACAAAGTGGTATGCAAATGTGGGGAATACATAGTCTTCTCCAAGACACCACTTTTACTTAACCAAAGGTATCAAAGTGGCAAATAGATGCAGCTTATTTTATACCTGTTGCCACATTCACATATAATTTTCTGGCTCCCACATCCTTAAGGTAATTATCCTTCTAAATTCACATTTTTAAAACAATTGTAATTCTCAGATTTACAAAGCAGTCATTTTTAGTTATTATTATTGTTGTTGTTGTTGTTAGAGAACACAAACAAAAACAAGACTTTTTTTTTTACAGTTTTGAATAATGTTCTCTCCTTAGAACAAAACTCCGTGGGAACTAGTATCCATTATGGATCAAAAAAATATTCAGAAGTAACCTTCTGAAAGCCAAAAACCACCACCACTACCACACACACACACACACACACACACACACACACACACACCCCAAAACCCCAATCACAGCACTAGTCTGAAAAGTATTTCACAATTTTCAACAGTAACAACTACTTCATATACCAATAGTGCCAAGAAAGCAATACAGGAACCAGCAGATAGAAGCCTGCTTTATCACTGCCAAATGATACTGAATACAGACCCTGCAGGATATTAAACACCTTGTATTTTTCATGGATTCAGGGCCCAGCTTTTGAGGTACTCCTATGCAGAGCCCAGCTGTTTTGAGTGATTTATCCACAGGAGTTTAATTTCAATTGTGTGTTAGGAAGTGGGAGGCAGTGATTATACCCTCCCCAAATCTTTCTAGCACACTAATGAACATTTTAAGAAATAGTTTCCAACTGAGATTAATTTGTCCTTCAAATATTCTCCTCCTAACTCACTAATGGCAATATCTGATTCACCATACTTGAAATGAAAGAACACAGGACCAAGCCAATAATGAAACTTACGCTTTACTCATTTTAAGACTGAAAATGCCACAGAACAAATGTACTTCCTCTACTCTCTTCAAAGGAAAACTGTACTGGAAGGAATACTACTTACACTTCCTTGAAAATACATGAAGTGGTTCCTTCAATTCTTTCTGTACTTGCTTATTTCTCCTGGTACCCAACTGCACCAGTGTTCATTTCTTAGTCTCTACAGTATCAGAAAATCAGATGTGGCTATTCATAATTTCACCAGCAGAAGACTACCAATTAAATTATATGTTCATCCTGTTTAGTGTTCTTCCATCAAAAACCAAAATGAAAACATAAAAGACACAATTTTCAAATGCCACAACTAAAGGAGACCTCCTATATTAGATGGCAGACTATGCGTTTGATAGGTGAGACAAAAAAGGGAAACAAGGTGAAATTGTGTAAATGTTAAACCCTGTATTAAGATTTCTTAAGGGGGGGGGAAGCCATATATAATTATAGAATAGAGAAATCTTAAAAAAAAAAATCACTACAAATCTAACCTAACCCTGCCTGGCTACCATTACATTAAATAAAAAGGGAAGGCAGCAGTGGACCTTCCAAGTTTCCTGAAGAAACGAATTAAGGAAAAGCATTATTTGCCTGAACAAGTCTTTGAGACTGAGGAAATAGCCAGTCTTAGAACACCTGATTATATACTCATGCTGTTTGAGGGGTTCAGTGCAAGACTAAAAGCAGTATCTGAAGAGCTCCCTCTTTGTGTGGGTCAATGGTCAAGGCAACTTCACAGTCAAGGGTCAAGTCACTTCTGCAGAAATCTAAATTCAGACATTCTTACAGGAAAGCGCACGAACCATCAGCCTATTCAGCTCAGCTGAACTAGCTCTCAACTAACACTGAGAGAAGCAGAGTGGGGTGGGGGAGTTATTCACATCACTAATGAAAGACATTATAATGGAAATAAAAATCATAGGGACTGGCACAAATTTTTATTCATTCCTCAAAATGAGTGTTTACTATGTGCCAAGCAGTATTTTAGGAACCCAGAACTCGGTCGTGAACATGATCATTTCCTGCCCTAATGAACCTTGAATTTTAGTAATTATCTGTCTCCTTTGCTTTATAAAATGATAAATATCTGAAAGAAGGACAGTGTGCAAGATAGGGGCATTATTTTAACATGGATAACAAACAGTGTTTTACAGTGTCCTCAACAATGACAAGGAAGCAGCTTCAATTCAATGTGGGGAAGAACATCACTGGTGTAGGGAACAGGAAGGGACAGGTTGAAACAAGGTTGAAATGTCCAAATAGAGCTAGAGAGAAGCTCAATGCAGCTTCTGCACACAGTATGAAGCAGAGAACGTGGCAGGTAAATTGGGAGAGTTGAAAAGGGCCCGATACTGAGGGAGGGCTCTGCAGGCCATGACAAAGACTTTGATTACTAATTACAATGTGTCTGATTTGTGTTTTGAGATTACTCTTTCCACCTACCTAAAATGGGCTCCGGTGCAGGGAGAAGAGGCAAAATTACTTCTGTCCATTTTTCTTGTTAGGTAAGGAAATGAAAATTATAACATGGTGGAGTCCATGCCTGGGTGGCTATATAACATGGAGGAGTTGTGATGCCTGGGTGGCTCAGTTGGTTGAGCATCCGACTCGTGATTTTGGCTCAAGTCATGATCTCACAGTTCATGAGTCTGAGCCTGGGTAGGGCTCTGCGCTGACAGTATGCAGCCTGCTTGGGATTCTTTCTCCCTTTCCCTGCCCCTCCCTCCCCCGCCCCCTCTCTCTCAAAATAAATGAATAAATTAAAAAGCAAAAAACAGTGGAGGAGTCAAGGACATTCCATCAGGCAAAATTACTAATCTAATTGCCCCGCCCTCCTGCACAAAGTGAGAGTTTGTGAGAGACTTTTAGACACTGATGTATAATAATGTAGATAAATAGGGTGACTTGTGACCAAAAATAAAGGTGACCAACATAATTAAGCCTTGCTCCTCCTTACCTCTATGCTGTTACTCATGTTATTTATTTACCTTTCCAGAATGACATCTTTCCTCCTTAAGTGAGTCTTACACTATTTAAAACCTGTTTAAAAGTACTGCTGGGGAATCAGAAGTGGTAAAGATGACCACCAATACAGTAAGATTTCATGTGCCTTCTCCAACACATTTAAACAATATGGTAACAGCTTTAAGACTAAGAATGTGCCCTCTGGTCATGGGAAACAGGAAGCTGTTTTGCGTCTGTCTCACTAACAAATCAAGAATTACCTTAAGAAGCAACTGAACCTGTATACTGCCAGAAAAGCTCAGTATCAGCTGTGCAAAAAGTGAAAATAACTTTGGTATAAATTTTTAAAATTTAAATAACTCTGGAAGAATATCTGCAATTTACATATTCTTCCAAGACCTCTCATTCCCCTATTTACACACTCTGTGGTGGTCAATACACTAAGCACCTATGAAAAGGCAGTATTTTGTCAAATCAGGTGTTTTGCAGGAATTACATAAAGTTATCTTGTTGTTGAAGCAGCTAACCAGTGACACCTACATTTACATTTCCCGATTCATATTGCTACTTCCACATGAAAGCTTGCACCTCAGCACCTATCTTGGTTTTACACTCCTGAGTAGATTCAATGCTGCTTACAACATGAAAAACACTCCTTGTTTCAGACTCTCCAAAATAAGTAAATATTACACTAACTTTCAAGCCAAGTTCAGAAAAAGGCATTTGAAGATGTTCTTAAACTGGGGTTGGCCTAAATTGCCCATAGCCTGTTTTTGCAAGGCCTAAGGCTAAGAATGATATTTTTAAAAATAGTTTTAAAGGGTTTAAAAAAAAAAAAAGAATATGCCATGAAGACTGGTCATGTTCTCAAAAGTCTAAAATATTTAACATCCGACCCTTTATAAAACACATTTGCTGATCTCAGGCAAGCAGCTCCCCAAACTAGCTGTGTATCCAAATAATCTAAAGAGCTTCAAAATAAATACAGAGTCCTAGGCCTCATACCACATGAAGAGAATTAGAGTCTCCAGGACTAAGGATCCAAGAATTTTAATTTTAAAAAGCTCCTCTAGAACTTCTGAGTCAGGAGGATAATGGTAGCAGCCTGAATCCAGGCGCCCCCCACCCCCCCAAATACAAAATCACAGAGTGCAAATAAAACCACACATGACCTCCAACATTACAAGGAGACAGAATAGTTTACAAAGTAAAGAAATAAACGCCAATTCCAACAGCGCTCCCACTGCCTTGCAAACCTATGGCTACAATGCACGGGAGAGAAGAAGCTTAAGAGACTCCATGGAAAAGAGAAGGGAACAGAGGACACAGATGAAGCACAGAAAAAGTCACCCAAAGAAAAACAAAATCCAAAATCAAGTGACAAAAAACTCAACACTGGAATTTGGTAGTTAATACCTTCAGCTACACAGGAGGAGACTGAATGAGACCAGCAATGGAAATGTAGGCTCAAGCAAGCAGTGCTTCTGGGGAAGAAGCAGATAAACAGAGAAGGGAGGTACTTCATGGACATAAGGCAGTGAAGGAAAAGGAAAAATTAAGCATCCTCCAGAAACCAGAGAAAAAAACATACAAATGCCCACCTGATCTCATTACTGCCATTATCCATTAAAAAAAAAAAAAAAAAGTACTTCACTATTTTGACTGAAGGTATTTATGAACTAAGAACCTTGTGCACAAAATGCTTAGGAATGGGGGGAGGGTGGAATCAAACCAATTCCATATAAAACTACTGGAGAAGGAAAATAGAAAATGCAAATCACAACATTTCAGCTGACAAACATACTCCCCATAAAACAACAATGACAAGATACAACAAAAAACTATGAAGCATTAGCAAATTGTAAAGCAATACCTCAAACTGAGTTAAACATCCTCAAGCAAGTATTTGGAGATATTAAAAACAAATATTACCCAGAAGCAAAAATCCAAACACTAGAAACAGAAATGGAACAAAACTCCAGTAAGAAATGCAATGAAAACTGATCTCAGAGAAGAAATAAGAGAAAAAAAGGCAAATTTCTGAAATTAAGAACAAATTACAAATGTTCAAGGAAGGATGGATTTGAATGAAAATCTAGTAAGAGACATTGAATAAAGGCAGGAAAATAAGAGAACAAAAACGAGATGAAGGAGTAAAAAGGGTCAAAAGAAAGTGTCTGAAATATGTAACACATGCAAGAGACCCAACATTGTATAACTGGAGTCATTTAAGAAACCAATGAAGAATATTTGAAATTAAAATAAAAAAACTTGCCAGAAATTAAAAAAAAAATGTAAATTTGCATATACAAAGGGTTCAGAGTATACCTGAGAAATCTGACCCAGAATAACCTACTTCAAGTCATGTCCTGGTCAAAATACTTAGTTTAGGGGCGCCTGGGTGGTTCACTCAATTAAGCATCCAACTCTTACTTTCGGCTCAGGTCATGACCTCTCACAGTGGGATCGGGCTCTGCGTCAGGCTCCATGCTGACGGTGCAGAGCCTGCCTGGGATTCCCTCCCCCTGCCCCTACTCTGCTCTTGAGCACATGCACTCTCTCTCAAAATAAAAAAAATTAAAAAATCCTCAGAGGGGGTAAAAATCAAATTACCTTAAGAAGTAATAAAACCAGACTTCAAAAACAATGTACAAAAAATAAAGATAACTGTGAAGAAGTATTTTCAAGAAACTTAACAATGTGGGAGCCAAGCTTTCCTTCAAAAATTAGTCTACAGAAAGAAAAAAAAAAACAATTTTTAATGTAAAAGGACTGAAGAATACTATATACATAAGCCCTTACTGAAGAATTTACTGGAAGATGAACTTCATCCAAGAGCTAACTGGGGGAGCTTTAAGCAAAAGGACTAATGGTGAGCATTCAATGACTTCACTAACTCTAGAACAAAGACAAAAGTGATAACATGGTTAAAATAATAGAATGTACATGTTATACATGCTGATAAAGTAGAAAGCACAAATATACTAAAGTGACCAAAAAGGAAACAACTTTGTACAGAAAAAATTTCAAAAGAAATAGAGGCATTAAATATAAGGTCAAAAATAAATGCCCACTACATCCATTACTATTTAACATTACTCTGAAGGTATTAGCCAATGAATTAGACAAAACAACTGAAGTACTGCAAAAGAAAAACAAAACAATCTGTATAGATGACGTGGTAATATATCTGTAAGACCCTAGACTCCAGAACTAAGAGAACCAATGAAAACTAACTATACAAGGAAACGAGTAAGTGCCCTTCATATACACAACTAACAACCAATTAGAAGATGTAATGAAAACCCCATTACAATAGCAACCAAAAAAAAAAAAAATCAAAAATACTTCTGAATAAACTTAAGAAATTTTCAAAATCTACATGAAAAAAAAAAAAATCCTGTACAACAGTCCTGAAAGACAACAGTGTAGACCCGAACTGGAGAGAAATCCCTTATTCATGATTAGGACATCTCAACATCATCAGGATGCCAGTTTTCATGACATCAATTTGTAAATGTAATGCAATCCAAATAAAAATAGCAAGCTTTTTTCTGGAACCAGACAAGCCAATGCTGAAGTTTATATGGAAAAATAAACACAAAAGAATAGCCAGGAAACCACAACAAAGGAAGAACTATGATGGGGAGATTAGCTCTACTTGATATTAAGACGTACTGCAGAGCTTCTATGAATAAAACAGTGTGGTACTGACACATGAAAAGCCCAAAGGGCTAGAATAGAAAGTCCAGAAATAAGGCCTAACTATATACTGAATTAGTATATAATAACAGTGGTAACTCAAATTACTTGACAGGGAGGGGAAGCCAAGATGAGCGTTTTCATAAATTGAGTTGGGACAATTGGATAGTTATTTAGACATATATAAAATTAGATCTATCCCTCCCTTATACCGTATAAAAATAAATTCCAAATGGATCAAAGACGTAAACCTATACAAAAACTAGAAGAAAACATAAGTGAATCTCTCCATAACAGGAATATAAGAAAAAGTTTTCCTACTATGACTTAAAATTCAGAGGCATTAAATAAGATTGATAAATACGACCACAAAATTAAACTTCTACATGGCAAAACACAACTTAAGCAAAATCAAGACACGAATAATATATATGGAGAAAGTAATAAATATGCAGAAAAGGGGCTATTTTTCCTAATATATTAAAAGAAATGTTTTAAACTGATGAAAAAGAAATTTGCTATAGGGGCGCCTGGGTGGCTCAGTTGGTTAAGCGTCCGACTTCGGCTCAGGCCATGATCTCGTGGTCCGTGAGTTTGAGCCTCGTGTCGGGCTCTGTGCTGACAGCTCGGAGCCTGGAGCCTGCTTTGGATTCTGTGTCTCCTTCTCTCTCTGACTCTCCCTGTTCATGCTCTGTCTCTCTCTGTCTCAAAAATAAATAAACATTAAAAAAAATTTTTTTTTTGGCTATAGGAAAATGAGCAGGAGCGCCTGGGTGGCTCAGTTGGTAAAGCGTCCAAGTCTTGATCTCAGCTCAGGTCTTGATCTCACGGACCTGAGTTCAAGCCCCACACTGGGCTACCTGCTGGGCATGAGGCCTATTTAAAAAAAATAAATAAATAAGGAAAAGTCACAGAGAATTCACAAAAATAAAAAAAATCATAAAAAATTCATTTAAAAATTCATAAAAAATAAAAAAACAGCCCTTTAAAGACAAGAAAATGTCACTTAGAAATGCAAAATAAAATTATAGTGAAATACCATCTCTTACCAAACATATTAACAAAAATTCAAAAGCTGAAAAGTATGCTATTTAATTCAGGCTTTAGGGAAACAATGAATTCACGAGCAATGCATTCAAAACATCACGTGGCAGTTGTAAAACATAACTGCAAAATTTTGACACTAGTCCCATGGAGAGATGGGGTCTATGTTCCCTACCCTTGAACAGGTCAGACTTCGGGAGTGCTTCCCCCAACAGACTACCACCAAAGCAACATCATCAAACTAAAAGCCAAGTCGTAAAAGGTTGTGTATCCTGTGGCTGTCTGGGAACGCTCACTCTCCCGATATGCCCTCTCAGAATTCAGGCTGTCAATTCTGTGAAGAAGCTGAAGCTGCACTGAGAGACCATACGTACACATTCTGGTTGACAGTCTGAACAAGCCCAGCCTCAGTTGTCTCAGTGCTGGCTGAGTGACGGAGCTGCCACATAATTGTAGTCCCTATCTCCCAGCGATGTGAGATCTCCCAGTGGAAGCTCCAGACACCATGGGGCAGAGACAAGATACCCTGCTCTCCCTTACCCAAATGTCTCATCTAGAATCTAGGAGTACAATAAAAGGACTGTTCTATACAATTAAGTTTGGTGCAGGTCAAACAGTAACAACCAGAACACGGCATATCCCTATGGAAGGAAATCTGGTAATAGCTAATAAATTTACCCTCCATCTTAGCAATCTCACTTCTAAGAATTTACTTTGAAGATATATCTTAACAATATGAAAATAAACATGCACAAAACTATTCACTGCAGCATTATTTATAACTTCAAGATGCTGGAAACTACCTAAATGATCAAACACAGGAGAGTGGTTGCATAAAGAACAGCACATACAACAGAATACCATACAGCTATAAAAAAGGAATGATGATTTCTGCAAGCCAGTATGGAGGCATCTGCAGGATATTCCAAGTAGGAAAAAAAAGCAGAGTGCAAAACCTACACCACGTTTTTAGAAAGAAGTAAGAAAACACACATATGGGGTGGCCGGGTGGCTCAGTTGGGTAAGTCTCCAACTCTTGATTTCGGCTAAGGTCATCGTCTCATAGTCAAGGGATAAGCCTGTGGAAGGTTCTATTCTGGGTGTGGAGACTGCTTAATATTCTCTCTCTCCCTCTCTCTCTGCCCCTACCTACTCACACACAGACTCTCTCTCAAAATAAACATTAAAAAAAAAAAGTACCTAAGTCTGTATATTTGGGGGAAAAGAAACACTAAGAATAAACCAAAAAACAAGAAAATTGGTTACCTGCAAAAAAAGCAGGAGTGGGTGGGTTGAAAGGAAAGGATGGACAATTCTGAGTGTACATTTTTTATGTGCAGTTTTGACTTTTGGGAGCATGCTAACGTTCTCCATATTCAAGATACAAAACTGAAACAAAAAGGTTGGGGGGAGGAGCTAAAACTGAATACCACGGAAGTAAAGGAGAACCCAACTGCATCTCAAATGAAAAAGACGGCCACACTGAAGGGGAAGGGGGAGAATCCAGTGCAAATAACTTCTTGACAGTTTCATTTTTACTATATAGCCTTGGTGCCTGGAGGGAAAGGAGAGTATAAATAAATCCTAGACTTCTCTTAGCACCTTTGCTTATGACAGTGACAAGAATCTACAAGTTCTCAAACTGTATCATGCGTATTGTAGGACCGAGCAAAGTGTTCACGTTGGAAGCTGCAGTTCTCATTGTGGAAACAGAGATGAAAAACACGGAATGGGTAGGGGCGCTAGGTGATCCAGTGGGTTAAGCGTCCAACTCTTTGATTTCAGCTCAGGTCAGGATCTCGTAGTTCGTGGGTTCAAGCTGACAGCGCAGAGCCTGCTTGGGATTCTCTTTCTCTGCCCCTCCTCTGCTCATGCTCGTGTGTGTACTCCCTTTCTCAAAATAAACATTAAAAAAAAAAAAGAGATGCAAATTCTCAGACCCATTCCAGACCTATTAAATCAGAAACCCTGGGGGTGGGGCCCAGCAATGTGTTTTAACAAGCTTTCCAGGTGACTCCTGTGCATGCTAAAGTCTGACAACTACGTGCTATTTGACTAAAATAACACTGTACTGTAAGTTTATTTGTGCTCCCTGTTGTGGACTGAATTGTGTCTCCTCAAAATTCATTAGGTGGAATCACTAAACCCCCCAGTGTGACAGTCTTTGGAGACAGGGTTTTTAAAGACATAATTAAGGCTAAATGAGGTCATAAAGGTGGGAAGCTATTCCAATAGGACTGGTGACCTTATAAGAGGAACAGACATCAGGGATGTGAGCACAGAGAAAAAGCAACACGAGGACACAGCAAGTCCACCATCTACAAACCAAGAAAAGAGGCCTCGGAAGAAAACCCGACCTGTCAACACCTTCATCCTGGACTTCTAGCATCCAGAACTGTGAGGAAAAAAAATGTCTGGTTTTTAACTCTTCTGGCCTGTGGCATTTTGTTATAGCAATCCTAGAAGACTAATATATTCCCTTTTACCTCAAGCAATATTTAATTTTAATGCTTCTTCTCTCTAGGTATGAACTGAAAACACTGGTCACTGTTAAAAAAAAAAAAAACCTCTCTGAAATTCCCTTAAGCATCTGTGAAACTCGTTTTTCAAGTCAATCTTTCACCCTTTTTAGATGATAAGAAGGATTATTTTATACCCTAACTCCCCTGAGAAGATAAACCAGAAGCATATCCAGCTTAAACTGCTAGAAGTCTACTTCCGAGTACAAAATGGTGTGGCTTCCATTATCTACAATTCATCCCACTTTGACTTTGGTCTACTCTTTACTAGACCCCTTGCTCCAACTCTGGTCTCCCCTTCTACAAGAATAACTAATATGCTTTAGAGCACACTCTTACTTTAGTCTGCAGTTAAGGATATAAAAATTGTAACTGTATTTCCCTTTTGTATCCAGTGTAATGAAGCACATAGTAAGACCTTCCAAATAATCTCAAAAAATGGTTCTACATTAAGTACATTCTTTTTTTATTTAAGAATTTTTTAATGTTTATTTATTCTTGAGAGACAGAGAGAGCGGGGGAGTTGCAGAGAGAGAGGGAGCAGAATCTGAAGCAGGCTCCAGGCTCTGAGCTGTCAGCACAGGGCCTGAAGCGGGGCTCGAACTCATGAACTGAGAAATCATGACCTGAGCCAAAGTCGGGCGCTTAACTGACTGAGCCACCCAGGCGCTCCTTAAGTACAATCTTTATTAAGAACTACTGACATGTAAAAATGAACCTTAGCCAACCGATCACATTCATAAACCACCTAATCAGCCTGAGAACACTCTCTAGCTAGATACAGGCCATTTCCACATGCTTTATTATGCCTACATTGGTACACAGCATATCTAAGCTCAATCCCAGTGTGAAAACTACATGACTGGGAAGGGTTTCGTGTTTCAAGTATGTGACATGTGTTTGAGTGCACAGATGCATGTAGCAAATTTACATTAGCTAAACTGGTAGTAAGTGCCACCTACAGTGGCAGCACATATACTGAGAAAACAACTGGGTATACAAATAAAAGTATAATCCTGTCTCTACCATATATCCATAATTACTTTAACATTATATCGCTTGGGGTTACTTATGTTTTCTAGAAATACAAATTAGCCTCTTTGAACATATTAGGCAGTGAGGTCAAGACAGTGGTCAGTCTAATCACCTAGTCCCTTCCTCACCTAAATAACACTGACAATGTCATTTTCCTAAAGACACTACTACACAAAACATCATTTTAAAAAGGTATAAAATTCTCATTAATTAGAACTTAACCTGAATATTTAATTACAAATACATTCCAAATGTTCTTGGAAAAGCATAAATTTACTCATTTTCCCTCTTAACATACATGATCTGATGGAGTTGATAGTAAAAATTATAAAACTGGGGCACCCAAATAAAAAAAAGTTAAGTTTTATCCCATACACTCCATTTGCTAAGACAGAAAAATACTAATATTTGGGGGTAAGTTCAACAAGGCATTGAAATAAATGTTACCCAGCAATTTCAGTTGCTAGATTTTACAACTTACAATAATATTTGCTTTTACAATGTTTAAACAAAACCAAACATATTTCACATAACAGGAAGCCACTGAAAGATGTCAAAATGAGGCAAAACTCATACAGTACATTCAAGATCATTCTTTCCATCAATTTGGTCGCATGCAGAATAGTAAGGCAGATGTTTAAAAAAAAAAAAAGTTCAAGAACATACAAGAACACTCCTACAAGGACCATCCTGCTGACCAATTAAGAAGATCCTATGCAGGCACCCAAAGAAACCTACCTTATCAATTTAGACATCATTCCAGATCAAAATCTTTGGCAAGCATCTAACTAAAAGAGATGAAGCCTTAAGTCAAGGTCATTTTTGTCTGCTTATTCTATCAGATGATGGACTTCTAGCACTTTCTTTCATTCAACCACTGAGGACCCATTTTATGTTATTCCGTAACTGAATTAGCTACAAAAGAAAAGTTAAAGCCTATCAGTTGCATAAATCTTTTAGCTTATAAAATATCTGGAGACCGACATGAGTTTTTGCACAACTACAACAAACTGCAGATCAGAGAAGGGACCTACAAAAATTAAAAGTCAGAGGTCGAACTCTGGACTACTCACATTCATGAAAGCACTTAATCCCAAGTCTTACTCATTTAGCATCACTATTTACAATACATAAATGGAAAGACAATAAATTTCCATTTAAACACAACGGAGACTATCTGCCTTAACCAATACTGACTCAAGCATCCAGTGCAGCACTTGAAACTATGCTTAGCACAACGTAACTTTAACCCTCACCTATTCTTTACTCTGCTATATTAGTACTTCAATTTGTCCATCTCACCTAGCTTTTCATACACGTTAAGGAGATACTTCTTTGGATCATCCCCTTCATCTCCTACCCTTTCTCTATGTACAGTGCACACAGTGTTATGTATACAGAAGTTAAGCAAGTGTTTTCTAATATTAAATGTCATTGTAGAATAGTACAAATACAGGAGCTGTGATAGTCTGCACTGAATCCACACTGATACTATGACAAACCTGAAATTCACTTTTTGAATTAAATTCTTATTGACTGCTTGAGTTTCTATAGCTGAAGCATAAATTGGATAGAAATTCCAGCTATGAACTTTCTGGATACTTGGGTTCACTCTCGTAAGCATTTACTGTGCATCTAATAAATCCAAACTCTGATCTAGATGCTGTTTACTATTCAACATACCTATAATGATCATCAAAATACATATCAGAAAACATACAGCCTAAATTTATTTTTGTACCAAGAATTAATAGCCTTATTTCATCCTAATAAGGCTGCCAATGCTAAAAACATTTCAAGCACACTTATTTTGAAATTTCCTTTAGAAATTTCACTAAGGTCACTTTTTCAAGAAAATATCCTTAGGGCACTTGTGTGTCTCAGTCATTTAAGTGTCACACTCTTGGTTTCAGCTCATGTCAGGATCTCATGGTTCACGGGATTGAGCCCCGCATCAGGCTCTGTGCTGACAGCAGAGAGCCTGCTTGAGATTTTTTTCTGCCCGTCCCCCACTGGAGCATGCGCTCTCTCAAAATAAATAAACTTAAAAAATATCCTCAATGGCAGCAAATCTTCATGTTTTTAAAGATCCATCGTCAAGAATAATTTTGTAAATAAGTTTCATTAATAACGTGACTGGGTGGCTTAGTTGGCAAGCATCTGACTCTTGGTTTCAGCTCTAGTCATGATCTCACAGTTCATAAGTTCAAGCCCCGCATCAGGCTCCATGCTGACAGTGAGGAGCTTGCTTGGGATTCTCTCTCTCCCTCTCTCTCTCTGCCCCTTCCCTGCTCATGCACTCTCTCTCTCAAAATACATAAAAAAAAACTTTAAAGAAAGGTGGATGGCTCACACTATATGTTATAGGGACACTGGCTAAATAATTGCATCACAGTAACTTGTTTATCCAAGGCAAGTGTCCATGAAAGATAATTTTGTAACATGGAACTTCCACTGTGGATTCAGAATGTCAACATCCTAAGCCCAAATGACTTGTTCAAATTTTTGAGATAAATTCAACCGAATCATGCTTTTTAAAAAACTAATAAACGTGTTTTACCATTTATTATTTATCACTTATTACTTTTGACCTCTGTGCTTTCTTGGGTCTTGCATGTAATGTTTTTCTACTACAGACCTTAACTTTTTTGCCTAGATAGCATGAGAAATATCACAATTCATTGACAATTACTATTTCCTCCTAATATTGCTGGTAGCATAAGTTCTCCCATTAAGATCAGTATAATATCAGGGGCACCTGGGTGACTCAGTTGGTTAAGCATCTGACTTCAGCTCAAGTCATGATCTCCTCATTCATGAGCTTGAGTCCCATGTCGGGCTCTCTGCTGACAGCTCAGAGCCTGGAGCCTACTTCAGATTATGTGTCTCCCCCTCTCTCTCCCTTTCTCTCTCAAAAAATGAATGCAACATTAAAAAAAGAAAAACACATCAGGATAATATCAAGTCTTCATTGTTTGTCACTTTAAATGTGTGACACAATCTTCCCACAACCTAAGCAGAACTAAATTTAAATTTGGCTTTTCACAGTCAATATTTAGAGTAAGAATAAACCAAATCCCTAGCCTCTTGTATATTTTTCAAGCCTTAGGTGAACAGATAAGCACTTCCTTCAACAAGATTCACGCAAGACCATTTTAATTCCAAGAAGAAAAAATGTACCTTTCGACATTAATTTAAACCTCTGGTAACATGTCAGCGGCCCAAAAGCGTATTAAAGCCGAAGCAGCAGGTGTCTAGGGAGTTACAGTGGGCCCATCACATGCTTTCTCTGCCATCGACATGTGGGAGGGTAAACTGACCCAGGTCTCTACCTACAGGGAAAGGAGCCATCACCTTACTTACAGGGCTGCTATACAGAATAAATGATATCAACTGCTATATGCAACACATTTCTTACACAATCCTTCCTCATTACTATACAGGAAAATCAAATGCTTTATTCTCATGACCTCAAATACAAAGCCAGTTAAGCCAAATCCATTTTCTTTAACGAACACAGTGGGGTCTCAAGTCTGTGACTGTTACTAGGGGCTCACACTCGTCATGTCAAAAGCACTTATTTATTCAGCAGAATCAGGTTACGAGATATTTGTCCTAAGCTGAAACTTAGCCTTAAAAAATTTAATATTTTACATAAAATCTTCCAACAACATACCACAGAATTACGGTGGACAACTTTCAAAAGTCAAACATAATTAAACTGGCAAGTAATCACTGAGGAATACCACTCATTTTTTAAAGACCTACAATGTGCCAGGTACTTTGCTGGTCCTGAGGAATGAACCAACCTCATTCCCTTGAAAACTCTACCTATGGACTTACAAACAGACACTGATAATAAATTATATTTTAGAAATACCATATTTTCCTGGCTCAAATATATTTCAGGAATCATTCTTTCCACTTCCCAGCATTTTTAGCCCATGAAATAGATCCTTTACCCTTTTTTCCATGTTGAATTGGTGGGAATTTGAATCCTTAATTTTTCCTTTTTTAAAATATCTTTCAAAAATCTACAATTAAAAAGTAACACTGAAACCAAAATCTAGTTTTTACACAGACTGCTTGTCACACATCAGGCAAAGCAGTTTTTTTAAAAGGAACAGAATTTGCCACCCGTCAGATAATCACACAATTATCAAACTAAGGGTAGTGTTTCTCTTTTACGAATTAGCACTCCAAGTTACGATTACATTAAGGACAAAAAAGACATAAAAAAACATAAAGACCATTAAAAATAACCTTGAGGGGCACCTGGGTGGCTCAGCTGGTTAAGCATTGAACTTCTCCTCAGGTCATGATCTCGGGCTCCAAGAGTTGGAGCCCCGTGTCAGGCTCTGTGCTGACAGGACAGAGCCTGGAGTCAGGTTCAGATTCTGTGCCTCCCTCTCTCTCTGCCCCTCCCCCACTCATACTGTCTCTGTCTCTCTCTCAAGAAATAAATAAGCATTAAAAAAAATTTTTTTTAAAAACAAAAGTTTGAGTTTGGGGTGCCTGGGTGGCTCAAACATCTCACTCAATTTCAGCTCAGGTCATGATCTCAGGGTTCAATTAGATCGAGCCCTGTGTCAGGCTCCACGCTGTGGAGACTGCTTGGGATTCTCTCTCTCCCTCTCTCTCTCTCTGCCACCCCCCACTCGTGCTCTCTCTCAAAATAAATAAACGTTAAAAAAAAAAAGTAACATTGGGTTTAATCAATAGGAAATACAAACAAAACCTATATATTTCACTAAGTTTCAAAGTTATGGGTCAATTACAAAGACATTAAGGAGCCTAAGATCATAGAACGCAGGTTATAAAAGGCAACATGTTACCATGCTACTCTTCATCAATTGCCAAAATGATTTACATGACCTGTAACTCAGAAAAGGCTTAGACTCGGATTTTTCTGTACTGAAGAGAGTGGAATACGCCTATGATATGCTTCTGTTAGTTAGTAAAAGTGTTTCTGCATGTGTATTTTTCATTTTACTCCCTACAACTACTATTAGATCAGTTTATTTTCTAAATGATGTTTCAGAATCAAGGAAACACGCTTTAACAATTTTTTTTTATGTTTATTTTTGAGAGAGACAGAGAGAGAGAGTGTGAGTGGGGAGGGGCAGAGAGAAAGGGAGACACAAAATCTGAAGCAGGCTCCAAACTCTGAGCTGTCAGCACAGAGCCCGACACGGGGCTCGAACCCACGAACCGCGAGATCATGACCTGAGACAAAGCTGGACGCTTAACCAAAGGAGACACCCAAACACCCAGAGGAAACACACAGTACGAAGTAATGGCCACACAGACATGGAAGTGACCTTGCCTAGGGAAGCTGGGAGAATGCTTCATCAAAGAACTGACTCAGCGCTTCCCGAAGGAAGAGCAGTATTTTGTAATGTGAGGAATTCAGGCAAGGGGAATGTGATGTGCAAAGTGTCACAGAATAATGAACAGGCTGGTATGACTGAAGGTGATCATTGTCATGGCAGAGATGGGGCAGCACAGGTGGCTCAGAGTCTAACTGGACACACATGAATCCAGTAAGTGCCGGAAGGAAGCTTCTAATTTTCTAGATGAGCTGGGAAGGCTTCATCTTCACAAAGGAGTTCCATAAGGAGTCCCAAAAGATGACTGGTCCAGATGGGAAGAGCAGCACAGAGCTATTGTTTTTGAAT
The DNA here is from genome assembly GCF_018350175.1 of Felis catus. Taxonomy (NCBI): domain Eukaryota; kingdom Metazoa; phylum Chordata; class Mammalia; order Carnivora; family Felidae; genus Felis; species Felis catus. The sequence goes on from NC_058374.1 coordinate 111,807,304, forward strand.
AAAATTTTCCATGACTGTTTTTTAATAGGTTTTGTGAATTTTTATTTTTGGTTTTAAAAACCTCCTTTTCCACTGTCAAATGTCAATTTTCAATTCTTTCCTGTAATACTTGCACCTGCCTCTGAACAACCTTTGCAGTTTCTCCAGTTTTGGTTTTATCTGCAGTATGCCGGGAAATCAGTCATCAAAATGTTACAGGAATATTCTCAAGATGCTAGAGAACACACCTAGTTAACACCTAAAGTTGAAGTGAGGCACTGAGAGTTCTTATGCATGGACTTCTGGCTTCTGAGAGGACTTTCCTGCCAATTTCCTGGTTCTCCACTTGTTTTACATGGTTCAGGAAGACAGATAAATAATAGCCTTCGGGCTAGGAGGGAAATTACCCTACTCCTTCTCCCTATTCTTCTAGTCTCCTTCCTCCTTCATTCCTTCCCAATCAGAGGCATTCTAGATAGCAATTAGTTCAGTGATCTGCATTCCACAACAAGACCATTATTCACTGACCTCAACACCGCAGAATGCCATGATAGAGTTATTTTGGTACATTTTATCCTTTTACACCTAAAACTTCTCCAAGTAACTAAGAGGTAGCACTTAAGAGAAAAAAACAACACCTGGTTTTAGTATTTAAACACATACATATTAATGTATAGCTACTAAATGTTAAAAAGTTACAGTCAACTACATACCTGTCCTATTCTCCTTCCTTTACCACATCCCACTTCTGTAGCTGTCACCTTAAAGTTCTCAACACCACCATAACCCAGCAACTTTTGAGAAAATTCTTAGTGTACATTTGCAGCTTTCAGCTAAACAGTGATCTGTTTAGACCCCCCCCCCCCCAATCACTCAAAATTTCTTCCTTTTCAACTCCTTGGGGCATCTGCCTCATGGAGCTACCTGGTATTGAATACAGTGGAGAGGCATGGCCAAAGAATCTCTTCAAAAAAAGTTTTCCATCCCTTTGGGACCAAGATCTTCACCAATACAGCCTCCCTTCGTGAAACATTCAATTTGAATCTACAGATACCCAACAAGAATGGAGACTGTGAGGGCAAGTCCAAGATGATGACACAACTCAGAACTGATAGCCTGGCTCTGTACCTTGACTCCATGCGCAAATAAAGGAGAGCTCCACACAACTCAAAAAACCTCCAAAAGTAATAGTGACGGAAGGACAGCGATCACTATCAAGAGTTCTAAAAATAGCAAACGATGGTAGCAAAACTATTGAGGTTTGGAAACTTGACAGCAGAGTCCAAAATGCCTTTCTTCTTTGTAGAAGAAGAGTTGGAAACAATATATCCCCATTCATTACAGGAAGAGATCAAAGACCAGGAAGGAGACATGTGCACACACTTAACATCGTTCCCTGGAAGCACATGGCACCTGATGAATCACTGCATAAAAAAAGAAACTGAGAAGGAACACTGGACACTGCGAGAGGCAAACTTAAAGCTCTGCTTAACAGTGTCTCTTCTTGACAGGTCGCAGTTGTTACTGTCTAGCACAGTGATCACATAAATATTTTTTGAAGGAACATATCTATCCAAAATCTTAAATTTTCCACTCAAAATCTGAGGATTAAAAAAAAGAAAAGCCAGATACGATGTCATAACTAGAGCCTGCTAGGACACTATCCTAAAACTCTGAAGTTTTATTTTATAAACAGTACAGAACCTCTACTAATGAGGATTAACTCAACATACATTTGCACTTAAAAGTTTAACGTTAGATTTTTGTAGTCTTCTCCTCTATTAAAGAAAAGATATATTAATCTGTAAAGAAACATTTTAGGAAAACTTTATGTACCACTGGGATTTTGAAATAAGAGTAACACACATTTCTATGGGCTTCTTAGTATTCTATTCTACTTAGTAAAGTCTATCTATCCTACCCTCTAAAAGCAGGGATGGTGGAACTGTTTCAGAAAGGATTAATTTTATACAGCATAGTTATAACAAAGTATTTCTCATCTTCAACAGTGTCATTCAGCTGACATATTATTTAGCAGAACTTAAAAGAAATAGTGCCTTGTGATAAATTCTCACCACAAGCATATTATGGTTTCTAAGGAGAGAAAGAACAAGCATTTTACTGGAGTCCAATGTCAGTGGATTCATGCCCAAGACAAGACCCAAGATGCTCATTCAAGAGTCATTAAGAACCTTACAGGCAGAAGGCATTGTGCCAGGGGTGAGCAACAGTAAGATGAACAGACCTGCTATCAAACTGAGTATCACAAACATGTAAACAACAACAAAATAGGAGTCTTTAAAAATGCTGTGAGAATTTGATAAAGCAAAGCAAGGACCCAGAATGAATGGCATAAACTGTACACATAGCAAGAAAAGACAGAACCCCAAATACCTAACCAGAAGAAAAATCTTAATGAAGAGATAACTACCAAAACTCTTTAAATCCAGTAATTACAAAGGAAATAATCAGAGATGAAAATAAACTATAAATAAAGGTGTTTGTTGAAGGATTATTTAACATAAGAGAAAATCTCAAAACCCAAATATCCAATAACAAGGAAATTTGCCATAGAATGGAATACTACAGTGTTTAAAATGATGTTAATGAAAAAAATTTAATGACATGAAAAAATATTATAGCTTTTAAAGGCACACAATTATACCTACACTACCTCAAGCATGTTAGTAAGTGTACAGATTTTTTAAAGGATCAAAAATAAACACAAGCAGGATCATGAGTGTGTTTCATTTTTACATTGGTCTATATTCCCCAAACATTATACCACCAGTGTTGTTACATCTTAAATTGGTAAAAAAAAAAAAAAAAAAAAAAAAAAAAAAAGTTATGTAAGTCACTGCATTTTAGGATTTTCCCTTAAATCCATTAATAACTCTTTCCATTTTCAGTAGTATCTCTCACCCCAAAATTCCACAGAACCCATGCTTTAAACAGATTAATGTTTATAAAGGGTATAGAACAATACCTGGCAGGTAGAAAGCAATACAGTGGTGTTCACTTTATTCAATTATTCTATTATTTTTTTTTATTTTTAAATTTTTTTTTCAATGTTTTTATTTATTTTTGGGACAGAGAGAGACAGAGCATGAACGGGGGAGGGGCAGAGAGAGAGGGAGACACAGAATCGGAAACAGGCTCCAGGCTCTGAGCCATCAGCCCAGAGCCTGACGCGGGGCTCGAACTCCCGGACCGCGAGATCGTGACCTGGCTGAAGTCGGACGCTTAACCGACTGCGCCACCCAGGCGCCCCAAGTTTGCCATTTTAAATATGTGCAGTGTACTGTACATCAATCATTCCTTAATGGAGCTGTAACAATTTTTTTTTTTTTTTTTAATTCTGAAAGAACAAAATAGAACACAAACTAAATACGAGTTCTGGATTCACACGTGGGACTTTCTGACTATGGAGTTCACTGTAGGGTGCGTGGAGATTATTTATTTATTTATTTATTTTTGGACAAACCCTCACACAAGCACAGAGCCAATGCCAGAATCTTTAGGTCCTTTCTCCAGAGGTGGTCAGAGTCCTCAGAGAAGACAACTGTAAGTCTAGCCAGCAGCCTGAAAGCTAAGTGAGGGAAGAAGGCTGCAGATCTTAACATAATATGTAAACTCACACATTCTCACATTCCATTGTATTTTTGGTAGGGAGCAGAGTTAAATGCCAGTTATATTCCACTTCTTTAACTGGAAGTCTTAGATAAATACATTTATCGAAAAGCTAGATCATTTTCATGAATGAAACTGCCTATCACAGACGAAACATCAAATGATGATAAACTAGTTACAAGACAAAATTAGAAGGCAAACCTAAAAGAATAAAGAATTTAAATGGTTGAAAATCTGGGGCAGAGTGGGGAGAGAAGCTCTACAATGGCCATTAAAAAAACTTTAAGTCAACACTTACAAGAAAAAAAAAAACAACAAAAAAAAACTCCTTGACCTTCTATTTTTTACTTTTTTGGAGGTAACAAAGAAACCCAGTGATTTACCCAAGGTCACTTGGCTTTTTACTGGTGAAGATAAAATTCAAATTTAAATCTGGAGCGATCTTAACATAACATCACAGAGTAAAAACCGAAATCAGAAGTTTTAAGTCCAGTCACCCATACCATAAAGACACAGGAATAGTCTGAGAAAGGTGGGTATTCCTAGCAAAAGGAATGATGTGGCAAGAGGTCCAGAGGCAAAAGCAGATCAGGTAAGTTCCAGCATTCAATTACATATATAAAAAGAGCTGAGTTTAATAAGCTCAAACGGGAGGTGAATTGAAACTTTACTCTAAATCCACTCTGTGTTCAGGGAAGGATTGCCTGATAGATGTTTGTTCTTCTGATACCAGACATTCAGAGGATCTGATGCTAGGTTATCTCCTTTTCCTAGACTCTGCCATCACCTCTTTCCCATGTCACAGACTGACCTTCCTTGTTTTCAGTCCTCTCTTTGCATTATTGCCCTTTAACTCACAAGTTCTCCACCACCATGGTACTAGTGTCAGGATTGTCCAAAGACCCTGGCTTGTGATTTACTTTTTTTTTTTTTTAAGTTTATTTATTTTGGGGGGCAGGGCAGAGAGTGAAGGAGACAGAGAGAGAATCCCAAGCAGGCTCCACAATGTCAGCAAGGAGCCTGACACAGGGCTTGAACCCACGAACCGTGAGATCATGACCGGAGCCAAAATCAAGAGTCAGATGCTTAACCAACTGAGCCACCCAGGCACGCCTGTGATTCACCTTTTAAACAAAGACTACTTAAAGCATCTTTTACTTCATTTTAGGCATAAGTAAGGGAGAAAGAATTATAGCAAAAAACTGAAAATCTCACATAACTCTAGGTCCTAGACAGGTAGCATGGAGTAATGTGCAAATGTCATCCATGTGTGTCCCAGGAGGAAAAGATCATGCCCTAACCCATTCCACTTTTGCTAGCTTCACTGATTTCTGCCTTCACAGATTCTTTTTATTTTTTTTTTCACTATCAAAACCATTCTACACTCTTTAGATAAGCAATTTTAGTATGATTACTATTGCCATGTTAAAGCAGGAGCAAGTCTCAGAATTCCTTCAATAATACCTTACCAATAATTAGGTCTATACAATTTAAAAGGGCTGGAAGAACAATCACTGGAAAATGAGCTCTGGAGAGAAAATTTTCTCAAGTGTTTTTTTTTGTAATATAACAGCTTACATAATAACTCTATATAAATCTATATTAAATTGCTTAAATGTTTGACATTATAAGTTTATGTATTACATGAACATTTAACAGAAATGATAAAGTCAAGTAAAGGCTTTCTTTTCTTGACCTAAGGAAGGCAGTTAGTATAACTACACTATGCTTTAAACTTTAACACAGACCTATACCTATACTTCTTCCTGATGCCTACAATGATCCTGCACCAGCTCATGAGCTAACAGTTCCCTCTCAGTTCATGGAAAAGAAGTCTCTCTTGAAAAAATTAGAACCTGCAGTAAACATACATTTAAAAACTTGGCTCCAACAGGGGCACTTGGGTGGCTCAGCGGATTAAGAGTCCGACTTTGGCTCAGGTAATGATCTCATGGTTTGTGGGTTTGAGCCCTGTGTTGGGCTCTGACAGCTCCGAGCCTGGAGACTGTTTCAGATTCTGTGTCTCCATCTATCTCTGCCCCTCCCCTGCTCATGCTCTCTCTCTCTCTCTCAAAAATAAACATTAAAAAAAAAATGTTAAAAACTTAGCTCCAACAGTATTTCTATCAATAAAGAACAACAACAAGGGTATCACGGTTTATACTTTAAACAATATGGGCTTCAAATTATTGCATTTTACATCATGCAATAAATATGCTAATGGACTACAGATCCAACAAACACATCTGAAGAACACCCATCGTGATGAAAGAAGTCACAGAAATAATGGAAAGATGAAATTGGTCATTTTACAATATAAATTTTTGCTAATGTAATGATTCATTACAATCAGAATAAAACCTAAAAGACTAATTACTAAACTGAAATTAAGAAATGGAGGACTTCCAATATAGAAGATAAATTCTATTGTCCCAGCAACATTCTGTGGAATATGGTTGTTTTCCAGAAGTAAAACAGGTTGTCCTACAAGTCAACCTAAGTTAAAACTACAAAGGGAAGGGTCGTCTGGGTGGTGCAGTCGGTTAAGCATCTGACTTCAGCTCAGGTCATGAACTCATGGTTCATGGGTCCGAGCCCTGTGTGGGGCTCTGTGCTGACAGCTCAGAGTTTGGAGCCTGCTTTGGATTTTGTGTCTCCCTCTCTCTCTGCCCCTCCCCGGCTCATGCTCTGTCGGTCTGTCTAGAGCTCTCTCTCAAAAATAATAAACATTAAAAAAATTTTTTTTAAATAAATAAAAACTACAGGGGTAAAAAGGCTTTTTAGAAATTTACCAAGAAAAATTCCTTAACCTTATCTGCTTTCCCTTAATGCAAGCTACACAATATCGAAGTCCTTAATCAATATGCCAAAAAATACTGATTGGACATTTGCTAAAGTTTTATATATCCTCAAGAACCCATGTTCTTATCTCAACTCCTCTATATTATTTCCAAATGAAATAATGACTAAGACAAAAAGGATTCGTAATAAATGGAAGTGTATGACCCAGGCTACAAATGCAGAGAAATTCAGACAAGAAAATTAATGAGTGATGATTGAGAAAGGTAGACTAATGCTGAGTTCTGAAGGATGGAACACTTAGACAAGAAGATCGAGGCTCCTATCAGGTGAGAGGAAAAAACATAATGACAGCAAAGGTAATGAGAAGGGTGTATATGGAAGACTGCCAGACTGTGACTGTCACAGAGTGGGCAGTGGACAGCGCTAAGTTACTGCAGCACTGTTCTCAGCTGCAGGAAACGTGATTCCTAGTGTGACCTACGCGAATGGCACCCACCAGAGGTGTACAAAGTGGTGATTCCATTAAGTAGCATAGAAAAGTGGGGATCCTTTTAGGTAATATAGAAAAGTAACAGGTGGGATGATCCACTAAAAGGGATTCTGTGAAACGGGAGCAAAACAGTAAACACATTTACAGAGATTCAGTCCATGTGAGCACAGCAAAGGACGGGAGAAGAACCAAAGGGAAAACTGCATAAACCAGCAATCTTGGATGTTGGTTTTGCCCCTCTACCCTTATAAAACCCCTATTAATATTTCTTAGAACCAGCATTCTAACAGACACTTTGGAAAATACTGAGCTACTTTACAAAAGGCCTTCAAAGTCAAGGTGCGTGTTGATAAAGAGAAAAATGAGGAACCGTTAAAAGTTTTAGTGACGAAATGACAGCAGGAAAGCTTTTTAAAAACAACAAAAAAGTTCTGGCACAAATATGAAGGGTAGATTAAAGCAGCAGATCTGAGCATTTTGAGAGTAAAAAAATTGTTTAATGTCCTTCTGGGAGCAAACTCACTGAATTAGTACAGTGAACAATAAATCCACAGTTAATAACGAAGTTATTTAAAAAGCATCTTTTAAACAAGCAAATCCTTTTTAAGATCTATTTTTCAGAAAATACAACTTTTTCTCCTAAAGTTACCAGGTTTTTACAGTAGTCATACCAGTTTACAGGTAGGCAGTATAATCTCAGATTTCACAATGTAAGCAAGCACCGGTCCATTCAAAACTATCCTTATTCTTTCCCCCAGAGGCCCAGGTGACAGTAATATTAATACAAAGCAGATATCCCAGATTTTGAGATACCATATTGTTGTAAGTTATTGTACCTTAAAATACCAAATAATGTTTTTAGCAAAGAGTTAACTAAAACACTGCATACTGTTTAAAATAGTTAACACTATCCTAGGAAAATTTTAATAAGAAATAGCTTCAAAAGAATATGGTTAACAGTTTACGCATAGTTTATCTGGATCTCTCTGCCAAACTCTTTATTAGTTTCAATTTCTACAGTCATTTGTAAATTATAACGCATAATTCCTAAATATATCCTAAAGCACAGCCAATAAGTCTAACTTTTTGGAACAACAACAAAATGCTCAACACAGTCTTGAAATGGATTTACTTTTCAATTAATTTCATTATAAAATGTATTTTAAATACAGATATATAAGCTATTTACCATCCTGTTATAACAAAGCAAAAACAACTGTATTTTAAGACTGGTTTTAAATAGAAAGTAATCCATATGTGGTATATAATATTAGATAAAATAGTTTAAAAAGTCAAATCAGTTTACATCGACTGGACCTTATAGTAGAGGGCTAAACAAACTGCTGTACAAATTGTTATTTAACATTTAAGTAAAAAGAAAAGTAACTTGCTTTAGTGCACAGAATAGTGAATTATCAATTAGTCTTATTCATATTCTTGAAAAATCATTAGGCACTAACCTGCTGCTTTTGAAGGAACAGCTGCTTGTTAACTGAAATTCTAAGGACCACTACTTATCCACCAATGTACGTCCTTTTAAGGAACATACAAAATTTTTCTTTCTACCAAAAAATAAGAGCTAGACTAAGCATAAATATACAGTACTGTCCTGACATAATATGCATTATTTTCACAAAAATAAGTCCCCATGTTCAAGTCATTTGGAAATGGCAGACACTGGGGCATGAAAACAAAAAGAATGTTCTTTGTCTAGGAGTTTACATGTAATAATAAGTAACTTAATAAATAATCACAGATGGAACTTCTGAAAGAAGACAGTGAACAAAGATAAGAATATTTTCAATTTACCAGGTTTACAACTGTTACAAAACCCACCAAGTCCACAAATCAAACCTGGCTACAAGAGTCAAAATTGTTTGAAAGCACTAACTCTGCTATCTTCCAAGTCAAACAAATCAATGATGCCCTTCTAATTTATAAAGGCATTCCTACTGCATCATATAATTTTAACCTAGTTATAAATTTAACATGTTTCTCAAAATACAGACTACTGGGTCCCACCCCAAATGTGCTGAATCAGAACTGCAGGGGCAACGCCAGGGAATCTGCACTTTGAATAACTCCCCCAGGTAATCTTCATGCACACTAATGCTGGAGAACCACTACTTACTTGCCTTGTCAGATTTATAAAAAGCTTTTGTATTTGAGGAACTAAAATCCCCTTGTTTGGGACCTTTGTAAAACTAAATGGCATTACAAATTAATATTTCAAAAAGACTCAGGAAATATATATGTTTGACAGAAAAACAAGTGCATTAAAAAATTACAGCAGAAATTAAAAGAAACTTGTAGCATAGGCCATTTTAACACAAGATACAAGACACCCTTAATCATTTCAAAGACCAACAGGTCTTTGAAAACAAAATTCCTTACTTAAGAATGATCCAATCCACAATATTAAAAATACAGTATTTCAAATATGTTCAAATACATTTTACTGAGCTGTTAAGTAAATCAGAGTATGAACTGTTTACATTATACCAAATATAAGCAATAGAGTATATGTATAAAGTTAAACCCAAACAAATCTATTTATATTACACTATTAAATTTATTCTGATCAGAAACTGATTTTTCATAAACTTACATAACTTTCACAAACTTACATAAAAACATGTATAATGGAAAGAGCAATGGAGCAAAACCAAGAAGCCACCTCGAGTCCAGTTCTGGCTAATCTAGCTGTTAGCTATGTGACTGTGGGGCCTAGACAAATCAGTTTACCTAACTGGGGTGGGGGGGGGAGGGACTACCGATTTTACTCATCTCACAGGATTATTTATTGTGGACTCAAATGAGGTAGTAATGTTATATTCTGAAATACTGTAAAGCACTTTACAGACTAAAAGCATTATTACTGAGAGCAAAATCTGAGAGATACTATCTTTAGGAGCTTGCTGTAAAACAATGAAGAACATAAAAATTACCTTTCAGGTTCAATTAGATATTGGACATTAATTGTGTATTCTGTAAGTTACCAGTAAAATTCACATAAATTCACTTCAGTTACCTGTGTCCCCATTTATAACAGATCTATTTCATGTGTAAAGATAGAAATGAAATTAGATGGGTCACCAATTGATAATTGTCAGTATTGGTCACTGAGTATATCATTCTCTCTGTACTTTCTCATGACTGGCAATTTCCATAATAAAACTTTTTTCAACAAAGCAACAACGTACATGCGTGTTTATGTAAAACACTTGTAAAAGCTAAAAAAGAAATCTTTTTAAAAGTTCTCTTTCCAAATATTTTTCCCATAACTACTCTGTATCATTTGCTTTTGACGTTACCACAGATTCTATATATTCCAAAACAAGCTACTCACATTACCCTTTTATATATCATGACACCGACTAGATAATAACATTCCCCTCCAACTGGGCAAGTAAAATCTTATCCAAGCTGCAAAAATTTAATTCTTAGGTTTTTGCTCCCTGATCTTTACTCCTTTATGTTTTTGCTCATTTGTTACAAAATTCAGGAATTAAAAAATGAAAACAAACCAATTTCAGCTGCATGTAAATGCAAAAAAGTAAGAAAGAAAGGGGCAAATACTCTTTTTGTTGTTGTTGTTGTTAGTACATAAAAGAGTGACAATTGTAACTGGCCATTCCTCTTAAAACCTGTTGACCTATACAACTCAGTTCACAAGGTAAGAGACTGTTTCATCCAAAATTAAGTTAACATGTCTGTCAGACAAAGGAATTTGGTAAATTTAACCCCCAAATTGAAGATTCTATCAAATTATGCATAACAATGTATAATTACATATATCAACCTAATTGCTCAACTAATGTCCTTAACATGAGGCCATGTTCCACAGACTGAAAAAGCATAAGCCACTCTTCATCTCAAATTTTGTGTTCAATTTTAACTTAATGAAACATCTGTAGCTGAACAGCTTATGGTTTACAGTAGTCTATGAAGAAACTGCAAGTGTTCAAATTAAACCTTAAATACAGATAGAAGGGCAATAATATCTTGTGGTTGATGATGAAAACCATTTGGTAATATCCACACACTCAGTCATTCATTACATGAGCTAAATCTTTATTTCTTCATATTACATCTGTAGTAATAATTATCAAAAAGTATCCTGTGCCTAAAGAGACAGTGTACCTTGAATTTTTGATCTGGGGGGGGGGGGGGGGGACAGGGGGGAGCAAGTGGGCAGGGAAGGGAATCTCACCAATTCAACTGTCACTACATCATTTATTTCCTGAGCATTAAAAACTCCATTTATTTTTGTATGAGATGCATTTGAAAGGAGCCATATATAGAAACCACTTTTCCCAACATGGTCTTTAATAACTTTGAATGTAAGAACTCCTGCTGGAAGTCCTCATTTATATCATTTAAAAACAAGTAACTGTAAAACTTGCAGTAAAACCATAAAAGGCAAGCTGTTGCAAGATGAAAAACAAAGAAGAATTACTAACTTTACTCAAGGTTAATAAATTTACAGATTTTTTGCATCTTTACTGTAAAATCTGTTAATAGAATATACGCCGTATTAAAAAAAAAAAACCAAAACACTTGCAAAACCACTATCATAACGGTAGGTACCTTTATTTGGTGGCAATAGCTCATTTTAAAGATCTATTTACAATGCAGCTATTTCCTTATTTCTTTTCCTAAGTAGGTCCAGACTATCATTACTCCTATTATCACAAGCACAAATCAAAACTAGTTTCTCACCTCATATCTCAGAATCCTATATTAAGTCACAAGCGTCAATTAAAAAGCAGTATTTCCCATAGAATGGCAGGAACCCCCATTAACACACAAAAAATTAAAGACAATTTCACCTTAACATCTAAATGGAGATGTCATAATGATAGCCGCAACAAAAACCAAGAAGGCGTACTCTGAATTTTCACCATTTTAATAAAAAAAAAATCACGAAATTTTAAATTAAAGGTGGCGCTCTGTCCTCAACTCACCCATTGTGACTCACTTTTGCAGACTATATGGTAGGAAATAACAGTTACTTTTCAAAGATCTTTGCAGTTACACCCAAACCAAAATCAGGACAGAGATCCACCCTTAATTACAGCAATTTAACTGTCTCGTCCAAAGCAAGGTAGAAACTAAAACGTCCCCCTGAAATCATAGCTAAGTGAGCCCATTTCATGTACTAGTTTTCAAAGATTCCCTTTAAGAAAAACGTTTCTATCTACTTCAAATTTGAACTCACCAGGGTGGAAAAGAAAAAGGTGGGGGCGGGGGACCCAAATGAAACGCACCAGTAAAAAGCAGATTCTCCTCCAATCCCTCTAATACCCCCAATCCGCCTCCGCCACACGCAAGGACAGGGAGTCGGAGGAAGGCTAGCGGCAGGGCAAGCGGTGAAGGCCCTTTATTGACTCACGTGGGCCACCATCCAAAGGGTTACACACCCTCTGCTTGAGGACAGCCTCATACAAAGCAGATCCTTAAAAGTACTTCTTATTATAAAATACACCCACGTTGAGCAAGAGCTTTATTTTAAAATAAGACTGTCCTCAGGTGGGGGAGGTTAAACACAACAAAGGCTTCCATGTTGAAAGACAATCCAGATATATGCATATACTTACACACATATGGGGAAAAAAATCCATATAACTAATTCATCGTGAACAGCAATCGATACTAACAGGAGCCATTAGATTATTAATAAACCCAGAAAAGTAGCATGCATAACAGCCAAAGGTGACTGCTGTGCTCTAACCCCAGGGAAAGGTAAAAATTTGCGTGTGGTATAGGGTCCAGCCCTCCCCAGATTTAGAGACCCTCTTTGACTTCCCTTAGCACGGCCCTCCCACCCCCAGCTCGGCACCAAGCACCGTTGCACCGCACAGGATGCGAGCTCTCCCAGCGCTGCGAGTCCCGCAGAAAACTGGTGAATGAAATCCGCACGGACACCAACCTGGCCAGTGACCGCGGCGCAGAACCAGGGGTCGCTAACTAGCTTAGCCAAAGATTCTCCTGCAGGATGGGATAAAGGGAGCACACCCCCACCTCCGCAACTGGAATGCGGTTCTTTCTTACTGACCCTTTCCAAAGGGGGAGTGGAGGACGCAGGGCTTGTGGGTTGGTGTTTGTTTTTCCTTTTAAACTAAGTCCAAAAAACCGAATCGGAAGCAACCGTCAACATCCTGGGGGGGCCAGAAGACGCCGGGAGAAAAGCGAGGCTGCTCCTTAGCTCCCCGCGGAATCACCGTCCGGTGTGACAACGCATCAATCAACCAGCCCCGGCCGGGTGACGAGTAGGGGACCCCGCTCTCAGCTCGCGGAGCGCCAGTGGGGCCGAAGCTGGGGATTAGAGGGTGACCCTCCTGGGGCTTGGGGAAAGTGCAGGGCACCGCTGCCCTCAAGGTCACCACACGCCGGGGCGGGGGCGGCCGGCAGCAAGATGGGCTATGGCGCGGCCGAGGCGGCTGAGAAAAGCCAAAGAGCTGCGGGTGTAGACACGAAGCCCCACCGAGCCCCGTCCCTCGAGCTCTGGGCGGGGACTCCCGGCCGGTCCCGGCGCTGAGGCGCACGCCGAGGAACCCGCTCACCTTTATGATCTCCCGGGGCGAGCGCGGCAGGAGACAACCTGCGAGGGGCGCCCCGAACGCCCCCGCCAACTTGTCCCGATTGCGCCGCAGTCCACTGAACACCCAGCTGTCAAGACCCCAGCCGCGACGCCCCGACCTCGACGTTCCGCCCGGCCTCCCCCGCAGGTGACCTGACCCGCCGCCACCGCCGCGGGCGGGCGGCAGCCGCCACTCACCTCGCCCGGCAACAGGAACCATTTTCCGAGGGGGGAAGGAAGGGGAGGCTGCAGGAGGGTCGGGGGGTGGGGGTGAGAGCGGTGAGGGGCAGCGGGAAGCACGGAGAGTGGGGCTCGGTCCTCCGCTCGTCCGTAGCCGACTCGCAGGGCTCGGGGCGCCACGCGGAGGTGCGACTGCACCTCGAGGATGAGGCGGCCGCGGAGCCCAGAGGCTCGGCGTCCACCAGCCGGGGCTCCCTACTCACGCTGCACTGCGAGGAGGCGGCGGCGGAGGAGGAGGCGGCGCCCAGCCCGGCCCCCGCCCAGAGCCCGGCAGCCGCCGAGTGGCCGCCCGCGTCCCCGCAGGACCCGCCTCCTCGGCTCCGCAGAGCCGCACACAGGGCGCGCCGCGCTCAGCACGGGCAGCTCCGCCAGCCTCACGCCGCCGTCCGCAACAGTAGGGGCGGGCGGGGTGCAGCCCCCTTCGTGAGCACCGCAGCCCCGTCCGCTCCAGGCGGGGTCGTGGCGACAGGAGAGCGGACGGCCAAGCACGAGGGGGATGCGCAAAGCTTCGGGCAGGGGCCCCGTTTGCACCGGGTGGCCCGCAAGATTGCCGGGGTAGGCAGGGGGAGGTGAACGCTCACCCGTTCCGGTCTGGCGCTCCCTTCTTTCCACACCCACACGCCTCCCGCTCCACGCTGGCGGCGCAGCTGCTCCCGCTGCCACTGCCGCCGCCGCCGCCGCCGCCGAAGCTCGCGCCGCCGCTGCTGCCGCCTCGGCTGGGCGCGGTCACGTGACGCAGCCCGCGGGGAGCCTGGGGGCGGGCAAGCGCGCGCGCGCCGAAGTAGCTCGGCTCGAACCGGGGACTAGGAGCCGAGCGGCGTGGAGAGGGCGTTTAAGGGGAGGACCCAGCGAGCGCGTCCCCGACAGGCGAGCGCGCGCCCGACGATTAGAACTTGCCGCGCGGTCGGGAAAGGGTGTCCGGAGTGAGGGGCGGGGGACAAGCGCCTCCACACGCCCCTCCCTCTCTTCCTTCCCCGAGAACCTCGGTCGGCCGCTGCCCCCGCCCCCTCCCGCTCTCGCCTTTCCTCTTGCTGCTGCCTGCGATTGGCTGAGAAGCTCTGACGTCCGTGTTTCCATGACGTATCGAGGCGGGGGAGGGGCGGCGGGGGAGGAGGGGGTGGCTGGAGCGCAAGGGGCGGTGACTCCGTCAGTCACTCACAGCTGCCGTTTGGGCGCGGGGCCGGTAGGCTGCCGCGAGTGTGGAGGCAGGACGGCGAGGACTGCCGCAGGCGGGCGCGGGCACTCTTCACCTGGGGCCCCGGGCCCCGCCCGAACCACCCTCAGGCCTGCGCCCCTCTAGAAGCCGGGAGCTGGGCCGGCGGGTGGGCGAGGGCGAGCGCTCCTGGCGAGGACAGGTTAAGGCTGACCCCGCGCCAGCGGACATTTGAGCGGCTCCTCGCCGCGTCTCTGCTCCACTTCGTACCGGACTCGCTGCCCGTCCCGGGCCGTGACGCACGCGCCGGACGCCAAAAGTGCCTCTCAGCTCGCTCGCTCCTTGAGGAGAGCCCACTCCCGCGACGGGGGCGGGGCGCCTCGTCTCCGTTCCAGTCGGTCGGGCCCCAGACACCGGGGATCCCCGCTGCAGCGCCCAAAGGGTTAACCCAGGCATGTCTCGGGATCCGCGCTTAAAATCCCCATGTTTTCGTTTTGGGTTTGCTTTTCCTACCTATACCCAGCCATTGGCTCTTTTAGTTCACTTTGTAGCATCTCGACCCAACACCCTTCTTTCGTGTGGGTGAAAAAAAAAAATGGAAAAAAAAACCCACACAAACAAACATCGGGTAACCTGCGGGATTTAGAGGCTAAGAAGTAACCTGCTTTGATCCAAATTTCAAGAGATTTTGCAAGTTAATAAAAAAAGAAACCACTCATAGAGACATCTACTTTAAAAATAAAACTGTTTTTCCTTCCTCCAACACATGCACACTTGTATGTAAAGATTTGTCTTACCTAAGACACCGTGTTCCATCTTCCTCCAATTGCTTCTATTTGAACTAACCGTCGCCGCTCGTCCAGAGACCTTAGCAGTGTTGTTTTCAATACCACTTAATCAGAACAAAAAGATAAGTTCTGCGGAGTCTCCTCCCTTCTCTTAACTCCAGGACTGGAAAAATGAATATTTGTAACGTCTTCTTAAAAGCATACAAGCGATGCAAGACTTTATTATGTATGTTCACTCTCTGGTAGCGTTTCTTTTAAAATATTTTAAAGGCTTAGAAACAAAATACGTAAAAAGTTTAAAAAGCAAAAAACGCCCAGTTGACCCTGCTAATATATTTTTTTTTAATCAATTTATGTATCTTACCAGGTTAGACATTACCTTTTGAGCTGTGTGCCCTTGACGTGAAAAATTAGCACTTGGGCAAAACGATAGTTTTTCCTCTCTTCCTCTCTTACCCCTCTCTTCCTCTCTTTAATCACTATTAAGGAATTGGTTGGTGTGGTACAATAGCCCTTCCTGACACTATTTCAAGACTGCTTTACAGAAGAACAGATTATCTTTTCAAAACGACTTAGAGAAATTTAAGAATCATTGGCTTTGGTCCAACTTTTCCTCCAAGTAAGTCGCAATGGAAAATTGAATTATGTATTCTACTTTAATCAAGAATTTAACATTAAAGTAATATAGGAATCATTGCTACACTACACTAGCAAAAATGGATAATAGATTAAATTAGAATCTGTGCACTTTGTGTTTGTTACAATTCCAAATAATAAAATGTATACTCTTAAATTATTGTGGTCATGAAAAATTACTCAGCATCTTCATTTTAAGACATGATTTCAATAGAGTTTTCATTTATGGAGATTATATACATATATATCCTAGAACATATTTGTATGCATTTTAATGAAATATGAGTCACACACACTGATATACTTTCACTGTCATAGTCAAGATGATTGTACTGTGTAGTTTGGTTTTTATATTTTGATTCTTCAAATAGCAAATACAGGCTGAAAGCAATATAGAAATAACTGTACACATTACATAAGGAAATTCATTTTTTTCTCTAACAGGTTTATTACTGAAACCACCTTAATGACAATTCTCAATGTAAAAGTCAAGAAAATATTTCATTGCTTAATTAGCACTTCCTAAAAATGGAACTCCTTGAATTCAAAGATGCCACTGTGTAAGATTAAACCATATTCTCCCATTTAAGACCTCATGTATCCCATGGATTTAACTGACCTAGAGATCTATCAGTGCATATTAAGAATAATAAAATAATGTGGGTTTTTTTGTTGAAATACCTATTTTACAAAGTTCTTTTAATGCAGTTTGAATATATGACTATCTTTTTTTAGTTACAATGCAAAATTTATAAAGGTATTTAAATCCTATGGCAAGTTACTATTTGGGGTATTAACATTATTTGAAGATAGGCCATGTGTTCAAAATAACAATACTCTGCAAACTATTAAAGTACGTGACATTTGGTGAGGCAAGTCAAAACTATTGATTATTTTCTAATAAGTTGATCAATTCAACATGAACTAATCATGTATAACTCATAGACAGTTTTCTAAAATCTTCAATGTAATTGAGCATAAAGGGAAACATTAAGATCTTTACCCCCAAGGATTCTGTCACATGCATCTAGCAATAGGACAAAATAAGACATATCAACAGCAGCACATATTTAAAACCATATCATTTCCCAAATTAGATATGCGAATATACAAGTTCTGATTTTTACAGAGTGCTAAAGAGAATTGACACGTGGAGAGAAGCATGAGAGGAGAAATATTCAATGCTTCATAAAAAATAGTTGTATGTATTCTCAAATTCCATTAACCTGGATCACCAGAGAGAGATGTCAAGAGAAACATTACTTAACTGAAAATCACAGAGAACTGTTGTCTATTAGCAACACATTAATTACATTTGCTGAATTCAATGAAGTATGGTTTTGCGTAAGTCTAAGACAGGAATTTTCAAGTCACATAATGGAAAATTTTTATAGGTGAAAAATGCAAAACGGTTAGTTGTCATCTTTTGACAGGAATTATTTAACACCCTGTACTCTTCTAGGTATAAGGCATTTTTTTCTAACCCAAATATTATATAATCTAGGTCATGGAGTATGGTCCTAAATTTAAATTCCAGAAAATCAAAAGAGGAAAAGCTCATACTCAAATGTTATTGAGGAAGTTTTCCTAAAAGAGGGCTTAGATTTGACTGGTGCCACAAAAGATATATAGGATTTAAATTAATGCAAAAGAAGACGGGCAGGAGAAACGCTTGGAAAAGTACCAGGGTATTAACAAGTTCACCACATCCATTTTCCTATCTTTTCATTAGCCATGAAACATATGTTTACTACCTTTGATATTCTTTGCCTCCATACAAGGAACTCATTTATTTTTCCTTAAACAGTGCTGAGTTATGGTGTATCATAGAGTTGTTGTGAGGGTTTGGCCAGATATTTATAGAAAGCTCTTAACAATGTTTAGGTGTAGTCAATGCTCAATAAATGTCACTATTATTCATCAGCACCATTCTTTATCCCTTACTACCAAATAAATGTACTACAAATTAAAACGTGTATTTTTACTTTAATTACTTCATTTTAGCGAATAGGGGTTTATTATTCTCACTTGACAAGTCCAAAGATAGGTGATGGTATGATTGATTCAGCTGCTGAACACAGCCATCAAGTATCCAGGCTCATAGCTTTCTGCTCCACCATCTCTGGTGAATGCTTACTTCACGATCTCTTTATGCTAAGACAAGGAAAATCAGCTGAATTTTTTTCCACATTTGGAGAATCTCACATTTTTTGGATTTTTTAGTGCTTATATTTCTATAATTTTTATTGTTGCACACCTTTTCTTTGACTCTCTTGTTTTTTATGCCATTAGAAGGTGCAGCTGAGTCACCTGTGTGCACTTACCAATGCGGATTCCTGGGGCCATACTCACGGAGCTTTGATTGAATTTGTTCAGAGTGGAGCCAGTGAATACACATTTTGGACAGTTCCTTTAGGTGATTTTTGAAGCACCTTACTATCTCTTTCCCTCCATTGTTATAATGTTCTTTCGTGTGTCTTTCGTGTTCTTTCATTGGTTCTTCTTTCTCTTTCCCTGGCTAGTTCCAATACTAAATTCCTATACCTGAACATTTTTCTGTGTGTTAACGTCTATAAAGTTCACCTACTTTCATGATTCAGCACCTTGAAGACAAGAATAATGTCACTCATTCATTTAACATTAACCAATTGTTGATCCTGACAAGTGTCCTCTCCGCTGACTAAGGTAGGAAAACAAAGATGTCTATTTAGAAGGCATTAGCATCAAGGTGACAGTTCTGGCACTTAATAAGTGCTTAAAACAAAAATAGATTGACATGAATGAATGAACAAGTGAACTATCACCTCTCCAAAGAGGAATTCTAAATTTATACCCATTGCTTTGCTCTTTTTTTCTGATGACCCAAGGGAACTTCTTTCCGTGTCAATTTTTCTTTCTTACCAATAGAAATATTGGAAAGAAGCCAATTTACCAGTCATCAAAAAACAAGTCACTGAAAGTCAATTTTTTGACTATGTATTTTTCATGGCAGAGAAGAAGGAGGGCAAGGGAAGTCAGAGAAAAATGCTGGGGAGTCAGAGAAAAATGCTGGGGAGTAGGCAGGAGCTAAAGCAAATAAAGAGGATTCACCTTGAAAATAAAAAGAACCTCTCTTTCTCTGATGTAGAAGAAGACACACAAAAGAAGTGAGAAGGAAAGATAAAATTTGAAGCTTAGAGTAAGGATGACATAGGCATATACGTGGCATCTTAATATTCCTTATATAACAGGTGCTTATGATGATCAGCCAGAATTGAGTAAGGCTAAAGACTGGATGAAACAGATTAAAGAAACTAAAAGATAAAGAAAATGCTTTCCAAGGCCCAAGCAAATTTAGACCAATATAGGTTTTCATGATATTTGCTGGTGACTCAGAGTTGGAGTTTCCCATTGCAGTTACCGTTGTGAAGGAGTCTGGCACAGAGCTTCTCCGTAGGATAGTCATGGGCACCGAAAACCACACCGGATCAGCCTACCAGTGCTACCATAACAAATAACACAGACTGGGTGGCTTAAATAACAAAATTTTATTTTCTCACAGTTCTAAAGGCTAAAAGTCCAAGATCAAGGTGCTCTAAGGATTGGTTTCTGGTGAGGCCTCTCTTTCTGGCTTGGAGAGAGCCACCTTCTTGCTATGTTTTTTACATAGCCTTTCCTCTATGTGTATACGTGGAGAAAAAGATCTTTGGTGTTTTAATCCTTTCCTAATAGTGACTCTAGCCCTATGGGATTTGGGCCCTACCCATAATACCTTTAGCCTTTAGCCTTAATTACCTCCCTAAATGCCCTTTCCAGTTCCAATCACATTACAGGATAGGTATTCAGTGAGTGACTTAGGAGACGATACAATTCACAACATAAACTCATCTGGTGAGCATTTTTCAGAATTCACATATCAGAGTCCTTCCTCAGATCTACTGGATCAGATTTCCTGTGTTATACAACTCCACTTCTCAAATATGTGTGTGTGCATTTGTGTGTATGTGCATTTGTGTGTGTGTGTGTGTGTGTGTGTGTGTGTGTGTGGTGGGGAGTGGATATAGCCAACAAATGCTGGGGGAAATATAGCTAACAATGTTAATATGCAGTACAAAAAAAGAGTAAAGAAAAATAAAGGAATATCAAAAAGTACAAAAAAAAAAAAAAAGAAGAAGAAGAAATCTGTAGTGCTGGGAACAGAGAACTAAAAGGTAGAACAGCCAATATGCAATAAAGCAGATACCAGCCCATGGGGATTACTCAACCTGGAAATAAGTCATAAATGTTAGTGTGGAGTTTTAAGATAGGAGATGTGGCTACACTTGAGTGAGGCTGGAAACTGGAATTGAATCCTGTATGAAGCCAAAATCTTTCCTTCTAGCCAGTGGTATGCTAGTACCAGTTCCTACTATTGGCTTTGCTGGGCTTTTCCCAGAACTCCCACATGTACCTATAAGAGAATCAGTATTTGCATACCTGCCATGCCAAAGGCATCAACTGCCAAAGAGACTCACAGTGGAGTCTAGCCAAGAAAATAGATTTTGCCCTTTCCTTCTCCTCCATCCTCCTTGGCCTCAACACCAAAAGAACTGATGCTTGGAGAAGGGAGGCAAGAGGGGAGTAAAAATGCATAGAGTCAGGGGAGGGGAAAATATCTTTGACTCAGAAAGAGATTCAAGTCTGTAATGGTCATGGGGACTAAGTTTTTATAGTTGAAAGGCCCCCAAAAGTTTTTAACATCTACTTCAGATCTTATTAAAGAATAGGTATGAGGGATTCATTAGATCACGGTTGAAATTAGTTCCAAGAAAAATACCTCATTGAGAGGAGTTGAGGCCATAATTTAGTAGGTGGGCAAATGTCATTAGAATGGAAATAATCAAGTGAGGGAGGTGAAAGAGGTAAAGCAATTGTAAATCACAGTTACATGAAAAACAGCTTAGGCAGTCTTCAGTATATAGGGCTGAGGTGACAGGTGAGGAGTTCCCTTGGGGGTAGAGACAGAGAGGGAGTACCAAGTTGGAAATTTTGTGCCTAAATCTGCTAAATCATTATCACCATGAAAACCTGGCAATAAGCTACTTCTGGTCAGATGTGGCTTCCTATTTCTACTATTGAGACCTAGAAATACGTCAGTCTCTATGAAATCTCATGGTCATGATGGAGAAACTTCTGGAGACAACTTGTCACAGAACCAAACCGTTCTTCCTACTCTGCTTGCCTGGTTATTGTGAGTTGTGCGGTTCTGGACTACCAGCCGTGTGCAGATTATTTGCTTTGCCTTTCTCTTTTGGAACTTAGGTTCTCCAGGGTCTCACTCTTTGCCCTGATCTCTAGTAACTGTGTCCTCTTAATCTGCTGCCTACCCAATTTCTGACCCGAAGGTTAGACTTACTTCTCACATCTATTTATACTCACTTCTGCTTGCTTGTTGCTAGTTTCTGACCTCACTGGCTCATCTTAAACTTGAACTATGCCTGTTTCTGAGAGAAAAGAAAAAAGTCCTGATGGCTGATTCCTTCCTTGTCAAGATTCTCAACTCCTCTGCATTTTTGGCTTTCCCGGTTCCAAATGCTAATCCCTTTATCACTCGGCTTCTATCACACACAATCCCAGCATTTAGAGTTCACTGTGTTTGTCTCCTATCATTTTGTTTCTTATTCACTTATTTTTCTTTTACATTTCTCAAATGCCTTGTTTCAGTGTAAGCTGTATCAATTCACCTGACCATTGAACAAAGAGTTTATCAGAGCAAAGTTGTTTTTCCCAAGTAATAGTACCTTGTTTATAGGACTACAAGAACATGTCTACGCTAAATAATCTGCCAAAAAAGGATGAAGATTTAATCATTTTGATTTAGTAATGTCAAATTCTCTTTGAGCTACCATTATATCGATCAAATAGCATGCATATATTACTTGTATTCATGATAATATTTTTGGGGGTAGTTCTAGTCTGACTAAAGATTGTTAACATTTTTACTTCCTCGCCTTTCTTAAACATGGTGTGTCTTTGTTTCCTATCGTCATGTTAATGCCTGTTTTCCATGCATTTTGCTCTTTTGCTATCCCTTTTAGTGATACATATTGTCACTGTCCTTCATAATTCCTCTTCGTCTTTAATAATAAAATGCTAGATACTTAATACCTTCATATTCTTCCTGTTTCTGTGCCTTAGTCATCTTTTCCCAGATTTTTGGAACTTTATCCACTACTATTATAAACAAACATAATTAAGCTACCTCTCCTATTTAACTCTTTCTAATCTGCAAGAATTCAGACAGAAAACCAGATACAGTGTCATATTCTATATATTTTTTTTGCCTAATGTCTTCCACATTGGACATTTACCGTTAGATTTTTCTTTTCTTTTCTTTTCTTTTCTTTTCTTTTCTTTTCTTTTCTTTTCTTTTCTTTCTGGTTTTTTTTTTTTTTTTTTTTTTTTTTGAGAGAGAGAGGGCACAAGTGAGCAAGGGGCAAAGAGAGAGAATCCCACGAATAGCAGAGAGAGAGAAAGATGGAGAGAGAGAGAGAGCGTGCGTGAGAGAGAAGGGAGCTCACCTGAAGCAGGGCACGGATTCACCTGATGTGGGACATGAACTCACGAACTCGTGAGATAATGATCTGAGCGGAAGTTAGATGCTTGACGACTGAGACACCCAGGTGTCCTACCATTGGATTTTTCTAATACTAGTTATAGATAATTATCTACCTGTATGTATGTGTGTGTGTTTCTTTCTAATTCAAACGATATGGACAAGTATGGTATAAAAAGCGAAAGATCTGTGTAATCACACCTGACATAACCAGTGTAAAAATGTGTCTCATCTGCCCAGAGTAGTTCTTGCTGTGGGGGCATAAAAGGAAGTAGAGAATATAGTGTCTGGACTTAGGGAATATAGACATTTAGTAGCCTTGACAAGTCATGAAATAGCAAGAAAACTAATTCCAAAGGAAATATATAAACATGTGACGGTATAGTACACACTGCATAAATTCATGCCAAGGGAATTAAAATTCATTGGAAAGATTATTATAGGAAAGATGAATCTTAAACTTGGATTTGAGGAGGAGGTAATGTAATATTTAGAAAATGCCCAAGCTTGGATGTAACGCAGGCCTGGATTCAAATCCTGTTTCTGAATTTTACCAGCTTTGTGATCTTGGGCAAGTTCTTTAACTGTTCTCCGATTCTTTAGTTTTCCCCTAGGTAAAGTGGGGACAATCTTTTAGTGTTGCTATGAGGATGAACTTAGATAATGCGGATTTTCATAGAATTCACTCAATGACTAGGTGTTTAATATTCTTCATTTTCTCATATGATCTGCTACGCTTTCTATTAAGTCTCCATATTCTCTAGTGTATACAAAAATAAGACAATTTATGGAAAATGTAGAAAATATAGTTAAAATTAATTTAGCTTCAAAAGGAATTTGTAAATCTTATAATCCATATTCGTCATTAAAAAGGAGCTTTTAGAAATGTAAAGAAGTTTGAAGTGGTAAAGAAGTTGAGATTTAAGTTTTACTTGTTTGACTTATATACCAGTTAAACAAATAACTCAGATGATTTTTTGGATTATACAGAATCCCTCTATGTCTAGAAGATTGCCACCATTTGTTAAGTTAAGGCCAAATCAATGGCTGTACAGTCATGGCAAGAACACTGGTAGATGTTTCTGGGTAATGATTAAGCAAAGATATACGGTCTTTCCCTGAAAACAAAGACAAGCAATTCTTTAAGAAAGCTTAAAGTGACCACTGAACTCTGAACCAGAGCCCAAATAATGAATACCAAGCTACCTCCTCAACAAGAAATGTTATCCCAGCAATGCAGCTGCGAGCTAATTAAAAAGCCCAGGCCGCTGTGCTGAACTTTAGTACTGCATTTACAGAATTAATTCAGAGGACATGTTATTAAAGTCTGGGGTTTATCAGAAGAAGGCAGCCTCTTTTTTTTTGAGCAGCATTTAAAAAATTAACATACCGGATAAGCCGCTTTATTGTAGATGGAGCCTATGAGATCCTTCATATAGACGCAAAAACTAAGCCACAGATTTCTAAGCAAAATAATGAGGCTATTGCACTCTGACATTAAATCCAAAAATAGCACTGTCGATATCCTGAGAGCAATTTCAAAAATAAATTTATATTCCATACAATGATTTCTAAGATCCTAAACGACATATTGAAGATCACTAACACACTAGAAGATGATAGCTAGATATATATCTAAAATACGCAGCAATCCTGTACTGCATTAACTCAGAAATAAATCAGTAATAATTGGAATTTGTAAGGAAAGAACATTTTATTTAAATATTTTCCTCTAAAGTCTAATACTTTCCTTCTAATTACTCTTAATAACTGGGCTTTAAAATTTCTATCTGGAAACCTAAAT
Source organism: Felis catus (assembly GCF_018350175.1). Lineage (NCBI taxonomy): Eukaryota > Metazoa > Chordata > Mammalia > Carnivora > Felidae > Felis > Felis catus. The sequence continues at coordinate 111,831,983 of NC_058374.1, forward strand.
ACTAAACAAAAGTATTACTTTATCAGTGAATTCTGAAAGCTGTCATTATTTAAGTGATTACATGTGGGCTGTAAGAGCAAAAGTAAGGTATGGAGACATTTAATGACTGGAAACTTCTTGGAGGCCACAAAACACATTACATCATTTCAGGCGCCTTATTGTCGTGACTCAAGACATGGAGCAAGTCAGTGAATTCATTACAACCCTATGCACTTGCACTCATGTCTAAAAAGGAGAGAGTGGCACTTACCTTACATTCTTTCAGTGCTGTAGCAAATAACAGCTTTGGAGTAGCCGAACAGTTTGGGTATTTATGATGTAACAGGCAAAACGCATTCTAAAACAACCAACAGGAGCTTGGGTAGACACTTCATCCTGACGAACAAATAAACCTCCCTACGATATGTGCTCCTATTTATAAATTTAATAGGTGCATAATGAATTAAGTAAAGCCTTGGGGCAATGTCAGGGAAATTTTGTACATATCTTTTCCAAGTTATTTTTGGTGTTCATGTTGAATTATGAAAGTTTTAAATGTAGAGATAAGTATAGAAAATAGTATCACGGATACCTAGGTGCCATATCTACTTTTAACCTGCGGAGGCGAAGAAAATCTGACGGCAACCTTGTTAACAGGGTCGACTCATCTGACTTTTTAAAAAAGCAGGCATATGTATATGATCTTATTGTTCCATACAGGTTTTACCAGAAGGTTACTTCCTAGCTGGAAGAACAAGTTCATCTCTCGTATAGGAGGGCCCTCCTTTGGTCAAATAGTTGATTTCCTCTCTAGATCCTCTCAACACCTTCCTAAATAATTCTAAGTAGGAATGAAAGACCTCCGCAAGAACTAGTAATTTGCAAGAAAAGCTAATTAAATGAAAACAAAGAGAGAGTGTATTAGCCTGGGAGATTTTCCAGCAATCTTAACTTTTTGAGTTAAGACTCAGAATTTTACAAATACCTTCTGTAGCTCATCCAAGCCAGACGCTCCCTAGAGAAGACCATGGTCAGCTCTTCCCCTTGTCCCTCTACCACTGCTGGAGCCGGTTGGCCTAAATGTCTTGCCACGTTGATGATGTAGCTTGGAAGAAGGCTCTGAGGCAAAGATTCAATGACTTGATAACATGGGATACCAGCATCTTTTTCTTGGAGGGTGTAGCTTTAGGAGTAAGACATGACCGAGGGAAGGAGTTGTTCAGAAGATGTCTAGTTTTACTCTGAAGAAATTAATTCGATAGATTTTCGATGATATGTTAAGAATGTTTGCAAGTGGAAGGTCAGAAAGCAAGATGAGGTTAGATAGGAAATCTGTTCAAAAAAGAGTGTGTGGTCACCAAGGCAAACATGATCAGGATGTGGATTACTGGAGTGGTTGAGAATAAGAAGATACATATAGACATAATAAGTATCTTCAAATATTAGGGCTATTATCTGTAAATGGTAGGAGACCCACACCTACGTGTGCTTTTTTGTTTTTGTTTTAGTTGTTTTTGCTTAATAGAAGCAGCTCTCATGTTCATTCAGCATATTTTTAAAAAGGAAACCTGTATTTTTTAAAAATGTATTTACTTTGAGAGAGAGAGAGAAAGAGAGGTACAGAGCGCAAGCAGGAGAGGGGCAGAGAGAGAGGGAAACACAGCATCCAAAGCAGGCTCCAGGCTCTGAGTTGTCAGCACAGAGCCCGATGTGGGGCTTAAACTGTGAGATCATGACCTGAGCTGAAATTGGATGCTCAACTCAACCGACTGAGCCACCCAGGCGCCCCTCATCCAACATATTTGAATGAACTATATTTCAGGCACTATACCAGTAATGTGGGTACCAGGGGTATAAGTCTCATAGTCTATTGGGAAAAACAAAGAATAAAACAATTCTAATTCAGTGTGATATGTGTTAGGTATGAATGCATGCTGTGGGAGCTTCACAGAAAAAATGATGCCCAGGTTGAATTTTGGAAAATTAGCTTGGCCAGAGAAGGCAAGAGGAGAGGGCTTTTGGGGGAGAAAGAATGACACACACAAAGATAGGGAAGTGTGAGGAAATGTGAAACTACAGGTTATTCACAATGGCTGGAGTATAGAATATAACTGAAAGTTGGATAAGGAATGAGGGTAGGAAGAATGAGGTTGGCTGGGACCAAAGTCTTTAATATGATGCCAAGAAGTCTGGTTTCAAGCAGCGGGTGACTGGATCCGATTTATTTTAAAAAGTTACTCTAGGGGCGCCTGGGTGGCTCAGTCGGTTGAACGTCCAGCTTCGGCTCAGGTCATGATCTCATGGTCTGTGGGTTTGAGCCCCACGTTGGGCTCTGTGCTGACAGCTCGGAGCCTGGAGCCTGCTTCGGATTCTGTCTCCTACTCTCTCTGCCCCTCCCCACTTGTGCTCTGTCTCTCAAAAATAAGTAAATGTAAAAAATTTTTTTAAAAAATAAAAAATAAATAAATACAAAGGTACTCTGACAGCATTATGGATTGATGGTTGCAGGGGTGGGGACAAGTCTCCAAGAAGGCTGGGCCATTTCAGGAACACAAGCAGAAGCAATGAGGACATAAACCAGGAGTGATGGGGATGAAGATGAGGGGAAATATTACGGAGTTGGACTCTGTAGGACTCTGAGATCAGCTGAATTGGAAGGGGAGAAAAAGAACAAACAAGAAGGATTCAAACTCATTCCTAGCTAGGCTAGCAACGCTATGCTTACAAAATGGTGAGTTCTTTACCTCTGGAAATGAGAACTGTTCAAGCAAAATCTGCGTGATGATGTCAGAGGCTTTTGCACTGAATGGTTACTTGGGATTCCATGATCTCTAAGGACCCTTATAACTCTAAGAAAAGTCCCATTTACATTTGTATTACTAGAAAGATAAACTATCAGAGGATCATGTTACATGAACAATTTCTCTAAAAATGAAATCTATAGGTTTTCCCATATTCTTCAGTAAATTATACACGCCCATGGGGATTTTTCAAGTCATGTAGATATAATTTCTCATCTACACGAGTGGTAACCTAGGCAGGTTAAGTGTCTTAAGATGTTAAATTATATTTCTAAATGTACATATGCATGTCTTTGTCTCTTTTTTCTATCTCACACTTATATACATATATATATATATATAATAAATTAGAAAGTTCTACATGTGTAAGTTTCTATAGTATAGGCATATGTTTCTAGTAATCACTCTATGTGAACCAAACTCCAAAGATTTAGATAAAACTATATTGTGGATTTGATATAAATCTCTGCAGATTAAGGCATTTACTCTGTCTAAAGCTAAAAGTTGTCACAGTCAATAGCCATTAATGGTGATTAGAAACAATTGATCTGGAAAGGAGCCAGACTGCAAAAAGAAACAAAGCTTTCATAATAAATACACAAAAAAACCAGTTCAGTAAGCAGTAAAAATAATTGAGGCCAAAATGGCCAATTCAGTGAGTAAGATAAAAAGAAAATACCAAATTCCTGAGATATGAAAAAATAATCAAATCACATCTAATCAAATAAATCTACCTAAAAAAAAAAAAAAGAAAGAAAGAAAGAAAGAAAGAAAGAAAGAAAGAAAGAAAGAAAGACAGACAAAAATCAAAGTCTTACTCCCTTTGGACCAAATTCTTGGACAATATTAGGAAGAACTATTTTGGGTGCCTTTCTGAATCATCTTTTGCATTCAAAGCACTTATGCGCTGTCCAGGCCCCTTCTTCCTGGTGCCCCACCCTGGCTTCATTTACCAACAGACCTAAGGTCTTCCTTCCCATCTGGAAACCCAACATGGTAAGTGTGAACCTCACACACCTCAATAAATAGGAGACAGTTTTGGTCAGAGAACAGTTACCCCTTTGGGTGGGTCACAAATCATAGAGCACGAGAGGAGCTGCCTACATTTACATGCATAATAACACTTTCCTTTCTAAACTGCCTGGTACCATACTACACCTGAGTTGCCATTCATTATTTGCCCTTGTGCAAATATGTGCCACTCTCCTTGTCCCATAAAAAGAAGAAAAGCAACAACAACAACAACAACAACAAAAAACCCAGCAGGATGTGTAGCAATCCGCTGGTTCCCATTTTGCCACAATGATGACTCAGGGCCTGGATACGTGTGTGTGTGTGACTTTCAGACTTTCCCCCCTGTCACTTTTCCACTGTATCTCATTTAGTGTGTGTGCTAATCACAAAAAATGCTAAGCGCAATGATTTGTAAAATTTTCCATGACTGTGAAGTGTCATAGAGTTTTACAGCATGTGAATACCATCTATGATAAAAAGTCCACTTTCTTTTGTTTTTTATTCTCCTGTTTGGCTGCCAAACTTACAGATAGTGACTTAATGGGCAAAGAGTAAACCATTATCCCTTTAATTGGTCTCCACTGGTTAATTTATAGGAGGCTTTTAGAAATGCACTTATTGTATAATTAACAGATATCTGTGCCTCCTTCGGAAGTCATTGGCCATAAAAGGCTTTGTTTCATAATTGCCCTCACCCAATCTATTGCTGTGTCAATGGCACAGTTTCACCTTCAGAGACTGTTTTCTCAGAGTCTAAGCAGCGTCCTTGATCTTCTGTGTTTCTCTTTAGGTTATCTCTGAAATCCGTTCTTTTTAAGATCTCGGTGCTTCTGCTAGTCATTTGTAAAAAAGAGTTTCATAATTTTCAAGAAGATTGGAATAATCAGGTTTCTTTTCCCACCCATTTCTCTTACTTCTACAATTATCATAGCCTACTGCTTTAGAGTAATCTTCCTACTCCAAGATTCAAAAGAAAATTTTTATAATTTAGGCCATTATAAAACATACGCTAATAAACAGCTCTGGTCTTCAAACGAGGTACTTGTCAATATAGCATTATTAGAGTTTGCGAATGTTTTCATCTTTTGTATTTGCTATGTATTTGTCCAGGCCTCTATGATGAACTATTCTGCACTTGACCTCCAGCTACCTTCCCTCCTGATTTTTCTAACAGTTACAAGCTTTTTACATAGGTTACCGCAAGCTGCCCTTTTTCTTCCCTACTCTAATGGTGCACTTACATTCTGTGTACTTGGGCTGTGTGCTTGCCCTCAAGCTTACTTCCCAAAGTTTTTCAGAGACTGCAGAATTTGAGCATGGTAAATGCGATTGATATTCTTTGTCATCAAGCAAGTAGCTAAGGTAAGCCTTAAAATAGCAGTGTAAATTATTATATATAATAATTGTTAAGTGGCTGAGTGCCAATCTTGTGCTTTTAGCTGCAGAGAAGAAAATTTTCTTACAAAACTGCGGCTGTCTACCATTGGTAATAAAATATAGTTGTGCTAACCATCATGGTGAGACTGCAAAAGTTGGAATTGTTGATGCCTTTAATATCACCATTTCTCCCCCTGTGAGACTTAGTAGAACCTGGAACTAGATACTAAATCTAGAGCATTTTTTCTTTCCAATATTATTTTATAGGCCATTCTAATTCTAATTTTAACTAAAAAGTAAGCCTTTTCCAAACTATTTCTATCACCAATGAAAAATTGTGTTGACATCTCCCTACTACTTTGTCAGTGGTAACCTTGCTTCTGCTGGAATTGATTCTACTGTCCACACTAGATAGGGCAGAAACTGCACTGGCTAAGGGAAATAGATAAATCTCAATTGCTGGAGTCTCTCTTTTTTTTCCTCTCAGTATAAATATTTAATTATGCCAAGAGAAATTCTGAAAAATTGCAACACACGATGGAATTGATTCTCCCTAGAAGTAGGGCACTCCTTATGTAGCTGAGAAAGGAACTAACACTTTTAAAGTCTTTCTAAGTGATGGCTCTATTCTAGGTACTTTAAAATATTCACTTTCATCTCCACTGTATCCTACAAGCTAGATCTCATCAGCCCTATTTTATAGATGAGTGATTAGGGTTAAATAACTTGTCCAGAGTTGCACAGTTATTGTTGAGAAGAGGTAGGGTTATGACATGGCTGATTCTAAAGTTCACATTCTTTTCACTTTCTTAAAATAGTACCCTCCTGCTCATTCTTAGGGAGAAATATCAGTCTTGCAATACATTATGATTCCTACTTCAAGAGCCCCATAGTTTCAGGGATAAGAATATGGACTCTGGGGTCGAACTACTTGGGTTCCTGTCACTCACTAATTGTGTATTCTTTTTTTTTATTTAAAATTTTATTTTTTTATTTTAGACAGAGAGGGTGCACGAATAGGGGAGAGGGGCAGAGAGAGAGGGAGAGAGCATTTTATACAGGCTCTGCCCTTCACAAAGAGCCCAACATGGGGCTCAATCCCACCACCCTAGGATCGTGACCTGAGCCAAAATCGAGAGTCAGATGCTCAACCAACTGAACCACCCAGCACCCCTAACTGTATAATCTTGACCAATTACTTGATGTTTCAGTTTTTTCATCTGTAAAAATGAGGTGATTACAATAATATCCACTCAGTAGTGTGGTGTGTGAGGACTAAATAAGAATGCATATAAATTCCTCAGCAGAGTGGTCAATACATAGCAAAGTTTAACAGATACTGTTTTCCAGGAGTTTGATCTTTCTATAAGAATCAGTCTTGTTATAAGTAGAGAAAAAAATTCTGGGTTGTAATCTCTTCTTGGCTACTTATGTGTGGTTCATTTAGCAATCAGTGTTTTGTTTTAGATTCCCACCCAATTTTACATATCAATTTCTTTCCCTCATGCAATATAGAAGATGAAAACATGGCCATAAATTCCTTGCTATGCCTCTCTTTGAGAGATGGAGTCTAGTTCTCCTTCTCTTGAACAGAGGCGAGGCTTAGCAGTATAATTGATGAATAGAATATGATAGAATGGGACTTTCACAGCTACGTGATAGGAAGTCTTGCATCTTCTGCTGTAGCTCTTTGAATGTTCTCTTTGGAAACTCTCAACTACCAAGTAAGAAGCCTGACTGACTTGGCACCTCCACGTTGGAGAGGTCATGTGTAGGGACTCCAGTCATCATACCTCATATGAGCCCAATCTTCCAGTCATTGCTGCCAAGAGTCAGAAGAGTAAGTAAAGCGGTCTTCGATGCCCCAGGCCAACCCATCCACCAGCTAACTATCGCCAAAGCTCCTCAGTTGCCAGAAGAATCTCCTAGCTGAGCCCTGCCTTAATTCCTGACCCACAAAATCATAATAAAATGATTGTTGTTTTAAGCCACTAAGTTTTGGGGTAATTTATTACATTGTAGTGTATACCTGAAGCATGCATTTATTTATTTAAAAAGAAACTATCATACCAGCAACTGTTCTGGGCATGGTGGGGCGTGCCTGTGAACAACCTAGGTGAGGCTACTATTCTCACAAAGGTCACATTCTACTGAGGGCAACGCACAAAACATGAACAGATAAGTGCGTATACAATTTCAGATATATATAAATACTCTGGAGAAAACATAGAATAACAAGACAGAGACTGACAGGGATAGGTGTGTTTAGATATTTAGGTAGGTTAATTAGGAAGAGACTCTCTGAGGACAGTTCATTTGAGCAGAAATTTGAAGTTTTAAAATTATGCACTCACTCATTAATCCATCCATCCATTCAACGAACAGGCAATTATGAGCCAGGCATTCTGTCAGGCACTGTGCTTAGTGTTGAATGAGCTAACTGTAATGTCTCGTGAGGCACGCAGATATGTAGAGCTAATAACAACATCATACGAATACGCTGTCAAAGAGATATGCATCTGAAGCTTTGGAGGCACAAGCAAGAGGCTTCCATATAGAAGTCAGGAAGATAGAATACTTCTTTAAGTAGTATGTTTTTCAAAGGAGTCAACTGTGGAAACTGGATACTTATTCAAACGATGCTTATTCAAATGTGTTCTTGCTCAAAACACAGCAGGAGCTTCCCTTTTGCTATTGTGCAAGTAGGAGCACAGGGCCTGGCCCACAGACACTGCAGGAAATATTTGTTGAATTAAAATTGTTTTAAGGTGCAGTTATTAGTCAAAGAAGAATCTTCCTTGCACCTTGCTGCTCCTCTCTTTTGAGCCAAAATGATTTTATATAATATGATCATTCATTCCCCTTATTCATCAGACTTGGCCCTGAATTTTTGTTGCTCCCTCCCCATCCAATTTATCCTGAAACAATGAAGACTTGCCAATACTGAGGATATTCAAAAGAATATCTTGTTCACTTTTTAAAGGATGGCCCAAAAAAGGAAAGTTGAAAATATTTTTAGCAATAGTAGAAGCAAAGCCAGCACGAGTGCAGGGCCTCCCGAGGTGACTCATTTGAAAGAAGCATCATTCATTTGGATGTTTAAGCAATACTGTTTTTTTTTTCCGAAGAAGCAATTGTATTACGTTATAGTCATGCCACATTTTTGCAGATGTTCATTAAGTGGAGCCTGATGTCATCTGTGCCCATGTTTTCAACTATCTTCTATGTTTAATAGATTCTGTCAAATATATCTTCTCCTTAAAACTTCTGGTTTCTTATCACCTATTCCCCAAAGTTTTCCCAATCCTAAAACTGTGTCTACTAAGCTTAGCTAACTTTGTAGTCTGCGGAAACATTTACTTCTAGTTTAACCTCTACTTAACAAATGGTATTATTACCAACCTAGTCACCTAAGGTACAAATGTAGAAGTCATCTTGAACACCTTCTGTGTCCTCAACATGCACAACCAATCTCTCAACAAATCTTGTTGATTCTACTTTAAAAGTACATATTGAATTTCCAATCACTCTCTTTACTACAATTGCCTTGATTCAGGATTTTATTAGGGCTTCGTTTTGTTTTGTTTTGCCGGAGATTATTGCCCCTTCTGTTTGAAATGCTCTTGCCCATCTTGACTACCTGGTGAACACATTTTTTAAACTCAGGCTAAAATCACTTTTTTTTTTTGTATTCTTTGGCATCTTTTTCATGTTTCTGTAGTATCCTTAGCCACATCGTACTATTAGTTATGTTAGGCCTGTCTTCAACTTTCTTTTTTCACAGCTTACACAGTATTTTCATTTATCCATTTGAATGCATATATTTAACATTGGACATGCAGTTTGCTACACCCTACTGTACAAAAACAGACATGATTTTTTTTTTTACTTTTATTTGCATTTATTTTATGCAGAATTTCCTCCTGGGCCCTAAGTTTTTGTTTCTTCAGTTTCTTCTGGGATATCTTTTTCTTTTGTGCAATCTCCTCTTCTGGTTTAGGAACAATCTTCTCTTTTTCAATCAGGATCATCTTAATGTGGCAGGGAGGGCTCATGTAGGGGTTAACCATGAGCCCTGTAAGTTCTTTTTTTTTTACTTAAAACATTTTTTAATGTTTATTTTATTTATTTTTTTTTTTGAGAGAGAGAGAGAGAGAGAGAGAGAGAAAGCAGGGGAGGGGCAGAGAGAGAGGGAGACACAGAATCTGAAGCAGGCTCCAGCACAGAGTGTGACATGGGGCTCGAACCCATCAACCGTGAGATCATGACCTGAGCCAAAGTTGGATGCTTAACAAACTGAGTCACCCAGGCACCCCAAGCCCTGTAAGTTCTATGATGCATACTGGGGGCTTTGTTCACCTGGATGTGCTCTATGACCAGAAAATCATGCTTAAACCCTTAAGTTCAGCTCTACTCTCTGCATGTTTAAGCATGTGCAGCAAAAATTCAGTACTCTTTATGGGCCACCGACCCTGTGTCCAGGCCCACTGTTGGGCCTGGGAACACCTGCCAACTTCCACCATTGTAGTGACAGAATGGCACATGTGGCTTCTGCAAAGTGACATCTTTCAGATACTTGGTGGCTTTTCCCATATGCATACCCTTGATGGCCTGGGCAGTTTCACGTGTGTTCTTAAAGTGAACGTGAAGATTTGACCTCTTGATTTGCATGACTTTGTAGGGTTTTCTGGGTCAAGGGAATAGTGAACCATTTTCAGAGATCACCTCAGGCCGCTTACGGGAAGAGTAAAACAGACATGATCTTAGACCTTGTGGGGCATACAATATAGTGAGGGAGATGGATAATAAAAGAAATAATTATAGTAATGTACGATGAGGATAATGATAGGTGGATGACAGGCAGCCATGAAAATATATAATATAATTATACAGGGTTAGAAAAAGGTTTTCCTGAGGCAATCACATTTAATATTAAACTTGAAAGATGAATTAGAGTCGGCCACACTTAGGGATGGGAAGGTGGGACTAGAGGGGAGACTATTCCATTCAGAGGAGATAGCATGTGCAAAGACCCAGAGGTCACAGAGAAAGGCCATTGAAGGAATTGAAAACATACTGTAAGGCTGTCAGTGAACATTTATTAAATGAGTACAGTCTGGGGACATGAGTCCATCTGTTATGCTGGGTGTTCTGAAGGACACAAAACACTCTTTAGTTTGTACAGCGTACTTTTAAAATAGTTTGTGGGCTCCCCTGCATTCTTAAACAGACACCACCTAATTTCACTTTTAGTTGACAATTCAAGATAATCAATAATAATGTCAGCAATATCGGTCGTTGCTGGTTGCCTCTATTCACACCCACTCCAACCGCCCTTCTCCCTTATTAACAGAAACTGGTTTGATTGGGGTGGCAACGTGCGCCGGGGGATAGACTGTGATTGCTTTAGGGTTGCACGACGCAATATGGGAAGGAGCTATTTACTGAACACTAGGCTACCGCCGAGCCTGGTCCAAACTGATGTGCTGTAAGTGTAAAATATACACTGAGTTTTGTTTACTGTGGTAACCTTGTTCTGTGACATATCTGTGTTAATCATCTCACAAAACCGCTGTGTCCTTAGGATACAATACGGTAAACACTGATCTAGTTGAATTTCCTCATTTTACAAATTAAATGTTAAATCTTAGAGAAGTTTCCTGATTTTTTGCAAAGCCTAAAACCTACTTAGCTACATAATTGCGGGGTATAGGCCGCTGTCCTCAAAGATAAAGGAGAAACTCTAGAGATAAGTGTCTTCCAGAGATAATCGGTAAGCAGTTAGAAGATACACCAAATTCTAAGAAGAGGCATCGATCTTTCAGAAGGTTTGAAGCAGTTGAAAGAAGGAGATGCTGGATGAATTTCCTGGGCTCCATGGTGTTCAGGTTCTGAACCTTTGTGCACTGCTTGAGATTGGGCTGTGGCCAGTTGAAAGAGCCTATGAGAGCAGAAACATTTTTCTATCACCACGTAATCTACTCCTTTACCCTCTAAAATCCTACAGCTTTTCATCTAGGAGTCACAAGAGAAGCTTTTAAAAATAGAGGCACTGGACAAGGAACAAGGGTCTGGGACATGAAGGAGACTGTATCACTTTGTTCAAAAGCCATCGGAAGTCAGTTTTAACTTTTCAGATCTAATCATATGGAGAGACTTAACCCACAGTTTGATGAAAGATTCAACCAGTGTGAAATTTTGGAATACAGAATATCTGTGAGTTAGGACACGTAGACCTTCCAGGACACATTTTGCAACTGCAACTTTAATTCAAAATAGAGACAATTCATCGAATTGATCTAACTGTGCCTCCTCTTTCCTTGGAATAATGGCCGTTGGAGAGTAGGAGGGATACTTAAGGGGTTTCCAGGGTTTAACTTATAAGTCCACTTATGTAAGCTCTCAGACCTCTCAATCTTCCCACCTATCTTGGCTCATGCCTTCTCGACAGTGGCTGTTTGGGATTTGCTCCCATGGCAGATCTCATTCCCAGCTGGCCCTGGTCCTTCTACCTCTGCCCTCACCCCGCTGCTAGGCCTCTGTTCTCACAGAGATGTGGAGGGGTCCCTCCTCACTACTGGTCATAGCTCTGTGCTGAACCTCAGTATAGCCTGACACATAGCTTATGAGAATTTCTGCCAAAGAATCTGGACAATTTCCTAGAGGCAGGGAGGAAGTAAATTTGAGTGACATAATCCCATGTCTTTCTAAACAGTTTTCTTCCTCACTACTATTAACAGGTATCCAAGGATGGATTCTAAACCTTTTGACCTTCTTTTATTTGAGGTTAGCAATGACTGTGTAACAATATGAAGGTGTTTAATAGGACTGAACTGTACATTTAAAAATGGTTACAACAATAAATTTTGTGTTATGTGGATTTACCACAGTAAAAATTGAAAAGACCCAATAAAAATAAATAAATGCATATATAACTTTAAGAAATGTATGAGTAAACAACAAAAAAAAATCTTTGTCTCTATGGAGCTTATAATCCAGCAGGGAGAGATGGATCACATACAATTAAATTATCCATATGCTAGAAGGTGATAAGTACCATAGGCACAAACAAAGGAAGAGGGCCATGAGGCAACATGAGGTAGGTTGCTATTTTAAGTAGGATCACCAGAGTAGACTTTACTAAGGAGGTGACTTGAACAGAGACACAGAGATGATGGAACTAGCCACATGAATATCTGGGAATAAAGCATTCCAAGGCAGTGGGAACAGCCAATACAGAAGTCCCAAGGTGGGAGCATGCCTGGTTGAAGGGACCAGGAGGAAGCCAGTGTATCTAGGACAGTGTGAGTGACTGAGTAGGGGTGGTGGGAGAGTATTAGGAGTCAAGGTCACAGAAGTGAGGGAGACCATTTGAAAGACTTTGGTTTTTACTCCGAGGAAAATTGAAACCGAGACAAGATTTTAAGGAGAGGAATGACATGATGTAACATGTTTAAAAGGATAATGCTACAGAGGGAGAACAGATGCAAGGGGGCGAGGGGACTTATTAGGAGGCCATTGCATTAGTGTCTTGGGGAGAGGTGATGATGGCTTTGGCCAGAGCAGTAGTGGTGGAAGTGGTGGGACGTGGCTAGATTTTTAGAACTATTTTCTTTTAATTTTTAAAAGTTAATTAATTAATGAGGGCACATGAGTGGGGAAGGGGCAGAGAGAGAGAGAGGAGAGAGACAGAATCGTAAGCAGGCTCCGTGTTGTCAGCTCAGAGCCTGACACAGGGCTCCATCCCACGACCCAAGAGATCATGACCTGAGCGGAAACCAAGAGTCCCGTGCTTAACCAACTGAGCCACCCAGGTGCCCCTTTTAGATGTGTTTTAAAGTGAGAGCCATGGGTCATGAACCCAGGGTCATGGCATTGAGCCCCATGTCGGGCTCTGTGCTGAGTGAGGAGCCTGCTTAAGATTCTCTCTTTCACTCCCTCTGCCCTGTCCCCCCATCACATACTCTCTCTGTCTCTAAAAATAAAAATAAAATAAAACTAAAAATATAAATAAATAAATAAATAACATAAAGTGAGAGTCAACAGAATTTCCTGCAGGAGCAGGGGCGAAGTGGAAAAAAGAGGAGTCAAGGATGACCCCAGCGTGTTTGACCCGACCACCTGGACAGATGGAACACCATTATGGGAGAGGCTTTGAGTGAACAGATCTTTTTTTAGTCCCGGTGGGGAAACCAGGAGTTCCGTTTTGGATACACTGAGTTAACTCTGTTATCACTACAATTTGTTTTTTTTAAGTTGCACAAATGAGAGCCATGGAAAGCATGAGTCAGTGATATAGCATCTGTCCCATAGTATTGGCTCAGAGTAGGTGTGTCTTTTTTGGATGTGGAAGGAAATAGCGGATAAATGATTGTAAGAGCTCCATGACTGACTCATACTTCTCATGACCTTCATTGGTGCAACTTAAAAGAATTAACCTAATGATAACAGAGCTAACGTGTGTCGAGTTCTTACCATGCATTAGACACCTGACATGTTAACTCATGCTTATGTGTATAAATTGGAGGAAATGTTACCGTTCAGTTAGAGTCTACAGAAAGTAAAGGTGTAGTTGTTTTTCTGCATTCCAAATTCATGGAACCCTGCCTTCTATCCTTGCATGCAAGGGTAAGAACCCTGAAGTGCTTTGTAGTTTACAAATAACCCTTTGTGAACATTGTTCATCCTCACAACTATCTTATAGGGTAGATCAGTGAGTTTATCCTTCTCATGCTCAGAATGGCTTGCCAAAGGTGAAAACACAGTTTGAAATTCTAGGTTCTCTGATTTCAAGGCCAACAATTTCCCTGCTGTCCAACTTTTTACTTAGAACATTTTTAAACCTACAAAAATTTTAGGATAGTGCAATGGACACTTGTATACCCTTTACCTCCTTTATCCAATTGTCATTTTGCCCCATGTGATTTATGCCTTAAACACACACACACACACACACACACACACACAGAGTTTTTGGTGACCTGTTTTGAAACATAAATTGCAGACATCCTGTCACCTCCGAATGTATTTAACCTCCATTTCTTAACAATGAGAACATTCTCCCACATAACAAATCTTTCACACCTAAGAAATAATATCATATAACATCTATATTTATATTTCCATATCTGCCCCCCAATATTTTTATAGCTCTATTTTTTTTTCTATCTAGGAACCAATTTAGGGATCATGCATAACACTTGAATATTGTGTCCTTCATCTCTTGTCACAGAACAGTCTCCCCAGTTTTTGTTTTTCATGCTGCTATCTTTTTTGAAAGTCAGGTCACTTGTCATGAACAGTGTCCCAAATTCCCTATTTGTTTAATTGTTTCCTCACAACTAGATTTAGGCTAAAATATTTTTGGCAGGAACAGTACAGAGGTGAATGTCAGGGTGCTTCACTGGTAGTGAGGCTTAGTTTGATTACTTGGTTAAGATGGTGACTACCAGATTTCTCCATTGTAAGGATAAACTTCCTCTTTCTTAATTAGTAGGTTATCTGGGGATATTTCTTTGAGACCAAGGCTTTAGCCTCCATCACTGATACTTGCCTACATTAGTCACTACACTCTGATGGGTACAGAACTCCCCTTTTCTCCCTATGGTACCTGTAGACCAGGAATAGTCTACTCCGGAAGCTTTACTTCCAGTACTAGACCCAGGAGTGTCTAGTATATTCCCCTGTAGACATGGGTCATGAAACGATGGAAGGAGCAGGAAGTGAGCCATGGGATCACATAGCAGATCAGATAGCAGATAGGGTGTTCACTGTGTTCCAGAAATGCCTCACAGGGCATATTACTGTGAAGCAGAAGGGTTACTTTGGTGACAGAAAAGTTTCAGTTCTGTAATTCTTGAGTGGTTATAGTTTGTGTTTTACATAATGTGGCCAACTTTGTATTCAAAATAGTTTCTTTTTCTTTCTTCTTCTCCTCCTCCTCCTCCTTCTTCAGAAGGAAAAAGAATTAAGACAACATGTATTTGGATAAAACTCTATTTTTAATCTTTACTATTGTACTCTACCCTCTTTCTTTTTCTTCCTCTTTGTTTTCTATTCTCTTCTCTCTAGAAGCCTTCCTTATTTTTAAAAATCTGCTTAAAATTTCTCTCTGAATTTTCTATTTTCTCACTGGGCCTCTTCCAATTGATCCTTCTAGTTGATCTATCGCTCCTACTCTTCTAGGTAGAGAGAGGGCTTCAGAAATTAGAAGGCGATTTTAAATTATGACATAAGATTCTGTAGGTTCAACTCTTCATATAATAAAATACTTGATTTTAGAAGATCCTCATTTAAAAAAATCTTATACTATATTCTTAAACAACCACTGATGGACTCAGTTGTCTCAACAATATTCTGGTTATTTTTTTAAATTTTCTTTTTTTATGTTTATTTATTTTTGAGAGTGAGAGAGACAGAGCATGAGTGGGAGAGAGGCAGAAAGAGAGGGAGACACAGAATCCGAAGCAGCCTCCAGGCTCTGAGCTGTCAGCACAGAGCCCAATGTGGGGCTTGAACCCACAGACTGCGAGATCATGACCTAAGCCAAAGTCGGCCATTTAACCAACTGAGCCACCCAGGTGCCCCAATACTCTGGTTATTTTAAAATACATTATTTTGTTAATCACATGCTTTCTTCTTATATAAAACTGAAAAATAGGAAGATTATTTTTCATGTTTTCTTGATAGCTTCTAACCACATTTTTACACAGTGGTTTCATGTTATCAGTTGATAATCAATTGACAAGTGTTGTTCTGTACAGGAGTCATGCTTATGAGGTATGGAAATAAGTGAAACATTTGAGAAAATGTCTATTCAACTTTCAAAACATCAAGTTCCTATGGCAAGAAACACAAATAGATTTTTCTCTAATGCACTTAACTGTCCCACAAACAGCCCTTTGTTTGTTTGAAGAGTATGGTCATGATCCACTTTGTAATTTAAATAAAGATTTCAATTTTTTTTGCCTCAGTGTGCTTTATTATTATTATTTTTAAATCCACAGTTTCCAGAAATTCTCTTCTGAATAATTTACAATATAAAATAATACTATTGCTATAGTGTATGGTGTAGTTTTAAGTTGATAACCACAATTTTATTGATTGATACGATTTTATACTCAACTCTGTGAAACAAAGTTAAAGGCGAGGCTTGTGCACAGGAATGGGAGAAGGCCTTCTGTACTGGTAGTACCTACTTGCCCATCTCCTTCAGTAGTCTGGAAGGAACGAGCTGAGGGGGATGTCTGCTCTGCCTTGCAAGGACATCCCTGGCCCTGCACCTGCCATGTGGTTTTTCCAGACAAGGAATGCTATTCCCTGCCAAACATTAGTCCATTCCCGTGGCTAGAAATTTGGGCAAATAGAATAATTTATATTTCAGAAGAATAGATTATCTGAAGATCAGCTTTGAAGACTGTTGAAGATTAACCAAGACTTTTCCAAATTTTGTTGACCCTGGAAATTAGTGAATAAATCAAAACAACACAAAACATGTGTTTTAAAAAAAATGGCGGCTCTCGTATTCTGCAGATACACTGGGGAGTTGAAATTTAACGACTCTATATTGGAGGTTAAGTCCTAAACCAGATAACTTTTGAAGGTTCCTTCAATTCTTATAATAATAAAATTCCAGTATGATGTGTTAACAAGATCTCATATTCAACCTGAAGTGTTATTAAAATACTATAGATTTTATAAATGTATAAAAAATGAGAGTGTTGGGTGGCTCAGTCAGTTAAGTGTCTGACTCTTGACTTCAGCTCAAGTCATGATCTCACGGCTGTGAGATCTAGCCCAACGATAGGGTCTGCGCCCGGCATGCAGCCTGCTTAGGATTCTCTCTCTCTCTCTCTCTCTCTCTCTCTCTCTCTCTCTCTCCCTCCCTCCCTCCCCCTCTCCCCGTTCCCTGTTCCCCTGCTTGCACTCTCTCTCTCTCTCAAAAAAAAAAAAAAAAAAAGGGGCGCCTGGGTGGCGCAGTCGGTTAAGCGTCCGACTTCAGCCAGGTCACGATCTCGCGGTCCGTGAGTTCGAGCCCCGCGTCAGGCTCTGGGCTGGTGGCTCAGAGCCTGGAGCCTGTTTCCGATTCTGTGTCTCCCTCTCTCTCTGCCCCTCCCCCGTTCATGCTCTGTCTCTCTCTGTCCCAAAAATAAACGTTGAAAAAAAAAAATTAAAAAAAAAAAAAGAATGTTTAAAGTAAAAAAATAAACGTGTTGCTTACTAATGTAAGTGCAATTTTGAGGAGAATAAAATGATGAATTTTAGTTATATGACATTTTACTGTATGGTTTTACATTGAAAGACAATATTTTATTATAACCTAAATATTGGGCTTATGACTTATATTTTGGTTATAATTTTTAAAAGAATTCTTTTGTAGTCTTTTGTAACAAAAACAAACAGAAGGTCAAAATGTGCCATTGCAGATTTTCTGATCTAGATCTTACCTTTGAAACCTATGGTACATTCAAATGAAACCTTAATAAATACCATTGTGACTTTGTTTTTTTGTATAATTAGATGCTAAAATTATTTTACAATACAATGAGAATATATAAGAAACTAGTAAGGGCATAAGTGCTCTAGATTAGTTGAAAATATTAAAAAAAATTATCTCACTATTTCTTAGAAAAATATGTATATTTCCCCCCATCAACTCTTGTTGCCTGTATTAAACGAACCCAGGGACAAAAGTAAGATGACAGTAATAGCCATAAAACAGTACTTCTCCGTTTTTGTTTTTGTTTTTTCCTTTCTTCTTGGTAGAATTCCAGTCCTCATACATTTCTCCCAACAGTCCTGGGCATCCCTTGGAAATGTTTAGAACTAGTTCTCCTGACTACCATGGGGAGTATTCCCTTTCCTCTCTCCTGGGCTCACTGTGATGGTGACACTACAGGTGGCAAAAATGTCATACCTATTCATAAAGACACTGGTGTTCAAATCTTGTCATCATAGTTTGGCTGCTCAATGTTGTTGTTGTTCAACGTGGGTAGCTGATGGCTGCATTGTCCTGCTGGTGCCCAAAGCCACCAACAGTGATAATGAGGTTGATCAGTACTCTCAATGACCCATGGAGAGTTTAGTTAATGAAATGCCTTTTTTTAGTTTGTATCCTTCACCATATTCAGGACTCTATGGGGCTGACCTGGATGAAAAGTGTTAGTGAGCACTTTTATCTGATTAGTCTTGGATTTTCTCTGCCCTTGAGATGAATCCTTTTCCCGAAGGCTTCTCACTTCTCAAATAAATAATCCTCTAGAATTCCTGTCCCACAAGTTCTGTAGGTTTGTCCAGATACACCTAAATCCTAGGATGAAGCTACCTTCTACTCAAGCCTGGAACTCTATTAAAATATATTGTCACATGAAATATGATAGTTCCAATTTGAGAACAAGAATTTTCACACCCAGAACCAGATATAGATATAGATATAGATATAGACATAGATATAGATATGTAGATATAGACATATAGATGGGTTTGAGGTTGAGCCATAGATGCAGCTGGCACTAGAGATTCAAATACCATCACAATTCCATGTTTTTCATTTCTTGTGCATGTTAGTTTATCTCTTCCTCCTGCTGAGATTTTTCTGTGTGGTAGAAAACATGCTTGCTAATAGCTCTTGAGTTTTACAAATGACCCCTTCAGCCCTCTGGACTGTTTAAATTTTATTTCTAAGGATCCCCAGAAAGGATTCTTGTTGGCCCAGCTTGGGAAACCTTAGGACCTGTTATGGGTTGAATTGTGTCCCCATAAAAGATATTGAAGTCCTTATCCCCAGCACCTGTGAATGTGACTTTATTTGGAAATAAGGTCTTTACAGATAATCTAGTTAAGATGAGGTCAT
The DNA here is from genome assembly GCF_018350175.1 of Felis catus. Taxonomy (NCBI): domain Eukaryota; kingdom Metazoa; phylum Chordata; class Mammalia; order Carnivora; family Felidae; genus Felis; species Felis catus. Next base: position 111,851,006 of record NC_058374.1, read on the forward strand.
CAGGATGGATTCTAATCCAACAGGACTAGTGTCCTTATAAAAGGGGGAAATTTGGACACAGAGAAAAATGAGCATATAGGGAGAGCACCATATGAACATGAAAGCAGAGATGGAGTGATATATTTATAAACCAAGGAATGACAGAGATTGCCAGCAAACCACCAAAAGGGAGAGGCATGAAACAGATTCTCCCTCACAGCCTCAGGAAGCACCAACCCTGCTGACACCTTTATCTGAAACTTGTAGCCTCCAGAACTATTGAGACAATATGTTTCTGTTGTTTAAGCCATCTATTTTGTGAAACTTTGTCAAGCAGCCCTGGCAAGCTAATGCACAACCATTCAATGGTGGCTTGGGGTGGGGTTATGCAGCACCATGGGAATGATGCAGGTGGGTGGAGGTTGATTCTCAGAAACTGGTACTGGGAAGACAGTCTCATAGATTTGTACTGTAGATCCCCCAAAGCAATTTATTATGACTTGGAACTCAATTTCGATCACTAAACTTGAAATTTTTGGCTGTGAAATTTTTTCATTGAATGAATTATTTTTGTTAGGAATTGGGTGAATGATTAGAAATAACCTAAAAAGTAATTAGCAAATAGTTTTATATAATGGTATCTATACCTCATCGTACAAGTCACCATAATTGTCGTGGAAGTGACATATCTGCTTTGTAAGATATCTGTAGCAAAATGGAATTAAAAATTTATTTTTTATTTTTTCGTTTTTTGAGACAGGGAGAGAGAGAGGGGGAGAGAGTTCAAGCCGGGGAAGAGCAGAGAGAAAGAGGGAGAGAGAGAATCCCAAGTAGGCTCTGGACTGTCAGTGCAGAGCCTGACGTGGGGCTCAAACTCATGAATCGTGAGATCATGGCCTGAACTGAAACCCATGGTGGGACACTTAACCAACTGAGCCACCCAGGTGCCCCTAAAATGGAATTTATGTGAGGGAAACTATAATGGTTAAGAGCCTGCTGGAGAAGGATGATGATAAGCAAAATGGCGGATTCCTGTCTTAAAGTGGTAAGTGCTCTGATTCTATAATGCCATTAGTTCTTCTGCAGTTGTTTATTTCTGATTGATTTCGGTAAAGACACAATCTTGTAACTACCACTACTGTCTACCATTCTCAACCTGTTCATCTTTATAAGCACTAGCATTCACCAGGTTAGACTTCATCAAAAAGTAATTTGCATCAGAGTGGGTAGATGGTCTTTCTACCATCTATGTTTTCTAATCTGGGAATATGATATCTAAGATTCTGGATCAGGGATTGGGCAACTGCAGCCCTCAGGCCAAATCTAGCCTACCATCTGTTTTGAAAACACAGTTTTATTGGGTCACAGTACATTCATTCATTTATTTATCATCTATGACTGTTTTCATGCCACAGCAACAGGCCTGGATGGTTGTGACAGAGACCATATAACCCACAAAACCTGACCTATTTGCTACCTGTCTTTTTATAGGAAGAGTTTATCAGCTGCTAATCTAGATGCCTGTGGGAGGGAGGGAAATATATTTTTTAAATTAAGTCTACCAGGCACAGATTTTTAGTTTTTGGAGTAAAACATAATTCCCACATTACTAAGGACCTGAACTCCACATTTCTGAACTGAAACACATGGTATTAAATGCTTCATTGAACTCAGTTTTTCTTATTTACAGTTGCTTGTAATTAGTAGTTATGGTGCTTTTATAATTACTTTTTTCTATTGCAAATAACGAGTTACAGAACTGAGGAATGGAAGGATTGTCCAAAGGCATCATGTGTTTGGAATATTTTTGACCTAATGTTGCTTGAAGCCAGGAAGATGCCTGGGCTCACCATGAGGGGCCTCATTTTCTCAGAGGAAATCACCTATGGCACATAGTAGCCAGCTCAGTATACTCTTGCTGCTTAATTGATTCATTGATTGATTTGAAAGAACAGAAATAATGAAAAAAGATACTTACTTCTGTTTGGGAAATAAATTGAGACAAAGCATTTATAATGTGACTTTAGAAAGTTATCTAATGTCTTTGAGCTTCAGTGACTTTCTCTGTAGAATGAAGATAATAAAAGTACTCACCTCACAGGGTTATGAGGATTAAATGAGATGGTCCATTTACAGTGTCTGACAGACCATGTTGCATATAATTAAGGTGTAGTATATTTAACTCTTGTTATGAGTACTGATCTCTCTTTAGTTTCATATTCTAATTCCCCTGACGTATTTTAGCTAGACAAAGTATTTTTAATTCACCCATTTTATTCGTTGATCGCTTACTGTATTACTCTGGGTCTTGAAGAGAAATAGAATCAATAGGATATGCACACATGTGTATACATGTGCATATACATTTATTATAAGAAACTGGCTTACGCAGTTATGGAGCCTAAGTCCCAAGATCAGCAGTCAGCAGGCTGGAGATCCAGGAGAAGAGATGGGATGGTGCCAGGTCCATATCTCAAGGCCTGAGAACCATGAAAGCTGATGGCAGAAGTTCGATCAGTCCAAAGACAGAAGACCAATGTTCCAGCTTGAAGACAGGCGGGCAGAGAGAGCAAATGCTTTCTCACTCTGCCTTTTCGTATGGTGGTTGGAAGTGAACCACCTAGAGGCTAGGTGGTTGGACAGATAGCTACTTACCAGTCTGGTGAAGTTATCGAAAGTGATGATAAGGATGGTGACAGAGAACCAGTCAGTGAGGCTTGTGCTAAATATTCCCTGCGGTTCTCTTTCTTCCCTGAACGTGCCATGATTTTGTTGTTTCTGAGACTTGCACGTGCTATTTCTGTTTGGAATACTCTTTCTCCTCTTCTCCTTCTTGGAAAATTCCATACATTCTTCCAGTTAAGATGTGACTTTCTCCTGCAGACCTGTACCAGCTTTCCCCAAACAGATTGCTTTTCCTTTGTGATCACATGGCCCTTTGTAACTACTTCTATCATGATACTTAACAAATTGAAGGGAAAGTTTTTGTTTACGTCTGCTTCTTCTTGTAGACTTTTGGTGTCCCAGAAGGCAGAGATTACATCCTTTGTTCCCATTCGGTAAACATTTGTCAAATGAATGCTTTCCTATTAGAATATGAGCAAAGGGCGTTACTGTCTGCCCGGTGCATGCCACAACAGCAACAGTGCAGTCCCAATAAATACTGAATATGTTCCATTGACACTTTAAAAAAAAAAAGCCAAGATTCACGTGTCCATAGTTGTCAAATACTTGATAGCATCAGCAACCCTGTTAACATCTGATTACAATAAAATATGGATCGTATCTGAGCTTTTCTATCTATAAATGTTTAAACCATGACGGCTGACTAATAGAAGGCAAATGGAAAGTTGAACCAAAGTGAACATTTGCAGTTAAACTTTAGGAGAGACTTGGAGGGATTTAGATTCAAAGGTTGGGTTGGTGTTCATTGGAAATATGCTTGGAATTTACTGCAGCTGCTGGAAGTAAGATAGCCTGGAGGTGTGCAGATTGTAGAGCAACAGCTGTTTCGTGGAGTCCTGACACCAAGGTAACTCTGCCTAGTGGTCAAATTCTCCTTGGGGGGGGGGGGGGCATTTCCTTTTTTTAAGTTTATATGGCAATATCCTAACTAATTCCTTTCAGAGAAAGCTCACCAAAGAACTATTTATGTATCACTTATATCAGAATTCTCAATCTTGCTGTGTGTTAGAATCAATGGTGGAGCTTTTTTTTTTTTTTTTTTTTTTTAGGCAAAGAAGCCCAGGTTATACCTTTGGAGTTTCTGATTCAGCAAGTGTTTTTATAAGGCTTCACAGGTGACTCTGATGCATGGCCAAGGTTGAGGGCCGCTGAAATAGAGTCAAATTCTAGCAAAAGATTTCACTATGAGGTATTTCTTCTCCTAAATCCAATACAAACTAAAATCTTTTGTGCTTATGAAATTATTTTGAAACTGCAAGTTAGAAAAGAGTCAAGCTCTTTTGTGGGAAGGTTCCTATTATGTTGTGATTCATCCATTAGAAAGAAACATTTTGTTTTCTATAGTGCTGTACGGGTCAAATGTGTTCATTTATATGGACAGTTGCCTGAGTTTCTGTTCTTGAACTTCATGACTAAGCTGTGAGTGGATAATGGCCCTGTATTGAGGTAAATGTTGGAGAACAACAAGTCTACTGAGGTAGAGAGGCAAAATACAGTGTCTGACACTCATAGATGGAAAAAATCATACCCAATTTGTAAATAATAGGGAAAATATTAAAATTTCAGATTAAAACGTTTTATCACTTATTTTAATCTTTTTTTTAACCTCAGGAAGTACTCCTAATGTTATCACAGAATATGAGATAATTTTTAGATTCTGTGTCAACACATAATAGACTAAAAACAATGCGATGTCACTGAATGTACCTTTCTTTTACATCCTTTTAGCATATATTTATCCAGCTTATATTATATCATTTTACCTTAAAATTAATCCTATTTTCTACATATGCTTTTGGTCTTTAAAGACAGTGGTGTCCTTTTCTGTCTTATACCTTTTCCTCCTTTTCTCTTTTTTTTTTTTTTCAACGTTTTTTATTTATTTTTGGGACAGAGAGAGACAGAGCATGAACGGGGGAGGGGCAGAGAGAGAGGGAGACACAGAATCGGAAACAGGCTCCAGGCTCCGAGCCATCAGCCCAGAGCCTGACGCGGGGCTCGAACTCCCAGACCGCGAGATCGTGACCTGGCTGAAGTCGGACGCTTAACCGACGGCGCCACCCAGGCGCCCCTCCTTTTCTCTTTTATAAGGACACTTTATGGCAGGGTCCTTTCCCTGTTTTCATAATGTGTTTATGGAAGAACTATACTCTTCCAAATACAAAAAACAAAACAAAACAAAACAAAAAAACCCGCAGAAGACTGAGGTTTGAATCCACACTCTGCCATCCACACAGTGACCTTACTCAGCCTCTTTGATGTTCCTTTTCCACACCATTAACATCCTTATTGATGGTGATTATAAGAGCTCCCTAGAGCTATGGAAAGGAAGAAAAATGCAGATGCCCCACAAACATAATGCCTGTGCATATTAGGTCCCTAATATATGTGAGTTTTTTCTGCAAGGAGAAATCCTTAGAAATATAGTTCCATCCAAAGCACCTGGGTATTTGGTCTTCTTTCTGTTTTTTTTTTTTCTCATTTTTTTTTTTTTAGAAGTTTAAAGTTTACTCCTCATCAGGGAAATATAAATCAAAACCACACTGAGATATCATCTCACGCCAGTCAGAGTGGCTAAAATGAACAAATCAGGAGACTATAGATGCTGGCAAGGATGTGGAGAAACGGGAACCCTCTTGCACTGTTGGTGGGAATGCAAACTGGTGCAGCCACTCTGGAAGACAGTGTGGTGGTTCCTGAAAAAATTAAAATAGATCTACCTTATGACCCAGCAATAGCGCTGCTAGGAATTTACCCAAGGGATACAGAAGTACTGATGCATAGGGGCACTTGTACCCCAATGTTTATAGCAGTACTTTCAACAATAGCCAACACTATGGAAAGAGCCTAAATGTCCATCATCTGATGAATGCATAAAGAAATTGTGGTTTATACACACAATGGAATACTACGTGGCAATGAGAAGGAATAAAATATGGCCTTTTGTAGCAACGTGGATGGAACTGGAGAGTGTTATGCTAAGTGAAATAAGTCATACAGAGAAAGACAGATACCATATGTTTTCACTCTTATGTGGATCCTGAGAAACGTAACAGAAGACCATGGGGGAGGGGAAGGAAAAGAAAAAAAAGTTTTAATCTTTTTTTTTAACCTCAGGAAGTACTCCTAATGTTATCACAGAATATGAGATAATTTTTAGATTCTGTGTCAACACATAATAGATTAAAAACAATGCGATGTCACTGAATGTACCTTTCTTTTACAGAGGGAGGGAGGCAAACCATAAGAGAGTCTTAAAAACTGAGAATAAACTGAGGGTTGATGGGGGGTGGGAGGGAGGGGAAAGTGGGTGATGGGCATTGAGGAGGGCACCTGTTGGGATGAGCACTGGGTGTTGTATGGAAACCAATTTAACGATAAATTTCATATTAAAAAAATAAATTAATTAAGATAAAAGGAGTTTAAAGTTTATTAACTCGAGAGAGAGAGAGTGAGAGAGAGAGAGAAAGAGAAAGAGTGCATGCGCAGGCATGCATACCCAAGCAGGGGAGGGGCAGAGACAGAGGGAGAGAGAGAATCTCAAGCAGTCTCAGTGCCACCAGCATGGAGCCGGGGGCAGGGTTCTGTCTCATGAACCTAGAGATCATGACCTGAGCCAAAACCAAGAGTTGGATGCCTAACCAACTGAGCCACCCAGGCACCCTGGTCTTGTCCCTATGTTCTTAAAACCATTGTCATTTGTAAATGTTAAAACATTCAAAATGTGCCTCAGAGTTGTCTCTTAAGGATATAGGCAGTATGTTATACTATATAGTATAGTATGATGTTTTATAAAAGATTCAAACTAATCATGGTCAATCCTTCCTCCATCTTCAATTTAAAGAAACTATCTTGAAAACAGGATATAGCTTGTTTTCAGTAAAAGGGAAGCCATTTTACAAACGTTATCAATGCATTCACCTTTACTCCCAAATACACTGAAACATAGCTTTACAAATTAGCTTTTCTATTTAGTCAACGGCACCATCATCCTACAGATAACTGTCATCACTGGGTTCAACCTTTGCCTTTTTTTTTTTTTTTTTTTTTTTTTTTACATTTAGCACATACTGATCACTATGTACCGAATAGTCTTTGGTTTCTTTATCAATGACTCAGTGCTATCTCTAATGTAAAGTTTTACCATTTAGCCTACCTTATTTTGATGAGTCTTCTAATTCATCTGACATCGTGCTGCTGGATTATCTTTTCCTTTACTCCAACTTTGTGTGATTTGCTGGATCTGGATCAAATGTCTTGCCTGACATAAAGCTCTCTAAAACCTTTTAATCTCCTCTGCTTCATCTTCCACTATTACCTGTTACTCTCTAATACATACCTCCCTCCCCCATGGCATGCCAGTCTGGTCAGTATCTCCTACCCACGAGGGGATGCATAATGCTGTGATTTCATCTGTGCTGGCCACACGTGGAATCCAGGCTTTTCCTTGTCTACCTCCACACATTTTAGGAACACATGAAGAATTAGAACCCATGAAATTCCAAGTCTAAGGAAGGTTTTCCTTTCCCACCAAAAGAAGCCACAAGATTTTTCTTACTTACTAACTTGATGAATGTCTGTTGTCTTTTCTCTTCATTTGGGCAACTGTGTTGTATTTACTGTCTGTCTTGTTTCAAGAGGTTTTAAGGCAGCATTTCTGTGAATATTTTTGCCACAGCCATGAACCTAAGGCCAGTTAAGAGCAGAAAGCATGTTATTTTTTTGAGTCAAGAGACCAAAGTTTGGGTCTCAGCTCTGCAACTTACTAACTGTGAGCCTAGGCATATTATTTTAACTGTTCTTTACCTGGTTTTGGCTTTGATTTTTAATCTCTAAAACAAGACAAATAATACCGACAGTGTTCAAACTAGCACACAGGATTACTATGTAGGACAAACGAAACTTTTTCACTGAAAATGCTTCGTAAATGGTAATAACTATACACACCTGAAATATCTTAGTTTTTATTTGTTTGTATTGACCAAAGTACCAGCACAGTGGCAACCACTGAGTGAGGCTTACTATAAACAAAAAATTGGATTAAATTAATATTGTATCTTTGATACACTAACAAACACACATGCAATTATAGTATACTATCCTCAGTATAGGATTTATTTTATTGGAAGGATCCAAAGGAGTGAATATTAGACACCATTAAAAATTCACTGAAGCATTTATAACAATATGGTATACTCTCACTCGTCTTGCGTTGTGAAGTAGGCGTTTCATTTCCTACTGTTCTAATATCGTGGTTGGTCGTTTGGGCTGGTAGTGGGCAATCTGAATCCCTCTGTGCAGCAAGTGGAGGAGTGAAGGGATAAATGGATTTCTCTTTACTCCGATGATTTGGTGACTTTCGTGACCCTTTCCTGTGCATAATATAATTCTTTGCATAAAGATTAATGGCAAACTAACAAAATTTGTTATGTGTGCCACTAGTATGTGCAGAGAGTCAGAGGCAGATTAAATCCTGGGTAGAGTTCTCAATGGAATCTCAGCCTTTGATCATGCCATCAACACTTTAATTTTAAAAATGTGACAAGATGATTAGAGTGTTTTCAGATCTTAGTACTAGGCACAATACAGAGTTGAAAGCTGCCATGAAATCTGTTACTTAGGCAGAATACTGTCCTCTGAGGCACTAACTGACAAAGAAGTAGAACGTTAAATAAAGAAGTTGAAAGTCGAATCAGGAAGAATAAAGGATATTTGGAATGCTGTCGAACATACTGTGGACTTTATTAGACACCAGATCTTGACCCAAATTAAAAACTAGTGAATATTTAAGGCCTAGATTTAATAGAGGTCCCATTTATAACTCCAAGTAGTTTTATAATTATTTCCCTTCACCTATTTAATGTTAAATACAAATGAACAGTGATGTTTCAAAATTCCATTAGTGTGCCTGAGTTAAAGAGCTTTTTTTTTTTTTTTTTTTAACTAAATAGACATTCTGGGAGAATAGTGAATCAACATGAGACAACTGTTATATCTAAAATATGGTGGACCCAAATGATGCTATAAAGCTGTCAAGAACAACATAATATAAAATACAATCAGAGCTGACTTTCAGCACAATTTTAAAGCAGAATCTGTGTGCTTTGTTCTTGTTGATTCAACCCTCCCTAGATTCTTAGAGCCCTTTGTTCCCCAGTGATGCTCTCCTGAAGCACTTCTCCATCTCCCTTGTCCAACAGTCAAACAGACTTGCTCAGTGTCTCCATTTCCCTGTGGGCCCACTGAATGATTAGTTACCAGTTTTTGAGACTCTACGATGGGCTACTGAATTAGTGTATTACTACCGCTCTTCCTCTCTGTATTTCATTTGCTTTTCAGTAGAATTTCTTTACTGCATGATAAAAAGAAAATAATAATAGCTAACTTAATGGCATTTACTACATGGCAAGCATTATTCTAAACACTTTACACATATCAGTGCATTTAATACTTACACCAACTCTCTGAGTTATATACTATCATTATATTTATTTTATAAATGAACCGAAGCTTAGAGATGTCAAGTAGGTCATAAACTGAGAAGTGGTTTTGAAATCAGAGAGTTTAACTCCACAGTCCTTACTCTGAACCACGAAACTATCCTGCCTAAACATGGGGGTGGGGACATATTCAGAGAATTATTGGAGACACCCATGTACTGGAGTCAGAAATTTTAATTCTGTGTCTGCCCCTTACTGGATATGTGGCTCTCCAAAATTAATTTTCTAAGCTGTAGGAGAGTGACAATAATTCTTACATCAAAAGTTTATAATAGAATTAAATACATTAATGCACATAAACACCTACCACCAAAGTATAAAGCCTTCTTCACATGTTTGAATGCACAGCTGGTTGGAAATGGGAGCTATGTTTTTGTGCAAAGGGATTTTACACAACCCCTCAGCTGCCCTTCTCAGTCAGTATACAGTGTAGGCACATGTGCGGTACTTACAACAGCAGCATCAGCTGGGTCAGCCCAGTGCTCATGAGTCAGAACTGGGAGAGGGTCAGGCGATATGAATCCAAGAGGTAAAGGTGATTGTCAACCTACTGACCAGAGGTTACCCTAATTATAATGTCACAAGACCCTGATATTGACATGCATTTGCTGGTAGCCAGCTTTTAGAAGGAGATGATAAAGTTACGAAGCAGAGGTGTATAAAAGGAGGCTCTGTCCTAAAACCCAAGCATATATGATATACTTACTTTCTGTGTAACTATACCATTTATACTTTATATAAAATATGGAAACCACTGCAAGCGTTTTACGATGTCTTTACATTTGACATAGCAGGTAGAAAGTTAATGATAATTTTTATACTTTCTCCATATGTTCTTCAAAATACAAAATTTGAGATTTGTTTCATCTTTGTGTGGGTAATTCTTTTTTAATTTTATATTTACTATATTTTGATGTTAATTTAATTTTAATTATCTTAATTTTATATTTACTATATTTATATATACTCCATTCATTTTTCCTTCGAATTCTGTAAACATCAGGAAAGATGTTACATGTAACACACTGTCACATGCAAGGAACAATGTTGAGAAATCCACAGTAGCCAAGGAGGTCATGAAGACTTCATTAAAATTTTTTTTTTTTTTAGAGAGAAGGCACACACCAGCTGGGGAGAGGGGCAGAGGGAGAGAGAATTTAAGTAGGCTTCATGTTGAGCACGGGGCTGGATTCCATGGCCCTGGGATCATGACCTGAGCTGAAATCAAGAGTAAAGAGTTAGACGCTCAAAAGCCTGAGCCACCCAGGAGCCCGGAAGACTGCATTTACATTTAGAGAAAACAGTTACTTCCGGACTATTGATTGTTGAACTAATAACAGTTAAAATGTTTGTCTTTCAAAACCAAACTCTAATAGACAAAACGAGTCTTGTTATTTTAAAGGTTATTTGGAAAGAGCACTGAGAACATTTTGCACCTGATACATGTCATTAATAGTTTACATTAGCTTCCCATATAAGGGAAGATACTATCCTACTTTATAAATAGGTCTTGTGGGAAAATTGCTTCTTCCTTGAGGTTAAACAATCTGATATACATTTTTAATGTAGGGATAGTGTAAGGCAATGTGAAAGCTAACCCATGTTAGATTGTAACAATGCCAAACCCCCCAAATAACAAAGACTTCATCACTCATGGTGTTTTAAATTTGGTCTCCATAGTTTAGGGAATATATAAGGAAGCTAGAAAATATACTAAAAAGATTGAATGATATTTCTCATGAGTTAAAAAACAGACGTTAAGTGGGATAAAATGTCATATGGGAAGAATGTTTAGGTATAAATAAATTCTAAAAAGTTAAACATATGAAAATTATAAGAAGCAGGTGACAATGATTCCACCTCCTTTCCTAATTCAGTAAGAATGGAAAAGGAAGTGGTTTGAAATTGCAGTAGAAGAGATTTGGGTTAGATATAAAAAAGAACTTCCTCACTGTGAGGATTGCTGATCACTGAATAAAGGATATATCACAATCTTAAAGAGCTTCTTGGAGACCTTTAAGAATGGAATGTAAACTTTTTCCCAAGGGATGGCTTAAAGGCAGTCCCACTCAATCATACTGACGTTGATAAGACTGTATTCTTAAATCCTTTTTAGATTCATCAGTGAAAGTTGGTCTTTGTGTATGTGTGTGAGTGCGTAAATGCAATGCATGCAGGTACTTGTGTTTAAAAGTGAATAGATGAACTCATGATCACAACATAAAGCAATGGATTCCATAGTCTAGTGACAAAGCTAGGTGGCACAGAAAAACTTAGATACCTTGTGAAGATGTAGCGTGATGAACAAAAGTCAGAAATCCTCCATTTATGGAAATTAAGTACTGACTTTGAGGTTTTTTTTTTTTTTTAATGTTTATTTATTGATTTTGAGGTGGGGGAGGGACAGAGAGAGAGGAAGAGAGAGAATCCCAAGCAGGCTCTGCACTGTCAGCATGGAGCCCCACTCAGTGCTTGAGCCCATGAACCATGAGATCATGACCTGAACTGAAACCAAGAGTGGGATGTTTAACCGACTGAGCCACCCAGGTGTCCCTTAACTTAGAGGTTTTTTTAAATGAAGTGGGGGTATTGATAGGAACCATCTGTTTTTATGAGAATCAGAAAAAAAGTTCCATATAAATCTCCCCTTTGTGTTCTTCCTTGAAAATTTTATTTAAAAAACTGCAAATTTGTAAATAGAAAATTAGAATAATAATTCTTAAAATAAAAAGCCAGAGTGCCAAATATATCAGTTAGAACTCAGCTCTTCCATTTCCCTTGTATCCAGATAAGGAAGTGAGAGCTTAAGAAAGCTGAGTGGATTATTCATGCTCACTTGCTGGTGGCAGAGCCAGGGAAAGAGCCTCGGTGACTACTGTGGCACACAGCCTGGATGGATCCCACCACCCCACTCTTAGGGTCTCAATCTGTCTCTCTGTGGTGGGAATATTGGTTGCTGAGACAAACAGCCAGTGTCTTCTCCAGGAATTCCTTCTTTCTCGGGCATCGTCCCCTGCCAAAGGGAACTGCCTTGCCTAAGTCTGTGACTCCTCCCTAGGGACAGCTTGCATTCAGTGACTGATGTTGGGGCCCCGGGGGGATTCAAAAGACCAGCCTCTCTGCCTCAATTCAGGACAACTCTGCAGGGACATTCTGACTCCAGTGCCCCGCCCCCGCCCCAGGGATCAGCTGAAGCTTTTGTTACAACTGCCGATCACAGTTCAGTTTCTCTATTTGTCCATTTCTGGTTCCTCTACCTTACTTATGAAACACAAAAGAAGCTTCCCAGAATGCCTCTGTTCCTTTCTGTGCTATCACTACTGTGGAAGAAGATAGGAGAGGGAAGTAATTAGCCAAGGGGTTAAATTTGGAAGTGAAGTAGAGGGATATGCAGGGAAGGCAAAAAGAGGAAGTGAAATCAAACTACTTCCCTTTTCCTCCTTCACCATAATCTCTATTTACACACAGACTAAGAGCAGGTGGACCTAAACTTCTGATTGGAAGGTGGTCTTTTCGCTTTTCCAAAGGAGACATGCAGATGGGTAACAGACACATGAAAAGATGCTCAACATCACTCAACATCAGGGAGATGCAAATCAAAGCTACGGTGAGATACCACCTCACACCTGTCAGGACGGCTAAAATTAACAATACAAGAAACAACAGGTGTTGGTGAGGATGCAGAAAAAGGGAAACTCTCTTGCACTGTTGGTGGGAATGCAATCTGGTACAGCCACTCTGAAGAACAGTGTGGAGGTTCCTCGAAAAGTTAAAAATAAAACTGTCCTACGACCCAGCAATTGCACTACTAGGTATTTACACAACGGATACAAAAATACAGATTTGAAGGGGGTACATGCAACCCAATGTTTATAGCAGTGGAGCCAGCCCAAACATCCATCGACTGATGAATGGACAAAGAAGATGTGGAATATATCTACAATGAAATATCACTAAGTCATCAAAAAGAATGAAGTCTTGCCATTTGCAACAACACGGATGGAGCTAGAGTGTATTATGCTAAGCAAAATAAGTCAGTCAGAGAAAGACAAATACCATATGATTTCCCTCATATGTGGAATTTAAGAAACAAAACAAATGAACATATGTTAGGGGGGAAAAAGAGAGAGGGGAAACAAACCATGAGAGACTTTTAAAGACAGAGAACAAACTGAGGGTTGATGGAGGGAGGTGAGTGGGAGATGGGCTACATGGGCGATGGGCATTAAGTAGGGCACTTGTGATGAGCACTAAGTGTTGTATGTAAGTGAGGAATCACTGAATTACACTCCTGAAACTAATATTGCACTGTATGTTAACTCACTAGAATTTAAATAAAAATTTGAAGAAGGAAAAAAAGTTCTCAAAAGAAAGGAGGACTCTTTTTCTCTATCCCTCCTTCCAATTTATGTAGACTACTGGGTAATGTGAGCGTCTTCGATAGTTATCTTCGAATTGCGAAGTGAGGAGTTGAACTTTCTGGCCCTAAGATGGTGATGAACTCAGCTTTTGTTCTGATTTACTCCTACTTTTGCAAAGATCCTTCGAACATATCCTCTGTACTCATAGTCACCAGCCAGCAATACCCAGCGCACCTGAACTTCAGGATTCCTTTACATCCCGAACACTGACTGTCTGGGATATGATAGCAGCTGTGCTAGTGTCTAGGAAGGTAGCCACTAGTCACGTGTGGCTATTTAAATTGAATTCCAATTAGATTTGTGAATTAAGTTATAAGATGAAATTAAAATGAAAAAAATCACTTTCTCAGTTGCACCGGCCAGACTTTCCAGTTCAGATAAAGACCATTTCTTTCACTGTAGGAAGTTTCTATAGGATAATGCTGTTAAATCTGGTCTTTGGAGTCTGGTCCTGGCTATATTTTTCCCTATGTGGACAGAACTGATTCAGAGTGATGCATCTGGAATGAAGGTCAAGATCAAGCCAGGTTTTAGGCTATACCAACTTCCTAAATAATTCAGCTTCCACGATCAGTTAGAAAGTCTGGAGTCTTTTACTGCCCTCAAAATGACCTTTGTCCCTTTTCTTTCCATTTCCACTGCTACCTTTCTTTTTATTATTATTTTTTAATGTTTTATGATTTATTTTTGAGAGAGAGAGAGAGAGAGCACGAGCAAGGGAGGTGCAGAGAGAGAGGAAGACACAGGATCTAAAGCAGGCTCTGCCCTGAGAGTGCAGAGCCCAATGCGGGGGCTCGAACTCATGAATCGTGAGATCATGAGGAGACGACATCAAGCGTCGGACATTTAACCAACTGAGCCACCCAGGCGTGTCACACTGTTACCATTCTTAATCGTCATGATGATCACACCAGTTAAAAGTGCCAGATGCTATGTGATTCCAATACACCACATCACTTAATTCTCATGACAATTCCATGGTGTGGATTATCATCCCCATTTTACAGATGAGAAAACGGAGTCTTAGAGTACTCTAGTGTCTTGCCCAAAGGCAAACATTTGGTAAGTGGCAGAGCCAGGATTTAAACCAACATTTGTCTGCTCTCAGAGTTCATCAACTGTAAGATTACATGCCTTCATTATCACAGACTTAGATGGGAAGCACCTGGCTATTTACCTGTCCTGATTTTATTCTCTTCATAGCTCAGACTAGGTACTATTGTCAGACTAATTTTTCTTTTTTTCTTTTAAAATTAAAAAAAAAAATGTTTATTTATTTTGGATAGAGGCAGAGTGCGAGGGAGGGGCACAGAAAGAGGGAGACACAGAATCTGAAGCAGGCTCCAGGCTCTGAGCTGTCGGCACAGCTTAACCAACTAAGCCGCCCCGGCGCCCCCAGACTAATTTTTCTTAAATCTCACTTTTCTCCTCAAAACCTCAAAATCTTGAAGTCTCTTTTTCTGCATCTACTCCTCTGTCTCGTCCTTTTAAAAAATGACTTTTACCGATTTTATTTTGTAATTTATAAATGTGTATAATTTATCTCAAAATGCATTAAGCTGATGACTTTTGCTTCTCAGGATTTTTTTGATAAAAACATTTTATTATTATTTTACAAAAAATTTTTTTAACATTTATTTATTTTTGAGAGACAGAGAGACAGAGTGTGAGCAAGGGAGGGGCAGGGAGAGAGGGAAACACAGAATTGGAAGCAGCTCCAGGCTCTGAGCTGTCAACACAGAGCCTGATGTGGGGTTTGAACCACAAACCATGAGATCATGACCTGAACCAAAGTTGGACACTCAACCGATTGAACCACCCAAGGTGCCCCAAACATTCATTTTATTATTACTCTTGTATATATGTGATTGTGGCCAGGCTTTTAAGAGTCCTTTATGATTTCTACATACAACTGACCTGAACTTATTGTCCATGTTTCTTTAATGAGCATCTCTGCTTCTAATCAGAAGAGTCTCCTTATATTTCAGGAGTATGATTATTCTCAAAGTACAGTATGGGCCCCACAATTTGTCATTTAATCACATATTCCCATGAATTGCTTACTGACTTACATTTTGTATTTATTAATGGGCTTAATAAACACTCGTTGACTGAAATCACACTAAAATAAATTTAAATCATGCTTTTAAATTCCACAAACAAAAAAAAATGGCTAGAGATAGTATTTTCTAGGAAATACAAAGTGACCAATACCGTCTTAAATGAATATTAAACATTTTGGTTTCAAATTTCTAAGTACATCTTCTGAGAAAATTGTTATGAGATAACCTACATGTACCATGATGTAAACTTTCTTTAGCATTCAACCAATCAGGAAACGTTTTCTTTACAGTTGTAGATGGAAGTGTCCAATTGCTGGCAAATAATACTTTCAATGTGGTATAAACCTTGGAAGGAATTACAACAAAATGAGTAGGAATGCATCTAAACTTTGGCTTCTCCATGAAGCTTTGGAAAAGTGCATTAATTCCTCAAGAATGCCAGCTTTAAGTATAATTAATGGAAGTGTGGATTTCCATGTGGGTGAGGAAGGGAGAGAAAATGGAAGATGGTAAATGCTGAGCTACCTTTCAGAAACAAGATAGTCTACTGGAGGAACGCTGACTTGGGTTTGGAGTACACTTTTGTGATTTGAGTCTATTCTTTGTTACTTACTATGTGTCCTTGCAAATCTCTTGTCCAATTCTTTGACCTTCATTCTTCTCCTTTTTAAAAAAAAGTTTCAAAGTAATTTCTACACCCAACAGGAGCTTGAACTCATGACCCGAGATCAAGAGTCAGATGCTCCACCAACTGAGCCAGCTTTGCGCCCGCATCCTCATTCTTCTCATCTGTAAAATGTGAGTAGTAATCATTGTGGAGAGGAAATTAATAACCAACCCCCTCCCCCACCTCCCGCTCCCAAAGATGTCCATATCCTAATCCCTGGAACCTGTATGTAAGTTACGTTATATGATAAAAAGGGCTTTGCAGATGTGATTAAACATATGCTCTTTGAGATGGGGGAGATTACCCTGAGTTATTCAAATGGGCCCAATCGAATCACATAAGCCCTTAAAGCAGAAAACTTTTCCTGTCTGAGATCAGAAAAATGACAGATGAGGCAGGAGTAAATGTGAGAAGGACTCCCCTCAATGTTGCTGGCTTTGATGGAGGGAAGAGGCATGAGCCAAGGACCGGGGCAGCCTGTAGAAGCTGAAATGGCTCTCAGAGGGCAGCCAGCAAGGAAATGGGGGCCCGAGTCCTGCAGCTGCAAGAACTAAATTCTGCCAACAACCCAAATGAGGAGGGAAACCGAGTCTACCTGAGAGCCCCCAGAAAGAAACACAGCCCTGCTGACACCTTGATGTAGCCTGATGAAACTCTTGTAGGATTTCCTCCTTACAGAACAGTGAGATAGTAAACTTGAGTTAACTCACTAATTTGTGGCAATTTGTTACTCAGCATTAGAAAAGTAATACAACAGTAATACAATTCCAGATACTCTACAGGGTTGTTGTGTGAGCACGTGAATAAAAATGCATTGTACATTGTAAAGCAGCATCCCCAGGCTGATAATCATTGGTGTTTTCAGCATCATCAGGCTCTATCCCGATTTCGAACTGCTGACTTTAAAAATGCCAGCCTTAGAAAATAATAGCTACTATTTACTGAGGACCTACAATATGCAAGATAATCACAAGACAATCACGTGTGTGATGTAATTTCATCTGTACCATGAACCTGTGAGATAGAATGCATTACCATGAGCCTATGAGATAGAGTGCATTACTCCATTTTATACATGTGGGACCTGACCAGAAACTGTTGAATTTTGTAAGACTTAAATTTCTCTTTTTTTATTTTTCAAAGTTCGAAAGGTTTTCATTAAGGTATAACTGGCATATAACATATTAGTTTCGGGTAAAATTTATATTTCTGAGGGTTTGTCTGCTTTCAGGAAACAGTCAAGGTGGGAAAAGTTTAGAAATGTAGTTCCAGCAGTGACGTACTGGGAGAAATCATCACAAGTTTTTCTTTGCCCTTTTTTGATCCCTGAAGAAGAGAATTAAAATGGAAGTTATCCGAGAGAAGGAGATGTAGCACTTGAAGTGATTAAATATAAGTGAGTTTCCAGAGGGGTGTTCATGAGAATGTGCAGTTTACCTTTGAATCTTGGCTTGAAAGATCCCTCCTGCTGAACTGTGGGCTGTGATCAGACACAGGTCCCAGGGAGCTGGCTGTCATATGCACACTCTGTGTGATGAGAGAAATTAGAGAAGAATGCTCAGTTTGAAAATGAGGATTAAGGTATGGTGCTTTGAGTTCTGAAATCCCAAACATATTCCCATGGAAGAGAGCGTCCTTTGAAAATTAATTGAAGATATTCAGCCCGACGCTTGGAGATATTCTTACAAACTGCCGCAGGCTTCAGTGATGTCCTTTTATGCAGTCAGAAAAGAACTTTGTTTTTGGTAGAGAGAGCGCTGGAAACGGCAGGTCATCGGTAGGTAAGCAAATAGGGAAGGCACGCAAATATCCTGGGTTACTTAATGATTTTGGTGCTATTTTCCACATTTAAAGGATGTCCGTGGGGCACGTGCTCTGAATCTTTTAGTAATTATTTGAACCTCTATATTCTTGTTCCTCAATTCTCTTTCGGATACAATGTGCTTGTTTTAAGTTTGGGGATGTAGATTGTGGCCTTGGAAAACAATTTCTCGGCCGGACAAAGTTAAAGAAAACACACTCATGTACTCATGACCTTAGTTTCAGGGCTGGTCCTAGTGAAAGTTGTGAAGTAGGCAGATTTTCTTTTTTCTAAGACTTTGCACTTCCCTATTCTTGGCTCTTTCCTCCATCTCCAAATCTTCCACTCCCAGACCCCAGAATACTCTTATGTTACCCTCATCCTTAACAGTATTTAATAAACTGATTTCCCCCTGCATTATCGACATACCTAACCGTATTTGCATTTTAATGGAGGTTATCTGTGGAGGTTATTTTAGTGCAGGTTATCTGACACTGATTATAAGCCTGATGCTAATGGTAGTGTTCAGGACACGTTTGTTGAATGGACCGTGCCTTGAACAACTGGGCTTTGTATGCTGGAACAGGACACGTGGGAGGATGGGAGAAATGGTGCTAATTTCTTATAGTGATGACTGTTATGATTGGTGGAAGCCTATAAGACATGTGATGTGATTTTCAACTCTGGAATGTTCTCTCTCACAACCTGCTTCTCCCATCAGTTCCAGTTAACCACTCTCTCATAGGTCTGGGTTACATTTGGATTCTAAATGCTCATATGCTATTTTGAAAGATCTCTGACTCTACCCCAGGGAAGACTGGAGAAGAGAGACTGGTTTGCCAGGGGCATTCTTTCTTTCTGTGCTGGGTGAATCTACAATTGCTTGCTTTTCTTGGGGAAGGGACTAATCTGTTATTACTATCAATGAGGTAGAAATTTAGGATCTTGTTTTGGATCTACTAATATTAACTGTGCCAATCCAATGTCAGTGCAATAGAAATATAACAAATGAGTTACAGAAATAGATATTTGGATTCTTTGGCCAGGGTACATTAAGAGTATCAAGATGGTGTCATTTGTACTATTTGGTCGTCAAAGCCATATGTCTCATGGTCACTGTGGACCCTGCACATGTAATTCCTCACTTATTTTTTTAAAATATTTTTTAAAGTTTATTTATTTATCTTTGAGAGAGAGACAGAGAGAGAGAGAGAGAGAGAGAGAGAGAGAAAGAAACTGAGCACGAGCAAGGGAGGGTGTAGAGAGACAGGGAGAGAGAGAATCCCAAGCAGGCTTTGCGCTGTCACCACAGAACCCCATGTAGGGCTTGATCTCACAAACCGTGAGATCATGATCTGAGTCGAAATCAAGAGTTTGATACTTAACCGACTGAGCCAGCCAAGTGCCCATAATTCACCACTTAAATCTTATCCAGTTTGCCTCCCACATATCCCTTGTGTATGGCCCTCTCTCTTTAGCCCCACTGCTATTGGTCCAATTGGAGCTCTCATCTTTTATTTTCTTCTTTTATTTTGACATAACTTCAGACTTAAAGAAAAATTGCAAAAATAGTAAAAGAACTCCCACATACCCTTCACCCACATTCCCCAAATGTTAGCATTTTATGATATTTTTTTCTTTCCTATGTATTTTTTTCTGAACTGTTTGAAACCAGACATGAGGCATCTCTCCCCCCAAATACCTCATGGGATATATTTTTTAAAAACAAGGGCTTTTTATTAGACCCACAGTAGACAAATCAAAATCAGGACATTAACATTGACATAATACTGTTATCTGATTTACAGACCTTATTCAGATTTCGCCAGTTTGTCTTATGATGTGCTCATAGCAGAAGAAAACCTGGTATTATGTCTGGCACACAGTCGTCACGTCTCTCTAGTCAACCTTCCCTAGGACAATGCCTCAGTCTTTCTTTCTCTCTCATGACATTCAGATTTTTGAAGTAGACAGGCCAATTATTTTGTAGATTATCCCTCATTTTGGGTTTGTCTGATGATTCTTCACGATCAGGTTCAGGTATGCACTTCCCGCAGGCATGCAGGAATGTGATGTGTGTTCTCGGTGAATCGCGTAGGAAGGCACCTGATGTTGCTTTGCCCCATTACCACTAATATCATCAACCTGATTACCTTGTCAAGGTGGAGTCTGCTAGCTTCTCTTTGTGATGATGAAGTATCTCATGGGGAAGCCCTCATCATTTTTCACCAGGATTGCATTAGAAGTCTGTGCTGGACATCTTCTGTTAGCCTTGCCATATCCTTGTCCTGCCCTTCTCCATCCTGCATTATGGCCTCCAACATTGACCTGCGTGAACTGTGTCAACCTGGTCCTCTGGCTTCTGGATGGGTTGGTCACTGGGGAATCCTGCAGGGAATCTGAAGAGGTTGGACGCTAAGGTCTAGGGACACATCCCCTTGTCTTCCTCCCCATAGGTTTCCTCCCTTAGGACAGGTGATGTTCCTCAGTTGAAGTTCCTCAGGCATCTCTCAGGCTGCGACTCTGGGTTCTGTAACTGTGCCCTTGTCTCAGCCTAGGGGTCGAGCAAACCTCCCTTGCAATTTCTCTATATTTCCTATGTTCTTCCCACATCTTTTTGTACTCTCCTCACCATTTCCAATTTGAAAATGCCTTATGATACAAGGACCCCTACGATACGTCTTCAGTTACACTGTCACCTCCTTTCTTTCCTGTGTTCTGTCAGGTGCAGATTCTGCTGGGCTTCAATAGCCTCAGTCTTCACTTCTCCTTATGTCCATCCTGACCTAGGCCAGATGTACATTTGATACCAGAGACACCAGTGAATTCGATCTAGAAAGAGCTTTTCTTTTCTGCTCTGTAGCCAGTGCTTCAGCATGCCTGGAGACTTTTTCTTACTCCCACATCCCTGGCATAACTTGTGCCTGCAGACTTCTGCCTTGATTTTCTGCTTAGCATCCTGACTTCCTGACTGCCTATGGGGGTGGAGTCCTCCTCTGACCCCTCTCTCTCTCTCTCTCTCTCTCTCTCTCTCTCTCTCTCTCTCTTTTGAATAAGGCTCCAATATCCTGTTTCACTCTGTTGGCCCCTTTCTCCAGAATTCTGGACCCTCATACTCAGACTCCCACATATGTTTTGGGATGCTGTTGAAATAGAATGCTTTCCCAGGTGTACCTTCATTCTTGTGTTTGGCCTGCCAGACCCCTCTTCACCCTACTTCCATACTGACCTACATAGACCTACCAGTTCTTGTCTTCCAACTTCTAGCTGGGTTTGGCCAATGGGGGAGCTGTGGTAGGAGATTCCAGGGAGTGACTGGATGAGATCAGGGCATTTATATTACCAGCTCCTTCCCTCTGGGGTTACCTCTAGCTGTTTATCTCCTTCCACTGAGGGTCAGAGACCTTCTCCAGGTGGTCCTCTGCTTCCAGATTCCAGGAACTGCTCCCACACCTCACCCCTCTGGCCTAGGATAGTTACAGCCTAGCTGGGTATTGGGGTATTGCATTTTCCCTTGTGGCTTAGTCTTACACCTTTAGAATAGTCCCTTTATCAAACCTTCTTTAATCATCCTAACCTGAGTGTGACAGATTTTTCCTCTGGGACCCTCACTGATTCAGACTCTATGGTGACAGGCCCATCTGTCCTCAGCAGATCGCCTAGTGCCTAAAACCTCATTTTGCCAGACTTTACCTGCTCGGTGGATCTCAGATACTGAAGACTGCTGCAGCCAAGTACGAGGATCATTGTGCCCTTTGGACTAGTCATTTGACTGCAGACTACCTCCTCGGGCACCCGTCCTATAGCTGGGTCAGTTTCTCCCAGCTTTGCCCCTGCCCAGTCCCGGCCTCATTCATTCCCCTTATCATTCGCTCACACGTTGAATATCAGTATGCCTTGTAGCAGAAGCAACACTTGCCCAAGTGAAAACACTAATCTCCCTATCTGTAAAGAGCATGAGACAGACTTTTCGTCTGGACCTGTCCCTTCTGATGGTAGCACAGACCCCAGAAAAGGGGTCCAGTTCTCCTGTGGATGCAAAGACGTAGCTAAAATATTTATTTATAATCCACCAAGGACACGCTTTCATTGATTCCATAATATAGTTTGCTAATTTAAATTGGTTGTGTTCAAAATGGAAAAACGAGTATAAATGAGTTTCATTCTGCTAGGATTTACTGTCAAGAAAATCCTGTACTTACTTGATAACCTTATAAATTTCTCCATCTATGAAGATATTTGAAAGTGTTTAAAAAATTAAGCTAGTGGATTACTAGTCATGTTTTAACATTTTTAGCCTACTGTTGTTTTTTAGGATAATAACATTTCACATAACCCAGAAATGTATCTTTATGAGTATCTTAAACTGTGCCAAGTACAAAGGATAGTTTGTAGTAAAATGTCCTAAATTATAATACGTTACCTTGAAGCATTTTTTGGTTCAAATTGGATCATAAAATCACTGCTTTTAGTTTTCTAGTCTGTTACTTTAATAGTATATTAACTTGTTTGTTGGCAATGTGTAAACTGTATACCTTTTAATGGATTATGACCCACCATGCCATTTTGGATTTGCTATTTGTACTCAGTTTTGGTTTGGTAGGTTCATGATTTGATAGGCTTTGCTATTTGTCTTATGTTAAATGACTGATGGTCTTAGTCCAATTCTTAATGGGCTTGTGTTTATTTCTGTTGAGGTTGGCATTAATAGGTCTTCTCAGCAAAGGTGCGAAGGACTGACCTGGAATAGACTCTAAATTAATTTTCTGCTTTGAAGATGTTCTGTCTAGGTCAGGATTGAGGCCAACCAGCAGCGCATTGTACTGGACCAAAACGGTGTCTGATGTGTTTCCCCTATTTTGTGAATTGAAAAAACCATCAACACTCATAAAAGATAAATAAGTTCATTAGTTCGAAGGCAAGCAACATCTAGGATCTCAGTTAGAATGGTTTAAGGCCCAATGTGCTTAAGGTCAAGATAATATAGGTTGAATTTTCAGTAGATTTCATAAGCAGTTGTGTGGAGTTGTGATTATGACCACTGCTCTAATATTGAGAGGTTAGCTGTATTGCCTGTTCCTCTGCCCTCACCATTTTACTGATGAATAATGGACAAATATAACTGTATATATTTAAAGTGTATAATGTGATGATTTGATGTACATATATATTGTGGAATGATTATCAACATCAAGATAATTTATACATCCCTCACCTCACACAGTTAACTCTCTCTTTTTTTTTTTTATGGATGATGAGAATGGTTAAGATCAACTCTCAGCAACTTTCAAGTACATAATACTGCATTGTTAATTATAATCACCATGTTGTACAATAGATCCTCAGACCTTATTCTTCTTGTAACTGAAAGTTTGTCCCCTTTGACCTACATCTCTTTTTGTCGATTCCATCTATTGGGTTTTTCTCTATGTGGCCAGTTACAAAGATTAAGTAGGGACAAGAGAAAACATTTAGGAGAAGAGCCTGAAATAAACTGCTAAAATTAGGTTTTAGTATTATCAGTTATGTTATAATAGGTATACTAATTTTGCCCCAGTTAATTCGAGAGCTGCATGTCTCCATGTGCCATGTGAAGTAGAAGCATAGAATATTAGTGCTTCAAGAGACCCTAGAAGTGATGCAACTCTGATTTATAAACTAGGAAAGTGCTTGGACAAGTCACAGCTTCACTAGGTCTGAATTTGCTAATAATATTATCCTATTAAAAAAAAATGGATGAACAAATAGATGTAATAATTCTGCTTGCAGATATATTTTTTAAATTGTTGGGTGTGCAGTCTAATATTTTATTGTTTTACTTGAACAAGCTCTTGGTAATAAAGTAGAGGATAACTGTCCAAATATCAGGAGGCTGAAAGAGGTAGAACTAATTAAACACAGTATTTTCTATCCCTGCTCTTGAGTCTTATTAAAATTTCTGCTTCTCCACTGCTTGACTTCTTTTAGACTTGGTCTAGTTTATTGCTAGCCCTCGGCCTGGGAATCTACGCTATTTAACTTTGTTGTGTTATACAATATGGAAGGCAAGTGGAAAAATAAAAAGGAGCCTCATGGTAAATGAGATTTGGACTCCCCCAGACATCTTTATCTAGAGGTGCAAACCAACCTGCTAATGGAAACACTGAAAGTCCTGTGCCCATATCTTCGCTTCTAGATATAATGTGGCTGTGAAGTGGCAGGGGAGGGAAAAGTATCAGTTCATTTATAGAACACTCTCTTGATGTTTTGCTATCTGAAAACCGAAAGCTGAAATTTTAACCATGCTAATGTTCAAGCAGGTTCCATTCTATCAGTCAGGTTCTCATAGAGCTGTGCCCCTTCATCCATCAAAGATGAGACAAACATAAGATGATGCTATGACCTTCTGCAAAATAACTTCTGCTCAGATTGAATACCTAGTGGACAAAGGGACAACATATTCACTCACGCGCTAGGTACACAGTGGGCTAAGTTGATAACTGAATTGAGAAACTACATTGCTACTCTAACTTGGTTGCTCCTAAAGTAGGTTAATGGTTCACCTTAAGGCAAAAATCTATTTAAATAAACATGAGAACCATAGCTGAAAATGTTCTCCATCTCCCAACAGTGACTTAACCTGACTAGAGTAATTGAGCCCCGGGTCTTTGTACCCTGCCTCATTTTTCTTATCAACCAGCTTTTAACACATGACAGTTGAAACACCATTATACTGAGGTCAGGGGAAAACTTGTCCCCAGATAGAGCTGAGTATCACTGGCATGCTGCTGATGCCATCCTGAGGCACCAACTGACTGACCACAGCATTAGGAAACATTGAATAATTTTCAGGCCTAAGGACAGGACACATGGTTCAGGCCTTTGAACTTGAGGCTTTTATGTCAAATTTAGCTTTGGGATATATGTGAACTGCCATAACTAATTGCCTTGGTTTCTGAAAAAGTGGGTTTAACGCAGGAGAATATCAATTACTAGTTAAGTAAACTTATATCACTAATGCCTTGCATTCATAAAATGCTTGCACATGCATTGTCTTCTCTGACTCTCCTAATAATCCAGCAGGGCAGGCCAGAAGATATTTTTATCCTATTTTACAGATGAAAACACTGAGAGTTATAAAGGCTGAGAGATTTTCCCAGGGACACAGCAGAGCTGATATTTGATCTTCTGGCTTCTAGTCCGGTGCCTTTCCATTGTGCCTCTCAGGCTGCCTGAGAGAGATAGACCTTCCATCAGCCAGCCTGCCGATCAGCTAAATGGATTGAGTACATAGGGTATCCAGAACAATGTGCTAGCAATTGTGTCCAAGGTATATCTTGTTTTTCTCTTTGTAAATCTAGGGGCACCTGGGTGGCTCAGTCAGTTCAGCCTCTGACTTTGGCTCAGGTCATGATCTCACGGTTCGTGAGTTTGAGACCTGCGTCGGGCTCTGTGCCGACAGCTCAGATCCTGGAGCCTGTTTCAGATTCTGTGTCTCCCTCTCTCTGTGCCCCTCCCTAGCTTTCTCTCTCTCTCTCTCAAAAATAAATAAAACATTTTTTTTTAATATATGAAATTTATTGACAAATTGGTTTCCATACAACACCCAGTGCTCATCCTAAAAGGTGCCTTCCTCAATACCCATCACCCACCCTCTCCTCCCTCCCACCCCCCATCAACCCTCAGTTTGTTCTCAGTTTTTAACAGTCTCTTATGCTTTGGCTCTCTCCCACTCTAACCTCTTTTTTTTTTTTTTCCTTCCCCTCCCCCATGGGTTCCTGTTAAGTTTCTCAGGATCCACATAAGAGTGAAACCATATGGTATCTGTCTTTCTCTGTATGGCTTATTTCACTTAGCATCACACTCTCCAGTTCCATCCACGTTGCTACAAAAGGCCATATTTCATTTTTTCTCATTGCCACGTAATATTCCATTGTGTATATAAACCACAATTTCTTTATCCATTCATCAGTTGATGGACATTTAGGCTCTTTCCATAATTTGGCTATTGTTGAGAGTGCTGCTATGAACATTGGGGTACAAGTGGCCCTATGCATCAGTACTCCTGTATCCCTTGGATAAATTCCTAGCAGTGCTATTGCTGGGTCATAGGGTAGGTCTATTTTTAATTTTCTGAGGAACCTCCACACTGCTTTCCAGAGCGGCTGCACCAATTTGCATTCCCACCAACAGTGCAAGAGGGTTCCCGTTTCTCCACATCCTCTCCAGCATCTAGAGTCTCCTGATTTGTTCATTTTGGCCACTCTGACTGGCGTGAGGTGATACCTGAGTGTGGTTTTGATTTGTATTTCCCTGATAAGGAGCGACGCTGAACATCTTTTCATGTGCCTGTTGGCCATCCGGATGTCTTCTTTAGAGAAGTGTCTATTCATGTTTTCTGCCCATTTCTCCACTGGGTTATTTGTTTTTCGGGTGTGGAGTTTGGTGAGCTCTTTATAGATTTTGGATACTAGCCCTTTGTCCGATATGTCATTTGCGAATATCTTTTCCCATTCCATTGGGATGACCCAAATAGATAAAATCATGAATGAAAATGGAATTATTACAACCAATCCCTCAGAGATACAAACAATTATCAGGGAATACTATGAAAAATTATATGCCGACAAATTGGACAACCTGGAAGAAATGGACACATTCCTAAACACCCACACACTTCCAAAACTCAATCAGGAGGAAATAGAAAGCTTGAACAGACCCATAACTAGCGAAGAAATTGAATCAGTTATCAAAAATCTCCCAACAAATAAGAGTCCAGGACCAGATGGCTTCCCAGGGGAGTTCTACCAGACGTTTAAAGCAGAGATAATACCTATCCTTCTCAAGATATTCCAAGAAATAGAAAGGGAAGGAAAACTTCCAGACTCATTCTATGAAGCCAGTATTACTTTGATTCCTAAACCAGACAGAGACCCAGTAAAAAAAAGAGAACTACAGGCCAATATCCCTGATGAATATGGATGCAAAAATTCTCAATAAGATACTAGCAAATCGAATTCAACGGCATATAAAAAGAATTATTCACCATGATCAAGTGGGATTCATTCCTGGGATGCAGGGCTGGTTCAACATTCGCAAATCAATCAACGTGATACATCACATTAACAAAAAAAGAGAGAAGAACCATATGATCCTGTCAATCGATGCAGAAAAGGCCTTTGACAAAATCCAGCACCCTTTCTTAATAAAAACCCTTGAGAAAGTTGGGATAGAAGGAACATACTTAAAGATCATAAAAGCCATTTATGAAAAGCCCACAGCTAACATCATCCTCAACGGGGAAAAACTGAGAGCTTTTTCCCTGAGATCAGGAACACGACAAGGATGCCCACTCTCACCGCTGCTGTTTAACATAGTGCTGGAAGTTCTAGCATCAGCAATCAGACAACAAAAGGAAATCAAAGGCATCAAAATTGGCAAAGATGAAGTCAAGCTTTCGCTTTTTGCAGATGACATGATATTATACATGGAAAATCCGATAGACTCCACCAAAAGTCTGCTAGAACTGATACAGGAATTCAGCAAAGTTGCAGGATACAAAATCAATGTACAGAAATCAGTTGCATTCTTATACACTAACAATGAAGCAACAGAAAGACAAATAAAGAAACTGATCCCATTCACAATTGCACCAAGAAGCATAAAATACCTAGGAATAAATCTAACCAAAGATGTAAAGGATCTGTATGCTGAAAACTATAGAAAGCTTATGAAGGTAATTGAAGAAGATTTAAAGAAATGGAAAGACATTCCCTGCTCATGGATTGGAAAAATAAATATTGTCAAAATGTCAATACTACCCAAAGCTATCTACACATTCAATGCAATCCCAATCAAAATTGCACCAGCATTCTTCTCGAAACTAGAACAAGCCATCCTAAAATTCATATGGAACCACAAAAGGCCCCGAATAGCCAAAGGAATTTTGAAGAAGAAGACCAAAGCAGGAGGCATCACAATCCCAGACTTTAGCCTCTACTACAAAGCTGTCATCATCAAGACAGCATGGTATTGGCACAAAAACAGACACATAGACCAATGGAATAGAATAGAAACCCCAGAACTAGACCCACAAACGTATGGCCAACTCATCTTTGACAAAGCAGGAAAGAACATCCAATGGAAAAAAGACAGCCTCTTTAACAAATGGTGCTGGGAGAACTGGACAGCAACATGCAGAAGGTTGAAACTAGACCACTTTCTCACACCATTCACAAAAATAAACTCAAAATGGATAAAGGACCTAAATGTGAGACAGGAAACCATCAAAACCTTAGAGGAGAAAGCAGGAAAAGACCTCTCTGACCTCAGCCGTAGCAATCTCTTACTCGACACATCCCCAAAGG
The DNA here is from genome assembly GCF_018350175.1 of Felis catus. Taxonomy (NCBI): domain Eukaryota; kingdom Metazoa; phylum Chordata; class Mammalia; order Carnivora; family Felidae; genus Felis; species Felis catus. The sequence continues at coordinate 111,879,468 of NC_058374.1, forward strand.
CAAGGGAATTAAAAGCAAAAGTGAATTACTGGGACCTTATGAAGATAAAAAGCTTCTGCACAGCAAAGGAAACAACCAATAAATAAAACATTTAAAAAAAATTACATTCCATTGTACAGAGGTATATTATAGTTTTTAAATATCTGTTAAGATTTTTCAATGGGATTATTATTTTAATTGCTTTTAGGTGAATAAAACAACTCATTTACTTTGGACTTCATGAGTGACTATGAAAATATGTATATATATATATATATGTATATATATATATATATTCAAAATCATATGGTTCAGGTTTCTGCATTTGTAAAAGCAGTTTCCATTTAGAGATCAGAAAGGCAATCCATATTTGATACCCATACAGTCAAGGAAAGGGAAACATAAACAGCCCTAAAAAGATGAAAGTCAAAAATACGATCTCATCCTGCACTATAAAAGAGGAAGAAAAAGAAAGGAAGAAAGAAAAACTAGACACATAGGAGAAGCCTGAAATCAAGTATTTATTCTGTAATTGTAAATGTCTGCCAATACACAGACATCAACTTTGCTGTTCACAGACATCTGAAGCACATTCTAGTTCTGTTTTCTGTAGCTTCTGTAGTCTGATTCTGCTGATATTTTGCTCCCTGTAGGCTTCCCTTTTCCACAAATGTGGTTTCACTTCTAGAATGGCGTTTGCATTACCTATGCTCCACTCAGCCTTCCAGACATTCCACGATATTTATGAGTAATCTTAGCCTGTCCCGTTGCTTTCTCTGACAAAAACTGCAATTTCAAAGATCAGAGAGCTGAGCTTTAGAGTTGAAAAAGTAAGCAGAGGCATCCCCGGATTAAGGTGGATTCAATTAATATACAACTTTTATGCCTATGTCACCAAGACGGGAATACCGAAGAATGAACAAATATCATGGCAAATATCATGGTGACCATACCCTTCCCTACTTCTTTTGCGTGGTCATGGCTCTTTGGTGGTCTTAGGGAATTTAAAGAAACAGACCATTGAGCAGGAGAGGAGATTTGCTTATTTACACAATGGTGAGACTCTAACCAAGAGTACGCCTGATTCTAAGGCATACTTTCATAAAGATCTTGAATTTTATGCTTCCACGGTAGTCAAAGAAGATATAAGACTGGCACTTCTACCTGGAGGTTTCCAGGTAGAGGTAGGCTGGTATTAATACCGCAGTTCAGGGGTATTATGCAGTAAGCAGATTTTTGTGAGATGCCATAAGGACCGAACCGTCAGGTAAGACACTGATAAATCACAAAAGGGGGGTGTTGGCAGCTTCTTGTGAACTGCGTGCTGACAGAAGAACAAAGACAGAATTGTTGAAGGGGTGAAAAACCGTCTGCTGCAGGGCTCTGGGGTTTAAATGAAAGTCAATACTGATCAGAACAGGAGGCGACAGAGAGGAACACTAGGCCTGAATCCTGAATTGCAGGACAGGACACAGGCGTGGAGGAGCTCACTTGAATGCTAGGCCCAGCTTCAGACTGTTCAAGAGAAGTGAGTCTTTGGCTGTAATTTCAGAAATAACACACATCAGGTATTCCAACCAACTGGATGGAGCACATCGGCAGGTATTACAGTGATTAAAACTCTTTCCCATTTATTTGCTTGCTTGTTTAATTAATTTTTGTTGCTGAATAGATCTTAGCTTTCTTGGGTTAAAGGAACGTGGAAACTCTTTGTCTAGAATGAGATTTTCTTAATCACATGACATTTATCATATTATGGGAGTCAGAGAAGGCCCCAGTTGAAACTAACATAAAACTTTTACAAAGTATTTTAAAGGTATGATAGTACAGTTTCTCCAACCTTCTAATGCTATTCCTTCCCTGGGTATCCGGGCAGTCGATTTAACAAAGGGAATAATTTTGTTCAGGGACTCTGAATTATTCTTTGTTAGTTACAGACTTTCGATGTCATAGGATCCTGAGCTCTTGGAAGTTTACACATCAGTTGCATCAGAGACAGCTGGAGATAGCAGAATTATTTGTTACAAAGCCTTTAGTCGGGGCAACAAAAACAACCAAAGGAGCACAATGAGAGTTCATATCTGGCCATTCTCTCTGCCTTGGTGCGACGGCAAACTCCTCACAGCGAGTTGGAGGAGGGGAGTCAGTACTCCACCTCTTTTGAATATCAGTAATTCAATCTCTGTAAACTCAGCCCTATGAAACCCTAATTTAGCAACAGCATTTAACATTGAGAATGTCCAAAGGGCAGGGGGTCCTGGTTTACTGCTCTAAATTTTAGCCACAAAATGTGTCCAATACAAGATTCATCTGGAGGCACATAAGCAATAGTACATATAAATAATTACAAGAAATGTATGGTTTGGGGATATGATGGGGTAGAAGCTGATGAGAATTCACTTGTATGCAATACCGAAGTGCGTTTGTGGCAGCAGGAAGCAAGCACGTCTGATGGGCATTGAGAGTCTAAGGAACTGTGCTTGTGTCTCGTCGGTCACGGTTATCTGTGTGACCTCTCTGGTTTCCACCAAGTAAGGAGGTGTATCAGTGTTCCTCAGCCATTTTTTTTTTTTTTTTTTTTACTCAAGCACACTTCAGTTAAAAATATAATCTATCGAAATTCCTTAGGAATTAAAAAATATATATTATTTGTGTCATATATGATAAATGATTTTAAAAGCATGTAAAAATTTCAGATCGATTTGTCTTGAAAGATTACTGTATAAATTCCTATTCCTTTTCTTTTAATATTGCTTTTATAAACACTGTGGATTAGTCACTATATATTTAAGTATATGTTTTGACTTTAGAAAATGCTTAGTTTTTAACTTCCTGAATTCTATTGTATGAGAAAAAGCATAGTTTATTGATGAACCAACTAAAAATAATATTGTATTGTGTTTTATTTGGGAGTGAGTAGACACTGAAACATATAGTAAAATTCAACTACTCATTATGCATCACATCTTAACCAAAAATTGCTTTTGTATCTATGCTGAGAATTCTTACATTTTGCTTTAAAAAAGAGCGTTTATTTTTGTGATTTTTGTCTGTTTCTAAATGATGGGATAAAAGAAAATACTTCAGGCTGCTATTTACAAGCACTTACCCACAAATAACACGCTGAGAGTTTAGAAGGTCTTTATACGAACTAACAAATTATAACTCAGATTGGATAAGACGGTATTATATTTTCCCTTTCAACAATGGTTTTTAAAGTACTAGAGGTATATTGATGTACCTCTAAAAAGTTCGATCAGACTAGCGATTTATTCATTGTTGGCCGTCTTGAAGAAAAATTTCAGAATTATCATTTTAATACTTCTTCTTAGTATGTATCAGTATCAATTATACCTTGCAAATAGTAGAAACCTATTCACAAAAACTCAAGCAGAAAGAGAATTGACTGGAGTGTTCTGGGGTGACTCAAACATCAAAGGAGGCTCAAGGTGCAGGTCTGAGAAAGAGCAAAAATGTGTAAATCTCTTCAATTTTGTGAGCTGTAGCTACTTAATAGTCCTATCAAAGTGTCATAACAGAGACGAATTACCTTCTGCCATTCTCTCCTGTCCTTGGTCACTCAGGTAAGATTCAAAGTCCAAGGAAAAGGGAATTGGATTGGCCTGTTCTGGATCACATGCTCACTGCTTGGCTCTAGGAGAGTGAGGCACCTTGATTGACAGTCCCAGTTAAATTGTACCCACTAGGGTAAAGGTACTGATGCTCTCCCATGATAACTTATGGTGCTATCCTCAGAAGGTGCTGTGTGAACATGAGCCACATATGTTAACATGTATGTCTTTCTGTCTCTAATCAGTGGTCCTCTACAGGTATTAAGTTATATAACAAATGATTAAGAATACAAATTATTTGAAGCTGAAGAACAAGTAAAACATTCAACTAGTAGTATTGATCTGGATAGTAAACCGACAGAATGAGTCATGAGAATATCCATCTGATCTCCACTGGCTGCCATGAATGTTCATTTAGGAAACTCTTGGAGGCTCTAAGATGCTTCCAATTAAAGCAAAACATCTGGACAATTATTTTACTTATCAATTTAAAAACACTCCTCTTCTCCCACACATAGCAGACATTTGCCATTTTAGGCTTCTTGGCATCCAATGAGCTCCTCCATGGCAACAGCATCCCAGCTTTTCATTTGATTCAAGAAAAAACAACTTTATCCCTAGCTCTAGGGCTGGGCCCTGATTGACTGAAACCCAGTGAATTCTCCTGACTTCCAGGATCAGGTTCCACAAACCAGCCTGGCCTAAACACAAATGAGGACACACTTTTTTGAGATTTCTAAAAAGGAAAGATTGTTGTGTTTTGTTTTCTCTTTTTCCTCAGAATTTACCTGGAGAGACGTTTTCTCTGAATGGCACACAATGCTGATGCGAGGCTTGATATTGCTGTAGCCATTTGGCTACATCTCTTAATGAGAGATATTAAGTCTGAAGTCAAGGTTGATACAAGCAGGAGAGTAAATCAAAAAAAAAAATCACAGAGAAACAGATTTGGAGCCCACAGGTTCAAGCTGCACCTGAAGCTGTCACTACCTGTGGGCTTACATGAACACAAAATCTATTTGATTATTTATGCTAGTTTGAGTTGGAGTTACTGTTGCTACATACGAAATAATCTTAATTGCTACATTGCCAGAAAACCTCTGAGAGCCCCAGAGTCTATGAACTGTTGATTGCAAAATGCTGGATTACATGATATCTAAGGTCATCTCCAATAATAAAAATTTTGTCCTATTACTGGTGATAGGTAGTGTTACTGAAGGCAAGCTGTAGAAGTGTGAAATGACCTAGGCATTCTGCAGTGGATCTCAGCCTTGTGGCTGAAGTACATGTACTATCTAATTAGCTATTTTTAATTCAGAAAGAGGAACTTTCTTATTTATTTATTTATTTATTTATTTATTTTTTAACGTTTATTTATTTTTGAGACAGAGACAGAGCATGAACAGGGGAGGGTCAGAGAGAGAAGGAGGCACAGAATCTGAAACAGGCTCCAGGCTCTGAGCTGTCAGCACAGAGCCCGACGCGGGGCTCGAACTCACGGACTGTGAGATCATGACCTGAGCCGAAGTCGGCCGCTCAACCGACTGAGCCACCCAGGCGCCCCAAGAGGAACTTTCTTGATTTATTTTTCTTTTTGTGTTCTGTGTGGTTGAATATTTGTGGCTCTTAAACTGTAGTTCTCTTTTAATATATCATCTTCTGCAAAGTTTCAAATTTTATTAATAATCTCAACTTTTGTCTTTTGTTGAGAAACAGGAAATTTGAAGACATATTAGGTATTTGATAAATACATGTTTAATTAAAGTTATGATTTTATCAATGGCCTGTGCCAAAACTAGTGGTTCTCAAACTTGGCCACACATTAGAATCACCTGGGTAGTTTTGAAATAGCAGTTCTTAAAAGTTCAGCATACACCAGATTATCTAGTAGGCTTGTTAAAAACACAGATGTCGTGGGCCCATCTCGAGTTTCTGATTCAGTAGTTCTAGGGTGAGGCCACAAAGTTTGCATTTCTAACTAGTTCTCAGGTAATACCGATGCTGCTCGTCTGGGAACCACTGCTCTAAAACACGTTCATCCTATACTATTTACGTCAGAATCTCCATGGTGGGGTGATTTCTGACACTCGCCAGATGATGCTGATGGAGAACCAGGTTGAGGACCAGTGTTCTCAACAGAGGAAGGTGGCTGGCTTTTATCTCCCGATTAGGTACTTACAGAGGCCCTTTTACTATCCCAATAAAAAATTCTTTGAAATACCTCAAATGAACTCTTTGCCCCCCATCTCCCTAGGAAAAATTAATAAACTTAAATAAAAAAAAAATTACTGAAGTTAACTACTCAGAAGACTCACAGGCCACGTATCAACCATCTTGCTCCAAGGAGAACTACAGATCAACACAAAAGAATTTCTGCAATGATTTTAGCAGAGTCCAACCGAGAAAACAAAAGTTGTCATGTATGAGATTAGTAACTGCTGGAGGCACAGAAGGAGGAGGGGGTATTTATCAGAGCTCAGTGGCCTGGGATCCCAGAGGGAAGCTGGAACCAGGGTGGCCTCTTTCACTTGCCGCTGCAGTTAAGGAGGATGCAGAATTCCCGCTAGAAATGATCCCCAAGGCAGAGAAGGGGAAATACCGCCCCTTCTCTCTTCTTTCTGCATCTCTGATAAGCCTTTCTCATTGCTTACATATAATAGGATGGCGGTTGACAAAGGGGTCTGGGAAAAAACAGCCTGTTGGTCAGACCTTCTGCATACAGAGCAGAGCAGAAGAGGGGGAAGCTTAGGAATGAACGTGTGAGGGCAAAGGTGCCAAGGACCAACACTGCTCTTATTTCTGGGACAATTCAGTCTCTTATTGATAAAATTCGTTGAAGGAACATCCATACATGTCACTTTATTTCTAATAACATTTGGAATCTTTCACTACTTATATTGGAATTTTAATCCAGCCTTAAAAATGTGTGTTTATGTATGTGATATGTGTATTTGTTGTATGTGTGTACAGTCTCCTTTAGCCAAAGGGCAAACTATTCTAAACACTATAGCCGCCTTTTAAAGTAAACACAAAAAGATTCTCCTAGTGTCTGGAATGGTGGCTTTTCTAAACTCTCCCTTTTTCATAGAAAGTAAGGAGTTGACTAGGACTGGGATGATCCCTACCACGGGCTCTAAGATATTGGTATTTCCTTTGACTTTTTTTGTTTTCTAAACCACAGAATGACCCCATATGCTTCCTTGACTATTAGGGTTAAACTCTCAAACTTCCCATGAACACGACCCTTACTTCAGTTTTTGATGCACTAAACCCCCGCTTTACATAAGAAAGAGTGTTGAGTATACTAAAATCCAGTTAAAGAAGATTTCTTGAATTCTACCGCAAACAAAAAGCCATTCTGAGTTGGCTCGAATCTATCATCTGAATGGTATACAGGGTTAAATTTTCCAGTTAATCTGCCTTTCTGCACTCTCTCCATAAACTCATCAGCAGATCTTTCTGTCCAGATTGGTTATTTGTCTGAAACTGTTTTCTCCATGAATGCCTATCATGTTTTTCAGTGTCCAGAATATCAGCCATAATGTTATAATATGATAGACAATATATATAAATATATAATGTTATTAACTATCATTAATCATTGACTCTTCATCAAAGTCTAGCCCTTCTGAGAGGATCAGTTTTAGGACCTCTCCTAACTGTTCCACATTAAGGAATTAATAACTTTATTAGCTTTAGTCCAGACCAAGAGCAGGTGACCCATCTCATCTGGGGCCTGTTAGTTAATTAGCAGGTATAGATTATATATGCCTTGTAAAAATACTGTTCTTTGGCTCACTCAACTCCATTCTGACCTTTGGGTCATGCCTTATTGAAGAAAAGGGGCTGGAAAGTCAAAGCCTGCATTTCTCAGCTTCCCTCACAGCTGAGATTTTCCCAGATCTCCACTTGAAATTTGGAAGTCAGAAGTCAGGTGGCTGTGCTTCTCTTGTTGCTCTGGGCAGACTTCGACACAGAGAATTCAGTTCTTTGCAGCAAGGCTGTTTCTAACTTCTTGGGTGTTGAGAGGTGGGACACAGAGCATCCCTTTTGCTGATGTGGATTGCAGCTAGGGGGGTGTGCTCCGGAACGAACGATCGCATTTCCCCTATTTTCTGATCTTCTGATGGCAGAAACAGCGGCTCCCATATAAGCTCATCGTTATATCTGGGAATCACTCTGGACGCGAAGACTAGATCTTGCTCTTCCAGCTCTGTGTGTACCTGTTCCTCTGTATCCGCCACTTTTCTGACAGATGAGCTGACGTGGTTCTGTATCTTCACTAGACCTTAAAATGCTACAAAACGCTAAGTAATACAAATGGCAGTATTGCCCCTGAGTTCAGAAACAGACTTCACACTTACAAAAAATTCTATCCTAAGAGGAGTCACGTGGATTGAAAGATTCTGGCCTGTTAAATTTGCTCATGGGTTTGGTTTACGTTATTTTAAAATTTTAATGTTAGTTGTTTATTTTTACCAATGTTACATACATAAATATAATTTTAAAAGTCAAAATTTTTGTTTTTACTAGACTTATAACACAAACAGCAGTTACCTGTGTCTACTTCTCTGAGCCCATATTCCCTTCTCACAGATGTTTTAGCAATGTCTTCTGGTGTCTACTTTTCATCTTTAAATAGCATCTTTATGTTGTTATTTCTTGAGTTTTTCCATTTTATTTATTATCTTCTGACTTCCTTCTATGAAAGATGAAAGCTTACCTCTTCTTTATTTGTCCCTTACCAATGAACACCTTCACACATTTCCTTTCTCCTTTGCTTTTACAGGTATCATTTTTTTTTAGTAGGAAAAGTCTTTTCTGTTTACATTGTTATGAGTATGTCAACATTATTTACAACCGAACCAAGTACCAAATAAGTCTCACATTTCCTTTCTAGCACATTTAAAAATTTTTTTCCTCTAAGGTAATAATTATTTTTTTAAAAATTCAAGTGTAGTTGACACACAATGTTACATTAGTTTATACTGTTTCATGAATATATTCTTGTCTCATGTCACATTTTCACGCAATCATTACATTTAATGTATATATAGTACTTAAGGGTCAGACTATATCACAATTTACTTAACCATTCCCTTATGCAAGCTGTTGATATTTTTGTTGTTAACACATAATGCCAATGGACAGCTTTACATACATCTATGGCCAAATTTCTGACGACGTCCTTAGGACAAATTCTGAAAAGGATAATTATAAAATCAATGAATTTTAAGGCCCGTGGTACATATAGACAGGCTCAATATTATTATTTAATAAAGAACTTTATAATTATCTTCATTTGGGGGGTATAGAAAACTTTTCCAAAATTAGTCCCATTTCTGTTTACTTTTCTTTCCTTAACAGAACTATTGCTGAATGTGAATATACCCATAACTGGCATTGTGAGATCTTGGGACTGAGAAAGCTGAGACGGCAGGAGGAGCTCGTAAGGAGTCACTCTCTGCAAAAAGGAGTAATATGTTACTCAGTAATTCTGGGTAGAGTACTCTCTGCTAAGTAAGTACTGTGAAGTCATAGCCAGGATTCCTAGCTGCTCAGGGTTTACCGAAACCTTCTCTTAGTTTGGTAAAGCACACTGAAAAGGCAGAAAAGAGTATTATGTAAAATCATACTTTGAGTAAAACCCAGTGTTTTGGACTGAATTGTGTCTCTCCTCGCTGCCAAATTCATAGGTTAAAACCCTGACACTGACTTTGACTAGATTTGGAGCTGGGGTATTTAAGGTTATATGAGGTCATAAGGGTGGGGCCTACTCTGATAGGATTGGTGGTCGTGTAAGAGGAGGAAGAGTCGCCAGCTAGTCCCTCTCTCTTCATGCCTACACAAAGGAAGGGACATGTGGGGACACAGCCAGGGAATGGGTGGCCATTGGCAAACTGGGAAAGGTGGTCTCACCAGAAATGAGCCCTGTCACACCTTGATGTTAGATCTCTAGCCTGCAGAACTGGGAGAAAATACATTTCTGATGTGTAAACCACCATCTGTGGTATTTTGTTATGGTAGCCTGAGTCGACTAACATGCTCAGAAACTTGAAAATTTGTATTGAAAAAAAAAAATTGTCTCTTGAGGCCAGGGAAACAAAAGCAAAAATAAACTATTAGGACTACATCGAAATAAAAAGCTTCTGCACAGTGAAGGAAACAATCAACAAAACTAAAAGGTAACCTAAAGAATGGAAGATATTTGCAAATGACATATCTAATAAAGGGTTAATATCCAAAATATATAAAGAATTTATATAAAATATATAAAATTTATATATAAAGATATATATATATAAGTATATATATATATATACATATATATAATATATAAAGAATTTACACAACTCAGCAACTCAACAATGTGAACAATGATAGGGATTTATTCATCTTTGTAATACAAATGGGCTACAATGTACCTTGTTATGGCTCCCTTTTCATTATTTTTATAATACAAATCTTTTAAATTTGAAGACTCAGTTCTTCATTTCAGTCAGTAAAAATTTTTTCTATTATATATTCAACTTTGATTTTGCTCTTTTGATTCAGGGTTCTTCAATAATACTGATGTAGTCATTTATTGAATTTCTATTCTCTGGACTTTATTCCTATCACCTTTAATTTTTTTTCTTTTCATTTTCTAAAAAGCCTTCTAAATTTTGACTTTCAAGTCATTAACTCAATATCTTTTTTGTCTCAGTTTTGCTAATGATTAAGTTTTATTCCAGCCTTCTATTTTAGTTCAGTCTTTTCATTTCTAGTATTATTTAAATATTACCTTATTCCAATTCTGTTTTTATCACCCCTTTTGAATTTTAATCCTAATTCAAAGGTTTTTAATCTTCTGTTATCCTATCAAAAACACCCAGAAGTTTTTTTTTCTTTCATTGTGACGAGAATTTCCCTTGTGCTAAAGAATGTCATATGCCCTCATGTTTGTTTGTTTCCTGCCTACTCATCCTGTTACAAGGTGTTTGCCAATAGATAGGGCCTTTGGGTGGTTTCTTATCTGATTATGGCTTATTGGTTGTCAGTATAGCTGACTTTTTAGATTTCCATTTGGGGGCAAATTAATGTTCAGAAGTCCTAGACGATTTAAGTGCTGCAGGTTGACTGGATTGAGATGGATTCTATGCCACTCAAAGTACCTATTGTTTGATACGTGTTATTTGGATCCAGGGAGCAAAAGCAAAACTAGAAACCCCATATTTGACTAACAAGATTGTTCTTATTTTCACTTCCGTCCGTAGTACATTACTTGTTGAAGCTGTTTCCAAGCATGCAGTATATCTATTGTCACCACGAGCTCCTCCTGCTACACACACACACACACACACACACACACACACACACACACGTGTCTCATTCTGCAAAGAGAGGCAGGTAACGATGAGGGCCGGTTTGGGGTATAGCACACTCACTCCTTTCAAAGGTTATCTGAGTCCTGAATAGCATCTATTGCCTGGCATTCTGGCAAGTACTGATCCTCAGTCTTTGATCTGCATGATACACAGTGAAAGAAAGCTCATCCTGTATTCTTTATGTTGTCAACTTTCTCTATTTAAAGTGGTTGCTGATTATGATTTACAATTCATCTCCCTAGTTCCTTCAGTTAATGGAATTTTCTGTTTCTTGTGGTAGGATGACTGTCAGTTATAGTTTTTGTTGTCATCAATTTTTGTCTTTCTTTGGCCTTCACAGGTATTTTAGTAAGCCATTGGGACAGTCTGCAGCCTGGACTGCTAGTCAAGTGTCAGTTTTTCACTGGATTTTGATTTTAAACATTGGTAGACAAGTTGTGTCCTGGTATCCCTTAATTTCCAATTTGAATATCATCCCGATAAACTGAGTATATATCTTCCTGCCTTAGCAAACAGGGATACTAGAATCCTCCTCTATTCTGGTGACATAGTTTTATTCTTATTCAGCAATAAGAATAAGAACTAACTGAAATGATGTTAACTATTGTCAGAAAATGCAATTTCATATCAACTATGCCAAAATTAGAATCATGATTTTGATAGCTATTCTCCAGGATTCAGGTCGACAAGACTAATCACCTATTCAACAGGTCAGTTCTTAAAGTTATCAGACGTATATTTTACAACGAATTCACTTTTCCTGGGCAAAAAGGGTTTAGTGTCATTCAAAATTGTATTTGGCAGGAGACAAGGTATTTAATAAATGTTTAGGTCAGCTATCAGCTTCTACCTAACTTGAAATTCTAGGCCTGTATTACTTCTACTGTGATACATGATGAGCAGTTGACTTTAGACAAGTATTCACTGAGATATTCAGTATGATGAAATGTTACTTCTGTAAGAAAATTTTAGCTCTGTAGAGTTCCAGTAGGAAATGGAGTAGTCAGTGCTGCCCCCCAGACTACGAACAGTCCCCCAGTCTGCTGTCCCCCAGTGAGACTACGAACAGTTCTCTTTATGACAAACTCCTCTGAATTTGTATGGCAGACTTGAACACGTGTAGAAGGAATATGCTTTATGGGAATATATTTGTTAATTATTGCCACATAACAAGCTACCTCAACAGTTAGTAGCTTTAAACAACAAGGATTTAACAAGCTCACAATTCCACAGGTTGGCAATTTGGGCTAGGCTCAGTTAGGCAGTTCCTTTGGTTTATAGAAAGATCGTTCATTTGTCTGCAGTCAGGTCACCTGGGAGTTGGCTGGCCTGAAATGACTCATTCACATGTCCAACAGATGGTTCACTGTAAGGTTGGGCAATGGGAGGCACCTGGGTGCATCCAGCAGGCTAGAACAGGCTTCTTCACATGGAAGGGCAAAGAGTTCCAGGTAAGGAGGAGAAAGCATCAAGACCTCCTGAGGCCTGGACTAGGAGCTGGCAGAATGTTGCTTCTGTGGCATCCTGTTTTGGTCAAAGCAACAGATAGGGTGGAGAAACTAACCATAACCTTTTTTTTTTTTTTTTCCAACGTTTATTTATTTTTGGGACAGAGAGAGACAGAGCATGAACGGGGGAGGGGCAGAGAGAGAGGGAGACACAGAATCGGAAACAGGCTCCAGGCTCTGAGCCATCAGCCCAGAGCCTGACGCGGGGCTCGAACTCACGGACCGCGAGATCGTGACCTGGCTGAAGTCGGACGCTTAACCGACTGCGCCACCCAGGCGCCCCTAACCATAACCTCTTAATGAGAGCAGCGGCTAATTCCCGTTGCAAAAAGACAGGTATGCAGAGAGGAGTGGAGACTGGGGCTAGTTTGCAAGCTATCAGAGAATTACATCTAATATGGAGGCAGCTTGAAAATCAGTAAGTATATTTGTTTCCTATGACTGCTGTAACAAATTACACAAACTTAAATACAACACACACTCACTTTTTTACAGTTCTGAATGTCAGGTATTTGAAGTCGGTTTCCCTGTTTGAATCAACATGTCAGCAGAGCTGTATTCTTTCTAGAGGCTCCAGGGGAGTCAGTCTTTTGCCTCTTTCATTTTGTGGTGGCTACTGGTGTTCCTTGGTTTGTGGCTCCAATCTCTGCTTCCATGGTTACATTACCTTCTCCTTTTTTTATGGTTAGATCTCCCTTTGCCTCCCTCTTTTAAGGATACATGTGATTATGTTTAGTTCATCTGGGTAATTCAGGATAATTTCTCCATCTCAAGATAAGACTTCATTTAAGTCTTAAGACAACTTAATTACATCTGCAAAGTCCTTTTTCCCCCTACCATATAAGGTAACATTTATAAATTTCACAGCTCAGGATGTGGATATCTTTTGGAGAACCACAGTAAGGGATGCACCTGTGAAATAGTGTCCAGTTATCTAGTATCACATATTTTTTTCCTTGGTCAAAAATAAACCCAAGTGGCAAGTAAATCTGACCTGATTCACCTAAAATTATACAAGAAAACATTATCTTTGTCACTGCAAATTAGGCACCAATAGGATATGGATCTTCTTTCAATCTAAGGCAGAGAATACTTATAGTCCACACATTCAATATTCCTCTATTCTCCAACTTTATGGAATACATGAAGAGCCAGACACTGTTATGCTAGGTTCTGGAAATCTACCGGTGAACAAGAGTTTACATTTCAAATTGCCTTGTCCAATATGGTAGCCACTAGCCACATGAAACTACTGAACACCTGAAATGTGTTCATTTGATATGCAATATGTTGCCAGTGTAAAAATATATGCAAGATAGGGGAACCTGGGTGGCTCAGTTGCTTAAACATCTGACTCTTAATTTCAGCTCAGGTCATGATCTCATGGTTCAGTTTGTGAGACTGAGCCCCACATCAGGTTCCATGCTGACAGTGTGGAGCCTACTTGGGATTCTCTCTCTCCTTCTCTCTCTGCCTCTCTCTCTCAAAATGAATAAATAAACTTAAACAAATAATAAATATACACAAGATTTTGAATACTCAACAGGATAAAAGGAATATAAAATATCTCAGTTTTTATATTGTTTTCATATTGATATGGTGATATTTTAGATAATCAAGTTAAATACAATTTATAAAGTTAGCTGGGTTTCTTTTCACATTAAAAAAAACTTTTTTTCATGTTTATTTAGTTTTGAGACAGAGAGAGAGCATGAGCAGGGGAGGGCCAGAGAGAGAGAGAGAGAGGGAGACACAGAATCTGAAAGAGGCTCCAGGCTCCGAGCTATCAGCACAGAGCCCGATGTGGGGCTTGAACCCACGAACTGTTAGATCATGACCTGAGCCGAAGTCGGACACTTAACTGACTGAGCCACCTAGGCACCCCTCTTTTCACATTTTTTAATGAGGCAACTGGAAAGTTTAAAATTACATATGTGGCTTGATTTACATCATATTTCTATTAGACAACACAGTTCTAGAAGTCGGGAAAATAGAATAAATGAAGTATTAATAATGTTTAAAAATAAAATCTAGTGACAGAGAATATACTAGTAGGCTTCTCTAGATTGGGTGCTCAAGGAGGGACTCACGTGACTTTTGAGCTGGGACCTGATTTATATTAAAGCATTAGTTACATAAAGATTTTTGGAAACTTGTTCAAGGTAGAGTTAAGAGAAAAAATATTTTCTTGGTTGAAAGGTTTTTTTCAAGTGTAAAACCCTAGTGTGGGGAACAAATTTGGTCAGACCAAAGAAATCCAGTGAGCACGGAGGAAAACAGAGTAGGAGAACATTGGAAAGTTAAGAGTAAACCAACCCATTTTAAGGTCAATAGAAAGCTCAAACTCAAAATTTGTCCTATTCAACTTCCTTTGAGCTCTCAAATTAGATCATTAATATTTGAGCGAGAAAAGGGCACTGTTACTAATGTAGCTGTGTGAACTCCAAAGCCATTCACTTCTTTGCCTCAGTTTTCCTATCTGTAAATGGAGTGGCAATAATTGTACTGACCTCATAGAGTTTTTGTAAAGATTAAATGAGATCATGCATATGCACACATTCAAGTGATTTGTGTTGGCTACGACTAGTGTCGATTCCATATCAAGTTAGATCATTAGAGAGGTATATATTACTTGAATAACTTACAGAAATGCCCTTTTTGGAATACAATTAAATGCTATCAGTTTCATCAATGGTTGCTCTGAGAATGGGTCAAATGCATGATATCTTTGCTTTTCTATTAAACTATCTTTGCCCACCAGGTTATAAACATTCCTTATAGAAGATTCCGTGTCACAAATTTCTTCTGAGAGTTCAGTACAAAAAAAAAAATCTCCTGCTGGATTAGTATATACCATTTTATTAGAAGAGAAGCAAAAAAGAGGCCTAAAAATGTAAAAAAGAGGTAAAAAAAAGAAGAAAAAGCCCTCATTATTATCTTTCTTTTAAATTGTATTAGCTGATAGGACTCTCAGTTAAATTTCTACTTGGTTTTGGGTTAGTGTAAGTTTATGGGATTTATAATATAATTACTTTCCATAGGCCATATGTATTGTTACAGGCCTTCTTTCATTATTTTAAAAGCTTATGACGTGTGTATTTTATTATATAGTACTTAAATCATTTTAAAAATAGTTTAAGCATAAATTAAATAAAATATATAAAGCATTGGTTCTATGAGAAAATACATTTCCAAGCTTCACAGAACCGAGTCATAAAAGAATTTTTGGAACATAGCCTTTTAGAAGTTCAGGAATTCCTCATATATTTGGGGTGGGGGGTATTCTAAAATATCTTATTAAATGCTCTCTTTAGATGATGTTTCCTAAAAAGGAACAGATTTAAGACCTTATTGATTGGATGATACATGTTAAGCTTCAAAACAAAGGAACTTTGGAATTAAGTTTTATCTAAAAACATTATTTGTTGAAGATGAAAAGAAGCCATATGACATTTTTTTTAAATCTAAGGGCACCTTTCTCAGAATTCATTCATTCATTCATTCAGTCAGTCAGTAGGTGCCTGTTAAAGGCCTATTTGGTGTTAGAGCTCTAAATACAGAGATAAACTGAAGTGTCTGTGAGATGAGGCAGGAGTTTTCTGGAGTCAGCTAATGGAGGGCTTTGTAAGAGAAGCGTGGTGTGGAGTTAAAATTTCATCCTGAAGACAATGGGAAACCACTGAGACATTTTAGGCACAGAAATGACATGATCAGATTTGGTTTGTAGAATGGACTTTGACAGCTATTTAAGAGATGAATGCATGGTGCGGATGGGGAAACAGGGGCAGGTGAGCGAGTAGGATTGCACATAGACCAAATAAGTTTTTTCGTAAGAACTAGGAGAAACATTTTGAGAGTGTCAGTGAGCACAGGAAACAGGGGCCACAAACAAGAAACATTTAGAAAGAATTGAGAGAGAATTTGGCAGAATTGTCTGGAATGACTAAAGCTTCCAACTTGGGCAATGGAGCGGATAATACTGGTATTCATGGGGACAAGGAGTGAGTGATGCGAAGGCTGGTGGGATTTGATACAATACAGCTGGTTTGGGACCTGTTGAAACTGTAATGCCTATAGGACAGCTGAGTTGTTTGTGGATTTAGTGATCAGGAATGGAGACAGAGATTTGGGAGATATTAAATCATTGACAGTAATTGAGGGTATAGGTATAGATAAGATTTGCTAAAAGAGTATACCCACAGAAAAGGTTGTTGACAATGGGACCTTGAGGATTAATAGCATTTAGGAGGGAGAATGGAAGGGAGGGAGCTAATCTAACATGTGAATGAGTCAACAGGGAAAATCCAGAGAATGTGGCCTTTGGAGGGGAGAATTTTAAGGAAGGAGTAGTTTATAATGTCAAATGCTAGAGAGAGGTCAAGTAAGATAAATAGAAAGAATACTTTGGAACCTGAAATTAGAATATGGCATCAGAACAAGTTGAGCAAAACAGAGGTGGTGAAAACAGAGTCGGTATGAAAAATGAATGAGGGATGAACAACTGGGAGACCATGAGTTTAGACTTTGGGTTCTGAGAGGGAGAAAGGAGAGCTGTGGTTAATTGTGGGGAGGACACAGGGAGGAGGCAGAATTGTTTTATTACTGGAACTGGGGACTACAACTTTCTGTTGAGTAAACCCACAAGTGAAGAGTGGATATTTGGTGGCAGAAAGTCCCTGATGTGGCACAGGGAACCGGGTCCAGACCAGTACCTTTCCATTTTAATTCTGTTGAAACGTTATATAGCTCCACAATAATAGGGTAACTTACATGTGTCCTTCATCAATTAATAATCTTCATTTATAGCCGATGGGAATTTCCAGAAATGATTAATTTTCATTATACTTTCAAAAAGAATAATATCTATCGTCATGGCCCTCATAAAAGTCTTTGGAGTTCCATTTTTTTCTCTACTCATTCTTCAGATTTTATGACACACTAGGATTTGTTCTCCATTAATTCAACCAAAATTATGCGTAGCATCAGGGATATGATGGTGAGTGAAATGCAGTACCTGCTTTTGAGACACACAGGGCTTCTAGTTGGATCTGGGTACCTACCTAGGTACTTGTGATTACTGCTGGTGATAGCAACGTGATGGTAACATGCTGGTGATAGTGATGTGGTCCTTAGTCCATTTGTCTGTTTAGTATGATTGTGGCAAAATAAAGTGTCAAATTCTCTTTTGTGTGTTCTTTTATTAGAAGTTCTAGGAAATTGTCCTGTAGAATTGTTCATATGCAAATGAAGTAGTACTATTAAAACACAAAACGATTCTTCACAAGAAAGTGCTTTTAAGGACATCAGTTTCTTTTTGTCCTTTTTCACTGTTAATTGAGTGTCTTGAGGATAAGGATCTTGTCTGGTACTTTACTTTCAAGATATGCTATATTGGGAAATGCACAGTATTTAGGACTTAGAATACCTGGGGTCAATTAGTAATCAGCCGTGTAACTTACCAGCTGAGAGACCTTGAGGACATCATTTAATTAGCATCCAGAAAATGAAGATAACACCTGTCTTGCCTACCTCTTAGGGTTTAAAGAAAAAAAAAACGTTTTTCTTTAAACAATCCAACGTAGGAGAGGGTTCTTTATAACTTAAAAGGGCTGTGTAGTTGGTTTGGGAGGGTCCCAGAATCCTAATGTCTTATAGTTCTGCTGATGCCTAAAGTTTTTCACGTAGGGCAGATAATAACTTCTCTGTTTTGCCTCCACAGATTGGAGTTGGGTTCTGTCCTTTGTAATGGAAAAAGTCCTGACTTACCACCCGAGGCTTGGTCTGAATCAGATGAAGGTGGCAACATGGCTCAATAAAGCTAACACATATAGAACATCTTCTGGGGAGCGAGCACAGAGCCAGGAACTTCCCCAGATACTCTCGCAGGGTGCAAGGGTGGCAGTGCGGTGTGGACTGACTGGACACTGGGAGGCCAACTGTGGAAGCTGAAGGCAAAATTGTAATGATGCCCTGTCTGGTTGTGCTCAAATTAAACCTCTGACTGGTTAAGTTCTAGATCTGCTGCCCCTGGTGGGAACACAAGTGTGTTCTTATCGAGAGAAAGAAATGGCCCTTCCATTATCAAGAGTCAAGATTATTATTTAAGGAAAGAGATATGCGGATCAAATTGTAGAAGCTGGGAATTCTAGTTGGTTTTGGGGAGCAGAATAGACTTTGGAGGGAAATGAAATCAGGCTTCCCTGTGGTAAATTAGCAGTTACACTCTTGTACACGGGAAGCTGAAAAGGAATCATCCACCAGGGCCGGATCTCTTAAGAAACTAAATACCCTAGCTACCCAGGGTACTCTTTCAGAGGGCATTAATGATTGACAGTACCTGTGGAATGATCCATGTTGTATGCACATCATTCTGTAATTAAAGTTTTCTTTTGCCCTCTCTTGACTTCTGTGACTTGACACATATTGCTTACCTTGTACACATAATACTAGCAGCTTCTGTGTTTTGAAAGGGCTTGGATTCTAGATATGAAGTCATTGGTCATTAACTTTTTGTTAAGCACCTGCCAAAACATAACCACGTAGACGCTTAATGAGTAACAGCATTTGCCCTGAGCTTATTGATCCCATGGAAAGGTTTTGGCACTCATACCTATCAAGTCATATGTACTTTAATCAACATATCCTTACCAATTGTGTCTCCTACTTTTGGACCGCGTCACCTCTTTCCATATCACTACAGTAAAAAAAATACAATTGCGCTTACAAAGAAATGCAATTTCTCCCACAAAAACTAGTTTCTATGGAATTACATGATCAAGCATGAATACGTTAGGACTTGCGGCCTATCTCCTTTCAGGAGACAGGCCTGATGTTTTTATGCCTTGCCTAGTTCCACGGCTCATGTAAATAATACTTACCAAGCAGCTAGAGCCCTTAGCTGGCTGCATGCTTAATCCTACTGAGGGCTCAAATCAGGTTCACCCCTGCAAGTGTTGGCAAATGTCCAGCAGAGAGTGAGGCTGTTTTGATCATCTTATCTCATGTGAGGAAGCACAGCAGGAATGGGTAAGAGCAAAGACTTTGGAATCCTACAGAGCAGGATCCAGACACAAAGCTCTCCTTTATCCTAACTTCGAACCTGGGCAAATCACTTCAACCCTTTAAGCCTCAATTTCTTCATCTGTAAAATGAAGGTTGGTTGAACCACCTCATTGTTCTAGGATTAAATGAGTTAATAGAGGTATAAATAGCTTAACAGAATGCCTTCTACGGGGTAATCACAGATAACTACCACTGGCTATCATTTATGGCCCAGGGGTAGATCAAACAAAACTCACATGGCTTTCTCAGATTCTTGTCTCTAAATTAAATCAATGGTTCTAAACTGGGGGGCAATGTTTGCCCTCCCACTCCTATTCACAAAGACATTTGGCCACGTCTGGAGACATTTTTGGTTGTCCCAACTCACAGCGGGGGTGGAGAGGGGTGGAGAGGCTGCTACTGGCATCCAATGGGTAGAGGTAGTGGGATATTTCGTTTGTAAACTTCGGGGATTGCATAGACAACCCTCCCATCCTTGTTCCCCCTTAGTGAGGAATTATCTGGTTCAAAATGTCAATAGTGCTGAGATAGAGAAACTCTGAAGTAAATGGAAAGGAATCCTTCCACAGATGAGTCACACATCAATCCTCATCAAAAAACCAGTGTATCAACAAGTATTTGCCGCTCTTGTGTTCCAGGTATCATATCATCAGCTTTTTGCAGTTTATGCAGCATCTTCTCATATATTAATCTACTCATTCTGACAAAAGCCCTGAAAAAACAAGCTGGGCTGGCATGAACCACCCCCCTCACCCCCTTTCTCTGCTGCAGACGAAAAGTCAGGCTGAGAGGTTGACTTTCTTAGAAAAACACAGATGGTAATTAAACCCAGATGTTGAGTCCCAAATACAGTGTTTCTGCCATTCTCACATGCCCCGCATTGCATTTCTGCGGGGAATGCAGGAGACATTTTAGACATGGTTCCTCCCCCAAGATTTTTACTCAACTGTTAGGAGATTTACACCCATGAACACTTATGTATACATCCTGGGCTATAATAGATGCGCGTTCCACCTCCCATCCCCATCCCTTCAGGGTTGAGAGTCCTGCCATGCAGCTCACCTGAAACCAGTGTTTTCTTTCTCCCAAATCTTAGAGGGCTGTTTTGCAACAAAAATGTAGTAACTTGTCTGAAAAACCAGGGTGCTACCCTTCTTTACAATCTGTACTTTCCTAGCATATGCCATCATGTTCCCTTTTCCCCACCAGCCCTCCTACATAGCCCAGATGGTGCCTGGCCCGCTCCTGCAAACTTCTGATTGCCTCTGTTTCTTTTTCATGCTGGGCGGCTTCTGAGCTCTTCTAATGTGGAGCTGAGATTCACCGATACTCTGTCCAACTTAATGCCCAGATGTTAGAATATTCCAAAACGTAACCTGTTTTGATGTTAACTTTGTTCTTCTTGGCTCAGCGGCTATCAACATGTCAGCACCTGCAGATTATTTCATGAAGTTTTGGAAAGTCCTGACTTTTAACTCAGATTTTATGGAAGTTAAAGGAATTAATTTTCGAAAAAAATAAGACATGTGATGTCTTGCGCGGCGTAGTGGCCTGATATCTCTAAAGAACAACGCACCTTCCTCTTTTTATAGGCTGCGTTTATGCTGTCAAATTAGCTTGAGATTATTTTTACCAAATAAGTAAAACTGATTCTAGCTGACACTCAGTCACAAAGAAGTTTTAATACCTAAGCTAGTAAAAAAGCAGCTCAAACATCAGGTAATACTCCTTAACCACAGAGGAAATAAACAACTCAGGATTAATTTAGTGCATATCTATTAGTATCTATTATCAAGAAGTTATCAAAAGACTCTTAGAAAAGTCTTTTCATGAGTTCTTTGAGGAGGATAATAAGATTTACCCTGGCATTTCTTATTCAAATACATGGAACCATTGCTAACACCAACATTAGCAAATACTCTATCAGTATACGATACTTCAACCAACGACCTAAAGTTCACAACTGCTTGTACCCCAAAGGGGACGTCTTTGTTTATTTGTTCCTATGTTTATTTTACTTTGGAAAACATACCTTAATGAAAAGCACTGAAAGTCCAGTGGTGCTTCACAGACAAATGACTTGGAACGATATAGACCCCCAAGCTGGCTTTTTTTTCCTGCCTAAGGACATGCCGGGAAGTGGAGTGTAAAACACAATCCTTCTTGATTTATTTTTACTTGGGTGGCTTTGGAAGTTACTCAAAACTTATGTGCTCCATAAAAGACAGAACCGAAAGTGTACAAGATGCAACTCAAGTGGAAACTGCCAACTAGAAATATTTTCCAGAGTCTGCTCCTGACCCTCGTGGTGGGCTAAGTCACCCTCAGAGTTGATCACACAGAGACATGCTAAGTCATGCCCACACAGGAAGGATGCACACGACACTCTTCTCTGAGTAGTCCTTTCTTATGTTCTTGCCTTGCTGGGAGCCCTTCTGTAGCTTCTGATTGCTTTAAAGACTTTAATCCCTAACGTGTCATACGGTCCTACAGAGATCTTTTTAGATCTGGTCTCTGACTGGCTCTCCAGTTCAGCTGACATCACCAAAACAGGCAGGTGTGTGCAGGGAACTGTGCACAGTTGACTCATTTGCAGAGTGCCCACTCTGTCGCAGGCACAAGGCTTGGCACAGCTGGCCGTCATCGTCAGAGCAGGAAGAGGGGAGCAGGGGATGGAGGGCACAGCATTGGGCAGGGCTGCGGAGACTGGTTCTGGAGGCCTTATATGTCAGTTGAAGGAACTCAAACCTCATTTTATCACCTTGGTGATAAAGGACTTGTTTTTGTTTTTATGACCTCTTTTTTAGGCATCATTGAATAAATGTTTATTAAGAATTTTCCGGGGCTCCTGGGTGGCTCAGTTGGTTAAGTGTCAACTCTTGATCTTGGCTCAGGTCATGATCTCACGGTTCCTTAGTTCAAGCCCTGCGTCGGGCTCTGCTGATGGTGTGGAGGCTGTTTGGGATTCTGTCTCTCCTCTCTGCCCCTCACCTGTTTGTATTCTCTCTCTCTCTCTCTCTCTCAAAAAAAAAAAAAATTATCCAAGGCATGGTGCAGTGATACATACTCCATGATACAGTACAGAACAAGACATTTTGATTCCTTTCGTATGGAGCATGTGACCAGATGAAGGGCAAATAAATGGAAAAGCGACATGTTAAGAAAAACACAAACAAGAGGTCGAAATAAAAACCACCAAGAAAGGTTCCCACTTTTGATAAAGTACCAGGGCTTTATCACTGGGAAGGTGATACTTAAGTGGCTGCACAAGATGAGTGACCAACTCATCTTCAAAGAGAAGAAAGGTGAGCATTCCAGAAAGAGAGAATGGCAAAGGGACAGTTACATATGATTGCAGGAACAAGAGAGAAACGGGCTGGATTTCATAGGATGAAGAGGAATAAAGTACGAAATAAAGTACGAAACTGCAAAGACAAAAGCCAAAAGATGCAGGGAGTTGTAAACTCTGCTAAAGAGTTTGGATGTTGTTCTCATTTGCTCTTTGGGGGCAGGACACAGTGTTTGTAACATGGCTATGTAGCTTATCTGATATGTATGTGTTACAAATATGATATATATATTTCTTTGGGTACAACCGTAAAATATTTAAAATAAACTGAGAATGATTATAATGAATCTTTCTGTGGAAGTGAGTCTAAATGTGTATAATTTTTAAAGGAGCCATTTTATCTTTCGGCTTAATGGGGAAAAAAAGGAAAAATAAATACCATTTTCATCGGTATTCTAGGATCAACTTATTAACATCTTAATATTCCAGCTAATCATTGGTAGCTGAGACTATGAAAGGGGTTTGACTTCCAGAGAGAATTTCTGAAGTTTTGGTTAAGTAATCTGAAATTCATATCTCTTTCCTTTAAGCTACCCATCAATTTTATCCTTCAGTGTATGTCACACTCAACAGAGAAAACGATTCCGTAGAGCTGTATCCGAAGTCAGGGAGGCTGAGATCATTTACAGCCCAGCCTCTTAGATAAAGTTTCATTCTCTTTGGTGCAGGAAGATGTTAGGTCTCATGACGCAGCCTGGACCATTGAGATTTTGACCGCAACAGGGTTCTAAATACACGTTATGAGTAGACTCTAGATGTTAAAGAGTGACTTAAAAAATATCTATACAAGTCTTATTTTCTTAGATAGCACCCCCCCGTTAAAAATTATTGGTTGCCTTACAATGTAACGATTCTAATATTAAATAGAAATGCGAGCAAGACCTAAAATTTTTGTTTGTTTGAAAGCTAAAAGGCCGCTTAGACAAATGAAAAACTCATTTACCTACATCTGGAGTATATTTAATAGAGTGAAAAAGAGCAATGACTCCAGCTTATCACTAAAGGCTGAATAAAAATTACCTGCCATCAGGTTTAAAGCTTTGTTAGTGTCCAGCTAAATTTATAACTAAGCCATTAGATCCTATGAAAAATGACCACATTTGATGATCTTTTATTCTGAACTTTCTCCCAGGATTCTTTTATTTCTTTGTTCCAAAATGATCCATATAAGACTGAGAAAACTTTATTCCATTGTCATTTCCTTATTAATGAGATTCTGATTTAACAATATAGTGAAATTATAATAAAGAGTGGATTTATTACAAACTATCTTGTATGTGTGTCATATAATATACTGAGTAGGTCCCCATGAAGCCATACTTATCTAATTATAATGAGGCCAACTCCTTGAAGAACACATGTTTGTGTCTCATATAACTAATTAATGAAGACTGAAATAATTGATGGTGAAGGTAACAGAAGTATACCAGTAGGTACTGAAGTTTATCTCCGTTTTCACCATTGGTTCTTTATCTGTGCTACTAATATTAATTGAGTAATTAGACAAAACAATAGCTCTGTTCGCTTGCTATACAAATGGTGTGACATCCCCATGGAACACACTGTATAAGATGTAAAACTTGAAAATAAATGATGAATGGGGGATTCCTATAGAAAACTAAAATTGCTATTAGGCGGTTCTTTTGAATCGTTTTCTTAGATTCGCAGATCACAGTGGTCTGTTTTCATGGATAAGAAAGTAATCTAAGATCCCAAGCTCAGTTTATTCATTTTTAAATGATTGGAGCTTTCACTTTCCTTCAACATGACACATAACGACTGCACTGATTGATCCTTCCCGAAGTATAACAATCTTCATTTGCATGATTTGGAAACTTAATAAATTCTAAAACCTCCTAGAACTTCTACGGCGTCACAATAGGATCAGTTGGTGAGCCAGGCCGTGGGTATCTGTGTGAGTACAAGGTGAGATGAATGGAGTTTTAATAATGTCGGGTATAGGAGATAAAGGTAAAAAAAGAAAACATTATAAAGGATGAAGTGTTTCATGAGGTGTGGACCCACCCATAGTAAATAATAGAGCTGAGGTAGCTAGGAGGTATAAAACAGATGGAGATTCCACAGCTATAAAAAACATTTTTTTAGAATGATATTACAGCTATGAAAAGCAAGGAGAGATAAATGGTGACCAGTACCAGCATATAGATTCCACATGGAACCATACACAGGTTAAGGTTTTTTTCTTTCTTAAAGAAATGAGGCTTTTTCCCTCCACAATTTCAATCTTTCCAATTCAATACTGTGATTCCTTTCTGAATATTTAACTGATTGAGGTTTAAAAAAAGAGTTTAGGCAAAGTTAGAATTCTGTTACTAGAAAATCTAAGTATCTATCCTCAGATGGTCATATATATGTCAAGATCTACATTAAAAAATTTTTTTTTAATGTTTTATTTACTTTTTGAGAGAGAGAGAGGGAGAGAGAGAAATCCCAAGCAGGCCCTGTGCTGTCAGTGCAGAGCCCAATGCAGGGCTCGAACCCACACACCATGAGATCATGACTGGAGCCAAAACCAAGAGTCAGATGCTTAACTGACTGAGCCACGCAGGCACCACTGGGTCCTACCTCTTTTAATGACTGTGTTTGTGTGAGTTTTTCAAATTTGCCCAGTGCTTTGGAAAGATCATATTGGACTTATGCAGATATTTTTCCGAAAATATCTTTCACAGTCCTTTTGTAGCGGGCTACTTTTGTCAGAAAGTAATAGGAATTTACCCTTTTCTCATTTTGAGCTACTGTGTGTTTTTCATTTTGAGGAAAATGGAACAGGCTGTAGATGATATCAATCTTCTTGATCTTTCATCTCTCTTTTGATGGGTGAAAAGAAAGCCAGGTTAGTTTCTGTATCTGTCTTTTGCTTACAGTACAAAGATAATGGAGCACCTTTTCTGAAGGGGCTGACTTCCACTTTTCAAGAAAAGTGGCTGAGAAAAGGAGGCAGGGAGGTTTTTACATCAGTTATTCATTGAGATATATGGGACAGCATCAATAGCTGCTCTGTTTAAAGGGAGACCTAAATTCATCTCTTAACCTCCCATTAGAATGGCTGCCGTTCCGGGGAAGCCGACTGCTGCTACATACTCAATGTTTAAACGGAAATATTTTAATGAAAATAGTAGGCTGCAGTGAAAAGCTTGAATGGCATAGAGTTCTTCTAGGGAGATTAATTTGTAAGCAATGCAGATTTTTTACTTCAGTGTTTTCATATTTTAATACAAAAATTTAACAGGAAAACTACAAAGTCACAAGGTATCATACATTCCCCTCCCCCCGCCCCTGCTTATTGGCAAGTTAAAAACAAAACAAAACACTAAAACTTGACCTTTCTATTTACTCCATAATCTGAGACTTACATAATAAGCTTCATAAAATTTTGATTCTTTGTTGTTCTCCAAAAAATAAGAGAGTAATTTAAAAATTCACACATTTATGCTGAGTATCAATTATATAAGATTTCTAGAACTAAGTAAAATGAACACAAGTACTGTGTACAATGTCATGGTAGGTAAACTGCTTGTTAATTTTTTTTTTTCCAGATCAGCTTACATAGTGTAACTATAGCCTCGTTTTATCTGCCTTTAAACTCAATTCACCCAACAGTAAAGGATCTGAACTGGTAACACAGTCTAGACAATAGATAAGATAGTGTCATGTGGTACAAATGGAGGCTTCATTCTCTTTTTTTAAAGAAACCTCTTAAGACAGGCACTAGACTCAAAGACATTTTTGCACACCACAAGCCTAAGGCACAGTTTGTAACCCACTGATGACAAAATTAAATGGTTTCAAGCTGGGAAACATTTTCTCCTATAGGATAAGGACAATTTTATTTGTGGACAAAATGCCCTGTGGAGGGGGATCTTATAATCACATCACCCGTTATCATAATCATCAAATGCATACAACATCTAAGTCTAATTAATGGAAGATGGGACCATATGGACGTCTGTAAACAGTGTCGTGGTAAGAAGATAACGCTTTCTGTCTTCAGTCCAAGTGCTTTAGAAGCATTAAGCTTCTCAGTACCTTTGTGAAATAGGTAAGCGATTTTCTATGTTCCGCTTTCCCTTTGTGCCTCAATATATCCAAGGTAAGGCTGGGGCTGTTGATTATCTTTGAATATGCAATGATAACTATGAATTTAAAATGAATGTCTAATTCAGTCTCCTCAGGAGGGACCATACAGAATTCTGTTTTATATGATGAGTTAATGAGGAAAATGAGCACTTATCTTCGTCACATCACTTCCATTGTGTTTGTTAAAGTTACCTCATTCACAAAGCAAATGCTCAGGCAAAGGCAGCTCTTAGCACAAACACACATGAGGATGGTTTCTGTGTGTTCTCAGGGCCCTGCGGCTGCAAGTGGGGAGAGGGCGAACTTTCAACAAATAGGTCAATTCAGGTGGCTTTGCCCTTGCACTTTCTTAATAGCTGCCTGTCTCTGGGATTGTGGCCCAGGAAGGAGCTGGGAGCAGGCAAGAGCCAATGGACATGGAGACATAATGGTTTTGTACCTGCATGTTCAGGGGTATCTGCTATATGAAAGGAATATGTTCCTGGGTGGCCAAAGAATGCTTTGCTTAGATGTGCAAATAGTTGGTAAGGTTTTTGAGATCAAAGGGAAGATTGAATACACAGACTTTGGGTAACTTTCTTTTTTAGTTTTTTAATGGTTATTTATTTTTGAGAATGAGAGCACAAGCAGGGGAAGGGCAGAGACAGAGAGGGAGATTCAGAATCTGAAGCAGGCTCCAGGCTCTGAGCTGTCAACACAGAGCCCAACGCGGGGCTCGAACTCACAAACCGGGAGATCACGACCTGAGCTGAAGTCAGACACTCAACCGACTGAGCCACCCAGGCGCCCCTGGGTAACTTTATACAATACTGTACAACTCAAGGAAATGCTCAGTCAATTGGGCAGTAGACATTATGGAAAACATCTGGCTGATGACATTATCTTATGGCTTGACTGAGTTAACTTGGTATTTCAACATTTATACATATACTATAACTGTGTGCTGAATAAAAAATTGATTCCTAGAGAATATTTGTAGGTATTAACTGTGTTATCTCCGCAAAAATTACTCTTGCTGAATCATATTTACTGTTGCCTTGATGGCTTTCGTAGAGGCATGACCCAAAAGCCAGGCAGATAATTATCACTTTTCTTTTTGCTGTGAAAATGATATTTAAGACATGGTTGATTATGTTTCTCCATAAATCCAATATAATACATTTATTTTAGAGTTTAATATAAGACATTTTTTTTCCCTCAAAGTCTTGATACAAGAATTATACAGCCCATCACTGGTGCTTTGAGTTGCCCTGGTTCTCGGAAAGGTCAAAGATAAATAATGACAGTGATGGTACAGTCTTTACATAATGAATGAATTTGTTTTCCCATTTATATAAAAGTAGTCAGATCAGGCAGAACCCAATGTTTGGGTCATGCAAGCTATTATGCTCACTTACACGGGCATATTGACTGTACTACCCATATGCTAGTAAGACTTCAAATTTCTCATGATTCTGGGAAATTGGCTGGCAAATCCTTTGGCACTAATATGATTAACTCCTACTTGAAAAAAAATGTAATGACAGAAAGAATGGAATTATAGTCCCCTTGTCATTAACAGAACACAGCTCAGTATATGCTTATGGAAAGACACCAGATTTCGAGTCAGACTGACATGGATTTGAATCACAGTTCTTCTATTTTTTATTTGTATCATTTGGAGCATATCGCTATCATTTTTGACTTTCAGTATTCTCTTTGTGAAATGTGTGAAGCTCTTCAAATGGTTCCTACCACATAGTAAATATTCAATGAATACTACTATTATTCTGAATAATGATCATTATTGATTAAAGCTTAGACTAGATGACACTGGTTAAAACTTGAAAATACCATGTTTTTAGGTCATTCTGTAAGGGATGCAAAATAAACATTACTGAACTAATGCACATTTTCTTGTTTTTTTTGAATTTATTTATTTATATTATGAAATTTATTGTCAAATTGGTTTCCATACCTAATGCACATTTTCTATTGGAACGCAGAAGTTTTATAAATATTCCATTATATTTAAACATCTATAAAGACTTATTTTTTTTTTTACCTGTATAATATGGAAGTCTAAAAAATGGTCAGGATTTCACTCAGAGTTTAATCAAATTTTTATTTAAGAATGAAAAAACTATGGTCAGTGTTCAAGATGAAATCTTACTAATTAAAAGTTATGAAAATAAAACAATTAATGAGTTATGACTGAAGAATATCCTAAGGTTTCACAGTTCCAGAAATCCAAAAACTATAGTGCTGATTTTTAGAGTTTACATGTCTATGGGTAGCCCTACCCACCAATTTGCAAATATGTTGTCTTCTGAAAGTTTCCTTATAACTCGCCAGAGTGAGACTTGGATTGAATTTTCTTACATAAAATATATTGTAAATGTTGGCTTGTTTAGTCAGTTTAGTTCTTCTTTCCAAAGCTGATTTAATCCAAACTAAAGTTTTATGTTTTCAATAAAAGACAGAAAACAGTACTTTGGTAACACCTTTTATTCTAAAGCTAATAAATTATGTTTAAGCATACAGAATACTCATAAAGCATTTTAATTAAATATTTTCCTATTATGAAAACTATCATCAGAAAAGACTGCAAACAATTATGAAATTTATTTTGAATGTGTTTAATTAGGTGTGAGCAAGAAGGCCAGAGGGAACTTTGGTGCATATCTCAGTGGAGAATTGAGTGGTTTCTGAGGTTCGATTCAATAAGTATGTTTTCCAATTGGACCCGCCCCATTGAGACTGTGTCGCACATTTCAATGAAGCGCCAATAAAATGTCATCTCTGTACGTCCACAGCACTGAAGATCAAGTCCAGCTGCACACCGCAGGAAAAACCCAAAGTAGCCTCAAGTTAAATGAGAACGAAGTATATTTCCCACCCATTGGTAGAGCAGTGGAGCAAGGTAGTGCAGGCCTGGTGAGAGGCTTCATTCAACTTCTCCTCCTTTGCTTTTCTGCTGCATATGGCTTCTGTTCCCACGGCCACCTCATGGTCCAAGATGGGTTCAGCCCATAGCCAGCCCATGTCAGCAGCAGGAAGGGGAAAGGAGGAAGAGATGGGCACACCTCTTTACATTTGTTTTTATTAGAATTTCTTCTGAAGAGCAGTTTTAAGTTCACAGCAAAATTGAGTGGGAGACACAGAGACTCCTCACATACATTCTGCCCCTACACATGCATTACTCCCCTTTATCAACATGTCCCACGGGCCCCTCATTTTTTTAAATTTACTTATTTTTTAATTTACATCCAAGTTAGTTAGCATAGAGTGCAACAATGATTGCAGGAATAGAATCCTTAGTGCCCCTTCCCCATTTAGCCCATCCCCCCCCTCCCACCACCCCTCCAGTAACCCTCTGTTTTTTCTCCATATTTAAGAGTCTCTTATGTTTTGTCCCCCTCCCTGTTTTTATGTTATTTTTGCTTCCCTTCCCTTATGTTCATCTGTTTTGTATCTTAAAGTCCTCATATAAGTGAAGTCATATGATATTTGTCTTTCTCTGACTGACTAATTTCGTTTAGCATAATACACTCTAGTTCCAGCCATGTAGTTGAAAAGCATGGACCCCTCATTTTAAAGGAAATTTTCTGGAAACCTCATTCAACATTTCCACTTATCTCTCATTTGGCCAGAGCTTGGTCAGATAGGTCACTCATATATGTGTAGAAGACTAAGGAATGTGGTCTTTTAGCTTCTGGGCAATATACCCAGCTAAAATTCAAGGTTCTATTACGATAAAAGGGAAGAGTGGATACTGAGGGCAACCAGCAGTCAGTATAGCATTCTGAAAGCAGTTCTAGTAGAGAAGTTGGTCGATCGGTATGAAGAGATTTATAACACTGGTCATATGAGTGAAGGGCCACAAAAAAGGTATACACACGGGACAATGGGTGGTCAGAGAGCAAATCAGTCGAAAGTACTGGAGAATGTCTTCCTGAACAGGACAACAACTGAGGGAGACCTGGAGGTAGGTAGTGTAGCAGACCATGTTGCCTACCCCAATCCTGTCTGCTCCTTTCTTTCTGACTGGCAGATTCTGAATTTGAGGCCCTTCTTACTATGAGGTCGCTCTTAACAACCCACCTTTCCAAGGGATGGAAAAACCATGTCAGTTATAGCATAAGCTTCACTTAAGCAGAGAATTAAACATAGAATTTTAAAGTTTTTGATGAGAACCTGAGAGCCTCTTTTCCCAGGGAATCTTGGACCCTAGGTTGAGAAACACTGGTCTAAGCCCATAAAAACGAAGAAAATATTTTCCTAACTGTCAGGGGTGGTATACCATAGTGCTTAAGTACTTGGCCTAGAGCCAAACGGCCTGAGTTTAAGTCTTAATTTTGTCCTTACTAACCACATGTGTGGGGCAAGTAATTTAACATTTTTACATTTCAGTTTTCTTACTTGTGAAGTGAGCATAATAATAATGCCCATTTCCAGGTTATTATAAGCAAATGAGCAAATATTCACGAAGTACATAGAACAGTGTCTTATATAGCTTGTGCTGTATTAGTATTTATTGAGTCAATTTTTAAAATTTCAAATGGTTTCTCCCTCTGCAGGATCAGTAATCCTCAACATTTTGTGAAGTCTAGTCCCCTTTCTTCATTTCCCACCCTCTTTTCCCTTTATGCTGGCTGAGATTGAGAGAAGGGTCATTTTGCTGACTCATTTTCCCTTCGTCACACAAATGAAACCTGAGAGACCCATAGTTGGCACACATTCAACCCAATTGTGAACCAGTGTCCTTTGTTCTTCTTCGATTCTACCTTGTGGAAGGGAGACAGTAGTTCATTCTTTCTCTTTCAAAAATGAGACCTGGGTTTGAATCTGGGCTTTGAATTTCTGCCTGCATGTTCCCTTCCTTTCTAAACTTCAGTTTCTTCATAGGCCAAAAGGAAGAGCAATGTCTCAGAGGGTTGTGATGACATTTGAATAAAATGATGGCTACGGAGGGCATGGTGCCCGCATGTGGGAAATGCTCAATAAATTTCATCTGCACTGATTTTTAGACTTGAAGACATCATAGTGTAGGTTCTGTGAATGAGCCCCAAAGGTCAGGGAGGGGACGAACTGTCATGCAACAAATCTGTCCTTCCAAATGCTAAGCAGACAAGAGTAGATGGAAGCTGGGGAAGGATCAAAGAGAAATCACTCTAGTTGAGGAGATGAGAAGGGAAGGGGAATCTCTGAGGACAAAGAGATGAGTTTTTGGCAAGGGCTCTGCCTTGTCAAGTGTATGCTCTGAACTCGAATATTAAACATAGAAGAACAACCATCAATTGACGTTTTTTGTTTTTGTTTTTTTTTTCCCTCAAAGAGAAGTTTTGACCTTGTGCCAATATCAAAACTGAAATTTGGGCAAAGTGCATTTCTGATCGTTTCAGTAAGTGTAACAGTAATTGATTGCCATGATGCATAATATGAAACCTCAATGCAGAAATAGTGGACTTTAATAGCATATGAAAGCAACATTTCAACTTATTTCTTGGAATTTCTTGGCAGAAGTGAGAATCCCCTCAGTAACAGTATGTGTTAACATGGCCATAATCAATTATTTCAAAAAAATATAAAAGGTCCCCTGAGAGATATTTATCAAAACTGTCTTCTGTATAGCTAGAGAATTCCCATCACTGGACTGATAACTCCCTAATAGGCCTTAGCTTTCTTTTACTGTTTGGACTCACAGATCCTTGCAATACACAAATAGATTCCATTTCTCCTTAGCTGAAACCAAATATTGGTCTAGTATTAGACTCAAGTTTTCTCAGATAGCATAGGATAATTAAAAGTGATCACAGTACATCATGCTATCTAATTAAAATTTTCTTTCCTAAGCTCAGAGGGACCTTTCTAGAAATGTATCTCTGAAAACATCAGCTGTCATGATGAGAGGCTGTCACCACAGGTTTCCTAGGGAACCTACGCATATAGTAGCCTGAGGTAGAGGCCCATTATTTTCTTTTCTGCTCTTTGATCCACACCAGAAATTTCTTGGGGAAGTTTAAATAATATTTATTCAAGTTCATTTTGT
Source organism: Felis catus (assembly GCF_018350175.1). Lineage (NCBI taxonomy): Eukaryota > Metazoa > Chordata > Mammalia > Carnivora > Felidae > Felis > Felis catus. The sequence goes on from NC_058374.1 coordinate 111,912,434, forward strand.
TGGCAAAGGCAAGATTTTATTAACTGTCTGATACAGACATGTACTATGTAATTTCTAATTTTTTTCCATATAATTTCCTTGACTTATTTTTGACAAAGTTAAATTGATACAAAGGTTTATTCTCTTATTATTTTATAAGCAGTTGACTTCTAAGAAATTACATATTTTTGGTACCAAAAACTCCTACGAATTTGCTCTGAGTAGTACATCTGAACTTACGATGGCCTTTGGTCTCCGGAAAATAAAATGCCTAACCTATTCTTGGATTTCTTAATACGCAGTAGACAGGACAATGTTAGTATAAAACACATTGTTAAAACTGAGCAGAAGCAGTCAGAATAAACTGTTGTAAACCTTCAATGAAGTGAAGAGGTAACAATTTCTACAAAGGAATTGCTCCATTTTGGGCCCAAATTATAACTCTCTAAGGGCAAAAAAGTTCACCAGATGGGAGGCCGTCTGAACTCCCAACCATGCATATCTTTTTCTTCTGAAAGAAAGAGGCATTTGTTTCCTGACATATTATAGGCAACATCGTTCATTTTTATTCTTCATCTGTCACTCAAAGTTGTCACTACATTTAGTGGCTATTTATTCTGTATATCATTTCTACCTCTGATAGCGCTGTCAGTGTGTCTGATATTCACATGGCAGCAACACATTTCTTTATACTTCAAACATAACTTCTGGAAAGTAACTTCCTCCTTCTGTTATAAATCCCAACCGAGTCATTGCAAGAAGTTCCAGTCTGCTCACTCTCCTTTCTGTTCCTTATTTTGAATCAAAATAGGAACCAGTGACATTTTCCTTGATTAGCGGAGGCTTGTTTTGTGTTGTTCCTTGAAGTGTTTGACTGAAACCAATCACTCTGTGCATTTCCACTGAACCTTCTTTGGGACAAATGGCACAAGGTGAAATCTGAATGGTGAGGGGGTAAAGGTATATACCTTGATCTGTAACCTTCACATCATACATATTTCAACTAACTTAGCTCGATAAATATTAAGAAATAGTGAGGTCAATTTTTATTCGTCTTTTATTTTTTTTTCAGAGCTCAGAAGCTCACACCCCCTCAGACAAGGCTGAACACAAACTGGGAGTTCCAGCTAATGCATAATTTAAGGGACGTTTATTTTGCTAAATAAAACAAAAACAAAACAAATCAAGCCAAAACAAAAAAATGCGTACTTTAATTCCTTTCTTTACCACTAATAGACTGCATGCTTATAAATAAACGAATTAACCTCTCCATTCTAGTAATTCCCTTAGCGATGAAGTGAAAACCAGAGTTAATTACCCCAGAACACAAACAATTTTTCAGATTATTCTTGAAATATTTTCATTAAGATTTCCTCATCTAAATGTTTTTAATAATAATCTATTTACCGAGAAAATGTTCGCTAATATCTAACAAAGATCAAGGCTTAAAACATAATTATTTGAAGCAAACATGATAATATTCTGAAATGTATTACCTAAATGAGTTTAAAAGTCAAAAATGCCAGATGGTTTTAGAACTTTCATTTCCAAAAAGGAATTTTAGTGTTTGCTCTTGTTTCTTCTGAGGACAAATGTTTCATCATATATTACCGTAGCAATTATTTTCTGACTTAAGATTAGTGAATCGAGTTAGTAGAACAGAGTTGTTGGATACAGAAAGGCTAAAATCTGTGCTCAGGAAGAAATAATCTCCCAAAGAAGAATTTACTCCTCATTTACATGACGGTTGCATCCTGTGATATGGCAAAGAGCACTGGAATATGGGTCAGGGGACTTAACATCCAGTCCTGCCTCTTCCATGAGAAAGTCCCCTGGGCAGCCTGGGTTTCACTTTCTCCATGTGTAAAGTACAAGGGGTGAGTGAACCAGATAATTTCTAAGGACTCTTCTATTACAAAGATTATATTTAAGATTTGGAAAACTGATTTATACTGCATACAAAAATAGAAAAGCTAATAAAAAACAATTTAAAAAGTTGAGATAGTAATTTGGGGCATAAAGATAAAAACAAGTTGCAGCACAACATATTTAGCTAAAATGACTGATACGCAAATGGTGGCATTCTCAATGTTAAAAATAAAATCTATGTTCTCTGCATTGGACGGTGAGCTGCCCTGAAAAACAGGCAATGCTAAAAACCTGTCCTTAAGATAACTGTCTTCTTTCTGAACCGGGGTTTCTCAATCTTGGCATTCTTGACATTTTGAGTTGGATATGTCCTTTTGGGGGGGGGTGTCTCTTGTGGATTTTAGGATGTTTAACAGCCTTCTGGTCTCTACCCACTAGATCCTTCAGCCCCCAAGTTGTGAGAACCAAAAATGTCCCCAGATATTTGTCCCCAGTTGCGAATCACTGTTCTAAAGTGAACTAGTCTTCTCTGGCTTCCTGTCTTCATCTGTGCCCAATGTACCAAAGTTGTCCCATTTCCATACATTTTACACGTGTATATATTTTTATGAAACAAAAGCACCAAAAATAAGAACTGTCAATATTAGCATGGAAGTCATAAAATATAGCTGCTCACCTGAATCTAGCTTCCATGTAGTTAACACCTGCATTATGTAAGGACTATAATGTTAATCCCCATTGATCTGACTTTCCAGCTGAGGACACCTGCAATCCATGAATTTAAAATAGGCTTCATCACTAACTAAAATTTATTGTTTATTTTTTTATGTTTAATTATTTTATTTTAGAGAGAGGGAGAGAGAGAGAGAGAGAACGAGCATTTTAAGCAGGCTGCATGTTCAGCACAGAGCTGAGGTGGGACCTGATCTCACACCCTGGGATCGTCACCGCAGCCGACATCAAGAGTCGGTTGCACATCCTACCGAGCCACCCAGGTGCCCTGATAAGTAACTAGAATGCAAATAAAAACTTAAAAAAAAAAGAGATGTTTTGCTCAGTCATGGAATAATGGAATGGTACCCCACTATCGGACCAGAAAAGATAAATCAATCAATCAAATGGTCTTCGGATTTACAAAGTGGCGCGCTGGGGAAGTGAGGATGACTGAAGAGAGTGCTGAGTGAAGGCAGAGAAGGGTGGCAGGGAGGAGGTGATGGAGAGGAGCCAAGTGGTCCTTGAGCTGGGAGGCACGGCCAGGGCAGAGGCGGACACGCTGAGCGTGAGGGACAGCAGGCGCCCAGGAGCAGTGAGAACTCACAACTAGGGAGAAAGGCAGTGGAGGCCAGAAGGGGAGCTTGCGGGCATCCTGAGGTCCAGCCAAGGGGCGTGGCTTTAACTTTACATGTTGGCTGGCCTTGCATGGAGGTTTGTGGTGGAACCGGCACCTTTCCTTCCAAGACAAAGGCTTTGAAGGCAATCGAAAGACTACTGGCATTGTATGTCCCAGGATGGCAGTCAAGGGATGACTTTAAGTCCCCACTTAAAAAGGGGACTGGCAAGAAAATTCAGCCTAGCCAGGCTGATAAACAACCTTTTCAGAGCTGCTAAATTATTGTGACTAGACTTTCATACCATGCAGTGGCTATGTCCTCATGGCAGGATGTTAGAAAATGTCACCCTCCCTGATAAGTAAATGCCAAAGTCAGCAATGTCAGAGTTATCCAGAGCAATAAACCATATAGACTTTGGGCCAGAGCATGGATGTTGGGGTCACATGGGTTTGGGCTTGTGTCCTGACTCCATTATGGGCTATGTGTGATACTCAATTTTCTCTTCTGTGAAATGGGAGTAAGGTGTTACAAGGAATTATGATATGTCAGAAATATTGGGATAAATCAATTATGTAATGTGTAATAAGTACATGATTTATAATATAAAGCACTTTGAATTTCTGGCATCTAGTTAAGGACTCATTAAACATGCACTCCATTATTATTCAAGCTAAAACATAAATACTTCTCCTTAAGAGTTGTAAATGTACCACGATCGCCTTGAGGTTGTCTTTCACATTTAAGCATGTTTTGTGAATCCACAAAGTGAGAATTCTTTTAAATACAAAGATATGGTATGAGGAGGAAATCTTCAGTTATGCCTGGAGAATAGAAAGAGCTCAAAAGTCTGTTTTGTTATAACCAAAAGGCTAGTTGAAAAATAAGCAGATTGGCTTCGGAGCCCCTGAGAAGTGCTATGGAGAGTGGGACGGCTAATGCACTGCTGGGGCTGATGGGGAGAGAGGTATTTCTCTGTGCTTTTGGATGTCCCGGGGCACTGGCTTCTCCATATTATTTCCTGTCCCTCTTCTCCCTCGACTACAGGAAAATGGCAAAAAGGGTTTGAGCAGCTCAGACTCTCCCACCACTCCTAATCCTGGGAAAGAATGGCAAGGGCATCTGTTTTCATTCAAAATGATCTGTTTTCTGATTCTTTGTCTGACTTTGCCTCCACATTTCCTTTTCTCTTTTGACTTTTATTTACTTGTCTCCAGGCTATCTGTTCAGTGGGTTCTAATAATCCGGGTCCATCTTCTTCCTTAGTTCATTTTTTTGCTCTAGTTCTCTTGGTTTTCTTGGTTTATAATCCTTCATTTCACAGCCCATTGTTGCTCAAGTTCCTGGGCAGCATAAGAAGAGGGTCTATGGAATATCAGAAGGGACTGTCCAGTGTTTCACACAAGAGGAATGGAGGTGTTGACAATCCTGAATACTGAATTTGTCCTTTGAAGTGTGCTTGTCCTGTTATAACTTAGTTGAGTCATGAACTGACAGTGTATGCACGCTTACAGTGGGTAGAGCTTGTGGTGAAGGGAGACGCTGGAGAAGAAGACCACCAGGAGAGACTCACTTAGATGGAATCGTGTGGTTTTGAATGGAAGAAATCCTCCCTTCTGCCCTTCTCCCCCTGCTTACCCTCCTTACACTCTTTGATGGGTATGCCAGAGTTCCCTCGAGCTCTACCTGTACGCAAGATGGGCTCCTTATCTGTTTTATTGCCCAGCTGTCATTCTGCCATTTGATGTTTGTTAAATATGGCATCTTGTTATTACAGAGGACACTCTTCAGAGACCAAGTGTGACAGCAGAAGTCAATTCAAGTCTCACATTCATCAGTGTTTGGGAAAGAGCATAGCCTTTTCACTGTTTAATTCCCACCTATTCCTTGGTGTACGTAAGTGCTCTCTGACTTCCTTCAGATGTTTGTAACTTACTTACAAGTACAATCGTCGTATTTTCTGACAGCATATCAAGGATAACAGAATTCCATGTTGGCTTTCTATTCTGAGCTGTTCCCCCTTCGTCTCTTTCTCCTCAGTGTCCATTCTGTGAGGTTTATGTCATGTTGGCCAAAATGTTACTTTTAACTAAAATACATCATTCTCATCAGTAAAATTCTGCTATCAGCAAAAAATCTGGATCAGTATAAATGATTAACAATAGGTAAGCGGTGACATTCAGAGTAATGGTACATGTATCTTATGGACAACAGGCAGCCATTAAAAATCATGATTTCAGAAAATGTTTAACAGCATGGAAAATGTTTACAACCTAACCTAAGAGAAAAGAGCGAGATGAACAGCTGTATAGACAGTATAGTTCAAATAGGTAAAAACAGATTATATATGAAGAAAAACATTGGAAAGGAAACTCAAATGTTTTACAGAGTTTATATCTGGTATGAGTTTATGGACGGTTTTGTGTATTTTTCTTTCTGTATACCTATGCTTCCCAGATTTTCTTTTTTAATTGTGTATTCTATCATAATACAAAATTAACGTTATAACATTTTTGCTTAATCAGACCTTACTTAGAATATCTTTTCAGATTACATGTTCTAGTGCTACAGAAATTTCCTCTCTTCTGGATTCATTGCTCTTTGTATCTTTTAAATAGCTAAGCATTTATATGTCCATCTGAACAGCCATGGGCAGTAATGCATTTAATGCTCCTTTCTTATTACTTGTGTGGGTAGCTTCGTGTTTTTGTAGTAAACAATATATAGAGCTTGGTATATAGTAATGTGAAAGATGCCTTTGCTTTTTGTTTTTTTGTTTTTTTTTTTAATCTTGGTGCCTGAGAAGCAGAACTGTCAAAAAGGTGCAGGCTTCACTGTGAACTATCAGTCCGAAGTTAAAGTAAAGTGCAATATGGAAGGAGAATGAGTGGTTATGCAGTACTCTCTACTAGGCACTTCCACATGTTACCCCATTTTTCTCTTTACGAGCCGTTGAAAATGCAAGTTTGGGAATGCCTGACAGAAATGTGTGTGTACATTCACTTAAAAAAAAATGTTTGTCATTTCATATCACAGCAACTTATTATGTGTATGTTGTATGCAGTTTCATTGTTATTAGAGAACAGATGTTTTCACTCCTTTTTAACTTCCCACAGTTACCAGAACACAGTACTTTCTAAAATTTTTTTTTAATGTTTATTTACTTATTTTGAGAGACAGAGAGGGAGAGCGTAAGCAGGGGAGGGGCAGAGAGAGAGGACACAGAGAATCCCAAGCAGGCTACTTGCTGTCAGCGTAGAGCCCGATGGGCTTGAACGCATGAATTGTGAGATCACGACCTGAGCTGAGATCAAAAGTTGAATGCTTAGCCAACTGAGCCACACAGGCACCCCCAGAACACAGTACTTTCAATGTAAATTTTCAATAGGTGCTCCCACCTAGCCATCAGAGCTTAGTAGCATATAGTGCTCACAGAACACTATTATTTTGAACCCGGAGATGGCCTGCCGCATCTCATTATGTTAGGGTTTTATGTAGATGAATAGCTAATAAGACAACAAAGATTTCCAGAAACCAAAACAAGTAGTGTGGGAACTATAGCTATTGTCTCATGTGTTCCTTCATAAAATTGAGAGAATTAAAATTGGCCTATTTTATAGTTAAGTTTTAGACAAGAATGGTGGAAATGCATGTGTTATTAATGCTACTTATATAACTACTTCCTGGCAGAAGAGTGTTTTAAGCTAGTGATATTTTCTGAGCTATTAAAATGTAGTAATAACCACTGAATTCCAAATACAGTGCTGAAATGAGAATACTTTCATTTCAGTAAGGTCAGTAAGGAAAGCTGTCATAATTAAATCATCAGTGACACATGTACATGATAGTTCTTAGAATCCACATACATTGCAGTATCAGAATATTTGATAATATAAATAAGAAAGTGGTAATAATTGAAATACCACCAACAAAACCATAGCTCCTTGGCTTTCTCTCCACACATTTTAACTCGTTTTATGTAGCCAAACTTTAGATGTATCCTAGAATGCATTGATTGATTAGCTAACTGAATATCTAATCATGTCCCAGGCGTCCTGCCTGATAGAACACAAAATGCAAAGATAACAAAGATGCACTTCCTGGCATCAAGGACATTACAATCTGGTACGTCATTTGCATATGAAGAAGGGCAGAAGTAACAGTAAATGAAGAAGGGGGAAGAAGGGGCAGTGTGTTCTGAGTTAGAAACAGTCCCTCTCAAGACTGCAAGGAGTTCTTATCAAGTCATCTGGGTGCAGCCAACCCTGCTGGCCAGATGCTAGTGAAGTGATTTTCATAACATTTCACTGAGAGATAGAAAGCCATGAGCCATGAATCAGGGCATTATTGTGTGCAAAGGAAATCAGTTGCCAATAATATGAAATGAATACCTGCATACTTTACTTGTATTTCTCAAAAACCATGAAGGGTGCAAAGAGCTCTCAGAAAATTTCCTCAAAATTCCCCTCTCCTCTTTCCCATAAGCTGCCTTCACACCCTACAGCTATTCTCACTCCTAGCTTCTCTTCTGAACCGTTTCCTCTCCCCCAGTTGGGGCTGTCTTCATTTCCTCTGCCCTCCCTCTCCTGCTCTTTATCATAATTGACTCTGTGAAGTCCTTCCTTCTTCCTGCTGCCTCAGAGGCGATGCTCCCTCTGTCCATTCTCTGATGGTTCTCCAACACTAACGCCCAAGGCATTACTTTCTTTTGACATTTGTCTTCTCTTCTCACAGCACAGAGGAGAGGGAAGAAGCTGAACAAAGCCAGAATCTTCTTTAGCAGGATGGAAAGACTTACATGAGTAGTTCCTGCACCTTCACAGAGGTACAAGATCTCCCTTAAAACCTATGGAATCTGAGGTCCTGCACGTGATCGCTTTAATCTGTTGCCTATTGAATTCTTCAGCCAGAGCGCCGTTGCCTGGGCACTTCTTATGTCTGTTGCCGCACATGACACTGCAGCTGTGTTTCACTCAGGAAACAGCCTTCCACTGTAGAAATGTAGGTCAGGATCATACATATTTAGGATGTCATTCATATGGAAGATAAAAGACAAGAATTCCTATTGTAAATTTCCTCTTTCCTTAATCCATTCCGGTATTTTCCAGTATTGCAGGTCTTGGTACTTTGACTTTTCTTGTTCTCATATAGAAAAGAGGTGGATTCTTTCACATTAATATTCACGGACATGTACACATGTTGTATCAACCCATAAACCACCCTTAAAGAGATTATTTACCAAAACTGATCCAATAAGTAGATAGTTATGACTATGCGCATGTGTATTATAGGGATGGCTTTGATGAAGTATTCATGAATATAGGCTGAGAGATACATTTTTGAATAGCCAAGGGGCTCTGCTACTTTGCTGCTTGAGTGATCATACACACACACACACACACACACACACACACACGCAAAATTGTTTTAATAATGACATGCAGTATAGAAAAAGAATTGCACAAATATTATAACAGCTCGCCTAAGTTCTTTCCCACCAAATTCCTCTTGAAACTAGAAACGCTACAAGGCTGAAAACCAGCGAATGTGAGCTTTCTCAGCTCTGCTTCCTCGCACTCTTGTTGGAAGTGCTAATGAACTGATGGCCTCACACAAAACCCAGCACACGGTAGTCACTCAACTTTTACTGAATGAAAATGAGCCCCTAAAATCAGAGCACAGAAGGATATAAAGGTAGTTAGGAGCTGAGTGCATCCTGTTCATTTATATACCGTTCCCTGCATAATCACAGAGTAGCTGAAGATGATTCATCTGAGAGACCTATTTAAGGAAGGAAGTGAAAGTCAGAGGCTAAAAAATGACCCATAATCAGGTGCTGACAGTTGTGTGTTGAAAGGTTCTATGTAAAGCCAAACTTTCCAACCACAAAAAGGGACCTGTTTTGTTCAACATTTTGGAGTGAAGAAATTAAGGGGAAAGCTGAGCTAGGATGAAAGGTCTAGAAATAGTTTTAGCTTTCATGCTTGACACAGAGAAATAAAAGAAATCTACTGAGTAGATTAAACAAATAAGTGTCCAATCATGCATTTAATTTGAATTCCCACGAAAATTTGTAGAATTTGTAAGAAAACTCCAGAGTTTATTTTTGATACAAGGTAGGCCATCTCATATGCCAAAAATTGAAAAGCCCCATGAAATTATGTACAGATGACTTGATGATTCAGGGGCAGAATTTTCAGATTGTCTGTTGTTGATATTCCTTGCTGCTTCTTTATCAGTTAATATATGCATTTATTCACTCTTTCATTTCTTCTTCTTCTTTTCTTCTTCTTCTTCTTCTTCTTCTTCTTTTAAAATTCATCCTAATAGTACTTACTTCATGCTGGGCATTGTTCTGGGGCTTAGGAATACAAAAAAGTGTGTCTCCCTCTGTTAAGGAACTTACAGTCTGGTTTGTAAGACAAAAAAAAAAGAGTCTTTAACTGTATGGCGCTATAAATGCTGCGACAAAAATAAGCGCAGAAGGCTAATTTAGACTGGGGGATCTAAGAAGGCTTCCAGAAGGCATTAATGCATGAACTGAGCTTTGACTAAGAATGGGTTTAACCAGATGAAGGAGAGGCACTACAGCATGCTTGCTAAATGCATAGATTCTATCTACAGTCAGGCTGTCTCGGCTCAAGTCTTGATTTTACCAGAAACTATGCATGACTCCAGACAAATGTCCTTCACTTTCCTCCATGAGTGGTGATAATAATGGTACCCACCACTTACCCATCCCAGGGTTGTAAAGATGAATATGTGAGTTGATTATTTCCAAAGAACTTGGAAGAGTGCCTTTCTCACTTAAGCGTTAGATAAGTGTGTGATGAATAAAGGGGTCAGGAGATGCGTGGCCTGGGTAGCAGGTGCAGCTGGTACAGTGGCCTGAAAGGGCATGCATACTGCACTTAGGAAACAATGAAGAACAAGGTATAGGCTCCGTAACTGAGGAGGACTGAAAGATAAGGCCGGAGAGACATGAAGGCGCTGCTGAAGAATGTGAATATTATCCTATACGCCATGAAGAACCATGGAAATATTTTAAGCAAAGACATGATGAGATTCATATTTTAAACAGATCATCCTGGCAATGCGGTGGAACATGGATTGTAGGGTGGGAGGCAGTTCTGGAGTCAAGGAGGCAAATTAAAACAGTGTTTCCCCAAATTTTCCAATAACAAGAATTATCTGGGATGCTTTTTAAACATACAGATTCTCAAGCCCCTTCCTGAGAGATTCTGATTCAGAAGATTTGGGGCAGGTCTGGTGAAACATATGCTTCCTGTCTTCAGAGAGATTCTGTAAACCCTGAGTTAGGTGGTGGTTGTAGGCATCTGGGTGAGGACTAATAAAGACCTAAACAAGTTCTAGAAACAACCTGGTTGGAGATAAGGGGGCAGATTTCAAAAGGAAGAAGTAACAGGACCTGGTGACCAGTAGGATAGAGTCAAGGATGACACTGAGCTTTTGGGCGTGGGTGACTGGGCAGATTGTGAAAGAATTTGGATAAAAAGCAGGTCCGGCAATGAAGTCAGGAAGATCAGACTTGGATAGGCTGAGTTTGGGGTGCCAGTGGGAAAAAGTCCAGTCAGAGTTTACATATACGTACCGGCAGTACAGGAAAGAGATTTGGGCTGGAGTCGTAAAATTGGAAGTCATCAGCATATAGGTAGTAACCGCAGCTTGGCAAACTGCAACATTTAATTGGTGGGTAGAGGAACATGATCCCATTTTATTTGTTGGCTTATTTATGCATTTAATCATTCATTCAACAAACAAATTTTTAAATGTATGTTTTGTGCCAGGCATTATGTTACACACTTATTACATAAAGGAGCCTGTGAAGAAATGGCTAAGAGGACTGTAAGGAAAAGAGTAGTGTCATTGAAGCCAGGGGAGATGATATCAAATGATGCCAAGATGCCAAGTGAGATGATGAGTGAAATGGGTTCCCTGGGTTTAGCAAGAAACAAGAAGGTCATTGGTAACTTCGGAGAGAATAGATACTGCTGAGTGATGGGTAAGGAAACTGAATTTGAAATATGGCTCGAGGCAGGAATGGGGAGTGAGGAAGCGGAGGTAATGAAGGAAGATGTGGTCGACTGTAGATGTGGTTACAAAATCTTCCTGTACCTGCATGTATGTCTCTTTGCAGTGTTTCTCAGTAGTTACTCCTATCCAGAAGCTGAGTGTATGTATCCACCCGTTTAATCTGGGCTTGGTTATGTGACTTGCTATGACCAATGGGACATTAGCAAACGCGGTGCAAACAGAAGCCTGAAAAACTCTTGCACACTGGGGCTTGTCTCTCTTGCTGCTCTTGGGAACCCTGTGTCTGCCACCAGCTGAATATAAACTGGGACAAATTTGCTGGAGACCTGGGATCACTCATCTTTGTCACCCCACCTTCAGCCAGCAGCAACTGACAGCCAGCAGCAACCACCAGACATTCAGTGAGACATTGAATCAGCCCCTAGCCAATTCCTCTGCTGACGTTAGCCACAGAGTGAACCTAGCCAATTCTAGCGGAAAAACTGCCCTCCAGAGACCAGCCTAAATCACTGATCCACAGAAAAATGACTATCATTTTAAGCCACTCAATTTTGGGGGGAGTTTGTTTCTTACACAGCAAAAACTCACTGATAAAATAGGATATTGTATCAGTGTCAAAGATTTCAAATGTTTAAGTTATCTTGGGATTTGTACTTGTCTCTGAGCTGGACTGGAAGTCAGAAGGGCTTTGTGTTTTCTTAGTCTCTTTTCTCTTCCTAACATACTGTCCCAGGCAGAAACACTACAAGCAGCATTGAGGAGTGAAATAGCTAAGTCATAGAGTATTATTGATTCACACCACAATACAGATGGATCTTGAAATAACCATGCTCAATGGAAGAAGCCAGACCTAAATAAATAAACAAACAAATAAATAAATAAATAAATAAATAAGAAAGTACTTACTGTGTAATTTCATTTATATAAAATTCTAGAAAATGAATAACCATCTACAATGACAGAAAGCAGATCATTGATTGCCTGGGGATGAGATGAAGGAGGGAGGGATGGATTACCAAGGGACATGGAGAAACTTTTAGGGGTAGTGGATATACTCATTATCTTGATTGTGGTGATGGATTTATAGGTCTATATGATATGCATAAGCCAAAACTCATAAAATTATACATTTTAAAGATGTGCAGTTCATAAGTGTGGTAGCAGAATAATGCCTACCCCTCCCCCAAAGATGTTCATGTCTTTATCTCATGGACCTGGAAATACAGATATGTGAAACTGTGCAGGAATGTGAATATTTTACCTTACATGGTGAGGGAACTTTGCAGGTGTAATCAAATGCATGGGTCTTGAGTTCAGGAGATTATCTTCAGTCAATTACATTGTCCCAATGTATTCACATGAGTCCTCTAAAGGAAAGAAGCTTCCCCACTTGGGTCAAAGAGATGAGACAGAAGTGGGGGGAGATTCAAAGGACTCAACTGCCATTTCTGGCTTTGAAGATGGAAGAAGGGGGCCAGGAGACAAGGAATGTGGTAGCTTCTAGAAGCTGGGAATGGGCCTCCATTACAAGAAGCAAAAAGACAAGGACTTCAGTCCTACCATCATAAACAACTAAACTTTGCTATAACCCAAATGAGCAAGAGATAAAGTCTCCCTTAGAATCTCTGGAAAAAATGCAGCCTGTAGACAACTTGCTTTCTTTTGTCTGGTGAGACCTATACGAGACGCCGACCTACTGAACCAAAACATACTTAATTTGTGTTGTTTTATGCTACTAAGTTTGTGGTAATTTGTTACAGCAGTAATAGAAAATTAATACATAAGGTTTTCATGGACAGAAAACTGAACTTCCTGGCTAAAGTAGCTGTTTGAAGGGCCTGTGTTTCACAGTCATAAATCACAAATAGTCATGAGCTGATTGCGTTTTGCCTCCATTTGCCAGGTGCTTCCATGTTACCAACTTTAGGCTTACTAACCTTTCAAAATGCAGCTCTGGGCATTCAGGTGTGCTGCCTCAGGCTGGGTGCGGGAGCCCAGCTCTGCTGATCCCCCAGTCTGACCATACACAGGTGACATTTTCCACCAACTGTAGAGTTAGCTCTTCATTAAATGCTAGTCCCATCAAACATCACTATGATAAATCATGTTTTGTTTTTTCCTTTTTGTACAGACTTTGAAAGTCAACTGACTCTAAGGGAAAATATTGTATACTTTCCCAGATACCTATTATCTCTTCAGGATCTAAAACTGAAAACAGACTTCTTGTTTCTTCTTTAGTTTTTCCATCTGTAAAGCGGGGACATTAGGGGTACACTGAAAGTAAGGATTAAATGAGTCTATCTATGAAAAACAATGCCTGGTGCATCTAACTAACCATTCAGTGAGTGTTGGGTTGTTAATTGGTACTGTTATGATGGTGTCTTTGCTGCCAGATGGGAAAATTTCTATCTCAGTAGTGAATCTGTATGTCCTAACTTCGTATGTCCTAGCAGAAGGGACCGCAGTCTCCCTTTTTCATGTGCCTGTCCTGCTAAGAAGATGCAGGTCACGTCCTCTGGTTTTTTTGCCCCCTAAGTTCCTGTTTCTTCTGAGGCAGAAGCAGGAAGAGAAAATCACAGCGGAACGTTTGCTGAACACATCAGGATTCTGGCCAGTGACTTCTTTTTCCCCCAATTAGAAGGGTGTGCTGCTAGGGCGAGGATTGTTCTTTTTTCACTTTCCGCATCTTTTCAGCTTTTCCCAAATGGCCAAATCCCGACACTGAGCCTTTGCTTCTCAGCGAATAATGATGAGCTGAAAGATTCTTGAAGTTCTGTTGTCTCTGAAAACAAAACAGGACATTCCGACCAGATTTAAGCAGAACCATTTACAATTTTATTATGTATCAGCTTTCCTGCGTGGCATTTGTTTGAGGAAAGGCCCTCTGGATATGAGGGACTTGATTTTAGAAAATTAAATCACACAGATTGAAATGACGATCTGATTCAGGAGAAGAAAAAAAAAATCCACTATGCGATAGAAGAGTTATTTTTAATGAACTTATTTTCATGGCTCTGAGTGCACAGAGGAGAAAACATATGGATGGGATTGCTAATTTAATACCATGTTTGCTTCAGGCTCTATATGCAGTTTTCTAGACTGGGCATCCAAGTCTTTGGCCTCCAGTTTTGAATGGAATACTGACATATGAAGCAGTCAACTGAAAATAAAGGAGCGGAGTTAATGTAGGCAGTTTTCTTCACTGTGGTTACAAGATGGCGGGGGCTTCCAGATTTGCACACTGTACATCAAAGTGGAAGTGGATGCCAGATCTAAGAGCTCTGTGTGGGCAGCTGACAGTGGGTACTTCAATGTGAAAATTTTGTTAGTTGCCATAGTAATTGTCACAATCATGTGGTTTGTGTGGTCTTTGTGGTACTGAACACCTATCAGAAGCACCCAGCAAGCAGTAAGACTTTACTTTTTCTCTTATGCATACTTGTAGAGAAAGATAATGTGTGTTTGAATTTTAAGTTGAATTAAAAACAAAAAAAATGATCACTTGCTTAACTTTATTTAAAGCATGTTCATTTCCTAATTATGTTTTTCATCAGATTTTTCTTTAGCAGAGAAATCATCAGGAAGTGGGTTTTTTTTTTTTTTTTTTTTTTTTTTTTCCGAAACAAGGAGTCCCAGAAACCAAGGTTACAAAGCTTCATAAAAAGAACAGGAAACTCCCCTCTTGCTATGAATGTGTTGTGTCAGCATGATGCTGCTCAAGTTCAGATTGAATTTCAACTGGACCAAAAGTGACTGTATATGTTACCACTCCCTTTGCAAACGGTGCTCAACATGGCCGCGGATTACTTAGTCCCTGGATGCCATTCCCAAGGCTAGGCTTTGCAGGTGGTTTGTCCTTTGGATTGGTCACGTAAAGGAGAGACAAACTGAAGTCCCCCAATATTAGCGTGTTCGTTCTTGTTCCTTTTTATAACTCCTGTAATTTCTGTTCTTCACATGTTGATATATTTTGGTGCACAGGTATATACATAATTGTTATACCTTTATAGGGAACTGCACACTTTGGCATTATTAGGTTTTCTTCTTTGTCATATTTAGCCATTTGTTCTGACTTCCACCTTGTTTGATATAAAGATGATGACTTATGCTTTATATTATTTTTGTTTGGTAGATCTTTGACCACTCTTTTTTTGTAAGCCTTTATCTTTTTTTTTTTTTCTTGTATTTGGCATGAAGTAGGTTTTATTTGGTGATTCAATCTGTAAAAATTTGCCTTTCAATAGATGAATCAAGACAAGTTACATTTATTGAAAGGCAAAAATGTTTGGTCTTAATTTTGTTATTCTCTTATATCATGTTTTTCTCTGTCCCTCTTTTTAAAAGTTTAGTTGTTTGAGACGCAGAAGAGAGAGAGAAAATGAGAAGGAGGGGTACAGAGAGGGAGACAGAAAGAGAGAGCGAGAGAGAGGGAGAAAATTCCAAGCAGGCTCCACAGTCAGTGCGGAGCCTAATGTGGGGCTCTGAGTCACTAACCAGGAAATCATGACCTGAGCCAAAATCTAGACTCAGAGCCTTAACTGACTGAGCCACTCAGGAGCCCCCTATCATGTTTCTCTTTTATAACTTTTTAAAAAAAATCTGTTACCACAAGACCTTATTTTTTTTCTTTGTGAAATTTGGCTGGGATTTAGGGAGGTTTACATTTTTATTTTCATAATTATATATTTAGATAATGCCATCAGTCCTAATCTTCTTTATTTATTAGAACCATTATATAGAATTTATTAGTTTTCCTTTACAAACAATGATAAAGGTAGCTTGTCTACTATTCTATCTTCGTTATTTTCTCTTTTACTCCCCAACTTTATTGAAATCTCTTTCCTAGTGTTCTCTTTTGTGAGTTATATATGTTTGTAAGTCCATTTTAAATTATAGTGTTTGCCTCTTGGCTGTTGTAGATGGACAAGCTTACTATTCCACTCATATTTTCCCTTTGACCTCCCATTTTTTAAAAAAATGTTGAGTTTTTATTGTGAAGCATATACAACTTACATTATGTTCCTTCATCATAAACTGCAATTTGTGTAATCATTTCAATTGTACAGTTAAATATATTCAGGGGTCACTACCAGTCTTTTTTTTTTTTTTTTTTTTTGGTAGCTTCCCTCATTATATCTTGGTTGACTGAAGTTTTTCCTTTAGGAGCGTCCCTGAGAAATGTCCATAAGAACACTATTCCATGAAGTCTTGTATATGTAAAATGTCTGAAACTTTGATTCTCTAGGGACAGCCTGGCTGAATATAGAATTCTTGATGTACCCTTTATTGGTGGAGTGTTTTGCAGGCATTGCTCCACTGTTTCTGGAATTTATAATTGCTGTGAAGATTTCTGAAGCCAACATAATTTCCTTCCTTTGCAAGTAACTTGATACATTTCTGCCTGGCTGTCCAATTCTTTCTATATTTGAAGTATTTAATAATTTTGCTAACATAAGACTGAGCATTAACTATGGTGGATCAATTTTCTTCTGTGATAGCACACTGTGCCCTTGCAACATAGAGATTCAAATCTATATTTAAAGAAAATTTGGGGGGCGCCTCAATCAGTTAAGCGTCCGACTTCGGCTCAGGTCACGATCTCGCGGTTTGTGAGTTCGAGCCCCATGTGGGGCTCTGTACTGACAGCTCAGAGCCTGGAGCCTGCTTCAGATTCCGTGTCTCCCTCTCTCTCTGCCCTTCCCCCAGTCATGCTCTATCTCTGTCTCCGAAAAATAAATAAACGTTAAACAAATAAAAAAAATAAAGAAAATTTCCCTAAATTATAACTTTAAATATTTGTTTTGTTAATTTTTTTAATTTTTCTTTTTGGGCACTCCCTCTATGCAAATATTGTGTCTTCTCTGACAGTCTTCCATTTCTCCTGTTTTCTCTCTCCTATTTTTTTATCCTTTATTTTCCTTCATCTTGTTTGCTTTCTTACCTCTATGCCTTTTACTGTATTTTTGCTGTGTCTGTTTCCCTTGATCATTCCAATTTTATATTGATTTCTAAACTCTTCTCTCCGAACTGGAACAGCAGGAGTGAGGTGGGTGCGGAGGGGGTTGGGCATGTAGCGGCACCAGGCAACAGAACGGTAGAAGATGAGTTTAAAGCATCAGCCAGGCAGTCGTTAGATCATGCCTTGGGCTATTGGCAAGGTGTTTGGATTTTATTCCAAGTGTTATAGGTGATTATTTGTAAAGAAAATATGATAAAGAGGGAAAGCCTCTCTGAAGAAGGGTAGTTGAGCAGAAACCTGGTAGACATACAGGAACCATCTATAGAAGAGCCAGGGTAAAAACATTACTAGGCAGAGTGAATAACAAGCATGAAGATTTAAGAACAGAAAAAGATCGATATGTGAGGAACAGAAAGGAAGTCTGGATGGGTGGAACATGGGCAAGAGAGAAAAATGGTACCAGATGAGACAGGAGATCCAGCTATGGATTGTGAAACCACAGTGAGATGGAGATATCAGTTAAGAGGTTATTGCTAGGGTCCATTTAGGGGACTGTGGCTTAGAGTAGATGATGACAGCAGAGGCGGACAGAAGTGAATGGATCTGAAAGATACTGTGGAGGCTGAATTAATGGTACTGGCTAACAGTCTTGATAAGGAAAGAGAAATAAAGGGCTCAAAGATAATTCTTAGTATTGACATGAGGGTATCTGAAAATGAACCTATTGTATGAATTGAGTTGAAAGAATTCAGCCTTAAACATTTGAGCTAAAATGGTAGGAATGAAGATGGAGTAAGGTAGAGGTTATTAAAGAACAAACTTTTATTAATTAACTGTGTGATAGACATTTCACATATGGCATCTTTTTTTAATGTGTATAATGTTCATTCATTCAGCAAGTATTGGAGTGCCAAGTCTTAGGTACTGAAGATACAATGTAATTGAGGGGAAAACACCAAAATCTCAGATTCTTTACTCTCGTGAAGTTTACAAACTGGTGGAGATTTACGTTCTCTATCACATATATTACGTAGGTATTATTTATCCTGTTTTCAGATGAAGACTCAAGGCTTAGGGTGCATACGTGATTTGTCCAATGTCATATGAATGGATACAGTCTAGATTTTACTGTAATCTTTATGACTTTAATGTACCTATTGATTCCTTTATTTCACATTGAAAATGCAATATCTAGGTAGGGACCTCGATAGCTATCCATATAAATTGATATTGATAATCTAGGAAATTGAAGATTTTTTTTCTATGAGAGTGTTTTGAATTTTTTTCTTTGTTCATCCCTATTTGATTTAAATTGATATTTCAATTTGGCATTTGCAGTTACAGGATGCTGATAACAACGTTCTCAATTAGGACCGAAGAAGTGTGTCTAACACTCTGGAAAACACATCTCCCAACCTCCAAAGTGCCTGAGTTTATGTAAAACAGAGAGATATTCTTCGCTGTCAGGTTCCCTGCCTCTCACTTCACTCCCACAGCTGTGTGTTTGAATATTCAGAAGCAAGGTTGGAGGCAGGAGTCAATTATTTTGGGCGGGTTATATATCTGAGCTGTTTGCTCCGTGGTGGAGGCAAAACACAGTGTAAGTAAAAACAGAGGTTTCTGAAATGTTTGAGTTGCTATTCTGAAACTTCCAATACAAAATACGTTTCTAATGAATTATCTTAAATTAAAGTTTAATGGCCCCTAAATTGTATATAAAGTACTAGCACAAAAGCAGGCTGTGTGCAGATAAACATCATTAGTGTGTAAGTAGGAAAAGTTCTTTAGCTTCTATTTCCCTCTGGGTTTTCTAACAGCTCCGTGGGTCCTTTTCTGCCTAATGTGAATGCCAATGTGCTTTTCTTTCCGACTTCCCCAGTGAACCTCCTGTGTTAATAGCTGGATTTTGACTTGCCACTCCTGAAAAAAACAAAAGGGATCGTTCTTTGCTG
This sequence comes from Felis catus, assembly GCF_018350175.1. NCBI lineage: Eukaryota > Metazoa > Chordata > Mammalia > Carnivora > Felidae > Felis > Felis catus. The sequence continues at coordinate 111,931,576 of NC_058374.1, forward strand.
ACGCACAACTTCACCTGCCATCTGCACATGCTCACTCTGGCAGCTCCTCGTGATCCTTCAACTCGCAGGAAATCCTTAGAGGAATAAAAAGGACAGGCCCACCCCCACAGCAGAGTGAGCTCCCAGCTGAGTCACATCAGTGGGACGAACGCTGACACGTGTATTGACAAGCCTGTTTCATACTCAAGTGCCCCTGCAAATCAGCACATGGCTGCTTGGAAGCCGGGCAGTCCCCCACGCTGGGTGGGATTCTGCCTTCTCAACCGTTCTCCTAGTTGGAGTGGAAGCCTCCCTTTATCCAGCCAACCTTTCTGGAGAAAGTGGGGTGGACGAGAGGGGTGAAAGGGAGTACTGAGGCCTGGATGCCGAGAAGGCTACTGTAGGAACGTAGCCTTCTGGTCTGCTCACTGCTACCATCCACACCAGTCCACATGGCCACACCCTGAGTGGCCTGGTCCCAGAGCAGCTGTTTGGACGGCTTGTGTGGTCATACCACGCCTCGGTAAGTGACGGCCTGCCAAACCCTGGGAAACTTGGAGTTTAGGTCAATTTCATGCTTTCCCATTAGGCCCTAGGAAGAAAGAAGGTGTAAAGTGACATGCCTTCACGGCAGCCAGTATAACTCTGGTTCAAACGTTTTCTATTTTCGACAGATTGCTTTTCTGACCAACTGCTTTTTATGAAGCTATTTTTCATATTAAATCCCAGTTTCATCTCTAAAACAAAATAGGGTATGCATAAAAAGTAAATAAATGGAAACTCTCAGTTCAAGAAAGTCTACAAATTACATTGTTTACTTAACCAATTACATTAATATCATTTGACTTTCATATTTGTTTTACATAGAATGCTTTGAAATACCCAAGGATCCGTTTTCAAGTTGGAAATGGGTAATTAGAGGATTAGGCCTTTGGGCCTGGTCTTTTGGTATCATATAGAACTGTGTGTTTCATGCCTGCTCTACCTCTTACTCTATGATCTTGGGCAAGTTACCGAATTTCTCTAAGCTTCAATTTCCTAATCTGGAGAATGGAGATCATTATTATACATCACCTGTCACATTATGTTGAGAGGACTAACTGAGATCATGTAAATAAAATGCTTGGCCCAGTGTCAGGCACATAAAAGGCTGTAAGTGAATGTCAGAGGTGATGTTGTTAATGAAGCTCACAACACCATCTGTGATGAGTGTCATTTTGATTTGTGTCAACTTGACTGGTCCAAAGAATACCAGGATAGCTGGCAAAACGTTTCTGGGCGTGTCTGTGAGGATGTTTCCAGAAGAAAGTAGCATTTGAATCAGTGGACTGGGTAAAGAAGGTTGCCTTTACCAGTGTGAGTGGGCGTCTTCCCATGTGTCGAGGGCCTGAACAGAACACAAAGGTAAAGGAAGCAAGAATTTGCTCTCTGCTTGAGCTGGGACATCCATCTTCTCCTCTCCTCAGACATCTGTGCTTCTGGTTCTCGGGCCTGTGGATTCGGACCAAATTACACCACAGGTTTTCTTGGTTCTCTAGCTTACAGATGGCAGATTGTGGGACTTCTCAGCCTCCAAAATCATGTGAGCCAATATATATGAATTTTGGAGGCTGAGAAGTCCCAAGATATCTATATCTGTATCTATATCTATCCATATCCATTTTCAGCTACATATATGAATATATATATATATATATATATATATATATATATATATATATATATCTCCTATTGGTTCTATTTCTCTGGAGAATCCTAATGAACCACCACTATGCTGAATTTTCACCCTCTTATATAGATTGCTAACCACCAAGACAGCACAGGCTATCTAATTATTAGAATTATGGAATTTTGATCATTAGATAAACTTTAAAAAGAAAAAAAATCCAACTACATCAAATGAGTATATAATGCCCTTCATACATGCATTTATAACGCAGCAAATGCATTTTAGCAAGGCTTTGATTGGTGTTCAAAGTAATTTTTAGTGAAAGACTCAAAGGTATGAAAGTTATTTCTTTTGTTAGGACCAACTTCAATTCAACAAACCAGGTGTGTGTGTGTGTGTGTGTGTGTGTGTGTGTGTGTGTGTGTGTTTTGCTTTATTCATACTGTGAATTTTTTTCTTGCAGCTGATTTGGACTAATGACTTAAAGAAGAGACAAGCTTCATGTAAGTGTGTGATTCTCAGCCACGTGTAGAATAGGGTAAGGGTGTCACATGATTATAGTTCTTAGGATGATTTTAATGTCAAAATAAGGAGTGCCTTCTCACTATTGCCATAATGAACACTGCTGGAATTCAGGAGGAATTTATAGAATAATTATTCATTAGATTTTTAAAAATTCAAGCATAATTAGCATACAGTGTTATAATAGTTTCAGGTGTACAATGTAATGATTCAACAATTCTATACATTTCTCAGTGCTCATCAAGATAAGTATACCTTTAATCCCCTTTATCTATTTTCCCTATCCCTTTCACCCACCTCCCCTCTGGCATCCACCAATTTGTTCTCTGTATTTAAGAGTCTGGTTTGTTTTTTATTTTTTTTAAGTAGACTCTACCCTCAATGTGGGGTTTGAACTCATGGTTCCTAGATCAAGGGTCTCATGCTCTACTAACTAAGTCAGCAAGGTGCCCCTGTTTTTTTGTTTGTCTCTTTTTATTCTTCACTTGTTCATTTGTTTTGTTTCTTAAATTCCACATGTGAATGAAATCATATGGTATTTGTCTTTCTCTGGTTGACTTATTTTACTTAGCATTATACCCTTGAGGTCCATCCATGCTGTTGCAAATGGCAATATTTCATTATTTTTTATGCCTGAATAGTATTTCATAATACATATATCTCCTTTATCCACTCATCTATCAAATGGGCACATGGGTTGCATCCATATTTTGGCTATTGTAAATAATGTTGCAATCAACACAGAGGTGCATATATCCTTTTGGGTTAGTGTTTTCATTTTCTTTGGGTAAACACCCAGTAGTGTTTGGAATTGCTGGATCATATGGTAATATGATAATAATTTTTGTATTGATTAGGGGAAAATTATCTAGTGTTTGAAAACTTAAGGCCATGGTATTTTATTGCATCTTATGATATCAAAGTGACCACTTATGAAACTTTTACTAGAAAAACTTCTTTTAAGTTTTTTTTTTTGTCCTTCTGTATATACTTCACATTTTTAATCCTTCTTGAACATTCCAAATTAGAAACTCATCCAAAAAGCTTGAAACTTGCATCTGAAAAAGTAGCTTTTTTGGAAAAAGAATGAAATCAAAGTTACACAGCATCCATCTTGGTACCTTACCATAATTTGTAAGAGCTGATAAAATTCTCCTTCCTTTGGCTGAAACTCATCTCTTACTAGTTGAACATTACAGTATTAGTATCTTTGCTCTCTAAGAAACCCTATCTCCATTCTTTGTACTTTATTGGTATAAATCCATTCTGATTTTGGCATATTGCCAACTGGTTTGACATATGCACAAATCTCAGTGAAAGTACTGCAAGAACACTGGGAGATGTTTAAATTGTGTAACATCCACCAGTGGGTATTTCAGAATGTCTCCCAACTCTCAATTACTCTAGTGTTACTGACCAAGTCAGAAATTAATCATCTGCCATTTTTCATGCGATCACTTGCAAATAGACATTTTATGCTAATATGTTTCTGATAAAATTTGCCTGTCACTTTTTCCTCTAATAAATAAAAAAAAATCTTTTCAATTAAATGACTACTCAATGATGGGAGCTACCAGCCCATGAGGCAGAGCTACCCACAGAGGTAGTGCTTCATCTCTGTCACTGTTGTTCAGAGGCCAAGAAAACTTCATCATAGTGTTTGTAGAGAAGAATGTACCTGTAACACTGCTGGCCCAGTCTACCCACAACAAATACTAGGGAGAGTTTCCAGGTTTGAGAAACACTAGCCATCACACAGTGGGCCAAAATGCCTTTCAAATGGGGGGGCATAAATCACATATATGAATGGATAGGATTATTCTATTCTGCATATCCCCATAGCTTTTTTAAAAAGCTTATAGTTTACTATAACTCATTCCACTTTATAGTTAGGCATGTATACTTGCCTATCTTTTCTACTGGACCAGATTTCAAAATTCAAGACAGTAGAACGTGTCTTCATTCATGTCTGCATCCCATGTATGGTTCAGTACAATATCTGGAGCTTTAATGATGTTCAGTAAGGGTCTGTCGACTGTGCAGGTGTTGAGGGGGCACTACCATCCCTTTGCCCTTTGCCTGGGACATGGCAGAAGTTAGACATTTCTTATAAGAGTCTCTTTATAAAAACCACTACCCCATATACAAACTTTTCTTCTTCATCTCTCCTGCAACTACCCTCTTTGAAGTCACTGTCAAGCTGCCATACTTGTCAGAGCATTCTGAACAATCAGATCAAATGCATTCACCCAAATCTGCTGTATTTTAGTGGAGTCAACCTAAGATTCAGGGAAGGAAATGAAATCTATGGCTTAACACTGGTAAAGAACGATTCAGAAGTATACAGCAAGAGGAGGGAAAATTAGCTTTGCCAATCACCAGTTGGTTGATGAAGTCATTGAAGGTGAGAAACCAGTTAGAGAAACACAGAAACAGTAAAATCTTAAAATTGAGAGATGTAAAGACAGAAATCAAGAGACATTCAAACACACACACACACACACACACACACACACACAAACACACACACACACACACCAGCATTCTAGTTCCAGGGCTTAATCTGTGAATGTATTCACTGACATGGCCTCTTCATGTTCTTTTTTAATCCAGCCTTTAAAAAAGAGAGATTTCACTTGTAGTTTCTTTGCAGGAATATTTTGAAAATTATCTATGTAAAAAATAAAGATGCTGTCAAACACTATGAGCTCCTCAGAGATAGTAATTACCCACCTTCCCCATAGAAAGTGCTTACTTATAATTTTTATAAATTTTAGATAGCAGTAAGAGAGAATATCAGTCACTTATATGCCAGGTTAGTAGCTGCCAGCTGCCAGATGAACTGCTCTTTTATTCTTTTAAGATTACAACCCCCCCCAGCACTCCCACCTCTCCTATTTCCTGTGATCCTTGCTCCCAATGTTTGCTCCCAATGTTTATAGCAGCACTTTCAACAATAGCCAAATTATGGAAAGAGCCTAAATGTCCATCAACTGATGAATGGATAAAAAAGTTGTGGTTTATATATACAATGGAATACTACGTGGCAATGAGAAAGAATGAAATATGGCCTTTGTAGCAATGTGGATGGAACTGGAGAGTGTTATGCTAAGTGAAATAAGTCATACAGAAAAAGACAGATACCATATGTTTTCACTGTTATGTGGATCCTGAGAAACTTAACAGAAGACCACAGGGGAGGGGAAGGGGGAAAAAAAGTTAGAGAGGGAGGGAGGCAAACCATAAGAGACTCTAAAAGACTGAGAATAAACTGAGGGTTGATTGGGGGGGTGGGAGGGAGGGGAAAGTGGGTGATGGGCATTGAGGAGGGCACCTGTTGGGATGAGCACTGGGTGTTGTATGGAAACCAATTTGACAATAAATTTCATATTAAAAATAAATAAACATTAAAAAAATAAAAAAATATATAGCACTATCGACAATAGCCAAATTATGGAAACAGCCCAAATGTCTATATACATATATACATATATGTCTATATATATATATGTCCATATATGTATATATAGTGGAATATTACTTGGTGATCAAAAAGAATGAAATCTCGCCATTGGCAACAATGTGGAGGAACTAGAGTGTGTTATGCTAGGCGAAATAAGTCAGAGAAAGATAAATATATTTTTTTCACTTGCATGTCGAATTTAAGAAACAAATGAATATAGGGGAAGGGAAAGAAAAATCAGATAAAAAGAAAGAGGGAGGCAAACCTTAAGAGACTCTTAATATAGAGAACAAACTGAGGGTTGCTGAAGGGGAAGTGGGCAGGGAATGGGCTAAATGGGTGATGGGTATTAAGGAAGGCACTCGTTGGGATGAGCACTGGGTGTTATATGTAAGTGATGAGTCACTAAATTCTAGTCCTGAAATAAAGTAACAATAATAATAATAATAAAAGGAAAAAATTATTAGACAAAAATTACTTTTTTTTCTAATGAGGTGAGGGTAGGAGAAGGTCAGGTCAAAAGAGGAAAATATATCTTTTATAATACACATTTACAAGTAAAACACCTTTCAAGAAAGCTGTTTATTTAAGAATAAAAGGGCCCATGAACATCTATGAAATGTGAATCTTGTGTAAATGAATCAACACTGGCCTGTGGCTGCTCTGGCTAGGAGTTATCATCATATGTAATGGAAAAAGAAATCCTATTGTTTGGAAATAGGATCTTCTATGTGATTTTAAAGATTTATAAGTACTTGTTCATAGGAAGAAAATGCTGGATTCGTCTTAGAAATCTTATTTTGATCAATTTTATAATTTGTTAACATTTGTTACAGTTAACAGATATTCTATTTAAATAAAAAGAAAGGAACGTGTGAGCATATACACAAAAAGCAGTAAATTCTGTAACGTAAAAATAGTGAAAATACCACCACATATTAGTCTTTCCTAGATTTTACCAAATAAATTTCACAATCTAAATGCTCTAAGACTATAATTCTTTGCAAGTAAATGATTCACTCTCCAACACTTATTTTAAGTGATCCTTCTATCACAATCAAAATATTTGGTGAAGCAAGTCAAGTGATTTGGGAAGGGGAGAAGTAATTTGTTACAAGTGTCATTTAGAAGTGGTGTGAAATCCCAACTGGAATACAGTGATCCATAATTAGTAATTGGGTATAATTTTTTTAATGAAAAAGTCAAATCAGGGATTTTATCATCATCAGTTGACACATGGAATACTTCCTATGCATTCAAAAAGCAATTATGGATATCAGAATATGTCCCTGGGAGTCAGTCCATTTTCAACTTGACTATGACTTCCTATATCAACATCTTGTTACTGATCAGTTAATTCATGTTAATAATCCTGGCAGTGAGGTACTGAAATGTTCTCACTCATATACTTACACACATACAAATGCATACACCGACATACACACATCCTAAAAATCAAAGGCTCAAATATTTCCGAATCAGCAACCTTTCAATTTAGGGTCCAGAATTATTCTCTGTACACAGGCCATCTGATTTTCACAATATGCCTGTGAAGCTGGAATTACAAATCTCATTCAATGGATGGAGTCAGAGATCCAAGAAGGAGAAGAGCTGAATTTGAACCGAGTTCCATTTCACTTAAAGCCTATGCTTTGTGGTTTCAGAACTGTGCCTCGAAAATAGGAGAGACGGTCATGCCCTATTTACTGGGACATTGTTTTTTTAGCCAAGTTTGTTATAAAGGGCATTTTTTTCTGAAGGAAGCTCTACTTTGCCAGAGATTTATATTACACAATTTGAAACTGTTTACCAGTATATAAGTTTTATGAGGGCTGGGACCATGTCTGGTGTTTTTTTTGTTTTGTTTTGTTTTGTTTTTGTTTTCTAATGCATAGTATCTAGGAGACAGGAGGTATTCAATAACTATAACATTTGCTAAATGAATTCACTATGGAAAATTTTTTTCTTGCAGATCTAATAAAAGCATAGTTCAGAATCCAGAAAATAATTTAGTGTACATTTTAGGTTCAAGAAAAATGAATAATACTCAAATATGGTTACACAAAGTATTAGTAAAATTCTTTGCCATACTCTAAGCAATAAAGTATTTCTCATAATCAAATATAATATACATCAAGAATCTAGATATCATAAATACCTGCTTTGTTGATTTCTCCCATTATAAAGTAGTTAAGCCTTATAAATTGAGCAATTTCAGTAAGTTTTCATCAGTTTCAGTTTATTGAACACATGTAACTTCAAATTCAGAACAAATTTCTTCATGCTTTGCTAACATTGAAACTTGCTGAATTTTTCTACTCTGGTAATATTTTACAACCTCCTTTAATCTCTCTAGGTAATCACTGACTTTTACTTGGAATCCCATCTATTTTTATGCTATGCCACCTTCATTTTTCTGTAAGCATCTTAAATTCAGGAATACTGTTCATCATTGTATCTTTAGGGTTTAGTGTGGATCGGGCCTATTATACAGATTCAAGAAATTCCTGTGGAAAGAGAAGAAAGGAATGAGAGATGTAGTGGGAAGGTGGAGGAAAAGGGGGAGGGAAGGATGGAAGGAGAGAAAGAAAAAGAGAGTGAAGAGAGAAAGAAAGAAAATAGTAAATTAGTTCTTGGATTAGGAGAAATAAAGTTAAGGATCAACAATGCTGAATCCTTGCTTAGAAACAGAGAACTACTGCGACATCTACCAAGATGTTTACATGTTAAACAACTTCCCAGAGTATATGGATAGCCCATTGATAATTGCTACTTCTGACTAAGAATTGTATCCTTACTGATACTTCATATAGGATTTTTGAGCCTAGGGAGTGTTTGACATTTCACTACAACCCATTAATTGCAGGATGAACCAAATCATTCAGGTGACTGAGAGCACAAGAATACATTTATTAATTAGTAGCAATATCCTCCAGATTCTCCAGGTTCTAGGGGACATAGTAATTTTTTACTATGTCCTATTTACATTAATTTTGACTCATTATCATATTATACTCATACTATATGCAATTTAGTAATACTTTGTTCATGTGCATGTTAAGTAGTCATAGCTTTCCAAACCTGAACTCTGTTTCTTATAATGCTGATACTAGCAACTAGAAAGTTTTTTTGTTTTGTTTTGAAGATGGAATAAGACCAGAACACAGGATCTATGACAACCAGTTCTAAAATTGCCTACTAGTTAGAGAATCCTTCTACTCCTCAAAGTCAATCACTCAGGAAGCATTTATTGAACACCCAAAGGATGAATTATATAAGGCTCTTAAATAAGAATAATCTTCAGAACTATAGTATTCCAGCCAAATACTTATTTTTTTATGTCATTCAGAAAAAGAGGCTTATGATGCCTTTCCAAACAGCTAATTAGAATACTTAACACCTATTCACCTTTTATCTAAAGATAAAATAAATTGAATGGGGAACTACTGAAGAGCTCTTCTCAAGTGCAGATTATGCAAATTTATTGTATTCTTATTCTTGGCCTCAGGGTGAAAACAAACAAATCAAGAAATTATTGAAGAATCCCCTCCTTAAAAAAATACAAGTACTGGGGCACCTGGGTGGCTCAGTCGGTTAAGTGGCCGACTTCAGCTCAGGTCATGATCTCGCGGTCCGTGAGTTTGAGCCCCACGTCGGGCTCTGTGCTGACAGCTCAGAGCCTGGAGCCTGTTTTGGATTCTGTGTCTCCCTCTCTCTGACCCTCCCCCATTCATGCTCTGTCTCAAAAATAAGTAAACGTTAAAAAAAAATTAAAAAAAAATACAAGTACTATGTAAATTTTATATCATTTGTTTATTCAAGAGTCACTTATTGAGTACCTATTATGTTGAATGAAGATGTAGGACAGGGACATTGAAGATTTCATAAAAGTGTCTGATGCCTCTCTGAGGTGTGGTCATGTTTTTTAACATTTCTGTCCAAAGGGTGCTATGGGTTTTCCTAATACAGTGGAAGACCATCAATCCCCTATTTCTTTCCATGTCTAGCCAACTACTTGAGCCTGTTACTGATTGCTTACCAAGTACAAGATGCTTTAAACATTTTCTTTTCTGAATCTTTAATCCATTCCAGTCTGGGGTCATCTGATTATTCCTAAACCAACCACAAAGTTTGATGTGTAGAGAAAAACAAATGGGTTGTAGTTTAAATTCCAGCTCTTTCACTAATTAAACTCTTGGTAAAATTACTTAACTCCTTTAAACTTTGTTTTTCTCATCTATAAAATAGAACCTCTCCTTTTTTTCTCTCACAAGTTTGACTAGAGGATTACAATGAAATAAAGCATATAAAATACATAGTCCAATTCCTGCCATAAACTACTATCTTAGCAAATGGCTTTATCCTCCTGGCTCCTCCCTAAATGAGCCAAGGGGGTCTGGAGGAGAGGAAAACACAGGAGTGAGAAGGAGGGACACTACTAAAATCCCTGCTGTGGGTTTGGAGTCACTGTCTCCAGTGACTCTGCACTTTGAGCAGTTATCCCTCTGCATCTTTATTTACAAGAGCCAAATTATGGAAGCAGCCCAAGTGTCCATCAATAGATGAATGGATAAAGAAGATGTGGTACATATACTCAATGGAATGTTACTCAGTCATAAAGAGAGAATGAAATCTTGCCATTTGCAACAACATGGATGGATCTAGAGGGTATAATGCTACCTGAAATAAGTGAGTCAAAGAAAGACAAATACCATATGATTTCACTCATATGTGGAATTTAAGAAACAAAACAAAGAAAAAAAAAAGAGACAAACCAAAAAACAGACTCTTAACTGTAGAAAACCAACTGATGGTTACCAGAGGGGAGATGGCTGGGGGATGTGTGTGAAATAGGTGAAGGGGATTAAGAGTACACTTATCTTGATGAGCACTGAGTAATGCATAGAATTGTTGAATCACTATATTGTACACCTGAAACTGATATAACACTGTATGTTAACTATACTGGAATTAAAATTTTTAAAATTAAAAAAATAATAAAATGAAAAAAAAGCAGTTATTCCTTAGCGAGGTTGATTATTAAAATCCTTTGGAGGGGTGTCTGGGTGGCTCAGTTGGTTAAGGGTCCGACTTCGGCTGAGGTCATGATCTCACAGTTCGTGAGCTGGAGCCCCGTGTCTGCTCTGTACTGACAGCTCAGAGCCTGGAGCCTGTTTCAGATTTTGTGTTCTCCCTCTTGCTCTCTGCCCCTCCCTGACTCTCTCTCTCTTCCTCTCTCTCTCTGTCTCTCAAATAAATAAACTACAACAACAAAAAAATCCTTTGGAAATGGGCCCGGGCCTCTATCTTATATTCAGATCTAAGATGGGCCTCAAACTCGGATTCTCATTCAGAAGGTTGTAATTAATGGAAGCCTAGAAATCCAAGTTTTCATAATATTCTACATTTTGATGTCAAGCAAGGCTGGTAACTGCTGAACTAAGGTGATGTCAAAGACCATGTTGACAAGAAAGGACTGCACAACTCCCAAAGAGCTCATGCTTCTGGAACAAATCCTCAGGAATAAATGAAACAGAAGCATATGTGATTTTTGTTACTGTGATAATTAATTTTATATGTCAACTTGGCTGGGACACAGATGTGCCCAGATATTTGGTTAAACATTATTCTAGGTATGTCTGTGAGGGTGTCTCTGGATGAGATTAACATTTGAATCAATAGATGAGCAAAGTGGATTGTTCTCCCCAGTGTGGGTGGGCGTCATTCAATCCCATGGAGGCCTGAAAAGCAGGGTTAGGGAAAATTTGCTTCCTCTGTTTTCAACTGAGACACTGGTCTGCACTCAGATTGGAACTTACACCAGTGGCTCTCCTGAGTCTCAAGCCTTGGGGCTTGAATGGTTGTAGAAAAGATGGACATTAACTGGTAGAATTTAAGAGAACTGAGACCCATCTCAGAAGCTGAAGCTTGTAAGTGTAGGATCGGGAAATATGATGGGAGCCTAGGAGACGAGGTTCCCTGCTACCTTAAATGAAGAAGCTTCAAATAGCCTGGCATATCTTCATCTTATAGGTGGTAGAGATTCTATGGAGAGGGATAAAGTTAGGAGGAAAAACCACCAATATATTGGATCATGGCAGAGGAAGGAACAGCATGTGATAGTGAGCCCCTAGTAATTTGTCATTTAAAGAGATGATGGAGGTCTCCACTATTCCCATCATGGTGCTACAGAGAAATGAGGGGACTGTGTAGAGAAGACCCTGCTTTTGGCTCCCTCCCCACTTAGACTTACTCATCTAGTAGAGGTTACTTCACTTTATGAATTTCTTTTCAGTGAGTCTTTGAAGTCCTGCTGGGTTCATTTTTGACAACTCTCTTCCCTCCATGCCTTAGAAGAGCATCACATCACAAAACGTGCTTAGTGAAACGGGTGCTCGTAGGTGTTGCATAAAAGGAGACTCTACTATCAACCAAGTTTGGGGAAACAGCGGGTTAACACAGAGAAAGAAAGTTCCTTTACAGCAGGTTTTCTCAGATCTTTTAACAAGTTAGTACACGTTGTGAATTTGTAAGAGACAAATGTAATTTGAAGCATTTCCCCAAAACTTGTGACCCTCATTACTGTATTAGTAAGGATTCTCCTGGTTTTTAAGTGACAGAAACTGAGCTCCAACAGGCATAAGCCATAAAAGGAATTTATTGGCTCACAGAATTATGAAGCCCAGGCATGGCTGAATCTGGAGGCCTCAAATGATGTCACCAGTGTCTGTCTTTCTCCATCTGTTGGCTCAACCTTCCTCTGGGTTGGCTTCATTCTCATGAACTCATTCTCTATGTGGTGGTCTCTGGCATCTCCAGGCTTACATTATACTTACAGTTACAAATTTCACTTTGGAAAAATCTGCACTACAGAATAGAACTTATTACAAGTGAATTGGTTTTTTTTTTTAATTTAGAAGTATTTAAATCATAAGCAATTAAGTTACAATAATGAGATATAAAATGTAATTCCTGAAGACCTTGTTTTTATATAAAGGTCTTTTTAATCACAACCCATGGTATGGGTGCACACTGGTTTAAGATATCATGAAACTACCTAATTAAAGCTATCCCTCAGATGTAATAATGTATTTGAGAACTTGGTTTGCTTCCCAATTTCCTGACATTCTCCCACCCCAAATTAATGCTTTATAATTTACACAGTGTTTTCTTATTGCTTCCAGAATCATGAGGGGTCACCTTTGGTTAAGGAAATACGTATCTATCAACAAATTAAGGTGAACATATTTAATTTCTGACCATGAACCTATTTTAGATGAACTCTGTTAGAAAACTGCAGAAGATATACTCACTTAGAAACTCTCACTAGATGTCAACTTTTTAATTTTTTTTATTTTTTGAGAGAGAGAGTGCATGAGTGTGCCAGCGGGGGAGGGGCAAAGGGACGGGGGGGGGGGAGAGAATCTTAAGCAGGCTCCACACTCAGCCTGGAGCCCGAGGTGCAGCTCTATCTTATGACTGAGATCATGACATGAGCAGAAATCAAGAGTTGGATACTTAACCAACTGAGCCACCCAGGCACCCCAGATGTCAACTTTATTGTAAATTTATGACTAGACTCCAAGATATATTTGACTGTGAATCATGGGATTCTTCATTAGCGTCCCCAATTGGTTTTAAATCATCAACATCACATCATGATACTGGCAGGAATTGCTGTATAGTCAATATGAAAGAGGCTTCTCTTTAATTGGTCAACTAGTAATCATTTTCATTTTGAAATGCTTAATGGTAATGAGTTTATTTTTACATATGGCATATTTTGGGGATTTTGATTTTTCTAACCTAAGGAAATTATTTTAGCATGTTAGAAACTGAATTCCTTGGAGATGCTCATTTCACTTCCTGTACATTTACTGTGTCTTTATGGCCAGCTAGGAAGTGAACTATAATGAAAGCAAAATCATTTGGAATTTTTATAACTGATATCCTAAACACTTGTCAATCCATTCTATGATGCTACTTAATACTCACTAATGATAATATCTTGAAAGATTTCAAGATTCTTCAGCAGTTTCTGAATCATTAAAAGAGATCATACTATGCCTAACAATAAAATAACTGGTTATTATTTTATTGCTTGAAAACTAGTTGTCCACAGACATATGTGCACCTTCTTTCAATTGTTTGATATGAGATCACTCTGCAAGATAATAAAGTTTCTAACAGAATTCTTAGTCCCAACCTTTTGAATAAAATGCATAAGTGTCCTTCTACATCAAGATCCTTTTAGGTAACAGCTAACATTAATTGATAAGTGCTCTATACAGATATCACATAAAACATTTTTTTAACATTTATTCATTTTTGAGAGGCAGAGAGAGACAGAGTGTGAGTGGGGGAAGGGCAGAGGGAGAAGGAGACACAGAATCTGAAGCAGGCTCCAGGCTCTGAGCTGTCAGCACAGGGCCCGACGTGGCGTTTGAACTCACGGACCGCAAGGTCATGACCTGAGCCGAAATCAGACACTTAACCTACTGAGCCACCCAGGCATCCCCAGATATCACATTTAAACCTCACAATGACTTTAGAAAAAAGGTAGCATTTCTTTAACCTCAATTTTACAGAGTTGGAAGCTGAGGCAGAGGGAAGTTAAGTGCCTAATACTACACAGTGTATAAATGGCAGAATTGGCAAGGCAATCCAACGTCAGAACCAGTGATAGTGACCACTGTTACTAGAATGATTGATTGTTTCACCTGTGAGCAGAGTACTTGAAAACGTTACTTAAGGCACAACAACAAGGGGGACATTTGGATTTATCTCAAATGTAGAAGAGTCTTACATTAAGGGCACCGGTGAACATGTGCACACACGCACGCACGCATGCACGCACACACGCACACGCCCATTCCGTAAGGATTGCCTGATGGCTCAGCACATTTTGGTTATTGCACGGCTTTTGTTTTCTTGTCTTGAGTTAAAAAGACTTTAACAAAGCTCCCATAAATAAGAGCCCAAGTAAATAAAAATCTCATATTTGTAGTGGTACACTAATAAGCTTAATAACAATAATCCACAAACATCTGCAATCATAAAATAAAAACTTCATTACCATTTCAATGCAGTCACTACAAATCCTCAGGTTAGCCAGTACACCAGCTGTGTCCTGTGTGCTTCACAACACAAACAGCAATTCATTCCAAATTACCACTCTCTGTTAGTGACTCTTGCTCCCTGGCTCCCGTCCCAAACACTCCTGCTGTTCAGGTCTATTGTTTCCCCCTGCTAGAAGCCTTTTATTTCCTGGGAAAGCTTGAAGGACTGTCTCCATGAAAAACTAGGCTAATCTTCTAACTTCTGATCTCCCGCTCTATGTCCTCCAATATTCTGGGCGCACTCAGCCTTCCTTTCTCTCTATCCAAGTGACATCGAATATACATTTCTAGAAGGTGTACAGAATACCTCACCCAAAGAATGAAATTAAAGGAGTTAACAAAACTTATGCTATTTCATAGCTCTGTAAGATGAACTAGTTTGAGATTCAGATAATGAGCTTTAGTCTCTCTATAGGAGCTGTGGAGTTGAGAAAACTCCCTCTCCGTAATTCCTGCCATGGGCCTCTAAGTCATCAAATTCCATATAAAATTACAGAGGACTTCCCTCTGAGAGTTTATGGCCTCAGAACAGCAGGTTAAAAACCAGATTGGTGGAAAATGAAGGGTAGTCTTTTAGCCACATGTAACACATATCCCAGCTTATAGAAATTTTATACTACTTAAGAGATCATACTTAACAGGCAGTTTATTTTTATGCTGCAAAATACTTATCTATTCCTTTTCATCTGGAACTGAAACTTTTTTGCAATTCTGAATACAATTGAAGAGAAAGAATGAGAGGGTATTTGATCTTAGCCCTACTGATCCGAGCTGTACTGATATACAAGATTTCAGGAAAACATTGTCTTTTGGATTAACTCTTCCACCGCACAAGCATAACCAAGAGATTCATTTCTTCTAGGATATGGAAATTCTAGTCTATTCCCAGTCAAAATAGGGGTCATTTAAATACTTCCTCTATTTATAATTTCTAAAAGGATGCTAGAAAACATTGGGAGAAATGTACTTAAAAAATTATCTTGGGGCGCCTGGGTGGCGCAGTCGGTTAAGCGTCCGACTTCAGCCAGGTCACGATCTCGCGGTCGGTGAGTTCGAGCCCCGCGTCAGGCTCTGGGCTGATGGCTCGGAGCCTGGAGCCTGTTTCCGATTCTGTGTCTCCCTCTCTCTCTGCCCCTCCCCCGTTCATGCTCTGTCTCTCTCTGTCCCAAAAATAAATAAACGTTGAAAAAAAAAATTAAAAAAAAAATTATTTCTGTTTTGTTGTTATAACCCAGTACCTTGTACAGATGACCTCACATTGTTTTCCTAGGGACCTGGGGATCTGTTCGTAAAGATTCTTCAAATCTTCATCTGGGAGCCTTTTATGGTGCAGGTCGGTAGCTTTTTGGAGCCACGAGCTTATATCAGAGACCATCTTCCCCTTGGAATATAGCAGCTGACTGAAAACGAAGTTAACCCTAATACCATGTACCACAGGTATCTTGACTCTTTGATGTGCCTATTTTGACTCCATCAGTAAAAGAGGATTGCTCTGCTGGCTAACATAGAATATAACTCTGCAGAGATGAACCATGGCAGTCATTTATAACACCATACACCCTTTCCCAAGCAGCCTGTTATACAGATGAAACACTGTTTTTACATGGCATATTTACAAAGGCAAGAGGGAAGAGGGTAGAAAATCTGTCTGCAGGGTTCCATTGAACATTACAGAGATAGCTATTGGGGAACACTTGTCCATAAACATGGTAATGGGCTCATTTTCACAGATTGGATATTTCACAGATAGATCCCATCTCAAGGGCCACTTGGAAATCTTGACAAGAAATGTGCCACAAAGAAGTACAGGCATTGTGATATGAAGAATGGAAATGGGACACCCTGAAAAGCTGATTCATTTTAAACACGAAAGCCAAGGGTGAGTTAACCTATCACTTATTGCTCCTTTATAATCTTCTCTTTGGCAGCCAGCAAACGGTACTTGATGTATTTTTTCAAGATAGAAAAATAAAGTGACATCTGTTTATGGAATTCACCAGCAGGTCCACACATTGTGGGCTGTTTTAACAATTGGTTTCTAAAAATAGATTTAGGACAAATGTAAGCATTCTTTGGCATGGTTAGAGTCATCACAGACTGCCTACGTAATCAACTCCTGGCACCTGAATGCCTATTTTTAGGAGACCCAAAGGAGTGAGCTGTGGTCATTTTGGAGACATTTATGAGGCTCCGAGTAATTCATAGATGATGGATTTCCATTATGAATGCAAACTCTCAGAAACAAGATTCAACTTAAAGGAAACATTTTTGTCTGAAAGCACTACCCTAAACCTTGTTTCATCATTCCAGAGTATTGAATCATAATACACTATTGTGAATTTACTATGCTTACATAGATGGTTTGTATAGGCTGGGTTCAAAGTGCACCATTCTTAAAAGGGACTAGGAAACTTTATCAACTCTGAACACCAATAGTCAGGTGACAGTCATGCATCAGTGTCAGCATATGATAGGAGAAGTCAGATTCTGGGAGGCAAAACAACTTAGAACGGAGATCCAAGCACAATATTTGATGACTCCAACTTGTTGCAGACAATGACATTTAGTACCTTCTGTAGACGTAGGATAGAAATAGTAGGGATTTGGATAACTTTTTCTGGAATAGTTAGAATACCAAATCAAAAGCTTACAAATCCTTATAGGAGACAAATAATCATACTCTTTAACAGGAGATTCTATCTATCTATCTATCTATCTATCTATCTATCTATCTATCTATCATATATCTATCTATCTTCCTCTCTAACTACCCATCTATCTACCTATGTACCCATCTGTTTATACACACACACACACACATATACACACATAATATACAACATTTTTGTTTAGAAAATATCTGTGTACTTGAAATACATTAAATATCTCCATATGCATAGCATTGTCTAGGAATAGTACACAATAAACCAATCAAATAAAATCTATATTAATTGGAAATATATGCTTTAATTCAGACGACTAGATACTGTTACCCATAAAAGTAAATGAGACAATGGAACCCTTTTGGAAGAAATTCTTGATTTAAACAAGAAAACAATGTTGATATTTTATACAAGATAAGATTAGATTCATATGTCTTGTTTTTGTGGCAACCTCTAATAAGTCTTTAAATACTCTGATACTTGCTTCATCCTTTACTTTCCTCTCTTCACATTCTATCTTCACATATATCCCTGATACTGGTGATTACGACCCTCTGGACACTTTCATTCTGTCTTCTTGATCAGTAGGTTTCTTTAGAATGATCTCGTTTTCCAAAGGCCAGCTAAGTTGTCCTATCATTAAAATGCCTTTTGATTTCTAGAGATGATTATTTCATTTTGAAAATCTTTCTCAACTTCTTGGGAGCTCAAGTGTTGACTACATTAACAATGTGGTAGAAAGAAAAATGTGTAGATATTAAACTTCTGCTAAAGATAATTTGGAATTTAGGGGTAAAGGCAGAGGTGGACACGGGGGTCAGAGGAATGGGATAATTAAAACCACTCTGATTAAATTCAGCCTATTGAAATATTTCAATGAAATGAGAATGATCATTCATGCCCTGAGGGAAAACTGCCATTCCCTTCTGGATGGAATTCCTATTTTTGAGAACTGCAAATTTGCTAAAGTGGTAGATTCGTCCAAAATTAGCTTGTAAAATGCTTGCAATAAGCAACATCTCCAAATCATGGTCAAATGGCATTTTCTACAGATATTCCACGACAAAATATCTTATATAGGCTAAAGTACAGCTATCAAAATATCTTCTATTTCTTCAGGGTTTTATTACCATGTTTTGCAAGTTTAATATCATATACTGAGCTGATATGAGCCAAAAAGCAATACATTTCTCTGTCTGGCAAGGATATCTAGCTTCTGTACTTCAGAACCAAAGGAAGCTGTCCTCAAAAATATGTGAGGTTTCTTCATCCAATAAAACATTGCTAATGCCATGGTTGATCACCTGCCTCAAAGTTTATCTCAGCAAGTCACATGAGCACTATTAAGTGCCCACAGCACACAAAACCCTTTATGGTAATGATTAAATGACACAATATTAGTTTAACAAAAACAGGAAAAAAAATTTGAATACGGTGGGTGATACCTACTAAGAGTTCAATAACAGTTTCTTTCCTGACTCTTAATGGGTTGGGGGAGGTTGGGATGAAGAGAATAGGAAAAAGTTAAATGGTATTCAAGAAAATGCTAGGTGGTTCTCAGTGTCAAGGATGGGGTAACACTGATCTGTCCCTTCTCTTTCAGATCCGTTGATGTGTCAAGGTGCAGATTTACAACATGGCCAATTTGGTCTGGAGAAAGCAAAACGTGACTTCTCTCATGGGAACTGAATCCACAATCCTATCCTTCTAGTCTTAGATTCTAATAGAAATGAAGAACAATGCAAATGAATGGTGATTTTAGAAATCATCTTTAAATTTAATCCTTTGACGGACAAATTAGTGTGGTCCTCTCCCACCTATCAATAATACCTGAATAGCCTACTATGCTTTCATCTGGCAGAATCTGTTGGAAAGTTATTTGTGTTGTTTTCCATTTATATAGTTCAAGGTAAATCCCAACAGTACTATAAACCATGGGAATTTTCAAGCCTACATAGCCCCTGATCTTTTCAATAGCCCCAAAGGGTCCTAGGCCCCCGTGAACTCAGACTCCAAGTAATTTGAGAAAGTCTCACTCTGTTCTGAAGATCTAAAGGCAGTAAATCAGTTGCTCTGGACCCTGTTGGGATTGAGTCTAATAAGGGAAGTTTCCTTATAAATAACCATGGGATTGATTAGTGGCCCAATAATAAAACCTTTTTTTCCCCCCATAGATACGATGGATTTGGAGAGTGTAATGGATGAGTCTTTCCCCTTTCCCCTTGAACTGAGCTGATCTTGATGTGTTTGGCAGTTAGAATATGGTACAAATGATGCTGTGCATTGATACCTCTTGGGACGCCATGACAAGTCCAAGGGGCATAGAAAGGATGTGGAGGAGAATCTATGTGCTTCAGCCAACAGCCCTGGCTGAGTGTCCAACACTGTATGAGTGAGCATCTTGAGCTCTAGCCCAGTCTGTCCTCTGGAGGGATGCAGCACCAGCGGACAGCACAGGGAGCAGAACTGCCTAGCTGGGCCCTATTAACTCACAGTATCTTCAGGGATAAAATAATGATTGTAGTTGTTCTTTTTTTTTTTAATTTTTAAAAAATGTTTTTTATTTATTTTTGAGATAGAGACAGAGCATGAGCAGGGGAGGGGCAGAGAGAGAGGGAGACACAGAATCCAAAGCAGGCTCCAGGCTCTGCCTGAGCTGTCAGCACAGAGGCTGACTCAGGTTCGAACTCATAAACCAAGAGATCATGACCTGAGCTGAAGTCAGATGCTTAACCGACTGAGCCACCCAGGCACCCCTGATTGTAGTTGTTCTAAACCACTAAGTTTTAGGATGGTTTGTTATCTATCAAAACCCGTACAGACATTAATACTTTCTCCAAGTTTGTTTTGAGCCTAATGACACATATTTGTAGTAAGATGTCTAGCTGGGGATAGTATAACTTATAGAGAAGTTGAATCATTATGTTGGATACTTGAAACTAATGCAACATTGAGCCAAATATACTCAAATTAAAAAAAAAAGTTAAGCTAGCTGGAGGAATATCTATGTTTTTGAAATATTTTTTCTCAAAGGTAGCTGTTTTGAGTGGACAAAAAATCAAGACTGGGGCTATGGTGGCAAAACCATTAAATCACTGGAAAAGGCATGAAGCCAAAGGTAAAGACGATGGCTAGTGCTGGGGAAGAGATATCTGTGTTGGGAGAAGCCTGCATTAGTATCATGTGGCCACTGTAACATGCCAGTGCCTCCCAGGGGAAGCTCTTGGACTTCAAAGTTCTGCCTAGATTTTTTTGAACTGCATGAGTAAATCTTCATTCTTTTATTATTTTCATATTGAATTAGAAGCTCTTTTACATAAATATAATTTTCCAGCATCTGTTGATTTTTTTGGACCATGAAATTTAGGAGGAAATTAAAAGCATGAAGGCTTGCATGGCATACTGCTGAGTTATGCAAGTTTGAAATAAAACTTTATCTAATTCTGTCACAAAAATCTGCTTTTTAGACATAAGGCCTGACAAGCTCACATTACTCACATTCACATTTGTGATTGCCACCTCACTCTCCTCCTGAGATGATTCTGTTTCTCACCAGTTTGATGGGCCAGTAGAAAATGCATTTGCCAATAGCCTGGGTCAGGTGCCAGCTGCTTTTGGGCTCCTTTGATTGCCGTGTCCCTTCTGGAGAGAACAAGTTGCCAAGGAAGTAGCAGGAGTCAGAAATGAGTCAAGGTCAGGAGACAATAGCCATGGCATAAACCCTTGTGGAAATTAGCAGAGTTCACTGTAGGATGCAGGAATTAGGGACAAAGCCAAGAATTTGGCCAGAACCATTCAGGCTGGTGTTGAATTTTAGGGCTGTCACTTCTCTACTTATCCCATGGCAAAGCAGCTAGATTCTTGGAGAAGGAACTGGCTTTCTTCTAGAAAGTGGTTATTTATGTGCCCACTTAGGAGTAAGAGTGAAAGGCCAGATCTCAGCTATGGGGGCTGGTCTTTGGTGGAGGGCACTGAGCCAAAGGTACTGCCACTAAAGTACT
Organism: Felis catus; assembly: GCF_018350175.1. NCBI lineage: Eukaryota > Metazoa > Chordata > Mammalia > Carnivora > Felidae > Felis > Felis catus. The sequence continues at coordinate 111,952,992 of NC_058374.1, forward strand.
AGGTAACTGAAGGACAGGTAATAAAGGGAGGTGAGGAGCAGCAAGCCCATGGAAGCAGGCAGAGAGCAAGAATGCAACCAATCACAATGGGATGGCAACAGAGAGTTCAGGTTTGGGAAGCAGAGCTTAGAAAGATTCCTGGATGCAAACCGGTAACAAATGGTGGGAGATTTTAAAATGTTGTCTGCAGTTAACGTGTGGGAAAGGAGAGAGCAATAATAAACATCAGGAGGATCCTGCATTAAAAATCAAGAAGCCTGAAACACAGACCTGGTTTAGAAGCTAAGTCATTTCATACCAAGAAATAAATGACAAAATGACAGATGGTACAATCAAGTGGCTGTATGGTGCCCACAGTTGACTTTGAGTGTCCACTTACTACCAGAATATGTGCTGTGTTCCACATGGATGAGCTTCTGAGATGACTAGACTCTAGATTATGTATTCAAAATTTAAACCGAGTCTCACCTTTGTTGTCATTGGAATTTTCCTATATCTAAGATCACATTTAGCTGTGACTCGCTGTGCTTCTTTTACTTCAGTCTTGAACTCATGAGTCAGAGTTTATTTTCATGGTTGGGCTGCCTGTCAACCTTCAGTCTATAAGAAACTATTGGAAAGCCAGCTATCTGTGGTAATTGACATTAACAATGTGGGAGCAACTCCTGTTTTCACTCTGGACCTGGATTATTAGGTGTGGGGAACCAAAAAGAGGGCTACTGTGAGTATGGGCCACAGGTAGGGGTCTACCAAGACTGAGGGATCAGACTGAGTGTGTGGACCTCAACTCTTTCTCTTGGCCCTTAGGGTTAAGGGACTTGTTTGAGGGTGAAGAACTGTTCACCTTTTGCTACACAGCACACATGTCTGCAGAACAGAGACTCTGATGCGTCAGAGTTGGTTAACAGTTGCCCCCCGACAGACAGGGAACACAGAGGGCAATTGTTTTACACGGACTAGGAAATATACCGTCCTACAGAAGACATCACATAAACCTTGACAGTTACTTGTCCTCTGAGAACCCAGAAGTATTTTGCTTTTCCCTCCCAAATGATGCATGGAGTGTTCTGGGATGCATGTTATAATGAAATAATAGAGTCCTAGAGTCCCGCTTTCCTCTTCTCATCCATGGAGAAGAAGGAAAAATAGGCCCTGGATGCGGATTAAACTTTGCTTTTATTTATTTTTTTTTAATTTTTTTTTTTAACGTTTATTTATTTTTGGGACAGAGAGAGGCAGAGCATGAACGGGGGAGGGGCAGAGAGAGAGGGAGACACAGAATCGGAAACAGGCTCCAGGCTCTGAGCCATCAGCCCAGAGCCCGACGCGGGGCTCGAACTCACGGACCGCGAGATCGTGACCTGGCTGAAGTCGGACGCTTAACCGACTGCGCCACCCAGGGGCCCCTAAACTTTGCTTTTATAGTCAACAAATACGCCATCACTCTTATCAACATTACTTCTGACTGAATTACTAAGAATCCTCATAATCATCACCACCATTATTGCAACTCCAATTAAAGGTACCTGCTTCATTCCAGGCACTGTGCCAAGTGCCAACATCACTGCGACTCACTGAATCCTCCCAAGAATGCTGTGAGCTTGTTATTACAGCCCCATCTCATATTTGAAGATTCTTTAGGCCAGTAGGTAAATGTAAAAATACTTAACAACCAGTCCCATAAGGTGATAGATCTGAAGTCACACACAGATATCCTAGAGTTAATAGGTTGAAAATTAGCTCTTGTCTTTCCCCTTACTCTTTTCCTGGGTAAGATCAATTCTTTCCTCAAGTCTCAGTTTAACTATTACTTTTCCCAAGAGGCATCTAACCCCTAAGGGCCTAGGGCTAGTGCTCCCTCTGCAAAGCCCTCATAATACTGTCCTTCTGAGTAAAGTTTCTCACACCTACAATAGCTCCCTATCCATCTGTCATCCTCACCAGACCAGTGTTCTAACCAAGTTCCTCATCCACCTCTCCTTGTAAGAGGGATGAACAGAACTGATGTATCCCTGGGTGTGTGTGTGGGGGGGTGGGGGTGGGGAGGGGGATGTCTACGGGTTATAATCAAGATTAAATTTTGTATTTTCAATATGAGTATAATCTAAAGAAATATACCTATTTGCTTTAAATTATGTTAGTGCTGAGTAATGTTTTAATTGGGTAAATGAGACTAGACTAGAGGTGAATTCAACATGTAAATTCGAGATTCATGCTAAGTGAAAATCAGATAGTGTCCCAGTGTGCCACATAAACAAAGGTTTATAGGCACTTCTATAGAGAACACGTGTAAGAAATCACACACTGTTATGGAACTGGATCACATGTGAGTCACTGCTGGTTTCAACAAAACATCTTTCGGGATACTCAATTAATGAGGCTAATTTGAATTGCACTGGTGTTGGAGGTCTGCTTCCATTTATTTCATAATTTTGATATGCTTTTATAACTGATACACAATGTATTCATATCTCATTTATGTTTAGGTATTTTTATGAGACACTGTAATACATTTAATGTAAGTCAATGCTAGGGGTCTGGGAGAATTTGGCTTTTGCCCATAAAAAGGAGGCCTTTATGTTCCCCAAGTACGAGAAACGCTGGAGAAGTCAGTAATTTCCATAAAGGCAGGACTGTGTTTCTCTTGTGCACAGCAATTTCTCCACAAGGGGTAGTTTGTTCCACAGCTATAGGCCAGCACATAGTATGTTCTCAGTAATTACCTGGTGAACACAAGACGCTAAATCTTTCATCTTATTGATGCACTCTTTCTTTTCCTTTCTCCTCTGTGAGTTCCATGCTCTAGGTTTCACAGTGAACGAGCGAGCACTGGCTTATCTGACTTCTTTTCTCTTCCTAACTTAACGCGATCCCCTGTGTTTCATCCCTTTCGGTAGTACCCTTGGCAACCTCCACATGGCTGTCAGTCTTTCTGGGCCAGTCTTACAGAACTCCTAACAACAACAACAACAACAACAACCACAACAAGACATGTTGCTTTATAAAATGAGTCATTTCCAGTCTCCTTTTCACACCAAGCAACTTGCGAGCACTTTGTAATATGTTCCAACTTTCCAAAAATTCCCCAAATTTTCAGGACCACACCTTTTCATGAACATACTTAGAATATTATATCTGATGAACACAGAATGCAATAATACAGGAGATTTCTTTACCAGGTCATTTAAACTCCAAAGTAATAGATAAAGCAAAATAAGCTTAATGTCGTTTATTTTATTTTTTAAAGTTTATTTATTTATTTATTTTTTTAGCAATCTCTACACCCAACGTGGGGCTTGAACTCACGACCCCAATAACAAGAGTCCCAGGTTCTTCTGACTGAGCCAGCCATGTGCCCCACGCTTAACGTCTTTTAAATGTATGAATATTGAGATACAGCTCAAAAATATTTTACCAGGAAGCAAAGTGTTAGAAACGTAATAAAAAATCTTTTCAAAGGACAAATGTTTTCTCCTCTACTAACTTGCTGAAGTGATCTGCATTGAAATAATCCAGTATCTTGTGTTTCTATAGAAAGAAAAGAGTGTAGAGACAGAAGTCAGTGGACTTGGATTAAATATTGGTGTGCCACTTATTTCTAGGCACTTAATTTCATTGAGTCTCATACTTAATTCCCACGGAGTTGTTGTGAGATTATATACATGTGGATGGAAAGTTGTTTTTTGTTGTTTCGTTGTTTTTTGTTTGCCCCCCCACCCCCTGGAAAAGACTATATTTATTATACATGTTTAGAAACAACTGGTTGAAGTCACTTGATTAGCTACCTGGTAACCAGAGCCGCTACTAGTTGGTTCCTTTAAAAGTAACCATTTGTGTTACTTTCCTACCACTTCCAAGTGGATTTAATAAATTATACCCAGCCTGAATAACCATCACAGTGTTGGCTATAAGAGGAAATATGTTAAGGTACTCATTCCACTAGGCTTTATCATTTAGTTGGAGTATTGCATGTGTTGGTTGTGTACTTGTGTATTTGGCACCCATTAAAATTGTTTTGAGATTAATATTTATTATATGACATTATCTAGATTATTAAGATATGAAAAATATAGATTACAGTATCAATAAAATAATGCAACAGAACATAATGTCATATATAAAGAATCATTTTCTTCTAAAACATGTTATTTCTTGATCTCTATGATTTAGGTTTGTGACAGATGGGAGATAATATGGGTCATCTGGTGGTAGGAGGCTGCCTGCCATTATAACAAACACCTTTTCTAGACGGTTATCCTTTCCCCTTCTCTTCATAGTGGTAGATAAATCAGTTCAAAGGAAACACTCCAAAAGAAAAAAGTAACAAAAAAAAACAACTACAAAAGAAATTCAGGAACAATGGAATTCATAATTGTCTTTTTATATCGTTCTTTTGGTACATCCTAAGTCACAGCTGTGGGGTGGTAAGACCTATTGGTTCTTCTAGACAAGGGAGAGTCAAAAGAATTGTGTTCCAGGGGCGCCTGGATGGCTCAGTTGGTTAGGAACCTGACTTTGGCTCAGGTCATGATTTCATGGTCTGTGAGTTTGAGCCCCGCATCAGGCTTTGTGCTGACAGCTAGGATCCTGGAGCCTGTTTCAGATTCTGTGTCTCCCTCCCTCACTGCCTCTCCCCCCACTCCCCTGTCTCTTTCTCTCTCTCTCAAAAATAAACAGTTAAAAAAACAAAAAAAGAATCGTATCCCAGATCATTCTGCCATTTACTACCAGAGATCTTAGGCAATCACTTAATTTTTCTATAACTCAGTGTTCTTCACTGTGCTTTGAGGGTTCACTGACAAATATATTTGAACTTTATAGAGCAATGTACAAATCTATCAAAATTAAAGAATTTTATCGAAGCAGGATTCCCTAGAATGCGTCCCATGCTGGTAATGTGTATGATGAGAATCAAAGAGAACATTGGATTGAGCATTTCTCAAACTTATTTGCCCTGAGAACTTCTTCATCTATTAAAAGTCAGTATAATTACGCTCGACTGAGACTACACTATCAAAACCCCTTGAGAAAGCATGGCAGGGCTTGTCTTGGCCCCTTCCATATCTCTGCTAGTGCAGAGGTTAGGGCAGGCAATTCTCATCTCTTTGTTTCTCCTAGGTGCCCTAATTATAAACATCCACTGATTACCATATAATCAGTTTTAAAAAGTATATAATTATACTTTTATAATTATAATTTTAAAAATTTTTTACATTTTATTTTAGAGAGAGAGAGAGAACATGTGAGTGGGGGACAGGGGCAGAGGGGAGACAGAGAGAGAATCCTAAGCAGGCTCCACCCTCAGCGTGGCACCCAATTTGGGGCTCGATCTCACAACTGTGAGATCATGACTTGAGCTGAAATTAAGACTCAGATGTTTAATCGACTGAGCCACCCAGGTTCTCCTATAATTATAATTTTGAAAAAAAATTAAAATGGAAATATTTAAAAATATTGAAGTGCTGTTTGTAGTTCCCTCCCCTCCCCCCCCCCCCCGAGAATTCATAGTTTTCTTCAGGTTTTAAATGGTTAACATTTATGGATGTGGTTTTACTGAGGAACTCTGTGGCTCTCTTTTCTATTTTTCAAGGTAGTGAGAAATACAAAGTACTTGTTTATTGTGTACATCTCATTGATTCTTTAGCCATTTGCTATGTTTTAGTAGAGTTTTATAATTTTTAGATTTTTTTAAATGTGTATTACCATAAATGGGTCTCTGTGTGTATAGTTTCAAAATCCTATGAAAATGTCCATGGGCATTCTCCATCTTAGTACATTTAAAGTTAAATACATAATTTTAATAAACATTTAACAAGATGATGTTAAACACATTTGCTTAAGGATTCCTTAAGTGCTAAGCACTCTCAGGAGAATTAATATAGGTACACTTAATCTGATATGGGATTGTTCATGATAAATTCTCAGGGTTTGCAAAGTAACAAAATGGGTGAAAAAGTATGAAATAGTTAAATCAGTGATCCCGTTGTGAAGATGTTTCAAGCCTTCCTTTTTAGTTTTGAATAACTCCATTGATTTGGCCATTTAAATCTACTGTAAGAGAACACCTCCAATTTAAGCAGCTTTCGCCTGGCTTCTCTTCCACCCTAACCACCCCTGGGCTTGCAACTCCCCCCTCCCCCTTTTCCCTCACCTTCCTGTGGCTCCTAGATTTATTCTCTGATCAGCTAGTGGCTGGATATGATAAACAGTGATGGCAAGGAAAATGCCACTCAAATTCTGTCAGGAATGCACCTAATAAACAGAGTTGATGGTTAAGTAAATATGAGACGTCTTAATAAATGCTACGTGTTTAATGTCAAATATTTACTGAGAATCCAGGGAGAAGGGACCACTGAATTGAATGTTTTCAGCAGTAGAGGGATTCAACCACAAAACTGTCTTTGTTGCTGACCATGGTTTAGTCTTCGGAATTTCATATGCCTCCTCTTGGCCATGGCCGCTCTCTTGTCCTCATCCCTTTCCCTGCTTCTAATTCTGCTAGCTCCTCAGCTCCTCTCCCCCAGAAAAAAAAAAAAAAGTGTTATTCAAGTCTTCCAAAAGTGTATGGACCAAAATGGGTAAATATGGGACTGTCTGAAGTCACAGGCTCATTAGGAAGGGACTATCTCCCAGATGGCCTCTGCAGGAGCCTGGAGTGCTATTTTCCTAAGTTGTTTAGACTTAATTCTATTTATATCAGGTATGTGGTCAATGTAGTGTTTGGAAAACATTAGTGGAAACTGCCAGGCCCACCATTATTAGAAGTGTAAAGGACTGGAAAAATTAGGCTTTTTTTTTTTTACTTTTTTTTTTTCTTTCTGGTTTCTAAGGATCCCCCATGTGAATATTTTCCAACTTTGGGATGGAGGAAAAGGAAAAAATGTAGAAAAAATTTTTCCTGCTATATTTTTACCCACTCTTTGGATCACTAATCACAAGGCACATCATGTAGTAGTAACACCCCCCAAAATTTCCAAGGTAAACGCCCTTAGTGTGTGTGTATTTTACGTTTAAGGGCAGGAATGTTAGCTTAGGTCTGTGGTCTAAAGGCAAAAAGCTGTTTTTAGAAAATACCAGATTGAGCTTTTATTGTTGATAGGAAATATGTTTAGACATTCTGTTACTTCTGACAAAACAGCTGGCTACAGCTGTAGACTAATTTATATAGATATGACAAGTCCATTTGAGAAACTGCCAAGGGTAATAAGTAGAAACTTGTTGAAAAATAAGGTCACAAGACACTGTAGGAAAAAATTTTCTGTCCCTCTGTTCACTAGTGACCTTATTCAAGTCACTTTTTAGAGGACACACTAGTTTTCTCTCTTGTTACTGATCTTCCATATTGGTAAATATTAAATATTTATAAATTCCTTCCTAGCCTTTATTCTAATTTCTAATTTCTTGGTCCTATTCTTGTACTACCTAAATTATTTAAAGGCATAATACCTCAAGACTGAGAGGAGTCTTAGAGAGCCTCTACTCCAATACCTGCACTTTACAGAAGAGAAAACTAGCCCAGGTCCATGGATGTTCAGTGACTTGTCCAACGTCACACAGTTACTTCATGGAAGGGTCAAAACCTGACTCCTTGAAATGGAGTCACATGTAAAAGCCCTCTCCACCCTGAACATTGCTGCAGCCCAATTCTGCATCTTTTAGTACTGTGTTCACCTGTCACCCCCGGCCAGAGAGGCAATACCAGAGGGGAGGGACCAAGATAAGGAGCAAGGTGGCTTGCGGTGTACCCAACTGTAACAAGGGGCTACCTTTTCTTATCAGCCATAAAAAAAAGAACAAGGGTTTCATTCAGGAGGAGTTATGGCTTTGCCAGTTTGAAGGGGATTCCAGAATTGAGTCTCCCTCATCCTCTTTCCCCCCTCCCCACATTCTAAAAATGGATTGTCTGTGTATAATATGTTAATTCATATGGCTCTCATGTGGATATCGAGCTGATAGGAAGGTGGGGAATGCAGGCTGCTGGAGCAATGATATAGGAGAAATGGTCACACACATGGGCTACATAGCTGTCTCCAGGGAATTTCTACCAGAAAATGTAAGGTCTCTGGGAGTACCGACTTTGTTCTCTGCTATATTCCCTGGTCTTAGAACACTGCCTTGGCATGTAGGGGATGTTAATAAATATTTGTTGAGTGAGTGAATGAAAGAAATGGCCCAGGTATGAGGATACTCATACATACATACCTAAATGAACACAAAACACACCCAACACATACCTTCGTCTTCCACTACATTTATTTTTCTCTTTCCCTCGATTACTCAGATGATGGTATAATAAGATGACAGTGGTGATTAACAGCATGCATTCTTTGGTCATTGAGATGCCTTTAGTTTCTCTGCAGGCATGCTTCTCTGCTTACATTTTAATTAAAAATTATAATTCCTCTACAGTGGAATTTCAGGGACAGCTGATGAAGCCCTACCTTTCATCAGTATGTTCTTATATTTTGCCCTCCACCGCTCAAACCACTGAGTCACTGATTTTATCCCTTGTAGCTCACTGCTCCATTGCTTTCATAGGAAGCTTATTTTCACTTCTATGTCCAACAGAAAAATGGAGAAGCGACTTGATTTCCACTTCAGGGTTAATTGAGAAACTAGTTAATTCTTTGGAGGGTGATAAAGGGAATAAAGACATTTGATTAATGAGCAAATGAACTCAATGTTAGGGTATAGTCCTGGGGTGAGCTGACAAGCTTAGCTGACTATCACAGTGCCACCCCTGTGTTTTTCACAAGCCTTCCTGAAAATGTAACCTTGGTACCCACAAGTGTGTAATAGCACAAATCCTCTACCCACTTTATTACAAGAGTTGGAAAAGCCATCTAAAGAGCTCTTTTTAAGGTATTCTTGGCACCACGGCCCATGGCAACATGTTGTTAGATGCATAAGAAGTTGGGAAACCTTTTCTAGATCAGTAGAAATAGAGGTACAATGTGACCCACATATGTACTTTAAAATTTTCTTATCTTTTAAAAAAAATTTTGAAAAAATGTTTATTTTTGAGAGAGAGACAGAATGTGAGCGGGGGAGGGGCAGAGGGAGAGGGAAACAGAATCTGAAGCAGGCTCCAGGCTCTGAGCTGTCAGCACAGAGCCTGATGCAGGGCTTGAACTCATGCAAGATCATGACCGGAGCCAAAGTTGGACACTTCATCTGACTGAGCCACCCAGGCGCCCCATCTTTTCTCTTCTTTTTGAAAGAGAGAGAGATGAGCAGGGGAGAGAGGCAGAGAGAGAGACACACAGAGAGAGAGAAAGAGAGACAGAGAGACAGAGACAGAGAGACAGAGAGAATCTTAAGCAGGTTCCACACTCAGCACAGAGCCTGACTCAGGGTTTGATCCCACGACCCTGAGATCATGACCTGAGCCAAAATCAAGAGTCCTACACTCAACTGACTGTGTCACCCAGGTGCGTCTGATCTCCTGGTTGCTGTGTAGAGACTAGATGGAAAGTACTAAAGAATGAAAACAAAGAGGCATGTTAGTGAGCAGTTTCAATGGTCTAGGCAACAGATGATGAGATTTGGATAGGAGCTTCCAGCAGAATGTCTAGGTTTGCTTTTTTGAGGACATCTGACAGCAACAGTTATACTGCATAGCTTAATGTTAAGGGGGAGGAAAAGTGGTGGGTAAAATGCAATGTTGGCTGACGGAGGTATATTAATATATTAGAGGAAGCATCACTTAAACTCTTCTTCCAAGATTTGTAGCTATCATCTATGTCCTAAAAAAGGAGTCACACTATTCTTTGATGTTTCCTAAAGCCCGTATAAGGAAAAGAATTTAAAAGAAAACATAACCAGAAACACTTACATTGTATTTTAAACGACCACAATAAATCTGTTGCAGAACTAAATAAAGCATGTAGTTCAGGTTGCTGAAGCATTACATCTCCTCCCAGCCACTTATTAGCCCATAGCAGTTTTATGTCTGTCACCATCATTGCACTGAAACAGCTTCTGCAAAGAGCTGTATCAATTTGGATGCTTCATATTGAAATCAGCAGATGTGATTTACATGGGCACATGAAATTAAAATGTTCAGAGCTAGATGAGTTTTAGCAAAGGCTTGATTGAGTGGCCTATCACAGTGACCAATGACCTGGCTTCTTTTTGGCTGTCTCCAGATGACCACCAGTAGCTCCTGAGCCCATTTGCTTTCTTGTTCACATCCAGAGCCTCCATGTCCCAGAATTTCCAATAAAATCCTATGGTTTGCCTAGACCACCTCCATGTGCCCAGCCCTGTGGCAGCAAGGTGCTGTCCTTGGGAACTAAGGGCTGGGGTCGATCCCACATAATTCGTATGGCTGAGAATGGCTGAACAGGGGATTGATTTCTCAGAGGAAATTTGGGATTCTCACCCCAGAAAGCAGAAGAATAAAAACTGTACAAACAAACAGCAAATATCCACTTAATCCAAATAATGTCTTTTAATCATCATCTAACCTTGTGTGACCTCAGCTCCTCTTTGGAAGAATCTTTATTTAATTACACCACTCGTGCCCATTCCTTGCTACCTCTGTGATTACTGTATTCATTCTTCTTTGGAAGACCATCTCCTTCCCTCTGCCTCTTAAATGCTGGCATCCCCCCAGGCTCTGTTCTTAGCCTTGTTCTTGTCCTGCCCTGCCCTGTCCTTGAGTCAGTAGACCCAAGCCCAGATTCAACTATTACTGGTACAGAGATTCCTGATCTGGGTTCTAGCGAGCTCTTCAACAATTCAAGTAAGACTTCAGGAAGTTAATGAGCCTCCCCAAAACTGTATGCACATATTATATATATATATATATATATATATATATATATATATATGTATGCAGGAAAAAATTAATAGCTTTCATTAGTTTTTCAAAATCCTTCATGACCTTAAAAATCCTTCAACACCCTTCATTACTTTTGCCATTATCACCACAAAGTACTATCTCCCTTCAGATCTCTTTCCACAGCCCTAACTTCACCTCCACTTTCCACCTTTCCTACTGTCTCCTTTCTGATGTCCCGCGGGCATTTTAGTTCAGATCAGATCAGCATGAATTTTTAATTTTGATTTTTTTGTTTGTTTGTTTTATTTCTTTTAGGTATGAGCCAGTCACTCACCGTTTTTCACTGTTTAGGTCATTCAGGGCTAAGAAATGGTCCCTGATTTCCAGTGGTCTTTGGTTTAGTGAATCATTTGATTCACTTTAAATTCAATGTTTGCTTTCCTAAACCTCTTTTCTCATGTTCACTATTTTATTTAAGGACTATAATTGACCTTTCTGCCCAAGGTAGAAACCCAGGAGCCAGTCTAGTACCTGGATTCTAGTGGAGGTAGTGGGTGTTCAGTCTCTCTAAATTTTTCTGTAGATTGAATATTTATATTTTACAATAAAATATAATTAAGAAATAAAATAAATGCAATTTCATAGTTTAAAAACCCTTATTTTTTTTTGTAATGCAAACTATATAAATAAAGTTTGACAAAATATTTCCCTGTCATTAGGGATAAACTAAAGAGAAATGAATTTTAAGAGTGCTGTGGTAGGACATGTTCCACTTACAAGGGTACCCAAACATTTCATTGGAGGGGCAATGTGAGGTTTTTACATTTATTCAAGAGAGACCATGGATTGAAAAATGGAGAAACATGTTACGCCTGGGTGGCTTAGTTGGTTAAGTGTCCAACTCTTGATTTTGTCTCAGGTCATGATCTTATGGTTCATGAGATTGAGCCCTGTGCAGACAGCATGGAGCCTGCTTGGGATTCTCTGTCTCTCTCTCTCTTCCTCTCTCAAAATAAATATATAAATCTTAAAAATGGAGAAACACTTTGCTACCCCTTAAAAAACAAACGTAATCTGCCACAAAAACTCATCCTTCCTATCTTCCATATCTTTCTCATATTCATCACTCTCCCTTCCATTTCCATTGCTGTTGCTTGAGTACTGGGTCCCTCTGCAGCATCACTTCCTTGGTCTATTGTACTATTTGCAAATATCCCCATACCCTCTTTTGCCATCCAGTCTCACTCCTTCCTTTCTTCTCTCTGCATCCTACACAGAAAACCAGAAAGATCATTTTTCACCAGAAAAAAATTTTTTTTTAAATGCTGGTCACTCCAGCATAAAACCATTTAGTGCTCTCCAAACTTTTTGGATTGCTTTCCAAACCTTTTATAATCTGGCCTCTCCTTACTCTTCTTCCAGCTTCATGCTCTCTCCTCTTTCCTTCCCCTCTAATGTATATTCCTGAACTCCGGAGATGCTCTCTTCAGGAGGAGCCATGACCTCCAAAACTTTTCTCACACATCTTGTCCTCTATCCAGGATATCATTTCCTACTTTTTCACATTATCACAATGAGAAATTAGACACTTTACAACATAGCCCATGCCAGTTGTGATCTAGCAGCAATACACTCATATCTATAGAGAATGTTATTATCAATTCTTTTATTCAAAAAGCTCCTTCCTGGCCACTCATCTTCTAACTATACAGATGCATCATTACTGTTTCTCATCTGCATAATGAGCACAAGATGAAATATTTTTTTTCTTTTTATTTAGAAACAAATTTCTGCATCCTGAAATGTAAAACAGAACTACAGGACATTATCATTTAACTGACATCAGACTTTTTCTCTTTTCATTAATCTTAACCTCTGAAGGATTTACTGAAGTCCCACATTCCTTGCTCTGACACTTAAGAGTTAGGAACAGCCACAGAGACTACAGCTGGGAGATAAGATGTAGATTAAAAGAACCATTAACTCACAATGGCATTAGAAAACCATAAGGGTTGAATTCAATTTGGATTTGGGTTCAAAGCACTAAGTAAAATGAGAGGTAGAGGCTGTAAATAGTTTTTAGTGCCCTGGAACTCAACTTTTTCCTTTGGAGCGGTAACAGAGGAATCACATTGCCAAAGATTAGGTAATATGTTAGCCACTCTCTCCTTCTTCACGAACCACTAAATTTCTGCTGCTTTATTCAGAGAGCCTGTATATCTAGTGGCTAGGAGTACATCCTGGGAGCCACATTTCCAGGTTTGAACCCCTGAATCTGGACCTTGCTGTGTGATCACAGGCAGGTGCTTAATACTATTTGTACCTCACTGTACTCATCTTTAAATGGGGCTCATAGAACCTGCCTTAGGTAATGTTGAGAAGTTTTAATAAACAATATATGCAGAATTGTTAGGACAATGTCATACAAATGCTCTACATATTTAGCTATCATTATTTTCTAATAAGATTCATGCCTTTTTAGAGGGCCTTGTCAATTATATTAATTTCCCCAGGGTTGTGAGAGGACTAATAACAGTGGATCCTTATGAAGACTTCCCATGTGCCAGGCACTATTCTGAGCACTTAACATCTACCCCTATCTTAGAGATGAGGAAGCTGAGGCATCCCAGGGGATACAACTTCAAACTGGCTGCTCTTTTTTTTTTTTTCAACATTTATTTATTTTTGAGAGAGAGAGAGAGAGAGACAGAACAAGCAGGGGAGGGGCAGAGAGAGAGGGAGACACAGAATCTGTGCTGTCAGCACAGAGCCTGACATGGGGTTTGAACCCATGAACCATGAGATCATGACCTAAGCCAAAGTCAGACCAACTGAGCCACTCAGGCACCCCAAATTTGGCTGCTTCTAAGCACTGCAGAGAGGGAAATGCAGGGAGGGCAGTTTTAAAGAAGAAGTATAGTTGACCCTCAAGCAACATGGGTTTGAACTGCTCAGGTCCACTTATATATGGATTTTTTTCAACAAATACAGTGTAGTACCATGCATGTATTTTCCCTTCCTTATGATTTTCTGAATAATATTTTTTCTCTAGCTTGCTTTATTGTAAGAATCCAGTATATAATACCTAATATATATATAAAATGTGTGTTAATCAACTATTTATAATTATTGGTAAGAGCTTCTGGTCAAAAGTAGGCTATTAATAGTTACATTTTGGGGGAGTCAAAAGTTATACGCGAATTTTTGGCTGCGTGGAGGGTCAGCACCCCTAACTCTTGTGTTGTTCAAGGATCAACTGTGCTAAAATTTTAGTCTTACTCTACTCATTATGTCTGCTTCTTCCTTTTAAACACAGTTCCAGGTAGCTAGATTTGAGTTGGGTAGGATATCTTGGCCATGGGCACAGATTAGGATTACTGACAAATTGCATGCAACTGACAGTCCAGGTAATCTGTAGATCATCTCCCCGACACCTCCCCCAACAGTAAACACCAGAACCAAAGCCAGGCAGTTCAGCTGTGTCATTGGTTTGAAGGGCTAAGGGGGCTAAGGATACAGGTCTATACCAGGGCATAGTGGCAGAGGTGGGCAGAGGAGCCTGGAGTAAGGCCCTGGGCCAGTAGAAGGCAGTGCTATCATTCATTATGTGGTGGTACCAGCAGCGAGCAGAGAAAAACTCAGGAGGAACATAAATTTGGCATGAAAAACTGTTCCCAAGTCTATGCAAAACAAAATGCAGCCATACAACTTTCTTTTATTTTTGAGTTGTAGAACTACATCAGAGCTAATGAAAAATCAGTTTCCTCATATCCACAGGGACAAATGGGAGGGGAATAAGAGACGTGTGCACAAGGATTATCATTGTAGCATTATTCAGCACAATAGTGAGAGAATTGGAAACTGCCTAAATGTTCAACAACAGTGGAAATGAAAAGTAAAATAAGAAAGTACTACCTGGTTTAATATGATGCAGCCATAAAACTGGTAATTATAAAGACTGTGGAATAACAGAGAAGCATACTTAAAAATATTTTAAGCGAAAGAAGCAGAGTGTAAAATTGCATCTCTATTATGGCGATAACTATGCAAAATTATGTAGGTAGACTGGAATTGGAAGAGAACACAAAAATATGTAAAGTGTGAATTTGGTTGCGGTTGTGAATGATTTTTCCCTTCTTATTGTTATAATTTAGGCAGGGGTTAGGTGGAATTCTAAGTAGAATATAGAACAAGTGTAGAAGCAGAAGGGTGAAAGAGAAAGTTGCATATAGGATAATACAAACTCAGCATGTCCCAAAGTGAGCTTTTATTTTCTCTAAATCCTTCCCTCTTTCCAGGGAAAGGCACTATTTTTCATATACTTAAGGTATAAACCTGGGAATCATCCCAGACATTTTCACGGAACATCCACATCCAATCAGACACCTCATGGTGATTCTAACTCCATAACTGCCTGGAAGTCAGTCCTTTTGTCTCCTTCCTCACTGATATTGCCTTAACGTTAGGTCCATACCAACTCTCATTTAGTTATATTTTTTCCCTACACTTCCCAAATCTTATCCAGTCTCCTCAGTGGTACCAAGACTAGGCTTTCCAAATAGAAATTAGATTATGTCACTTTTATTCTTGAAGTCCTCAGCGACACCCCTGGGCTGGGCAGGAAGATGAACAACTCTTAGGCATGACTCAAAGCCTCATCTGACAGGACTTTGCCTTCCCTCTGCAGGTATTAAATCTATAACAAGCCATGATGATGAGTCATGCTGCAGGGATTTGCTCCCACTGCTTCTTCTGCCTGGAATATAGTCCCTGTCTTCTTACATATCTTTATTCCCCATCACACTTCATTAATAATCTGTCTGGCTATAGGATTCCAAGTTGGACATCTTTTCCCCTCAATACTTTGAAGTCATTGCTCTAAAGCCTTCTCTCTTTTAGAGACACAGTTGAGAAGCTTGATGATGTTTTGACTTCTGATTCTTTGTATATAAATGGATTTCTTCTCCCACCCTCTCTCCCTCCCATTCTCTCTCTCTGTTGCTCTCTCTCTCTCTCTCTCTCTCTCTCTCTCTCTCCCTCTCTCTCTCTCAGCTTTTAAGGCCTTTATCTCTGGATCCCTGGTGATCCAAAATATCATTGTGATATATCCTGGTGTGGGTCTTTTTTCCTTCACTTTGCTGGAGATATGATGGGTTCTTTCAGTTAAGAAACTCATTTCCTTTAGATGTAAGGAATTTTCTTTTATGATTTCTTTCATCATCCCTTCCCTTCCATTTTCCCTAGTTATGCTTTCTTTTTAAAAATTTTTATTTTTCTTTTTAATTTTTAACTTTATTTATTTATTTATTTATTTATTTATTTATTTATTTAGGCCACAAGCAGGGGAGGGACAGAGAGAGGGAGAGACTGAATCCCACGCAGGCTCCACACCATCAGTGCAGAGCCAGTTGTGGGGCTTGAACCCATGAATCTTGAGATCATGACCTGAGATCCAGTCAGAGGCTTAACTGACTGCACCATCCAGACGTCCCCTCTACTCATACTTTCTTAAACTCCTTCTGTTTGGATGCCAGACCTCCTGAATTGCTACCCTAATCTTTGTTAGTATTTTCCCATTTCCCCATTCTTTACTATTTATTTTTCTAGGTTGTTCCATTTCCCTGCTCTTTGTTATTTATTTTCTAGATTTCTTCAATGTAACTTCTAAATATCTATTGAGTATAAAACATTTTAAAAATTGTATTTTAATTTCCAAGAGCTATATATAATTCTCTTAATGCTTCATAAAAAAATCCATTTGTTTGTAATTTATGTATGGAATATCACTGGAAACATTAAGGACAGTTTTATTTCTGTTTACTTTAGTTTTACCTCATGTTTCCAATATGAACTGTGTTTCGTTTAGATACATTTTTTTTTCTATCTATTTTGGTTTTTCTGTTCCATGTTGGAGCTTTTCCAATATCTGTTGTGCCTTGAATGTATACTCCTTAGAATGAGACACTATAAAAAGTTGATTCGAGATTCTGTGATTGTGTGTTTGTGGGTGTATGTTGGGGGACTGGGTCTGTTGAATGAGGAGCTTCTCTGTAGGGTGATTGGACCTGCCTGATATCAGTGTCCTTATGTTTTTTTTCCCCTTGGTCTAGTTATTTTTCCTAGAGAGGAATACTCCATTTTTTATATTCGGAAAACAAAAGGAGATATTCTGGTGGTATAATTCTGGCTGCCAGCAAAGTGAGAGGTGATCAAGGGAAGGGGGTTAGGGAATATCATCCCCCAATGTGGAAATCCCCTGAATTCTCCTGTTTTCAGTACAATGTCTCATCTTCACTCTCAGCTCACGGATTCCTGAGCGGTAACTGACACTTCTTTTCCTGTGCTTTTCTGGGGTTTGGCCTCTTCATTGCTATTATCTTCCATATGCGCTTCTATTTCCACTTTTCTTTGACCTGCATTGTCAGCTAACTCCTATCTATTCTCTTTCCATTTTCCAAAATTTGCTGATAAGCCTCATCAACTACAGCCTTTGTTCCCTTTTTCTTTATCTGTGTGGTTTTTGTTTTTGTTTTTGTTTTTTAATTAAAAAATTTCCTTACTATGGGGGCACCTGGGTGGCTCACTTGATGCAGCATCTGACTTTGGCTCAGGTTATGATCTCATGGTTCTTGGGTTTGAGCCCCGTATTGGGCTCTCTACTGTCAGTGTAGAGCCCACTTCTCTCTTTGTCCCACCTCCCTCTGTCCACCCCCACCCCGCTCACTCTATCTCTCTCTGTCAAAAATATAAAAACTTAAAACAATTTTTTTTACTGTAATTGTAGATGAGTTTAGGTGGGGATGGTGATAAATACATATACTCAATTTATGATGTTCCATCAGCCCCTTTTTGACCTCTGTTGTAGGTCATAGTCAAGTTGGACATAGGTTTGATGATACAGTTAGGAGGTATGTAGCTGTGGTCCAGAAAGCATTTCTTGGATGGTAAATGGATGAACTCATGCGTGATGACACAGTCCCTTCTGCAGCCTAGAAGTTTGAACATCTGAGAACCTAGGGTTCTGTCTCCTCTCACCGTGCAGTTTCTTCTTACCAAACACAGTGACTTTTAGGGACTTCTTAAGGAACAAGCAATACACTAGAAGCAGCCGCTGCTCATTGTACCCTTGGTTTTGTGCATATCATGGTCCTGCTAGTTTGAAGGTTTGGTAGCCAACTCAGACTTAAACTGAGTCTCCAATATCCTTCAGCTCATTGGCTCTGACCTAACCTAACCACGCATCTCTGGGAAAATGTATTGGCTCTTATATTCTTTTGTTCCCTTTCTACCTCGGTTTGTACTGTCCCAAAACTTCTAATATTTATCATATTTATTTTCATGTCCTTTCCAAGGGACATGCCCATAATAGATGCTCAATATTTATTCACTGAATGAATGAATACAGAGATCAGTGAAATGTTAGGTGAAATACGTAAAATCTCAGTTGTTCTGATTATCTTCAGAGACTTACAGAAAAAAAATCAATGTTCTTATTGATTCTTACTAGGAAAGTAAGTAATCCTCAAAGATTAAACAGCCTTCCTTTGATTCCTTCTCTCATTAAGAATTAAAGTCTCCATTTCTTTCTTTTTCTCTTTCTTTCTTTCATGGCAGCATATTGTTTCTTTTTTTTTTAATATAAAATTTATTGTCAAATTGGATTCCATACAACACCCAGTGCTCATCCCAACAGGTGCCCTCCTCAATGCCCATCACCCACTTTTCCCTCAATTATTTCTATATCTGTGTTAAAATTTATCTTATTCTAGTTGGTTTTACAGTTGGCTATCCACCTGCTTTTGTAATATTATAAGTTTCTTAAAGGCAGAGGTTATACCAATTGTCTCTGCCTTTCCATGGTGCAAAGCATAATTAATAGATACAAAGAATTCAATCCAGGGGTGCCTGGATGGCTCAGTCAGTTAAGTGTACAATTATTGGTTTAGGCTAAGGTCATGATCTCACAGTTCCTGGAGTCAAGCCCCTTTTTGGTTTCTGTGCTGACAGTGTGGAGCCTGCTTTGGATTCTCTCTCTCTCTCTCTCTCTCTCTCTCTCTCTCTCCCTCTATCTCTGCCTCTCCCCTCATTCATGCTGTCTCTCCAAATAAATAAACATAAAAAAAGAGCTCAATACATGTTTGCAAAATTAAGTTGAACTATCTTGAATTTGTCACAAATTCAAAGGTAGAATATGTGTTGATGAGAGTGTAAGGTATCTGTGATCAAGGGAAGAAAATTAGCAGAGATTTGCTGTTTGCTCTGAATGACTTTACTACTGGAAATTGATCAACTAAAGTTTTAACTCATTGAGCAGACTCTGATACCATACTCTCCTCCATTCCTTTCCTTGAACTTTCCAAAGAACTTTCCAAAGAGCTTTCTTGATGGCCTCAAATTACAAGGTTTGGCACATAAGTCAGTAATATAGCAATATGTTCAGCGAAACAATAAATGGTCATCACCAAAGCAGTCAATAATGTGAATAATGTTTTTAAAATTTTTTTTTAATGTTTATTTATTTTTGACAGACAGAGAGAGAAAGAGAACGAGCAGGGGAGGAACAGAGAGAGAGGGAGACACAGAATCTGAGGCAGGCTCCAGGCTCTGAGCTGTCAGTACAGAGCCCGACGTGGGGCTTGAACCCACGAACTGTGAGATCATGACCTGAGCTGAAGTTAGTTGCTTAACCGACTGAGTCACCCACGCACCCTAATAATTTGAATAATCTTATGATTAGTATTCTGATACATATTCTCAGATCTACACAGAATTACTTTTCTATTCATTTTAGAACAATACCATGGGAAAAATCTAATTTTTCCTCCTACTCCTCCTTAAAAGGAGGGAACAAATTGTGTAAAGCAACTGGTGCTGATTCCTTGAAGATGTTGAGTGACAAGGAGAATGTAGTGACCTCAGCATGAAGAGACTAGAATGAAGTAACTGATCATCTGCAATGATTACTCCACAAATACAAAATGCAGCTAAATGGATGGCATGATTCAACTCTTAAGTATAGTGTGGCTCACTTCACGAAGTGTAAACACAGGGCCTAGCAGCTTGGACCGTTCTTTCTTTCTTTTTTTTTTTTAAATTTTTTTTAACGTTTATTTATTTTTGAGACAGAGAGAGACACAGCATAAACGGGGGAGGGGCAGAGAGAGAGGGAAACACAGAATCGGAAGCAGGCTCCAGGCTCTGAGCCATCAGCCCAGAGCCCGACGCGGGGCTCGAACTCGCGGACCGCGAGATCGTGACCTGAGCCGAAGTCGGACGCTTAACCGACTGAGCCACCCAGGCGCCCCTTGGACCGTTCTTTCTGAAAAAAATGTTATTAAGTTACTTAAGACATTTAGAAAGTGTATTTATTCTAATCACTGTAATCATAACAGGCATGTGTGTAGGTGCTTAAAATAACACAAATGTCACCCGTATGATATAAGTCGCTGAGCAGTGAAAATGGTTTCCCAAACTGCAAATAGCCAGGATAACAAATATATTTTATGTTCAAAATCTGGGTCACTTTAATATCAAGAAACCATTTAACGGTGACAGTAAAAAAAATTAAACTTCAAATATGGGGTTTAAGGTTTAATCGGATTTCTGAAAATAGTTAATAGCACAATCTTTAAAGTGCGAAAAGAAAAAAAATATATATATACAGTAAAACTTTGGATTGTGAGTAACTTGTTCCATGAATGTTCTGCGAGATGGGCAAACACGTCTAATAAATTTTATCTTGATAAATGAGTAATGTCTTGCAATACGACTAGTACCTGTTGCTGACTGGCACATGATCACAACTGAGCCAATGGTTCCTGAAACTCACTTTTGATATACAAGTGCTTTGGATAACAAGCATGTTTCTGGAATGAATTATGCTTGCAAACCAAGGTTTTACTGTATATATAATATGAGTTTTGGATGACAGTATGAGATGCTCTGAAAAAGCATGAAATAGGAACAAAAATTAGTAATTTGAAGATGATTCATAAATTGAGCACTTAAATTTAAAGGCTCCTGGAAGCTGTAGTGGCTGGAGATGTAGGACAATTCAGGTCAAGAGTCTGCAGGGAAGTAAATAAGCCTTTCAGCTAGAAGTAGATCAAGTGAGAGCACCGGGGTGCCATATTCTCAAGGCCATGACTGTCATTCAGGTGCTAGACTTAGTATGCTCCCATCTGCGATACAGGCTTCTTTCTCAAGACTGTATCGCCTCCTGTACCTAACCATGGCTTGTGAATTGGTACACACCTCCTGAATCCTCACCTAGCTTCTTGTATTTGCTTACCCCAGTTGTGTGTTCAATTCCAGTCTGGTTGCCTGACCCAAATCGCGATTGCTTACTTTATATGGTGGGCTTATTCTGATTTTTTTTTTTTAATTTTTTTTCAACGTTTTTAATTTTTATTTGTGGGACAGAGACAGACAGAGCATGAACGGGGGAGGGGGGCTTATTCTGATTTATACTTTAAGCCCATGAAATCTTTAGTGACTCAAGAGGACAGGTCTAATTCCTTCCCTGGGTGGTTCAAAGACTTAAGAATATTTTATTTTGCCATTAAGGGTAAAGGGGTGATTTGAATGAGTATTATGGAATAAGAACAGAGTTATATTCTCCATAGAAAATTTAGCCAGATAAAATACAATATTTTTTGAGTTATTTTAGTTCTTGATTATATAGAATGAACAATGCTTTTGATTTCATCTAGGACTCTGATTCCTCAGCTGTGAAAATTGATGGAAAACAAGGTTATTTTATAATTTTCAGTTTTCTAACAGTGAAAATCAACAAATATATTCTGCCTTCATCTTCCCTGACATTTCCCAGGGTTGGCCTCCTTTCTTTTTTTTTGTGATACTTCTTTCTTAATCCCCCACTCTCTTCTCCCGGTCTCTTTCGGGATCCTACTCCTCTCCAGATATGGTCATTACCCTTCATTCCATTCCTTGTTTGTTCGTTTTTTAGGTTTATTTATTTTGAGAAAGAGAGAGCATGGGCAGGTGAAGGGCAGAGAGAGAGAGAGAGAGAGAGAGAGAGAGAGAGAGTCCCAAGCAGGCTCTGTACTGTCAGTGAGGATCCTGATGTGGGACTTGAACTCACAAACCATGAGATCACGACCTGAGCTGAAATAAGCATCGAATGCTTAACCAACTGAGCCACCCAGGCAGCTCTCTATTCCCTGTTCTTTTTCTCTCTACTGCTGTAGCTTCCACTATCACCCACTGGTAATGGCTCAAGTTTATATATCTAACCCTTTTAAAAGTTCCAGGCACATATTTCCACTGCCTGCTGGAACATATCCTTATGTTTATATCCACCTATATTTAAAATTCATTATTTCCTTACAAATTCAACATTGTCATGCTATAACAGTCCCTATCTTTCCCAGTCATCTTTGACCATGGTCTCTTCTTCAGCCCTTCAATCTAAGTGGTTGCTGCTAATTTTAATCTCCATAGTCATTCTTGTACATCTTCTAATTTTTAAAATCACCACTGTCCTCACTTATTGTTTGGTTACCAGTAGTACAGTTCATATAGGAAATACAGGACATGTGCTTTTTGCTTTACCTTTATTTATTACCTTCATTGCCTTTACCTGGATTATTCTAGTTGAATTCTAACTGACCTTCCTGCTACCACTCTTTTGTCCACTTAAACTATATATAGCTACCAGATTACTCTTTTTTTTTATTTAAAAAAAAATTTTTTTTTTTCAACGTTTTTATTTTTATTTTTGGGACAGAGAGAGACAGAGCATGAACGGGGGAGGGGCAGAGAGAGAGGGAGACACAGAATCGGAAACAGGCTCCAGGCTCTGAGCCATCAGCCCAGAGCCTGAGGCGGGGCTCGAACTCCCGGACCGCGAGATCGTGACCTGGCTGAAGTCGGACGCTTAACCGACTGCGCCACCCAGGCGCCCCTGGGCTTAAATCTTAAAGCTTATTTCTTTCTGGGCATACCATGGATATCATTTATACTTGGTAAGAAAGCATTTTTTTAAACAACTGTATATGTAGTATTTTATTATTTAATGTGAACATATAGAAGTGTGTTATATTATTTTTATAATTTATGTCTAAATATTTTATAACAAATAATGTTTTTATGAGCCTTAATTCTGATGTTTATTATTTATTTATTATAATTTTTTTGAGTATAGTTGACACTACAATTTGTTAATTAATGAACAGACTCAAACATTTTAACAGTCTAAGCAATCTATTTTTATTCAGATGGAGTTACTTTCCTAGATTACTTGTACTTACAACAAAAGCACTATGTGATTAAATCAAACAAAGTACATCATTGAGTTTTTGGTAGAAAAATCTGTTTTGCTAACAGTTTTCGTTTTCCTTATAGAAATAACGCTTATTGTAAAAATCTAATACAGAAGTGTGAAAAGTGTTAGTTTCCTTTCTCCAATCTCAGAGCCCACACTTAATAACTGGATTTATACCCTTTAGCATTATTTTTCTATGCACACACAAGCATTTGAAATAAATGTGCACTTATATTATTTCCTTTACAGAACTAAGGAAAGCATCCTGGTAAACACGTTGTCTGTGATCCACCCACATCCTCTGGAGCTTGCTTACCAGTTCTGGCCCCATGGCTAGTCTCTGTGCTTACTGAAGGCTGCCTCTGGGCTACCAGAGCAGCTTTGTTTCACACAAAGGGCTGGAAGGGCTTGGGAGCTGATGACCCACTAGATCAGGCGGTAGCCAATGACAGAGTGGTAGACGAGAAAGTCCCCTCCAGACTCCTTTTGGGATCAGACTGAGGCTGAGTCTGAGACTTTGCCTAAAATCATACCCTATTTGACTGAGCCTTCCAGGTCCTGCTTACCCTACTTTCTATCAGTTTCTGCTGGACCACTTCCTTAATATGTCACATGCATGTAAGTCAATGACTCGGGGATGGCTGCTAAGAACTAGCCTAGGACAATCATATAAGTTAAGCCAACCTTTCTCTCTGGTCAGTCAGGAGTGTGAAGCACTTATTCTTGCAGTACTCTCTCTGGAACTCTCCTAAATATCTTCATGCATTTTTATATAGTCACTTCCAAATGTGAGAAAATGCCAGTGACTTAACACCACTTTCTTTTGTGTTTGAAAGGGCAGTGATAAAATTGCAATGCCCATTAGCATTCTCTCCCTCACCTGAACTAAACATCTAGGAATAGGTAAAAAGGAAACAAAGAACTGGACAAGACTGACATATTGGGGGAGAATCTGTGACTGTCTCAATGTGATTTTCTAACGAAATGACCTCAGGCTTTATGTAGAGTCAATGAAATTTCATGATCATGAATAATGTTAAAGAATTTCTCGGGCGCCTGGGTGGCGCAGTCGGTTAAGCGTCCGACTTCAGCCAGGTCACGATCTCGCGGTCCGTGAGTTCGAGCCCCGCATCAGGCTCTGGGCTGATGGCTTGGAGCCTGGAGCCTGTTTCCGATTCTGTGTCTCCCTCTCTCTCTGCCCCTCCCCTGTTCATGCTCTGTCTCTCTCTGTCCCAAAAATAAATTTAAAAAGTTGAAAAAAAAAAAAAAGAATTTCTCAAGACCCTTAACATTTGAAAAAGAGATTTTAAATTCTTATAATTAAGACAACATCAAACATAACGTATCGGCTTGCAACTGTTTTGTTCTCTTTTAAGAAACAAGTAAACAAACAAAACCACTTCTTGTCATTAAGGTTCTTCAACTGCTTGTAATCCAGGGGGAGGCAAGCTTATAAAATAAGCTAAAAAATAACACAGGATATTCTATAATCAAATTCACATGGTCCATATTGTAGACATTTAGAGAAGCATGTAACTATTCTGTGCATATGTTATCAGGAAAAGTTTCACTGAATGTTGACATTGGAATTGAGTCTACAAAGTTGTAGCACCTATATAATGGAAGGTCAAGCATTCCAAGCAGAAGTTCATGAATAAGTTCTATGCCTAGAATTAGGATACTTGGTGTGCTTTAGGGAGAGAAGGAAGCATTAAGAACACCTTGACCAAAGCAGAAGACATGGGTTCAGGAATCCCATTCTAATGGGGTTTTTTATATGGTTGCAGTGGCAAGGTGATGTCAGATAATGGAAAATCTTGAATGCTAGGCTGAAGAGTTTGGCCTTGATGAGAAGGGCCATGATGAAAGAGTATAGATTTTTAAGCAAGTAAATGATATGATATTAGAGGTTTTATAAAGACTAATGTAGCTTTGTTGTATCAGAGAGATTATTGTAGAGTTAGTGTATTAGAGTTTATTGCTGAAAATTTGATGGAAATTGCAAATCTTTATGAAGATAAAGGCCTAGATTTGAAGGAATGACATTGTAGAGATAAACAGTAGAGACCATAAAACAACAAAAAATGCCAGTACTTGGTAGCTGATTACTAGGGCTGGGTGGAAGAGAGACTAGATGAGTCTAAGGTTTAGCTACTGAGTAATTTGGAAAATGTGGTGGGAGAGAATTTGAAGCTGCATATAAAGAAAGCTTATTCAGGTGGGAATTGTGCCTTTGTTTGATTTTACTTGGAATTAAAGCAGGATGTTCTGGAAATGTCCTGCTGGCATCTTCTTTCGTGAAAATAAATATGGAACTAAATCTTGACTACAAAATTAGTGTTGGAGACGCCAAATTTGTGCTGATTAACGTAGGTATGAGAATTTTTAGCATTGGATGCAAGTGGATACACTCCTAAGAATGGAACTCTAGAGAGAAAATAGCTGAAGATGGAAAACTGAGCCCTATTAACAGCCCACTTGAGTTATGCTTAGAAATTTCATTACATCTGAATGGTAATTGGAGGTTATATGCTAATTTCCCAAAAGACAGAGCCTCTTTTGTTAACTTAACAGGACACTAAACCAGGAAATGTAACCTCCTTATCCACAGTTTTCTCCTTCTGCTTTGGCTTTTAGAATTCCTCATTCCTCCTCCAGGGAATGCGGAATAGGAAAGGCAGAGAGAAGAGTAGGGGGCATTTGTATTTCCTCCTTCTCCCCCACCTCATCCTCATACTCTTGTTTTCTCTACATTTAGATCTAGAATGAATTCTCATTCTAATCCCATGTCAAGACCTCAGGTTCCTCTGTATTGGGGTAGTATATGACTTCAGTTGGACAAACTCACCACCTTTTGTTTTTTGCTTTTTTTTTTTTAATTTGATGACTTAAGATAGCACCCCTTCTTCTGCTTCACAGGGACCTACTGAGGACTAATGAGAAAAACTCAGGAGGGCCCAAGGGATGAATATCTATGGATATTTCACAATATGCACAAGAGGCTTATTGTCTTTAGTTCCAGTAAAAATAGTCTATTGGGGATAAGTTCAAAGTCTATGGAATCTGGTGTTAATATAGTGTGACTGGATTTTGCAAAGGAATATGTTTTTGAAAGCTCTAGAACTCAGATATCTTATGACTATAGTAATGATGATAATAAAGCCAAAAATTATAAATCATAACTCTACGTGTTAGAAATTTGTCTCCTTGATGATACAATTGTTCCTATGCTATTCTCCTAAGTTTTAATTAGAACATGATACTTCTTTAAATTGCATAGAGGCAACAGTCTGATAAGACAAAACATATCCAAACTGTCTCCATTTCATACACTGTTAGTTACCATTGCTGTGTCATTGGCATTCTTCTTCCAAACCAGATTGATTTTTCAAGAGGAAAATTTCTCAGGGAGCTCTTGGACCCAAAGAAAAACTGGCAAGTGATAGGACTCCTGTTGTAACTTCCATTGTGATTTCAGCAGAATCCTCCGAGAAAGGTTTTACCATATGTGAGAATACAGTGACCCCCAGGAAAATTTAAAAAAATTAGACCATTCTGATATAACAAAGCCTTTTCAATCCTGTAATCAGTGGCCATTTAAAAAGAACAAGTGCACAATTTGGATTGTCACTCAAGGACTAAAATACCAAGGAGGTATTTTAGATCTGTAGTGTCTCCCCATAAATTATATAATAACTTTTAAAAATCTGATGCAGAATATATATGTACATATATATATATATTCATATGTATATGCATATATATGTATATGTACATATATATTCTGCATCAGATTTTTACGTATACACACACACACACACACACACACACACACACACATATATATATATATACACATACATATATACATATATATGTATGTGTATATATATATATATATTTTACTTCTGGGGCAAGAACATAGTGAATCAAGAATTCACTTAGCATTTAGGGTAACATCTATGTTTTGGCCCTTTTATTCAAATATGTCTACTGACAAAGACTTTTTTAGTTATGAAGGAGGCTCTAGAGGGAAGTAGAAACAACTTGAGCTTACAAGTTGGTCCTGAATTCAAATTCTCTCACTTGGCCTTGAGTAAAATATTTAATATGATTTTCATTCTTTTTACTTCTTGATCTATAAAATGAGGAATGACAATGACTACTAAACAAGGTTTGTGCAGACTAAATGTGCTTAGCACAGAGGAGGTGCCTAGTAAAAAGGGAGAACCCTTTGCCTAGAGATTTAAAGTTCATATAACATTGCTCTATGATTTCTTTTCTTAATGACTCCCCATTCTAGAACTTCAGCTACTGAAATGACCTAAGGATAGAAGAGCTAAAATGTCAATATTTGTTTCATTTGAATAGTTGTAACATCACACAGCAAATACATTTTTTGTTGGTTTTTGGTGAGTTGATCTTCAAAAAAGAAAATGGAAAGTATGAACGGATCAAAAAATTGCACCATATGTGGCTATTTAGTTCTCAAGCTGGGTTCTGAGTTATCTGTTATCATAGGAAATGTTCTGACATTCAGGATTTTTCTAAGAGCCACACAAACCCCTGACCAATTTATAGGTATATACCTACCTTCATAAAGCAGTTAGCACAGTATTTTGCTCAACAAAAGTTTTCCTCCCGTTGCCCTTCCCCATCATCCTATCAAACTAATGACTATGTTCAGGAAAGACCATTTCTCTTTGTAATCCTTCCTTTCTGTTATTACTTAGGTCATATATAGCAAGAGGTCCAGTTGCTTTGTTACTAATTAAGTAATTGATCTTTCCTTCTTTGGGCTAAATTGCCTTGTCAGTGTTAGATCAGTGGCTCTCATATGGTAATATCTGTATTTGGACTTCATCAGAATCACCTGGGATATGTGTTTAAAGTACATATTCCTGAAGTTTACCTCAGTCTTCTGAATCTCTGGGGGTGGCGTTGGGAATCACAGTTAACAAACTCCATGGGTGATTCTGATGTATGGCTGGGTTTAGAAGCCTGTGGAGTCTTCACCTGTCTTTCCTGACTCTAGATTCGAAGTCTCCATCAAATTCATGATTTTTCCAATGGGGTTTTAAAATATTATGGTCATGTTTGTTTTCCCAGCCTCTGAGGGAAGATGAAAATTCTGGTATACTTCTTTTAGTAGTTGTTCAGGACAATCTGAGCCACAGAAGACAATTTTGTGAATCAGGCTGGAATTGAAATCTCTCTTTGGATGGCTTCCAAATTTTTTATATGTCGAATTTTCCGCAGTACTTAACAGAGACAAATTAGCTTTAGAGAATTTTGACTTGAGGTTTCCCTGAATGCGTAAATATTGACAGTGCATAGAACTCTTCACACTGACTGCATCACTCTTAATGGCATAGGAACTTTACTTGATTTAGTCCTTGTTTCAATTACACATATATGTGAACAACTGCTTTTGAACTGCTTTTGGTTGGACATAAAGGTGTTTAATTTATTTGAGGAACCATTTTATATCCTATTAACCTTTTATATGCTATGGTATTAATTTTTTAAGCTCTCGGTATGAAAGGAACACACACACATTGTAGAATATTTAGAAATGATAGAAACGTATGACAAGATAAATTGAAATGACCCAGAATTCCACTACTCAGAAACAACACTCAAGAGTTTGATGGGATTTTTTTCCAGTTACACGCATACACAGACATATGCCAAAATAAACATTTGGGATATTTGCCAAATATGTAATTTTAACCCTTCTTCCCTGTTTAATATTTCACATTGAACATTTTCTCATCTTATTTAATGTTCTTGAAAAAACAAACCATTTCACTGGCTATTTTTCCACAGTATGAATAGACCATAATTTGTGCAATTATCTTATTTTTATGTGTAGATTGTTTTTAACTTAGTGCCCTTATAATCATTCTATAATAATCATTTTTAGAAATAAATTATTTGAATATCTTAGCATTTCTTCTTAGCATTTTATCCTAGGTAGAATTACTAAAATGGTCTGAATTTTTGAAGGTTTTTAATATCTATTACAAACTATTTTTCAGAAAATTTTAAAAATCAACACCAGGACTGTATGAGTGTCCATTTTTCATAATAGTACACTTTAATAGAGTTACCATTAAAAAATTCTTCACTAATTGAAATCCTTGTCGTTTTAACTTGCTCTTTAAATATTTGTGAAGTTGAATGCTTTGCATAGGTTTCTTTGAGCCAAGGATATTTCTTGGACTGTGGAAACACTCATATTATTTTCCTATATTTCTTAATGAGAGTATCAGTGCTTCTCCTTATTGATTTATAAGTGTTTTCTCTGTGTTAATTACACTGGCTTTTAAGGTCATCTTGTTTGCAAATATTTTCTGATTTGGTAGATTTTTTAACTATTTGTGAAGATGACACAATTTTCAATGGTGTTAGTTATGTTTCCATAGTATAAATGGAGACTAATCCATGGTAAAAAGAGGTAGAAAATCCAGATGGTACAGATATTTGACACAATTTAAATATATTTGTGTGATTCACAAGGTCTGGTTTTGTACAAATATATGCCTAAAGCTACTAGAGTCTTCATGGATTGTTTTACTTCCTCCCTTCCCATTTGTCTGGTGAGGAGATTCAAGTGAAATGTGGGCATATCTTTGCATACCAAGCATCATTTTGTGTTTCACTTTCCAGAGAAAGAAAAAGAGACATTACATCCTTCCTCTGATTATGAACCTTTTTTTTTTTAAGTTTTAAAATTTATTTTGAGACAAAGGATGTGTGCGTGCATGCATAGGAATGAGAGAGGGGCAGAGAGAGAGGGAGAAAAAAGAGAGAATCCCAAGCAGGCTCCTTGATGTCAGCCCAGAGCCCGATGTGGGGCTGAGTCCCACAAAATGAGAGATCATGACCTGAGCCGAAATCAAGAATTGGATGCTCAACCGACTGAGTCACCCAGGTGCCCCTCTGATTATGAATTTTAGAAAAATCGTGAATCTTGGGGCCCATCATAGGTTTATCGAATCAGAATCTCTGGAGCTAGAACTTGAAAACTGCATTTTATCAAGTTCCACTGGTGATTTGTAAGCATTCTCAAGATTTAGAACTGCTGATGTTGGGGGGTTTAGTGAATTTTATCTCACACTAAGAGCTTCCTCAATTTTCTTCCCCTCAGTCTTCAGGTACTCAATTTGCATTATATTAGATTGTACTCTTTATATGTTGGTTTATAAAAGTTTTTAAGGGTGTGCCAGGACTCTGAAGCTAAAGTTAAACTCATTCAAGGCAGAAGATGTAACACTTTTTTTTTTAAATCTCCTTAGACCACTTTGCATAATGCTACAAAAATTACTGACTCATAGGGATTTCAAAGTGCCAAGGAAATTGAGACATCCTAATATTTTAAAAACATAAGCCTATTCTTTATATGAGGAAATGGAAGCAGAGAGTTTTAAATGTCTTTCAAAGTTTGTCAGGTGTCATGGTTTTTAATTTACTGTTTTTTTTTTTTTTGAGCTTCTGAATGTTTAATCTTTCTGATACCAGTCCAGTTATATTTTAAAAAGTATTTTCATGAGACTTTTTAGAAGCATCCATTTTGTAACAAAGATACAAGATAAGAAATTAAAATTTTTATTATATTTAACTAAGAAGAATTTATTGAAAACAGTACCTAATCATAGAAAATAAAAAAAATTTAAAAAATATTTTGGTTTTTGTGGGGAAATAGGTTCTACTTACATAAACAGGTTAGAAAAAAGCTTAGGGCTGAAAACCGCCATCACTGGGTTGAAAAACGCCTGAGGTTAGCTAGCAAGATATTATAAGGGGATCATGAGTACTTTCCATCTTATGCCAATATACTATTGTACTTTGATCATAAACTCCACTTGCCTCCCAGACCCTTTGCTTCTTACACACACAATTTAATGATTACTTTCTGATTGTTTTCTCCACATTCACATGTGTAAGATCTTGTTTTCTTCACATTCACCAGGTGGGTAATATCTTGTGTTTTCTTCACACTCACCACATGGGTAATATCTTGGGAGCTCAATAAATATGGAGACAAAACCCCTGTTTGGGGCTCTTGTCTCCTTCTGAACATTAGCCTCTCTTGTACTCAATTCTGTGTCCACTCTCTTGCTGGACAAGAGAGAACTCCAGAGTAATAGTCTGCAACAGCTTTTGTCTACATTGTGACCAGCTCTGTTCTTGGAACCATGGATCTATTGCTATGGGATGGAGTGCAGCCCTTGTCCTTGAAGGACTTGCACTTAATTTTTGGCATTGTTTTTATATTATTTCATGTAATTTTATCTTCTTTAATCATATGTAACATAATTATATCTCTGAAGTACTTGCATTTCCCTGGTCTGCTTTAATAATACTATTGCTGGGGCACCTGGGTGGCTCAGTCGGTTGAGTGTCTGACTTTGGCTCAGGTTATGATCTCATGGTTCATGGGTTTGAGCCCCACATTGGGCTCTGTGTTGACAGTTCATAGCCTGGAGCCTGCTTCAGATTCTGTGCCTCCCTTTCTCTCTGTGCCCCTCCTCCACTTGTGCGCTCTGTCTCTCAAAAATACATAAATAAACATTAAAAAAATACTATGCTGATTTGTATTTGTATATAATTTTATGTTCTTTTCAAAGCATATTTACACACACGGTCTATGGGGAGCTTTAAAAACTTAGTATAACATCAACAGGTAATTTTTATTGAAGGTATGCTACATGTCTGACTCCAAACTTCCCATGGAGTCCATCATTGGATTGTCACAACAATACTTTGAGGTACACTGCACTATGTCCCATTTATCAGGCATAAAAACAGAGCTGAACAAAGTTACACCAAATTTTAGAAGTCAGTCTGACTTCTAAGAGCCCACAGTCTTAAGCATTAAACTCACTGCTTCCCCAGTGCATAGATAATCATAAAATAATTGGACGGGTAAGGAAATTCTTGTTAAACAAATTACATTGTTCAAATAGAACAGGGCATATTGTGGAACTTGCTCACAGTGCTCAATTAGGTATTTTCTGTGACAGAATTTAAGACCTGGATGGTGGTCAAAACAGTGACCAGGACCTCCTTTGAAATCTCCAAAACCAGGAAATATATTTTTATTCAGTTATCTTTCTTTTTTTACCTGAAGTTACCAAATAGCATAGCTACCAAATAGCATAGCATTGTATATAAAGCGAAAACTATAAATGTAGGAGATTTCAATATGCATATTTAAAATTAGATTAAGTAAGGAAAACAAAAGTAATGACAGAAGAAATGAATAATGTAATCGACAAAATCAATTAGTAGCCCAATATGGAATTTTACATCCTTCAGGTATTTTTTCCCCTGGAATATTTCCAAAAATTGATCATGTGTCTGGCCAAAAAGGAACTTTACAAACAAAAGAGGAGATTTTACAATCCATGTTCTCTTATAGCTATATAATAAATTTGAACATTAAAACATTCCTCACAAACTCTTGGATCAAAGAAAAAAAAAATAAAAGCAGAAATTGCAAACTATCTCCAAGGCAGCAAAAATGAGAATGCTTTAACTAAAAACTTATGGAACATGGCAGAAGCTATATTCAGATGAAATTCATAGCTATGCATGGCACCTTTATTAGAGGATGGCTAAAAATGAAAGTACCTTGTACTCATCTTAAGAAATTAAAATATCAAAAAAAATCAACCAGGATAGATTAATAAATATAAAATCTAAAATTTATGAAATAGAAAATAAACCAAAAAAGTTAGAAAGGTTAAATAAACTTGGAACCTGATTATTTGAAACAATTAATAAGTTTGTCAGAAGCCTTATGAAAAGAAAGAAAGAAGGAGAAAAATATAAATGATTAGAAAGGAGAAATGAGTCATAATGTGGATATGCAAAAGATGAAAAAAATCTAAGAAAAAGCTTCATGAAACTTTACGGCAACACATTTCATAACTTAGGGGAAACTGATGTTAAAACAAATGTAAATCACTGCAATTGATCAAAAAGGAGAACTACTTGCTAAATGTTATAGAAAATACTGGAAAGGTGAATACAAATAAGCCATTAAAGAAGTTAATAAGACCAGGTATCTTTGTGGCTGAGTTTAATCAAATCCTTAGAAATCATCTATCCAAGTATTTAAACTATGCCAAATCACAGGAAAAGGTGTAGATCTCCCCCACATTTCATAAAACCAGCATGCTGATAAAACTTACTAAACACAGTGCTGATAAAACACAACTGTGCCAACTCTTATAAATAGAGCAGCAAAAAACCCAAATTAAAATATAATCAAACTGAGCCCAGCATTGTATCAAAATACGCAAACCATAATGCACTATTACTAAGTAGGATAAATTCCAGGAATGCAAGAATGGTTCAAAATCCAGAGAACTGTTAGTGCGATTTTATATGTTGAAGGAGAAAGATCATGTGCTTTTACTACAGAGAGCAAGAGAGAGTCACTCATGTCAAGGAGTGACATAATCAGGAAAGCAGCCATGGGCACTGCAGCTAAGACCAGATATCACCCAAACCAGCACAGAGTGGCAGTGCTACAGGCTGATAATTGGTAAGGCCATGCGAACCTGGAAGAGCCAGGAGCTGATAATCACTAGAACCAGAAGAGGCTTGCAAAGGCCCAACACTGAGTAAACTCCTTTAGAAAGGGAGGATCCTCTGCAGCAAACTATCAGATTTTCCATCACCGACTCTTCCATGTCTTCTGTATTAGAAAGGCAATGGCCACTGAAAGGTCTGCCTGACCAATCTTTGAACATAACTGAGACCCCTCCACTGCTTGAATAAGCAGTGAGCCCTCAGAGCTGACTTGGACCAGATGGATTCTTATCTAAACCACTCGCTCAGGGATTGAGTTTGCATTTGGTTACCTCTCGCTTTATCTTGTTTGTTGTGTGCCTTAGTATTGTACTTTGTGTTGTGTGACACATATGAAGCTATGTTAAATGTATAATGAAACGTCATCGAGTCTGGAATCTTGACACCACTTTACAATTAGTTTAACCTTGCTTTATGATTGAATAAAGCTGACACTGTGGAAAGACACAATTCGTGTTTGTACCTTTTTCCTGTGCTTGCAACATTTACCAATAAAGATACAATGCTTAGAAGGCATTTGTTAATATTTGCCTGACATTCCAGTAACAAGTCTGTGTGAAACAGGAAAAGAAATTACGTATGATTGAAACCTATAAAAAACCAATAGCAAGAAATTAAAATTGTTTATGCTAACCATTCCATAACATAAAAACACAGTATTTACCCCAAAATAAGCAAATGAAATAATTGGTATACATTGAGAAACAAAGAGATAAAATTATGTCTTCTGGGAGATATGATTATATTATTAGAAAACCTTAAAAAATCTGGTAATATTAAACAGAAGAAGAAAATGAGATAAGTTGATTGGTATATCATATTTAAAAGGATCTAAGATGCCATAGATATCAAGATATCCCATTACTTTATGTACCCCCAAGAAGGAAAAATGTTGAAATTGTAATTAAGATGTCATTAGTATAGGATAAATCCCACTTTCAAAGATATAAAAATGTGTATTTCAGAATTGATGAAATAAGATAGGTATGAAAAAAGCAACAGTTTTTCTATGTATCAATTATAATCATCTAGAAATGAAAATTAGAAAACCCTCACTATAGTGACAAGAACTATGTAATGCTTAAGAAAAGATTCATCAAGAAAGATAAGGACATTTATGGTAAAAAAACAAAAAACAAAAGCAAAACTCATAAATTCTTATGTGAAGACATAAAATGCTCTGAACAAACAATCAATATGCTATATTTTTAGATGAGAGGAGTTAAAATGGTAAAAGCATCCATTCTCTCAGAATTAATATAAAATTCAGTACAACACAACTAAAAACCAGACGGTACTTTAAGGGGAGGATTTGACAAGATGATTTAAAAATTCATATTGAAGAATGTTTAGAATAGTCAAAAAAATTAAGAAAACAAGAATAGTGAGGAAGGATTAAGCATAATAGATAATAAAACATTTCTATAAATCTACCACAATCCTAAATAGGGAGATACTAGCACGGAAATTGACAAACTGATCAGGGGCAGGAAAAAGGGACATTATATTTTAATTGAATGGGAAAAGGATAATTTAATTCATAAATGGTTCTGGTAGGGGCACCTGGGTGGCTCAGTCGGTTAAGCGTCAGACTCTTGATTTTGGCTCAGGTCATGATCTCACGGTTGGTGGGACTGAGCTCTGCATTGGGCTCTGCATTGACAGCTCAGAGCCTGTTTGAGATTCTCTGTCTTCCTCTCTGCCTCCCCTGCTCATGCTCTCTCTTTCGCTTTCAAAATAAATAAACATTAAAAAAATATATAAATCGTTCTGATCAAACTGGCTCTCCCTGCCAGAAGAAAATAAAATTAAGCCCTCATTTTTCACTTACGTCAATTCCTGCTGGATTAAATCACAACATGTAAATCACATAACAGGAAAATGTAGGCAGTAATATGTAAACATCAATAGCAGAAAAAAATATAGACAACATGAATGACAGTTAAAGTGCCATTACCTGTGATATTAAAGGAGGGCTTGCATACTGATAACCATAAGATAAACACACCAAAGGAAAATGGACAAAGGATTCACAATTCATAGAGAAGCAAGTCCAAATGGATAGTAAACAAACTGAGATTCAACTTTTGTGTAAGTCAGAGAAACACAAGTTATAATAAAAATGAAATAAAGATTGTACCTACAATAAGTTGGAAATTGGGGAAAAGGATATTCCCATGCACGGCTGGCAGAATACTTTTTGGTAAGCTGGCAGTATTTTTTAAAATAAAAAATGTACATACTGTTTGACTCAGCAGCTCCATTCCTGTGGTTCTGTGCCAAGAAACAGAAGTGTTGGTCCACAGGAGTGTTTATTGCAGCTGTTTGTAGAGGCACGATGCTGAAAGACAAAGGGGTAACCATTAGTCGAAGAATGAGTGAATAAGTTGTGGTATGGTAAAAACATGGCATATTACAAATCAGCTAAAAGAGTAAGCTAGACCTGAGCAACTCAACCCCAAAGGTTATTTTGCACAGTTATTCGAGAAAAGTAAGATGTATTCTTGCAGGTAATATGATACCATTTTGGTGAAACAATGATTTCCCTTCCCCCCCATACTTGTGTAAGGTATGAGTATGGAGAAATATGAAACTAGATGCTTGACATTTGTTATCTAGGTGGGAGGTAAAGGGAGAAGAGGGGTAGAAAGCAGGATAAGAAAAAAAAAAGATACAAGATACAAAGAATCAAATTTTGAGCAAGAACACTAGAAAAAAAAAAGAAAAACAAACCCCCATATAACAAATAACTCTAGGAGTTCAGAATGAAATGTCCTGATAGAAGAAGGCATTATTATCTTCCCACAAGTAGGGCTGGAATAAACCCAGAATACAGAGCACACAGAATTTATAAAACTACCAAAACCTTCAATTATTGATGCTTAGTTATGAGTTAAATCTAGGAGCACTTGGCTGGTTTCATCAGTTAAGTGTCTGACTTCGGCTCAGGTCATGATCTCATAGTTGGTGGGTTCGAACCCGTATCTGGCCCTGCACTGTCAGTGCGGAGCCTATTTGGGATTCTCTCTTTCCCTCTCTCTCTGTCCCTCCTCCACTCATGCTCTTGTCTCAAAATAAGTAAATAATCTTAAAAAAAAAAAAAAGTTAAATCTAATCTCCTTGGCAGAGGAAATTAGAGACCAATTTCAGAACCTAGAACTCTGATCTTTACTTATAGTGATATATGTGTGAATAAATGTTTTGGAAGTCTCAGATTTAATTTTAAAATGTGATGATTCTGGGGTACCTGAGTGCTTCAGTTGGTTAAGCATCCGACTCTTGATTTTGGCTCAGGTCATGATCTCACGGTTCATGAGATCAAGCCGGGTGTAGGGTTCTGGGCTGACAGCCCTGAGCCTGCTTGGGATTCTCTCTGTCTCTCTGCCCTTCTGAAGCTTGCATGCCTGTGCTCTCTCTCTCTCTCAAAATAGATAAACATTAAAAAAAACTTTAAAATATGATGATTCTGTTGTTTACCTATAAACCCAAAGTCTGCCTTCCTCTAGTAAAATTAAATAAATGATAGAACATTTTTTCTCTTGCCATTTTAAAATTTAGATTATGGCATATCATATTTTATTTTGTAAATTTCATGGTGCTCTCCTGGCATGAGGGTGAATGCAATTTTTTGTTAACTGTTTTTCACTAGGTGAGCTGCACATAGTAGGACTTCAATAAATTGTTGAACAGAATTGAATTCCACTTTGAGTACTATGCAGCTGAAATAACTCATCAGTGAGTGATAAACAAGAATTCTGAATCTCGGTGCACCCAACATTCCCTCCTTCTTCTTCCTGATATAGGAGATAGACTTTTTTATTTAAGTGCCAAAAGACCTGGAAAATTCAGAATGTCAGTCACAATGAACAGTAACAATTTCACCTTCACTCAAGTGTGTGTTGGGCCAGGAACAGGTGATTAAACCTATCAAGGTATTACTTTGCTGACTGGAGGTGCTCACCACATTCTCCCGGTTTCTAAGGCAACTGATTAAGGAATTTAAGAACTGAGGCCTCATTTAGGCTGATGCCCTTAGAAAGGTAGAATTTCTTTTCCAGGAGGCTGTACTGGGAGACAAGGCTTATTTGTTTTAATGTTTTTCATTTCTCTGAACGTCACAACACAAGGTACTCAGATACCTTTTGGTAGAACCTACTGGAAAATGTTACCAATATAAACATGTGGAGCTCAGTTTTGCCAATCCAAAAAAACACTCGGTGGGATTACTGGTAAATAGGAGGCAACTCAATGAAGACTCTGTTTTCCTTTTAGCCTTGCTTTTTATATACTTCTTTGGAGCACAAACTGTAAACGGTGATATTGATGATGTTGGGCCAACACCTCAGTGAAGGACTCTCACTTACAAAACCATGGCTTTGGATGGGTCCAACACAGACAGGCTTTTCATGCAGTTAAGCTGTTCAGCCTTGACACTCACTGTGATAAACTGTCATTGAGATAAATTCAGTGGTTCTCTGGAATGAGCTCTTTTGGGTTACAGAATGGCCTCCAGGCAGAGTCAGGGCTTGCTTCCAATGGGAAGTTAAGAGGATTTTTTTTTTTTTTTTCTTTTCAATCAGGAGGCAGCAGCTAGCCTAAGATCCAACCAGCAAATTGTTCACATACTTCTCCATTACTCCCAGCCTTGGCCACAGCCTGCTTTCTCTTGGTGGACTAAATTACCCAAATCTCTGAAACAAAGTGATTCTTTTCATTAAGTCACTGAAGTGTAAGATGAACTTTCATTACTGTGTAAAAGTTACTACCTTTGTTCTTTTCTCTTGCACAAGAAATACTAAGTCTTAGCTGTCAAATGTGAGAGGCAATGCTTACTGTTCTTTGATACAAAAATAATGTTGATACATATTTCCACACATTTTTTGGGTAATGTTAACATGGACCTAGATCTTGAGATAACTTCACAACTGTAATAAATTCATGCATCTTATGGAATGATTCTAGCATGTATCACCCTAGAATGTAAACTCTGAGATCCTAACCTGCTTGGATCACCATTATATCCCCGTGCCTTTTACATATAACCCTTACATATGCCTGATATATGGAAGGCTCCTGGTGAATGAATGAATGAATGAATGAATGAATGAATGAGTACATGAACAGAGGTGTATTGCATTGGGAAATAGGTCACAGTGAGGTTAACAGCAGTTGGGAGTGGTGGGGAATTGTAACTAGATTCACACGCCAAAGCTGAAGTTAGAGGGAGAAATCCAGGTGAACACTCTGGGAGGAATTACACTTCAGCAGAATGACTGCATTATTAAGTTGTGTGGATTGATATACACACACACAAAAACACACATACACACAGAGTCATAATGATAAGATACTATATACTTTACATATGTTATGATGAATCCTTACAAAATCTCACATAGTGAATGGTATTATCTCTATTTTACAAAGTGAAAAATGAAGTCCTGGAGGTTTAATGACTTTTCCAATATCACATAACTAGTAAATGGCTGAGATGAGATTCAAAATCCTGGCTGCTTTCAAAGTCCACACTCTTAAGGTATGTGAATAGCAGGCATTCGATGTGGGCAGGTATTTAATACAAAGAGACAAGAGAGCCCAATGATCAGGCAGCCCCCAGAACATGTAGGTCGGAGGACAGGGGTTTCAGGCAGACTCCTAATCCCTTAAAACCAGGGGAATATTGTAAGCAGGTAGAAGGGACCCTGGTAGCTGGGAATTTTGGTTAAGAGGTGAGAAGATCTTGTAAGAGGAAGGTAGGATCCTAGTCTCAGAGGAATTGGGTTACTCCACAGGCCACAAAGATAGTGACTCAAGCACAGGGTATACTGGTATATGGTATAATTTGTGGTAACAAATGACCACAAATTCAGCAGCTTGAAACCACACCCACTTATTCACAGTTCTGTTGGTCAGAAGTCCAGGTGGGCTCACAGAGATCTCTGTTGAGGATCCCACAGGACCTAAATGAAGGTATTGATGACAGGGCTCTTATTTGGAGCCTTTGGGGGAGAATCTGCTTCCAGGTTCACGGGGGTTGTTGGCAGGCTTCAGTTCCTTGTGGTTGTAAGGGTTGAGGGTGGTTTCCTTGCTGGCTATTGTCTGCGGACCCCTTTCCGCTCTTAGGGGCTGCTCTCAGGTTTGGCCTGTGGCCCCTCGCCTTAGCATCACATGCCTCTCACTCCTTGGATCTCTCTGGCTTCTTCCGCTGCTACCAGCTGGATGAAACCCTCTGCTTTGCAAGGGCTCATGTGATCAGAATAGGACCATTCGAACATCTCCCTATTTCAAGGTAGCTGATTCGTAGACTTCATTGCATTGGTAAGTCCCCTTTTCATGTAAAGTAACACAATCTTGGGCATGATACCTCATCCTGTCCACAGCCCTGGGGATTAGAAAGGGAAATGGTAGGCGTCACCCTCGCACGCAGTGGGATTAGAGTGAAGGTAACAGTGGGTATACTGAGATCCAGCGTATAGAGCTTCTTAAATTTCTCCTGCTTCAGGTCAGTTAGATTGCCCTGTGGACACAGGATAGCTGTGGCTAAATCACCACCCATGACCTATTCGAAAGCCTCTTTGGGCAGGCTCAGAGTCAAGTTGGCTCAGGTGAGTGAGGAGAAAGGCCCCAGTGCTTACACGTGTGGGGCTCCTTCAATTCTGACATCTTCGAGGAATGGAACAAAAAGCGTGTGACTACTTTTTGACGTTGAGAATTTTGCTGGTGGAAGGGAAGTGTGTGATAGTGATGAGGAAGTCTGTGTCACCTCTGGTTTTCTCTGAAACCTGTGCCTGTTCATGGGAGAAAAAAATGTTTTTGCCCAAAGGCCTGTTCATCTGTTCCCAGTTGTCATTTTGGTGTTAGGAAATAGGCAGGGGACTCTTGCTTGCAGTGACTTTGTAACAGCCTCACCTAACAGTGGGCTCCACAACGAGACATTCTGACACTGAGGAATGATAATTTACGAGGCCTTTGCTATTTTTATTTCTCTATGCGACAGAAAAGAAAACTCCTTTTTTTTTTTTTTTTTAAGAATAAATTCTCTCCATTTAGGCAGAGAACTTTTGCCAAAG
This sequence comes from Felis catus, assembly GCF_018350175.1. Lineage (NCBI taxonomy): Eukaryota > Metazoa > Chordata > Mammalia > Carnivora > Felidae > Felis > Felis catus. The sequence continues at coordinate 111,993,739 of NC_058374.1, forward strand.
GCAACAACTAAAAATAAAATCTTTTTATGACTGTATTCCTGGGCTTCCTCACTTAATCAGAAGATTCTACAGGGACAGTGAAATAGACACAAGCCTGGAATATTTTAGAATCACTGTATTCCCCAGCTACTACAGAAACTACATTGCATCGAGTGCCTAGCTCACCTATTTGTAATATATGACTTAAAAGGCAGTTGGGATGAGACAATTTAATATTTCTTGACAGGATTAAATGCCAGCATCCGCCGTTGGGCAGAATTCAGATTTCCTTCTTCCCACTTTCAAATTGTGCTTTTTTGTTGTTGTTGTTTTTAGAGAAGAGTTAAGCTCTGCATTTTCACTCATAATCATATGGAATAGATTTGGCTGGTCGGTTCCTCAGAATAATTGCTTGACTCTTTAAACAAGCAGCCATCCTCAATTAACCTGTAGGGGATGTCAGACGAAAGGCCTGCTTCTCTGGGCAGGCAGCAAGCTAATGGGGATATTTCTTCACATACTCCATTTGCATATCTGACAGCAAGAACATACATTCCTTTTTTCTTTGCTTTATTATTTAATTTCCACCAGTGAACTAATGGGAATAATAAACCTTTTTTATTTTGCAAAAGTACGGTGATTAAGAACCAGCAACCACACCTATGTCGGGGCAATGCTTTTGGCTCACAAGGACGCTATTTTGATACTCTCACCTTCAAAACAACTCTGCAAGGCAGTATCTCAGAAAGGTGCTCAGGTCTAAGTTCCTCTAGGAGGCCCTGGTTCCCCAAGCAAAGGTGACTTTGTAATAAACTTCTAGTCACCGAACTATCCCATGAAGTATGTGAAGCTTATGGGCCTTACGTGCAAGTTAACCGAGGAGGCTTGGGTGGGATTCAGCCCGTTGGCTTGCAGGTGTTGAGATCAAATTTAAAATGAATGGGTGTTACAGCTTTTAACTGTGTTTTGTGTTGCTTCTAATGACTGCGGAGTTACTGTATCCGTGCCAGCCCTTCTTCGGAACTCCTGGCAACCCTCACTGTGATGCCACTCCAGGTGTTAGGAGTAAGCTCAGGGAAGGGCCCATGGGTGTTTCTCTGGCCATCAGAAGGGTGTCCCCTGAGCTGTACCCCTGCTGCCGCGCCTGCCAGGACTCATGGGTGCAAGTCCTCCCTCTCCTCCGATAGGACAGGAAGACACTTGGTTTTGTTAAGGATCTAGAGGTCTTCACCGACTGTCTTAGTTTCCTCGGGTGGCCCTGATGACGTGCCACAGACGGGGAGGCTCAGAGCAACAGAAATTTCTCATCTCACGGTTCTGGAGACCAGAAGTCTGACACTGAGGCCAGGCTCTCCTGGGAGTCTGGGTAGAGTCTGGCCCTTGTGGTGCAGCTGCCACACGTGGCCCAGCTGGTGGCTGCCCATCCTTGGGTCTTCCTACATTTGGAGCTGCGGCATTCCACTCTGTGCCTCTCTCATCACGTGGCGTTCTTCTGTGTCTGCGTCATCATGCGATATTCTCTCTGTGCCTGTGTCCAAGTTTGTCTCTTCTTGTAGTGACACCAGTCATGTCGGGCGTGGCTCATTTTACTGACCTCACCTTGACTAAATCGGTGGCCCTATTTCCAAATGAGGTCTCCTTCACAGGTACCGGGAGGTAGGACTTCAACATACCTTTTGGGGGGACACAATCCAACCCAATTCAGTCCATAAGACTCACCCCTCACTTTGGCGTACCACGAAGTGAGCCAGGAATGGCACGAAAGTGTACCACAAACCCTCTCTCTGAATAGAGGTCTTTCACTTTCCTCCCCATAAGGTCTCTGGTACAGAGGAGTGGGACAGACTTGCTTGTTTTTATTATGCTGTCCACGAACCAGTGTTTCTATGGTAAAGGCTCATTTACAGGAGAAAGAACTTTCAATTCTACTTTTGGAATGAGAAAATTACTCTTCAGCGGATTCACGTGAGTGTTCCCATTTTATAGATGAGGAAATTGAGGTGCAGACAACTTTAAACATGCTGATCACACCTGTTTCAGGCATAGGTGCTTCTGTTTGGTTTACGTAAAGGAGTCAGCTGGTAGTCATGTGGCTTCCCCTAGTACATAAAACCGGGAAAGAGGGGAACGCAGATCTTTGGTCTCCTCATCTGATGAGCTGGGCCACTACGTTGTTACTTCTGACTGTGTCACAGGAATGTGTTTCTGAGGCTGTAAATTCTGTTATACCCTTCTTCTCGGAGTTTACTTCTCCAACCTATACTGGGCATTCTTCTTTCTGAAAAACCCTATTTTATGGGAAAATACTCATTGTTTGAAATTTGTCATTGTTTGTCATCTTTTATCTTCAGAATCACCTAGGGGCCTGATAGAGCAGATTCCCAGTTCCTACCCACCGGGAAATCCAGGTGGTGGTTATGGGGCCTAGGTCTCCAATTTTTAGAAAGTTTCCCAGGTGTTCTCAGGAACTACTGGATCAGTTGCCTATAACATACCTTCTAAAGTACTCAAATTCCCACTGATGACTGGGAATACAAAGAGTTCTTTCTGGTTCCACAAGTGTGTGAAAATTCTGGTTTAAGCACATCATGGGCACCAGCTTAACATAGAGCCTTGACTCCATTCTAACTCCTCCTCCAAATTTCACAATTTCCTTCTTTTTTATATGACTTCTTTTTTTTTTTTTAATTTTTAATGTTGATTTATTTTTGAGAGACAGAGAGAGACAGAGCACGTGTGAGGGAGGAGCAGAGAGAGAGAGAGGGAGACACAGAATTCAAAGCAGGGTCCGGGCTCTGAGTTGTCAGTACAGAGCCTGATGCTGGGCTCAAACTCATGAACTGCGAGATCGTGACCTGAGCCACTTAACCGACTGAGCCACCCAGGCGCCCCATGACTTCTTTAGTTTTGAATTTTTCTGGGACTCATGTTGTTCTATATCCCCTGAAAAATCACCATACACAAGTGCACATATGTCCACTCAAGGCACAGGTCTTCTGCCCTCATTGAAATTTTCTGAAGGAGGACAGGAGGCTTTTCTTCCCAGAGAGGGACTATAATAGCTTTCTCATCAAGAACCAGATTTCAGACACACTATCATCAGTGCAGGGAAGGCAGTGTTTTACAGTGCTTTTTTGGAAGTGTTTAATCAAGGTGGCTCTTTTTTTCTCTTCATGGTAGGTCTCTGTTTGGACATCTTAGACAAACAAAATGGCATTTTAAGGCATATTTATTCCAGTTGGATACATCCGGGTATTTGGATGTTTCCATGCATAGTACCCACCCATTCACTGCCTTCCTTACAGGAGGTACTTAGTAAATATTTATGAATATAGAAACCAGTACCTATCCGGTTCATTGATAGAAATCCAACTTCTCTCTCATCAGCTCATTTCACTGACAGTCAAACACAGGACTTTGGCTTATTGGCAATCAGAGCTTTTTCAAATATTATCTTAGGTCAGAGAGTTTAATGAGGAGATCATTATAGGTATTAAAATGCCTTCTATTGATAAGCCTCCCTGAACCTACCACACCTTGCCCTGATCTCTGCTACACACTATCTTAAGGGTGGGGGAATTGTAGGAAGTGATTAATGGTGATACTTAGTCAACTACTTATTAACAAATGGTCAGTTCACAAGTCCTCATTAAGTGTCCATTCTTTTCCCAGCCCTGTCCTAGGCAGGGCAAAAGATAAAGAAGTAAAAGGATTAGACCCTTCCTTGATAGGATTTACAGTCTAGCCAGATATCTTTATAACTAAGGAGTTTATAAGTTCTATGCTTTTTCTTCCTGCCTTCCTGTTTACTTTGTCACTCCCCTGGGTGCCTCTCACTAGTTTCCCTTCCCTGTCACCCATGATTCATCACTTCAGCCTTGCCTAATACTATGATGGGTTTTTACCGAGCTGCAAGACTGTGCAAGAGTAGAGAAGGCTTTGTAGATGAAGAGGACTAGCTTGAAATCCCATTTCTGACACTTGAATCTGTGGCCTTGGGGAAAATAGGTTAAGCCTCAGTTTCCTCATCCTTAAGACTGAGATAATAATACCCACCTTACATGTTTAATAAAAGGATTAGAAATAATTTATACAATGTATATAAATTGTTCTGTGCATGGTAGATGTTTAATAATAAATGTTGCCAGAGGCACAATTACTGCAAATGTTAAGTGTTAGGTAGAGAAGCAACTAATATAAAATGGTTCAAATACCAGGAAATACTTTTGAAATGTCATTAGGGCAACAGGGCATTTGTGTCTGGACATAAATTTAGGTTGCTCTTGTCCATACATTATTTTTATTAACTAATACTCTTATGTATAGTTATTGCGGCCTCCACCTCCATTCCTCATACCAAAAGGAGAGGAATTAAGAAATAACAGTAATCTGCTCAGAGAAAATACCTATTGGTTCTCTCTTAGCAGCCTAGGAAAAAAGTGAATTATATTTTGTTTAATCATTCAACAAAACAATTATGGAGTCCATTCCAAGACTGAATGTGAAGGAGAGTAGGGGCATGGAGGAACTAGGTGTTTGGTATGAGTTGGGGGTAGAAAGTGATGGAAATATGGCTAGAGACATAGGCAGCGGCCGGATCATCTGGGGAATTTTTGGCCATGTTCAAACTTTGGACTTTATACTAGAAGCAAAATATGAGAGATGTTATCTTTTTTTTTTTTTTTTTTTTCTCACTCTCTCTCTCTCTTTCCCTTTTTTTTTTTCTTTTTAGGATGGATTGGAAGAAGCAAGAGTGAGGACACAGCAGCAGTTGAGAAGCAATCCAGCAAGTGATGGCAGTCCCCTTACATAAGGGAGATGGAGAGAACCGGAAGAGCTCTGGAGCTATTTAGGAGGTATGAGCTCACAATCCCCAGGATCTGCCAAGACCAAACTTTTTTGGATTTAAGAATTTTTTTGGATACTTCCAGAAAGGTAATATGATGCACATAAAATATGTTACATACTACTCTCTGGAAGGTCTGGGCAGTAATCAAGACATTTCTATTTCCACAGTAAAACATACAAATATTCACCATAAATGAGGTACATTAAAACTATTAATAACCTTCAATCATTTCAGGGCAGATTTTGTTGCCAAGTGAGTTGTGGAAAATAGTTGCATTTTTGGAGTCTTTTGCTTTGGAATGGTGGGTAAATAGTTGGAAGTTAATTATATACAGTTGATAGAATAAGCAAAAGAGTGAGTTAAGATTGATATTCAGGTGTCTGTTTGGGGAATGAGGTGGATAGTGGTATCATTTGGATAGAGAGGAGACAAAGCAGGAAGTGCCCATTTGTGACCACAGGATGGGTTCAGTTTTGAGTATGAATTAGTGTATATATGGGACATTTAAGTAGACAGCCTTTCAAGAAGAAGGGGATGGTCATCAGTGTCAAAAGCTAAAAAGAGAGCACAAAAGATGAGTCCTTATGTGGCTCTTGGGTTTAGTAACTAAAGGGCTGTTTGTGATCTGTGAAAGAACAATGTCAGTGGTGTGGCAGAAGAAATGAACCCAAATGTAGTGGATTGGGAAGTATGAGGAAAGTAGGAAAATAGAATGAGCAAATGCATAACTATCTTTATGTTTAATGTATATTCATTTGTCTTGATGGCTAAAATGGGATCCATCTTTTATGTCAATGGGCGTTGGAGTTGGTAACTAGGTATATAAAGTATAAAAAGATAAATAAGCCATATACCTTGCTTTAGAAGTCTGCTACAGAAGACAAACCAAGAAAAAATAATATACTATACAATTAAATCTCTCAAAAGGAGGATTTTGTTTGCTGTTTTTTCCTTTTAAACCAGCAAGATAAATCTAGATTTATGTGGTATTCAAAAAACACACTCAGTCTCCATCCTTGAGTATTTTGATTAATCCTTGAGGGGGATTCAGAGATTGGCACATTTAATAAATTCCAAGGTGATTCTGATAAGAGGAGATGAATTAGATCTAGGAATATACACTTAGGAAACAGCCATAAAGAGGTGAAAATTTAAATTTTGAGAGAGAGTGGAAAACACGGACAAGAGACTGAAGAGAGCTGAGAGCAGAACCTGTATTTGTCCTGTTTTACTTAAAAGGAGAAATGGGAAGTGGGTATGAAATAAAAGCCATAGAAGGCATTGGGAATTACCAAGTGCCATGCCAATATGAGGTGCCATTACTATCAAGACAAGAGAAGGATTGCAAAAACTGTTGAACTCCAGGAGGATTATTTAAAAAATATCTTCTGTTGTTTTTGTTTCTGATCACAAAAATATTACAGAAAAGTACAACAAAGAAGACAAAAACCTGTTGCTGTCCCACAATCCATGATAACCACTGTTCTTTATTTATTTATTTTTTTATATGAAATTTATTGACAAATTGGTTTCCATACAACACCCAGTGCTCATCCCAAAAGGTGCCCTCCTCAATACCCATCACCCACCCTCTCCTCCCTCCCACCCCCCATCAACCCTCAGTTTGTTCTCAGTTTTTAAGAGTCTCTTATGCTTTGGCTCTCTCCCACTCTAACCTGTTTTTTTTTTTTTTTCCTTCCCCTCCCCCATGGGTTCCTGTTAAGTTCTCAGGGTCCACATAAGAGTGAAACCATATGGTATCTGTCTTTCTCTGTATGGCTTATTTCACTTAGCATCACACTCTCCAGTTCCATCCACGTTGCTACAAAAGGCCATATTTCATTTTTTCTCATTGCCACGTAATATTCCATTGTGTATATAAACCACAATTTCTTTATCCATTCATCAGTTGATGGACATTTAGGCTCTTTCCATAATTTGGCTATTGTTGAGAGTGCTGCTATGAACATTGGGGTACAAGTGGCCCTATGCATCAGTACTCCTGTATCCCTTGGATAAATTCCTAGCAGTGCTATTGCTGGGTCATAGGGTAGGTCTATTTTTAATTTTCTGAGGAACCTCCACACTGCTTTCCAGAGCGGCTGCACCAATTTGCATTCCCACCAACAGTGCAAGAGGGTTCCCGTTTCTCCACATCCTCTCCAGCATCTATAGTCTCCTGATTTGTTCATTTTGGCCACTCTGACTGGCGTGAGGTGATACCTGAGTGTGGTTTTGACTTGTATTTCCCTGATAAGGAGTGACGCTGAACATCTTTTCATGTGCCTGTTGGCCATCCGGATGTCTTCTTTAGAGAAGTGTCTATTCATGTTTTCTGCCCATTTCTCCACTGGGTTATTTGTTTTTCGGGTGTGGAGTTTGGTGAGCTCTTTATAGATTTTGGATACTAGCCCTTTGTCCGATATGTCATTTGCGAATATCTTTTCCCATTCCGTTGGTTGCCTTTTAGTTTTGTTGGTTGTTTCCTTTGCTGTGCAGAAGCTTTTTATCTTCATAAGGTCCCAGTAATTCACTTTTGCTTTTAATTCCCTTGCCTTTGGGGATGTGTCGAGTAAGAGATTGCTACGGCTGAGGTCAGAGAGGTCTTTTCCTGCTTTCTCCTCTAAGGTTTTGATGATTTCCTGTCTCACATTTAGGTCCTTTATCCATTTTGAGTTTATTTTTGTGAATGGTGTGAGAAAGTGGTCTAGTTTCAACCTTCTGCATGTTGCTGTCCAGTTCTCCCAGCACCATTTGTTAAAGAGGCTGTCTTTTTTCCATTGGATGTTCTTTCCTGCTTTGTCAAAGATGAGTTGGCCATACGTTTGTGGGTCTAGTTCTGGGGTTTCTATTCTATTCCATTGGTCTATGTGTCTGTTTTTGTGCCAATACCATGCTGTCTTGATGATGACAGCTTTGTAGTAGAGGCTAAAGTCTGGGATTGTGATGCCTCCTGCTTTGGTCTTCTTCTTCAAAATTCCTTTGGCTATTCGGGGCCTTTTGTGGTTCCATATGAATTTTAGGATGGCTTGTTCTAGTTTCGAGAAGAATGCTGGTGCAATTTTGATTGGGATTGCATTGAATGTGTAGATAGCTTTGGGTAGTATTGACATTTTGACAATATTTATTTTTCCAATCCATGAGCAGGGAATGTCTTTCCATTTCTTTAAATCTTCTTCAATTTCCTTCATAAGCTTTCTATAGTTTTCAGCATACAGATCCTTTACATCTTTGGTTAGATTTATTCCTAGGTATTTTATGCTTCTTGGTGCAATTGTGAATGGGATCAGTTTCTTTATTTGTCTTTCTGTTGCTTCATTGTTAGTGTATAAGAATGCAACTGATTTCTGTACATTGATTTTGTATCCTGCAACTTTGCTGAATTCCTGTATCAGTTCTAGCAGACTTTTGGTGGAGTCTATCGGATTTTCCATGTATAATATCATGTCATCTGCAAAAAGCGAAAGCTTGACTTCATCTTTGCCAATTTTGATGCCTTTGATTTCCTTTTGTTGTCTGATTGCTGATGCTAGAACTTCCAGCACTATGTTAAACAGCAGCGGTGAGAGTGGGCATCCCTGTCGTGTTCCTGATCTCAGGGAAAAAGCTCTCAGTTTTTCCCTTTTGAGGATGATGTTAGCTGTGGGCTTTTCATAAATGGCTTTTATGATCTTTAAGTATGTTCCTTCTATCCCAACTTTCTCAAGGGTTTTTATTAAGAAAGGGTGCTGGATTTTGTCAAAGGCCTCTTCTGCATCGATTGACAGGATCATATGGTTCTTCTCTCTTTTTTTTGTTAATGTGATGTATCACGTTGATTGATTTGCGAATGTTGAACCAGCCCTGCATCCCAGGAATGAATCCCACTTGATCATGGTGAATAATTCTTTTTATATGCCGTTGAATTTGATTTGCTAGTATCTTATTGAGAATTTTTGCATCCATATTCATCAGGGATATTGGCCTGTAGTTCTCTTTTTTTACTGGGTTTCTGTCTGGTTTAGGAATCAAAGTAATACTGGCTTCATAGAATGAGTCTGGAAGTTTTCCTTCCCTTTCTATTTCTTGGAATAGCTTGAGAAGGATAGGTATTATCTCTGCTTTAAACGTCTGGTAGAACTCCCCTGGGAAGCCATCTGGTCCTGGACTCTTATTTGTTGGGAGATTTTTGATAACCGATTCAATTTCTTCGCTGGTTATGGGTCTGTTCAAGCTTTCTATTTCCTCCTGATTGAGTTTTGGAAGAGTGTGGGTGTTCAGGAATTTGTCCATTTCTTCCAGGTTGTCCAATTTGTTGGCATATAATTTTTCATAGTATTCCCTGATAATTGCTTGTATCTCTGAGGGATTGGTTGTAATAATTCCATTTTCATTCATGATTTTATCTATTTGGGTCATTTCCCTTTTCTTTTTGAGAAGCCTGGCTAGAGGTTTGTCAATTTTGTTTATTTTTTCAAAAAACCAACTCTTGTTTTCATTGATCTGCTCTACAGTTTTTTAGATTCTATATTGTTTATTTCTGCTCTGATCTTTATTATTTCTCTTCTTCTGCTGGGTTTAGGCTGCCTTTGCTGTTCTGCTCTAGTTCCTTTAGGTGTGCTGTTAGTTTTGTATTTGGGATTTTTCTTGTTTCTTGAGATAGGCCTGGATTGCAATGTATTTTCCTCTCAGGACTGCCTTCGCTGCGTCCCAAAGCGTTTGGATTGTTGTATTTTCATTTTCGTTTGTTTCCATATATTTTTTAATTTCTTCTCTAATTGCCTGGTTGACCCACTCATTCGTTAGTAGGGTGTTCTTTAATCTCCATGCCTTTGGAGGTTTTCCAGACTTTTTTCTGTGGTTGATTTCAAGCTTCATAGCATTGTGGTCTGAAAGTATGCATGGTATAATTTCAATTCTTGTAAACTTATGAAGGGCTGTTTTGTGACCCAGTATATGATCTATCTTGGAGAATGTTCCATGTGCACTCGAGAAGAAAGTATATTCTGTTGCTTTGGGATGCAGAGTTCTAAATATATCTGTCAAGTCCATCTGATCCAATGTCTCATTCAGGGCCCTTGTTTCTTTATTGACCGTGTGTCTAGATGATCTGTCCATTTCTGTAAGTGGGGTGTTAAAGTCCCCTGCAATTACCACATTCTTATCAATAAGGTTGCTTATGTTTATGAGTAATTGTTTTATATATTTGGGGGCTCCGGTATTCGGCACATAGACATTTATAATTGTTAGCTCTTCCTGATGGATAGACCCTGTAACTATTATATAATGTCCTTCTTCATCTCTTGTTACAGCCTTTAATTTAAAGTCTAGTTTGTCTGATATAAGTATGGCTACTCCAGCTTTCTTTTGGCTTCCAGTCGCATGATAAATAGTTCTCCATCCCCTCACTCTCAATCTAAAGGTGTCCTCAGGTCTAAAATGAGTCTCTTGTAGACAGCAAATAGATGGGTCTTGTTTTTTTATCCATTCTGATACCCTATGTCTTTTGGTTGGCGCATTTAATCCATTTACATTCAGTGTTATTATAGAAAGATATGGGTTTAGAGTCATTGTGATGTCTGTATGTTTTATGCTTGTAGTGATGTCTCTGGGACTTTGTCTCACAGGGTCCCCCTTAGGATCTCTTGTAGGGCTGGTTTAGTGGTGACAAATTCCTTCAGTTTTTGTTTGTTTGGGAAGACCTTTATCTCTCCTTCTATTCTAAATGACAGACTTGCTGGATAAAGGATTCTCGGCTGCATATTTTTTCTGTCTAGCACCCTGAAAATCTCGTGCCAATTCTTTCTGGCCTGCCAAGTTTCAAAAGAGAGATCAGTCATGAGTCTTATAGGTCTCCCTTTATATGTGAGGGCACGTTTACCCCTTGCTGCTTTCAGAATTTTCTCTTTATCCTTGTATTTTGCCAGTTTCACTATGATATGTCATGCAGAAGATCGATTCAAGTTACGTCTGAAGGGAGTTCTCTGTGCCTCTTGGATTTCAATGCCTTTTTCCTTCCCCAGTTCAGGGAAGTTCTCAGCTATTATTTCTTCAAATACCCCTTCAGCACCTTTCCCTCTCTCTTCCTCCTCTGGGATACCAATTATGCGTATATTATTTCTTTTTAGTGTATCACTTAGTTCTCTAATTTTCCCCTCATACTCCTGGATTTTTTTATCCTTTTCTCAGCTTCCTCTTTTTCCATAACTTTATCTCTAGTTCACCTATTCTCTCCTCTGCCTCTTCAAGCCGAGCTGTGGTGGTTTCCATTTTGTTATGCATTTCGTTTAAAGCGTTTTTCAGCTCCTCGTGACTGTTCCTTAGTCCCTTGATCTCTGTAGCAAGAGATTCTCTGCTGTCCTGTATACTGTTTTCAAGCCCAGCGATTAATTTTATGACTATTATTCTAAATTCACTTTCTGTTATATTATTTAAATCCTTTTTGATCAGCTCATTAGCTGTTGTTATTTCCTGGAGATTCTTCTGAGGGGAATTCTTCCGCTTGGTCATTTTGGATAGTCCCTGGCGTGGTGAGGACCTGCAGGGCACTTCCCCTGTGCTGTGGTGTATAACTGGAGTTGGTGGGCGGGGCCGCAGTCAGATCTGATGTCTGCCCCCAGCCCACCGCTGGGGCCACAGTCAGACTGGTGTGTGCCTTCTCTTCCCCTCTCCTAGGGGCGGGATTCACTGTGGGGTGGGGTGGCCCGTCTGGGCTACTTGCACACTGCCAGGCTTGTGATGCTGGGGATCTGGCGTATTAGCTGGGGTGGGTAGGCAAGGTGCACAGGGGCAGGAGGGGCAGGCTTAGATCGCTTCTCCTTAGGTGATCCTCTTCAGGAGGGGCCCTGTGGCAGCGGGAGGGAGTCAGATCCGCTGCCGGAGGTTTGGCTCCGCAGAAGCACAGAGTTGGGTGTTTGCGCGGAGCGAGCAAGTTCCCTGGCAGGAACTGGTTCTCTTTGGGATTTTGGCTGGGGGATGGGCGGGGGAGATGGCGCTGGTGAGCGCCTTTGTTCCCCACCAAACTGAGCTCTGTTGTCAGGGGGCTCAGCAGCTCTCCCTCCCTTTGTCCTCCAGCCTTCCTGCTTTCCGAGCAGAGCTGTTAACTTATGACCTCCCAGACGCTAAGTCGCGCTTGTTGTGGGAACACAGTCCGTCAGGCCCCTCCGCTTTTGCAAGCCAGACTCGGGGGCTCTGTTTGGTCAGCGAGCCACCCCTCCGCCCCGGCTCCCTCCCGCCAGTCCGTGGAGCGCGCACCGCCTCGCCGCCCTTCCTACCCTCTTCCGTGGGCCTCTCGTCTGCATTTGGCTCCGGCGACTCCGTTCTGCTAATCCTCTGGCGGTTTTCTGGGTTATTTAGGCAGGTGTAGATGGAATCTAAGTGATCAGCAGGACGCGCGGTGATCCCAGCGTCCTCCTAAGCCGCCATCTTGCCGCTTCCCCCGATAACCACTGTTCTTTAGTCAGTGGCTAAAGAACTGCCTCTTGGCAAGCACTTCAAACCTCTGATGGAAAGAATAGCTATTTATGTAGGTTGATAATAGTTTCAGACTAAAAAGATACCTTAAAAATAACATTTTAGAATGGATAGATTGTTTTTGAATGTTACATACAGCGAGAGGAGTTTGGAACCTTTCTGGGTGGAGCTTTAGCTCTTCTGAAAAGTTTTAGTGGAAACTATAGACCACGGGTTGGCAAACTAGGGCCTCTGGGCTAAATCCAGCCCACTACTTATTTTGTAAGTAAAATTATATCGGACTATGTAGCCACGCCCATTTGTTTATGTAATGCCTAGGGCTGCTTTCCTGCCACGACTGCAGAGTTGAGTATTTGTGACAGAGGCTATCTGGGCCATAAAGCCTAAAATATTCATGATATGGCCTTTTACATAAAGGTTTGCCAATGCCTGGAATAGAATAGTATTTCCCAAATTATGTTCCAAAGCACATTAGTTTCCCATGAAATGTTAATAATCATTATTGAAAAAGGGCTCTGTATTCAAACAAGCTTGGAAAATGCTGGATTAAACAAAGTTAACCAAATTTCTTTACAGTTGGGTATCTGATAACATTTAACATGCACACTCATAATCAACAAGAGCAGAATATACTATATATAGCACTCCCCCAAATTATTTGGTCATAGAACCTTTTTTTTTTTTTTTTTTTTTCCCTAGGAACATCATATGGTTTGTAAAATCTTCAGTTTGTCTGCTTAGGAGACTTTGCCAAGATCATAAAATGGCATAAATTTGAGGTCACTGGGTTTAATTCCAAAATGTCTGTACAGAAAGTCTACTTGGTTCCAAAAGTAAGAAAACCACCCTCTACTGGTCAGCCACTTGAGTTATCTTTGGGGCTGAAGCAAAATTCCCAAGAGTGCTATATAGAGGTGGAAGTAAGAGGAAGATCTAGAAAGCCTCTGAGGTGGTAACTGGGGCACACCAGCTCTGAGAATTGCAAAGATCCTTGTCAGACCATAACCTTCTTGAGGGTGAGAGCATATCTTACGTACTTTGTTTTCCCTCTGCCTTAGCCACTTAGAATCTCTTGTAAGTAGCATTTGTTCAGCAATATCTGTTGAATGCATGTATGATGATTGATTTCAGGGTTGTCAAATACTCTCTTAAGGGATTAAAAAGAATAGCTTCACTAAAAGAATTTGGGATTTCTCCAAGGATCTAACCAAATTAATACAAATTACTAAACCAAGTATCACCATGTGATGAACTCTTGAAGTTGAGTCTCTTGCCACTAAATTAGCAGTGTAGCTAGCCATTGCATAACGTGGACCCTCAATTTCTTAATTAGTGAGAAAAACTATTTATTAAACGAGGGGTTTTATCCATAGTTCTAATCAAAAGCCAGAGCAAACAGCTAAAATTTTCATAATAGTTAGGTCCCAGTGGTAAGCTCCCCAGTCCATTTAAAAATTAAACTCTCTCAAAAATGTTAACCACAGAAGATATGGTGGCAGAGTACATAATATACTTTCAAAGGACAGTGGATGCACCCTTTCTAAGAGTAAAGCAAATCAGCAAGTTCTTAAAATTCAATAAAAATCCTAATAAGCCACCTGACTAGATTATGTTCCAACATAGGCTTCTCCTTGGAGAATATTCCTACCTGTTTTTTGTCATATTCTACTTGAAAACTATAATACCCTGACCATAATGGTTTACTGTTACCAGAAATTTTGTTGAATCCAATGTACAATTAGTAGAAAAGAGGCGATGCAGCTAATATATCACACAGTTAGCAACACCTACATAGATAGACTGTATGCATAGAAAGATTTAAAAAATAACTTACTAGATATGCAGACTGCTATCTCTTTCCTATTAAACCAGGGATGAGTGGTACTATTTTATCTGGTGCTTGCTACCAATTGAAAACAGAAACAAAAACAACCCATCCCAGGAAGAAGAGAAGTTGGGTCACCTCGAAATTATAGAAATTTCTTAACAGTGCCAGAAGGCTGCTGATGAGAGGCACTTGGAGACCCAACTCCCACCGAGTCGCTGTGTATTTTCCGAGCATAGGGCGATAAGAAATCTGGCTCAAAGGACCCTCCTGACTCTGCAACAGGAGTGCAGTAGGGAAACCTCTGGCCCCAGGAACATGGTCTGCTGCATTGGGTCAGAGACCCCTGTTCACACCAGCCCAGTGTTCCTGGATACCTCAGTGCAGGTGCAGGAGGGAACTGCATGTGCACCTGGTGCTGATTTGGCATCCAGTCTCCCTAGAATTGGTCTGCAGGTCTGAGCCATGTAGGAATATGCTGGGCCACAGGCTGGAACTTTTGGGGACACCCTGGGCTGCCAGGATTCCATCCTGCTCTGGAATGGAGTTACTAATTCCTTTGAAGCCAAATCTCACACCCTCTCAGGCCATTCTGGGCCTGAGCAGGGCTAGAAGAGACGGCAGACACCTGGGCATCATGCTTGCCCCACAGGTCCAAGTCCAATAAGGTCAGCAGGACCATATGACAGTGTGATGGTAAAAGAAAAAAAGAAGAAGACATTTTTTATCATTTTCTCCTATGGACTAATACATAACTTAGGCAAAGGCCAGGCAGCACACCTCTGAAATATATAAATGGATATATGTGCAATGACTTTCACCTCAACAGTAGGTAGGAAAGGTTCAAATGAAAGAAATTTGTTTAGTTTCTTTTACACATTCAGTGAATGCTCTTCTTAGAAGAGAAGAGGGGTGTGGGCTGGCAAAGTCCTTTCCCAATATCCTCATCCCCTCTCTGCCATTTTCCATTCATCCTGGATGAAGAAAGAAGGTAGATTTATTATTAGGAATTGAATATGACTATCACTCAATGTCATTTCATAGGAGGATCCTCTTTAGGATGGAGATCATATGTTTTTGATGTTCCAGGAAAGTATGGAGTTTACATATTCTGTTCCACTGTCAGGAATGTGTTCTAGTTCTGGTTTAGGGAAAAAAGATCCAATTACCTTGGAAAGTTTCTAAGTACACAAGGCATCTGTGGATGCTAACAAGCCTTGGGCATGGAAGATTCCGAAAGGGAGCAGTGTTTTCCAGAGGTCTAAGACATTTGAAGAGGACATTTTTCATATATATGATTCTAAACTGTGTATTTTTGAATAGGTTTATTGTTTCAGTTATCAATGGATTGACTGACAGTTTCCATTTCATGAAGGTTCAAGATGATTTTATTTGCAAACCCTCAAGGAGAGAGAGCTTTAGCGAAATGCATTTTTGATGTCCAAAACAATGCTGAATGAGAGCTGCTGTCCTAAATAGATCCTTGACCCTGTAATCAAGATTATCTGGTTTTTTTTTCTTCCCTCTTGAGGCAATAGCTTGTATTTTGTCATGAAAAAACTGAGAACAATTAGAATGTTTTCTAGATTAGATACCAGGTATCGGAATACATACGATGTCTGTTCTGGGAGACTATTTTTCCAATACTAAGTACAGTACAAAGTTTCTGATTTATAATCCCTGCCTTCCCAGGTGTCAAACTGCTAGCCTTGAAAACTCCCATCCTTGGAACCTGAGCACCATTTCAATGCTATCATGACATGTAGGCAAAGTTCCATTTCAAAGGTCAGTCTATAATGAGGCAGAAGAACCAACTTCTAGGAGGGTATAAAGTCCTCTTAGGGCCATATTCTGAAAAGAAACTTTCATTTACTTCTATTTCTTCTCCTGAATTTGGTTAACCAGGAAGTTAGGGGTTCTGGCCTCAAATATGAACCCAGCCTGAATTGGCTTTGGAGACTCCAGAGTACAGTCTGGGTTCAGGGGATGTAGCTCGCCTGTAGAGTATCGGGAGGAGGTGTCACAGATTTTGCCTTTACTCTGTGACCCAGTTCTGATGATTTGGTTCATTTTCAAAAGAATTTTGAACTTGGGTTAATCATGGAGATTTTCATTCATTGGGTACCAGAGGCAATAAAACATTTTAGAGCCAATGAAAATATTCAAGATCTGAAAAAAAGAAATTATAGACTAGAAAATAAGAGAGAGAAACCTCAAAATGAAACAATTTCAAAGAGAGAAAAAGAAAAATCCTTTTGCAGTTTAAAGAAAAAATGTATTTAGGATGAGATGTGGACTTGAATTAATGTTTGAAAGAATGTGGGGCCTGGTGTCCAGAAAAAGAGGGCCTGTGGCCTATGAAGCATTTAATATGGTCCTGAGCCCAGGGAATATCAAGGGCAAGCATTGTGATGTTCTTGATTTCAATACGCACTTGTATTTTTTTCTGGTTAAAAGTTTATTATTTCTGGTTTTGCCCCCTAGCAAGCGATGCTAGTACTATCCGATAGGATACAAAAGTTCAATTTCATGTGACTTCAGCTTAACAATGTCTTGAAATTCCCACCATTGTTAGGCTGGGTGTGACCCGTCCAGCTAAACCTGCCTCTTTTATTAAGAGGATTGTCCTGTGTGACTTCAGAGAGGAATTTTGGCAAGACAAAAGTGCTGATTCTAATCCTGGTAGCAATCTCTGAGCTTTCAACAACTCTTTGTGTGGGTTCTCCCCTTCCCCCTTTTAAAACTTGCAATTAACCCTGGGTAAGGAGCCTTTTTATTGAAATTTACTTGAGGGACCCATAATTTAAATGTACATGGGAAACAACAAAGACAGAAACTAGGAGTTTTGCCAGGCACCTGGGAACAGCTCTGTATTATCACAGAATCTTCAAATTGGAAGGGACTTTAGAAACCTTCCAGCTCAGCCCCCGCACTCTACAGATGAAGGAAGGAAGGTCCAGATGAGAAATGACATACTCAAGGTCTTAGAGGTGATTTGTGGTAGAGAAGGGCTTAGCAAGCGGGCCCTGGGTTCTTCTCTGACTCCATGCTGACTGAAAGTAGAAGGGAAAATAAAGTCCACTTTGGTGTAGAAATGATTTCTACTAAGATTAGAGGAGGATGAATCATTGGGATTTTTTTTTTTTTTTTGAACAGTGATTCAGAGCAAACTGCACAGAGTATGCAAGATACAGGGAAACAATAGAATTTTGGGGTTGACCATTTATATCCTAGCTGTTTACCAAGTGCATAAAGGCATGGAGACTGGAGATTTTGCCTGTTTAATAATTATGCTTGATCTTAGGATGTCCACAACCATTTTCTGCTGGGTTGTACGCCGTATGGTTTGTGAAGCCTCTATTTATTACCGTGGGTAGAATTCTCTTGCAAAACATTTTGCTAGGGGTATCTCCGTGGTGGATATGCTACAGTCATTTACTCATTGCCAATAAGAATAGTGATAGCTGATATTACAATGCCATTCTACAGATGAAAAGCATTTTGTAGTACGAAATATTCTTGACAGATGAATGAATAAAGAAATGGATAATGAACACATGGTGTATATAAATATTGGAAATATACATACATATTTATGTATACATTTATATATCGGAATATTATTCAGCCATAAAAAAGAAGGGGCATCTTCCATTTGCAATAACATGACTGAATCTAGAGCATTACATTAAGTGAAATAAGTCAGACACTGAAAGACAAATATGCTCTGATTCCATTTTGTCGTGAGTACATTATGAAGGTGCACACACGAGTTGTGTCTTTTCATACAGCTTTACTCAATCATAAAGCAAGGTTAACATAATTATTAAGCAGGTTCAGGATTTCAAACTCAATGACCTCTCACTACCCATTTAACTTGGCTTCTTACGTGTCACACAAGGCAAAGCACAATAAAAAAATCATACAACAAATATGATATAACAAGGGGTAGGAAGTTAGCAAAGCAAACTCAGAGTCAGTCTGTGAGTTGACACAAGGCCTTGGTCTCGTCCCAGGGCAGCTCTCGGTATGTGCTGCTTATTATGTTCAAGCAATGGAGGATCTGTTTTGTTCAGAAATCAATGGGCAGAGTCTTCAGTGGCAATAGCAGTTGTCTTTTTGATGTGGTCAGACGTGAAATGATCAGTGTCTAGACACTGACGGTGTGCTGCAGAATCCTCCCCTTTAAAGGAATTTAGTCAGTCTTGGGCCATTGCAGACCTCCTCTGCTTCTGTTGCTTCTCAGTTCTGGGTGTTGTCAACCCATGCAGGTTTGCGAAATATCTGGTCTTAGCTGCAGTGGCCTTGTGTCACTGCTTGATGTGAGTGACTCCCTCTTGTTCTCTACACATTTGTAGGTGGCGTATGAAAATACACACACACACACACACCCCCCAAATTGAAACTGAACTTACAGTGACAGCAAATAGAATGGTGGTTACCAAGGGGTGGGGCATGAGGAAAAAGGAAAAAAAAAAAAAAAAAAAAAAAGGAAAAAGACAGAAAGTAGAATGGTGGTTTCCAGAGGCTGGGGAGGCGGGGGGTGTTATGGCGAGTTATTATTTAGTGGGTACTGACTGAGTTTCAGTTTTGCAAGGTGAAAAGAGTTCTGGAGATGGAGGGTGGAGATGGTTGCACAACGATATGGATGTACATAACGCCGCTGACTGCACACTTAAAATGATTAAGACAGAAAGTGTTATGTGATGTGTATTTTAACACAATGAAGAAATGTCATCCTACAGTTTTCCTATATTTAACGTTAATGTTTTTGTTTCAACTTTCCATTAGCAAAGCCCAAGAGTTGGCAAACTTTTAAAATTCTTCTCTTAAAGATAAAATAGTAATAGAGTAAACTTTCATTTTAGGAATCTCAGGGAAGGGTTTTAACATGTGGTTTCCAACTCACCTGTCTTGAGACCATTTCACCATGTGGAAAGTTTGTAATCTAATGTTTTGTTCCAGTGGTTCTGCACTTTTCCCGTTAAATGTTAAATTGATCTGGATGCTGAACTTCTGCTGTTTTCTAAAGCATATCTGAAATTTCAGGGATGAAAAGCCCTTAAATTCTCTGTAGGGACATCCTCCTGCTTTTGAGCCCCACCTGCTATTTAGGCAAGGAAAGTATAATTCAATGGAGGGAGATGTTCCTCAGGACTAACAGTCTGCTTTTCAGAGATGTGATTTCCAAGATATTCATAGAATGCCTTCAAACTCTTGAGCAAAGCTTGGGGAGATGGATTTCATAAGAGGCAGAGTGTTTTCTTTAAAAAGCTCTGCAAAAAACCCAAATTATCTTTTACAGACTGGAAGATAACAGTTTAACCAAGGTAAAGAGCTATAAATGGTTATTTATCTATACCAGCTATTACTTTTGCACCAGGACATGATTTTCCACAAAGCTCAAGCCTGTTCCAGAGGACTTTCTGATTTCTTTCCATCGAATGCAAGTGCAGGGCTGTTTTTGCCAATGCTATAGTGCTTCCTTTTCAACAAACAACAGAGCAAAAGCCCCTGTTTTCCATGCTCTTGTCTCTGTGTCACTCTGCTTTTATGGCACAGAGGATGGCACTGTTGTTGTTGTCTTTGTGTTTTTAGAAGTCACACTTTTTCTAAACGCTAGGTACTATCTAAATTTTAATTTGCTTCATATACTCAACTGAAATGATGAAATTACTGTTACTGTGTTTTTGTTCCTAGGGGATGTAGGGTCCTTGTATAAGAGTATCTCTGTCTTTCTCTTTGAACTTAACTTTAATTTCCTCATTCAAAAAAATGGAAATAACAATAATATTATTTCAGAGGTCACTGGGAAATAACACATGCTTAACAAAGTATATGTTAGTCTCCACTCTCTATAAATGAATGAAACAGTTTGTTCAATTGAAATCCATATTGGTTTAAGTTCAGTCCTCAATTGTGTATTAATTAATACCTTTTTTCTTCCTATAGACTCAACTTGAAAGTCTCATGGATACAGATGCTCACTATCTTTCTCCTTCTGTATACCCACTATCAAGCAAGTCTAGGTTTTTAGTCTTGTTCTAGATGTCATTTATAATTATCACCATGAAACACACTTTTATAATACCCCTTCACTCCCCATGCAATGGGAACTAAGTTAAAAATTTTGTGAAGTTTTTTTATGAAGCAATAAAAGAAAGTTATTCATAAAATAAAATAAGGTGGTGAAATCAAGAGACTTACTTATTTAAACTGTTTACAGCCATGCAAATAGAGATAAAATGGTTTGATAGAACACCTATTTTGAAGCAATAAAAACTTTAAACTGCTATTTGCTCCCCAGATTAGGCCCCACCTAGAAGTAATGTGGAATAAAATGAATCAAATTTACCTGTTGACTCATAATCTGGGCAAGAGTTTTTCAGTCTTTCCTTTCCTGTAGTTTGCTGATTTCCCTAGAACACTTACTACCCTTCAGAGCAAGCAGGCTTCTATGGTAACCAGTCAACTAAATGGACCCCGTTGCCAGGAAAGGTACATGAAACAAAACCAAAACAAGGCAGACAGGAAGACAGGGGCTTCCCCAGTGGTTGAATTGAGAGATGTCAGGGGAAACATAAAAATACAATTATGAAATGGCTCAGTGCAATGTTTTAATATTGATAGTGACAATGAGAGCAGTAAATTATATATTAATATGTGGTTAAATGCTGCATCCTTTTTTTCCCCTTTAAGTATTTTGCTTTTGATCATGCATGCACCAGTTTTAAACACTGTTCAAGGACTAGCATCTATTAAGAACAGTTTTTTCCAGGAATTTTACATTTATATTTTAAATCCTTACAGCTACCTTCAAGGTAAATATTGTGATGCTGGTTTTACACCTTCTTCCAAACTCAGTTTAATCATCAGCTATCCCTGATGACTCTCTTCCCACTTAGGTCCCTCAACCACATGGTCCAATAAAATCCCCTTTATAGCTCTTAATACATTCATAATTAGGCGATTAATGATAATACTTAAAGTTCACGCTCTCTGCTGGCTTGTAGAGTGGGAAGACCATGCCTGGTCACTGGCCCATCCCTAGAGCGTAGCATGGTACCTGGTGCACAATGAATGCTCACTGCACACCTGTGGAATGACTAACATGAAAACATCAAGGTTCAGGGACGTGGCTCAATTGTACACAGCTACTAACATCACAGCCAGAGGCCTTTCCGCTAAACACTCTGCCTGGTGGGATGTTCTTCTTGCCTTAAAAACTTGAAGTACATAGATATTCTCTACAATTGGGTATTAATCACTTTCAGTAGTCTAAAAGGGAGGATAATATCCTTCCTCTATTTTAAAGATACCTAAAGTCACACGTATTCTTTAATAATAAGTAGGTTGATGATGATAATAATAGTAATAATAATAATAGTAATGACTTACATAAACATGACAGGACTGAGTTCCAAACTTTCAGTTGCATACCCTTTAGGCAAAAATTCCTCCAAACTTTTCCTTAGTGTATTTGGCTAATTAGAAAACAAAAACAAGGTTTTCCAGTCGACTTATATCATAATCGTTTGTATATTTGTCAGGTTGTTGTTGTTGCTTTTCATTTGACAACAAGCATTTTGAGAGCAGTGACTTTATTGCCTTTGCTCTATATTCCCAGCTTAGATCCTGGTACTTATGTAGCAGCAACTCAATAAATACTTGTTAAATAAATGCATTCTGTTGCCAATACCCTATTACTGTATGTGCTAGTTAGTCTCTTTCCTCCTCTATCTATATATGTCAGAATAGTCCAAGTTATATTTGGTAACAACCTCAAAATTTCAGGTTATTTTCCACTCATGATGTCAGGAAGAGCTTTGTCTATTATCGTCACATAGGGACTAAAGCTGAAGGAGAATCTACTATCTTATGACACTGCCATCTAATCACTAAGCTGCAGAGTATACCACAGCAGGAGATGAGAAAGAGCTGGGGAGTCAAGCATAAGTCATGAAACACTGGATCCAGAGGGTAATTCATATTCCTTTGTCCAGCACTGTCATGTGGCCACACCTAACTTCAAGGGGGCAGGGAAATATCTAACAAAAAATAGAGGAGAATTAGATGTTGGTGAATATCAACAGCTCCTATCACATAACCATAATCTATGATCTCAGGCTTTGTGAAAGAGGGGGCAAGATGGCAGACAATAGGTCAAAGGAAAGATAAGAGGGGGGCGCCTGGGTGGCGCAGTCAGTTGGGCGTCCGACTTCAGCCAGGTCACGATCTCGCGGTCCGTGAGTTCGAGCCCCGCGTCAGGCTCTGGGCTGATGGCTCAGAGCCTGGAGCCTGTTTCCAATTCTGTGTCTCCCTCTCTCTCTGCCCCTCCCCCGTTCACGCTCTGTCTCTCTCTGTCCCAAAAATAAATAAACGTTGAAAAAAAAAAAAAAGGAAAGATAAGAGAATGTCCAGAAAAAACAAAATATGGATGAAGTAGAGGAGAGAGAAAAATCTAAGCTGTAGGGTTGTTCTGACAGCGTTAGCTTCTAAGGTAGAATTAAGCCTTCAAAAAAACCAATCTTAACTTCTCAGTGCTTCTCTATTGCTTGTCCACATGATTTGTTAGTAAAGTTGATTGTTCTTATACCATTGTGAATCATGTTTCCTTGGGAAAGACGATCACTGAGGTTTCCTGGATCATCTCTCATGCATAAGGTATAGAAGAATAAAGAATACTGCCTTCAATTTGAGGTAGGTGTAACAAATAGAAAATAAGGAACTGAGGTGTCTCTGACACTGGAATACATTATTACTCTCTTCCTCATCTTTCTGTAGCACTACTTAAAGTCTCTTACTATTTCCTTCCTTGCTAGGGTAAACACCACAAAGGAAAGAATTATAGGCATCTTATTTATGGTTGCCTCCCAGAGTCCACAAACACAAATCACATACGTGGTGTTAAATAAGTATTTTTTCATCGATGGCTTCAAAGGACAACTTTGGGGGATGAGCTTCAACACTTGCAACTAAACATTCATATCCTGAGGTGGTCCCTTTGGAGAATCACAGAAATACTGAAGTTGCCATTCATTTGATTAGCTATGTTTTAGGCAAGCAGGGAAGTCATTTTTGATCTTTGGGTTCATCCTTGGCAAGATCTGCTCAGCCATTTTCTTTCCAGTTGGTGGTTTGGTATCCCAGCAGTATAGCTTATGGCTGGTAGTCAATTAGTTGTGAATTTATTTTTAATCTTTAGCAAATGTCCCTTGTGAACAAGCACAGGATGCATCATAATTATCATCAACTACTATCCTTTCAACTCCCCTGTGTGCCTGGCCAAGTACTATGCAAAACAGAGACAAAATGCGGTTTTAGTAAAAAGAGGCTGACAGAACAAATAACGATCATTCACTTTTTTCTGTATTAAAAATAATTTACATTGTGTGGAGGAGTGATTTTCTTATTTTCTGATAAAATGCTTGATGGAGGAGTAACATTTTAAAGAGGGTTACAAAAGAAAGAGGAACAATGATAGAGCATACAAACACCAACAGGTCCTTTGATAACTGTACAAGTTTAATAATTGGTAAATGATAACTGTCAGATGGTGACGATAATCTGTTGAAGAGAAGATAAAATGGACATTTTTGGTAACATATTAGTACTTATGTCTGGCCATTTAACTGTCCAATTGCTTTAAAACAGATCTCAAAAAGGTATTTGATTGCTAACATTATGAGGCTCTTTGACTCATTAAGAAATGAAGAAAAGGAATAGTTTGTTATGTACAGAAATCATTTCCTCATGACTCAATCAGGAACAAACATCCACCTGATTCACCTGATATTTTCCTTTGAAAATATACCTTACCATGATTGAAAATATGCCTTACCAGGATTTTCATGGCATTGACTTTAGCTGTGAGTCTCCAATTTGAACTTTTAATGAAACCCATGTATTTGAGAATAAAAGGGTATTTGGTTTTTAACTAATTTTTAAATTTTGAATAGAGGATTATTTTTGCATTGTTCAGGGCACCTGTTTGCTTATTTTGTATGTAGACACCAACCAATTTACCTGTTGATGAGTATGATAAACTCAGTATCACAGTCCAAAGGATATGTCTTAGACATAAACATCTGGGAAACATTAATAATTAGTATAAAAAGGAAGTGGCTTTAAAAAAGCAGCACCTCACTAATAAAGGGCTAGACCATCATCATTCCTTTCCCTTTCTTTACCTCCCTGAAAATAAGGGTCCTCTTTTGCTAAATGCATGGGAAATACCTATTGTTTCTTTTTCTGCTCCAGGAAAAGAATAGAACTGTACCTAACTGTATGTATCATATGAAGGACAGGCAATCCTGAGGTTGGCTCCATGGACAATTTTGAAACTCCAGAAAAGCCATGAAGATAAGAAGGGACAAGGTTACTGTGTTTAACAGCCTTAGGAAAAGAAAAGGATGAACAAACTTTCTTTCAACCTGAGAATGTAATAAAGAAATATTTAGACTCACTAGAATCTTTCATTTCCATATCTTTTTAAGTAGGAGACTCTGAGGTACACTTTTTTATGTGCAGTTGTGAGATTTGATACAGAACACAACGTTCTGTTATTTCAGAAATATGACTAAAAAGAGAGAGAAAAAGATATGTTTAAAATAAAATAAAGAACACAGCCCAAAGCCATATAAAGTTAATGTGTGTGAATGTGAGCATATTTTTTAACTTTTTCCTTATATTACACTAGAGATGGCTGAAAGTCAGCTGCTGTGCTTGAGAGGGGCAGTGCCCTTGCTCTTGTATATGCCTCTGAGGTCACCTTTTCCAATTTGTAAAGGGAGGATCTTTCTACCAGCTTCTTTTTTCTTCCCCCTTTGGGAGATGATGTAACATTCAGAAGCAGGAAGGAGCCTGGGAAGTCAGAAAGACCCAAGAGTTCTGGAATCTATCAGGCCTGGATTGGACTCTTAATCCTATCACCATTTCCTCCCCATGTGGCTTTGAGTCAGTCCCGTAGGCTCTCTGAGCCCCAATTTCCTTATCTATCAAATGGGACTAATATCTTTCTTGCGCAAGTTCTGTGAGGATTAAATGACACAAAGTATGAACTATTTCTGACAGAATGACTTGATATCATATCTTGGCACCATGTGATCAATGGAGTTATATTTGCTCATTGATTCATTCATTTATTGACTCATTCATTTGACAAATATGAATTGAGCCCCTGCTATGTGCTAGCTGTTGAGCCTACAAAAGTAGCTTAGATAAACCTGGTCCTTGCCCTTACTGAGTTCAGAATTGTGGAAGTAAATGACAAACAGGTAAACAGTAATCACAAGACAGTAAGATGTAGTAGGTTCTTATTTATTTTTTTTTAATTAAAAAAATTTTTAATGTTTTTTTTTATTTTATTTATTTTATTTTTTTTTAATTTTTTTTTCAACGTTTTTTATTTTTTTTTTATTTTTGGGACAGAGAGAGACAGAGCATGAACGGGGGAGGGGCAGAGAGAGAGGGAGACACAGAATCAGAAACAGGCTCCAGGCTCTGAGCCATCAGCCCAGAGCCTGACGCGGGGCTCGAACACACGGACCGCGAGATCGTGACCTGGCTGAAGTCGGACGCTTAACCAACTGCGCCACCCAGGCGCCCCAAATTTTTAATGTTTATTTTTGAGGGGGGGGGAGGGACAGTGAGAGGGAGAATCCGAAGCAGACTCCAGGCTCTAGACTGTCAGCACAAAGCCAGACATGGGGCTTGAACTCATGGACTCTGAGATTATGACCTGAACTGAAGTTGGACTCTTAACTGACTGAGCCACCCAGGTGTCCCAAGAGGCAGAAAATATTTCATTGACTCTCTTTTTGTGACATCAGGAGTCATTTATACTCAATTAATGAACCATTATTTCATTACAATTTGCAAAATTTTGATAGTCTAATTTTATGATTTCTTCTTCACATATTAGCTGAAGCATTTTTATAAAGCAAAACTTTCTCTACTTACCATATTGATAGTTCAGTTCACATAGGAAAAGCTTGATTTTTTTGCCTTTATTTATCAATGGTGATGAAATTAAAAATTTTTAATAGAATTATTAAATCCTCATGAATTTAAAATATTTGTTAAGTTTCTTGCAATTTGTATAATTATTAATGCTCAAATTATCCCCCCTTTTTTGTGTGAAGAGGAGCAGAGGCCTCTTTATGTTGGCTACTGAGGCCTGCTGATATGACCCTTGTAGTCTGCGACAGTTTCCTTGTTATTTAGTATATAGCAAGGAAACTTGTTTCCTGCCCCAGTCCTTTGAGTCCTTTGAGAATGGTATTTATTTTTTTTATTTTTAAAAAAAAATTTTTTTTTCAACGTTTATTTATTTTTGGGACAGAGAGAGACAGAGCATGAACGGGGGAGGGGCAGAGAGAGAGGGAGACACGGAATCGGAAACAGGCTCCAGGCTCTGAGCCATCAGCCCAGAGCCTGACGCGGGGCTCGAACTCACGGACAGCGAGATCGTGACCTGGCTGAAGTCGGACGCTTAACCGACTGCGCCACCCAGGTGCCCCTGAGAATGGTATTTAGAGACCATAATCTGGATCTGGGAATACTAACGTGTGTGTATGTATGTGTGTGTGTGTGTGTGCGCACACACATTATATATATTCTAAGAAATACATATTTTTGAAAAGGTAAAATACATTATGAGTTCACACCAATACTCCCAGTTCAAATCTAGGAACACTGTTTTTTTAAAATTTAATTTATTCTAGGGGTGCCTGGGTGGCTCAGTCGGTTGAGTGCCCGACTTCGGCTTAGGTCATGATCTCACGGTTCATGGGTTCAAGCCCCGCGTCGGGCTCTGTGCTGACAGCTCAGAGCCTGGAGCCTGCTTCAGATACTGTGTCTCCCTCTCTCTCTACCCCTCCCCTGCTCACGCTCTGTCTCTCAAAAATGAATAAACATTAAAAAACATTTAAAAAATTAATTTATTGTATCTTATACCTATCCTTCCTTTGTTCTGTGCTGAGAATACTGGTGCTCAAGGTCATCGGAAATAACTGAATTAGAAATGCTACATATTTTTTCATTTTTTTTATTCCACAATATTAATAGTCTTAGATTAGTGATACTAATACTATCAGCATAATATGATCACCTGAAACTAGTAAACATTTTGTTTTGCAATTTTTTTTTTGTCCTAAGGTACATCCTACTAGGGATACCAGTCAAATGATTGTGTTTTAAAGTCACTTAATACAGTCTTCTCTGTGTGGTCTTCCTAATTAACTGGATAAAGAATTACACTTACTTTATGTTTATGTATTTTTGATATTGCTTTAAAAATTGTTTTGTGATTAATAAAAACTATTCACATGGTTCTAAGTCAAATATCCTAAACAAAAAAGGATTTAAAAAAGTTTAGTTTCTATTCCTGAACCTTCACCATTTAGATAATTATTTTTAATTTTATGCTTAATTCTTCTATTGTTTTTGTTGATATAAGCTAATATGTATGTATTAACATTCCCCCCCCCCCTTTTTTATCTTCTCTTTTTTTAAAATAAATAGGTGCACACACTACACAATTTTCCCCACCTTGCCTTTTTCACATAAGAATGTGTCTTTCCCTTATGGACCATTTTATTTGCTTCCTCTATTTCTTAAGCATATTTTTTTTAGTATTTAGGAAGATTTATCTTTTTATTGTAATACTTGCCTTTATATGAACAATTAGAAAAATAGCAATAGTCAACCAAGATGGCAATATAAGAAGCTCTTAAGTTTCCCTACTCCATCGACACACTGAATGTACCTCAGAAAGAAATCCAGAAACTAGCTGAATGACTACTACATATTAGGTGAATAAGAATAGACCCTCACTGAAATGGGTGGGAGAGGCTGAGACACACTCTCACCACAATGAAAAAACACTGAGCTTAAACTACATGTTAGACCAGATGAACCTAACTAACAGACACGTACAGAACATTCTATCCAATCACACTAGAATAAACATTCGCAAGTGCTCGTGAAACATTTTCCATTGTAGATCATATGTAAGACCATAAAATAAGTCTTAATAAAGTTAAGAAAACTGAAATAATATCAAGCATATTTTGTGACCACACTGGCATGAAACTAGAAATCAATTACAAAAAGAAAAATGGACAATTCACAAATATGTGGGAATTAAACAATGTGCTCCTGAACAACTAATGGGTCAAAGAAGAAATCAAAAGAGAAATACAGCATCTTGACACAAATGAAAAGGAAAGCACACCATACCAAAATTTATGGGACACAGCAAAAGCAGTTCTAAGAGGGAAATTTATACCATTAACCTCCTACGTTAGGAAAAAAAAAGATCCCAAATAAATTACCCAATTTTACACCTCAGGGAACTCTCAAAAGAAGAACAAACTAGGCTGAAAGTTAATAGAAGGAAAGAAATAACAAAGATCAGAATGGAAAGAAATGAAGTAGAAACTAAAAAGACAATGGAAAAATCAATGAAACTAAGAGCTGGTTTTTTGAAAGGATAAACAAAATAGATAAATCTTTAGCTAGGCTGACAAAGAAAAACAGAGAAAAGACTCAAATAAAAGAAATTATAAATGAAAGAAGATGCATTACAACTAATAGCACACAAACACACAAGATCATATGATACTAGTCTGAACAATTATATGCCAACAAATTGGACAACCTAGAAAAAATGGGTAAGTGACTGGAAACCCATTTTTTCTAGGTTGTCCAATACCTATGTCCTGATACAACCTATCAGGACTGAATCATGAAGAAATAGAAAATCTGAACAGCCCAATCACTAGTAAGGAGATTGAATCAGTAATCAAAACCTCTCAACAAAAAAGCCCAGGGTCAGATGGCTTTATTGGTAAATTCTACCAAACATTTAAAGAAGAATTAATTCCAATCTTTTTCAAATTCTTCCAAAAAATAGAAGGAAGGGAATACTTCCAAACTCACTTTACAATCCTAGCATTACTCTGATACCAAAGCCAGAAAAGGACACTACAAGAAAAGATAATTATAGGTAACATCTCTGATGAACATAGATGCAAAACCCTCAAGAAAATACTAGGGAAGCAAATTCAACAGTTTTTTAAGAGGATCATCCACCACAATTAAGTGGGATTGATTCCAGGAACTCAAGGATGATTCAACATCCACAAATCAATAAATATAATACACCATAATAACAAAATGAAGGATAAAAGTCATACAATCATCTCAATAAATGCAACTTTTTTTAAAAAAATTCAACATCTTTTATGATAAAAACACTCATCAAACTGTGTATAGAAGGAATGCACTTCAACATAATAAAGATCATGTATGACAAACTCACAGCTAATATCATCCTCTAAGGTCAGGAATAAGAAAAAAATGATCACTCATCACTTTTATTCAACATAATACTGGAAGTCTTTGCCAGATCAATTAGGCAAGAAAAAGTAATAAAAGCATCCAAATCAGAAAAGAAGAAAGAAAGTTGTTTCAATTGCAGATGACATGATATTATATATAGAAAGCCTCAAAGACCCCATCAAAAACTGTTAGAACTAATCAATTCAGTACACTTGCAGGATCCAAAGTCAACATAAAAACATTTATTGCCTTTCTATATACTAACAGTGAATATCAGAGACATTAAAAAAATAATCCTATTTACAGTAGCATCAAAAAGAATAAAATTATAAGAGATTGATGAAAGAAATTGAGAGATGCCAAAAAATGGAAAGAGAGTCTGTGTTCATGGATTGAAAGAATTAATGTTGTTAAAATGTACACACTACCCAAAGCAATCTACAGATACAATACAATACCAACAAAAATTCAAATGGCATTTTCCACAGAAGCAGAAAAAAGAATTCTAAAATTTGTAGGGAACCACAAAAGACCCCAAATGGCCAAAGCAATCTTGAAAAAGAAGAAAGCTAGAGGCATCACACTACCTGATTTTAAAGTATATTATGAAGCTGTATTACTATATTATAAAGCTGTAGTAATCAAAACAGTATGGTTTGGCATAAAAACAGTCACACAAATCAATGGGACACAATGGAGAACACAGAAATAAACACATAATACATGGTCAAATAATTTTTGACAAAGGGCCCAAGAATATAATACAGGGAAAGGAAAGTTTCTTTAATACATGGTATTGGGAAAACTGAACAACCAAATGCAAAAGAATAAAACATCATACACAAAAATCAACTCAAAATGAATTAAAGACTTAAACCTTAGGCCTGACACCATAAAACTCTTACATGAAAATATAGGAGATAAGCTACTTGACACTGGTCTTGAGAATTATTAAAAAAATTTTTTTTTAACATTTATTCATTTTTAAGTGACAGAGAGAGACAGAGCATGAACGGGGAAGGGGCAGAGAGAGAGGGAGACACAGAATCTGAAGCAGGCTCCAGGCTCTGAGCTGTCAGGACAGAGCCCAACGCGGGGCTCGAACTCAAAAACTATGAGATCATGACCTGAGCCGAAGTCAGATGCTCAACCAACTGAGCCACCCAGGTGCCCCCGGAATGATTTTTTTTTGATTTGACACCAAAAGCAAAGGCAATAAATGCGAAAATAAACAAATAGAACTACATCAAACTAAAAAATCCCCACATCTGTACAGCAAAGAAAATTTAAAAAATGAGAAAACAACCTATGGAATAGGAGAAATTATTTGCAAACCTCATTTCCAAGAAGGGGTTAATATCCAAAATATACAAGAAACTTGTAACACAATAAAAAAATTAAAAAATGAGAAAAAGACTTAAATAGACATTAAAAAAAAAGCAAAAAAAAAAAAAAAAACATGCCCAGCAGGTACATGAAAAGGTGCTTAACATCACCTTTTTTATGCAAATAAAAATCATAGTGAGATATTACCTCATGCCTGTTAAGATGGCTATTATTAAATAGAAGATAATAAATGCTGGTGAGGATGTGGAGAATAAGGAAACCTTGTACACTTTTAGTGGGGATGAAAATATGCAGGTTCCTTAAGAAATTAAAAATATATGGGTGCCTGGGTGGCTAAATTGGCTAAGCATCTGGCTCTTGATTTTGGCTTGGGTCATGACTCTAGGGTTGTGGGATTGGGCCCCATGTAGGGCTCCACACTGCACGTGGAGCCTGCTTGGGATCCTCTGTCTGTCTGTCTGTCTGTCTGTCTCTCTCCCACCCATCCCTGCTTCTGACCCCTGGCCCCTCTCCCCCCTCTCTAAAAATTAAAAAAAAAAAATAAATTAAACAACTGTAGCTACCATATGACCTAGCAATCTGACTTTTGGGTATATATCCAAAGGAAATGAAATCATTATCTCAGATATCTGTACTCCCATATTTACTGCAGCATTATTTACAACAGTTAATTTATGGAAATAACCCAAATGTTTGTTGACTAATGAGTACATAGAGAAAATGTGATATATATTATCTCTTAAAGCCTTTAGTGTGTGTGTGTGTGTGTGTGTGTGTGTGTGTGTGTGTGTGTGTATACAATGGAATATTACTCAGTCTTAAGAAGTAAATCCTGACATTTAGGACAATATGGGTAAACCTGGAGGACACTATGCTAAATGAAATAACCATACAGCAAAATATAAATACTACATGATGTAACTTATATGTATAATCTAAAAAAGTTAAAGTAAAAAGTTGAATTTGTAGAAACTGAGGTAGAAAAGTGGTTGCCAAGGGCTAGGGTGTGGGGGAATAGAGGTTGGTAAAAGTGTATAAACTTTCATTTATAAGTTAAATAAAGTCTAAGAATCTAATGTACAAGGTATAATATGGTAACTATAGTTGCTAATACTATATTCTATAATTGGAATTTGCTAAAAGAAGAAATTCAATGTTCTACCCCTCTCCTAAAAAAGGAAAATACGTGAGGTGATCAATGTGTTAATTGGCTCAATGGATGAGGAGGGAAATCCTTTCACAATGTATATATATCAAACCATTTTAAAAACCTTACAGTTATATGTGTCAATTATACTTCAATAAGGCTAAAAAAACAAAACAAAACAAAACAAAACAAAACAAAACATTCCTCTCCTCCTCTTGATTGTCTATGGAGTTCCTACTATTATATTCATAGGAGTTAGTGTTCTGCATCTTTCAACAGCATTTGATGTGATTCATATCTTTTCTTCCCAATTAATAAGATAATCAGTAGGCTTATTCTACTTTTCATATGGTCTCCTCATTTTCCTCCCATTTTTGATAACTACTTAATCTATATTGTTAGAGCATGTATCAATTACATATATCAATACTATATTTTCTCATTTACAGCCTTCATTTTATTATATGACTACAAATATATAGCATGGTTTGTTCTCTTCGGCTTGGATTTTAGTTTTCAGGGGATAGCCTGTCACTTAGTTTCTTACAGACGTTTTGATATCTTTATTGGTATATATATTTTTAAGGGAAATTTTGGAGGATTAAAAACTATGCCACTACCTCTATCTTCTCAGAATTCTCAATATCACTTGAGTACTTAATGGTTTTCCCCTGACTGTTTATTTTACATGTGCTCTATTATTTTCAGCGCATGCTTCTGCAGGATGTGTTTTCTTTTTAAGGAAAGCGTATATAACATTATATCAGAAATGCTTATTGAAGCAGCATTTTATACTCACATTTGAACAGAGCATTTTGGAAGAAATAACAATGTTACAAAGTACTTTAAGCATTTATTCCTAAATAAAGTATTATTTCTGTATTTTTCCAATTTACATTTCCCAAAGAGGATAAACATTAAATATGTAATTAAATGAAAGAAGAGACAGGAAGAAGAGAAAGAGGAGAAGTGATATTATACCAATAATCTGTGCTTTACTGATGACTTTAAACTTTGTCCAGATAAATTTATCAGTTCTTAGAAGAGTAATAAAACAGTGGATTTAGGATCATTAGTACTTATAATGAGATTTCTTCCTTTAAGCAAATCCCTTATTTTAGAAGAAAAGTAAAACGTTAACTCTTAGGAATCATTATGCAATAACTAGAAAGCAGTAAAATTTTACAGGAGTTGGTCCAAGTCCAGTGACTTTCTGGTTTGTGAAAAGTTCAGTGAAAATTGAGTAAATGGCTCACATAATGGGAAGTTTAAGTAATAAAAAGGGAGAGATGGAGAGATGAAGATACTCTGCCACCAGGACATAGTGCAGTTTTTGGTGATTGTTGCCTTAGATTCTAGTGTTATGCTTATTATAGGCAGCAGCAGAATATCATAATTATAAAGACGCACTTTTGGTGTTAAAAAAATAGAAAATCCACGATGGAAGGGTTTTGGGGCTTAAAAAGAACTTGGGAGATATTATTATATATAATGTTTTCTAATTATTTTCACCTTTGCTCTCTTGGTGCTTAGGAAGAAAACTCCAATAGAGTACTGTGAACTACCATATGTTAGGTTCTTACCACATGGCCAAGAGCTGGGTATGCTACATACATGTGTCTTATTTGGTCTTCCCACTTATAAAAGGCATAGGTGGGAAAGTGATGCATAAAGAAGTTAGGTGACTTGCTGAAGGTCGCAGAGCTAGTAAGTTGTGGAGCCTGGGTTTGAACTCAGGTCAGTCCGACTCTTGACCTGTACCCTTAGCCGCTGTGTGTTTAGAAAACCACATAGTTTACAGTGGAGGTAAAGCTTTTAAATGACTTCTATTCCTGTTCAAGCTAAGTTCCACGTAGGTAGCTGGGGGTGCATACACAATGAAGAAAATACCATTCTTTCCTGAGGATATAACAGTCTCTATTGAGTTGATACTCAGCAGAGAATCAACTCAGTTGCTTAGACGGCTCAGTTCAGCAAGCTCTTCTGAGTGTCATACAATGTACCAGGATTCAGGGACATAAAAATGAGTGAGACACAGATTCAGCTCTTGGACTCAGTAGGGGGCAGGTTACATTAACAGATGTATATAAAACAAAATAGAAGCTCAATTCTAGAGAATTGCCAAGTTAATCTTCAAGTTGAGTCTGAGGAAGGTAGGTAGAGGGTGATGAGTGGTGGGAGGTATCTAAGGGTGACCCACTCCTCTTGGTTTGCCCAGGACTTTCCCTCTTTTACTCCCAAAGTTCCCACATTCCAGGAAATGTCTCAGTCTTGAGAAAACTGAAATGGCTAGTCACATAGGTTTCTGCCGGTTTGGAGCATTAATGATTTCCCATTAAGGAACTAGTGAATCTCTAGTTAATCCTACTAGGAAAATCATGATTTATGATCATCACTCTAAAAATGATTTTATTTCCTATAAGCAATACTGTAATTAAGTGATCTTGATTTGCTGCCTTAGTTGTATTGTAAAGTCAACAAGTCCATTTTGCTTTCTTATTTGGTAGGAACCTATGCTGTCATCAAAGACTTTACCAAAGCCCAAGAGATGGAGGCAACATCATGTAGGCCCAGTAAAGGTAACAGGTACATACAGACTACTTGCAAGGGGGCAGACTGTTTAATGAATAAAGAGCTACGTTTGAGAAGCTCTGAGTTCAAAAGTCAACTGGCAGGGTTTCAATGAAACATCACCACTAGAACGGTCTTGGGTGTGCAATCATGTCCTACATCAGCAGGGTCACCAAGTTTAATGCACCCATTTACAGCTCATAGTGCATGGGGCTTGTCATATGCTTCACCAAGGGCCCTCTTTTATTATTTTGAACTTATGGTGTTATTTTACTGTTTTATGACGAGGCCTATCTATCATATCACCACTGTGAAGATGTCTAGAAACTTGAAGCATTGCCTTTTAAGGTATTCTATCACATAATTAACATTTTATTTTTCTTACTTCGTTTCTCTTTTCTTCCCTCCCTTGAGAGTCCTCATTTCATCTTTTCCTCTGCCTTCTCTTTTCCTTTCCTCCATCTTACTTTCTACCCCCTCTCGCTTCTCCTCTCTTTTGCCTTCTTTTTCCCTCTTGCTCCACTCTTCCTCTTGCGTCTTCTTTATGTGTTCTCCCACCCATCCTCTTTGAAGGAACAGAGGATTGTGATTCTCTTTAGCAGCAGGACTCATTCCCTCTCATGTGCTTCTTAGCAAAGACTTAACTTGAAGAATGAACTGCTGAGAACATAATTAGTGTTTTGTTTTTATTGATGTAGCAATAAATAAAGAAGTCTTCCTGAATATCTGGCAGCATTGGAAGCATATGAAAAGGGAATTACTGGCCAGGAAGGAATGGTACATATGCCTCCTCGCTTTTCTAAGGAATGCATGGGTCTGATTTTCTAGTGCCTGGGTGCATCCTGGAGGACTTTTAAGTTCTATTATTGGGGGAAAAATAGCAGGAGCTCTTTTGTATTAGAGTGGGGGAAAAAAAAGGAAGGAGACAGATGATAAGGAGACATGAAAAGTGGTTTTCGTTTATTTGTTTGTTGTTTTGAGGAGAGCTGGAGACAGAAACGAATATAGATGACCAAAGCTCAGAAACTGGAACAATTCTTATACTTCAGACCCATCCCTAAGTTAATTCTGAAATTGGTTGTGGTTCCATAAGTGTTAGGGCCGCTGATTCTGGAAGATGGCTGCATTGAGGATCTTCTTAGAATGCCCCAGAGCAATCTGATTTAAAAAGCCATCCTATTACCCTATCTTGGAGACCTACTAGCAGGTCTCTTTGCCCCAACATAACAGCAGACACCTTGGCTGACCCGTGTCTAGAAGCTTCCTGTGAATCATTATGTCACTTCATGAAGACAAACTCTAGCAACACCCCAGAGAGATCACTTAGTGACAAGTAGACACCCAAAAGGCTACAGAAGGAGCTTGTTTACCTAAAAACTGTGGACATAAAAGGAGTACCATCATGTATCTTGAGAGAGTCATGGAGGGAGGGGCATGGCCACCTCTTCTATAGATGTAAAACTCACAAGGATGAGAAAGATGAACCTTTACATAGATTGTCTATGTTGGTGGTATATGGGAAACTGGAACGTAGTGATGGAAAGGAAGTTTAAATTTTAGCCCTTTTGTCCTTCAGAAGCCACTGACTTGGTCTGTAAAGTTGGTAATTAACTGAAACTCTAGTCTTCGATTGTTTTCCATTTGTGGCCTGATCTCTTTGAGTCTCTCACAGTAATCCTTTCATTGTATTATTTAGGAGGCTGGTATGCTTCTAGGAAGGGGAAAGTCTTTAAAACAAAAACTATGTTGATTTTTAATCTATTTGACTTTTTAGACAATCTCATTTAAACCCCTCACCTCATATATGGCTCTGACCAACCCTTGGGATCTGAACTGGTAGAGCTGAGATGCCTGTGTCCTACAGATAATACATAAAGCTTGGAGTGGGGGGGACAACTCTGAGCAAGAAGAGCTTCTCTCTATTTACCATGTCATGTGAGCCATGATACTTCATTATCTTCACACTCTGATTAACCTTGCAAAAAATATACTGCTTAACCTGTTTAACCAGGCAGGCCTCCAGGAAGTAACCTTTTTTTTTTTTTTTTTCCTTTAAACCATAGATTCCTGACTAAATTTTAAAAGAAGAAAATCAGTTCCTCTCCAAGGGATTTTATGACTGTGTTACTAGCCAATAAACCAAGTAACTACAAAAAAGAGTTATTCTACACCTTTACTGAGAGAGCAATGGAATGTCCAGTCAACATATAGTCTTCATTTTATGATCACTGTTTTAAGTCTAGCAACAATGAAAAAATGTCTCCTCTGCCATAAGAACATTATTACATTTTCTTTTATTTCTCTGTAGGATGCCTGAGAAAAAGGCCACCTCAAACTAGAGGGCGTTTAAAATAGCACTTTGAATAAACAGAACATCTCTGTATAAGATTGTATATTTCACCTTTTAGAAAATAGCCAGGCACAAAATGTTGGGTGGCTTTATCATTGGCGTGCTGGTTTAGGACTGAAGAAAATCATAGACAATAGAGAAAAAGGAAAACTATTTTTTCTGTAATAATTTCTACTAGAGGCAAAAATCTCATGTCATGATGTGGTAGTTAGACCTCAGTTCTGTGTTTTGGTTTATCAGAGATATGAAAAGTATCGACAATAAAATAATATATATTAGAATTAGGAATAATGGAAGCATATTGACTATAATTTAGCCTTAAGTCTAAATCTTAGGCAAAGAATGATTACTTTTATGAGATACAGTATAAAACATACTGGGCAAAGAAGATACATACATATATATATATATATATATATGTACACACACACACATATATATATATACACATATATATATATGAATGATATTAATTTCTATCTAATTTCTATGATGTCCTTTTGAGTATTGTGTACAAATTCTCTTACTTTGTATCTGTTTCAGGTAGGAGGCTAGAAACAAGTGTCATCTTACCTATGGGAGAAGAAATGAGTAACACATTGGAATGCCTCCTTTTTTTCCCCATCCATTGAGACATATTCTTCCTGAGAACATGTATTACACAACTTAAAAAGAGACACACATCAAAATCAGGGCTTGGGTATGAGATCCTATGGAAATAGTATGGTAACATAAACTTTTCATTGATCTTCCCAATCCAAGTATTTAAAAATTCAAACAGTTATTAAAATTTTTCTTTTAGGTAGTCTGTTCAGAAACAACACAAAGTAAAAATAAAAGCATGCTGGGGCACCTGGATGGCTCAGTCAGTTAAACATCTGACTTTTGATTTTGGCTCATGATCTCATGGTTTGTGAGTTCGAGCCCCACGTTGGGCTCTGCACTGACAGCACAGAGCCTGCTTGGGATTCTCTCTCTCTTCCTCTCTCTGTGCCCCTCCCCTGCTTGTGTTCTCTTTCTCTCTCTCAAAATAAATAAATAAATATTAAAAAAAAATTAAAAAGCATGCTGTTAAAAATGTATACAAAAATAGTATTGAATACTTACTCATTTGGAAAGATCTAATAGGATTTTTTGCTTATAATTTATTGACATACTTATTCTATGTATCAAATGTTATATAAAGTGCAAGGATTATACTAAGGAAAGGTAAATAATGATGAAACATTTAGAAATGTTTTCTTAAGAATCTAATCAAAAGTAGTATTTCAAGAGACAAATTCTAGAAACATAGGAAAGAGTAGGTAAATTACCGTGTTTGACATTTTTATCCTTTCTTCCTTGTTTTTCAGCACTGGACAGCACAATGACCCGAACCTCATGCAGGGAAACAGAATGCAATTCTTTTCAGGGCTTGGAAACTTTTGAAAATGTTCTAACTGATACCAGTTCTGTTTATGCATATGTGACAAGAATAGACGTTAAGCTAATTCAATGGCATCTCACCATGTTGCAATATATATCAAAATATCTTGCAAAACACTCAAAGGAAGTCTATGACGGGAAAAAAAAAGACTTTTTAGTGGCAATATAGAGATAAACAGAAGTAATTTGGAAAAGGCATGTCAAACTAGGTGCAAAAAAAAAGTCATGATTTTGTGACTCTACAAAAGTTCATTATACTTTATACTCCTTGCGGAAAATGAAAATTCTGTAATGGCTTTGATAAAGGGAGTAAGGCATTTAAATGAAGAAAGACAGAATGGCTAGAGTCTCCTTTCTGCTTCCCTTCCCTGCCCTGTCATAATTCCCTCCCTCCCTCCTTTCCACCTTTCTTTCCTTCCTCCCTTCCTGTGAGCCTATCTTCTTTCCTTCATTTGTGTTTCAACAAGTACTTATCAAGCACCTGTAACATGTTATGCATGATGTTAGGTCTGCTGTGGATGAAGATGGCTGCAGAACAGGGTGTGTGGAAAGACAGAGAGGAGAGTAGTCTGGAAAAACAGACTGCGTTGATGCTGTTGCAGACATTGAATGTCACATTAGATTTTGATACTAGCTAATATTAATTTAGAAAAGCATAGCTCTTCTAAATATTTTACATATTTTGACTTAATTAATTCTTTCAGCCACTTTTTATTCCTTCCATTTTGTAGGTGAGGCACACAGAGAGTGCACACTGAGGCACCAGAGAGTTTAAATAAGTTGCCTAGGGTCACACAGAGGTACACGGTAGAGCTAGAATTTGAATTTTAAATTTTTTTTTTTCAACGTTTATTTATTTTTGGGACAGAGAGAGACAGAGCATGAACGGGGGAGGGGCAGAGAGAGAGGGAGACACAGAATCGGAAAACAGGCTCCAGGCTCTGAGCCATCAACCCAGAGCCCGACGCGGGGCTCGAACTCACAGACCGCGAGATCGTGACCTGGCTGAAGTCGGACGCTTAACCGACTGCGCCACCCAGGCGCCCCTAGAATTTGAATTTTAGACAGTCTGGTTTTATAGTGTGTGCTTGTATCCATGATGCTACACTGTGAATTGATTTCCACCTTTTTAAAATGTCAATTCCCTCACCTATAAAGTAAGGGTGATAATAAAAGTACCTACTTCACAGACTTGTAGTGAGGATTAAATACGATAATATATGGGATGTAGTTTTGAAAAGTTATAATGTGCCACATGGCATTATTGATATTATAGTGTAGTAGTAAATATAAAACAAATTTTCAAATAAATAAAAACATGAGTAGTTATTATATAACAATGGGCATAACCCTTACTGACATTATCAGCCAACTATTAGCTTTAATTAAATGAATGAAAACAAAATTAGAGAAGGAAGGGTAAATCCAAGTGAGAGGGGATAATGGTGGCCGTGATGGTGATGCCACTAAGGAAACTACGATCCGTGTAGCAAATATTGTTGAGTTGCTTATTCCATCAATGAGCACTTAACTTAATTCTAAACAAGTCTCTGCCTTCATATATTTGCTGTCTACAATCATTAAAATTTATACTACACTTCATGGTTCATTAAAGGCTCTCAAACCTCGATTTCTTGATCTTATCATCCCTTGAAAAACTTTCATGGGAGGTTAAATTATTCCTGTTTTCTAGATCAGGAGTTCCAGTTCAGAGAGCTTGAGTTACTTCTCCAATACCACACAAGTAGAATGTATTAGAACCAGGACACAAACCCAGATCT
Source organism: Felis catus (assembly GCF_018350175.1). Taxonomy (NCBI): domain Eukaryota; kingdom Metazoa; phylum Chordata; class Mammalia; order Carnivora; family Felidae; genus Felis; species Felis catus. The sequence goes on from NC_058374.1 coordinate 112,033,810, forward strand.
TTTGCTATCCACAACACTATTCTTTCTATAACACCAGGCTGCCTCATGTCATAATAATAATAATAATAATAATAATAATAATAATAATAAAGCACTTAGCCAGACATTGTTCTAGGGCTTCACCTAGATGAGCTCATTCAACACTCCATAAAAGACCCCTGCAGGATATATCTAATATTGCTTCTGTGAAATACCAGGCTGTGCACTAAGGTAAGATGATGTCTTTTGACATGAATTGCTAGACTTTCTTAGCCTGATATGGCTCTGTGGGGACATTCAATTCTATAATTATGAGTCTACACACTGGAGATGAGGGACCTGGCCTTGAGCAGGAAAGTCTGTTTGAGCTGGTCTGACAGTTACAGTGGGAGAAAAATGTTCCTTCCCTCTCAGGAGAAGAAAGATTAAAACTGTCTATGGGCTGGAGTCTTCTTCTGAAAATCATAGCTCTGTGCTCCTTCTACAGCAGTAGCAGCCTGTCTAGATTCCTACAGAATGAATCTCATGGCTAAGTCTAGTCTGCCTCTTTCACAATCGAGATGTGAGAAAGCTGAGATGACTCCCTGCCCTGATATACTAGCCTGGGTCAAGGCTAGAACATAAATAGCAGAAAATGGAATGAGTGAGTGATAACACCCAGCTGGAAACCTGAAACCTGGCACCCTTAGACCTTGTTATTGGTAAGTGTTCTTTTTTAGAAACAGAAGGATTGTTCCAGGGAAACAGTGAGAACTGATAATTGATAACAATTAAGTAGTCATAAGGAGAATGAAATTTAACGAATAAACTCTAAGTCATTTATATGAGGTCTTCATGGGGGTCACAGCCTGTATTTAATAGCAGTGATTTTCCAAAGGCACTTAATAGAAAAGAGGCACTATTGAGAAATTTGATCTCTTTCTCATTCTAACCCTCCAACCCTGTAACCTTAGGACCTCAGCCATAGAATGCACATCCCAAATTGGGTGGCTCAAACTGGCCTGATAGTTCCAATTCCTTCTTCTGTCAATGAGCAATTGCATACTTATACACCCAGCAAAATGCTATGCTTTGAGTTTGGAGAATCAATATCTTGTTCTATGCTCACTCCTAGAGGCTTCATGGGTGGGAATGTATGTGTGTGTGTGTGTGTGTGTGTGTGTGTGTGTGTGTAAACATGTATGCTTTATTGGTGGTGGTTGGGTTTGAGTTGGGGTAGGGGAAAGGCTAGTTCTCCATATCAGGGGTAAATGTTCAATTTCTTGATTATTAATTTCTCTAAGGGTACAGTTTTCCTTCTTGCTAGCAGTGTTCCTGAAAAATCAAAGCAACCAATTAACCACATTTTTAAAATGTTAAAATTTATTGATATTGGAGAAGGATGTGAAAGAAAGAGAACACTTTCCTGACTAAACAGAAAAACTCTTTTTAAAGTTTTTGAAAAAGCACTTCCAGTGAATAAGCTATCACAGCTAGGTGGGACATTGTAATACTTACTTTTAAAATTAAGATTACTAATTCAGACATTTGACATAACTAATAAAGATAGAACTCTGGAGTCAAAATAGTGTGGGGGCACTCACGGTAGATTTTAGTTAAAAAAAGAAAAAGGAAAACCTCTATATACCCTGAAAATGTATTTTATTGGAAGGAAGAAACACCGAGCAAATTAATCAAGTAAAAAAAAAAAAACCTTATAAATGTATTTCCGTTTCCTTTATAATACATAACCAGTAACAAACTGTTAAGCAGAGTCTTTCCTGGACCCCTCTGTATACTAAAGATTCACCATCACTTTCTCCTCCCTTCTCTCCTGACTTAAATATATAGTGCAGTGCATGGATATTGTCTTTGACTTAATAATTTTTCATTCTCTTCCATTATGTAACATTCGTGCAATTAAAATTCAGCTCCAAGATAGACTCTGATTTACTCCACTCAAACAATGAATACCACTCCCTTTGATAATGACTGCTTTAAGGACACAGAGCTAAGCCAATCATTTATTTCATGACTCTCCTCTGGAGCCAGTTATTGGCTCAGTGTTGAATTTGTGAGCTCCTTTGAACAGAGTGAGGAAGTTCTATGACTGACATTTTATTTTCCTCTTCATGTGAAAAAGAGAGAATTCAGCTTTGTTTATCATTGATAATTATCTTTCAATTAGGAGACTGGGGAGAAGAAAAGAATCTAGGTCCCTGATGACGTGACTGACTTGTTTGATTAACCTACTGCAACGTCTGCTCTTTACTGGGCATCCATTTACTTGAGCCAGTAAGTTTCCCTACTGGATTTCAGGTACTTGTTTCTTTTTTTTTGTTTGTTTGTTTTTTGTTTTGTTTTTAAAAAAATTTTTTTAAACGTTTATTTATTTTTGAGACAGAGAGAGACAGAGCATGAACGGGGGAGGGTCACAGAGAGAGGGAGACACAGAATCCGAAACAGGCTCCAGGCCCTGAGCAGTCAGCACAGAGCCCGACGCGGGGCTCGAACCCACGGACCGCGAGATCATGACCTGAGCCGAAGTCGGACGCTCAACCAACTGAGCCACCCAGGCTCCCCAGTTTGTTTGTTTTTTTATGTTTATTTATTTTGAGAGAGAAGACAGAGAGAGAGCATGTGTGAGTGGGGTATGGGCAGAGAGAGAAAGGGAGAGAAAGAATCTCAAGCAGGCTCCTTCCTCCCTGTCAACACAGAGCCTGACATGGGGCTTGATCTCACAAACAGTGAGATCATGACCTGAGCTGAGATCAAGAGTCAGATGCTCAACCAACTGAGCCCCCATGTGCCCCTTAGGCACTTGTTTGTAAAAATGTTCTGAGATATAGAGATACTACAAGTCTTTCTTCCTGGTGATGGACATAGTTAATCAAAAGAGAAACTCAAAATTCTTGCCACGTTTACACAACTTTTTGCAAAAACCAGATAAATACAAATTAAAATTTTATTTTAATTTAAAATGTAAATCTTTGCACATATAAGATCTTACTCTCGATACCAGAGGATGAGCACAATATCTAGGTTTTCTTTGTGTTCCCAGCACCTACTATAAAAACTGAATAAATGGTACCATCTAAATGGTGTGTCTACCAAATGTAGTTTGAGTAATATAATATTTATTTAAGGTATTTATTATTATTTACATTAGGATTTATTTATTTATTTTGAGAGAGAGAGCTCAAGTAGGGAGGGGCTGAGAGAGAGGAAGAGAGATTGAGAATCCCAAGTAGGCTCCACACTAGCAGCATGGAGCCTGACTTGGGGCTCAAACCCACGATTTGTGAGATCCTGACCTGAGCTGAAACCAAGAGTTGGACTCTCAACCAACTGAGCCACCCAGGCGCCCCTATAATATTTATTAATATAGCCTGTATTATCTCAGTGGTTTGAAATTATGCAAACTATTCTTTGGAATTATATCCAATTGCTTGATTTTGAGTACATGGAACTCTCCATGAGCTCACATCTTAGTGAGGGAGACAGATATAAATAACCATTTATGATATAAAGTAATAAACTTAGAAGTAAAATGCTTCCAGGGCCTGGAAGAAGAAGTACCTGGCTCTGACTACAGTGAGGTCTTATCGAGGAAATATTTCCAGAAAACTACATTCTTAAGAGTTGTGTAATAGTTTGCCTGGCAGGCATGAAGACTGGGTGGTAAAGAGAGGGCATTCTAGGCAAAAGAACAAGTATGTGCAACAACACAGTTATGTGGAAAGTAAATCATGGCATGTTTAAGAAAATTTAAGTAATGGAACATTTCTGAAGAGGAAAAGAAAGGAATTGATATTTGTTAAGCAACTGAGTTGTGTTAGGAGCTGACCAAGGTTAACCTATATGGCCTTACTTAATTCTCACATCAAAGACTTCATAGGTTAGGAACAGGAGGCTCATCTAGGCTGGGTGAGTTGGCTGTTTTTATAGAGCCAGGAAACAGTGGAGCTAGGATTTAAGTCTGGGTTAGTCTGGAGCTAATATTCAGGACTCTCTCACTAAAATTTGATGTCTGTCTGAATCTTAGGGCACATGGAGGCCACAGGGGGAGATAAAGCTTCAAAGGTAGGGAATGCAGATATGAGGATACTTATACCATATGGAAGTGTTTCATAGGCAGGTGGAAGCACGGGCTGAGATGATTTACCTGGTAGTTAAATATTGGTCGGTTATCATCCTGTTGGTTGTATTTGTCACGTATGCATAGTCAAAATCACTCAGTGATAACTTTCAGGTGTGAAGGGAGACGGTCAAACAGAGCTTTAGGGAATGCCAATATCTAAGGGGTATTTATGGAAAAAGAGCCAGAAAAGGAGACTGAAAAGGACTGCCCCTCAAATTAGGAAGAAATCCAGGAAAGGGCAGTGAGCGGAAGCCAACAGAGCTCAACATTTCAACCTAGAGGTGGTAGTTAGGAGTATAGAATCCTTCAGGAGAAGGTAATGGTTAATTAGACTTCAATAATGTTGGTTCCCCATCCTTATCCCTGTTGTTATCTAGGAAGTGGTGGGTGGGGGTAATTAAAAGGCAGCTTCTCGCTCACATTTATAAAAACACTCTTAACAAGAGTGGCCACCCAATGGGAACAAGATATTCCAGGAGACATTGATATTTGGAATCCTATTGCAATCTTAAAGTTGGAAAAGACCTCAGAAGTTGCCTATTCTAACTAGTCACCTACTCACCACAGAGGAAAAGACCTCAGAAGTCACACACACACACACACACACACACACACACACACACACACACACACATTATGTAATGGCTGCATTAGTTGAACCCTTATGCTGATACTTGCCCATCTAAGTATACGGGAGTCTTATTCTTGATTATCATTGAGGTTAAAGGCCTATAACACACCTGAACATAAACATTCTTGTTTATGTTGATCATTTCTTCTTCATAATGTATCAGTAAAAATAACAGCAATAATTCATATATTTGTATCACCTTTATAATATCTTACAGGTTTCAAAGCACTTTCACACATATTTATGATTTGATTATCTCCATAAACCTGTGCATTAGGCAGAGAAATTAAGTGTTCCACTTTATAGATGAGCAAACAGAGGCTTAGTGAGGTTAATGTAAATTAACCTAAGGTTCCTTAGAAATAGATCAATGAGGCCAAAAAACAAAATCAGCTCTGATTCCTAGTCTTCTCTTGGTCCCAGTACCATTGGTGGATCATTATATAATGTGTGTGCTGGTATCTCTCTTGTCTTCACTTTTTTTCATGCAAAGCTTATTTGTTCAACTCTGCAATAATGCTCGAAGAGTGCATTCCAGGTTTACTTCTCTTCTGGCTGACTCTTACGATAAAGATGGCCCATGAGCAATGGTTCTTCCCATGTCAGTTACCTGGCATTTGGACCACATTCTCAGACATGCAGTGAAGATTAAGAAATAAGTGTTGCTTATTTTAAAGGAAGTGAGCTCCCTATTACAGCTGGATAAAATGGTGACATGGTTCTATTTTCATAGCATTTAGATAAGAGACTAAAGAGTCATCTGAGTAATTTCACCACTGTAGAAAGACAGTATGGATATTTCAGGCCTGTTGAGTAAGTTCTTTTGTTTTTGTTCGTGTGCTTGAATTCTCCATATAGTTCTCTGTCCTAATCAATTGATGAGCTGCTGAGTTTGCCCTTCACTGTATGAAGAGGTGCGGCAGAACATGGACATGTTATACTCTACAAAGCAAACAACTTGTAGAGAAAAAAAAATTCATACCTAAAGATAGACGTGACTTTTTATTTCTCTGACTTTTTTCTTCTATAATCTAAGAGCAGTGTTAGAGTTAGATTTCATGTCTTGACATTTACATGCCTGGAGATACACAGAATTCATAACTTAGAAAAGAGTGCAGGGATGTAACTTCTATGGATAGGGGCCTTCTAATGAACCTATCTCAGTGGATGTACTTGTGGTTTACAAGTGTTTCTGGTGGTTTTCACTATGAGTCCTCTGTCCTGCCCTGTATATATATTTTTCTCTTTAGAGGCACTGCTCAAAGGAAAAAGGAATATATCTGTGACTAGTTTGTGATGTATCCATCTTATACAGAAAGAGATTTGATCTCTCACCGAAGGTCATGTTATTATGCTCTTATCTACCTGGTCTATCATTCACACACACACACACACACACACACACACACACACACACACGAGAGAGAGAGAGAGAGAGAGAGAGAGAGAGAGAGAGAGAAAGACAGAGAGAGACAGAGACACACAGAGATTGAATGAGATTCCTGTGTACACCATGAATAAAAGAACTGCTAAGGCCTCTTCTAATTCTCATTGCCTTTATCTTGGCATTTTATGGATGTGTATGATGAACCTCACAGCCTTTAGATAGGAACAAAATACTTTCCTCCATTTTGTTTTATCTTTTTATCTCAGACTAACTCATTGTCCTTTCCTTGACTTCCCTCTTCCCTGTTCTTGTAAACTCAGCACTAACAAATGTGATCAGCTTGCCACCCCATTCAAGTTAATCTTTTTTAGTGCCTACCCACAACTTGGTTTTGCTGAGTAGTTAATCTGGATGAGGAAATATCTACAAGGCCACTTGGCAAGACATGCGATTTTCCATTCTTTTTGAAAACTAATGAAAAGGCAATTATTGCCTCACACTGTTCTGAGTATTCCACAAAGAACTGCTCTCTACTTCCTGAATGGAATCATAGGTGTCTGCCTTTTATCCTCAGCCACTCCTTGGCTTCTTGGCCTGATATTCTCTAACACTGAGATAAACATATCTTTGGGTCTTGAAAAGTGGCTGCATTTCTCAGTTAGGAACAACCATTGTACAAGCAGAGAATATTTGTTAAGTGTGTATATGTACCAGAAAATGGAGGATATAGAGGTAGATGAGATAGTCCTGTTCTTTGCAAAGAGCTCCCTGTCTAGTAGACGAGACTACCATGTTTTCAAACAAATTTGGTAATTTCAATTTGTGATACTTTCAAATTCAAAGAAGTTCATGCTAAGTATAGACATAGAGGAAAAGAGACTATAACTAGCTTTGGTAGTGCTGGATAAGGAGGACATTCTAGAAGAGTTGAGCTCTGAGCTAGATTTTGGAAGATGAGTAGGGATTGTTAGATGAATACTAGGGAGACTGGAAGTGGAGTGGTAGGGAAGGGCATGGAAGGAAATGAGATTTGTAATAAAGGCAAAGGTCAGTTCATTATCGGTTTTGGGGGAACATGACCAGATTTACAGTTAGAAACATTTTGACTGTACGTAGATGATGGATTTAAGCGTAAGTGCTGGGAACAAATAGGTATCTATTTAAACTGAACTGACAAACTACTGCCAAGCAAATTTGGCCTAGCAACTGTTTTTATAAATAAAGTTTTATTGGAACGTAGTCACATCTATTTGTTTATGTGTTTATGTGGCTTTCATGCTACCTGGGCAGAGTTGAGTAGTAGCAGTCAAGACTGTATGGCCCTCAAAGCCAGAAAAATCTTTATAGTAAAAGTTTTCAGTTTAAGGAGTACAAGACTTAAGGTAACAGAAGATGATGGCTTGAACTAAAGCTGGGGTGGTGGGAATAGAGAGGAGTGGGTGAGGCAAGAGTTGTCTAGCAAGAAGTAAGGATAGAATTTGGGGTGGGTGGGATGGAGAGAAGGGCAGAGATATGAGTGACATAGGAGACTGTGAAGATGCCTAGTTTCTGCATTTCCATTTAGTACAATTTTAGCATTGTGTCTTGTGTAAATATACAAAAGAGGCTTTGTCCCCAAGGAACTTCACTTCCAGCAGAAGTGACATATATACATAAAAATGTGTGTGTGTGTATATTATGTATATTTTATATTAATTTACATTTATATGTATGCTTTATATGTATATTAAAATCTTTAACACAAGGTTGAATGTAATGAAGTCTTGGCATTTCAAGGATATTGTTTATTTTACTTTTTTATTAAATTTTTTAATGTTTTATTTTTATTTTTGAGACAGAGAGAGAGAGAGAGACAGCACAAGCAGGGGAGGGGCAGAGAGACAGGGAGACACAGAATCCAAAGCAAGCTCCAGGCTCTGAGCTGTCAGCACAGAGCCAGACATGGGGCTTGAACCCACAAACTGTGAGATCATGACCTGAGCCAAAGTCATATGCTTAACCAACTGAGCCATCCAGGTGCCCCAGAGGGGGATGTTGTTTAGATGAAAAATTAGTGAAGATTTAAATAAATAGCAATAGTTTTGAAGAATAGAGAGGCTCTAGACACAGGGATGGATAGGATGAAGGGCCTTCTGGAGAAAGAAGAAGCAGGAGCACAGATAAGGATCTGGACACCAGGTGGGGAAAAGACAACGTTGTCAATTTTAGGGGCTTGGACTTTAATGGATAGGCAATGAAAATCTGAGCATTTCAAGAAGAAAAATGATAGTACCAGAGCTGTACTTTGGTTACTCTGGCAATGAGATTAGAATCATTGAAGAAGGAAGAGACCACAAAAGAAAAGAAACTAACATTTGTCTTTCAAAGCTTAGCTTTGCTGACCCTCTCTGTAAATATTTGTCTTTCCTTTATGTTTCTATCACACCCAAGGACTCCTTGAATCTGAGCACTTACTATGCTGTGTTGTATTATTATTTAAAATTTTTTTTCCCAATGTTTATTTACTTTTGGGAGACAGAGACAGAGAGACATAGAGACATAGCGTGAGAGGGGGAGGGGCAGAGAGACAGGCAGACACAGAATCCAAAGCAGGTTCAAGGCTCTGAGCTGTCAGCACTGAGCCTGATGCCGGGCTCGAACTCATGGATCATGACCTGAACCGAAGTCAGAGGCTCAACCGACTGAGCCACCCAGGTGCCCCTCTGTGTTGTTATTATTTCCTTGTCTATAGAACATGAGAGGCTAGAGACTGAGATATTCTTAAGAGAAACTGATTAAGACCTATCTGGGTTTGACTTTTATTTTACCATACTCTCTCCATACCTTTGCATCTTCATCTGGAAATAATAACTATAACTGCTTGTACAATCAATAATGATTTTATCTATTTGTTGTGATTATTAAATGAGTTAATGTGTAAAAAGCTCTTAGAACAGTGGCTGGCTAGTAGTGAATAAATGTTATTGATATTATTCCCAGTGCCCAGCCCAGTGTTTGGAAACTAATAAGGGTTTTGTTGAATGTGTGAATTTAAGTGCCTACAATGAACCAGACTGGTTACTTTGAAGTCTACTCACCACACCCCTGCGAGAAAGATATTATTTCCAATTTTAGGCAAGATGAAAAAGCTCTGGCTGTGAATGATGAGGCCAGGGTGCAGTAGACATAGTAAGTCCTGTTAATAGGGAGTCAGGAGGAGAGGGAGAATCTAAAGAGATGAGAGTAATGATGGATGGCCTTAGCCCTGGAGGAGATGGGACAGGGACAGCATCAAAGGCACAGGTGAAGGTCTTCGACTGCTTTCCAGATACAATGCAGAGGAGACACTACAGATGGTGAATGTAAAGGGAAAGGGAGGGAAGCAAGACTATTAGCTAAGTAGGAGGTAGGAGGGCTGGAAGAGGGAATCAAAGAACACTCCCAGTTCTTGAGTTGAGGAGACTGGAATGATGTTGCCTTTTGTAGAAATACAAGTGTGTGGATTTGTTTTGTGGGGCATGAATTTGAGGGCTTAGTTTTAGATATGAAGAGTTTGATGCCCCCTAAATGTTAAGCCATGAGTTGCAAATGTGGGCCTGGAGCTTGCATGAAAGGTGGGAGAGGAGAGAAACACGCGGAAGTGAGCAGTGAAGTCATAGATGTGACATCAATGAGCAAAGCACAGGGTCAGTCAGTTCCAAAGACTCCTTTTTTTTTTTTTAATGTTTATTTATTTTTGAGAGCGTGCAAGCAGGGTAGGGGCAGGGAGAAGGAAACAGAGGATATGAAGCGGGCTCTGAACTGACAGCAGAGAGCCCAATGTGGGGCTCAAACTCAAACTCATGAACAGTGAGATCATGCCCTGAGCCAAAGTCGGATGCTCAACCTACTGAACCTCCTAGGTACCCCAAAGGCTGCTTTTTGACTCAGCCTGGGACTGGCCGCCAGGATTCCACATCCATCCCTAATACATGTTCATGAGCTGATTTGTGACACTGGACTTTCTCGCTGGCCAGTAAAGACAGGGTAAGTGACCAGGATACAGAGAATCCTCTTTCAGGATCTTTCTGCATGAGTGAAAAGCTGTGGCTAGAGACAGGTAAAGCTCTCTAACCAGGGAAAGAGGAGCTAGGAGGAGCAAACATAGGCCTTAAAATGTCAACTTCTTTTCAGCTTTTGGTGCTGGCCACACAGCCCAGCCTTTCTTGGCTTCAACAGGCACAGAGCTTTAGAAATGAATTGAATCAGTTTCAAACTATCCCCACCCCCACCACCAGAGAATTTGATGCAAGTGAACTTATTTGGTCAGAGAGGGTCATAAACACATCATAAAATCTGACCTTTCCAAGAAGGGATTATCTATAAATAACTGTGGTTATCCCCCAGGGTGCTAGGCATAAGCCTGGTGGAGGGCAGAGAGGAGAGCTATTTCCTCAGAATCCTGGGCATCACTCTGAGAGGTGAAGGCAGAAGGGCTTTGCAGAGGCTCAAGTATAAGCCCCTGCAGTCATACACCCATTTCCCTCTGGCAGGACCATTGCCACTTTGATGGGACTCCCTTCATTTTGCTGAGCAATGGAATGTCGCTACCAGCAAAAGAATGTTAAGATTTCTGTTGCTAAATATTTCACTGGTGAAGCTCCTTTTAAAATATTAATTGTGGCAACGTTGGAAACGCATAAAAGAACTGACAATCATGCTTGTTCAGACCACAGAAGATTTAATTTCAAATTGTGGTTTTGAATTGCTTTTTTTTCCTTCTGTCTGTAAGCAATAGATTCATCAAAATCCTTTCTTCTGAATAAAAGAAGAGCCCCTAATGGTGCCCATTCAGTGTCATTAATGTGGAGGAGGTGAGTGATACGAGAGGGGTCTATATTATTTATGATGAGCCCATTTGTGAGCCAAATGAATTTCAACAAGGCCTTCTAGCTGATAGCGAGGATAGAAAAGATATAGAGAGGAGGCAATGGAAACCCATTTGCAGTGGTTGCTAATAGATCCATTCCCTTAGATTTCCAAGATAAGAAAGAGCCTACCCCGTTTTGTGAGGCTTGGCAATGCAGTGATCACCACACGGTTACTTGGTAACCTATAACAAGAAAACATTGTCTTGTTTGCTAGATCAAGGCAGTTCATTTTCTCTTTGTAATTTCTGTCTAGTAATCCTAAATGTATGAAGAATTGGAATCATGGGATCTTGTGGCTAGGAGCTTTGTAAACCTGATGGTGTGAGCTAGACTATCATTTCTTTGAGAGTAGGAACCATGCATCATCTCATACCTTTTTTTTTTTTTTTTTAACTCCAACAGTTATAGGGCCTGGAAAAGAGTTGGTGCCTATAAAGATACAAAGAATGTGATGTAGAGCATTCATTCTCAACTGGGGGACTATCACACTCAATGAGGTGAAAATTTATTAGATATTACAGTCTAAATTCTTTAAGGCTCAAAGCAATGAGACAAATCTAGTATTTCTTTCATGGCGGTGTGGGAAACAATTAGGAAAAAAATGTCTAGAAAGCCTCTGTGGGGGAAGGGAGGCTTTCATTATCATGAAAAAAAAAGTTGAGAAATACAGGTAAAGAGCCCTGTATTTTGGAGTCAGAAGGACCTTTTCAGAGTCTCTACTCACTATCAGTGTAGCTCATCTCCTTAAGCTTCAAGTGTCTTCATCTCTGACACAGTGAATGATGATCATGTTATAATAAGGGGAACAACTTTGTTCATTTACTATCTTTATACTCTCCACCTAACGCAGTGGCTAGTACAAAGCAGGCTCTTAATAAGAGTGTGTTGAAGGAATGCATATATGAATAAGTGATTCTGTCTCAAAAGGTTGTTTGATGATTAATTGCAATGAGAGCTGCAGAGCCCCTTAGTATTCGGTAATTTTAGGTGCCCATAAGTGACAGTTGTCTTTGTTTGCCCCCTCCCCCACTGTCCTGCACACAGAGACTTCACAGATGAGGACATGAGACCTAGAAAGGGCAAATAACTTCCCTAATGTCATTGAGCAGGTCTGTAAATCATGCTAAGAATTGAAGCTGGTTCTCTCAGCTCCAATTGAGCCTCATTTAATTATTATTATAATTATTTCCCTAGAATACCTACTGAGTTCTCCATATTCTTAGAAAGAAAGTTCTCGCATCACTGAAGTATAATCAAGCCATATCTAAATTGATTTCAATTGGCACCATCTGGATGCACTGAGTACAAATTCACATGCCTGGAGCAATCATACAAATGTTCTACCCTGCCATTAAGAGGGACCTTGAAGGGGCTTTGGGGAGACATGCTGAGGGGCACACTGACACATGGAACTCTGTCCAGTTTAACATGCAGACAATTCAGATAAGAGGGCTGGTAGGCATAATATAATGATTTGGGAAAGCCAGACATTCAGATGGCAAGAAGCTGGGTAAATGAGGATGTACCAACAATACTCCAATGACGGTCTTCCCAGACCCTTCTTCAACACAGTTCATAAACCTTGCATTGTACACCAACATGTTCATCCGAGTATCATAAACTCACAACACTTGGGAAGAATTTCAAGCCATCAACTTCAGCAACAATACACATAGTAAGATATAAATGCTCCTTTCTACTGCTGAAAATCCTGCTTCCTTCTCATTATATATTTTACCACTTAGGAGTACTTTCTGCTCCTAAGTGGTAAAATATAATGTATATTTATAATATAATATCTATATTTAAAAAAACATATATTTATAATATCTATGTATTTAATTTGGGGGGGCAGAGAGAGAGATAGAGAGAGAGAGAATCCTAAGCATGCTCCATGCTGTCAATGTAAAGCCTGATGTGGGCTCAATCTGGAGATTGATCTCATGAGATCATGACCTGAGCCAAAATCAATAGTTGTATGCTTAAATGACGGAGACACCCAGGTCCCCCTGTTTTTATATTTTTTAAATACGATAATTCTGAGGGCAGAGACTATGTCTTAGGCACTTTGCATACTCATCCTGCTATAGCTTGCATATAGAAGATCCTCAAAAATGCATGTTGAACAAATGAATGCATTTTACAGCTAAATGGAAAAAAGGCAGGTCTAACTTTTATTGATCACCTTTTATGTTCTAGGCACTGTATAATGCACATTACAGGTATTATTTCATTTAACTTTTACAATTGACTCAAGTAATTTGCCCAATGTCAGAAAATTATTAAGTAGCTGAGACTGGAGTCAACCAAGGTTATTTCTGACTCCAAAGACTCTGCTTATTAAGAAAAAGAAATTTTTTTCAGCAGCCATGAGAATGCACTTCAAAGACCTCCCATTGTAGGGAATGTTACTGCCCAAAGGGCCCTGCAGCACTCGCTGAAGACTCAGCTACTGTCTGTTGTGCTCTGACAACTGTCCCCACTTTTACGCACAGGCCATGCCTCCCACTGGCAGCTTCCAGCCAGTAACTGAGGGTGTCAGGGATGATAACACTGGCTGACTTTAGTTTAAGAACAAAAATTCCTTAGACTGCATGACAAACTAGGGTGTTTCCACCCACCCTTCTGTCACATCCATTTCTCTCTCACTGGGGTCGGACGTGCATCATGATCGGATGGCTCTTGCAACCTTCTCCCCCTTTTTTCCTCATAGGCATTTCCCCTAATAAAATGCCTGCATGTTTAATCCATTCTTGGCGATTGTTTTTTAGAGGACCCAAGGAACACAATTCTAAATGTTTTTTTTTCCATTCCAAGCTATCAAGATTCATAACTTAAGTTAGTTTTCATCATACATTTCCCCCAAATACTCTTACTATTAGAAGGGAATGCATGTGTGCCCTCCATCCTCGGTGGTCTGGGGCCTGCTACAAGGAAGCGACTTATTGGAAACTCATGCTTCATTCCCTAATTACTTATACAGTATTTGTCTTCACTATAAGATAACAAGCCCTGGAAGTCAGGTCTGTGGATATCTTGTTCATTAGTATATGCCCATTGCCTAGAATAGTGGCTGGCACATAGTAGAAACTCAATAAATAAAGGCCAGATCAGTGGGAAACAATCCTAACAATTATTTTTTTTACTCAATTATGCAGTCACATTTGTTTGATTTTTTAAAAGGAGAAACCTCTTATCCTCAGCAAAATTGAGGTTTAAATGCCATTTTAAATGTAATATTTAACCTTTACTCTTTAGCACATCGGCACAGACATGCCCTGGGGGTAAAAATATCCTTGTTTGAAAGCTAGGAGTTAATTAATTTGCCCAAAAGTCAGTGTTAGGAAGAGAACCCAGACTTTTCAACTCCTGGTTCAAGGTGTTTTCCTTCCTATGCACAATGACCTTTTGTATTTACATACTCCTATTACATCCCAATTTGAGAATTTACCATTGTATGCATTCCTATTGTCATTAATTTTATTCAGTTTGTTATTTTTATTTGTATATAGTAATTCAGTTCCCTGCTGACTTAATATAATCTTTGACTACTCTAATTATTACTTTTATTTTGGAATCGTTTGGAAATTTGGGGAGAGAGGACTGTGTCCGATCTTTGACATCATTAGGGGATTTTCTCTTGCTTGTCTCTGAATCTCTGTCTTTTCTCTTCTAAGGATGGAATTCTATTATTATTAAATTGTGCAGAAATGCCTCTTTGGGATACAAACAGTTTGTGCCAAACAGCGGCATCTATTACCCTCCTTCACCTATGCAGGCCCTAACACATGGAGATGCTCAAAATTTTCTCACCCACTTAACTGAGTTGAGCTCTGTGGAGACAGCTCCATCCTTATAGTTGTAGCTAAAATCCTCCTTGGAGATATATTTGACCCCCTTCCTCTTATAATTCTTATCAAAGGTATCAATAACTCCTGGTGGTTCTACCTTCAAAATGTGATCCAGAAATTGATAAATTCTCACTACCTTCACTGCTGCCTTCTGGAACATGACCTATTTCCAGCCTGCATTACAGCAGTAGCCTCCTGACTGGTCTCCCTACTTAACCCCTACCCCTTACAGTCTATTCTCAATGCTTTCGAAATGGAAGGCAGTTAGTATCACCCTGCTCCAATCCTCCACTGGCTAAAGAATTCAGAATAAAAGACTTTATTCTGTAGGTGTCCTTAGAGTAACCTCCAAGGTGCTGCTCAATTCTCAGACCCCACTGCATTCTGCTTCAGCCACACACTGGAAATGCGAGCCATGTCCAGCCCCTGGTCTTTTGAACATTCTGTTCTCTTTGCTTGAAATGCTCTTTCCTTAGGTATCTGCATGGATTATTCCTTTACTTCCTTCAGGGTTCTCCTCAGATGTCATTATTCCAGAGAAGGCTCCTTTGGCTTCCTATTTAAAATTGCAACCTCTCCCACTCCTGACACTCTTGATCCCTTCCTTTTTTTTTTCTTTTTTAATTCATAAGCATAAATCCTATGATTACCTGAAATCGATTTTATCTATTTAGGTTTTTGTTTTGTTTTGTTTTGTTTTAATCTCTCTCCTCTCACAGTAATAAAAGCATCATGAGAACAGGACATTTTTTTTTCAAGTTTATTTATTTATTTTGAGAGAAGAGAGCAGGGGAGAGGCAGAGAGAAAGGGAGAGAGAGAGAAACCCAAGCAGGCTCCGTGGTGTCAGTGCAGAGCCCAACGTGGGGCTCGATCCCTTGAACTGTGAGGTCATGACCTGAGATGAAATCAAGAGTCAGACACTTAGCTGACTGAGCCACCCAGGCGCTCCAAGAACAGGACATTTTTGTTTGGTCACTGATGTATCCCCGGTGTTTAGAACAGCACCTACCTTCCAGTAGTCATTCAACAAATATTTGTTGAATGAAAGAACGAATATTCGACCTCCTCATTTATCCTTCCAGTTTTACCTTGAATAGGAAACTGTCACCTGCTCTGTGAAGCCTTCCCAGCAAACGTAACTAACCACTTTTCCCTTCCTTTTAAATGGAGCACTTTGGATATACATGTTTTATAGTATTGACCTACCCTATAAATTTCCATGACTTTTTTCTTCCTAAACTATGAGCAGACTATGAGGGAAGGGATTATAATTTATTAACACCTGTGCCCCTAGCATTTAGAACAATACTTGGTGCATAACAGTCATTCAATAAATATTTGTTGGTTAAATAAATCAGTGAATGAGTGGCCCAAGAGAAACACTTCTCTCAGCACACATATTTGCTACTTCAGAGTGGTAGCTAGTATAAAATTATCATTCATGTTAGTGATAATAACAATGGTGATAACAGAGTCACCCCTGAGAGTGGCATGGGACATCTATAAAATACCTTGGAAAGTAAGTGTGATTGAATTTTAGACTCTTGGCCTCCATCTCACTAGGGAAAAATATTAGAGGGCTGAAAACTGGGTTTTGGTACTCCTGGCTAAGACAGTTTCTCAGTAAACTGGTAGGCATGTCCTGTGAGGCAAAACTGGAAACCTTGATAAAACAGTTAAGATAAATCAGCCATGGTTTATCAAGGCTGGTCAAATTTAAAGGCATTAACCATATTCCTGAGATTACCTAGGTCTGACAAAGAAGACAACTGGAGTAGTATGATTTGATTACTCTGGCAAGATTTTTCCTTTTTTTTTTTTTTAATTATTATTTTATTTCTAAACAGAGGCATTTCTCTAAAGACACAAAGCTTTGGAAAACTATCTCTGGTATTTTTCTATTTATAAAACAAATCTATAGGCCTAGAAAACATATGCAGTGACATATATATTTAATGAGTGGTAAAAGTTGCTGTTGCATAATAAAGGCCAGGGAAATGAAGTGTTGAGTATTATGATACCACTGAGGACCTTAGAAGGTCTGGCAGAGTTGTTACTGTCTATGTGGCAAAGGAAATGTCACATGTCTATCTGCCAAAGGTTGGCATAAGGCTGGTGCAGTGTTTGAGCATAAACGAGCTTTTTATGAGAGGGTAAAAAGTACCATTTTGATTTCTGCATTTCAACAAAAGCACATATTTATTTGGTTTTTGCAACCCCAGTAGTTGCTGAGTTTCCCCCAAGAAAAACCAAAATGTTTTCCTATACAAAAGACAATTCCCAAGGTGGGGTGAAGAAACACCAGAAACCAATCAGGAAAGGAATTCTCTATCTTACTGTTGCCCTACTTTATCATTTTCTCTTTATTAAATGTTGAGCACAGAAGGTGAAACCATGCCACCTCACTGATGTACATAATGAAGAGGTCCTGAACACAAAAGGACATGTTGTGATCTGAAAATATTCCACCAAGTTGTGAAAGCAAAGGGTTCTTTGCCAAGGGAATCAGCTATAAATTCAAGAAAATTCTTTGCAGAGTTCAGTGGAGGCATTACATCTGTGTTTTGCAATAGCACAATTTGTGGTGTATGTGTGTTTATATATCTACATCTAGACCATATATAGATCTTTGCTTCTTATATTAAAAAAGGCAAAAGAGCCGAAGCAATACAGCAACAATAAAAATACTTTCCCAGATGGCGTGTCCATCCATGTGGATAAGTGTTACTGAGAACACTGAAGCTTGCCCTGAGCTCTGTGTCCCCCCTGCTGGGTGCCCAGCCCTCCAGTGACCCTCTGCTGTCTCTGGTTGTACCTCCTGCGTGGGATGCTGCCTGTTCACCTTGCAGTCTGAAAGCTTCACTTGCTCCAAAGATGCTGTGCCGTTTCTGCTAGCTGCAAACCAGGTTGGACGGCATGACGGTTGCTTCTCAGCGGTTACCGTGCTGTGCCTCTGGGTAGCCACCTACCCTGTCACCTTTGGTACTCTGCCCCTTCTGTTGGCCATTTGGCCACCCTTTGACACCTGGCTGAAATTAGTTCCCTGATTAATGAGAAGTATGGCATGGAGGGATGCTAATGAAGTGGCTCAGCAAGTTGCATGCAAATTTTGCACGATATTCTGGCATCACAGTTGCCTTATGAGTTAGCTTCTCGGGAGACACACACACACACACACACACACACACACACACACACAAAGATTCTTTTAGGCTTCTTTTCTGAGCTCCCAGACTTCATACACTTTTTCTATTCCCACCATTCTTATCTTTCTGCCTACTATTGCTAATCTTAGTAAAAACTCAGTTGAAAGAACACAATACTCTGCTAAAAGCAAGCTAAACGAGACAAAAAACTAGCCATTGTTTACCGGATGCAACCTAACCCTCTATGTCTGGCATTCAATGCTCTGTACTAATAGGACTTATGCAAGTAGCTCCAGTCACTTTTTAATCTCTGTGTCAAACGATGATGACAATAACAAACAATACTAATGTGTGGTTTTATTAGGCCTTATTAATTATAAAGAGCATTCACTTTGATGGTCATAACAAGCTCATTCCCATCCCTCACATAAGAAAACCAAGCTTTCAGATATACTCAAGTTTGCAAGCCTTGAGCAGGCCTCAGAGCACTTTGCGTTGAAAATTCAGGAATTCTGGAGGGCATTCATTTGACATTCATTTGTAACATTCAAGGATGTTGAATAATACCCGAGAGACCTGAATTACATTATACAAGACCAAGTTTCTCTATTCTTTTCCCCACTCTTGCTAAGTAGACTGAATACTCTCAACGGATTTCTCGGGCTTGTCTCACTGCTTTGGCAATGCAGGCAGACTCTAGGTGTTCCCTAAGCTTTTCCTCACTTACACATCTTAAGAAGATCGTATCTATTGCATGTGGAGGCCCTTGGAGGCTGTGGCATGGTTCTTGTGATTTGGTGTTTGGGGCCAAAAGTAATCATTTCAAAATAATCCCAACCAGGAGGTGCTATTATTATTTTAGCATTATCTTGCTAGAACCATAAGCAGGAAAGGAG
Organism: Felis catus; assembly: GCF_018350175.1. Classification (NCBI taxonomy): domain Eukaryota; kingdom Metazoa; phylum Chordata; class Mammalia; order Carnivora; family Felidae; genus Felis; species Felis catus. The sequence goes on from NC_058374.1 coordinate 112,052,710, forward strand.
GTGCTTTGGAAATGGACACAGATGCCATTGTCACCTTCTCTGGAGAAGAAAGCAAGCAGTGATGCTATTCTTAAAGCCCTAGCATAATGCGTAGTACATCAGAACCACTCAATAATCATCTGTGGGATGCTGAAACAGGTAGAAGCATTGATACATTTTCTCTGTGTATTTAGTGGTGATAAGCAGTTATCACTGCTGTCTAAAAAACCTTTATCATATTTGATGAGTCACCTGTAACAGTGCTTTCAGATTCAGAGGTTTCACATTTCCTGGACCCAGACCAAGGGGTACATTGGGGGCGCTATCACCTTGTCAGTTTCCCTGAACTGTTCGGTGCCACGTGGACAAAACAGAATGAAACTACCTAGGGACAGCAGTAGTGCTGCCTCTATGATTTCAGAATTTCTAACCCAACCATGTGGCAAATGGAATCCTTTTACTAGCAATAAAGAGGGACCACTTTCATTAACATCTTCTACATGGCAGGCAGAAGGTAAGCTCCTTACTGGCTTTAGCTCTGATTCTCTCTGAAACCTAGCTGGGTAGGAATGATTATTCCTGACAACAACACTGAGGTCTAGAGAGGTTCAGTAAATTGTTCAAGTTTATAGAACTAGTAAGTGGCAGAACTAATCAGCTCTGATCGACAACAGTGCTTGGGGGTTCCCTGACCTGTCACTTTGTTTTGTGGTATGGATACAGAGTGATGGAGATGTGTTGCATATCATGTGCTTGATCTTAACTGCTCTCAAGAGCTCTAAAAGGTTAGTGTTACTATTCCCATTTATGGATGAATAAACCGAGCCTTGGAAGTCATGAGTAAATTCTAAGTAACTTTCTACTAATGTTTTACTTGGTGATGGTTTCTACACAGCTATAACTTATTTCAGCCATGGTATACTGCTGAGTTTTTAAAACTTGGTTTGTGCATATACATATGGATGTCTTCAGTTATTTGAAGCCTAGACAAAGGGGATCTGCCCAGGGTGGATAAGAGTTTATCAAATAGGAGAAAATATGAAGTTGGAAGTTGACAGGATCTCTTCTAAAGTATTGCCCTCAAAATGTGAGGGTGCATTACTAAATATAAATCAAGAAGTCCTTTATTTTTTGCTTATTTATTTTTAATATGCCTTAGATCTTCTGTATTAGAAAAAACTGAACAAGGTAAGATATGCGTGCTTCATTAGAAAGAGATTTCCAGAATCTAGGATTGAGTACTGAACAAAGCTGGTGACTGAGAGATAGTTTTCCATAGAAAGGACTCTACCCTGCTTGAATCAGCACTTGAAAAATGGGACTTTCTCATCTAAGAGGTTGGTCATACTGTTGTTATCCAGCTGTTTACAGATGCCCTCATCCATCCAGTAGGAGCTTCACCCTGAGTCATTAAGTTAATGGCCTGACTATCACCTTGTGATTTATCGGTGAAACTGTTCCTCTGAGTGCAAAGTATATCAAAGGGTGGTCAGCTCATATGCTGTTACATAGTGGCAATAATCATGAATAAGACAGATCTTTTAGAAAGTGAGGCTATTGGTAAAATAACAATGCTTGTTCCACTGTAGCACATGCCATGATGTAGTCTCCTGGATGGTGTGGCACAAAATTATTTAAATACAATTTAGCCTTTGTAAACAGAAAATGTGTTAGTGGAAATCCTGAGAGATTACTTGGGATGTTGGATTTTGCTTTATGGCATCTCATGGTCCTTATGCTTTGCATGAATTACCAGGTTGGGGCTTTAGTTTGGGGTTTAAAAAGCAGATCATGTATTTTCTCTTTGCAGTGACATTGGATTACAGATTGACCTCTGAATGTGCCTGAATAAAAAGCAACTCAGAATTTGGGAGGATGGTTGGATTATGATAAAGCTTTCAGGATAACTCCAAGCACCTCTACAGCAGCCAAAGGATTTTCAGGGCCACAGGGGCACAAAGTAACCAGCTCTAATTATTTTCTCTCTGGCTTATAGCCTCTGAACAAGCTTAATAATTAAAGTGGTACACCATCAGAGAATTTTTAAGGACTTCCATGTAACTGCTTCCCCTCCCCATCCAAATACCTAAGTGATTCCAGAGAGAAAAAGGGCAATGACCTAAAATGATTTTAAGACTTGAGTGTATATAATAACATGCTGGCTGCTTATTTGGAACAAAGGAATTAGACTACAGAGCTATAGAGGGATCCATTAGCATGTACTCAATGGTCAAGATTGTAGCATACCCATCCATTCATGGAAAGAGACTCACCCATTTTAAGCCACCCACAAACACTTTTCTTGGTTTACACAGGTTTTGCCTACATTTACATGCTTTTCTCTTACAAACCACACAGCGTGTCTTGTGGGTCAGGAGAAATATGGAGAATGCAGCACACTTGCTTCCTACTGGAATGTGTGTCTTCTGTCCAGGTTCCCTCAGTTACTGAAGTCTCGCCGTTTCAATTCCTTAGATATAGTAGAAAAGGCTTGCCTGAGAATATAAGCCAGGTTTCTTAAAACCACTTCCAAAGACACCTATAAATCAGGAGGCATTTGAATATATAATAGTTGTTTTAAAATACATTTGCCAAATGGATTTATTATTATTGCCATATTGAGAGTAATCCTCCCTATTGTGGAGAGAAATATAATACTCTAACTTAGCCCAGTTCCATTCAACAGGAGACCCTTTTAACCAACTCTTCTTATTTGGATTCCATGCCGAAGTGTGCTAAGTAGTCTTCTAAAATCACCTCTAATCATTCCCAAGTCTGGTTCTCAAACCCATGTGTAATCCCCTCCTCTTGAGTGTGGGCTGGGCTTAATGGCTGGCTTCTAACAAACAGAACACCACAACAGTGATCGGGTATCACCTCTGCGATTAGGTTAAAAAGACTGACTTTTTTCTAGCTGGCACTCCCTGGCTATCTCACTCATTCTGAGGAAGTCAGCTGCCATGTTGTGAGCTGCCCCATGGAGAGGTCCATGTGGCCAGGAGGTGAGGAGGGGCAGCCTCTGGGCACCAGCCAATAAGTCATTGAGACCCTTTGTCAAACAATCTGCAAGGGACTGAATCCTGCCAATAACCACTGAGTGAGCTTGGAAACGGATCCTGCCTGAGTTGAACCCTGAAATGACTGTAGCCCTGACTGATACTTTGATTGCCATCTTGTGAAAGATCTTGAACTGGAAGACTTAGTTAAGCCAAATCCAGTTTTGAAATTCACAGAAACGGAGTAATCTTAAGTATGTGTTGTTTTAAGATGCTAAGTTTTGGGGTAATTTGGGATACAGCAACAAATAACTAATCCACAAAGCAAAGAACCCATCATTCCGCTCTCTCCTCCTTTCCTCCCTCTCTGCCACCTCTCCTTTCAAATGTTGGTTAAGCATCTTCTATATGCCAGACGCTATTGCGAATGCAGAATTAGATACAACAGATGTGATGGCTGTACATCACTCTATGTGATGGCTCACATACTTGTTGGAATGACAGACACTGAACAAATGATCTAAAGAGTGACGTGATAATAAAAGTAGAGTTTTATGAAAACATGACAGTGGGTCTTGAATTATTCTGGGAGACATTGGTCATCAGGGAAAGTCTTCTCAAGTCATAAAGTGTGAATGGGATAATGTTAATTTGATTTCCCATGGAGCATGCCAACTGGGAGAGAATTCTCCCTAGAAGGCATTCGGCTATCTAGACACACCTATATTTCTATAACGCTATAACATGGCAATATGGCATTTCAGAATAGAAATATATATATGGCAAATATGTGGATCATTTGCTGATGCTCAAGCTTTTCTTTGTTAAATAATTCATTCTTGTTTGCATGTTATTTGACCTATCTTTTACTGAAGTTATTGCTTGTGTGCTGGTTCCCCTGCACTGCCCCCACTACCTCCAGAGGCTTTGTCTCTGAATTTCAGCAGGAAATTTCCGTAATTATTTGTTAATTTAAAAATGGTTAGGAACTTTATAGTTTTGCAAAAGCAAACATAATTGTTGGTTATTTCTGTCATTTTTTTTTGAGGGGGGGGGAAAGAAACTCCCAAAGTTTAACTAATAGTGATTGTAAAGTCCACTTCTATCAAAACACACAGTTGGGTTATATGGGGATGGTAGCTTGTGTGTATTTATTTACATAGCATCAAACTTAATATGCAATATTCTTATTGGTTTGCCTAACCATCCTAGAGTTCCAGGCCTGGGAGTTCTATAAAAACGTCAGTGTGAAAAGGCACCAAGATATAACTTAAACTTGAAATTCCTGAGAATAATTATGATAAGGGGACTTAGGGTGATGGTAATGGATGGATGTGTCCAGTGCTAAACAGCGAGAAGTGATAAATGACACCGATAAAGGCAATAAAAATGAAAAAGATGAAAGTTTTTTCAATTGGGTGACAAAGGATTATTTTTTAATAAGGAAAAAGACAAAAAGTAGTTGGTAATGTAGAAATTATTGCTAAGGACCAAGCTGTGAAACTTTAGAGTGGGATACAATAAACAAAGTTACAGTGCTGCCTCAAAGTGATTTGGGAGGCAAATGTGGAGTTGACATTATGGGTGATTCTTCTAAGTTATCTCTGGGTCTTTGTCTAGAAAATAAGAAGAAAAAACAAAACAAAACAAGATAGGACCTATAATTCCAGATTAGGATGGTACCCTTGGCAGAATTGTGTGCAAAGCTACTGTTTCTGAGAGTAGGGGAAGAGGAATGGAGAAGACGGAAGGGGAAAAAATAATAAGGAAAGCTGTAGGTGCCAACACAGACAGCTTTTCTCCCCATTTCTGCCAAGGAGCTGATAAGATCTCTACTTAATGCTGGTAGGCTATTGTTAATGGAAGAGACTGATATATGAATATGATTAGCCTATAACCACATGAGGAAAATACAAGCAAAATAGTGTTTTTAGAATACAGAAAATTTTAGCGGTGCCTGGGTGGCTCAGTCGGTTGAGTGTCTGACTTTGGCTCAGGTCACCATCTAGCAGTTTGTGAGTTGAAGCCATGCACTGGGCTTTCTGCTGTCAACACAGAGCCAGTTTTAGAACTTTTGTCTCCCTCTCTCTCATCCTGCCCCCCCACTCCCACTTGAGATCTCTCTCTCTCAAAGATAAATAAAACATCAAAAAATTTTTCTTTTAGAATACAGAAAATTCTAAAGGCCCTTAAAAATCTTCTTGGTATAGCTCATTTTATTTGTTTTTGGAACCCAAGGAAGAATAAGCAAAAGTTTATGATTAAGGGAGAATTCAATAGATGAGGACAGTGTACAGTGAGATCCCATAATACACCATGGTGACGTGATTACTCTTTAATTGTGGCCAAGGTGATGGATGTATTTGGTAGGAATACTTGATGGCAAGTAACAGAGAATATGACTCAATGGCTAAGGCAACAAAGACTTATTGGCTCATGGCACTGTAAAGGCAAAAAGACTGAATAGGTAAGGCTAGATGCAGCAGATCAACTGTAGTTGGCTTCTCTCAGTGTGAGATGGCTGTCAATGCTTCTGGAGGCCATATGTGTCCTTGTTCACATCTTTCAAGAAGGGTATGCCAACAGAAGAGGAAGGATCTTTTTTTTGAGAGTCTCCATCAAGCATCTCCTTACATGTTACTGATCTGCATTGGGTCAGAGTCCTGTGTCTAATTCAATCAGTACAAACATGGGAATAGGGTCTCTTAATTGGCTGAAGCCATTCATATCTGTCTCTGAAGAAAAGAAGGGATCTTATACTTGACCAAACTCAGGATAATGTTATCAGACAGAAAGGAAATGGATACAGGCCATCAAAGCCAGGAAGAATCTCCTGTAATAGTAAATGAGCCCTTTCACACTGAGATAGGAAGGTATCTGCAGTCCCCTCAGTTTCTTATATGCAAGTAGAATTAAAGGTATGACCTTTTACTATAAGCTAATAAAGAAAATGGCTCTTTCTCCTATTGAAAAGCCAACATGTTAGTGTACAAAGGTGGGAAGGTACTGTGGGGCCATTGGGTTGGTATTTATTTAGGAAGGCTCCAGTTCCTAAACAAGTGCAAGTACAAATCTGATACATCACTCAAGACTTTAAACTCTTCTGGGCCTCTGATTTCAGGCAGCTTCTGACTTTAAACATTTTCCCTCCTCTGAGATGGGTGGGTATGTACAGATAGGTATGGTTTATCTGTTACAAGCCTCTGAGTATGTAAGAACTTAAAACTTTATGCAAGTTTTTTGAGCTATGAATAACCCAATGGCTGGTAAAAGGAGCCATAGGCTATTATTTCTTCCTTGAATGATTGAGACAGGGCCATAATTAATCAACAGTCATATAAATGCTGAAAACTGGTAAAGTGGTCTAAACAGAAGGGAAGAAATCCTCCATACCAACCCACAGGTGACCTTCACTAGAGAAAATGGGTTTTATGCCATAAATAAACATAGAAAGTATAATGAACAGGAAGTGGCTCATTGTTAAAAAAAATCATCTGATTATCTCTTGCTGATTATATAAATGCCAGAGAACAATTTTAAGTATTCTAAAGATAACTAGAATAATTCACAAATGCCTCTATACAGAGTAGCAAAGGAGTAGTGTGAATGTTAAAAAAGCATACTGACCTTGCCAAAAGACCTTTATAAATTAATTTATGAGAAAGAGCACAGATTCTGTTATACCATCCAGTCATTGACCAACACGTTAAGCATGAGTTGCTAGCTAATTCTTGATTGCTGAATAAAGACATAAAGAATCCTTTCAGAGGATCTCTTTTGCATTGTTGGTGGGAATGCAAGTTGGTGCAGCCACTCTGGAAAACAGTATGGAGGTTCCTCAAAAAACTAAAAATAGAACTACCCTACAACCCAGCAATTGCACTACTAGGCATTTATCCAAGGGATACAGGTGTGTTGTTTCAAAGGGACACATGCACTGCCATGTTTATAGCAGCACTATCAACAATAGCCAAAGTATGGAAAGAGCCCAAATGTCCATCGATGGATGAATGGATAAAGAAGATGTGGTGTATATACACAATGGCGTATCACTTGGCAATCAAAAAGAATGAAATCTTGCCATTTGCAACTACATGGCTGGAACTAGAGGGTATTATGCTAAGTGAAATTAGTCAGTCAGAGAAAGGCAAAAATCCTATGACTTCACTCATACGAGGACTTTAAGAGACAAAACAGATGAACCTAAGGGAAGGGAAACAAAAATAATATAAAAACAGGGAGGGGGGCAAAACAGAAGAGACTCATAAATATGAAGAACAAACTGAGGGTTACTGGAGGAGTGGTGGGAGGGGGGATGGGCTAAATGGGTAAGGGGCATTGGGGAATCTACTCCTGAAATCATTGTTGCACTATATGCTAACTAATTTGGGGGTAAATTTTAAAAAATAAAAAAAGTAAAATTAGAAAAAAAAATATCCTCCCCCCCCCAAAAAAGAATCCTTTCATAGGAAACAAAATTAAAATGGAAACATGTCATCAGTGTCATAACCAGTCTTAGGTCCTTCACCATGAGTTCAGATTCTGGAGTTAGATATTGTGAGATCAGATCCTAGTTCTAAGACTTCAGATCTTGTGGCTTTGGCAAGTCACTGGATGTCTCTAAGCCTTGGTTTACAGACCTGTAACATGAGAATAACAGCATCTACCTCATAGACTTGTGAAATTAAATGAGGAAATGTTCATGAAGCCCTACACATGATTCTGGGCACGAAGTAAGTGCTCAAAACACGTATCTCTTAAAGGGAGTACTTTTCTCCTTTCTAGCTTCTAAGAAATGGCACAAAATGTCATACTTCAGGGATCAATGTTACAGATTAACCAGCTTCTCATGACTCACCCACTCAACGAACATATCACCACAGCACTATTTGACCTGGTTTTGTTCCTATGATTCCTCATTGTCCAGCACATAGTTTGACTGATCATAGGCATGTAATGGATACTCATTTGTGCTCTGGTCTGGGTAACTGGTCAGCTGCTCTGGCCTGCTGGGTACTCATCATGATGCACCTGGTCACATTCTGGCTGAGGGGAGGAATGGGTCATTTTAACTTGTATATTTTCCTTTTTCCTGCCCAGAGCTTTGACCCTGCCCACATGTATGCCTCAGTCCTCCCGCAGGAGCCAACCCCATCCATCTATCTTCCTATTCATTAACAAATTCTCTTAGTGTCTTCAACATAATGTTCCAAACATTGTATTTTTTTTGAAGTTTACTTATTTACTTTGAGAGAGAGAGAGAGAGACCAAAGAGAGGAGGGGCAGAGAGAGCGAGGGAGAGAGAGAATCCCAAGCAGGCTCCACACTGTCAGCAGGCGCCCAATGTGGGACTCTAACTCATGAACCATGAGATCATGACCTGAGCTGAAATCAAGAGCCAAGTGACTGAGCCACCCAGGCACCCCCCAAACATGGTCTTAGCATAACTGAGAGTGAGTGTCTTTCGACCATTGCTGGAAAATATTTTTATGATTACAGAAAAGAGTAGTCTTTCATTTCTTTCTCACCTTTCAAACCAGAGATCTTTAGTTGTAGGTGATGAAATTTTTAATTGTATTCTTTTCCTAGTTTCTGCAGTGAAGAAAAAAAAAGCCAACATTTCTGAGTCCCAAAAATGAGACATCATTGTGCTAGGTGCTTTTATATAAATTACACAATTTAGTACTACTGATAACCTGAGGGATGTAGCCAAGTATTAATATTTTTATTTCATAATCCAGGAAAATGTGGCTCAGAGAACCTAAATAAATTGTGCAAGGTCACAAGCTAGCAAGAGCCCAGACTGGGACTCCAACAGAGTTCTACAAGGTCTTAAAGTTGTGCTATTTCTAACCTGATTCCCTGCCTCGTCTTCATTATATGCTTTTGATTATTTTCATCTCATCCTCTAGTCATCTTACAGCACAGGTCAAATGTTGCACATTCTTTTATGCCAGTGTTTCTGACTTTGTTAAAAATGTTTTTCTTTTCTGAGAGCAGAGGTTTAACCAGTATTTTAGAAGTAAAATGAATCTTCACCATCCTTAGGGAAAAACTGCAGCAGGCTGTGAAAGTATAGAATTTGGAATCAGACAGACATGATTATCAGCTGTGCATTCCTGGGAACCACAATTAATCATCTTTCTAAGTTTCTTCACCTGTAAAATGGTAATTTTAACACTTGACCCAGAACAGTTGCGAGATGAAGTGAGGTAATGCCTGTGGAGCACTCAGCATGACTGCAAACAGCACGCTCCCTTCTAGACCTACGGTTCTACTCTGAGTGGCACATGGCTAGGTGGAGGCATTCTCCAAATGTCCATGAACCTCACATGTCAACTCCAGGAAATAAGGAAATAGGTCCGGTATGGGATGAAGAGAGGAGAAATAGTACTCATTCCTGAAGGATGGGTTTTGGTGCCTAAGTTTTTCAGTAGCTTCTGAATTGCAGATGCCTTCAAAACTTGAACCTTGGGGTTGCAAATGCACAAAGAATTAATGCAAAGTGGAAACAAATGTCTATAACATTCTAGCAACCTATGAGGCCAACCAGTTTTACCCAGTTCTGGTTTTCTTCATCTGCCAGCTTACCTAGTACTGAGTATGAGCTATAAACTAGCTTATCTACTTTAGTAAAAGATGTTTTGTATGTTTGACCTTTAAAATCACTAATGTCTGTAAAGAAATTTCTTTTTTCTTCCATAATAAACAGCAAAATGCTTCTATATCTCCAACTAAGAACACTGGGAACTGTTTTTGAACAAAGATAAATAAAACAACCTTCTTTATTTAGCATTTGTCTATAGCAAGATAGTAGAAAGAGAGAACAGGCACATTTTTTGTTTCTTAACAGTCTGTCCATTTGTCATATGCCTTTCTCAGCCACAAAGTTGGAGGCAGAGTAAGAGTTTAAGTAAACAAAAAACAAGTTTTTACCACAAAGATGAATATACTTTCTCCTATTTGTCTAACTCTGGAAAAAGATAAATCTCTTAGCAGGTGGTACTCACATGCCCAGTACATGTAGTCCAGGCATTAAGAAGGAGCATAAATTTCCCGCACAAATGAAACTGATTCCCTGGAATGTACCTCCCTCTCAGCCACAAATCCTGGCTTGGGAAACTCCTACTCAACTTTCAAAACACAGCTGAAATGTCACCTCCCCTTCGGTTCTTCCTCCAGGCCACAGATCAACTTCCATGATGGCAGTTGCTTGGTGGGTTTCTGCTCTCCACCATGAGTGTGTTTCTTTCTAATGCTGCTTCTGTCACACCCCCTGTCCATGGTTTCTGAAATGGGTGTTACTCCCATCGAATGGTGAACTCTTCAAAGGCAGGTATTCTATTCAGTCCTCTGTTCCCAGCCAATACTAGCCCAAGGATAGTTGTTTAATATACGTCACTGAATAGACAACTGGAATATTCACTGATTTAGTTGTCTCTTATTTTAGCTTTTGATTCTTTGCTTTACTTATTTAGTTTATTTCATTTATTTGCTCAAGACTCTACTATTTTAGCAGGGCTTTATTGGACAGATCTCTCTGCTTCATGTGATTTGCCTAAGACGGCTCTGCTGGGTCTGGAAGATCCTAGGTGGCCCCGACTGGAATAGAAGACAAGGATGAGGTCTGGGTGTTCCCCCTTCCTTCCCATTCTCTGAAACCTGTTTCCTTGTGGCCATTCTCTCTAGTGGGGTAACTGACTTCTTACATGGTGGCTCTGGATTCAAGAAGGTGAAAGTGAAAATTGCCAGGCTTCTTAAGTCCAGAACTCTCACTTTTATCCCCATTCTTTTGTTCAGACAAATCACCAGTCCAGCCCCAATTCAAGAGGAGGGGGAAATCATTAGAAAAGGAATGGAAAGAATTGCTGGTGGCCATCTCTGCATATAATTCACCACATTCTATGTTTGCCACCTCAGACCTAAGAGCTCTGCTGAGGACTAGAACCTACTCCCTTGTCTGTAAATAATTTCCCTGTTACATACTGCATTCTTATGGAAGATTTTAGAAATACTATTTTGCATTATCTGTGTGTGTGTGTGTGTGTGTGTGTGTGTGTGTGTGTGCATGTGTGAGAGAGAGGGGGCAGGGAGAGATACATACACACAGAGACAGAGAGACAGAAAGATTATGGTTATTTGACAATTTTCTGAAAACCTATGACAAGATTTCCAGGTTAGGCTTGTTTCTGAAAGACGGAATAACAACTGCTTTGATTTAATGACTATTCCCATACTTGTGTATCCTTGGATTTTTGAAGAGTGGCCAAACTGTAAGAAGTCATATGAAATAAAGTATCCTTTATTGGGCTCCAAAGAGAAGGTTCTCCTTAATAGTAGATAAAAAGGAGCATCTCTAATACTAATTGTGGATATGATGTTATATTCACTTACATTTTATCTTTGCCTTATATACAACTATCTTTTTTCCTCATCGGAGTAGTTATGATACACCCTTCTCTTTTAACAAAAAGCTGCTTTGTGGTTTCTTCTTCTTTTTAAACAGAATAAAAGTTACATAAAATTGAAATGAAAGATAAAAGAAAACAATTGCACAATTACTCAAGGGCCTACTTAAGCTATTTGTTCTGCAAAGCCTTTTACAAAGTGATTTTTTTTAAAGTAAAGGAAGATGCAGATGCGTAGAGCTCAGCATAGAGCTGAGACAGAGAGGCCCCTATCATCATCTTGCCCAACACCTTCATTCTGTACATGAGATTTGTCTGTGGAAGTTACATATTGCCATATATGAAAAGTCAAGAAAAAACTATTACTTAGAGAAATGTGTTAAGATAAAAAATCACAGAAATCCATCTTTGAAATGTTATTTAACTTCATGTATTACCAGTACTCTGGAGAAAAGTGGGAAGAGACATATATATGAAGGCAATTTAAAAAACTCATAATTAAATAAATACCTTAAACAAGAGAGCCTTAAAATTCTGATTCCCCTTACCCTTGAAGTACAAATTGTAATTTGAAAATGTTCACAATTTGTAAAAGCTATTCCATGTTTAAAACCGAGAATGCCATTTATTGATATCAAATATACTGCTCCCATATCAAACAGAACAATTACGCATATGTAAACTGGGAGGTCATTACTTCATATGGAACTTACTTGTTCTATCATTCGTTCACTCAATAAATGCTTACTGAGCTCCACTGACATATCGGGTGACATTCCAGTCACTGGGGGTACAGCAGTGAACTAAACAATCGCTTTGCTTAGAATGAGAATTTATATTCTAATGGGAGGCTTAGTATTTTCTTATACTGAGATGAAGTCTGAGTGAATGCTATATATTCAATAACTCTGAAATCTCTGACTATAGGTGCTGTTGAAGAGGAAAATACCTCTTAACCACTCTGAATTTCTTTTACACATTTCTCATCAAACTGTAACACTTCCTATTGACCAGCACTTTTTTCTTCAGCATACCAATAATACAAACATTTTGTTGGACTACTTATAAACATTATTGTTATTATCATCAATATTTATCATTATTCCAGCAACAATAATCCTAATATTAGAAGGATATAAAGAATTATAATGTAACACTGGAAAGAACTCGGAAATCCATGGTGGGCATCCCCACCCCTTTTTTAAAATGTGTTCCTTCTTGGGGTGTCTGGGTGGCTCAGTCAGTTGAGTATCTGACTTCAGCTCAGGTCATGATCTCATGGTTTGAAGTTCAAGCCCCACATTGGGCTCACTGCTGTCAGTGCAGAGCCTCCTTCAGATCCTCTGTCCCCCTCTCTCTCTACCCCTTCCCTGGTCTCTCTCTCTCTCTCTCTTTCTAAAATAAACATTTAAAAAATGTGTTCCTTCTTTAGGGTCTTTTCAGTTGTTTACTTATACTTTTAGCACAACATTCATTACAACCATCATTGTCTATATACCTGGATCCATCATTAAACAGTGGTCTCCTTGAAAGTAGGACTATGCCCTATTCATTCCTTTGTGTCTATAGCATGAACCTAATGCATTCAGCAATATTATCAATATTAATTGCATAAACATTCAGCAAATGTTTATGCAATTAGTGTCTTATTTAAGATTTGATTATATCAAGGATCATTGGACTTTGCAAAAGCCTTGTGAAGCAGGTAGTGTAGGTGTTACTTGCATTTTATAGACAAGAACCTGAAGTCACGGGAGGTTGGTTATTATACACTCAAAGCCACAGTGCCTGTGAAGATTGGACAAAGAACTTGAATTTACATCCTATGACCCCAAGTTCAGTGCTCTTATGTCACTAATATATCTATATATTTCATTATCAGGGGTGTGTCTTCACCACCACTCCCCACATTGATGTTTTTCTTTGCCTACTCTTCTTGCTTAGCCTTGAATCAGCCCCTCAACACGCACCCTGATTCAGTAGCTATAGGGGAAAGGAGGCCAGGAAAAATAAATTGCTCTGTTATTCTTCTCTAAAAGAGAAGTTTTAGTTTTTCTTTGGCTTGCATACCTTTGGTAAGTTTTAAGCAGTAGAGTTACCTAAGAGTTCCAGGCTAAGAGTGTCTCCTTCTAGCTTAAGCTTTGTGGTAGTTTTCATTATGTAAAGATTGAGAAGGGAGGGGATGACCTACTGAGACGATCACAAGACTGACAACATGGAGGAAGAGAAGAATAGTTATAGGGAGATTAATTAGGGAACAATTATAAGATAGTAACACACACATGTTATGATAGGCTAGATTGACATTAAAATGTACAGAGGGGCGCCTTGTGGTTCAGTTGGTTAAGCATCCAACTCTTCATTTCGGCTCAGGTCATGATCTCAGGGTTATGGGCTTGAGCCCCACATCAGCCTCCTGCTGGGCACGGAGCCTACCTAAGTTTCTCTCTCTCCCTTTACCCCTCCGTCTCGTCAAAAAAAAAAAAAAAGTGCAGAGAAAAAGGTAATAGAAGAGGAAGGAGATTGACAAAAAAAACCCAGTGCAGGGTGATATAAAGAGATTTTTGTTTTCATGGACTAAGATCATAGTGTACTCCTCAGATCACTGGAGGTTCTGGTTATTGAATCATGGTGGGATCCAGGTATCTGACTTAACGATTCTGAAACTTTTGGAGTGGGGCCCAAGCATCTGTACCGTAATGCTGTCTTCAGGTGATTCTTATATACACTAAAGTGTGAGAATCTCATAGACAAAAGCAGTGTTTTGAAAAATATAAACCACATGGGGATCTTGTTAGTAAACAGATTCTCCACTCCAGGCCTCTGGAGTGAGGCCCGAGGATGTATTAAAGAACCTCCCAGTTGATGCCAATGCTACTGGTCCATGCACCACACTTTGAGTAGCAAGTCACTAGATACTGGGGTAACTGCTGTGATGTTTGTGCTGTGCAAGGTGAAATGGAGAAAGTGGATTTTGAGAAGAGTCACTGATTTATGATAGAATTCTCCTTTGGCAGCTCGTCAGGAAAATTTGCTAGAGATTTCAAATTACTTTTCAATGTTTTTGTGGGTGCGGCTCTCATCTGGACTGGCCAAGAGGCAGCTTGACTCTGCAATTTCAGTTGTAAAATCCTGAGTGGGAAACCAAGGACTCCATGTATTTTTGATGGAGTCTTCCTACCCTGCCTTTTCGAGCTTCAAATAGTTTGGGAAAAATGTGAGTGGATTCTTTGTGTAGCACATCATCAGGGCTAGTGTCTTAATGCTCATCTGTTTTATTCCTGCCAATTAAAAGCAACAGCTGTCTTGTAGGGATGGTGGTCGTTAGGAAGTGACACAGCTGTGGGATTTAGATGAGATAACAGTTGTCAGCCAAGATAAGGCATCACTGGAATGCAAAATGCCACAAGCCTGATTTATAGCACATATCCAAGGGGGGAAAACTTAAACCAAAATCAACTAAAATAACAGCTCACCCAATAGGGAAAACAAAACAAAATATCAACTCAAAGATGTTTAGCCTCAAAGTTAAGTTTTCTTAGACTATTTTAAAAACAAAGTTTGAACTAAAAATTGACCTAGAGAGATTTCAATTACCTCAGTTGTCTACAGTGCCCAGAGTTATGAATTTGTGTCTAAGATTTAAATATGCAAAATCTGTACTCTTGTTGCTCAATACAATTTGACATTTCCAAATCCCTAGGTCTTATTGTGTGGCAAAAAGAGCAAACTTGCTGAGCACAAAACCAATGCTCAGTGACTAATATTTGGAAAGTGGGATTGTCATAGTAAAAATAGCATTTAACCAATGCAATAACTCAGCAACCCAATGGACTCTATATAAGTAACTATTTTATTTAACGTGGGAATAGAACCATCATTATACTTGCATATTTCAAAAGGAATGTAACAATAATACAATTGATAATTACAATTAAACTGTTATTTAATGTTCGTGATATACATGCAAGATTTTTCAGACTTCCACGTCTTTGTTAACGCTCTTCCTCTTGGAATATATCTTTTTTTTCATCCCTCAACATCTAAATCCTACTCATCTTTCGTAAACTGTATTATATAAAAATTCTCCATGAAGTTTTTTAGGATCCTCTCGGCTGAAAATTAACATATTCCTGCTGTGAATTCCCATCACACTTTAGCTGTCCATGTCCTATGCAACCTGTATTTTTCTTTTTGTATTTATAGTTGCTTAAGCACATGCTTTATATTCTTTAATCCATAAGGTCTTTGAAGCCAAGATCCATGTTTGACTCATGTTTGAACCTATTTTGTTCTATTGAATAAGTGTTGAGTAAGAAAAAAAAAATGTTGGTTGAACAAGCACCCTTTAACATTTTGAGAGGGGAGGGAGCATACTTATTAATTTCATTTTGATCAAAGAAAAGAAACTTGAATTTAAGAGAGCTACACAAGAGAGGGGACAGGATGGGAAATCTTGCCCAGTTAGGAAGATCAGACAAATTATCACAGATGATGAATGGGTTGACTACTGTTGTAACCTGGTCATGTATTTGGGTTGAATGCTAAGCTTATGACTTCAGAGTTGCTTAAATTTCATGAGGGAGAACATTGGGAGAAAGATTTCCACAAAATATTCATTTTACATATGAGGACACAGTATTTATATTGTTACTCTTTCTGTGCCAGTACATAGTTCTTATATGACTAGTGTCTAATTTTGCCAGGTTTGTTTGTGATTTGGTTGACCTTGAAAGATGCTAGTATAACTCCTTGGTAGAAATGGAAGTCATCTAGCTAGAACTGATTTGTTGCCATTCACCAAATTTAACATAGGCATATTAATAATATAATATAATATAATATAATATAATATAATATAATATAATATAATATATAATATACATATGGTAAGGAACATAAAGAATCCATATGTGATTCCAAGGAGAAACAAAGAAGAGTACTTTTGGCTGTGGTGATCAAAGAGGGCTTCATTAATTAATTAACTGGTAGGTAATATTTGAGTGCCTATATTTCAAGTCCTATATATCAATCAATATAATCACACAAATAACTGTAAAATAACATCTATAATAATAGTTAATGAGATAATCATTGCATAATGTTTGATATATTACCTAGGACCTACTAAGCAAATGACTAATAAATATCAGCTCTTCTAATGATTAGTTTTTAATATAAAAGAAATATTCTTACAGAAAGTGTTTAAGCAAGGAAATGAAAATTAGCAGAGATCATTAAACACTAAACATCATATATCTTCTGATGTTTAATCTAGGATTAATTTGTCAGAGAACTTGGAGTGAGAAGTGATTAGAATTGGGGAATCTGTCCCCTCTCAAATCCATACAACACATGTCATAAATTAGGGCATTTGCAATGGGAAGAGAGAAGTAGAAACATATGTTAGAAATGTATGGAAATAGAATTCATATAGAATAACTAATTTTTTTAACGTTTTATTTATTTTTGAGACAGAGAGAGACAGAGCATGAACGGGGGAGGGGCAGAGAGAGAGGGACACACAGAACTGGAAGCAGGCTCCAGGCCCTGAGCCATCAGCCCAGAGCCCGACGCGAGGCTCGAACTCACGAGATCGTGAGATCGTGACCTGAGCTGAAGTTGCTGCTTAACCGACTGAGCCACCCAGGCGCCCCATAGAATAACTAATTTAAAAGAGAGAAAGTAGATGCAGAGGTTTGGAGCATGGGTGACCATAAAGGTGGGGGTGATACTCAAAGCACTTGGGAAATACAGCATTAGAAGTGGGTTCATGAATTACATTTGAACTTATGAGGTTGAGATGCTGAGATGCCTTGGTGGAGGCTTTCAGAGAGTGGGTAGGACCGGAGATTTGTATTTGGCAATCACTTGCATAGAGTTATAGTGCAAACTGGTGGGATATATGAAATTATGTTTAAAGGACCATAGAAGAAGGACAAAGAAAATTTAAGATTCCCTAATTTGTGGGTGGGGAGAAAACAGATCTGAGAAAGAGAAGGGAGGCCAGAAAGGCAGAAGAACCATGAATGTTCAGGGTGAATGCAGCCATGGGGGACAGGGCTTCTAGATCCCAGCAGTTTCACATTTCTGGGGAAGTTCAAAGTGAATTGAAGCCTGGAAAGGCTGTGTAAATTGGCCATAGGAGATCACCAATGACCATCACAACAAGAACAATTTAGAAAAGTTGTATGTCAGGGGCCAGATTATAACACTCAGGAACTGAAGGCAGTGAGCATGGACTGCTTTGAAAAGAAGTTGGCTGGCAAAATTAAAGATCAAGGCAATAACATTATTTAGGCTGAGGGAGCAGCATAGGTGAAGAAAATTTTCTTAGAATGTAGGAGACCTGAGCTAGAGCCTACATGTGAGGGCACGTAGGTATTTTGCACGCTTTGGTCTGTTGTTTGGCTAGATTAAATAATCTGAAATGGGGAACTGATGAGATACAATTGAAGCAGATGCATTCTAATCTGCACTGAACCTGGTGTTTTTCTGATTTGTTGTAAAAATTATGTAATTCCATTACTAAATTATTAAAATTGGCTGTGCAATAGCAGACTAGACCTCTGGGGGTGGTCCATTCTACTTGCTGGAAATGGTAGACCTTGGCTAGACAGATAACACTCATGTTGGTCTCCTGGTAGTTGTATGAACAGGATAATAAAGAATTTTAATGTTACATTGGCATACTAGAGTGTCAATCTGATCATACCACTATGAACGGACCCATAGCTATGTGTATTAGAAATTTTGATGTAATGACATACGAATTACTGACTCCCATTTCTGGTTGGAGCTGGAAGCAATATTCTCCAAGGGTAGTAGAAAGTGTATTACATATGATAGAATGTCTGTCTGTCTGCCTATCTATCTATCTATCTATCTATCTATCTATCTATCATCTATCTTTCTACCTATGTATTCAACCATCCATCCATCCATCCATCCATCCATCCATCCACACATACATAAAAATTATTAGCTATTGAATGCTACTAGGTTTAAGGTATGATAAAAAATGAATTAGAAATATCTGGTATAGTCATCATCCATACTTCCAACATAAAGAAGATTATCCCTTTTTTATAAATGAAGAAACTAGAACTTTAGAAGCACATTGTCCAAGGTCATGCAGTTAACGGGAAATTGCAACTGGGATACAAACCTAGCTCTTTCATACTCTTTCCCCCTTTTGGATGTATAAACAGGGGACAAACACAGGGATGAGGTATATTTTATAAGGGATAGGAGGAAGCTATTATTGGAAATTGTGTCCTGAATTGCATTGAATTCATGGAGCGACCTAGTTTTTCTTCATCTTTTATGGAACTTGTTGTTGCAGAAAGTAGGAGTTGGAACCTCACTTTTGGAAACCGAGGCTAGAGATTTGCTCAGCATCATCTAGACTACTCATGGCTGAGCTGGGACCACAACGAGATCTCCTGTCCCCAAGTCCTCAGTCTACTGTCCCAGGTCTAGCTTAAAATGTATGAAGAAAAGTGAATTTATGGACTTCTCAATGATTTGCTTCTATCATTTAAAAGCTTCTTAGCGTTCTGGGCAGAGTCTCCTTGTAAACCTCTGGTGCCTTGAACTCATGTGAATTTTGTTATGCTAAAAAAGTTTCTCAGTAGAGTTTCGCTTATTACGTTTTGACTGATATTTCATTTTTCTTTTACAAACGGAACAATATAAGGGCTCTAAAGTGTATGGTGTAAAAGTAACTGTTAAAATAAAGAATGGAGGCATGTCAAAGCAATTTATATTGGCAATTTAATTGGAAATACTTCCATTAGCATAAAACATTCCACTTGATATGGGTTTTATGTTCCTATTAAATAAGGGGGAGTTAACCTCTACACACTATTATCAGCATATACACATGATGATCGATACTGCAATTTTTTATGCAGTTATATTTTATTAAAGTAGCACAAATGTGATGCTCCTCAGAGTAGTGCATGTTTATCTAGAATAAAGTCTGAAAGGTTCTTAAAGTTTTGGTTTCTTCCAAACACTGGCACTGGCCTGCAATTATATAAGGCACTATTGCTCCTCTCATTGTAGCTAAACTTTAGAAAAAGATGCTGCAGAGATAAAACACCACCTGGGATATTTCTCCCTTAAAGCAGGACAGTAATTGTAACAGGCTTGGCGCTTTTGTGGGTTTATTTTAAACATTCCTAAAAAAAGTCGGGTTTGTAATTTTCCTTCAGATTACAAGCTGACATTTTGGAAAAAAAAAAGTAGCAGGGAATGCAGCACTTCTGCGTGGTGGCAGCTGATAATTACCATAGTGTGAGTGGGGCTAGATATAACCCAGGCATTTTAAGAAACATGGCTGATTACAGTGCTTTAAGAGTAACTTGATTCGGGAATTTTGCTTTGTTAGGCAAATTGAACTGTCTTGCTTCACCGATCTCATCTCACTTCCTATTTTTGCTTTTCAACTAAGAGGCACCTTTCTGTCTTAAATTGCAGGGTTGTTCCTAGGAAGAGCTATGTACAAAACTAAAAAATGAAATGTAGAAATCTTCTAAAGGGAAGAGTATGAAACTGATTCTCACCATGTGTAATGCCTCTGGAAAGGTCTACTCTGCAATAACATTTTGCATCATTTAAGATGTTTATCCTCTTTTTTTCAGAGAAAGTAAGAAATCGTTTTGTGGCTAATGTCAAAATTAGAAAATGTCACACTGGCTGGGCTTTAGATACATGCACACTCAGGGAGCTAGGAGAAAAAATGGGAGAAGGATGGCTCTCCATGAAAGGAAAATGGGAAGACTTCACACATATATTTTCAACTACAACATACACAATTTACTTTTTAAATTAATTGAACAGTTTAGTTGCCCAGTTCTGATTGCTGGCACAAAAATAAATGTGTGTATGGAGTGTGTATGTGTGTGTGTGTGTGTGTGTGTGTGTGTGTGTGTGTGTGTCTAAAAGAGAGAGAGGAAGAGAGAAAGAGACACACACACAGAGACCAGTAGTTTACCAGGATGTTTCTGAGCACCTATGGTCTGAAATTTGGTTGAAATAAGAGACTCTTAAAAACTGAGAATAAACTGAGGGTTGATGGGGGGTGGGAGGGAGGGGAAAGTGGGTGATGGGCATTTGAGGAGGGCACCTGTTGGGATGAGCACTGGGTGTTGTATGGAAACCAATTTGACAATAAATTTCACATTTAAAAAAAAGAAAATTCAATTTCACAAAAATGTATGTTGCGGTAACTGCTATTGCAATGAAAGATTATTATTCAAAAGTCACAATTTGTATAATAAATAGAAGTTATCATTTGTTCCAAGTAAATACCTATTTCTAAGTATTTAGTCCAAGAAATGTCCTAAATGCCTCTGAAAATGGCTGATATTACTTGTAATCGGGGACAGATGCAGGTTATTTGGAGTCCAAAGTCCTCTAAGGAAACAGAGTACAAATTTATAATTATAAAATTAGATCAATGGCTCTGCAAAGAGCTTTGAGGGGTGCTGAAGTTGAATTTCATTAGTTTTGTGGTAAATCCATTTCTACTCAGGAAAGGGTCTAGTTTATACAAGACTGAGGTAGAACTATCCACATTTGTTGATCTAGTGTTCTTTTGGAGATCACTACGTTATTTAAGGTAGAGCTACCTTTGTCTTCAATGGTTACTTTTTTCCAATTCCAACCTTTCATCCCACCATGTCTGCCTTCATTAATTTCTACCCTCTTACCTACGTAATACAGATATGATCCTGCTTTGTATCTCTACGGCTACTTCTCCAAGCCTACTTCTCCAATAAATACTATATATGGTCCTGTGTTAATACGGCATTAAGTGAGTATGATGAGCTGAATTGTGCCTCTCCACAATTCAAATTCTGAAGCTTCAACCCCAGGACTTGACTGTATTTGGAGATAGGGTCTTTAAAGGGAGTGATTAAATTAAAAATGAGGCTATTTGGGTGGGCCCTAGTCCACTTTGGTGAACTTGTAAGAAGAGGAAATTTGAACACATAAAAGAAACACCAGGGATGCACAGGTACAGAGGGATGACCATGTGAAGAGCCAGTAGCAAGAGGGTGTCCATCTGCAAGCAAGACAGAGAAGCGTCGGAGAAGATCAGCCCTGCTGGGACCTTGACCTTGGACCTGCAGCCTCCAGAGCTGTCAGAAAATAAATCTGTTGTCAAAGCCACCATGTCTGTGGTATTTTGTTATGGTGGCCTGAGCAGACTAACACAGTTAACTGAAATTTATCAAATTAACTGTCACTAAGCAACACCCTCCGCACCTCAGTGTGCTTGATAAACATAAAAGAAACTAATTATCTATATGCATATCAAATATATTGGTTGAACGAAGTAACAAGTGCTTGCATGCATACACACATGCAACCAGGGTAGGTTTCAATGGGGATTTATGATGAAAAAAAAAACTGTCACCCTTACTGTCTTCCCTAGAACAATGTCACTTTAAAGAAGATTGTAGAGATGACATAAAATTGACGCTTACTGATGGTCAGATATATACATTCATCAAGGCCTTATACAGTGGAATTTAGAGAAACAAGAGATGACCACAGTTCCCTAAATGTATCAGAGCACTAAAATCATGATGGGCATTTCTTTCTTGATGAAAGTGGTGTCCACAAGGTATAAAGTATGTTTCTTTACAGGGCAAAGATCGTACTGGCTACTTACCACAAGCCCCATCGGCTGCTGCCTGAAATCATAAAATTCCCTTGAGTGTAAGAACCGACATGGTCATATCTTTGAAGAAACTCTAGGAAAACTGGTTAATAGAACCCACATCTCATGGAGCAAAGGACTAGTCTATGTCAGAAAGCTAATTTACTACTTTGTAATCATTTATAAATTACTATCTTTGTGAGTACGACAATTTAGGAAAACTAATTATGGTCTGTGCAGATTCTTGATGAAAGCACGTGAAGAGCAAAGGGAAATAGTTGTTCTTTAAGGAGAGTTTCATCTATCAGTGCCTTCTGGGAAGACTTCTGGAGATATTTCATTTGGGCTTGGAAGACTACTTATTCATTTATCTATTGTACTATTCACTTACTTGATAAACATTACTTTCTGAGCCTCTACAAAGGGCCAAACATTGTGCCAGGCATTAGGAATACAATGGTAAACATGGCCGACATTAATTCTGTCCGCATGGAACTTGTATTTTAATTGTCGTAGCTTAGCTAGTTAATTGCATTTACTTTTCCCATTGAGTAACATTTCTCCTTAGGTCAGAAGTGATCTTGGGGTGCCTGGGTGGCTCAGTCGGTTAAACATCTGACTTCGGCTCTGGTCATGACTTCACTGCTGCTGAGTTTGAGCCCTGTGTCAGGCTCTGTGCTGACAGCTCAGAGCCTGGAGCCTGCTTTGGATTCTGTGTCTCAGTCTCTCTCTGCCTCTCCCTACCCATGCTCTGTCTCTGCCTCTCTCAAAAATATTCAAAAAAATTTTTTTAAAAAGTGATCTTTACCTTCAGTAGTGCTTATTTCCATACATGTCTATGAAAATATTGCATACATCTAATAAAACCCTTTTTGGAAGAGTGGTTCAAGTTTTCTATAAAACCTAAGGTATCCAAATTCAAGGTTCCTGTGGCTCACAATTTAAATCCCTCAGCATCATAATACAAATCAAAGTGACAGAAAAATGAAACTGAAAAATATCTCCAAATAAACACATTTACTTCCAATTGGTCAAAGTGCAATTAAATATTGAGATCCAGGTATTTCCCCCCCCCCCCCCTCCTGTGCTGGAAGGAGTCTACTAGGCTAATTCTCTAAAAACGGGAAAAAAAATCTAATTTCTAGCGGTTTCTATGGATCAATATTTGATTTTGTTTTCTCTTTCTATTGACACCAAATCAAGTGAAATTTTGACTTGCCTGATTCAATGCATATATGTCAAAGATAAATATTCCTCTTCTTATGACTTCCTTAGCTACCTAGCAGCTTACTAAGATTAAATTGTCTGACCTTGATGAGCCACAGCCATAGTTCTTGATGTTCACACATGTATGAAATCACTGTCTAGTTTACAATGTTAGAGAAAAAAAAAAGAAAACATCTAATTTCAAGGCACCTTGTATTTTCTGGGTTGATTCTCTACATCTTTATCCAAGGAATGAGTTTGTAAAAGAACTGCCTGAGGTGGAAATGTATGGAGGCAAAGATCTACAGAAGCAACCCTTTATCTAACCATATCACCTCTCAGAAGCCAAGACCCCTGTGAATTGGATCAAGTGGCTGAATGGCACAATAGCCTGAAGGGAACAAAAACTAGACATCTGAAGAGACTTTCTTGTTTCAAGGATATACCTAACCTACTTTAAAAATATTCCTTTAATGGGGAGTTTAAAGGAAGTTCCTTCCTATTATGAGGTCAGTGACTCCCCAGTTAGATCTTCCCTTTGTCATTTCAGGTGATTTTAAATGGAATAGTGTGATACTATCTCTAAAGAGAAGCTTCTTCCTTTGGCTTGCAGATAAATGAGATATTTCAAGAAGAACAATTCTCTGCTTTTAGATACTGTGCACTTATAATTTCTTATTAGAGGCTGAACTAACATTTAAAAATGCTACCATGATGCACGTAAATACTATTGGCAAAGCTTTTATGGCTATTAATGCCACTATAAAAAAATGCCTTCATTTTAAGAACTCTAGAGGCTTTGTACATCTGCACAGCTCTTGAGTTCCCTGCTTTGTGGGGGAAGAACTGATGGGGAAGATGAGATCATTACTTATCTTCTAACCTGGTTTAAATTTGTGAGAAGCCTGATTAGAACTACTTACTGTAGTTCTGTTATCCTCAGTTTTATTACTCTCATAAGTTCATTAGCCACATAATTGACCTTACAAAGGTATTTTTTACGTAGTCATTGTTTAATAATATAAATTTGGTGCACTGTACCTTTTTTTATTCACTTAGGGGATAAACATTTTATTTTGGTCCTAAATCATTTCATCCTGGTCACGTGTAGACTGAAGACTTACAAAAATACGATCATATCAAGGGCCGTTGGTCTTTCAATTTTTAAAGTTTTTTTTTTTTTTTGATACTAGATGTGATTTTATTTCTCCTCTGGCACAACTGAGTACCTCCTCGACAGTGATTTCACTGTATTCTTTTCTGAGGATTATTAGTGATTTTAAAGGCTATCATCAGGGTTTCATATGGTTCCATACATCTTTGCTGGAAGAGATCAGACTCAAGAAAACATAGCCTTTGGCTCACCTCATTTACCGAATTAGTTTAATGAGATGTCAAAGAATGAGTGCCCGCTCAGGTACAGTTTTACGTGCAGGTCCTTATTGAGGGACAGAAATTCATTCAATATTTGGTCAGACTTAATCTCAACCTTAATCTATCTCTTGAGAGTGGGGAAAGGAACAGGACTCTTTGTTTTTCATATACCTATTCTGCCTAACTTCCTAAGCAAAATTCAACATGCTATGTATGAGATCATTTGAATACTGTACTTAAGATGATTATTTCCCTCTGTTTATGAATTTTGCACTATTTCTAGGCACTAGAATATATCAATTAAAAAAACACAGCAAAGGTAATTTCCTTGGAGCTTATGTTCTGGTGAAAACGTTGGGGAGGCTGACAATTAACAACAGATGTGATAAAAAATTAAGTAATGCAGTATGTTATCCTATATCCTATGTAATACAGTATGTGATAAATACAATGGGGAAAAGAAAAAAAGTAGAAGGGGGTTAAGGAGACTGGTATGTTGGAGGAGGCGGTTTGTAATTTTAAATATGCTTTTCAGGTGGATTGCATAGAGAAGGTGACAACTGAGCTTGAAGTAAGTGAGGGAGTGAGCTATGTCAGTATCTAGAGAAAAAGTGTTCCACACAGAGGAAACAGAAACTACAAAAATGCAAAAGTTGTACAGCGCCTGGAGTGTCAGGATATATCGAGGAGGCTAGAGTGATAGTAGCAGAAGGAACAAAGAACAGTCAAGGGCAGGTCACATAGGGCATTAGCCTAGCATTTTCCATTTGCTTCTCTGGATCCATTCTGTTCTCTTTCCACCCTGTTCAGTGCCTCGGCGGACCGACAGGTATGGACTATATCAACAAGTGCTTCTGCCTACCAGCTTCCAGTGGGGGTTAGCCAATGTGAGTTACAGACAGGAAATCTGAGGGTTGGAGAATAGTAAGGTCAGGAAATTTGTTCCCTGGCTTTCCCCTTGCTGAACTTTACCCTTTTACGGAAGGCCAAAGCTCTTGTCAGGAAGCCGTCTCCATGAAGCTACTCCCCTGGGCTCAAGTAATTGGTAACTGTTTTCTCCTCTTCTCCTGCTCCATTAGGACTAAGAATGGTAATAGCTCCCCTCTGTTGCTAGCCTCGGGGTAGTGCACTATCTGTAATTGATTCTTTTTTAACCCTCACCCTCACATTTGTAAATAGTTTCTTTATTGATCTCCTCTCTATTACCAGCTTAATTTTGCTACCTATCTTCCTTCCAGGCCTTTGACCACTAAAAAATGTTGTAGTCGTTATAAGGATATTAGCATTTATTCTGAGAGATGTAGACACAGTGACTTTTATTTTAAAGGAATCAGTCTGTCTTATTGAAAAATTTTCTATGAGAGGGCAAATTTGAAGCAATGAGGATATTTATGAGGTTATTGCTATAATCCAGGTGAGACACATTTCATTTGTATCTAGCTATACAGGCCACTTATTCTCAATCAATACCCAGTCAATCTCAAATACATCTTACAAGCCCTGATATGAAACCATAAACTTTTATCATGGCTTAACGTCCTAGGTGGCTTATAAGAAGCAATTTTTCCATGGCAGTTCTGGTTCTACTGAAGCAAAATCCTGTGTATTACCAGTAATTATATATAGAATAATATAATTATTCTATTAGTGATTATAAATAGAATTTTAAAAATTGAATTAAGTACCCATAGCTTATTAAATGTTATTCCATTTTTCCTTCATAGGTCATTTGCTCTTGCTTTAAGAATCAAATGTATTTTTAAACATATTTTTTTAAACATTTTTTTTTCTTCAACGTTTTATTTATTATTTTTGGGACAGAGAGAGACAGAGCATGAACGGGGGAGGGGCAGAGAGAGAGGGAGACACAGAATCGGAAACAGGCTCCAGGCTCTGAGCCATCAGCCCAGAGCCCGACGCGGGGCTCGAACTCACAGACCGCGAGATCGTGACCTGGCTGAAGTAGGACGCTTAACCGACTGCGCCACCCAGGCGCCCCATATTTTTTATTGTGCTTAGAAATTACTTTATTGTCATAAGAACACTTCATATGAGATCTATCCTTTCAGCAAATTAAGTGTAAAATACATAGTTATTAATATAGGTGCAATGTTGCACAGAAGATCTCTAGAGTTTATTCACCTTGCTCAACAGAAGTTTTGTGCCTGTTGATTAGTAGTAACTCTTCATTTTTCCTCTTCCTGGCCTTTGCCAATGATTATTCCACTCCTTGATTTTATAAATTTGACTGTTTTAGATGACTTATGTAAGTGAAATCATATAGCATTTGCCTTTCTGTGACTGGCTTATTTCACTTAGTGTAATGTTCTTAAGTTTTATCCATGTTTTAGCATATTACAGAATTTCCTTCTTGTTTTCAAGGCTAAATAGTATTCCACTGCACGTATATGCCACATTTTCTTTACCCATTCATCTGTCAATGGATATTAGTTTGTTGTTTCCACATCTTGGCTCTTGTGAATACTGTTGCAATGAACATGGGAGTGTTGATTCATTTTTCCCACAACATTTTTGAATACCTACTGGTTTTTTTGTTTGTTTGTTTTTGTTTTGTTTGCAAATGTTACAAAGTTAAGAAGGATGGAATGGCAGTGGGGCTGGGCCAAGTTTAACTGAGTACAAACTGACAAGATCTGTGACTGAAAGATATAAGTGTGTGGAGAGGCCATAGCAAGGAGACCTGTCCTGGCTTGGGGGTGGAGGGTTCCACGGAAGGCTTGTCTTGCAAAGCAATATTTAAGTTTTACAATAAAAAGAACTATGTTCTACCTATAGTCGTAACAAATAATTTCACCAAGAATAGGAGCTCCCCTATACTTAATAAAACAAGAATTCTTTTAGTAAATCTCCCTCTTGATTTATTTGAACCCAAATGAGGCTACCTACTAGTCTGATCAAACCAAGTGAGGTAAGATATATAACCTACTTGCTCATGGTGGGGTTGTGGCCATGAGGTTAGACTTATGTTATAGCCCCTCTAATAGATTCTGTGTATAATTAGTTATGTACATGACTTATTTCCCCCAAGTAAATTGTGTTGGGTCCTGAGAGAAGGGAACTGAATTTCCACATATTGAATACAAACGCTGTTCCAGGCACTGCTCCAAGAATTCAAGCGCATTCACTCTTTTCTCTTTCCTTGCAGCCCACATCTGATCTGGTCTGTCAGCACTACCATGAAAAATACACCCCAAATCTGACAACCTCTGCTTTTTCTGCTTTAGTTTAACCCACCACCATCTCAAGTTTAGGCTTGTGTAACAGTCTTCTAATTGGTCTTCCTGTTTCTACTCACGTGTTCCCATAATCAGCTCTCCACACGGTGGCCAGACTGAGGTTACACAGTTAATCAGAGCACATCACCCCCCTATTCGGTGTTCTCCAGTGGTTGCCCTTCGCCTTGCCAAGAAAATGGGAACCCTGTACACTGATGGCAGGTCCTGAAGGATCTATCCTTTGACTTTCCACCCATCTATTGCTCTCAGTCTCTTTCATCACGATCTGGCCTGTTGACATTTTTGGTACACTCTAAATATTTCACCACCTTGGAACCCTTGCACTTGCTGTTGCTTCTACTTAGCCATACATAGTCTTTACACAGATGATCACATAACTAATTTCTTCCCCTTATTCAGGTTTCCTCCTTTAGTTCTCAGAGAAGCTTTACTCCTCAGCTGATTCAAAATGCCAGTTGTCCCCTCCGTTCCTCACTCTTGCCCAACTTGATTTTTCTTCAGTCTTTATCACCTTCAATGTAATGCGTGTTTATCTGCATATTTTCCAGGAGGACAGAGACATTTCCTTTCTTTTAAGATCACTCCATTTTTTCAGAACAAAGCATGGTGCCTGGTACATACGCATATTCTACAAATGTTTCCAGAAACACCGACTGACTCATCTTATCTAAGACTCTTTGCCTATGATGATTATCAAAAGCAAGTGCCGGAAGTTCAGAACCACCCCTTAGTATTGTTTGCATCTCTTTCAGTGCCTTGAACACAGTAGACATCTAGAATATATTTCCTGAATAATAAATGCATATGATCAAGAATATTAAACTCCATCAAATTGCTGTGGAGAGGCAACATGATTTTATATGTGCATGGTCTTTGTGGTTAGACTGGGCTGTTTGAATTTTATATATACCACTTGCTTTGTCAGACCAAGCAAGTAACTTCACATCGCTGAGCCTGGGTTTCCTGACCTGAAAACTGAGTTTCATCATAGGACTACCCTCAGGGAAAATTGTTGTGAGGGTTAAATAAGATGAGGAATGTATACAGTATTGAGTCTGCATGTGTTACCAATAAAATAATCTTCTAGCTTTCGTTAAGTGACCTCTTCTGTCCATTGGGGTTTCCTGGGGCAGAGCAGTTATTTCAGTCATTATTTCCTGCTTGTCTGCTCCTCTACTAGGTTTTAAGCCTCTGAAGCGCAAGGACTCAATTTTATTAATCCTTAAATTCCCAGAACCAATACACTGAAGGTCCTTAATTAATCTGTTTTGAACCGAATAGGACTGAATTAGAAGTGACAGCTCATATTCTATAAGACGAAGGACGCTGTGATACTGATTGGTGTCAATTTCAACAAGTCCTTCATAAGTATTGATAAGGCACAGGCA
The DNA here is from genome assembly GCF_018350175.1 of Felis catus. Classification (NCBI taxonomy): domain Eukaryota; kingdom Metazoa; phylum Chordata; class Mammalia; order Carnivora; family Felidae; genus Felis; species Felis catus. Next base: position 112,081,993 of record NC_058374.1, read on the forward strand.
CTTACCTACATGCACGCTTGTGAAAAGTTATTAGCAAAATCCATTCTAGACAAGCTGCAAACTTGGGGTCTTACCGTAGCGGTGGTACAGAAGAATAAATGAGAGGGTGTCTGCTGGAGGAGAAACTCCCTTGGTGCAGACCTTGTCCCCTTCCCCTGCCACTACTGGGTTTGCCAAAGCTGACCTCTCAAAGGCTCCAGCTGGATTCCTTACCACTTGTTAGGTATAGCCAGTTGTGTCAGCTGAAGTAGTGGAAATTTCTATTCAGCTTATAAATAGTTGAAGAGCCTGTCTTGGTGAAATGTGAAACGAGCAAATATTCCATTTTCTCCTGGGAGGGTGGATCGGGAATCGGTGTATGATGCTGTCACGTCAGCTGTGTCAAGGCTGTTGTTCGTGAGGACACACAGCTATAAGTTATTCATGGGAACATAACAAACAAAGACTTAGCCTTAGCAAATGATGAGCATTCTTCTCCCGAAGCCTGCTGTCCAGCTAGAAGTGGAAGCATGCGGGGTCACCCTGCCAGAAGTAGGAATGGATCTCACATTTTTTAGGGTTAGTGTACTTCTTTGCAAATACAAAAATGATGTGCTGAGCAATTCAAGGAAACACCAGGAACTTTATGCTCTCTCTGGGGACATTATGGTGGTGGTGGTGGGGAGTTTCTTTTTTTCCTTTCTAGGGGAAGCAGAGAAGATGCTCTCAGTGGTGATCATGTTTCTAACCTGGTTGAATATCAGGTGTTTTGTTTGTTTGTTTATTTTGTTTTGTGTGTGTGTGTGTGTGTGTGTGTGTGTGTGCTTTCTTAATATCTTTTCCTCATATATTCAGATCTTTATTCTCTGCTGCCTATCATTAAAAGATCAGAGAGAAGAGAAATTCCTCAGAGTGATATATCATTCTTTTATGTGTGGCTATTATTATTATTTAAAGAGGATATCATTTCATAGGATGAATAAGGGTTTGTATAAAGGAGTTTTTTCCCCTTTTTGGTCTTTGACTTAGAGGAGCTTGGGAGTATTCACAGTGGACAGTGGAAAAATGTATTGGTTTTGGAATCAGACACAAGTTCAAATTCTAGGTCTTCTCTGAGACCATAGGCAGGTTACCTAATTTCTCTGAGCTCTATCATGGGGGAAATTAAACCCTAGAAAGTCTTACTAAACTATACAGCATGCCCAAAGCATTATACATTAGGTGTTCAACAAATGTTAATTCCTTTTCTCTTCTAACTTTTCTCAGAAACAATACTGTCCTTCTAATTATTGACTTATTTGAATATTTGTTTTCTGTTTTCTGATAATCCCTCTGGTTACACTCACTAATCTTACGGTACATTTCAAGCTCTTTAGCACAGCCCTTTTTAGGTGTCTCATGTCCTGCTATAGCCCTCACTCACTGATCACAGTCACCTTCTTTTGGTCCTATCTTCTCCATAACACCTAGCTAACTCATTCTTCAATATGTATCTTAACTGTAACTGGCCATGTGCCTTTTCTGAGCCCCGAGATTGACTTCTGTGCTGTCATCCCATCTTGTATAGCTCTTACTATATTGTACTTGATTTTTCTGGATCTTCCACTAGACTGTAAGCTTCAGGTGCTCACCATCGTGACTAACACATGGTGAGTGATCAATGCATGTGTTGGATGAGCAGATAAGTGAAAGACTAAATGTGAACGAGAGATCCCCCAATTTGAAGGTAGTCAAAAATGGAGACTTTTTGTCAGTGCCTAAGGTATGTCTGGACCAATCATTAAAGTTTTACTTCTTTTTTGGTGCAGAAATTTGATAGCTTATGAGTAATTAATTCTGTCATTGTGGGTAAGAATACAGACTTTGGACCTTGATAGCCTAGGTTCAAGTCACAACTCTGCCACTGATTGCCCAGTGGTCTAACGTTAGTTACTCAATGTCTCTATAGCCCGGTTTTCTCACTTGTAAAGTGAGGATGATAAAAATTCAAATTTTAGGGTTGCTATGAAAATTAAATGAATTTTTACATGTAATGAGCTTATAACACCTGTAATGAGCTTATACCAGCACATGGCATATTGTAAATACTAAAAATTTAAAAAATGAAAAAAACAATCTTACAATTAAGTGCAAAGGACCAGATATAAACTCTGAATAGGGCAGGGTGCCCGCCAATAAGAGGCATTATAAGATGGAAAGCATCTTATTACCCTTCAAAAGCTTACAAAACTGAAGAATTAGCATCTCTATAAAAAGTATTATCACTGCAACTGCTCCTTCTCCCCCTCTTATGTAGAGTGGGTGAGTTTAGTGACAGACTGTTTTGGAAGGAGCTAGAAATATCAGTTTAAGAAATGCTTGGCAACCACTTTAGAATGATTATCTGACTTTGGGAGAAAGGGAGAATACTGAGGTATTCCTCTTACCCAAATTTAGAAATGTCATGGAGGCATAATGAATCATCTCTTACAGGCTTTAAACACATTTTTCCCGTACTAAGCATTGCCTGTTGCCTTCCATTGCTGGCAATTCTGAGCCTCAGGATAACCCACCAAACCCTAAGAAGCTACCCAGTTCTGTGACTGGTGGGATCTGCCTCAGGTCTAGTCCCTTTACCACACCTGGGTGGACACCGTGCTCAGCTTCTCAGCCTCTCTTCTACTCCGTAAATGGTTTAAGTCAACAAAGGTAAACCATCTCTCCTTTCAGCCATGAGCTCAGACATGGCCAATGCAATGCAAGGAAAGAGATTTTGGCGAAAGAACTCAGTCTTTCTCTCCTGCTGGATGTGAACAAAGAAGCATGTTGCTCTAATTGCTGTTGGCAGCCCTTTTTCGGCAAGGCCACCAGCCTGAGGATGAACCAGTGCTGTGACTGGCAGCTTGGAGAGATGGGAGGAACTGTATCCCTGATGACATGGTTGAGCCCCTACAGTCTGCCCTAACTCTGTACACCCTCTTTCGCATTACACTACATTTCCTTACTGTTTTGTTAATTTAACTTGGGTATCTGTTATTTGCAGCCAAAAAAATTGTAACCAAATGCACTCATGACACTTCTTCCACTCTGCCTTGTAAGGCAGTTATTTACGTCCATGTGGGTGTCCCTATTAGATCGTCCATAACCTAAGGGCTGCCATGTCCTATCCATTTCTTATTTCTTTCAAAACATTTAACATAGTGTCTTACAAATAATCACAATTTCACTACTCATTGATATATAACAATGTCAAAAGCAATATACCCTGATAGCCTCCAGCCTCATTTAACAGCAATGAAGCCCCCATTAAAGAACAGAGTATGCTTTTTTGATCATAAAAGCCAATGCGTGGCAAAAGTGAATAAAAGCATGGTCTTTCAGTATCTTTTTCAGGTGGCCCATTCAATTGTTGGCTATAAAAAAACCTTATTACAAATTAAACCGTTGAATTATGTTTTTATAACATGCAACCACATACACTCCCCCTAGCTTTCCTTCTATCAGGACTAATTTCAGGCAGTCTGTTTATAGAGTGAAGATGAATTTTATTGGTGACAAATGCACTCCTGCATTAACAAATTAAGTGTGCTCTCAAAGGAGAAAAAACAAACTCGGAGAAAATTGGGTTGTCTGCTCTTGAAGACTAAAAAAGGACTTCTTTCCCCAGGGGACATTCAGTATTTTCATAATCACATAGAAAGGAAAACATGTGCCTCTTGGGTATAACATTAAAATAAATTAATTTTGCTGTCTTCTTCATAATGGCTAATGGCAAACTGGGACTGTTTATTTCTAGACTCCTCTTGTTCATAAAATCAGGTTTTTCTATGACCTCCATCTCACTAAAGATGAATAGCTATGTCAACTTATAGGAGATGAAGAATGTAGTCTCTGTTTCTCTATTTTTGGCTTATTATTAATAGGTGAGTGGTCATGAGGAATAACAGGAACCTAAGGCCTCAAGATCCTGACTTCATTTCACTAGAATATCATCTCCTCCTTTTTGCTCTGCTGTTCTTGGGATGTAAAATGTCTTCTATTCCTCAGAAACATCCTGCCTTATGATCAGACTGATGACAGATTTTATCCTTTCCCTCTATTCAGCTCAACTTGTGAATGGTTTTTATCTTTCCTTCCTCCTAACATATACTAACATAAAACATAGGCTTTTCTTCATCTGTTCTTCCATGAGCAGCCTCTATCTGCATACCCATTCTCCTGAAATAGCAGAAATTCCACAGTCATGTGTATTTCTTTCACAGTCTCCAAGTCCAGTGTGGAGAGGCACCAAGCCATCACAGAAAGAGGTTACTACATACAGTAGCTTCCAGGAATATGAGATCATCATTATTTTTTTTTTTTTTACTGTGGGATATTATAATACTAAATACTTGACTTTCATGATGTTCAAAGTATTGGAGAGATACGAATGACCTCTGCAACTGACACAGGAGTCATTGAGAGATTCTGAAAAATAGCAGTGTTTCCAGGAATTTCCCCAGCTTAAAATTTTATTTATAGATATACGTTGTAGTCATTGATGGGAACCTAATATTTCCTCACAAAAGAAATAAGCTTTTGTAAACAAAGAGTTGCCATGTGACCACAAGTAGATTTGCACAAATCTGGGAATATTTTGAGGGTCCGTAGATGTGGGTATTACTTGTGTGCTCTCTTTGATTTTTTTTCCTATAGTCATTAACAGGGATGGCATTTGGCTATGAATCAATAATATCTAAACCTGTTTTATACATAGTTGTATGCTCACTCACTCAGGGTAAATAATTCTTTCTAATGGGTTGATTGCAGAATACCATGTTTTTAAAATGTACTTATTTGCATTAGACTTATTTTGAGGAGTAGCTCTTATTTGCAAGGTAGAATTAAGCCTGAGAAAAATGAGAATAATAATTTGTACAGGCGAGACTGTGAACAAAATACTAAACTGAGCTTTCTTTTGAAAATGAATCCCCCTAATATCTGGTGAGTTAGAAATTGGTTGAGCTGCAGCCTAAACAATGGATTCTTTGGTCTTGTCCTACCATGAAGCAGAAGTAAGTGGCCAAATTTGGGAGATGAGAATCATAGCAAAGACACTGCTCTCTGCAGGGACATCCAAGCAAGTATAGAGAGACGTGTTACTTAATCCAAAAGAATTCTTCATGTTATGAGGAAACTATTCTTTATAAAAGTGCTAACATGGGGGCGCTTGGGTGGCTGAGTCCATTAAGTGTCCAACTCTTGATTTCAGCTTAGGTCATGATCTCACAGTTTGTGATTTTGAGCCCCACACTAGGCTCTATGCCGACAACACGGAGCCTGCTTGGGATTCTCTCTTCCTCTCTTTCTTTACCCTTCCTCTGCTCTCTTGTCCCTCTCTCTCTGCCCCTCCTCTATTCATGCTGTCTCTCTCTCTCTAAAAATAAATAAATAAACTTTAAAAAAATTTGCTAACATGTTTCTGGAAGCCATTTTTCTGACCTTCAGATTAAAATTTAAATCAAGATTAAGAAAAGAAGTTGTCTTTTCACAACACACTCTGCCCCCTAA